>NC_141698.1:859239656-860542156 GCF_964263255.1 Lissotriton vulgaris
ACTGAACTTAGGATAGCTATTGTGATTTTAAGTTAGGTGAAGCATAGCTCTTGATCTTCTAATTCTTGATGGCAAAGATCTGTCGCAGAGAGAAGCACAAACTTGACACTGAGCGGGAATCAGCCCTGTACGATTAAGATAGAGATGATAAACTATATATTTAAATGCATTTCTGCTCCTGCATCGACAGAAAAAGATTTTAATGGATCCCACCCTTGACCTGTATCTCTTAATAGATTTGAAGCTGAATACAGTGATATCCTTGGTGTTTGCCAAATTCTATCTGAAATCATTGCTATGTGAACTTCCTACCTCTGACCTAATGACATCAATTATTAGACATTTCCCTCTTTCTCTTTATGCATGATCCTGATGACTGGGTCCAGTTGTCAAACTCAATACTGCTGCTTATATTGAGGGAATATAAGTGTTAGTTCAAGAGGGGCAAGTAGTGGTTGAATGGTTTGGAAATGGTGATTTGCATGGACTTGAAGCAGTGTGTTGAAGTCCAATTAATAATTAGTTGCAGCTGCATCAAGAAAAATCATAAGGTCATGTAGTGCTAGTTTTTATACTTTAGGCGAATTCTGTCACTATGCCTGATTTGCGGTATTGTGCACTTAGGTTGCTGACTGACTGATTAACTATGAAGTGACATGTCCATGTTTGGGGTCTGAGTTGAAACCCTGCTTTCACTCTTCAGAAAACATATATATGGTATTGCGATGCCCGCTGTTGGATATTGTGTTTGTGCACCAGAATACAATGCAGGTACAAGTGGTAGATATAGTTAATACTTTTTAATAAATATATTTATTATGCTGTTGTTATAGTCACTAATGTATCCCAAAAACAATGTGATAACACACAAATGCAATACATGTACCAGAATGTATGCGTAATGTAACATTATATTTCCTATATTAGCCAGTCATTGAAGTACCATGCTTCACTGGTACGTACATTAATGCATTTAACAGATGTAAATCATCCTGCACCTTCCGTGAACTACAAGTGATATAAAGATCATAACTCCTAATATGCAAGGGCTTGTACTGTGTTAGTCAGCATGTTTAATTGGGTTATTCATTCATTCAGGTACTTGTATACTTGCCATTAGGATGAAAGCATATAAGGTTTATGGTGTTGATGTTGTAATACGAAGGTTTAAGCACTGTGTGAAGTGTTTTTACTTGAGGAAGTATAGGATGTTAAGAAAGATGTGTCCTACTTTGCACCATCTGGTCTATATCCATGCTTGACTTTCAGTATAACTGCACAATAAGCAAACTATTTCTGCTTAGATTAATTGTGTGTACATGTATTCCAAGTGGATAGTTCGAAAACAGGGTGTCATGGACCAGCCTTCACACCTGCTGTGTAAAACATATTTCTTAGCTGATTAAAAGTGTATGCCTGTCAAACGTTTGCTAGTCTGAGATTGTAGGTTAAAATATCAGCAAAGTCAGCCAGTGCAACCTCGGACAGCCACACTGTTAGTAAAACATTACATTTAGGCCTCTCAATTAGTGAGATCCCTTAGCAATGTCAAGGGGACAGGTTGGACAAAAACACCAATCAATGGGGCTCATTAGTAAAGTCCGCCTGCCATAGCCCCGGGACGTGGTACTCCCCGCAATGCATGCAGTGGTCCCACACATTCCATTAGGATGGGCCCGTCACACTGGCGGGCGCATCCCGCATTTTTTACATTGCGGCGGGCGGTGCTGTAAACACCGCCCGCCGCAATGCCAAAAACGCAAGTTGTGCATACATATGCACAACGTGGCAAGAACCGTGCTGTGCCTGCCATGTTGTGCATGCACATGCAGGGAGATACCATAGGTACTCCCCATGTGCCACCCCTACCTCCCCAACATCCTGGGGGCCCGCAACGGGCCCCCATCCTCAAAAATCGCATGCCTTTCTGTGGCAGCAACGCCGCCATGGAAAGGTTGCCCCGCCTGCATCCTGATATGGATGGCAGTGTCTTCCAGACACCGCCACCATAATAAACCCTTTTTTGCCCGGTCAACTTGTTAACTGGGCAGAAAAGCGGCGAACGGTCTTCCCATGCGCCGCGGTACCATCCGCCATAATAATATGGCGGGGGGGAAATGGGTTACAGGTGGGCTAGGATGTAGGGCGGATCGCCACCGCCATGCGGGCGGTGGCTATTCGCCTTACATCCTAATAAGCCCCAATGTGTGGAATTTTATTTGGTCGTATGCTAATAATTTTTGGTTGGATCTACGCGATCAGTGCTCATGGATCCTGTCATGTGACATTTTTCAGAAATTGGGCTGCGCAACAGGCATCGAGGAACAGGGTAAGCATTAATACTTCTGTTATTGACTTTGGAAGAGGACATGAAGGTAAAGTAAAACAAGACCTCTTATATATAGCATTAATTTAATTGCAGATTTCTATTGTGTTAAATGAAGTTATAAAAAGTAAAAATAGCACTTTAAAATTTGCAGTTATGTTCTGTATTTAAAAAACTTTCCTAAAAAAATCCTTTTGGTAGCTCAGTTTCTGATGCAATTGCACTGGCAAAGTTTGGTGCAGGTCCACAGCCCCTTCTTATAAGCACACTTGCCTGTGCACAGCGGGGGCTCCTCTGCAATGACAGAGGAGCGACGCCCCACTTCCTGGCTCAGAGCCAGCAAATTAATAATAAAACGATGTTCTAGCATCGTTTTATTTTTTCATTTGCCTTCTTTGAGCCAGCGCTGAAGGGAGGGACAGGGCCGAAATGGTGAAGACGAGTGCTATGTGCACTCCCCAAGTGCGCATATGTGTTTGGCCGGCTGGCTCAGGCTGACCAAAACTGACATGACACTTAATACTTCATTTTACATCCAATTGATTCGAGAATTGTGTTGTGTGTTGTATTTTAAAACTGTACCTTTTATACTCCCTGCGCGCTGCCTCCCGGTCTCCCTGTGCCCCGTTCCACCGCGGCTTACCAGTGCCGATTGCTGTGGAGGGCCAGGTCGGGCGCCATCTTTGGTGAGTCGTGGTCCCCGGCTGGTTTCGAGTTAGCGGTCCAGCTCGGGGAGGGGCTTGGGCCTCAAATAGCGATGCCTCATCGGACGCGCAGTGGCCGCGCGCAGCGGGCGCGCCGTATGTGCACCGAAGAAGCGCCAAAGGAGGGCCCGTCTGTGCCCGTCCGTGCCTTGGACGGGCCCAGGGCCAGCTATTCTACCCGACCACCTCCGGGTCCGGCCAGCTCAGAGAGGATCAGGTATTCTCGTCACGACCTCCTGAGACTTGCTCTCCCCGTCAGAATAAGGACTTGCTTGCGCGCGGGTCTGGATTGCGCCATGGTGAAGTGCCCCAGCTGCGGTTTTCTTCCCCAGCCATCCTTACCCCCACGTTTAGTCAGTGACACCGGCTGTGCGACCATCAGGGCTGGGCTGATTAATGCCAGATCCATGGTGAAACATGCCGCCGATTTCTTTGAACTACTGGTGGATGGCCAGTTGGAGGTGCTGTTCATAACGGAGACGTGGATGACCAGCACGTCCGCCCCGAGTGTGGAACTTGCCGTCCCCAGAGGTTTCAAGATTGCTAGGGTAGATAGGCCTTTGGGCAGAGAGGGCGGACTAGCCGTTATTTTCAAGGAGGGGTGGCGCTTCGCCTCTGAGCAGCCCGCTGTGGATGCTGAGGGCGAGGTTCTCCACTTTTCCCTTACCATCTCCCCCCATTTCACCTTAGGAAGGTCTTTGATTTACAGGCCCCCGGGCCAGGCTAGTCATTTTATTGACTCACTAGAGGAATATATAGTGCTGTGGGCCTTAAGTTTTCCAAAATTTCTTTTGGTCGGCGACCTAAATATTCATGCTGATGCCCTTGACTCACCTGAAGGCTGGGGGAAGTCCTCGACCTTGCACAGCTCAAGCAATGGGTGACTTTTCCGACGCATGTGGGAGGCCACCTTCTTGACTTGGTCTGCTCAAACTTCCCCATTAAGACTGTAAGCGTAGAAAAAGTAACGTGGTCTGATCATGACCTGGTCAGGTTCGCGTGGGAGATGGCGGAAACTGGTCGAGCACCCCTCACGAGCCACACCCAAAAGGTCAACCTGCCCGCGTTCAGTAAGGCCCTATCTAGAGCCCGCCCGAAACCCACTGTGGTATTGGATGAAGCGGTCAGCGGATTTAATGAGTGGGTGCTGCAGGCGGTTACTGTATCCACTAAACTCACTACCGTGTCTAGACTCCGACGCTCTCCCTCCCAACCCTGGTTCTCCCCTGAGCTGAGGGAGCTGAAACTAGGTTGTAAAAAACTGGAACGAGCGTGGAGATGTGGGTATAGTTCAGAGGCCAAGTCCATCCTGCGCACAGCCCAAAAAGATTATTATGCCGCCATTAAGAAAGCAGAAAATAATAGTAGAGAGATTTTCTCTATAGTTAAAAGTTTTGTATCCCCTGTTGCTGATGCTGCTATTCTCCCTTCCTCTGTGCAATGGTGCGAGGATTTGTCCACCTTTTTCATCAGCAAAATAACTAGGATCCAACAAGACCTACTCTCTGCATTGCCCATGAATTGTTTAGCGGCTGACTCCTGTTCCACACAATGTCCGTGCACTGGGCAACAGTTTATGAACTTTGCGCAAGTTGCTGAGTGTGATGTACTGCCTCTCCTTCAGTCTTTGAAATCCAGCTCTCCCGCTGACCCGTGCCCAGCACGGGTGCTCTCGGAGGTGGCGGAAACTGTCTGTAGTGAGACCACTCAGATAGTGAATCTTTCCTTGGCCTCAGGTGTGGTTCCCCTTAGCTGGAAACGAGCCAAACTTCTGCCGCTTCTGAAAAAACTGGGACTGGACGCTACGGTCCCTGGGAATTATCGTCCCATATCCCTTTTGCCAGCACTCGCTAAAATCTGTGAGAAAGTGGTCCTTCATCAACTGGAGAGTTTTGTTGAAACCTCCAATGCTCTCCATCCAGCCCAATCCGGTTTCAGGGCGACGTACAGCACTGAGACTGCGCTGGTGGAGATGACGGAGTCTATCCGGGAATGTCTGGACGGAGGCGGCAGAGCGGTTCTCATTTTATTGGACCTCTCTGCCGCGTTCGATACCGTTCCCTACGAGCTCCTCCTTGCCAGGCTGTCTGCTATTGGTATTGGTGGGGGTGTTTTGCCCTGGTTGTCCTCATTTCTATCGGACAGGACACAGCAGGTCTGGATGCCGCCCCACGCCTCGGAGCCAAAACCACTACTCACGGGGGTCCCTCAGGGATCGACTCTTAGTCCCCTTCTGTTCAACATTTACATCACCCCCTTGGTGTATTTAGCGGAACAGTATGGGGCTAAGATTATAGGGTATGCAGATGATACTCAGCTGCTGTTCACCTGGTCAGACGACAATCTGGATACTACAGCGGTTCATCTGTGTTTGTTCTCAGTTTTTCGCTGGTTAACCATGGCCCAGCTGAAATGCAATGAGGACAAATCCGAGGTGCTCTTTTATGGGTCCTTCCCCCCCCTGTTCAGGAATACGCTGTGGCCCCCGAACATTCCCAGCCCCAAAGAGATGGGGGGCCCCGCGAAAAATCGTGGCATCTGGTTTGGGGAGGACCTAAGATTCGAGGACCATATAAAGAAGCTCTCGGGTACCTGCTTTGCCACGTTGAGAATGCTTCGCAAATTCTTCCCATTGCTCCCCAGTGAGGCCAAGGAGACCGTTGCTCGGGCTCTCATACTGGCAAGGCTGGACTATGCGAATGCCCTGTTTAGTGGCATTCGGCTTACCTGGTTAAACGCCTGCAAATCGTTCAGAATGCTGCTGTCCGCCTTTTATTTAACGTCCCAAGATGGAAGAGTGTGCGCTCTGATTTGCGTACTCTTCATTGGCTGCCTGTATCACAGCGCATCCTGTTTAAATCCCTGGTGCTCGCGTTTAGAGCAATCCACGATCAAGGCCCTTCATATTTGAGAAAGAGATTTGCCTTCTATGACCCCGCCCGAACCTTCAGATCATCTACTCTGTTTAAAATGTATTTTCCCCGCTTTAAGCGAGCCAGACTAGGCGGTCAGTCGATTTTTGTGGTCGTTGCTCGGGCCTGGAACGCTCTCCCTCTTCATCTGCGCTCCATGCAATCTGTTACTCAATTCAAGAAGAACCTGAAAACCCATTTGTTCAAGAGTGTAAACTAAGATGTGTTCTCGTCTTCTCTCTGTCTCCTCCCATTTGCGCCAGGATACCCCCAAGTAATGGAGCGCGTTACAAAACGGTTTATACATACATACATACATACATGCATACATGCGCACTTAAGTTTCTCCAGCCCGGCTGCATTGAACAGCCGGGTTGGAGAAAACCCCACAGACTCCCTGGCCTGAGCAGAGCGGCTTCTTAGCCCACTCAGACCAAAACCTCGCACTGCTCTGTAGCATGGGGGTTGGATGGGAGTCTGTCTCCGGGGCTGCTGGGACCAGGAAGAGGAGAAGAGGCGTGACGCAATGGGAGGTGACCGGCGGCTTCAGGTAAGTTCATTAAAAAAAAATATATATATATATTATTACTAAACCCCTTCCCTCGCCCGACATACACAAGTCAAAATATCACTTTTGAAAGATGAAACAAGTTTGGTTCATAGAAACCAATGGATGCATTTGTTTTAGCGCAAAGTATCTTAGATGAGGCAAAAATCAAAGATGGTGCAAGGTGAAGGGGAGGTGAGGTGCCGGAAAAGCAAAGCTATGCATCGGTTCATTGGTACACAGAAGAGGTGATGCGTCAGTTCCTTACTGGCAGGGTAGGTGGTGCGTCAGTTCCCTACTGGCAGGAGTGGCGATGCATCAGTCCCTTACTGGCAGGGCAGGTGATGTGTCAGTTTCCAGACATGCGGCCTTGGCACCTTACTACTGTGCCCAACCGATGAAGAATCGTGGCCTGGGATGATGCTTCAAAAATCCAGATGTGACAGAGGCAAAGAAGGTGCTGTGCCGTTTTTCCAACCACAAAGCAGGTACTGTGTTGATTCCACAGCTGTCAACCAGGTGCTGTGTTGGAGGCGGAGTGGGTGTCACAGATGTGGGTGACATGGTGCTCTGAACTCACGCTGGGGCGATTATTCAGGCGCTGCATATAGCCAGTGTCTGGCCTAGGGTGGTGTGGAGTGCAAAAAAACGACGGATTCAGGCCCAGATCTTTGTATTGGGGTGAATGTAAGACATTGTTCTGCATTCTGTCCATTCTCTGTGTTTTTTGCAATTTTCACCCCGAGTGGGCTGGGTATGCTCAGACGTGAGTCCCAGGCTCTCCACATCACTGGAGTCAAGCTATCCAGGCTGAAGAAGGCTGATAGCCAGAAACCGGCCTTGGATGCTTGATTCCGGTCTAGGAAAGACATGGCTTGGTAGTTCGGGCTGGACTGTTCCCATGAGGCACAGGGTCAAGGGTGATTTGCATATAGCCAGTGTCTGACCTAGGGTGATGTGGAGTGCAAAAAAACGATGGATTTAGGCCCAGATCTTTGTACTGGGGTGAATGTAAGACATTGTTCTGCATTCTGTCCATACTGTGTTTTTTGCAATTGTCACAGATGTGGGTGACATGGTGCTCTGAACTCACGCTGGGGCGATTATTCAGACGCTCTGCAACACAATCTGGATCCTGCGGTGAAAGCCGCGGTCGATTCACAGATCGGGAATCATGCTCCTGCTGTGCTAGGCCTTCTTCATGGTGACAATGCTTTGGATTGTCCAGGCTGCTACAGTTTTCAAACTCTGTGAGCAACTGTTCTCGTTCAGGACCTGCTAGCATTCACTTCCTAAATGCAGACTGATTTCCAGTAAAGTACAACTTCCCCACCAGAACCCTTGACCAACTCATTATTCTGATCTTGAGCTTGATGAATAGGCATGGCTGAGAGCTTGTTAATTTTCTTATGAACAACCCAGTGGCCATGTTTCACATAGTCTCCCAAGATGGACAATGGCAGGTTCTCCATGTAGCGCATATATGGATAGGGATACAGCGAGCATAATTATGATGGTCCAATGGGAAGGTCAACGGGACCAGGGCTTTCAGTGGCGCTAAATACTAAATAAAGTCAGCTTCTCGAAGATCCCTGACAAAGGAGGAGACCAAAGAGTTCAAGCCTGAACATGGTAACCCAGTACTGGAATGTTGGTCTCTTTCTAACCATTTCCTGTCTTCTTCTGATTCTTCAGTGTCTCTGGACTGTGATGTAAGAAATGCATCTCTCTGAAGTTTCTTCAGAACAACAGCACATACCTGGTATGCATGTCTCGGCCTGTTGATATGTAAGCAACTGAGAAAAGAGTTGACTGATCCTGACGAGGCAAGTCCTGCTTGTGTCAGTGCGTTTGTCCACCCAGAGCCTTCCGGGTAGTCAGCAGTGGCTTTCCATACAACTCTATGTGGAGGCCATCAAACATCTCCACAAACTTGTCTTCTCCATGCGTCTTGGGCCATTCCCAAAGTACGTACTTTGCCAACGCAAACAGAGGAGTATCCATTGCAACTGCTGGGATCTGCATGGGATTGAGGAACTTTGTTGACTGTCGAGAAACATCCATGCCATGCTTGATCGTGGCAGCTGAAGTGGCCTTCTCATATAAGAGAGGCAGAAGCTGTGAAAGAGCAGGCTCTTCATTCAAAGATGGCTCTGTCTGATTGGAAGCATGGTAGGCTGACCATGCCAGACTGTCTCCCCTTCTAGCTTCTCCTTCTCAATCAGTTGGAGAGATGATTCAATCCATAGGTTCTCATGTTTCATTGCTTCCACCACATCTCTCACAACTACCTTTGCCATGTTGATTTTTGGTACCTCTACTCTAGATTCCTTCAGAGTTACTGCTGGTACAGTGGTGAGGTTCTCTCTCTCAGCCACTGCAGGGAGAGTGATGGCTTCTCTTGTCAGTCCTGGATTTGAGATTAATGGTCTCTGAAAGATACTGATCCCTGTGCCATGGAAAGAACCCTTGGCAGCAGTGCTTGAAGGGTTGTGCTCAAGATTGTCCATTGCACCAACTGTGCAAAATCCAGTTTGAAGCTTAGATGGGTACACAACTCCTTTTCTCTGTGCTTTCTGGAAAACAGCAGTTGCTAATTGATTCTCCACCTGAAGAATGCAGTGGTGACTGATGCTAATTTCTAAACGGTGAAGGTCAACTATCTGTTTTATTGACCATGTCATGGTGTGCACATTCAGCCCTATGTACAACGGAAGTGGCGGTTCACATGACAAAGAATAGTGAGATTGTATTACAGAGTTTGTTGTAGTGTAGTTCCTATATTCCCAATAGGCTCTGCACATTGGAATAATACATCCTATAGATTTGACGTAGGATTTAGTTCGACTAGGTCTCTATCGAATATATTAGACTTAATTGTGAGTTCCAGCTAGCTCAGAGGTCACTAGAAACTTTCTCGAATACACAAGAAGGGATTTGTTTCTGACAACGGCATAAACATGACAACTTTGTTTCCCCAAGAATAAAACTGATCTTCAGAGTCGTGGAAACAATAGATAGATATTTTACTCAGTCAATCGTGCATGCTTCGTTTCATCAGAGGTGCAGAGAAATAGAGAGATGGGCGTTTTCAATAAAAGGTGTTTATTGAACAGTCTTCTTTCTCATGCAAGTAAAGTGAACTGCTACAATCGTAATACTGGTTGCAAAGTATAATGCGTACAGTAAGAAGAGTATTATAAAATATTATTGTAAAAGCATTTTATGGTTTCTTAGACCATAGATAAATACATACATAAATAACAAAGGCTAAAAGTACTCAACTGGTGCTTCTAAAATACGCCTACCCCAATGTACCTAACCTAAGTCCAGTACGAGGGAAGAAGTAAGTGAGGTGTAGCATAGGTTTTAGTTTTCTTTGCCAAGAATCTAACCAATATTTCTCTTAGGGTCTAATCAGCTCCCTCCTTGGTTTTAGAATGAAGGAGGTCTGGTATCTCTGTCTCGGGACTCGATTTCCCAACACCCCGCGAGGGGAGCTTGAAAACACTGGAGCTAGATTCTCAGCAAGAGAAAGGACAGCTTCTCGATCACTGCGTCAGCTGGAGGGTCGGCTTCCTTCGGCACTTGCTGTAGCAAGCTGCGTTGGGCAAGTAGATAGTTGAGCTGCTCCGAACCACCGTGTGTTTGCTAGGGCAAGTGTAGGCATATTTATACCTTGAAGGTGCCTAGTTTGCCATAAAGTTGGGCATAATAACGTCATCAAAGAACCCCAAGGGAATGCTAGTTCTTTGAAAACTCCATGATTTCTAGGACAAATCCATATTCAAGCAAGGGGATGTCCCTGACTGCTGAAGCCGAGTTTTCCTAGAAATCGTTTTGGCTTTGGCCATGCCTGTATTTAGACTGGATGGGTTATGTCTAAATATGGGTATGATTTCCATGTCTATATGAGGGCAATGTGGATTATACCTATATAAGGGCATGAATCTGTAAATTACGCTTGGATTCTAAAATGCTACACAACATTGTTGTCTTCTTGCAGTTGAACATGATTGTTTGGGAGATAAAAAGCATTTCCTTGGATTCGTGCAAGTCTTGGCTGTTGATGCCAGATCCATTCAACAACATTTAAACAAGTATTTTCAATGCCATTGGTACTGAGTTATTTTACAGTTTGGTGGTAAGGTGGCATCAAAGAGAAATCCATCACATCCCAATATGTCTTCTCGAATGATATTGGCAGCTTTTGCCAATATGGCTGCATTTACTTCATAATCTGTAAAAAGCATGATTCAGCATTTGCTTCATGTCTTGGTCGAAAATAAACACAAAATGCTTTCCATCATTCTACACTTGGCCCTGTGAAAATTAGCCAAGAACCTTTTCCTTAAAGCTACTTTGTTGACCTCCTTCTAAACTCCAAGTGCCCCAGGATGATCTGCATACTTGTGACACAACTCAGACAGCTTGAAGCAGAAAACATCTTCTACTGAGTTTTCTATGAAGTTGATAAGTTCAATGAAATCCCGCTCCTCTATCTTCTTTTCTTCCATCAGACCTCCATCAGCATTTTTTCTTTTTCTCTTGAGTGGTCGATGAGGATTCCAGAAATACAGTCAGGCAATTCAGGTGGTACATTCCATCTACTGCTACAACATCTCCAGCAGCTATTCTCGCTACAACAGCAGTATCCTGTAGGTCAGTGACCATGTGTCTGAAATTCTTACCAGCATCAAGTGTCATGTGCTTATGAAGGTCCCCCTCACTTGCTGTACAGAAGATGCAGATCTTTTTTGTCTGTGACAGGCAGTCGCTTCATTGGTTTTCTTCTGCACCATCATTGAATGGTCCTGTTTCTTTCATGTGTCTTTTTTCTTAGCTCTTACCAACTTGTACTTGTTGAATTTTCTGTGACAGGATTTATGCTAACTTGCTTGATGCTTGAATAAATCTTCAGCAGTTGTTGTTTTTTACACACACACACACACACACACACACACACACACACATACACACACACCCACACACACACACCCACCCACACACACACACACACACACACACACCACCCCCCCCCCGCCCCTCCTCCCCCAAAGAACCCCTCCACATTGCTGGGGCCACCGGTCCTGCAGGGCGAGCTCAAGGCCAGGAACAGAGATCCTCGAAAAATGCGGGGTTGACCACGAACAAAAGAGCCCAACAGCGACTTATGAGGCAGCTGACTTTATTCGTCTCATCGTGTGCAATCAAGCTCGTACTCCTTACGCGTTTCGGCGTCACTGACGCCTTGTTCACAGGTGAGCAGTATTTAAAAACCAGGTGGTCACGTGCCTGCACAAACGTACCTCAGGCCCCAGAATGCACCAACAAAGTCATTTAGAACGTGCATGTTAATTCAATATATGCTCAATGGAGTGATTTCTTTATATGCAATAAATTTCCAAATCAGTGCATTTATATATATTAACTGAAAAAAACATAGGTTTCAGGGGCGTTATAGTTAGCTGGACATTTCACTCGTACAAAACCATTGAAATTCCCCCGTTATCATTAGTTCAGCTAAACATAACTTGCACGCTCGCAATGCACTGCTGATAACGTCACATATTACTTCACTCATGACATGGTCAGTGACATCACTCATGACATCTCAAATGACATCACTGATGACATCATCCAGTGAATGTGTGTCTTTCTGAAAATTAAATATTTTTCATATATGTATATCTCAAGGTCGATGGAAGAATAAATGGGTAAATAAGTGTCTAAATGGATAGGTTTTTTTGTAAAATTGATTGTATAACTGACAAATTAAGTGTATCTTAGTGAATACATGGGTTAGTGAGTAATGTTTAAATATCTGTATCAGTCTCTCACTCTGAGTGTAATTGGCTGCATGGGTTGGTAAGTAGCTACATGAGTGTCTATTTGGGTTATTACTTGTTTTTTTGAGTATTAGTATGAGTGTCTGAGTGTCTGTATGGTTTGGTGGGAGTATTACTTAGCGCATAGATGCGCGAATGAGTGACTCACTGTTTGTATGTTTTTTGAAGACAGCATGTGTGCAGGACTGTATGGGTGAATGAGTGTGTGTATGGGTGTGTTAGTGAGTGAGTGAATGATATTTGATATTTTGATATTTGTGGGTATTTATAAAGCGCGAACATTCGCTCCAAAAGGAGCATCTTGGCGCTAGGCTAGCGTGCAGTAGGTAGGTACGTGGAAGATTGAAGAATGACTGGCTCAATAGTGTCTTTATGAGTAACTACATATGTTTTAAACTAGTATATGTGAGCATTGGTGTATTTAAGTGAGTATATGTGAGAGTGAGAGTTTGGAAGGGTCATGTCTAACTATGTATGTGTTTCTATAAGCGATTGTTTAAGAGAGTAAGTATGTGTAAGTTTCTGTAGAAGTAAGTGTGGTGCTGTGTATAACTGTATATGCAAGTCAATGGATGTTTTATTCTTTATTAGCATGAGTGACTCTGTGAGTAACTCTATGGATGAGTGGCGGTGTGTAACGGGATGCATAGGTGTATGAGTACATATGATGAGTGAGTACATGTATGAGTGACTGTTTAGAACTATTGGTGCTTGAGTGGATGTGTGTGTAGATCTTGGGATTACTGAATAGGTGTGTTGTAACTGGTATTGGTATCGCCATTTTTTGAAAATGTTAGTTTCTATTTTTGAGTGTGTGTATCAAAGGTTATATTAGGGTGAGAGGAGGTCTGCCACTCTATCACAAGAATGTTGTCATCAGGGATGTTATTTGAAATGTCACGAGTGATGTCACTGACCATGTCATGAGTGATGTAATATGTGACGTCATCAGCAGTGCATTGCGGGCGCGCAAGTTATAGTTATCTGAACCAACTATAACGGGGGAATTTCAATTGTTTTGTACGAGTGAATTGTCCAGCTAACTATAACACCCCTAAAACCTATGTTTTTTCTGTGAATTTCAAATGTTTTTTAAATGCTAATTTCTAACTTTCACTTAACTGAAACCAATGGTTTTTTTAAAGTGAATTTCAAAGCTTTTTTAAATGCTAGTGTCTAACTATGCCTACAGAGGTAGGACATGTGAAGAAAGAAGAAAAAACACACAGAAAGAAGAAAAAGAAATGCAGAAAGAAGCAACAGAAGTCCTCAAAGACTAAGAAAAGTGCAGGAAGAAGGAAGAAGTGCAGAAAGAACAGAGGAGCAGAAAGAGGCCTTGTTGCAAAATCATCCTGTTCCCTCAACTTTTTCAGATGTGTACTGGTTGTAACTGACTCTGACTAACCAGTCCTAGAGCCAGTGCTATGCCGAAACACACTTATAATACGGTTAAAACACCTACATACACTAGGGAACACTATGCGTTGGGGTACCCCTGTTATTAGCATGACATCCTCTGTAAGCCCCTAGTATATAATAGGGCAGGGGGATTAAAACTACCTCTTAAAACGCGCCACAGAGAGTGTTTGCACACTGGTGAAGGGCGGGGGGTGTCTGAGCTGATGTGTGCAAACACACCCAGTGGGCGTTTTAATTTGGGGATATAGTTCCCTTGAATCCTGTGTGTCCCTTGGGTACAACTAGTCCATCAGGTATCTCTAGTTAGCACCACAGAGCTGCGTTGCAGAGAAAATGGGCACGGCCTGGACCACCTCTCTGCAACGTAGCGCAGTGGCTCTTACTGGAAGCACCTGGTGAACTAGTTGGCCCCCATGGGCCCTCAGGATTGAATTGGAACTATTTCCCCAACTTAAAACGCGCCATAGGGCGTTTTTGCACACGTCACCTCAGGCCCCGTCCCCTCCCTTCCCGACTGTGACAATTTTAAGTTGGGAGACTAACTCCCCTTGAATCCTGAGGGTCCCTAGGTGCAAATTAGCCCACTAGGTACGTCCAGTAAGCACCATTGCAGAGAGGTGTAAAAAGGGGTACGGCCTTGCCCACCTCTCTGCAACGCAGCACAATGGCGCTTATTGGAAGCACCTGGTGGGCTATTTAGCCCCCAGGGGCTCTCAGAATTGAAGGGGAATTATTTCCCCAACTTAAAACACGCCACCGGGCGTGTTTGCACACATCACCTCAGGCCCCATCTCCTCCCTTCGCCCCTGTGTAAACACGCCCTGTGTCTGTTTTAAGTTGGAAGAGTAAGTACCCTTGAATCCTGAGCTTCCCTAGGGTCAAACTAGCCCACTAGGTACCTCCAGTAATCGCCACAAAGCTGCGTTGTAGAGTGTTGTAAAAAGGGGCGTAGCCTCTGAACACCTCTCTGCAACGCAGCTCCCTGGCGCATACTGGAGGTACCTGGTGGGCTAGTTGGCCCCCAGGGACCAACATGATTGAAGAGGAATTAATTCCTCAACTTAAAACGCACCACAGGGCGCGTTTGCATAATGGTAAAGGAAGGGAGTGGGACCTGAGGTGACAGGTCTGCAAACAAGCCGTGTGGCACGTTTTAAGTTGGAAAATTAATTCCTCCTCAATCCTGAGGGTCCCTAGGGGCCAACCAGCCCACCCATTTGTGGATCTTTACTGGATTCATTTGCCAGCGGTAGCTCTACCGGCACAACGCGCCACCAAACTCCGGGCGAAATTTCCAGGAGGAGCTGATCTTGTACCAGAAATATATATATATATATATATATATATAAATATATATATATATATATATATATATATGTGTGTATGTATGTATATATATCGAAGCAAATAGTGTTGACCAGGCTTTGAGCTGCATTTCCAACAATCTTTATTGGCGCAGGACAACTTTGTAACAAGACAGTGCACAACCAGAATCGCCAACGCATTTCGGGCCTCACGGCCCTTCTTCATAGGCTGCATCTGCGGAAAAAGGCGAACAAGACTCACCAATGCATCCCCTTAATTTATAACAGTCACGCCCTAGTGTGGGCTCCTTTGTAGGTTTAGTGCATTATGGGAAAGGCAG
The DNA here is from genome assembly GCF_964263255.1 of Lissotriton vulgaris. Taxonomy (NCBI): domain Eukaryota; kingdom Metazoa; phylum Chordata; class Amphibia; order Caudata; family Salamandridae; genus Lissotriton; species Lissotriton vulgaris. The sequence goes on from NC_141698.1 coordinate 859,255,059, forward strand.
TCCAATTAAAACCCCAGTGGGCTTGCCACTCATGTAGAAATGCACAGTTCTTAAAATCCTGCCAATAAAGCCTGCTCAAAAATTGCCCACAAGCTCTTGCCTCAATCGTCGTTCCATGATGCGGTTGCTAAACAAGCATGCCACACTGGATCCCGCTGTGAATCTCGCGGTGTGCAGCTACCAGTCAGACTGACTGTAAAAATCGTGAGTGGTGAGTCGCGTTCGCCTTTTTCCGCAGATGCAGCCTACGAAGAAGGGTGTGAGGCCCAAAACGTGTTGAGGATTTCTGCCGTGCACTGTCTTGTTACGAAGTTGTCCTGTGCCAATAAAGATTGTTGGGAGTTCAGCTCAAAGCGTGGACCACACTATTTGCTTAGATATATATATATATATATGCGTGTGTATCGAACCAAATAGTGTTGCCCATATATATATATATATATATATATATATATACATATATATATATATATATATACATATATATATATATATATATATATATATATATATATATATACCCTCCCGATTAACCCCCCTTTTATGCATGTTTCTTAAATAACATCTGAGTAGACTGTGGTGATCCGATTATTGTTATTTGTAATACAACTCTATCCGACATCTGTACGCTCTGTCGGCTGACACGTTCACGTGGAATATAACTTGTGACTCTTGATTCATTGTCTTAATCACGTGGATCCTACCAAAAATTGGAGCTTTTGCACGACCTGTTCCCATCCTATTAAATTATCTTTCTAAGAGACTGTACTATATCCTAGCTGAGGTAGCAGTCAAATTTAAGATGGACACCTTTTTCACTTAGTGCCGGACGTATTGGAAAGGATTTTACACAGAATTATGGATGTGCAAATCATAATTGTGCCATGAAAGTTTTGCAATGGTGACTACGTTTGCAATGTTGCAAAGAATTATTTGCAAAACTTTGCCTGCAAGGGAAAATTGTGGCTTTGGTTTTTAAAAAAATTTCTTTTCATCACTACTAGAGGGATTTTGTAGTGGCATTTCCATGAAAAACCTTTCTTTGCATGTTTGTTTCCTGTATATTTTTTTTTACAATTTTTTGAAAAATTTGCTTAATTTGAAAAGCTTGTTTCAGAAAAACAGTTGTGAGGTATTCAGAGGAAAACATTACCATCTTTGCACAAACCCTGCCCTGCACCTCGTTCCATTGCATTAGCGACACTTTGTTACTAATGCAAGAAATGCTAAAAAAAATACTGGCTTCTCAACAGCAAAACGCCTGAGTTGAAACTAATGGTCCTAACTAAGATTACTAGTACAAGGATAAGGGGTATTTGTAAGACTAGCACAGACATGCAACACAAGGGGGAGGTTACTTGACATGATAAAAGTAAATCTCCTTGATTCCTCCCTCCCAAGACTGAGCTTAAGCCACTTAAAATGATGACAGAAACTTGGATTGCCTCTGTTAAGATTCCGAATATTAAACTGCATGGTACATATACAATTACATAAATTTCCCTTAAACGAGCATATGACTCACAGAGGATCCATGACAAAACTTAATAGTTGAGCTATCAAGGATGATAGTTGCAATGCAGTAATAAAATGGCTACCATCTGTTTGTGATTAATTTGTGAGGTAAATGAAGATACCTCATCAACAGTAAAGGTCTAAAGGGAATTCATATTAGTACATATTGCAAAAGATTTTTGGATTCCTTTAAGAACTCTCGGCAATTCAGATGTTGTTCTCCTATATTGCTCAAAAGAATTGCCAAAGTTCTAACAATGAGCATGTAAACTTTTTATATGTATCCTATTTCCAAAAGAAATCTGCAGTTTTTCTAATACATGTACTTTTGTCACAGGAAAATGGATAAACTTGTGACCTGCTTCTATAGAAGGCCTGATGCTCTTTCCAGACTCATCTGCTTTCCCTGGGCTGGCGGTGGCTCTATACATTGTGCACAATGGGGCAAATTGTTTGATAGCTCAATAGAAGGTGAGTCGAGTTTCATTAAAATTGAGAACTAGTCGTGCAGAACCTTTAGATTTCAGCACTTGTCCCAAATAATGGCTAAATTAGCAGCCTGCAGTTCAAATGAAACCTTTCTTTGTTTTTAAATAACAAAAAAAGTGGGCAGACTAATTTGATATTCTGTGCCCAGTTTACATATTTTTGTGTATTCAGAAATGCATTTTTGGCGCAAAGCAGTTACACTTGACAGTAACAGGTTTGTGATGTGCGGGCAGTACAGTCACAGATGTAAACTTATTATGAAAGAAAGTCCAGCAAGTGCTGCGTTTTTAGTAAAAATAAGCTATATATTTCTCACAAAGGGGTAGTTTCAACATCAGCATTCAAAAATTCACACAAAGTGGATGTATAGTGGTCGAAATCCACCCACCTTAAGCTTAGGTCGCGTTATCATGCGGACCTGAAGAAATACACAGAGTTTTAACTCGCAGCTACTTTACTATTCAAACAACGAACTGTACACCTGCAGACTCTCTACATTACTGTGTGCTGACTGGGGACTGTTCATTCATTGGGTGGATTTCGACCACTATACATCTACTTTGTGCGAATTTTTGAATGCTGATGTTGAAACTACCCCTTTGTGAGAAATATATAGCTTCAACTGTTTAAACTCTTTGAAGATTATCGGACAGTGCTCACCATCTATATGATATAGGTCCAAGACCTGACCGTATATATTTATATCTAAGAGCGAGGCGATGATTCACCACGCTCTAACTCGTTCATTCAGCCTTGAAAAAGTCATGGTACGAATTGGATGTACCGCCGAAACGTGTTGGCTGCTCTTGTTGACTCTTTTTTATGAAGCCTTGTGAAGAAATGAAGAAATGAACTTATATGGACTATAATTGATTTTGTACCTTATCTGGAAAAGAAATGTTCACACATTTTTAATTCGGCAGGACTAATCATTTGTTGAGACTTCTTGTAATTACATATCAATTACTTTACATGTGCCTGGGATTGTGCTCTCCTTGACCCCATTGTATACATATGTAACAATAGGTCAACATGTTTCTGCAGTCATATGGACCCAAGTAGGTGTCCGCTGCTTTCATCAGGACCAGAGGTCGCTACTGCTTAAAAAGTGGTGAATAACAAATATAGTGGTAAAAGGTATCACCTGGATATCTTAGGTGTGATCATTCTCCTAGCTGCTGATGTTTGTCCAAAGTTGGAGAGCAGTTGAGTCAGATACATAGAAAGACAAACAAAAACAAACACATAGATATTGGCGTTAGACAAATAAAGTGTCGAGAATAGCCAATACTAGGTGTCAGATAAATATTCATATCACCCATCGTGTCAAACAAATGTACACAAAATAACTCAATTTGAGTTGCACATCCCGCTTACCTATTTGGTAGGAGAGAAATGCTCCGCCTCACCTGGCTGCGGCGCAGGTAAACAGAGCACCGCTCTAATAAGAGAGTACAAGAAAGAGAGAGTCAAAAGGACAGGTCAGTAAACACTGACTTCACAGAATCACTAAATCAAGAGAGCACCCATAAAGTTCATTTGGAAAGAATGTAAGCATATTCCCAAATTAGTTATCTGATCATCTGCTTGTTTCTATCAGGACGAGTGTATAGTATGGCCCTGGTAATAGCTTCAATAGCATTCATAAAAAGCAAGGGTCTTTTTGTCACAATAAACGTGTACTGCCATCTGTAAACTGACTGTTTCAGCTGCCCGTTTTAGGAACAATCTCGCTTGGCGAATTAAGCTATTAGGATCACATTATTCGCATGCACTGACGTTATGTCACACTAGACACAGCCTCCTCGTGTATTCGAAAAAATATAAACATCAGCCCGATATATGTATCTGATCCTCTGCTTGTTTCTACCGGGTCGAGTAAGTTGCATGACCCTGGTGCTGGCCTCATTAGTATTCATAGAGGGCAAAGAGCTTTCAGTCACAGTGCACGTGTACTCCCACGCTGTCCGTTTCGGCTGACTGTTATGAAAACAGTCTTGCTTTGCGGGAATCACCATTAAAATCAATTTGCTGGCGTACACTGACGTTATGCCACCCTAGGCATAGCCTGCTCGTATATTACAAACAAAGCTGAGTGACCCTTATTATTGTTTAGGAAACCTGCGCTCATAAAGCCCTACCAGCCGCCGGCTGCCGAGCACCTCCATTCCTCATACCTCTACAGTGCTGTGCCACGCAAACAAACAAACGCACGTTCACTCACCTGACCTTCGGTACTCCGGGCGTCGCTCTGGGCCGTACCGGGTCAGTCGATCGCGCCATTTTGTTTAGATTTCGAAAGCGGCGGGGCATGTCGATGTCACAAACGTCGTCAGCGTGCTCCGCCCCAGGCATTCTGGGAATCGTACGATGTGGCGCGATGGACTGACTCTGTACCTCCCCGAGACGGCCCAGAGGGACGCCCGGAGTACCGATGGTCAGGTGAGTGAACGTGCGTGATGTCAGCAAATATCTATTCAAGAAAGAACAAAAATGGGTCTATAAATTAAACACAGACACAGATGGTCTTAATGAAGACATTCCTTGGATGTCTTTATAGAGACCCTAACGTGGGGATCTACGTGCAGAACCTTTTCAGGTTAGAAGCTGTCCCGCTGATAAGGCACAGAGTACCATGAGTTCCATTTGTTCTGACCCCAGAATTCCCTATATATACACTGATCTCAACATCTAACAGTAGGGACATCCATCACACTAGCCCTACGTTAAACATTGAAATGGCTGTTCATCGACTCCACGAAGGTCCCATTTTATTCGATTGGGTATCCTCATTGCCCAGTTATGAGATATTTCTGTAGGACCAGTGTTAGTTGACTGGCCATCATCATTGTATACAAAATCACACCGCATTGATTATTTATAGCTTATATAATAAGGATACCCCCATGCCATCTGCGAAGGTAGTACTCTTGTGATAAGTGTCAGTATAGTGCACATACACTTTCTTTCCACACAGCTAGTTTGAATGCCATGCCCCTTCAATATTATAATTATCAGATAGTAGCCGCATGTGTGATTTTGTGCCTGACTAGTACGCTTGAACATAGCTAGTCTAAATGCCATGCCCTTGTAATATTATATATAGTAGCCGCATGTGCGACTTTGTGCCTGACTAGTGCGCTTCCACACAGTCAGTATGAATGCCGTGCACACCCACTACAACATCATAATATTGGATTATTGTGATAGGTGGAAGGGGGGGGGGGACTTGAAGGAGGAGGCACAGGTCCACTGATATGTATAAGCGATACTTCTTTATTTCAGGAGTACAACAGTCATGTAAAGCAATATAGCAAAGAAGGTAGTATTGAAGGTCTTGGCAACTGATGTCTGAGTCCTTCTAACTTCGTGTCTTGACGTTGACGTTATCGTCTTGCCTTCAGGTGTCCTTAGGAGAACTCCCGTTAGGACATAAAAGAAAAGAAAAACAAGACCCAAGGGTTACTAATTTCGCCTGTATTCCGGGTCTGGAAGAGGGGGCGGGGGTGAGGGGATCACCAGGGACTTCTCACCAAAGTATTGCAGCATTAAGCTTCAAAGTGTGTGCTCGGGGTCTAACGTCTGAAACAAACGAGAACAGACCCACTCCATCCCTTGACCTCCCTCAACCACCCCTACCCGCTCCCTCCCCGTGAAAAGACGAGACCCCTTAGCCGGTCCCGTACCTTGTGTAGCCACACTTTTCCTGAAGTGCAGCGGGTGGCTCGTGTTCTCGGTGGCCTCCTGGTGTCCCGGTTTCCGTCAGATGAGCGTCTTTCGAGTCTTCGTCCTCCTCGCTCCTGGGCACCTCAGTTGAAACGCTGGTCGACTCCTTTCCTGCTCCCGATCCGGCTTCCACTGTCGCGCCATCACCTTCCGGGTAGATTGCTATAAACTCCTCCCTCGTCTCCGATTGGTTGAAGGGCGATGACGTCACTGCCGTAGCTCCGAGTTCCGGGAAAGCCCATGCAGCATTAAAGGGGCCGTAGGTATCCTGTTATCGGGACAAAAATGGACAGGAGTTAAGATCTTCGCCCGGGTCAGGGCAGACAGGAACCCTGTGACACATCCCACCCCTGGGATTTCCCCGATCGGGGGAAAGAGGAAAAGGAGACAGAAAGTCAGCATTCCCTTGATCCATGCCTTTCCGATGACGGACCTCAATTTGAAATGCTGAAGGGCCAAAAACCACCTGAGTATTCCGTTTGTTGTGGCCACGATTTAGTTGCAGCCAGGTCAGTGGGGCATGGTCCGTATATAATATGAGGGGTCGTCCCTCGAGATAGTACCTGAGCTTGTCTACCCCCAGCGAACCACCAGACATTCCTTCTCGATAGTAGAATAGGCAACCTCTCGGGGAAACAATTTTCTGCTAATGTAGAGAATCGGCTGTTCAAGACCCTCCTCGTCTTCCTGCAAAAGAACAGCCCCAATACCTACGGCATCCGTCTGGAGGATGAAGGGTTTTTGGAAATCGGGGGACACCAACACCGGGGCTGTGGTGAGGATGGATTTTAAGGCCTGAAAGGCGTCTGTCTCTTTAGGAGTGGGAGCTGGTAACCTGGAAGAGGAGTGTGACTTTTTCAATAGATCAGTGAGGGGTCCAGCTATATCAGCGAATTGAGCAATGAACCTTCTATAGTATCCACAAGGCCCAGAAAAGCCCTTGGATCCCTCTTGGTTTTCGGATAAGGGACGCTCAAGATGGCCTTCACTTTTTCTGTTTGAGGTTGTAACATTCCATTACCCTGGACATACCCTAGATATTTTATCTTCCTAAAGGCAACTCAGGATTTTTTTGCATTTATGTGGAACCCGGTGGCCCTAAGACTGGTGAGGATGTTCTCCAGATGTTTGTTATGATCTTCCCACGTTTTACTGAAAACGACTATATCGTTCAAGTAAGCGGAGGAATATTGTTGGTGGGGTGACAACACTGTATCCATGGCCCTTTGGAAGGTCACCGGAGCGCCGTGCAATCCGAATGGAAGGACTGTGAAGTGGTAATGACTGGAAGGTGTAGAGAAGGCTGTTTTCTCTTGGTCGGCAGGGTTTAGGGGAATCTGCCAATACCCCTTGGTGAGGTCTATAGTGGTGATATAACGAGCCTCACCAAGGGGCTCTAGCAGTTCATCCACCCGAGGGAGGGGATATGCATCTTGTTTGGACACCCTATTCACTGCTCTAAAAGCGATGCAAAACCGAATGCTGCCATCCGGTTTTGGAATGAGAACCACTGGCGTACACCAATTACTGTGGGACGGTACTATCACGCCCGATCGCAGCATTTGGTTGATCTCCTCTTGGAAGGCACGACGTCTTGCTTCGGGGACCCGGTTGGGTTTTTGTTTAACCACTATCCCTGGGGGTGTGGGAATGGAATGTACGGCTATCCGTGTTTTCTACCAACAGGATCAGCGTACTCTAAAGGGATCTCCACCTCAATCAGAGCACTCCCATCGCTAGAACCTAATACACACAACAAAGCAGAAGTTATTACACACAACTCTATTGCCTTGTTGCAATAGTATGATGTAATCTAGAACAGAGCTCACCGGTTCAAATAATAAGTGACAGCTTGTACCCCAAAATAAGACAGACGTTGGCCCCAGAAAATTATGAATAAGAGTGTTTAGTTTGTAGAAAACCAACAATGTCACGCTACTGGGCTTCCACGGTGTAGCATACCGCCGCCCTTCCTTGGTGATCGCCAAAAAAGAATATAACACAATTGGTGGTTAATGGTGGTGGTTAATTTCAACTGGAGCAGGTCAGGATACATCCGCGTCTTCATTTCGGGAAACGCCAAGTCGCGATGTCGATGCAGGAAACAGAATTACGCACACCGAGTGCGCGACGGGTGTCTAGATAACAGTACTTCCGCCCCAGCGCCTCATGGGACATGTAGTTCAATTGAGTAGGCGCGATTCAGTTCATATCACTAGCGCTATTTCCTGACAGCCTTCTGGCTTTCCGGTTTCCGTCAGATGAGCGTCTTTCGAGTCTTCGTCCTCCTCGCTCCTGGGCACCTTAGTTGAAACACTGGTCGACTCCTTTCCTGCTCCCGATCCGGGTTCCACTGTCGCGCCATCACCTTCCGGGTAGACTGCTATAAACTCCTCCCTCGTCTCCGATTGGTCGAAGGGCGATGACGTCACCGTCGTAGCTCCGAGTTCCGGGAAAGCCCACGCAGCATTAAAGGGGCTTAGGTATCCTGTTCGCGGGACGGAAAAGGACAGGAGTTAAGATCTTCGCCCGGGTCAGGGCAGACAGGAACCCCATGACAATTATAAATACTAGAACGTCGATAGTATTCGCATGTACATCGTTGGTGAAACTATCAATTATTGCCGGCTGTGATGCCACTGCAAAAAGTACATCCCGTGATTGTATTGCGAAATACTTGAATTTTTCGAAAGCACAGATGACCTGTAGAGTGTCTCCAGACCACGATTTCTAAAATGTCTAATATATTAATACAATATTTTATTGTACATTAGAATGTAGATAGTAGTCACACGTGTACTGCTGGCGATACTTTTTATCAATTATTGCCGTTAGTGATGCTACTGTACAAAGGACACTCCGTAATTTGAATCTTTTAAAGAACATATAACCCATAGAGCATCTTCAAACTATGATTCCCAGAATTCCTGGGGGGGGGTACGCTGACGACGTTTGTGAGGTCGACACGCCCCGCCGCTTTAGAAATCTAAACAAAATGGCGCGATCGACTGACCCAGTACCTCCCCAAGACGGCCCAGAAGGACGCCCGGAGTACCGACGGTCAGGTGAGTGAACGCGCTTTTGTTGTCTTGCGTGGCACAGTGCTGTAGGCGTATGAGGAATGGAGGTGCTCGGCAGCCGGCGGCTGGTAGGGCTTCATGAGCGCAGGTTCCTAAACAATAATAAGGGTCACTCGGCTTGGTTTGTAATATACGAGCAGGTTGTGCCTAGGGTGGCATAACGTCGGTGTACGCCAGCGAATTGATTTTAATGGTGATTTCCGCAAAGCAAGACTATTTTCATAACGGTCAGCCGAAACGGACAGCGTGGGAGTACACGTGCACTGTGATTGAAAGCTCTTTGCCCTCTATGAATACTAATGAGGCTAACACCAGGGTCATGCAACTTACTCGACCCGGTAGAAACAAGCAGAGGATCAGATACATATATGGGGTTGATGTTTATATTTTTTCGAATACACGAAGAGGCTGTCTCTAGTGTGACATAACGTCAGTGCATGCGAATAATGTGATCCTAATGGCTTAATTCGCCAAGCGATATTGTTCCTAAAACGGGCAGCTGAAACAGACAGTTTACAGATGGCAGTACACGTTTATTGTGACAAAAAGACCCTTGATTTTTATGAATGCTATTGAAGCTATTACCAGGGCCATACTATACTCTCGTCCTGATAGAAACAAGCAGAGGATCAGATAACTAATTCGGGAATATGCTTACATTCTTTCCAAATAAACTTTGGGGGTGCTCTCTTGATTTAGTGATTCTGTGAAGTCAGTGTTTACTGACCTGTCCTTTTGACTCTCTCTTTCTTGTACTCTCTTATTAGAGCGGTGCTCTGTTTACCTGCGCCGCAGCCAGGTGAGTCGGAGCATTTCTTTCCTACCAAATAGGTAAGCGGGATGTGCAACTCAAAAAGAGTTATTGTGTGTACATTTGTTTGACACGAAGGGTATTATAAATATTTATCTGACACCTAGTATTGGCTATGCACAACACTTTATTTGTCTAACGCCAATATCTGTGTGTTTGTTTTTGTTTGTCTTTCTATGTATCTGACTCAACTGCTCTCCAACTTTGGACAAACATCAGCAGCTAGGAGAATGATCACACCTAGGATATCCAGGTGATACCTTTTACAACTATATTTGTTATTCACCACTTTTTAAGCAGTAGCGACCTCCGGTCCTGATGAAAGCAGCGGACACCTACTTGGGTCCATAAGACTGCAGAAACATGTTGACCTTTTGTTAAATATAGTAGCTATTTGTTGAAACTACTATATTTTCGCACTGATTTTATTCATTTGGAAGCTGAGAGGTGCTCATTAAACTCATTTTCCTCTTATCTCTCCAATTTTAGCTTTGTTTGCACTCTTTATCACCCTCACTTTAATCTACGCACTGCTTTTCAGTTATCAGTACACACCAACATACCCATAGCCCACTGGGGCACCCACATTCTGACCAAACTCACAAGTTGTTGCAACGTCTACTCTTCCCGGTGTGAAGGGTCCCAGATGATGACAAGGGCGGTACCGGTCGATAACTGATGGGTATTTTTCACATTTGGAAAGTATCCTGTTGACCATGTATCATATCTTTAGATATGTTCTCTCTTTTTCTCTTTTTGTGTTAGATGCATAGTTAGTCGACAGATTGTTTTTCGACCCACAGTTACTCTTTGTTTGCTTAGAAAGTAAATGTAAATGTAAATGTATAGGCATTTATATAGCGCACTACTTACCCGTAGGGTCCCAAGGCGCTTCGACCGCTGCAAAACCCTTCCTGGCTTCCCTGAGAGATGGTCCCTTAATGGGTATCTCCAGGGTGAGACCAGGCATCCCCGGCGGTCTGGTGGGGCCGTTAGTGAAGATGAGGCAAGCTAATGCCCAGAGTTGCCGAGTGTGATCGCTGATCAAAGTGGGCACCGAGGCGAGAGAATTATCGAGTCCGCTGACCCTGGTCCAGAAACCTGCCGCGCCGGGAATCGAACCCTGGTCCCGGGCCGTCCTCTGCTCTCGGGTCTGCCGCCTCTAACCAGTGAGCCACACTACTTCACAAAGTCTGCAGACACCATCTGTTGCCGCTCCTCGTAGCACTCTGGGGGGTAAAGAAAAACATCACTGGTTTGCTTCTCCAGAATTGTTTTGTGTTCAAGAGAAACAGCCCAATTGTTATACCCCATTCAGTCTATAGCCTCCACAATCACACATTTAAAACAAGCATTTGCAATGCAATAGGTCTCGCATTAGGAAAGTTTGAGCTATTGGTATTGTAAATGACACATTTTTTATTTATGTGTTGGTTTTGAAAATAGCTACATTAATAGCTTTGTCATTTACAATGCCAATAGTTTTTAACTTTCGCAAATGTGACACCTATAGCATTTGTAATGCAATATGTGTTGTATTTAAGTGACTTAGATGTATTATATTACAAATAACAATGGCTTTTAATTTGTTTAAATAATTAATACTTAAATAAAAGTTATTGTCATTTATAATGGCAATAGATGAAACTTTTGTAAATAATTTTTGTGTAGATTATGTTCAGTGTATTTTATTGTGATGAAAATCCAAGAACAGAAGTGAAATATTTACATTTGTTTATGACATTTGTAATAAAGCTTGAAACATTGAGAGAACATATTTGAACCAGTTGTTGTTGAATGGTTGCACAGATTGCGGTGGTGGCCCTGAGTGATGTTTTGGTGCCGCTGAGTGATGCTATGGCGTTCAGTGATGCTGTGGTAGCGCATAGTGATGTTGTCGTGCCCCTGAGTGGTGCTGTGGTGATAACCTATTGATAGACAGAGTGAGGGCGATAGATAGATAGAGGGAGGGCAATAGCTAGCTAGAGGGAGGGCAATAGATAGCTAGAGGGAGGCCGATAGATAGATAGAGTGAGGGCGATAGATAGATAGTATGTTGGATTGGGCAGGGATGAGGCCAGACACAATCGCAAGGGGCCCAAATAAGCGTTCCGGGGGGCTGAAATTATGGATGTAATAATTGCCATAAAGGTGAAAGTTAAAAATCAAGCAGTCTCTTAGGCCTGCACGGTAAGTGGTGGAGGTGGCAGGAACAGAGAGACTAGTATGAAACTGTGACCAGAGAGACCCAGGGAACAACGGTCCTGGGGGAAAATTGACCGAAGAGTGGGTGAACCTGCCCAAAATCCCGGGATGGCATGTAGTTGACAATAAAGAGTACCGGGTGACTAGCAATTGGAGGAGGGCCGGGGAATGGCTCCGGAGTGGGTACCTGGGTGGCAGAGGTCTGGCCGGGCAGTGTGGCTGGCAGAATAGCGCTGTGTAAGCTCAAGGGGCGGGGGAGGATGCTGAGAGGGGGCCCATAAGCGTGAACGGGAAAAAGGCTAATGATTGTGCATTCCCCATGAGTGTAGTAAAGGAAAAGGGGAATAAATGCCTGCAGTGATGCACAACTGATTGCGCGTGTCGGGAAGCTGCTCACATATTCCAACAGTTATTGTAAACCAAATCCCTGTCCAGTCAACATAATTATCTCCGCATATGACTGAAAGCCTAAGACAGCCTTGTAATTTTTACGAAACTGTATAATAAAAGTATCCGATTGATAAAATGTTATTAAACTTGACAGCCCTTAAGTGATCCAAGAAGTAAATATTAAAAGTTTCAACAACACCAAATTGTCAAGGGAGGCCCAAGGCAGTAGTACAGATTACAAAGTGACTTAATGTTCCTCCTTAGGGCAAGGTTTGTTAGTATAATGGAGAGGAAAAGCCCTGCATATTCGCCTTTAAATAATTAAACAAAGCGCTGGAAACAAGGGTTAATTGGGCCGTGCACGCTTACAATATTAGCCTTTATCGAGTAACATTCAAGGTCAGTCACATCAGGTTTTTTAATGTTGTCTTTTGTGGCTCGACTTCACAAAGCCATAAAAGAGGCCTGTCCCCAGAATATCAATAACAGGCCCTCTGACACCGCGCTATTTATGTGAGATACAAAACATAGTGCCCTCCGACGCGTTTCCTTCAAGGAAAACTAGACCTGGATGCCTGCATGTCTATTCACTTATTTAGGGAACATTTATCGTTTACTCAACACACACTGTCATCCCAAAGAATGTCTATGGTCTTGCGGGCTATGGAAGCATTTCTAGGGATCTCAGCACGCCCCTTGGGCTACAGAGATGGGGGCTGACAAGTAAGGTGGTAGTGTAAATGGTCGTAGCGTTGTGTGCAACGAACGGTGCAATGGTGGGCACAACAGCACATGGACACTGTAGTCTGGCATCCACTGGCTAAACTATTCTCCAGGTCTTGCATGCTATTGGGCACCATCTACTGCTGACTCCATAAGCCAACTGCCTCATCTATCCTTATGGGAGCAATAACTCGGTGTGCATTTTCACTTTACTGTGTAGAGTGGTATGGCATAGAACTCTTGGATGGAGTCAGTGATGTGGAATAGACACACACAGGTACAAACACAAGCACACCCACACATACACAGAGGCGCACACACACAATCACACACAAGCAGACACAGGAACACGCACAAGCACACACATGGATACACATACAAGCACATACACAAACACAGGCTCACACAAGCGTACGTACAGACTCATGCACACAGACGCACACACACACTGGCAAGTGGCAGTCTGCAGAGGTAAGAGCATCAGGGCAGTGAGACGGGCGGGGTGAAGTCGGGGCGTTGGAATTCAACAGACGACGGGATAGGTCATATTTAAATTTTAAAAACACTTACCTTGAGCTCGCCATATCACCATTAAATGGAAAGGCAAAAAACTTGGTTTCTTGTCCCACGCAGGAAAATTAGTTTCTAAACTGTGAGTTTTTTTACAAACACCTTAAGTCTCAGGCCGTGCGTACTCTAAGCTTTTCCCGGGTGCTGACAGGTTTGCTTTTGCTGCTATTCAAGGAATAGAATGCAGTTTAAAAAAGCTATTTTAGCTGTGTTGTTATTTCCGTGCAAGCTTTCTTCACAGACTGTGATTCAAATTGTCACATATAGCCAACTTTTAGTTGCTTTCAATAGACATCTTATCTACCATATAACAAGATTGTGGTGAGCGTAGAGCCAACCATCTGTGCACCGTTGGTTGTCGGTTGCCATGTTAAAACATGAAACTCATTTGGCTCTGTGTTGAAAAACAATATAATAACAGCAGCGCGGCCAGCATGTTAACACATGAAGTGTGTGAGGTGCTTTGTTGGCAAAAAATTGCTACAAAATTAAATATTCGTTAAAAAAAAAAATAGGAGGGCAGCCTCCACATTGTTTTCCCATTTATTTACTTTTGTACAAATCGCATCACAGCCTGCTTTAGCTATAGATGTTTAAAGCTTCAGGGTAGCGTGCCGTGATTGCTACAAAAATAAATAAACGGAAAAGAAATGCAGCATCGTCAGATTTCTTTTCTCTTTATTTAATTTTGCAGCTATCGCGGCATGCCACACCTTAGATTTGAACCTGTGAGACTAAAGCGTGGCAAGACACAAATGCTAATAAAACAAATGAATACAAAAAACTGTGGGCGGACGACTTTACAACTACTATAAAGTAAATAAATGCACCCAAAAAACGTTTTACTTTGCAATGTTTACAGTAAGGTAGACTTTAAAACAATTACCTCCTCTGCAGCGTCAGGGTTTCAGAAGCTGGCCAGAATGTCATGCCAGCTTTGTTATGCCATCATTCAAAACACGTTTGTGAATGTGTGTGTTGGAGTGCAGCGTCTCAAAGCCTTGACGCTGTCAGCTGCCACTGCTTCATGTCAAAATTAAACATGGCTGCAATGACACCACATGGGCGGCTGAATCGTGAAAGGGACTACCATTTATAGAACTGAAATCAAGGGCACTCACTGGATTGTGGAACAAATGAAGGGAGATAAAGTTTTCTTGGGAGTGTTAACACTGGTCAGAGCAACATTTTTATGTGAGTGCGTGGAAGCGCCACTGGACGTGATTACATCCTTGTTAACGTTGGGCCAGTGGTATCCTTAAAGCACAAAGGCAGCGCCAGAGTAGAAGGGCGCCGAGATAGCCCCACATTTGTTTATGTAAGTGAAATGAAGCGCAGAAGCGCTTCACATAAATGAATATGGGGTATTTTGTACAGTGCACTCCCTAAACTCACATATTGAAAGGTGCATTGATATGTGATAATGAAGAACAAGGTAATACATGAAAGAAAGAGACTAAGAGGAAGAAAGAGTGATGAGGTGAGGTAAGAAGAGAAAGCAAAAGAGAACAGAAGTAAAGGTGGGGGTGAAATGCGAGGTGAGAGGAATGCAGAGAAGGGAAACAAGAAGAGAGAATAAAATGTGAGAAAGGAGTTAAATAAATAAAAAATATGACAAGGGAGTGGAGAGAAGTGAAGAAGACGGAGGGTGAACGAGACAGGCGCTGAGAAGACAGGATGAGACGTTAAGTCGAACAAGACCGAGAGGTGGGGTATAGTAAAGGAAACAGCTCGAGCAAACTTTCCGGGGGGGCGGCAGCAGCTGGTTTCATCACAAGGAGGATTAACAAGCTCTTGGCATATCTGTGGCGGGGCAGGGCTGGAGCGCATTGCTTTAAAGTCTGATGCGGGGGCGGGGAGCGGCAGCTTTGAAGTGTGACGGGAGGCACAGACAAATGGTTGTTTGTGACGTGGCTGGTTTGTGCACGCGCGTAGGTCACATGAACTGTGCCAAATCCGCAATTGGTAGACTGTTCTTTTGCCCAATTACTATAATCTCAGCCAGCAATGCAGAAGCGCATTGGCAGGCCGAGACCTAAAAACAGAAGCATGCTATTTACAAAATTCATTACAGTTCAAAGACATTTTAAAAAAACTGTCACGTGAGTTATTAATTTGATTAACTTGTTAAAAGTTGAATCTATTAATTAGATATTTTGTACTTTTAAACCAATTAAAAACAACGTTTTTAAAATAAAAAAATTACTTTATGAAAACATTTGAATTACGTGTACGACGAGTGAAAAACTATTGAAAATATCCCATGCAACTTAATCACGTTCGGCAAGCTAGTTTCCTAAATGTATAACTCAGACACAGAGTATGACTACGCCCGGGCTGCTGGGGCGACGGGGTCAGTTTCTTCTATAAGTGCACCTCGGAGTCTCCCGCCACTCCTGCTTGTCTATTGCAGGTGGCGGCGTGGCTTTCACGGATGCTCTATCGGCACTGGTCTGGCTCGGGAAGGCACAGCGGCGACTCTCTGGTTCTGGTGCGAGTTGCACAGCGCCGAGGGCGGCCCGGGCCAGGCGGCCTGTGCCTCTGCCGGCTGCAGCATGTGGTTCATCTACCTGCTCAGCTGGCTGTCCCTGCTCATACAGGTGGCCTTTGTGACGCTGGCGATCGGTGAGTGCCCCGGTTCTTAGGGGTCTTGTTCCCCTCTCTTGCTTGGGTTCACGGGGTATTGTCCCCCATGCATGCCCCAAACCTATTATGGACCCCCCATCTCATTTAAAGCCAGCTCATTACTGCCCCCTTTTTTCTAAACCTCACCCTCCTCCCCTTTATTGGCGTCCATGTAAGTATAGGTAAATTTCGTTGTTTTATTTGAAGTCTTCTTGGAGGGTCATTGGAATCCTTTCGACCCCTAAAGTTTGCATTCCTTAAAAGCTCTTTATTGGGCCATATAATGACCCCTTTACTTTGTCATTTGATTTGGAAGATCACTATCTCTTTCCCCGCTCATGATGACGTTTCTCATGTTCGCCCAGTCATATTTTTTCTTCACATTCTGAGACTTGCAGTCCTGTTTGTTCCATTACAAATTCAGGACTGCAACTCCCAGAATGCAATGTTGGAATTTGGACTGGGTGAACTACTTACTGGTGCACCTGGGAAACTTGAAGTGCTGCTTCCTTGCTGTCCTGGCCTCCTGCCCACCGCAGACAGGGGCGCCGCTACCACGAAACAACGGCCCTCACTTTCATAGTTCTGACATGGCGTGGGGGTAGGGTGGCCTATATCCTGTCCATTACCCTGCACTCTTGATGTGGTGAATGTTTGCATCTTTTCTAGTGGGCTTTTTTTATCGCCTCTCTCCGATGCCTGCGGTGTCCCCACCCTTTCTGCATTTTCCCTGATACTAACACCGTCTTCAATGGAGTTTGCATAGCCGAAGAATACCTGTTGTTATTTTTTCCAGCGAGTTCCACCCTACTTTCGCTTTCTTTGAGCTCCAGCCCTCCCTTGGCAACTGCTGGGTAGAACCCCTAATGGCTCACGTTTCGTCCTCTGTGGTTAACTGTGTGGTGGGCGATGTTTCATGTGATTTCAACTGTTTTCTGATGCTTTAAACGGCCCGTGACGTTTGACAGTTAATGCCTCCTCTAATCACGGAAACGCACAATCGGGGGCGGGCAGAGGCTTGCACGCCTTCCCTTTCTGTAGGCTCTGGTGGGGGAGGAGCTGTAGATGAACAGCACACCCTAGAGAAGGGTCCGGGAGCAGGCAACCTCGCCTGTGGTGGCTCACCTGCAGTGGGGTTCTAAACCCCCCCAGCAAAAGGCACCCCTCTGCAATAACATACTATAGTTTGTAGGGAAGAGATCGCCGCTTTCTTTTAAAATACAGGTTTAAGTTGTCCCATAAGGCGTACACTGCGAAGTATGTTTCACAAAGGGCATTGTTAATTCCTCGTAGTGCCTACAGAAAATATGTGTGTGCGTGTGTGTGCGTGCGTGCGTGTGCGCGTCTGTGTTCAAGGGGGAGGGCTGGCTGTGTGTGTGTGCGCGTGCTGTTAGTGCATGCTAGCGTCTGTGCAAGCGCGTCTCTTTAGAAGCGCGTCCACAGACACCAATCGGCGCGTGCCCTGGTCTGTACCACTTGGCAGGCAAGAGGACAACAATAAGTCTCTCCGGCGACTGCGTCGCCATGTGCAAGACCTAAAAAGGCAGAACAGGCCGCTTGTCCATCAAATCAATATTTGCGAATTGAGAGCCAAGCAGTCGCAGGGTGTTAGGAGAATTTGGAGACCGTTTGCTATTTTTGATCTATCGGCTAAAAGAAAAGTAGTCTTCATTCACTCAGAAAAAAAAAAGTCCATTTGACAAAGAAGAAAACAAGTCTAATAATTGTTAAAAATTAAAGTCTAATAATCCTGACAAAAGAGAATATTTTAAAATTGTAAATAGGCTGCTATATAGAAGGGAAGGGATTTGTTTGCACTCTAGCATTTACTGTTTGTTGTTTTTGCAGATTTAAACTGTTTTTTAAGTAATTATCCTTGGTTTTATTATGCTTTGCCTGCGCATGAACGTTTGCTCTTAGGTTATCGGTAACAGATTTCTACACCAAAGCCATTAACTAAATTGTGTGGAAGTCATATAACAAACATAGAAAGGAGCTGCAAACAAATGCAGTGTCTGGCACTGTAAATGATTTGTTACAAAGTTGAGGTAATTGCTGTTCCAAAGTTTCCTTGGCAACTGCTGGGAGTGCATGAAAACGAGCACTGGCTCTTTTCCCGAGTGAATTCATCAGAGACCCAAAACAATCATTATTTAAATACTCCCTGCTCTGTAAAGACTGAATTTGTTTGCCTGCCTTTGAACCAGCTCGAGCGCACATCTGAAAGAGGAGGTTTGGAAACAGACCTCTGTTTCAGAAGGCAGTGTTCACAGAAGAGCTTGTGGGTAAAGGCATTTTGTGCTGGTTGTTATTAAAATCAAGTGACATTGAATGGAGTTTTAGCTCTATGCCAGGGAGCATTGTTCAGAAAGCAGTTTTCTGAATTTACCAGTGCAACACAAAACATGTAATATGCCTGTCGCCTTCATTGCCAAGGTATACTTTTCTTACATTTGCTTCCGTTTTGTGCTGCCTGCCCTTAATTAGCCAAATGATATCACTACAGCTTCATCAGATGTATTTATCCTCCCCCACATTACACAATTGCTCCCATACTTGGTACCAATCTTAGGGCCCCAGGTAAGCCTGATGTGAGCAAGTGAACTCAGAAAGATACTTTCTGCTCATATTTGTGCAAGACATATTTTTTCATGCACACTATAGAGCTGTGTGTTTCTACACATGTCCTATTTACAAAGCAGTCAGTGGCAGAGGGTTTGCACATTCCAAGTTTATGTGTTTATCTCCTAGAAAATGCTGCTGTGATGTTTTTTAAAAAAAGGGGAATGATTTTTGGACCTTTGGTATAGCTTTGTTCGCCCTAAGTTGTTAGGGTATGCCCAGACATGGGTCCCTTGCTCACTTTGCCACTGGATTCAAGCTAGCCTGGCTTATGACAGCTGATTAGCCAGAAACCATCCCAGGATGCTTGTTTCCGGTCCAAGGAAGACATAGCTTGGCAGTTCGGGCTGGACTGTTCCCATGAGGCACAGGGTCAGACTGATTTGCATATGGCCATGTCTGAACTGGGGTGGCGGAGTGAGCTAAAGAATGATGATGGATTAAACCCAGATCGTTAACTGGGGGTGAGTGTTTGATTTGCTCAAGAGCTCAGTCCATCATCCACTTTGGTATCGCTGTGATGTTGTTCAGCATCTTTTGCTTCATAGTGTACCCACGTAGAGTATGTATTTGTTCTTAGTACGGTATGTGTGGGTACAACTCTCTATGGCCCTCTCTATTTACATTCCGGATTTAAAGGTGAAGAAGATGATGTCTCCATTTATATATTTTTTTTAAAGCGCCAGTTCTTATATTTCATTTTGGTTCTTCTCGTAGACACCCCTTAATTCTTTGGAAGCATGGTAGACTATTTGATGCATATAAGTTTATTACAAAATCATAACTTTGTTTTGAGAATCGTAATCATAGTATTCTGGTCATCACATAAGTGAGATGGAGTTATACCATCCCTTCCTAAAGTGAAGTATGTTATACAGCCTAACTGCGCCAGACAGCAAAAACGGTAAAGGTTCTTTCCTGCTGGAGAACTCTTCCTTTGTATTAAATAGGCATGGTTGCTGGCTCAACTGAGCAGTCTAAGGCATAGAATCATTTAACATGAAAGAATCCTGATAACAGCATACCTACATTTTTTATTTTTTACCATTCTATTATAACTGATTACTTCTCATCTCCTGGCAGTGCGAAACATAGGCATATTTAAATTAATTTTCCTTCTATAGATGGTTACATTTCCACCCATTACTTACCTAGGACTATTCTACCCACAGCAATGCATGCAAAAATAATTTTCTGCTAGGTTAAGCTGAAGTTTATACATATCTCTCACCATCACAGTACCTCCAACACGCTGTTGAAGCTTGTCCTTCATTTTTTCAGTTTTCAAAGAGGGACAGGAATGATTAAAGAGTGTTAACACAGAGGCTGTATATTTGATTTGACACATTTCTCCTTTTACAATGTGATTCATTCCTACAGCATATAATACAGGCTCTAGTTGAGAAAAACATGTTTTTTTGATACAGTGACATTTTCTTTGTAGCACTATCTCAACACATGTTTAAATACCATTATTTCCTCTTTTCTCCAGGCCTGAAATAAAAAATATAATGCACAACAGTAAAATTTCCGCCACATTCTAAAAGTATATAACTAATGTGTGTTTTTACGTTTACTTAATTATTTTCATAGATTGCGGCTTCATGGTGGTGCAGTTTTCAGGCTGATTTCATTATAGGTGTGAGGGAAAAAAAGATGTGAAGGTACACTATAATACAAACATTTTTAATATCTCTGTCCCATAACCTCAGTAGATCCACAATCCTATTAAATAGGTCATTTATCCTTACTCCCCTAATATTTTTAATAATCTTGACCGAAATTAGCTTCATGTAATAGGAAATGTCACCATATTGGATAGTTTGGAGTGAGTTTTTAGGAGGTGATTTCTTCTATCCCACAAAAGTTTGGACAGATCACTAAGGAGCTTTAATCAAGGTGTTTAAAAATGTTTGGTTCATAATATTTGCATGTTTGGTTTATAATATTTCTTCAAATAGTGTCAGCTATAAACCTAGTCGTGGGAATGAGTTCTTTCGCTGCCTATTGGTAGCAACAGAGACTATTTTATGTAAAGCTTGGACTTCAATGATATATTTTCAAGCCAGACATTTCCATTGCACCTTTGCTCCAGTGCCAAATTAGCATACCACTCAATTTCCTTTTGTTTATATTATTACTTAAAATGGCTAATTAAAGAGTTGTTCTCAGAGAATTGCATCTTTACAGCACATAGCAAGGTATACTGGAATAGAAAGGTGAATTTTGGTTAAATAGGCAACTTGATGTAAACATTGTGAACAGTTGCACGGGGGCTAACACAGGGTGCTAAGAAGAAACTGAAAAAAGTCTACATCAGACAGCATGGGCCCAGTACTTCTAGACAGGGGACCACTGTTGACTGGCATTCCCAATGATGACTCTGTCGCTTTCAACTTATGGATCTCCTCCGCCCTTGGAACAGCAGCAACATTGTTATGTTATGTAGTGTTATGTAGTGTCTCTTTTATAGCGCACGGCTACCCCGAGGGGTGTCCCGGCGCTTTGGCAAAGAGAACTGAGGAAGAAAACACAACACTGCTACTCGCAGAGGCATTAAGATCTGTTAGGTCCCCGGGAGTGTCTCCTTCTGCCCCCTGGTTCTTGAAAGACCTGAGAGCAGGTAAGAGTAGGTGTAAAAGGCTTGCGTGGCAGTGGAGGAAAGACTATAGCCCAGCTGCCAAGCAAGCCTAAAAAGAAGCCTTGAAGAAGCTCCGCAAATTGATGGTGGTGGCCAGACAGGAATATTTTGTTAAGCGTAACGAGATTTCAGAGAACTCTGGAAATGAAATTTTCAGGATTGTCAGATCCTTTACCAGTCCATCTGCAATTGAGGGAAAGATTCTGCCCTCTCCTTCCTTCTGCTCAAACTTATCCAAATTCTTTGAGGAGAAAATTCAGAAAGTCTATGCCTCATTCATAGTTGGAGAGGTATCAGTGGATTCAGAACCATCTGAATTACTAATTGCATTGGCACCTTCTCTGAGTTTTGTCCTATAACCTTGCAGGAATCTCTGACCGAAATCCTAAGATGCAAGTCTGGTTCCTCCTTGGACCGTTATCCTCCCAAGATTTTTAGGTCTCTGGCTCACTTGATCAACCAAGTACTAAACCACATTTGGAACACTTTGCTATCTTCTGGCACTTTTCCAGATATTTAGAAACATGAATTCTTACTACCCCTTCTGAAAAAAACTCTCTGTCGGAGAGGACATGCATAAAGAAATTGTTAAACTAGAAGATTTGGGAATCATTGAGAAGGCTGAAGGTACGGAATGGTTGGCCCCAGTTGTAGCAGCACGCAAACCCAATGGAGATCTACGGCTCTGCATTGATTTGTTATGTTATGTTATGTTATGTTAAAATGCGTTTGTATAGCGCTCGGCTACTCAGAAAGAGTGTCCCGGCGCTTTCCACGGGCTGAAGTGTAGAATTTGAGACAGTTAAACAAATGTGTAGTGGTTGTATTAGTGTGGCATGGTTAACAGTGTCGAACGCGGCACTGAGGTCCAGAAGTATAATAGCAGTTTTTCCACCTCGGTCCATTATAGCTCTGGCTGCCTCCGTGACTGCCAGGAGGGCGGTCTCAGTGCCATGCTGAGGACGAAACCCTGTTTGGGAGACCTGTAGAAGTTTGTTGGACTCCAAATAGTCCCCTAATGTTTTGTTGATATGTCTCTCCAACAAATTACTCATCCACGGAAGCAGCAAGATAGGGCGGAAATTGGATAGATTGTTAGAATCCAAGTTCGGCTTTTTCAGCAAAGCCCTTACCAACGCACACTTCCACGTGGATGGGACAGAGTTGGAGGTAATGGAGGTATTGAGAACCTCCAGCATAAACGGTCGAATAGCGTCAATTGCTTTTACTAATGTCTGGGGCGGGGCTGGGTCATTTGGGGATCCTGAGGTGACCTTCTGGACCAAAGTATCTAAGGTATTGGTATCCAGGTGTGGAAAAGTGACTAAAGAGCATGATACATGCGAATCTGAGTCTAAAATAGAGGGGGAGAATATGCCATTGCCATTTATCGCTAGTTGGGAATAGATGGCCTGAATCTGCTGAGAGAAGAAAGTGGCAAGATCCTCACAGCGGGCCTGTGCACCCTCTGATGGTAGTCTCTCGGACGGAGGGGATATCAAGGATTTTGCAATTTTAAAAATTTCCCTAGGGGAGTTGGCTGCCATATTAATTTTAATTGCATAAAACTCAGCTTGGGCAAGTTTTATCTTGCTCTTATAGTGCCTTATTGCTGATCTATACTCTGAACTCTTAAGTTGAGAGCGGTCTTTCCTCCATGCTCTCTCTGCTTTCCGGCAGGCTTGTTTCAACATCCTAAGGGCAGGAGAGTACCATGGAGCAACTTTAGGTCTTTTTATTGTTTGCAAAGAACACTTCGGGAGGACTAAGTCAAGTGTGCTGGAAATCCAATTGTGAAAGTTAAGAACTGCTAGGTCAGGATTCTTAGTTTTTCGGGGCGGCTGTTCAGAGAGGGCCTGTTCCCATGTAGGAAGCGGAAGAGCATTCCATTTCCTACCCCAATGCCTATTGTGGGTTTGAGCTGTAATAGGAGTGTTAATAGACCATGTGAGGGGGATTAAAAAATGGTCCGACCAAGGCAATAGCACTGGCGTTTCCACTGAAAGCTTGTCTAAATTGCTAAAAACATGATCCAAGAGATGACCCCTGTTATGTGTCGCCTGAAACCCCTTTTGGGTCAGGTCAATAGCCTGAAGATTTAGGCGAAGGTTATTAGCAGCAACATCAAGGGGATCGTCTAAATGCAAATTTAGATCACCTAACAGAGTGAAGTTGGCTGAGGAAAGCACTGAATTAGCAACCAATTCTGTTATATCGGCAATGAAGTCGCCGGGAGAGCCCGGTGGTTGATAGACTAAAATTCCAGAGAAAGTGCTAGTGGGGGAAAAATATAAAGAAAAATATAAACTTTCACATGTTGACGTAGTCGAGGGAGTAACACAACAGCTGTAGATGACATTCAGCTCATCTTCAACCTTGACTCGCAGGAAGCGGCCCAGGATTTCCAGTCCACCCTTTGCCATATCAGCGACTGGATGGGCGCTCACCACCTTAAGCTTAACCCCGACAAGACGGAGCTCGTTCTTGTCGGAGGCCCAGCCAATCCATGGAACTCCACCTTCTGGCCCCTCTCCCTTGGCCCCCCTCCTAGTCCCGCTGAAAAAGTAAAAAGCCTAGGAGTCTACATCTCACAAGATCTTTCCATGAATCATCAGATCAGCGCTACAGTATCCTCCTGCTTCCACCAGCTCAGAAAAATCCGGAAAATAGCTCACTAACTGACCACTGAAGCTCTCACCCTGGCGCTGTTGGCGCTAGTCATCTCTCGGATCGACTACGCCAACGCCCTATACGCAGGCATTCCACAATATCAAATAAAGAGACTTCAGTTAATCCAGAATCAGGCCGCCCGTCTTATCCATCGTCAGCCAAAACTTCACCACGTTCGTCCCCTCCTCAAAGCCCTTCATTGGCTTCCTGTGTCGGAGCGCTGCAAGTTCAAACTTGGCTGCCTAACCCATAAATCCCTGGCCGGTATCGGCCCCTCTTTCATCTCCTCTCTTCTTCATCCGTACGCCCCCCCCAGACACCTCCGTTCCTCCCATCACGCCCTCCTCCAGACACCTAGGTACAGGCGTAAAAAGCACGGAGGTCTTAGATTCTCCTTCTTGGCCCCCTCACTCTGGAACTCCCTACCTTTAGACCTCAGACTCTCCTCTTCCTATCCTCACTTTCGCTCTCTCCTAAAAACTCACCTTTTCCGCGGTGTCTATACATAAAGTTCTTCTTTCTCCCCTCTTTGCCTCCTCCTGGGTTGGTGATCAGCGCCAAGAAACCGTCCGGTGAACGCAGCGCTATACAAATCCTTTTTACATTACATTACATTACATTACATATGTCCTTATAAATAATAGCCAATCCTCCACCCCTACCTGACTGGCGATCAAGGTGCTTAATGGTATAGCCTTGGGGGATAGCCCAAACTACAGTTGGATCATTTTGGAGCTGAAGCCAAGTCTCAGTTAAAAAAAGGGCATCTGGGTTGTATTCCTCAATCAATAGTGCCAGTTCTGTATGATGCTTAGGGAGTGAGCGACAGTTAAGAAGCAACATTTTCGTAGTATGTGAGGACTGTTGTTTACTAGCTTGTTTGCCTATGCTCGGAGGAGGTATGCTCCAATCGCAGGATTTGCAGCAGTTATTAGAGGGGTAAGGAGGGACAGAATTGGTGCAACAGTGATTGAGAGTGGGTCGTAGGTCGTGCAGCATAGAAGCACTGTATAAAATGCGCCGGCCTACCATAATGCCTGACCACGAAGCCCGAAGCGTCTGAACGCGGACTGGCGCAGACTGGCTTCTCTTTGGCGCCTTTTCGGCGCGTCTGAGGCGCTCCCGCTGCGCGTCACCGCTGCGCTGGGGTTGGAGGCTAATAAAGATTAGGAGGTGTGAGGAGACTAGACCGTCGCCCTTGGTAAAATGGCTGCCCACCAAGGAACAATCCGGCAACACTAGCGCTTTCCTCCCTCCACACAAACAGCCTAAGATCGCTGCGGTGGACCGGGGAGTAGCGCGACAAATTACAGTACTTCAATTTTTCAAATAATACAATCAAACAATTTTAAAAGTTTCCGTTTTTAAAAGTTACACATTTAAAACACTTTGTCCCAAATGCATCACTAGTGCACCCGTTAGCGCAAAAAGTTTGTAATCAATCTCTTGAGCGCTTTGGAGTCCCGCCCTTTTGTAGTCAGGGAGGTGCGGGGAGACTAGACCGTCGCCCTTGGTAAAATGGCTGCCCACCAAGGAACAATCTGGCAACACTAGCGCTTTCCTCCCTCCACACAAACAGCCTAAGATCGCTGCGGTGGACCGGGGAGTAGCGCGACAAATTACAGTACTTCAATTTTTCAAATAATACGATCAAACAATTTTAAAAGTTTCCGTTTTTAAAAGTTACACATTTAAAACACTTTGTCCCAAATGCATCACTAGTGCACCTGTTAGCGCGAAAAGTTTGTAATCAATCTCCAATGAATGGGGAGGTATTCCTTAATTGCGAGTCGCAATTTGCGAGTGGCAATTAAGGAATTTTAAGAAATCGCTATTTTTTAAGCGAGATCTTCATGCATAGCATTTTGCTATTCCTTTTTAGCGAATCCTTATTTTTCGCTAATAAGGAATCGCAAAATGGGTGCTTGATGCATCTGGGGGTCTGTCAGTATGAATACACAACAGTAGATTTATGGTTATTGATAAATAACTAAAACTGTGCGCATCAGCGAGAAGTAACATTCAATGCGCATATGCTGTGCTCATCAGCATGTAAATTAAACCATAAAACAAAATTACGCAGTGAGCAATGGTTAATTTTTAGCATTAACATATAAATGGACTAAGTATCATAAATGAGTAACGCTTTGCACATCAGCGCAACATGCAAAACAATGAAGACAGGCTGTGCGCATCAGCGCAAGGAGAAGATTAGTTGTCGTGTTGGATTGAGGCTCTTTTAATTAGAATTGTTAATTATTAGTTCTCTCCATTGTCCATTTTCTGACTGTTTGTAGTCTTTTTAAAAAACCTACTTCTGACACCGGACTGGAATCGCTAACGTGGGCCCGGGTATTTTCTCGGTCCCGCCTGAAGATTAGCGTCCCACTTCCGGTTTTGGCGCTAGCTCCTCCCCCAGATCCCATAAATTCACCCATGCAGCGACCGCACAGCGGACGCACGCAGCGGGCGCGCCAAAGGCAAGCCCGTCTGCGCCCGTCGGTGCCCGGAATGCGCCGTGCGCCAGAACCCCTGGTCATTTTAACAGGATCATATATTCCAAAAAATATCTTTTAGAACTAAACACAGGTACGTGCGGCCATTATAAAATCTCTAATCTTGCTGGGTCTTGTTGCTGCAAACTTTGTTATTGGGCAGCCACCGATGGGCATAACAATGTCCCGGTCATCAAAGGGTCTTTTCCCACAGAACAGCTTTATAACACTAGGCAATAAGGTCAATGAGACTGGCAGGGTTATTAACTGCATTCTTTTTAATGTTAGATCAATGGTCAAACATAAATATCAACTGGAATGTTTAATACATACGGAAGACCCTGACGTACTATTTTTAACAGAGACATGGGCTAATGATAGCAGTGACCCAGATTGGAACACAGCTATTCCTTCAGGTTATACGGCTGCAAACGTCAACTGTGCTGAAGGAAGGGGTGGAGGTTTAGCTATAATTTATAGATCCTCCCTTACCCTCCTGACCATGGTTGAGATTGTTGAGGGTGCTGAAGCAATGAAGTTCACACTTAAATCCAACAATACCTCTTTTTTTCTGGCCTACTAATCTATAGACCCCCGAGTGCGAGAGCCCCTTTCTCAGTTGCTATTCAAACTCATCTGGAGACATGCCTTGCGTATGATTATTATACTGTTTTAGGAGATTTCAATTTCCATCTTGAGGATAAAAACAACTTGGAGACGGCCAATCTCTTAGATATATTTACTGGTCACAATTTGGAGCAAATTGTCAGAGAACCTACACATACGGCAGGTCACACCCTGGATGGTATTTGCAACAACCATCTTAATATTGCATTAAGCAAAATAACACCAATTCCATGGTCTGACCACTGCACAGTGTATTTTTCTATTACACTCAGTACCACCATTCATAGGAGGAGACTTAGGTCTCCTCCCAGGAAATACAGCGCATGGAAGGCCGTCACTAGGTCTGACCTGACAGGGGCTCTTGAGGACAGATTAACGGTTGGACAGATGCAAACCAGGTGGCCATGGCTCTGCAGGATAGCCTCAACAGAGCTGCCAATAAGGTAGCGCCGGAAAGACTATTTAAAGCGCGGCCAAAAAGGTTGTCCTCACCCTGGTATTCAGCAGAATTAAAAACTGCTAAAATCAATTGTAGACAGAACGAGCGTGCCTGGAGATCACATTATGATGTAGCCCACAAGAAGATCTATTGTGCGGCACTTGAGAGATATAAGAACCTAATTATTCAAACTAAAACCATCTACTGTGCATTCTGGGAGAGAACTGTTTTCAACAGACAGTTCTCTGCTGAAATGCCCACGTGATGTAAATTTCAGGCCAGACCAAGCATTTGCGGATAAGCTGGCCTCATTTTTACAAAATAAGGTACACTCTGTTTACAATGACTTGTCAAATGCAGCAAAAAGCACAGAGAATCATGAAGGTACGCAAGCTGCTATCAGCAACACTCAGGGGGGCCTGTCACAATTCTCTCTACTTTATGAGAATACAGTGGCAGATCTGCTGTTAAAAACCAAGTACGGATCACCCATGGATCCATGCCCACCCTATGTACTTCATCTGGCTCCAACAGAGATTAGTGCATTATTAATGCCGGTTTTGAACCAGGCTCTGATTTCAGGAGTTTTTCCGTTAGTATGGAAAAAGAACCCTTACCCTGAGCCAAGCTGGTTGTTGGATTTCGGACCCCATCCTAGAGGATTCCCTGCTCCGGAGGCCGCCGCATCTGCAAGCGCTGCCAGCGTGTTGAACCTCGCCGGACCCGCTTCGCGGGTCCCGCAGCGCCTTGTCTCTTGGAGGCGCCTGACAGTGTGGGACTGCTGTTGAGGAGGAGCAGGCAGGTCAGAGTGTCGGCGGGGCTGCGAGCAGGCAGGGACTCCAGTGTCCAGGAGCCCCTGCGCGCCCACTCAACACACCTGGGCTGCTCTCCCCGCTGGACACGCCCCCCGCCTGATTGCCTGAAAAAGCCGGTACTTGCTACAGATCTTCGGAACCCTTACCCTGAGCCAAGCTGGTTGTTGGATTTCGGACCCCATCCTAGAGGATTCCCTGCTCCGGAGGCCGCCGCAGCTGCAAGCGCTGCCAGCGTGTTGAACCTCGCCGGACCCGCTTCGCGGGTCCCGCAGCGCCTTGTCTCTTGGAGGCGCCTGACAGTGTGGGACTGCTGTTGAGGAGGAGCAGGCAGGTCAGAGTGTCGGCGGGGCTGCGAGCAGGCAGGGACTCCAGTGTCCAGGAGCCCCTGCGCGCCCACTCAACACACCTGGGCTGCTCTCCCCGCTGGACACGCCCCCCGCCTGATTGCCTGAAAAAGCCGGTACTTGCTACAGATCTTCGGAACCCTTACCCTGAGCCAAGCTGGTTGTTGGATTTCGGACCCCATCCTAGAGGATTCCCTGCTCCGGAGGCCGCCGCAGCTGCAAGCGCTGCCAGCGTGTTGAACCTCGCCGGACCCGCTTCGCGGGTCCCGCAGCGCCTTGTCTCTTGGAGGCGCCTGACAGTGTGGGACTGCTGTTGAGGAGGAGCAGGCAGGTCAGAGTGCCCATAGCTCCCTGATAGCTGCTATTAAATCTAAGTCAGCTATTGATATTAAACAAGAAAGGGTTAATTACAAGAAGGTGCTTAAGCAGGCAAAAATAAACTGGGATGAACAACGTTGGTTAGACTTATATAATGCCAGTACTTCCACTAACCAACAAAAATTTTGGGAGGTTGTGAAATGGGGAGGGACTGGGGACCAGCAAGTACCTGTCAATTACGTCCCTGCTGAGAAATGGGTCAAGCATTACTCGGCACAGTTTAGTAACACGGAACGGATCTCCCTTAACACTAGGGAAGATACCAGTGTTCCGACTGTGGTACCCTCACATGATCAGATTGTCTTTACAGAAATGGAAGCCATTAAAGCTTTAAAACAAGTGCAGAATGGTAAAGCTCCTGGAATGGACTGTGTCCCTGCGGACCTTTTTAAGTATGCTCAAGCACACTGGGTCCCTTATATAACCATCTTAGCGAATGCCATAGCTAGAGGGGTCAGAATACCAGACTCATGGAAAGGGGCGGAGATACTACCCGTGTATAAAAAAGGGGATAGGACTGATGCGGGCAACTATCGACCCATCAGCCTTATCGACGCCCTACAAAAGGTAATCGCCAGAATGCTGCTAGGCAGAATCCAGCACTGGATGACAGAAGTCGACATCCTGTCTCCATTGCAGGCTGGCTTCAGGGCTAATATTAGCACAGTCGACCAAATACTCAGATTTGTTATGATCTACTGGAAGACTGTGTTCTTAAGAGGAGGCACTATATTCGCAGCATTTGTGGATCTCAAATCTGCGTTTGATTTGGTCCCCAGAGGAAAGATGTGGGCAGCTTTAAGGAGAATGGGTGTTCCTTCTGCCCTTCTAGAACTTACAATCAGGATGCATGAGGATAATTTCACCAGAGTTAGGTGGGGTCGTCAGGGTCAGGTAACGGACTCCTTCCCCGTGACCCGTGGAGTGAGACAGGGCTGTGTCCTGGCCCCTACCCTATTCATACTTTTCATCAACCAGGTGGTCAAGTTCCTCTCAGCTACCCCAACAGATGCACCAACACTGGGTGGGACCAAATTTCCCCTTTTAATCTTCGCTGACGACACCCTAATTCTGGCTAAAACTCAGATGGGTCTTCAGGTGGCTATTAATAAATTTGTGGACTTTTGCAATGAAAATGACCTCGAAATTAATGTTTCTAAAACTAAGTTCATGGTCCTGACAAAAAACAAACCGCTGAGGGGTCATGTAACGATGAATGGGTCATGCCTAGAACAGGTTGAGGTTATGACATACTTAGGTGTTGCAATAGATTATAGGTTACGCTGGAAAGAACAAATAGCGGCACTTAGTCTAAAATTTGCTCGTTTATCTGGTTGTTTAGTGAAAGAGCAACGTTGTTCCTTGACCAAAAGAGTTTTACCTGCGCTTAAAAATTATAGCGCCAAAATTAGTACTGCCATACTTTACGGGGCTGACATATGGGGGAGTGTGGATTTGGCTGTTCTAGATAGGATCCAGAACAAATTCTTTCGCAACTTAGTCAGTCTCCCTCCTTCCACGCCAGCATTACCACTCATGCTGGATATGGGCTTTTATTCTATTAAACATCAAGCCCAATATAGGATGGTGGCGTTATGGAGACGCATATGGTCTACCCCGGAACTTGCTATGTTTGCCCAAGAGATACAGGATGTAAGAGCACAACAGGGGGCAGGGGATATACCCTGGTTTAAATCTATCAAGAATACTCTTACTAGAATGGGTCTTTATTCGCTTTGGTCCGAGCCGGGTACTCACATCTTCCCATCAAAGAAAGATTTTAAACTTCTCTTCTGGTCCATGGTTAAAGAAGAACATGTTGTGCTCTCAGAGAAACCTAACCTGACAGGCTTGTTTCTGATTCACAAAGTAGTTCCACATGCAGAGGCCTATTGGGACATTATCCTAAAAAGTTTAGACAGGAAACTTTATCATCAGTTTCGTATAGGTACGTTGCCACTAAGGGATTTTACTAGTGGATGGCAGAACTCAGAGTCCACATCTTGTCCCTGTTGTTTTGAAAGCAAAGAATCCATAGGTCATTTTCTATTTGTATGTACTGCTTACCACGAACCACGCCATAAGTGGCTGAAGCCAAAATGTAAAAGACTAAACACCCGGGCGAGCAGGGAAGCACTGATCATCCTGAGATACAACACAGCCGAATGGCTATCCATAGGGCTGGCAAAATTCCTTGGGTGGGCCTGGTTAATTAGAACAAGGTATGTTCGTAGCACTTTAAGCTGAAAAATTAAAATAGCCTGCCATAGCCTATCTATCATACTTGGGCAGTACTAATGTATTGGTTTTTTTTTTATATAAACTTGTTTTAATCTTTTTACGGACGTCTTCTTATGTACATTTAATTGAGCTTTTTAAACAAATTCTTCTTTGTCTGTTTAAAATTTTCATACTCTTGTTGTATGTTTTGTATTATTATGCTTGTCTTTTATGAAGAAAATTCGAAATAAAGACGTTAAAAACTGAAAGCTGAAAACTGCATTATTAATGCCGGTTTTGAACCAGGCTCTGATTTCAGGAGTTTTTCCGTTAGTATGGAAAAAGACATGCATCCGCCCGCTGCTAAAAAAGACAAAGCTAGATCCCATTGATGACAAAAACTACCACCCTATCTCTTGCCTGCCTCTGCCAGCCAAACTATTTGAGAAAGCCATGAACTTGGAGTTATCATCTTATCTTGAGACTAATAACGTTCTCGATAATACCCAACATGGCTTCCGTGCAAAACACTCTACGGAAACAGCCTTAATAATAGCGGCAGAGGAGATACGTAAGGGCATGGACGAGGGAGGTAGAGTCACTTTGGTCCTGTTGGACCTAACAGCGATCTTTGACACCGTAAACCATGAGGTACTTACTCAAAGGCTCAGGAACTATGGTGTCAAGGGCATAGCGCTGGATCTCCTCACCTCCTTTTTGTCAGACTATTTACCCTTCCTGGAGGAGTTCCGCAAGGATCTGCTTTGTTGCCCACTCTGTTCAACATCTATGTTACCCCTCTGGCGAAACTAATTAAAAAGCAAGGCCTTAAGCTAGTGTCATATGCAGATGACACTCAGCTGATAGTGTCAGTCTCTCACTCAGTGGAAGCCAAGGCAGCTGACTTTTACCTTTGTATGTCTGAGGTTATGTTTTGGATGAATCAGAACTTCCTAAAGCTGAATACTGAAAAAACAGCAGAAGTCCTTGAGTTCGGCCAAAAAGCATCCATTTGGAATCAGCTTTGGTGACCTAGATCAGCAGGGGCCTGTCCGCTCCCGGTGGCTAAAGTTAGGAACCCCGGCATAGTGTTTGATAAAGACATGTCCTGGCGGCCACAGATTAATGAAGTGCCCTCCGCATGCTTTTTCATGTTAAAAGGGCTGAGAAAGATACTGCCGTTTATCCCTTTCTTCCTCAGGAAAACGGTTATAATTGCCACCATCTTTTCTAGAATTGACTACGGTAATGCCCTTTATTTGGGAGCTGGCACTGCTCAACTGGTCAAGCTGCAATCAGTTCAAAATGCAGCAGCGAGAGTACTTCTCAACCTGCCTAAGACCATCCTACCTCCCGCTCTATCAGTCAATTACACTGGCTTCCAATACAACAGCGGGTGGAGTTCAAAGCATTATGCTTGGTTCATAAGGCACTGTCCGGAGATGGGGCTTTGGATCTTCAATCCTTATTCTCCCGATACCAGCCAACCCGTCCCTTGAGGTCTGCTGCGCAGGGTTTGGTCAATGTCTCTAAGATCAAAAGATTACGATGGGGAGGCAAGGGTTTCTCCCATCTGGCCTCAAGGCTATGGAACTCAATCCTGTTACACCTCAGACAGATCACTAACCGGAGGCTGTCTAGGAAGGAAATTAAGACATGGCTTTTCACCCAATGATGCATTGGTTAGTACTTATTTAGTTACTTTACTTAGCGCCAAGACGCCTCGGCATTAGTGCGCTTTAGAAATACCATCAGTCAGTCAGTTACTCTAGGCTGTGTGTATCAGCGCATAGATTACACATGAAAAATCATGAGGTCAGGGTTGCCAGAACAACTTGATCATTGTTAGGTGACGTTGCTAGGTGACGAGCTTGATAAACCAAGATTCCTGCCACGTACTTTGGCGGTGCAGGATGATGTGTGACACAGCTGAGCACGCCAACTAAACAAGACTAAGACTTCCAGTGACTATGTTTGACACAGCCGAGCACGACAACTAAACGAGACCGAGAGTTCCAGTGACGATGTCGATCCACTCCATGCTACGTCAAGTATCAAGTAAGAACGTTGATTAACGTTTATGTTATTTTTTTAAAGTAAAACAAGTTACGCTCCTCACACTACAACGTTGTTATCCAAACTTAAATAAATAACGCTGCTCCTGCAAACTTGAATCAACAACGTAACACTGCTCTCTGCTTTGTTTTCCAAATTTGAATAAATAACGCTGCTCCTGCAAACTTGTCACACTGCTCTCGTTTGCTCTCACCACAGCCTAACTCAAGCTTAACTTTCTTTCTTTTCCAAAATATAAAGCATTTAGCTAAGATGAGCCCGCATCGGTTACCTCCCAACCCCACAAATTAAAATTGATGGGCAAGTATACGGCAAAGCTCCCAATCATTAGCAGGAGAAAGTCAAAGCTCAATAATAATGTGTTGTTTAAAATTGAGTCGAAAATTCGAAATTTTACAAGAAAGGTGAGAAGAAATTGTTCGTAGAGGAAATCCCTTGAGGTAAAGATTCTTAAACCAATTAACTTTCTAGAATAACAAGTATCCTTTTAAAAAATAAAAATATATCTCACCAATCATTTGTGTTGAGACTTTCATTAGATTATCCTGCCGACTACGCCAGTGAAGTGTTCCTGTAATATAAAAGCTGGACACTGGAAAATTATTCTTCATAGGTTCATTCCATAGAGGATCACATCCAACAACAGGCAGGCAATATCACCAACTGCTTCAGTTTTCCTTGGAATCCTAACGTAGAATCTAGTGACATAGATACAATTCCTACATGACATGGCCATATGACATTAGTAAGATTCGTTTGATGACACATTACAATTCTAATAATGACAGAGTAAAACAAGTAATAAGAAAGGCAGAACTCCACAACTATGCAAACAGCCTGTAACTAGGGCTACCTTCTTTTTTGATCAACAGACTTCAGGTGGTACAAAATGCAGAATTGGGATTAATCCGACGGATCCCTCTCTGTCATCATAGCTCCCCTCATATCAGGCAACTCCATTGGCTCCCGGTAGCGAAAAGGATAGAGTTCCAGTCCCTGACCCCGGCCTTTTGTGCC
Source organism: Lissotriton vulgaris (assembly GCF_964263255.1). Classification (NCBI taxonomy): domain Eukaryota; kingdom Metazoa; phylum Chordata; class Amphibia; order Caudata; family Salamandridae; genus Lissotriton; species Lissotriton vulgaris. Next base: position 859,289,537 of record NC_141698.1, read on the forward strand.
CTGTATGATAAAGGAACTCAATATCTCAGACAGGCTTTGCCCATATCAACATAAACGCACTCTTGAGATCCAACTCCCAGCACCTGCTTTGTGTATCTCGCTATGTTCAGTCCCGAATGGGAGGCAGGTCCTTCACAGTGAGGACCGCCAGGTTGTTGAACTCCTTACCCACTCATATGTGCTTGGTTGAATCAGAACATGAGTTCAGGAAGATCCTAAAGACCTGGCTCTTTTTCCAAGGCTAGCCCTGATCCCTCTTCTGTTTCATCCGCTCAGTGTCCAGACATCTCTGTTTGAGGTAGCTGCTGCGCTCTATAAATTATACTATTATTATTATCATTATTAGCTGCTGAAAAAGAAATTACTAAAAAGTAAAATTAATTTCTCCACTTTTGTAAATAACACTATGCAATCAGCTTGGAACATCTTCTGATCACAATACCAAAATATCTCGGTCCCAAGTTTTTTTAGCCAGTTATCTTAAGGTGCTATGATCACTTAATTATTCTTCCTTGCAATTCAAAAGCATTTTAATAGGACCATGTATAACTTATTGTGACAGTCATTCCTTGTATCATAAAAGCTACATTTAAAGTTGGAATAAAGCGACAGGTGGAGCGACAGGGGTTCTGACACTGGAGTTCCTGCTTTATTGTGCAGATAAATGATCTACGTACTGGAACGGAGGAGGCCTGTTTGATGGGGCAGGCAGGGCCGGACTGGGAACCCAAAGTAGCCCTGGCAATTTTGCCGTACTGTTCCCACCCACCGGAGCACTGGTGCTTTTGTTACTGAGGGCCCATATTGCAGCATCATTGCAAAACTGCCCCCAGTAACACAACTGGCCCCCACTGCTCCAAAACTTACCCCCACCCTTCCAGACTCCCAAGCAAATACCTGATGCCTACTAAGCCCAGTCCAGCTAGGGGGGTGGCCTTCGTATTGGTGACTGGCGTACAATGGTTGTGTCATGTGCAAAATGAAAAAGTGCAGTGCAAAGCATCTGCAACCACAACAAAGCTACACTAATATATATTAGGAAACCGGGGCAACTAGTCTATTCCACAGTGCCAGTGAACCTCTTCTTTCCTAACTAACTACGCAGGGGGGGCTCAGGGACATCTTAAGGATTTTGAGCGCCCTTGGCCAAACTTATTTTTGGGGCCTCTGTGCAGATCAGCTTTAAATTTATGATCCAGTTTCAGCTTTCTCATGTCCTTTTGGCCAGATCACAAACAGTGCACAGGCACACTGGTTCAAATTCCAAATGCGTTTATAGATAATATTTAGGGATAGTGATGTATTTTTCCAATATTGTAACACAGTAGAAACCCACTAATACTACTGCAAATAATCACTGTGACATTCTGCCATTTCTCATATCCGAGATCCTGTTTAAATCTAAAATAAACCTTTTTTATGGATGCTGCATGGAACATAAACACATTTGTCAAAAAATATCTATAATACAATCTCACACATTACCCAGATTAAAAATAAACGAAAGGAGAATGCTATTTGCAATATTCTGTTTAAGAATTATTCAAGGTCATCAGTGCAAGACTCTGCAGAACAGAGCTGGCTCTACCAAGGCGGGGGTTACTCCACTCTTTAAAACTGATAATCATTAGTTCAATTATCCGCTCTGAAGATGGTTTCTTGGATACGCAGGGGGTGAATGTACATAGAAGTCCACTAATATATGTTATTGATTCTGAAAGCACACGTGGTGCTTTTAGGCTTGCTAAGGGCTTTAGGTGGGGTGAAAAAACTGGGGGGTCTCTCAAAGGTGCGTGCCTGATAAAATTAAGGGTGTGGCATAAAAACACGTAAGCTAAAAATGTGTGGTTAGCATAGTGGGCCGCCCCACCGTTATTGTGCTGCCTCTGTCATTGCATCTAGATATATAATACAATAAGTAACATTATACCTACAACAAGCCAGGATTATTGACTTTGTCAATGGTTGTTAGTTGCATAGGATAAATAGGCAACAACTACAGCTTCGTTGAATATATTGAAAATGCCTCAGTTCTATAATGATCAGACTGTGAAAAAACAATAAAAAAGTCCTCTGAAGTTACACCAAAGGCTCTCAGCAGTTACACTGCCGCAGAGTATATATTTGTTTTTTACCCTGAGGGTGAGGGCAAAAATGAAGACCCTTATTCAGACCCCCAGGATATAGCGGCCTTTGTAAAACTGCCGCGATTTCTACAAAAGTGCCGATTTCGCAGGCACTCTTGTAAAAATCGCCGCATTTTTACAAAAGTGCCAATTTCGCGGCAAACCGCGAAATCGCAAAATCGTGGAGGGTCTGCTTATTGGGACCTGTCTCAGCACCAGCTTTTAAAAACTGAGCATCAGCAGGACCCAGCCCACGAAAAACCCTAGGCTTGCTGCATGCCTTTTGTTAATAGAGGGCAGCAGATTGCGTGCCTTTTGGAAAGTTTTCATGTTAATTGCAGAGCCTGACATACTAATACACGGGGCTGCTTTTAACATGAAAACTTTCAAAAAGGCACACAATCTGCTGCGCTCTTTTAACAAAAGGTGTGCAGAAAACCTCTGGCTGCATTTATTTTCCTGCATTTATTTTCCTGTTAATTGCAGCGCCGTCATGCGCTGCAATGAACATAAATATTTTCACAATGGCCCACAATCAGCCCGCAGCTGTGCTCCATTAAGAAAAGACATGCATCAAGTCCAAAAAGAACGACATGCAAAGCACACATCATGCTTTTGGACTTGCTGTATTTCTTCTCTTAAAGGAGCGCGGCTGCGGGCTGATTGTGGGCCATTGTGAAAATATTTATATTATTTGCAGTGCATGACGGAGCTGCAATTAACAGGAATATTTTCACAATGTCCACAAAGAGCCCCCAGCCGCCCTTCATTAAGAAGGAATAACAGCAGCAAGTGCAGGCGCCACCGCAACCAGGAAATTACCATTTTTTGCGCCGCTCCAGTTCAAAAAGCGACGGTGCGAATGCTCTACTGGGATGTGCTGGGGATGCGTGCTGCACACGCAGCACTGCACGCTAGTGGGATCAGGCGTGTGGGCGCGTACGTTACTGGGAACACTGGTTACCACCTGTACTGAGTCAGTGGTAATTGTATTTCTCAAAAAGCCGTTTTGCGACTAGTCGCAATTAGGAAATCCTTCATACATGCGATTATTCACTAATAGGAAATCCCTATGTGCAAGTTCTTATTTTGCCGATTTCCAAAATGCGATTTCTACAGGGTAGAAATCGCATTTGTACATACCAAATGTTTTGCATTTCTTATCAGCCCGAAATAGTAATCGGTCCGTTAAGACATGCAAAATAGTTTTGTACATCTGGCCCATTGAGACTTATTTTGCTCTATTTTTTATGTGTTTAATGTAATTTGTGATACTTTTTTGACACAGATTCCAATGGAAACCAATGGATCCTTCGACACATTTGCTGACAGTTTACCCATATCTATTTATACATTTGATGGCTAATGCATTTTTCAGGTGAACTGACCCCAATGCCTATTAAGAGTAATAACCTTTATCATGAATAGTTACATATCAGTGATGCTTGAGGCCATTTCAGATGTGTTCTGCATGTGTTGTAACACCTTTCAAATTAGCTTTCCCACAGTAATATCATCAACATATCATTTGATGAACCTTTTACTGTGTAAAGTGTGGAGCTATGTTGTTGTACTGAGAGTTGTAGTTCACCTGAGGAAATAGTTAATTTTTAATTTGTCCTTAAAACCTTTTGACTGTAAATATTTATTCCAGAAGCATTACCTTCTTAATAACAATGTTTCTAAGTCACCCACCCCTTCTGGTTATTTCACTTGCTCAAGTATCTGAAATGTAATCGGATTTAGGTTACGTCCCTGTACGTTTCAATAAATTGCAACTGGGTCTTTTGGGTCGTTTGTGCACATATTGCTCTTATTTTAGCATTCGTGGAAGTCATGAGTTTGTAAGCTTTTCCACACGGGTATTTTACTATGTTTGTAGAAATTTGGTATCACATGTTCAGATTTACACCATCTACAAAAATAGCCTAAGTTGATCATAGCCTTTTCTTCCTGTCAAGTTTGAGATGAGTCAGTCAAGTAGTTATTTCTTTGTGTTTATGCGAAATGTATATACGATTCTGAATGGGAAACACAACTTATTCAATTCGCCTACAACTTGGATCTCACGTACCAATAGGCACAGAATCTGTAAAAAATAAATAATCCTAAGGTGAATTAAATCGTCTTGGAAAACTTTATTATCCATAGTAAAATTGCTTTGATTATTTAATCGGAACTTGTCTGTGTCTGTAAACAAACACACATACACAAATCTGTTGGATTTTGTATACTCTAATCTTGTTATCAAGATATGTGAAGTCTATGTGTGTTTAATGATCCATACTTCAAAATTTGCAATTATTTATTTGTATTATTCTTGTGCCTTTGTTGAATAAAATGCTCTTCAATGTCTTTCAGTCATTAAACCCTAGACATCATGAATCAGTTTTGACCATTAAAAGCAAACTATTAAATATCTGGTAATATTGAATGATAAAAATACAAAATCATTTCATTATTGAGTATGGCTACATAATATACCTCACTGTGAGATGCATAATAGCATGGCATTTCCTTTTTGGTAATATAAAAATGTCATATCTATAACTGAATATTTTGGTGTTATTTTTCTACAGTGTATTCAATTAGATTGCCAGGAAGAGAATCTCGTTCTCGGGAACCCTTTGCAGAAGACATGAACGGCATTGTTAAGGAAATAATAACTATTTTACTGCCACAGCTACAGGAAAAGCCTTTTGCATTCTTTGGTCACAGGTAAATCCAAAAACCATAAAAAATAATATAGCCTCCTCAATTAAAAAGTTAATATTTGGATTCATTGAGCTTAGATTATAAATTTGCACCCTGAGTGGATTTGCTGCTGCTGATAGAGTGGCCGTTCACTCTATCAGCAGCAACAAATCCACTCAGGGTTGCAAATTACCCAACTCAATGGTACTCATTTTATCAACCTCAGAAGGATGAAAGGCTAAGTGGACCTGCTGGGATCTGTGACCATGAGGTCAAACACTGGCTCCTACAGTGGGTGCATTAGTCCACTAAGCCACCAGACCCATCTTAAGTCTGGAGAAAGACAGAATTACTGACAAAAACAACTTTGGGAATTAGGACTCTGGTTGGAAAAAAACATTGCATGATTGGCATGTTTTGAAAATGTTTCTTTGGAGTTGACTGAAACATGAACGTATATATTTGGTTCAATTTTATCGATCTATTTAGCTCTAGCTGAAGTTTACCTATGACAGTTGTGCGGAACACTTTATGGTCCCCTTTAGCTCATTTTACCTTTAGCCCTTGTCTCTTCCCCCATCCTTTTACCCTAACATTTACAAAGGCCTAGCAAACCAACCAGTAGCAATGATAATTTTCGTTATTGACATTTTATCCTTGCATTATATATATATTTATTTATGAGTTGTTAGATCTGGGGGTCTCTAGTTGGCAATATTATTCACCTTTGTCCAAATAGGTACCCTAGCTTCTAAGTCAGGATAAGGGGATTACACTCCTAGATAACCCCTGCTCTCGCCCTTGGTAGCTTGGCACGAGCAGACAGGCTTATCTCAGAAGCAGTGTGTTAAGCATTTGTGAATATACACAGTAATACAGTGGAAACACTACAGATGGACACCACACAGTTTTTATAAAAATAAGTATTCTTTATATAGACTTAACATAAGACCACAAACAACAAAAATCCACAATACTGTACTTTAGATTGACTTAAAAGATGGTAAAAGTTACTTAGTTCAAGTTGGTGATAAATGCGACATAGTTCTCACAAAAGTACCTGGATGTGCAACGCAAAATAAACAAAAGGCTTGCAAAGGGAGATGCGTTGGTTCCGTGCTCCGGGGGTGATGATGCGTCGTGCCTCAATGCTTGCTCAGAGTAGGTGATGCGTCGTTATCCTTACCGGTGCGGGAGTGATGGGTAGGTTCTCGGCCTGGGGCCTGGTTGCGATGCGACAATCCTGGTGTGATGTGAGAAGATGGCGCCCTTCATGCGACGACGATGCTTTCACGCCCTGGCAGCCTTGCGACGACTCTGTACTTTTGAGCCATGCCAGGCCCTGCGACACGATTCTCCGATGGCATCATGCTTCTCCGGCGATGCGACAGCAGACAGCTTTGACTAAGACACACTTCCTGGGAGATGCAGCGGTGGCAATGCGACGACTACAGCTGCGGCGGCGTCCCACTTCTTCTCATTGCGTCGCGCTTCCAGCTCCCAGCGACACGCAGGCTTCTCCAGATAGAGTTCCCAGCAAGGAAATTCGGAGGGGAGCTGAAGGTGAAGTCTTTTGTCCCTGAGACTTCAGCAGGAGGCAAGCACAAGTTCAAGCCCTTGGAGTAATATTCTGCAAGATGATGAAAGTCTTTAAAAAGTTCCTTCTCCTTTTCCTTGGCAATAAAGAAACCACTGCAGGCCAACCCAGTAAACAGAACACTTGCAGAGGGGTAGTCCAAACTCCTGCAGCTTCCTTGGTTCTTCTCCTTGGCAAAAGGTTCGTCTTGTTCCCAGAAGTGATCTAAAGTTCTTGGGTCTGAGTCCCTATATTTATACTACTTTTCTCTTTGTTCTCTGAAGGCAGAGTGGCCTTTGCCCAGTCCAAACCAGTTCTGGAGCACTCTGTTTACATGACTCCTTCTTTCCTTTCACAGTGCAGGGCAGAAACATCAGACGTCCCACAGGAGGTGGAGCCAGCATTGTGAAGGAATAGCATAGCCCTGGAGCACTTTGTTGACATGATCCTTCTCTTCTTTCACAGTGCAGGGCAGAGAAATCAGCTACACCCCAGGATGTGGAGCCAGCATTGTCGAGGGAATGCCCGGCTCTATTCAGGTCCCAGGTGCAACTCCTCCCTCCCATCTAGCTGCAGATTTCCCTATTCACCACTGGGCTGACTCATTCTGTCTCCTGGAATCCCCCAGCTCTGTCACTCAAACTCCAGACATGGAATACACAACCTAGCAGAGGCAGGTCTGGATAGTTAGACAAGAAAATACCTACTTTCTTAAAGTGGTATTTTCAAACACAGAATGTTAAAACCAACTTTACTAAAACATTTATTTTATCATTCTGAGTTCAGGCATACTCAATTCGAATTTCTACCAGGTTCAATGAGTCAGTTAGGATTATAAAATGTAATGATCTAACTTCCCATTCTGGTCTATGGAGAACAGGTAGCCTTGCAATAGTGAAAAAACGAAAATGGCTGTAATTCACTATTAGGACATGCTAAACACATCAGGGCATATCCTACCTTATACTTACAATGCACCCTGCCATTGGGCCTACCACAGGGGTGTCTGATATGAAGAGAAGGGACGTTTTAGGGACTGGCAAGTGGGTGCACTTTCCAAGTCGACATGGTAGTCACAGACTGCACACAGGCCTTGCTATAGCTGGCCTGAGACACACTTTACAAGCTGCTTCTGTGGGTGGCACAACCAGTACTGCAAGCCCACCATCAGCATTTGATTTACAAGCCCTGGGCACACATGGTGCACTGTTCTAGGGTCTGACAAGTAAATCAAATAACCCAATGTTGGAATCACTAATTAGTACATCAATTTAACATGGGGAGCACTTGCACTGTGGCACTAAATAGCAGTGGCACAGTGCCCAAAGCATAATACCAGCAAAACAGATCAAAAACAAAGGAGGCAATCCGACAAAATGGAAGGGAGACTCACGCCAATGATGCCAGGTCTAACACAAGTGCATTGTGAAAGAAATACAATTATGTTACTCTATAAATAATGCTGCATGTTATGGCTTTTGTACTTTTAAAACTGCATTACATTTTTAAATCTCCAAGAAATTTTTTTAACTTGAAAAATTTGCAGGTATTTGCATTTTGTCCAGAAAACAACCATAATTCCATATTATGATGAGTCACAAAAAATGAATAAAGGGGACTGTGCTAAATAGTTTGGTCATCTTGTTGCCCTGTATTAATTAGTTAAAAAATAACACGCTGATGGATGGAATGCTTGAATTAATCTCTGCCATTAGCAATTGCTCTGGCGCATCCCAATCCATTGTTTTGCGCCCACCATGCCACCTCAGTGCGGACCCAGCCATAAGCAAATCAGTCTTGATCCTTCTCCTCATGGGAACTGTACAGCCTAGACTGCCAAGCCAGGTCCCTCCTAATTCAGAACTCAAGCAATCCATGACCGTTTTTTGCAATTGATTTTGGCTCGTCACCACGGTATTGTTAAGTTCCAGTGGCAAAGTGAGCCTGGGACCCACGTCTGGGCATACCCAGCACCTTTTGGGCATCAAATGCAAAAAGAACAAGGTGATGGATGGAATGCTTAAATTAATCGCAGCCACTTGCAATTACTTGGGCCTCATCCCAGTCCATCGTTTTTTCCCCCACATGCCACCTCAGTTTCGATCCAGCCATATGCAAATCCGTTTTGACTCTGCTCTCCATGGGAAAAGTCCAGCAGGAACTGCCAAGCAAGGTCCTCCCTGAACCAAAACACAAGCAACCCAGGAACGGTTTCACCCTTGTTATGGGCTCATCAGCCAGGTAAAGCTTAGTTTCAGTGGCCCATCTCAGGACTATATTTCTCAATCAGATGTAGCTCTTGTTATAGGAAGGTTAGAGACGCCTGTTTTTGGCCTTCATTACTGCTTTTATTTGCTCTCCACCCGTTCCATATTTCTTGTTACCTCCCCCTCATTTAATACCTTACTTCTGTTGCCAGGCGTTATTGTCCCCTTCCGCCGTCTGTCTTATCTCTAGTGGCCTCAGTTGTCACCTCTGTTGTGTACTTTCTTTTCCCAAGTTGTTCTGGGACTGCCAATATCTGATCTCCATCATTGTGACTCCACTTTTCCCAGGGTCTCAGTGTTTACCTGTAATTCAATCACAGAGAAGCCAGAGAGTTAGAAACAACAGTCCACTTCTGTCAGGCCTATCACTATCCGCTTTCCCTTCAATGAACCACACTGCTGCTGCCTTATGAGCCTTTAGTATGATGGAAATATTTAAATTTCTTCATTACATTGATCACTTTTACTTATATATCAATTTTGCTTTGGCTATACCATTTGATACCTTGATCTTATTGTTAAAGTTTATAAGTATTTGACTTAAGTCTTACCTATTTATCTCTTAATTAAAATTTGACAATACTCCTCATATGTTCCTATGGGGATTGGCTTGCTGCTCTGGCCTACCCAACTAGATGTGAGCCAAAGACCCTACAGGAACTGTTTGCCAACTGGTGTCTGCATACGTATTCCAATATGCTGGTTTCTCAGACATTACTTTCCTGTTCTTTTACCTGCTGTTTTTGTTTTCGATGTGTGTACCTCTCTCTTATGTTTCTGCCATTTATCTATACCTTCCCTTCCTTCCTTCTCATCTCCTTTTCCTACTTCTTACCTGTGCCACCTTTTAACATATTTTTTCCAACTGCCTTGTCCTCATTTGGCCTCCTCCTAAACTGTCCGTTTGTGCTGCCCTCACTGTATTCAGATAGATGTGGCCTAGCATCCTTTTTACAGTACACCCTTTCCATTTTATGTGGCTTTTGGAGAAAATATCATTGATAGATTTTCAATTCTTGTAATTTCAGAAACTGTTATAAAACTTTTTTGCATTTCTTTTAAACGATTATTTGGTATTTCATACTGGGTCAAATGAAGGTGTTACATAAAAATCACCTGGTTTTCAGCAAGTTGAATATTTATAAGTTGGGACGTTCATGTGTCTCCAAGTTCGCATGGTCTGCGTTCTCGCGCAGCGTTCTCGCCGGAGTCACGCCAGAGTCCAGCCCGTCTGCGCCCGTCAGCGTCCCGTAGGCGACTAGGGCGACGGGCTGGACTGGTCTCTGGCGGCCTCCTTATTCTTCTTCACCATCATGCTCCAATATTCGGCGCAGGAGCTCCGGTCTTTACAAAAGATGGGGGGCTCTTGCCGTAAGGTATTTCCGGCCCGCTACAAGGGTAAGAGTCGGTGCCCTGACTGTGGATGGTTGCCACAGAAAAATCGGGCTCCCGTGTTAGACAGGGAGGTAGATAGCGTTAAGCATCTCTGTTTGCTTTTAAATACCAGATCTCTCAGCCGGCATGTTCTGGATATTTATGATCTTCTGGTAACAGAAAAGCCTCTGTGCCTGATGTTGACTGAGACGTGGCTAGGGAAGCTTTCTAACCCCGATATTGCTGCAGCTATCTCCCCTGATTATAATATCTTTAGGCAAGATAGACTGAAAGGGCGAGGGGGGGGTGTGGCACTTGTGGTAAACAAACGAGCCACCTGTACCACTGTTCCTATGGATGCCATCACGGGATGCGAATCCCTCGCTATCTCCATAGTATTATCGCCGCACCAATCTTTTAAAGGACTTCTTGTCTATAGGCCCCCAGGGCCGACAGGCACCTTTTTTGAAGAGCTCCAGTCGATAATTTCGACACTGGTGCTCAGATCTGAACACTGCATATTGGCAGGCGACTTCAATATCCATATGGATGATGAAACGGATGTAGACACAATCAAAATGATGGATGTGACGGCTCCTCTCTGCCTTTCTCCATATCATTGTGGACCGACGCATGAAAAGGGCCATATCCTGGATCTGGTCTTCTCGACGACTTCTATAGAGATGTCAGTACCTTTACAGGTGCTATGGTCGGATCCCTGGCTGGTCAAGTACTATGTGTCGGAGGCAAGAAAACCATCTAGTGCTCCTCCCCGGCAGTTTTGCCAAGGATCGAGGGGGCGTTCCATCGGGTGACTCCAGAACTGCTGGCACAGGCATGTCTGGCTCACCCTTGCCTCTTGACAGGGGACCTAGAAAGGGATTCAGAGTTGTTGCAATTGTGGCTCACGGAGAGGCTGGATGATCTTGCCCCGGTGAGGCCTCCTCGCAATACTGCAAAACGGGCGTCCGCCCCCTGGTTTACCGAAGCACTGGTGGCCTCACGACGGCAGTGCAAGGTGGCAGAGAGAGCGTGGCGTTCGCAATATGATCCCGCGGCAAAACTTGCCTACAGAGCCTCTGTCAAAGCATACCATCGCGACATTCTCTCTGAGAAAAGAGGCTATTTTTCAAGGAGAATTGAGACTGCCTCCAATTCATGCAAGGAGGTATTTGCCATCGTGAGGGAATTTATGGCCCCTCGTGCTTCTTCGACTCAGGTACCCCCCACGGAGGCATGGGTGAGTGCCCTTGCCAATTTCTTCACCTCCAAGATCAAGTTGATTCAGGACTCTTTTCCCTTGAAGGGGCCTGAAGTTTCTTACTATTCAGAGGGTGTCTCTGTTTTAACAGCTAGTGCAGACCCGGTTCTGGCAGACTTTCCACCGCTCTCAGCTTCCTCGTCCTTGGACCTGATGGCCTGCCTTAAATCAGGATCACCTCTTGACGCATGCCCTACCAAATTTTTTGCTAAAATGGCTGAAGTCATTAATCCCATTGTGAGTCCTATTCTGAACCGCTCTCTCAGTGAAGGCGTGGTCCCTCAGGCCTGGAAGTAGGCGATGATCATCCCATAAAGCCTGGCCTGGACTCGGAGGTGTTGGCTAATTACAGGCCTATTTCGCTTCTGCCCGCCTTTGCCAAGATCCTCGAGAAGCACGCGCACAAGGTGCTCTCCGATTATCTGGAATCCCATGATCTACTGCACTCCACTCAATCCGGCTTCCGCACCAACCTAAGCACCGAAACAGCGCTCCTGGAAGTTTCGGAGGCAATTAAGGAGGTGCTGGATTCAGGAGGCAAAGCGATGCTTGTGATGCTCGATCTGTCGGCGGCCTTTGACACCGTCCCCCACGAGGGTCTCCTCGCCAGACTTTATGAGATCGGTCTGAGGAGGACGGTCTTCAGCTGGTTTCGATCATTCTTGGCCGGCCATCGACAAGCGGTCTGGGCCTCCTCCAGCTCCGCCGATATGCCGTCACTGGGTGTCGGAGTCCCTCAGGGCTCAGTGTTGAGCCCGACTCTTTTTAACATCTTTATGACCCCTCTGGCGGCACTGGCGGAATCTTTCGGGCCCAGATCGTTTCCTATGCCGATGACACCCAGCTCCTCTTTACTTGCGGGAAAGGAGCGGATTTTGATGGAGAGAGTATCCGGGGTTGCCTTGGGGCTGTTTTTAATTGGTTCCAGCTTAACAGCCTCAAGTGCAACTCGGATAAATCGGAGGTACTTTTCTTCTGCTGCAGATCGGACCCAGACTGGCAGGAATGGTGGCCTGCGAATATGTTTCCTCCTGCAGGCTCCTCCCAGTTAGCCTAGAACCTGGGGATTAAGATCGATAATGACCTGACGCTGCGATCCCAGATTCTTGGTCTTACTGGCACCTGCTTCGGTCTTCTCCGGATGCTCCGCAAGTTTCTTCCTATACTACCGGAGGATCATAGGAAGATAACGGTTCAGGCTATAATCGGTTCGAGAATGGATTATTCGAATATCCTCTATCTCGGCCTGCCGGAGTATCTGCTGCAACGACTGCAGGTGGTCCAGAACTCGGCAGCACGGGCCATTTTTGGATTACCCGGCCGTGCTAAAACCTCGGGCCTCCTGCAGTCACTCCATTGGCTCCCCATCCGGAAGCGGATAGTCTTCAAGGCCCTGACCTTGGCCCATAAAGCTCTACATGCTTCAGGAGCAAAATATCTTCAAAAAAGGCTAGCTTTTTACCATCCTGCAAGGTCCCTGAGGTTGGGGTCTTTGTTTCTTGCCGTGGTCCCTCGCATAAAAAGGGCACGTATAGGAGGTCGATCTTTCAGACTGTTGGCTCCGCAGCTTTGGAATACTCTGCCAGTGACACTGCGCAGTACCTCCAATCTACTGGCGTTCAGGAAGGGCCTTAAAACCTGGCTTTTTACTTTGTAAATATCAGTCTTGACTGTTAGTTAGGGATTTTCCCACTTTTCTGTTTTTTCTTTCTGTTATGTTGTGATAAAGCGCCGGGACACTCTTTGAGTAGCCGTGCGCTATACAAGACAAAAATAACATAACATAACATAACATCGTGTGGGGACCCCTTACCCAGTACATGTGTTAAGTGATTGTGTACAAATAAAAGTCCATTATTGTATTCTTGTTAGCTTCTGAAGTAAGCTGGCAAGGATTTCCAGTTATTAAATGATCTTCTTGCCTGGCTTGGTATTTAACACATTCCTGTATTCCTCCTTTCTCAAATGCCCATTTGAATGATTTTTCACAGACAACTCATGTCTGTGTGACCATTCTGTAAAAGATGCAAGCACAGAAAGTCCATGACAGATACACTTAGCACTAAGTTATTTTAGCTGTACTTATATAGCGCATAGCTACCCAAACATTGGGGCATCCCAGCCCTCGCAAAGGGGAGACCAGGGAAAGTGATGCTAGCTGGATAAAAGTCAGCCAGGTATAGTCAGTTACTGAAAGACTAGGGAACATGGGTGCAGCAAACATACATATCGTGCACTAGATGGATGAGAACCACTAGGTTTTTATGTGTGTTCTAAATGCCCAATGATCGTGTGTGCTGCGTGCCAAGAGAGGAATAGAGTTCCATAGGGCTGGGGCCAAGGACCTAAAAGAGCGCCCTCCCGCTCTACTCCTACATACCCTGGGAGTACAAGCCAGATGCTGGTCTGCTGATCGCAATGCTCATGTGGGAACATATCATGTACAGAGCTCCTGAAGTATCTGGGGGGCCAAACCGTGTAAGTTCTTATGGGTGGTGCAGAGAGTTTTGAACTGGCGTCTCTATTCAATAGGCTGCCAGTGTAGACGCTGCAGGAGATGGGATGTATGGCAGTGCTTAGGGAGGGCAAATAGAATGCGGGCAGCTGCATTCTGTGCCCTTTGAAGTCTCTTCATGACCGTTTTATTTACACCGAGTAACAGTCCATTGCACTAATCGAGACGTGACAGCACCACCGATTGAATGATCACCTGACGAGTGAAAGCATAAAAAAAACCAAGATGGGTTTCATACCCCGAAGGTGGCCAAAGCATGTACCAGCCACTTTTTTTGCGTGAAGTTCCAAAGAGAGGGAGTTATCCATCAGGACCCCTAGATTCCTAACAGCACTTTTCGTTTGGGGAGGAGTGCCCAGTGCAGCAGGCCACCACTGGTTCTCCCATTTATAAGTATCCAGGTCTACCAGGAGCACCTCCGTTTTTGAGGAGTTGAGTTGAAGATAATTATCTGCCATCCAGTTGGAGATGGCCAGGACATCTTCACAGAATTTCAGTTGGTCTTGGCTGGGTAGCTGGTGAAAGTGAATATCAATTGCGTATCATCCGCGTATGATATCATATTAATCTGACGAGCTTTGGCCAGAAGGGCTAGAGGACAGACATACACATTAAATAACGTGGCTCTCTGCTGAGGGGATAGATATTGGACAGATAGGGAGGGACCTGGATCTGAAATGAGCGATCGGATAGGCAGGACACAAACCAAGCCCAAGCCTTACCACTGATCCCGATGTCCCCGAGTCGTTGGAGCAGACGTTCATGGGAGACCGTGTCCAAGGCCGCACTCAGGTCCAGTAAGATCAGCGCCGAGGTGTTGCCCATGTCCAGTGATGCCCTTAGCTGTTCTGTAACTGCCAGTAGGGCGGATTCCGTACTATGCTTAGGCCGGAACCCATTTTGGGATCTGTCCAAAATCCCATTAACTTCCAAATACTTGGTCAAGATGCCATTAACATGGGATTCCATGATTTTGGCCAAGTAAGGAAGCAGAGAGATTGGCCGGAAATTTTCCGGCAGAGATGCATCCAAATGCATCCACTAACAGGGGCTGACCCTGCTTCTGAAATCCTCGCTTTGTTGTGCCAACTTCAGAACGAGGCTATGCTTTATTGGCACAGTTCAGTAAGTGTTCACTATACAACATGGAGGTACACAACCAGGATACATTTAAAATGTATGCAAATGACTGTGCAGCAGAAGTATAGTTAATGGTCTTCAAGCTGGTATAAAGACAGCATTGCAAGTAAAATGTAACCGCGCTTGTTGAGGCACATGTGGCATCAGTGTATTCGTAGTAAACATATCGGGGCAAATTCACTTTCTCGTGACCAAGCAAAACCCAATACCCTACATGTAAAACACGCCAAACATGATCTAGCGTGTGCTGCCTGCGTTAAAGGTAAGAGGGAAATTAAATTAACATTGTGGCAGGAGTATTCTATGTAAAGGACATTGGCCATTGATGTAGAACTTTAGCCAATTTGTTCCCAGTGCTACCTGGACTGTATTTGTTGTACTCATCAAATAGAGAAGATATAGACGTTTTTAGGCTCAGGGTGGAGTTTCTGTACTCTTTACGAACATAGCAGGCTAATAGTAATAAATACTGCTCCTACTAATAATCATTGCTATTATTTATTGAAAAAAACGCTAAATTAACTGTGGTGCTTCAGTAATAGAGGCCACCATTGCCCAGTTGAGAATTACTTATTTAAGGCTGGACTAGGCCTAACATGTGAAGTGTCAGGCCCTATTCAAGTGCTTGTTTCACTGAGCTGTCTAACCAGCTTAATGAGATATTGTCCACGTCTTTCTCATGATCTGACGTTGATCCTCTGGGGCTGAGTGGTTGTGTAAGGAAGAAACATGTAGGAGACCAGAAATGACCAGGTCTGTCTGGAATCTTTTTTGATCCACTGTGGAGTAGTGCTGTCTCATTAGCAGGGGTGTTTGGGCAGATTCACACCCCCATTGAGCTGAAGCATACTCCACTTAACCTCGGTCTAAACTAGATTGCTTTGCATTTGCATTAGCCATATTCATAACATCTCTGACCCCTATTCTTCTCTACTAATGAGCAATCCTTTTTTATCTGATTTTTCGGTATTTTGGGCAGGTTAGGACCAGATGTTGTTATCATGATCATGAATAAGCCCCCACTGACTAATTAGAAACCAGACAGAAGAGTAAGTAAGGGTGGCGTTCCAAGTCCTGTCCCTGCTTCTGATGCGCTTCCTCTCTTATTAAGACAGTCCGGCCTTCCCCTTATTAATCCCGACGCCTGCTGCCCTGTGGCTTCTTGATTGCTGAGGTGGATTCCTGATCTGCCGGTTCCGGTTTCAGAAAACATGACGTTTATCCCCCTCTAGTCTGAAGCTGCCTGCCAGTGGGCAAGGTAAATTAACAAATACATCTGTGTGTGCGCCTGTGAGTGTGTGTTTGCACTTCTTCACTGAGCTGGACATACTGGAAGAAATCCTTGACAAGGACAGATACCCAGAGCATATGAGGTGCACCTATGGTAAAGTACTGCCCCCTGGTATGTGGAGGTAATTGTTGGCATATTGGAGGCACACAATGCAAAGTGCTGGTCCTGACATATTGGATGTAATTCTTGATACTTATAACAGCCTACTGGTCCTGGCACATCGGAGGAAACTACTGGCATATAGGTGGCATCTATGGGAACATGCTAGCCCTGGAGGTAATTGTTTGCATATGAGTGTGGGGAGGAGCGAGACACCAATGGCATGATGGTGGCCATTTCTGGAAGTGCCCCTATCATTGTGGCGATAATTCCGTTCTTGACATCAGTGGGTGGACCATTGGGATATGATGGCGTACCTGACAAAATGACAGCCCTGGCAAATTTATGGTAATTTGCTGGCAAATTAAAGGTGATTTGTGGCTTATGGTGGTCACAACCAGGAAAATGCAGGCCCTGGAGGGAATACTTTGCATTAAAATGGGAGGTAATAGCATTATGATACTCAACTCTGGCAAAAAAAGTATGCCTGGCCATATTGGAGATAATTCTGTTCTTAGCAATAGTGGGGGATCCTCTAAGGGTTGCTGGTGCAAGCAGATATGTGGGCCCATATTTATGAGTGTTTCACGCAACGCAGTGAGACACCTTTATGTGCTGTGTGATAGGGAGAGGGCAGGAATGTGCCATATCTAGCAAGATATGGCACATTCCTGCTCTCTGCCTGTGCTGGCCCACAAACTGCTGCCTAGTACCAACGCAGGTAGGATTGTATTTTGTGCAGGAAGGGACACCTTCCTGCCCAAATACAATCCTTTGAGGCTTTTTCCTCTTTTATTCCTCCCCTGGGAAGGTGTAGCATTCTGATGCATTCTCCGATCTACTAGTATTTGTAAATTGAGAAATGCATCAAACTCGATGGGTGGATGCGTGGGAACAACCACGCTCCACCTATAGACATGCCTTCCTTGGACAGAATAACTCAAGGCAGCAACTTGCACTGCCTTGCATTACTACAGATTTACCAAGCCATGCTGGGCCATGTAAAGAGGCTTTGAGTGGATTGTAAATCTCATTTAGTTTTTGCATCACCCTTGTGTCCCCTTGCATGGTGCATCGGCTACGCAAAACTCTGATTAATATGAGCCTCATTTCTTTGCTGAAAACTCGTCACCCTGCACAAATTATATCCTCTGTCAGAAACAAATTTGGAGCCTGGTTTATGAGACACAACTCTCCCCTACTACAATTTTGAATGGGATTTAGGACGAAGCAGCGACTGAAATGATGAAAATCTGTACATGGCCAGTAGATTGGACTCTTCCCCGCATATTGGGTTGTGTTCTACCCCTGAACCATCAGTGAAAGATAGTGTGTCCTACTGTAGTGATGAGATGGATGGTGGCGGTATTGACTTACAGCTTCCAACTTTGGAAGTTAAAACTAATATGTTAACATAAATTTTACAACCTGAACAGACTCTGAGCCTTTACTACCATTTAATGAAACGTTAATGGGAATCTGGTCTAAGACTTTTTCTTGTCTACCAGTCAACAGGCTGGTTTATTTATTTTTTACAGAGTTTTATATAGCGCAAACTTAACCCGAATCAGGTATCGGTGCGCTTTACATAGAACCAGTATTTTTGTTAGGCACGGTGAGATTAAGTGATTTGTCCAGAAGCACAGGATGTTCAGATCCATTGCCGAGACTCAAACCCAGTTCCCTAGATTCGAGGTCGACCGCCCTAGCCGTTAGGCCAACTCCTCTCTACCAGGCACCAGATTCCAGGGGACCATGACTTCTTGATACAGCACCCTATGCCTGTAAATATACTGGTTCAGGCTCCCACCAGCAGGGTGAACCGCAATTCATTTCCTATGATTCTCCGAGAAAGAGATTTGAAGAGAATAGAAGCTTTCGGGAGACAGATGACTTCCTTGGCCATTCTAGCCCGCGGTTCAGTCAATGTCAGCTGACTGCTGGCTGCTGGGGAGGTATTCTTATGCTTTATGCAACATAGTTGGTGAGATCTTGCTGGTAGTCCCTTAGAATTTAGAGCCAATTTCACTCAAACCATCCAGGAGGTTCAGGATGCAGCTAAATATATTATCCGTTCTGGTCTGGGGACTACCAACTGCTTGGGTACAGCGGGCGGCAGTAGTGTGATGCTTCAGCGTCCTGCTTGGATTAGATCAGTGGGCTTCTCCTGAGATGTACAGACATCACACATGAATGTTTTGACAGGTCTCACCTGTTTGTTGAGAAGGCTGATTCTGCCGTTGAGAGTTTTAAAGAGAGCTGGGCCATTGCGTGATCCATATGCCTCAGCAGTTTTGACCCTCTCAGGGCTACTCCGGAGGTTTGTTGTTCTGGAAGCTCCAAGGCCCACCAGTCCCACACCAGGCACCCGAGTGCTTTTGTGGACAGGGATCAAGCCGACAACCTCCAGGCCACAGGGGCATCAAACTTCACACTCACCCGTCCCTTTGGCTACAGCCTCCAAACTACTTTAATTTGGTTTTAGTGCCACACGACCGACTGGTGGAAGGCAGTATCAGACATTTCCTGCAGGGTAGCAAAATCTAATATCCTACAGGTGGGGACATCGGATTTTTTATTGAGACTGTGCCTTGCCATTACTTTTTGACCTGTCTCATCTGTCACCCACATAAAAACAGCTATCAAAGGAGCAGTTGTACATCTTGCTTCAAGAGGGACAGGCTCTTTAGGGAAAAGGAGCTATAAAGAGAGAGTTCCAGCTGTGGAAGTATGGACTGATTGTTACTCACGCTATTTCCTCATGCCGAAGAAGTAAGGAGAACCTATTTTAGATCTCTGAGCATCTTTTTGTGGAAGGAGAAATTCAAGATGCGCATGTTGGCCCGTGTTCTGTCTGCCCTGGATCTAGACGACTGGAGGACGTTTTTGAACTGCAGATCCCTCTACATCCTTTCTCTTGCCCATTCTGTAGAATGGTCTCCTTTCCCACCTAAAAAGGTCTCAAACTAAAGGTCTTAGCGCTGGTACCTCTGACCGTGTTGAGCTCTGCATCCAAGAATGCGGATGTAGACATGCAGGGTGGCTCCAATGTCACTAACTGGTGCACTGAAGTCAGCGAGTAGCTGCACAGCACCACTACCGGTGCATAGGAGCAATGGTGTTTAAATCTTCCAGGTCCAATCTTGGACCTGGGGATATTCTAATTAATCTGAAGTTAGATAGAGTATCCACCAGAAAAAGCATTATTAAGGTAAGTAACTTTTTCGTCTGGAAAAATGCAGAAGTGAAGTGTGAGATGAAATAGTGTTTGTCCTAAAGAAGGCAGAGCAAAATCAATACAAGGGCCAAAACAATGTTGACACTATTTTTAAAATAGGGATGTTAGGGGTGCTAAAAACTCTCCCAGATTTGAGTCAGTGTGTACTTCTGAATCAGTTGAAGTTTTAGAATATATTTAGGCGTGAATTTGTCTTCTTGGGTGAGGTGTATTTACGGTTTGTTTCAGATAACTTTTAAACTTATTGCAGTCATGTTTCTAAAATTATATAAAGTTTTGCACTAAATGTAGTGGTGTTATGAAATTGTGAGGACATTGATGATGAAAAGAACAAATTTGATGAATCAAGCAAACTCTTTTTGTGTTTTTCTGATGTATTTATTGTGAGTAGAAAATTATTTGAAATGCAAGGAAAAACTAAATACAAATTGTTTGGTAGGTAACTAAGTTTTATAATAGTGCTTGAGGGTACCAATGATTTTACACTTAATGTATGAGACTTCTGAAAATATTTATAAAAATAAGGATTTATTTTGATCAAATTAATCCAGCCTCCCACCTCCTTTTTAGAGTGAGGTAAATTTCACTTTAAGAGTAATTAAAATAAGAGATGATCTTTGGTAAGCTTCATCCTTAGAACTGACTAACCGCACTTGATTAATGCCGGTCCTAAACATGGATAAGAAATATAGTAGGGATATTTATATTTGTAGTCACCATTGACTGCTGACTTTTTATGGAGTACAACTGACAGCTTAGTCCTCCGAAAGTGAAGCTATGACTGGGTCTAGGATCTATTGGAATGAAATAACAAATTGTTAATGGAATTGCCAAGGGCATTTTCAGTTCGTCCATTTTAGAGTTTTGTAGCGATGCTAATGCCCTCCTTTTTTGCTGTAGAATCCAGAGCTAACCTTAAAACAAACTCTTGCACAGGAGTATGGGGAACAGTATTTGAGAACTGTAACTTGGTCCCCAGGAAAATATCAACTGCATAATGATGGGTACATTCTTTCTGGTGAAGGATTTCTGGTGGCGTACTGCGCATCCTTTCCACTGGTACGGCTAGTCTTTTCCAGACTGCTTGCTTGGTGTTCCCTTTATTTAAAGAGTGACACTGGAGTTTTAGACCAGTGTTCACTGTCTCGTTAGGCACACAACATTATTTTTACAACAACCCGATATCCATAAGGCAGCTTTCTGAGGTGCTTCCAAATCTTGGAAAACAGCCATGCTAAGCTCACAGTTTCACAAATTCAAAGTTTTGTCAGCCAAATAGTTCTCAGCAAGAAAACCGGCATTCAAGGAGTTAATTTTACCATTAAAAATTTTTGGGGGAGCAATACTATTATCGATCAGTAATACAACGCGTTTCAGATGAACTTTCAGCCTTTTACTGTGAAAATGTGTTGGAATTAGCTCTTTGAGTACAGGCTTTCTTGCTTAGAAAATTATTTTTTACTATTGCTGCAAACTGTTGCTTAGGAAAGTGTGAGTGATTTCTGAGAGAGGCTATGCTGATGTAGACAAAAGATGAGGCCTCAGCTACTGACATAGTAAGAATTTTATCTTCAGAGTAGGTTCAATTCTACACCAGTTGCCAAAAAATCTGTAACATGCAAGGGTTTTGCAGGAGACAGGTCAAACCAAGAGGGATGGGTTCACATGTCCCCTAGCTATAGCCACACATTTTAATAGTTGGGCAAAGCAGGTTCCAGTTCATGTCACTTGTTAGTGGATGTCTATGAAATTGGGTAGATTGAATGAGACAGTGTGTTGACTGGGTGAGCTAGAATTGCTACAATGAGGAACACAGGATTGTCTTACACGAATGAACTGGAATAGGTGTTTATCAATAATTAACTCTATTCACTTTATTTATTACAGCTTTGGATCACTGACTTGCTTTGCTACTGCCCTAAAACTGAAAGAGCATCACAGCCTTGAACCAACACATATTTTTGTATCCGGTTCGTCTGCCCCTCATGTAAGAGTTATGTTTTTGTGAATCTCTTAATCTTCTTGAATAGGAAGTCTACAGTGATCGCATAACTACTATTTGCTTCAGCTTTTAAACAAATTTAAGCTAGACTATGGAACTTCAGACATTCTTTAGTTCACCCCTTGACTAGAAATAAGGCGGATATTGCTTTTAATTCAGTTAGGATAACTGCTTACAATGTATGGTAGTAAACCTGACGAACTAAATAATGGTTTGGTTTGATGTAACTGTAACAGAAGAAAACCTAATGACTTATGAGTTAATAGGGCTTATGGTTATTTATAGTCCATGGAACAATAGCAATATTTTCTATTCTGTCATGAAATAGATATGTTATTGTGCATATACATTGTTTAAAGCGCTGTAATAAAATTAACTTTAATGTGTCCTTTTATCGCAAATCTTCATACAAATGGTTTAGCTCTAATTGAGGTGATTCTTGTAATATATATGTTGAGTATTTTAATTCATGGCGACTGAGTAGCCTTATTACAGTGAGTAATACATTTGAAAGTCGTAAAATGACAATACTCTATTATAGGATATCTTTAGTTCAAAGTTGGTAAAGCTTTGTATGATTAAACTATCTCACATAGTAATATATAGCAATACTGCTTACATTCATTGTACTGTGCAACTTTTTGGAAAGATATTGACTTGTCATAAAGCTTCTGTTGTAGAGATCTGTTTGTCATCTGCGGTTTATAGGTTTGATCGTCAGTGGAGAAAATTCACCTTCCCTTTTTATGTGACTGGGAAATTATGACACCTAAGATAACCCTCTCCTGCCTGTAGCTTTTCTTTATGTTGGTGTTTGCTTCTCCGGGTATGTCTTGCTTTCGACTTTGATCTCATCTCAAGAGATGCAGCAACCTGCTTTGATTCAATGCTTAGATTCTTCCATCAAAAACATTCCAAATCTGAAAGTGACATCCGTGACCATCCCACACCTTAACTTGAATCTGGGAGTGTACAAGTGTAGGTCAGCATCTATTTACTTCTAAGGCTTCTATAAATGGACTTTTTCGTTTTTTGTGGATTATGGTCATCTCCCTTCCATAAACATTAAACAACTGATTTCCATTGTTCGATATTAGAACAGTTTTTGATTCCTAATCATATTTGGCCTTTTGCCTATTTTAATTCCATCTCTATTCAACTTAATTTCGACCTTTAAGTTCTGGAGAGCTTGAGTCGCAAAGATATTTTCATGCCATGCATCTACTGCTTGTTTGATTCCACCTACAATATAAATTGATTTACAGCTTTTACATTATTCACTAAAAGCACAATGCTTTCAACACTGAACTTACACAAATTGAAGAACTATGTGTGGACTAAACGAATGCATTTTCTGCCAGCAGACATTTCCACATTTCCGGTTATTCATAATGTGTTGCTCATCTTAAATTCTTCCTAGTGTCAATACAATAGACCTTTGGAGACCATAACTACACTCCCTGTAAAAACGCGGTTTTCTAGCAATTGGTCAAACTGCAAACATTTTTAGAGTGGCTTTGGATAAGTAAATGTTGTTTGTAAATTTATTGCAAATGTTTGTGAATACCTAATCAATTACAATGTTGTTGGTGTTTGCTACACCTCTCTGCCCCCTCTCGTTGTTTCCACCTCTCACCCTAAACATACAACGCAGATAATCCACCATAGTGGCTTACATCCTGCGTTTACACGCTGAATTCACTTACATATTATTCCACTAATTCCTGTTCTATGAATCACGATGTAGCATTTGCAAATGTAAATGAATTTGCTGTATATCTAGGCTTTGGTGTCCAGCTGCAAATGTCAATCTGTCCTCTATTGCTTTGCCTGTATTGTGTATTTGGTTTGTTATACATCATACTCCACACAAATATCTCTGAAGATCGGCTATGCTTCTCAGGTCAACCTACCAAAAGGGAACCTAAAGAAACTTGGGCTACCGATATAGGTCTTGTATGGGCAGTGTGGAAGCTTAGTTGCAACTCATATTTAAGACTGTAACCTCTCACTACCAGCCTAGCCTTCTAGTTTCATTTTTCAATTCAATTCAATAATCTTTATTTCGTTGCAATTGCATCATAAAAGATATACAAAAACACAGTATATGTAATAATGCATATAAAAAAAAGTACATAATACACATAATTATACATGGCCACAATGTCATCAGCAAATTTACATGATATATAATTCAGAAAGTGCTAGTGCATGACCAAAATGTTGTCCCTAACCTTCTTAGTTAAATCACGAGAGTGAGCTTTAAAACAATCATCAATAAATATAGTTAAAAAGATGTTTAAAATATTTACAAGGTTAAAAAAAACATTAAATTGATATATAACAGCCAGACACTTAAAATGCCAGTGATGATTTTTGCCTAATGAATTTTACTGCCAAAAGGAATCTACTGATACCAAACACTATTACTTGACTAGTGTCCGTAAGTAATATTCTTCCTGCTTCCTTATATGAAGTTGTTCCAATATTACGGCACAATGGCACTATCCATTTTTTTCTAGTTTCTACATAACTTGGACAGAAAAACAAGATATGAAAAATGTCTTCTCTTGCATTATTTGTACATAAAGTGCATTTGTCATTACTGGTTTTCCCCCATTTAGACTCGGTTTCCCGAGTTCTTAGTATACCGTACCTATACTTTATATACAAGGTTTTCGCTAAAGGTGGTTGAATCTCATCAAGAAACATTTCAAACTTGGCTACATTTTTCACCAATAAAAATCTTTCGGTTAGGGGGCCATGTGCTCCAACATATACAGCATCATGGCTCACTAGAGCCCAAAAAGAGAGTTTGACTATTTTCTTTGAGGACACAGTCAGTAGTTCAGGTTGAGTCCAAAAATGGGATAAACCCATTTTTGTTAGCCAACTTTTAACATGTTTAAACCAAAAAATCTTGTTACACGTGTCCAGTTCCTGAACTTCAACCAACCCTTTTTTATATTCAGACAGCTCTGGGGTAATCCACAGCCTGACCCATAACAATAATGGTCTTAATATTGCATGTAGGTCAGTGCGTCGTATGTTCATATCAAGGAGTAAGGGTAATAATGGAGTACTACTAGGAACCTTTAATAGTCCCCTTAGAAACCTATTTTCCATGATTTCAAAAGTCTTTCTGCACACGGGTCCCCAGAGTTCTGCCCCATAAAGAACCGCCGACTGAACCTTGCATTTAAACAATTCTAATGCTGGGGTAACTGCTTTATTAACACAGTTATTGTGTCTTTTCAGTATTGGTAGACAGTTTTGCTTGAAGACAATTTTAGATTTTTCTAGTTGGGGTTTCCAACTTAGGGCTGAATCTAATAGTACCCCCAAATAAGTAAAACTTGATTCATAATCAAGCTTTTCTCCATTTAGTGTTAGGTTTTTCCTAAAACCTTTGTGAGGATTAAGTGCCATATATTTAGTCTTCTTCACATTAACTTCTAACCCTTTTGTAATACAATACTGCTGGAACCTGTCTAGTAAAATCTGCAGGCCTCGGGGAGTTTGTGAAATGAGAATTGTGTCATCCGCGAAGAGGAGGGCCGAAACTCGATCCCCCCCCAGGCGAGGTGAATCATTGTCACAATTCTCCATATGGGCTGCAATATCGTTAACATAAAGGGAAAAAAGTGTAGGTGCCAGCACGCACCCTTGGCGTACACCCCTCTTAATAGGGATTTCACTTGTTAATTCCCCATTAGGACCCCATCTTACCCTGGCATAGTTATTCTGGTGTAACCTGATCACTAGTTTCAAAAGATCTTTTGGGAACCCCTGCTTTTTCAATGATTTCCACAATAGGTCACGGGGGATGAGGTCAAAAGCTGCTCGTAAATCTACAAAGGTAACATATAAGTTGCCTCTGCGAATAATAACATATTTCCAGTACAAGCAGCATAGCCTTAATACCTGGTCGATGGTCCCAGTCTTTTCCCTAAACCCTGCCTGGTACTTGGATAAAATCAGGTTTTCCTCTAGCCACGTATTTACGCGGTTGAGAATATGTCTGGCATAAATTTTCTGTGTTATGTCTAAAAGGCTAATGGGGCGATAGTTCGCAGGGTCCCCTCTATCCCCCTTTTTAAAAATGGTAATAATTTCTGCCCCATCCCATGTGTCAGGGATTTGGTCACCTGCTGCGATGACATTAAATAAATGATTTAGATAAGGTGCCCAGATCTCCACATTATGTTTATAAAGATCACCAGGAATCTTATCCAGGCCCGGGGCCTTCCCTTGCTTCACAGAAGCAATTGCTGTTTCAGTCTCTTGTAGATCAAAGATTACCAATAGGTTTTCAGCATCCTCTATCTGGGTTACTATTCCATTTGGATCTACCATAGGCTTTTCCTCTGTGATTTGGGCTGCATATAATGATGTAAAGTGAGCAACCCATGTGGCTTCATTTAGGAATACCTCCCTCGAGCCTTTATCTGGTTTGTTCCCTTTGGCTACTAACTCCCAGAACTGCCTGTGATCTTTGATTTTCGCAGCTAATAACATGCTGGACCATAGGTCCTCGTCCCAGGATGACTTTGCGATGGCTAGTGTTTTGTTATAAATTTTCCTTTTAATTTTAAGATCTTCGGGGTTTTTTGTTTTTACCGCATTGATCAGGTCGGTCTTGGCATCTCGGCATTCCCTGTTAAACCATGGTTTGCCTACTAGTTTAGTGTTTGCCGACCCGTTCCCGTTCCTTGGTTTTTTTGTAATAAGATCAATCAGTTTTTTACAAAAGGATTTATGCAGACCAATAAATTCACCCGGTTTACAATCGTCCATATTATAAAGCTCGAATGAGTTAACAAATGCGGAATAGATATTAGCCAACAGGTCCTTTCTTTCTAGAATATATACCCATTTAATGGCCCTTCGGTTATTACTTAATACAACATTATCACAGATTAATGGTAGTTCTGGACCTTGAGTACCCCCAGTAGTACCAGGTTCTTTCAGGATACTTGACAAGAAACTCATTTCTAACGGGTAGTGGTCACTCTCAAACCGTTCTCCAACATTTAAATCATATGTATATGGCCACAATTTAAAAGAAACAGAAACATAGTCTATCTTGCTACTACAGTTCCCCCTACTAAAGGTAAATGCTCTCGGGGAGTCTGATGGCATACGGCCATTACAGGCTCTTAGACCATAACTTGTGAATAACCCTGTGATCTGGAGGGCTAGTGTAGTTCCACGAACAGTTCCACTGTTTAGTACTGGTATCCCATGTGCAACATCCTCATCCTCATACAATTTGGTCATCCCCACAATCGGCTCAAACGATGTAGCATTTGCAAATGTAAATGAATTTGCTGTATATCTAGGCTTTGGTGTCCAGCTGCAAATGTCAATCTGTCCTCTATTGCTTTGCCTGTATTGTGTATTTGATTTGTTATACATCATACTCCACACAAATATCTCTGAAGATCGGCTATGCTTCTCAGGTCAACCTACCAAAAGGGAACCTAAAGAAACTTGGGCTACCGATATAGGTCTTGTATGGGCAGTGTGGAAGCTTAGTTGCAACTCATATTTAGGACTGTAACCTCTCACTACCAGCCTAGCCTTCTAGTTTCATTTTTCTAAACTCCCACTTCGGGAAAAAAATCTTCTCTAATCTGCACTTTTACAAAAGGATTTGAACATAATCGTGCTTTGTAGGGCTGTGGAGTTCGAAGGCAAATAGTAATATTCCCAAAAAAATTCTGTAAAGGAAAATAACCTAATTCTTAGTCAAAATATTAACTAGGTGTTACCCTGATTGCATGACTAGAGCTGAATATTCTTACTCAAGGTCAAGGTTGCAGGCACCTGTCGGCTGCACATACTTTGATTCAGACAGAGCTATCTTTACATAAAGAAAAGTAAAAATTGATTCCATGAAAATTAATAATTTAAATGGGAGCCATAATTGACACCTTCATAATGAGAACTTTTATTCTGTAAGATAGGGTTCTACACTCTCTAGCTCAAGATCTATGCGACAATAGACAACTAAAAGTTCTGTATTTTATATGTCTAATATCTTCATCTATTTGGTCTTTCAACATGTCAGTCTTGGAACATATAATATACAATAGTAAAATATAGTGTACAGAAGAATGAAAAATTTCCAAGCTTTCGTAATGGAAACTTTCAATGCTATTAAGGAAGAGGAGGCGGCAGCTATCTTAAACATCATATCAAACTACCCTTCCCATGAGGCCTCCGGAAAGGACAAACATAGCATTGACCAATCAGCACAATATCGGTTCATTATCGGTCCTCCTTTCATCTTAATGCCTCCTCTTTCTTTGCATGACCAAGCTCCATTCTTCCTTGTATGTTACTCTTGTTTGGTTGGTTTAAACATTTCTTAAAGAAAAACAGACATCATGTAATGAAGCTAATTCTTAATATTCTTAAGACTCATGATCTTGTAACACTCATGACCATGTTTATGCATAAACTCATGACCATGTATATGCATAAAAACATTGAAAAGAAAGCATTAAATCCACAGAACGTAAGCAAATACAAATTTCTACTTACTTACCCATAAGGTGTCCCTAGAGGTGCATCTGAATTGCCTGTCCGTCCCGATGGGGAATAATGTAAATCCTGGATAAGATCATTCCCGCCTGTGCAACCTTGTTTTTTTTTACACAAACTTTATTGCATTTATCAATGTAAAAAAATGAATAAATTAGAGACATCTTCCTCTTTTTAGAAGAAGCATAGATATCAAAAAATGTTGCTGTATCAACAAACTTATTAACAATAGTATATATTATCCATCCTCATAAAGAGAGTTGATGGTGTGGTTCATAAAACTTATCTTCATGAACTGCATCCTAAAATACTTGTAATGTGTACTGGAAACTAACGGTAAAACATCCCTCCCCAAAACTAGACATCCTCATGGTGTGCATACATCTTGTCGTACCATGGAAAGGAGGAGTCTGAATAGTGTGGTTGCTGCTAATAAACCTAAAGGTTCACTGGTATTATTGATGTGTATTTTAGCAGTCCTCTTCTCTCTGGGGTCTCCCACTCAATTATGTCATGAAGTGTGAGAGTATGTCGCTCCAGGGGGCCTTCGGGTACCGTATATTCTGGTGTTCTCTGGGATAGTAAGTCAGATGTCATTGGCCTCTTGGGTTCAAAAAGATTCCAATAATTCATCCAGCTCAATACTATAGGTTTTTTCGTAGGCCCCTATATTATTTCCCACGTACGGCTTCACTCTCCGCCAGTCCCTTTCTTTCTACCTCCTTCCTCCACTGATATATTAGAGTCACCTCTGTGTCCTTGATAGGATTGAAACTTTCCCTACGAAAGCTAGAAACATTTTCATTCTGTGTCAGGACCGAAGGTGAGGATTATGCTTGTTCAAAGCTTGTTGACCAGAAGAGACATCAAATCTACCACAGGCTTGAAGTACAAACGTTTCAATGTAAAATCTGAGGATCAATCTGCAGTGTTTAAAATGTCCGCCAGGCAAGTCACCAAAGAGAAGGCTCTTGATGCCATGGCACCCCTAGCAGAGTGTGTGCCAAATTTCGAGGTATTAATCCCCGCCTCCATCACCCACCAAACCCATTTAGCAATGGTTGGGAATGAGATAGCATGGAAATGTTTCTGCAAAGCAATAAGGAGTTGGCTTTCCCCTGGGTGCCTAAATTCATCAGTCAATTCTTTGTAAGCTTAAATACATCTCACTACACATAATTTAGGATGTTCATCAAACTCTGGGTAATAGATTAATCATGAGTGACATTTTGTATATCTAGACATACCTGTAATGTTCAGTGCTTTAACACCAGATACCTTTCTACATGGGATAAGGCACAATAGCATATCCAACTTACCATAGAGTTGTTTTTGAAAGAGGTATTTATTATTCTTC
The DNA here is from genome assembly GCF_964263255.1 of Lissotriton vulgaris. Taxonomy (NCBI): domain Eukaryota; kingdom Metazoa; phylum Chordata; class Amphibia; order Caudata; family Salamandridae; genus Lissotriton; species Lissotriton vulgaris. The sequence continues at coordinate 859,319,026 of NC_141698.1, forward strand.
CAAGACAGGATAAAGTTAAGGATGACATTCACATCCCAGACAACTGAGTACCTTGGTCACTGGAGGAAGGGAGAGATGAATACCCCTCATCAAACTGGGTCCTAAGGGATGTTCTCCAACCGGATAGCCCTCGATTGGAGGATGCCCTGATGAAATAGCAGAATAAAGGGTGTTCATCGATCTATAAGCCATACTTTGTGAGGCTACGGAAGACAAGAAGTTTAAAATTGAAACAACTTTAGATCCCAAGGGATCCAGGTCAATCTGGAGACACCAACCCAGCTATTTAGCCCATACTATAATTTCATTGTACCTTATGCCCATGCCTTTCATAAGAGGCATTGAGCTTCCTGCGAAAGTCCTGGAACCATCTGTCATTCCCTGTAATCCTCCCTACCATGAGAGACAGTCGTCCTTGTGAGACCAGGGGATGTGGGTTCCCCTAGGGATCCAGGAGAAGATATGGGACTAGTGGAGGAAGGATTGTAGAACCCCAAGAAAGTTCCATCAGAACCAGATACAGGACTTCAACCTCCAATTCAGGGTTATTGCCACTAAGTCTGCGACCTGTCAACTTAGCTGGGCTGATAACTGTGTAATCATTGAGAATGGGGGAAACACAGAATCCCTCTCCTGGCTCTAATCCTGGAGAAAAGTGTCAGTCTCCCTTGCCACTTGTTCCAGTCTCCATCTGAAGAATCTCTCCATTTGGTGGTCCAGTCTTGATGCAATATATCCCGTGAGAAGGGACCTCATCATCCCTCGATGGCTTTGAAGATCAGGGCTTGCAGCTTTCAATGACTCAAACCCTGGAGGTGTCTGGAGTTCCAGTCTGACACCTCATTGGCCTTGCTGAGAAGGTGTTCCGCAATCAGTGAGATGTTGCGATCCAGGCGAAAGTGCCAGAAGCTCTTGGCCGTATCTGCCTGTGCTTTTGAGCGCGTCCCACTGAGATACTGTACTGCGGACACATTTTCCATTTTCAGTAACACGTGGCACTGAGTTCTCTTTTTGGTCCAGCACCGTATGGCAAAGGAACCTGCTAGGAGTTATCGAACACTGTTGTGTAATTGTGGTTTTTAGCAGACCAGTTTCCTGCTGTGGACAACTCGCTGCAACAAGCTCCCCATCCTTTTTTACTGGCGCCCGATTCAATAACCATATCTGATTGTAACCAAAAATTGCTTGCCCGTTGCACGCTTCCATATCTGTAAGGCACGATTTCACCTCTTATTTTGCTTCTTCCGTCAAAAGGATCTTCTCCGCATATGTTGCGCCTCTGTGGAGATGAGCCTTCATACGTTGAAGGGCCCAATAATGGAGAGGACCAGGAAACATGGGCTTAATTGATGAGGAAAGGAGTCTCACCAGAGAAGCTATCTGTCTCAAGGAGCTTTTTTTTAAATTTTGCCACCTTCTTTGTTGGGAGGTTCAGGGTGGCCTGGCAGGAATCTATGACTAACCTTCGAAAAGTTGTCCTTTGTGATGATGTCAAGAGCGACTTTGCGTTGATGACAAAGCCCAGGTTTTCCAACAAGTGAACAGTTGTATGAAGGTGTTCCGGTAACCTTGTTGAGCATTGGCCCAGGATTAGAATATCTTACAGATAAATTAACAGATGCATTCTTTGAGCTTGTAGATGTTCCATGACTGGCATAAACACCTTTGTGAAGCACCATGGAGGAAATGCCAAATGGCAGAAAGTTAACCTACCTATGTGAATTGGAGAAACCCCTTGTGGGTTGAAAAATCGGGATTGTGAGATACACATTTTTCAGATCCAGGCAGCATATGCAGTCGAAGGGCTTAGCATAGCTTGGAAGAGATGGATGCTCTTCATCTTGAAATGGCGGCGGACAAGCCTCTCGTTGAATTCCCTCATTGGCCCTCATCTCTCTTGTCCACTAGGAAGAAGTTGCTTACGAAACCCTTGGAGTGCACAGTGGTAAAGGTTTTAGCCACTTTGTTCAACAGTTCTTCCACTTCCTGGGAAATCAGGAGAAAGTCTTGGTCTGAGAAAACGAGAGGACAAGAGAGTTATTTGTGCTCTGGAGTGCTGTAAAATTCTATGTGGAAGCCTTTAATATTTTGGAGGACCCATGCATCTGACGTGTGACAACCCCAGTTGTCTGCAAAACTGAGCCAATTGCCCTCCCACTTCTAATTGAGAAGAAGGGATAACACTTACTGGAGCCATTGCCTTGGAACTTTCCTCATGATCCTCCTCTGCCGCCTCTGTGGTGAGGTCCTCTGGAAAGGTAAAATCCTCCAAACTTGGATTGGTCCTGCCATTGACCACTTCGAGAGCCTTAGCCATGGAGAAGTTAGTTGAGAGAGCATGGCCAGGTGAGCGCCCTTTGCCACGACAGGCCCCTGTAAAAACCTGTGGGTTAAGGATGCGTTTCATAGAAACTTGAGCTTTCTCCACAAAGAAACAGTAGAGACAAACTTGCCCAGTTTTTAAACCAAAGGGTCTCCAAAAAGGCTACCCTGGGCAATGGAACCCGCATCTGAGAATGTAAGATCAACCAACTTAGTGTCTACTTTATCAGGAGAGACTTCCTGCGCTTGGTAGACAGGGCACTGTTGGCATTACCTAAGAAAAGGATCATGCGTTGCGCCCAGCCCGATAAAATGTCTGGGGAGATGAGGGAATCTGATTGTTTAGCCTCCTCAGCCAATTAGAAGATATTCGTGAGGGGTCCTGTAACATCCAATAATTTATCTTGGCAGGACCGCCAGGAGTGGTCAATGTCTTTCTTAGGATCCCTTATGTATTTCCTCATGAAGGCAATCATTCTAGGGTCTATATCTGAGGTTAAGGCCATCTTGCCCTCGAGGGAGGGGCGAGGGCATTCCGCACTGAGGTGAGCACCAGACTCTTTTTCCAGGGGATTTCGCAGCCTAACTGCAACATAGATTGCAACTTTCTCTGCCGGGGCTCATTCAAAAGAACAGGTATGTATGAAATCATATGGGTCTAGCATGTCAGAGGTATCTGCAGGAAGGGCTTTGGAAAGGGTATGTATCATCAGATTCCGAAGAGGGTTGCAATGGGCTTGAAGGACCTAGTACGACATCAGAATCTCCATGAAATTTATCCACCTTGGAGTCATCCGCCTCCATTGAGGACAAATGTAACTTGGTAGACTGTGGTGTAGAACCCCCAGGAGGGACCCCAAGAGGGCCTATGGTCTGACAGGGAGATCTGAGTGAAAGAATTGGGACAGAAACGCCCTTTTGAGTCGATCAAAGGTATCCATGTCCATACCTTGGACATGTTTAATTTTAGCCCCTACTTTCTGTTTATTTTTTTTATGGCGTCATTTGCCTGTTGCAGGGTGTCCTGCAAAGTGGAGGGTTCATCGATCAAGGGAAGTGATGCAGGCTGGCGGTTTGCAATTTGAGGGAGCAATCACTGAGGCAACTGCTTGGTGTATTGACGCACCCCGTCACTGTAGTCCTCATCAGATGGGAAGAAGAGGGGATTTCCCTCTTCATACATACCGTCTGCCTCTGACTGGTGCATTTTGGTGGCCTGAGGAGGCACAGATTCAAATCGCTGTGAAACAGCGCTGTTGGAGCTCTCTGACTATGCAAAGGGTACTAGCTCTGGGACACTTGCGCCCTTGGTTATCTATGGGCAGTGCACCTGGGATGTCCCTGCAGCGGATGGGCAGGCTTTAGACCTGCCTGCAATATATACAGACCCCACGGGGGAGGCCACAGAAGGTTATTCGGCTTGATAGGCCCAAAAATGTAATACAGACCCACACAGTCATCAACACAGCTAGCTGGCTGTGATCACCAGCTTTTGCAGCCCCAGAGAGGTGCTTCCTTCTCCAGGTGCTGCGTACAAAGGAGCTCAAGTCAGCAGAGATGCTCCAATTTTTTTTAATGGACTCACGCTGTGTTCGAGAGCCTGAGAGATCCTCTATGGGCAAAATTGGGTTGATGGCGCCCTCTAGTGTGTAGAAGTCTTTATCACACTTAAAACTGCCCGCAATATATAGATATAACTAGTGCCACGTGAGGAACGCTGAGGTGCATTCTTATCGCACCACTATGTCAGAGGGATGAAAAAAAAGGTTAATTCACAAGCAAAATCACATAAAACTTGATAAATTCCCGAACCAACATGCAGAGAAAAGACACTTACGGCTGCGTACGGCAAAGACAGTGGAAACATGAAGATGAAAGAAGGACTAACATTGGACTGAGCGTGCTGTTTGGTTAATGTTATGTTTTTCTTTTCCCAAGACCTCATGGGAAAGGTAGTTTGATATGATGTTTAAGATGATTACTGTTGGGTTGTGTCTTGGTGAGCCAAGATGGCAGTCTCACTCAAAGAGTGCTTCGGCCCCTCTAGTATCCGCCGTCATCCTAGCTTTCCTCCAGAGCAATTTCTCCAACTTGGCACCCCCAGCCATGGGGCGCCCACGCCTGCAGTAGTCCTGCCCGAAGAACCGGCACTGCCCGAGAAGGAGGAGGCAGCCGACGGCGGCCCGCAGCACTGCCCGGTCGCTGCAAAATGGAGGCGAGGTGACCAGTGCCGGCGAGGCTGGGCGTAATGGTGATGTGGGACGCGGCACACAAGAGTCCTGTTGTAAGCTGAAATGATCACTCCATACAGCTCTCTCACCAGCTGACCAAGCTCCAACTGACAAGATTGGAATGTCAGCTGAGGAAGTCACAACACAGGAGTATTAAAGGCATTCCAACAGCATGTAATAAAACAACACTAAAGAAAGACTAAAATCATATATACAACAAGTCCCCACGGCACAACCGTCTCTGGGAGCCTGTGAGTCTGGCCCGCTAGCACCGCTGCTGCCAAATGCAGCTTTGAAGACCCACGAGGATGCGATTTCTGTGAGGCCGCCCTGGGAACAGAACCGAGACAACCTGCTGCGGTGCCCGAAGGTAGGAGGCAGCACAGCCGTGGCTCAGCGGGGCCACTGCATTCCCATTGCAGGCGGGGGTGCCCGCCCAGCGCCGGATGTTAGCTAGCCATTAACTGATCTGTTGGCAGGACGCCTCGCCTCATGTGAGCTGTCGACGGTTGTGGGACACGGGGCCCAATCGGGAGGGACTCCAAGAGTGAGTTCTTAGGTGCCGGATCCTGCCTCTCCCCGCCCTGGGGGCTGAGTGGTCATCTATCAGATTATGCGAGCTCCGTGGCTGGAGGGCCTCCCATCCCCGTTCCGGCAGGCTGATGGAATGATCTGACCCTCCCAGGTTGTCGTGCATCACTGGGATCCTCTGGGCAGTGGAAGTGGCCGGGGCGCTCGTGTGGCTTGTGGGTGGCTCTCGGCTCGAGGGCCTTGCCTCCTTGGGTTCCTGATGCCGGTCTGCGATCGGTGGGAGGGCACATCTGCCTACAGGAGAGGCTCCCTTCCCCCACTACGCGAGCCTTGAAGGTGAAGGTGGGCCTACAGCACAAGAGGGGCGGGCTCCTCTACAACCCCGTGGGAGCGGTTTATACCTCATAGCTGCTGTCCCGGGGCACGGGGGGCTTCAGTGAGAGACAGAGACTACATCAGACTGCGGGAGTACCGGAGGCTTACTGTGAAGGGAGTCACCACTGAAGAACCCCAGATCGGCAGACAACAGCATGGCGAAGTTGAGGGCCCGGGTGGATCCAAGGGGCCCCCTCGATCTTTAATCTGTACACCAGGGCCTACACACTCCTCTCGCCACCGGGAGTTGGGTTCTCACTCTGTCCTCGCCCCTCCCACACTGGCCTCTCCTAGCCGATATTGGGATTTCCCGCTCCCCGCGCATGAGACCACCTCCACGCAATACTGGCAGCCTGTACAGGAGACCACGGCGGCGTAAGCCTCATGCCTACACCTGGCCTTGGACCTTACCCGCAGTTGCACCAGCCAATGTCCCATGAACTTGAACGTAGATGCACACGGTGGGTCCAAACTGCCCCCTCTGGAGAGTGGATAGCCATGGGGAAGGACAGAGGAGCGAAACCCCCGTCGACCCAGACCCGTATGGAACAATATGCGGTCAGTGGTCCCGGTCATGGTGAGCCCGCGCCCTCTGCGGCCAGCCTGCCGGGGGTGACCTGGCTACCATCCTGCAGGCCATGAAGGCTTGTCAAGATTCCATGGAGACCCGAATTGGGGAGGTATGGGTTGACATAGCCCTCATCCACCAGGACCTCTGCACCGCAACTGCTCGCATTACCGAGACAGGAACCCGCGCTTCGGAGGTCGAGGATGATGTTTTAACTCTTAAGCTGCTACCCCATATGGCTGATCTTCATAGACGGGCTGAAGATGCAGAAAACCAAAAAACAGTCTCTGCCTGGTGGGCTTTCCTGAGGGGACAGAAACCTCGCAAATGAATACCTTCATCGAAGACTGTATCAAGTCATGGATGCCTTCAAACGCCCTGTCCTCATGGTTTGTGGTGGAGCTGGCCCGCGGTTCTCTAGCACCCAAGTCGTCACCGGGAGCCTCACACCGGCCAATCATCACAAGGATGCTAAACTTCAGAGATCACTACGCCATCTTGCACAAAGCCTGTTCCTGACCTGAGCTATTCCACAAAGACGCCAAAATTATGATGTTCCACGATTACACCAAGGAAGTGCAGGCCCAGAGGAGATCATACCTCCATGTAAAACAAAAACTTCAGAACCTCGACCTGCCCTATAGACTCTTTCCAGGCTGGCTCAAGGTGATTTTCCAAATAATTCATACTTTGACATGCCAGAGGCGGCATGGACCGGGGCGACTGAGGCATGGCCAACCCGCCCAGGACAGGGTGCCCCCCCAACTGACACTCAGAAAGAGGGATGGGTGGGAGGACATGCGGGCTTCCGAGGGCAATGCACTGAGTCTCGGAAAAGGCGCCACACCCATGGAATGGCATCTACCTCGCCCACTGCCCCCCCCCCCATGAGAAGAACAGGTTGTTGCCGCCCCAAGAGCCTTCTAGACTTCCTGAAAATTCTGGTGGATCGGACTTGTCAGCTGCAGAAGGCCTCATTGACTCTCCAAAACCAAACTCTGATGACACCGACCTCTCACGAAGCCCCCAAATTTGATTCTAAGCACGACCAATAATATTGACTTGAACTGGAGGAATGCCAATCCTTAAATGTAGAGGGGCCCAACACGTTGCCTTACACCATGCCTTAATAGTTAGTCTCTTCACAGTCTTAATCTCAGTTTACTGGGCGACTGATGCTTCAATTGGGGAAGTATGGGGAGTGGGGCTGGTTGGGAGTTTCTTTTCATCACTGTGTACAAAATCCGTGACGCGCCCTCCGGCGGGTCTCGTAGTGAGCCTGAACGCACCCAATTTTTCCCAAGGTCTAACCACTCAGAGCAACTAGGCTTCCCAGACCTTCAGCCCCGCACGTCGCCATATCACTGTATTGCCACAGCCAGGTAGTGGGGGTGAACCCCTTAAAGTCCTTTCATGGAATGTTAATGGACTCCTAGATAAAATTCAATGAACAACGATTTTAAAATATGCACGAAAGGTCATTCCAGATGTCCTGTTACTACAAGAGACCCACCTGATCGGTAACCAATGTCCCATCCTCGCACGCCAGGGCTTTGACAGGGTTTGGCACTCAGTGTTCTCTAGAGGAGCTTGAGAAACGATGATCCTTTTGCAACGCTCTCTCCCCTTCAAGCCTTTCTACACAACTAACGATCCTCTGGGCTGATTCATAACCCTCACAGGTACCCTTGGAGACACCTCTATCAACTTGTTGTCACAGTAAGCCAACCCCCCCTCCTCCTCCCCCACCATGGTGAACCTGGAGTCCACTCTCCGGGACGCAGTGGTGATAATATCCTCTCTCTCCCAGGGTACGACTGTGATAGGAGAGATTTCAATGCTGTCCCAAAACCCGCCAAAGATGCCACAGGTACGCCATCCTCCCACAGAATGCTAGGTGCCAGGTGTTTTGGAGATTGGGCTTCCAAACTGGGCCTCTGTGACGTCTTGCGAACCTGGCACCCTAGTGCACTACAATATACCCACACATCTGCAGCACACCACAACCACTCTTGTATTGACCTTATCTTCATGCCTGCCCCGGATTGTAGGATAGTCACTGAGATACAAATCCTGGCACAAGGGGTTTCAGACAATGCCCCACTTCTCCTGCGAGTTGGGAGCTCCACAGGAGCTCTACTGCCCATATGGAGACTAAATGCCTGGTTCCTTCAGGACCAAAAATATAAACAGGGGATTGAGGGAGAACTGAAAAACTACTTCCACACCAATCCGGGCACAGTGCAACTTCACAGCACACTGTGGGAGGCGGGCAAAGGAATGATCCGCGGGTATGCCAAGGGGTTCCTTAAACACAGACAGGCCCAAGACCATCACCTCTCTCAGCTCGAGGCCAGGGCTCTCTGACTCAAACTGAATGCGGCCATGACGGACGTGGAGGCGGCGTACCGGCAGCTCCACTTAGTATGTGAAGAGATCAAAACCACTTCTCTTGAATCTGCTAAATCGATTTGCAGGTCCATAGTGGCCTGAGTTTATGGATGGGAGACAAGAATGGCAAATTGCTTTATTGGCTCCCCACCCATCCCTGGCCAACCAAATTGTAACTGAAATTCCCGACGTGCAGGGTAAAACCTTGGGTGCTCCTGCTGAAATCACGCGCACGTTTGTGAACTACTATGCAACGCTTTAATCCACAGATCACTCACATATATTAGCTGCCAGCTCCTTCCTCCAAGGTGTTCATCTTCTGCAGCTCCCAGAAAATGCAGCTACAGCCATGGATGAGCCCATCAGGATCGAGGAGATCGGTGAAGCGATCTCGTCACTCACTACCCGTAAGACTCCCCAGTCCGGATGGTTTCCCTGCGGAATACTACACAGCATTTCGGGAAATCCTGACCCCACACCTTCTTGCAATGTTTGAGGAGGTTCTGGAAAAAGAAGCCTTCCGCCTAACACTGACACAGCAACAGTTGTGGTTATACCTTAAGCGGACCCTCCTGCAGCCTTACGTTCTAGCTACCCCCCGGTTTCATTGATTAATTCTGAGATTAAAATGTACGCAATGATTCTCGCTACCCATTTAAAACGGGTATTTTACATTCTCATACAACCCGATCAATGTGGCTTTATGCCGCATCGTTGCACAAGGCACTGTTTGAGATGCCTCCATGTGGCCCTTGCTCACCGTAGCCTCCTTTCTCCATATCTAGCCCTAGTGTTACTTGATCTTGAGAAAGTCTTTGATACAGTCAATTTGGACTACTTGGAGAGAATGCTGGAGAGAACGGGCTTCGGCCCTCAGTATCAGAGGATGGTGGGAGTCCTCTACTCTAGCCCATTTGCCAGGGTTCTCATAAATGGAGTACTGTCAGAAGCATTCCCTATCAGGAGGGAACCTGACTGGGATGCGCGCTCTCCCCTTTCCTTTTTTGAGACAATAGCACGCCTTGCTTGTCTCATTCAGGCTGATGAACAGATGCAGGGATGGCGCTGGCAGGGCTCACATGAAGATCGGATTGCCCCATACGCAGAGGATGTCCTGCTCTTTCTAGCCGACCCGAACCCTTTTCGGACCGAGGTGCCTCCAGATCCTCCATTCTTTTGAGAGAGTGTCAGGCTTATGCCTTAATCCAGCGAAATCTACCCTGGTGCCCCTTCATGCATCAAGAGAATGTGTGGAGTGGCAAAAAACGACCCCCTGCGTAGACTCTCGGTTAAATATCTCGGAATCTGGGTAGCACTTCTCTTGGAGCTGACCTCGTCCCTCAATGTCGACCCATTGTTCAAACAAAGGACGACCTTCGTCGTTGGCAGTCGCTTCCACTCAACCCCATTGGTAGGAATGCCCTGTTTAAAATGATGGTTCTGCCCCATCTTCTGTATGTTCTCCAGAAACTCCAGCTCCACCTTCCCCACAGTTGGTACCGTAGGTTGGTTGGGTTAGCCACGACTTTCATCTGGGGGGGCTCAAGATCGCGACTGGCCCTTGCACATTACCAGCAGACCCCATATGATGGGGGAATGGGGATGACAAACCCCTTCCTGTACTATCCCATCTCCTTGTGATTCACAACTGTATTAGTGGTGGTTGGTCAGATCCCGCTTACCGACTGTAACTGGGCTCCAATTCCTCACACTTTACTAGCAGTAACGCTTACGGTCCTCCTTGCATGGTGGCACACCCAAAGGGATGCTAAGATTACGCTACAAACCCCTGTCTGGCATGGGAATTGGCTGCGGGAGGTTAGGACACTGGCAGGCTTCCAAAAGTGGGACCATATAGGCATCACTGGCTTGGGGGATGTATGGAGGAATGAATGTGTGTCCTCCTTCCGGTAACGTCAGTAAACATACTCCCTACATTCGACTCAATTCTGCAAATACCTCCAGATGCGACGTGCACTTGCCCTCCACATTCCTGACCACACGGCATTCCCAGAATTGTGTCCGTTGGAAGCTAAGCTCCTCATGGGGAACCAGGGGAAGTGGGGAATATCCCTAATCTATTGATCCCTGATAATCAACACCCTGTCTGCGTTAGACTCCCTTAGGACTCGCTGGGCACACTGGATTGGCCCTTTGGAGGAGGAGGATTGGAGAGATGCAGTGATGGCCCCTAGGGTGCTCACCATATCAGCTAGGCTCCGCCTCAGTCAAATCTATTATCTCCATTGTGCCTACTTTACCCCTGTAAGGCTACATAAAGCAGGATTCTTCCTGACCCCAAAATGCCCCCGCTGTGAAGGCAACCTAGACGATTTTAACACATGGTCTGGTCATGCGTCATTTTCTCCAAATACTGGACGTCGATCGTGGCTGAACTAAGTAGAATCCTGGTTTGGGCGGTCCCTCTTAGTCCTCTTGCCATTCTCCTAGGGGTGATGGAAGGGTTGGATGGTTCACGTACTGATAAATTGTTCCTAGGGACTGCCATTTTAGAGGCTAAGATAGACATTGCAGCGACCTGTAAGGACTTGACATCTCCCTCCATCGCAAAGTGGCATAGAGGAGTGGGCTGGTGTGCCATCCAAGAAAAATCTGTGTATGAGGCACAAGGCTGTCCGGCCAAACGTATCTGGGTCAAATGGCTGGGCTTGCTGGGTTGATATTTCTGCAGGAAATGTTTGAAACTTTGGAGAACAATAAGGGGCTTGTCTATCATAAGATAGACTGGGGGGACAATTTAACAGATGCACTGAAACACTTTATATGTTATGGTGATGCCCTGTTTTTTTTGTTGCTCATAAAAAACAATAAAATTGTTTATAAAAAAAAGAGAGAAGATTGCTGTTAAAAGCATAAAAGCGAGGAAAGAAAGTATAATTCTCGCGCCCCCAGACCTGACCTGACCTGACCTGACAATTAGCCTCTGCTAAACACCACTATGTCCAGAAGGTTAAACTTATATATGCAGATGCAATAAGATCTCACAAAGCTCTTATTAATGAGCCTGCTTCCCTCATTCGCTGTGTGCATTGACTGAGCTATACATACTTGAAAGGCACTGGTAAAAATTGTTTTAAAGTGTTTACGGCTTCCACATCCTGTAGCATATCAAAGACTCCTTTTGCCTACTCTCCATTTGGCTCTCTGGGTTTTTTTTTTTTTAAGATGGTGGACAACATACAATTATTTTTTTCAAGGCAGCATCTCACCCAACCTCATCATAATAGCTTTCTCACATTCTCTCCGCTCAGTGCCTCATGCACTTTCCATAAAGCCAAAGCATTCTGGTTCTTTTGTGGAACCATGTGCAGCTATTATTGTTCTACATCTGGAATATTTCCTGACGACTAAAAAAGTCTATGATCATTGCAATCCTCAAGAAACCAGATGCTGATCCCACTAGTTGAGACAACTTCTGGCCTATTGCTTTACTTCTTTTCCTGGCCTAAAATCATTGAATACGATGTCAGCCAGCAATTGTCACATTATATGGAGGGAAATAAGCTTCTTATTTGATCCTGTCCAATCTGGGGTTCCTCCCACTCACACAGTGGAACCCAGTCTCGTTGCCATTACTGATGACACCCTTTTCACGGTGGACCAAGCATCAATGCTGTTTTGCATACTCCATGCCGGAGAGGCTGGCCAGACAAGACCAGTCCAGGTAACACCATTGTTCCAGATGTCAAGTAGAACTCAGATTTATTTTCCATTTGGCCTGGATCTCTCCTCCTGCGCAGGACTTCTGGAAAAATGTTATAGGCATGATTTCTGAAATGATTGGCATAACCGTTGAATCACTCCCACTGACTGCCCTGCTGGAATGCGTCAAGATGATATCACCTCAAATCTGAGAATAGCTATAAATTGGTGAGGGAAATACACCAGAAGAAGGAAGACTGGATGCAAGACCTGTTAAAGTGCAAGATAATAATGAGGCGTATGCCACTCTCCAACCCTCTATCTCACAACCCAGAAATATCTGGAGCCCACTATGACTCTACCCTACTGATCTTACAATTTACAAGAATGCATCCACAGCCAACTCAGTGAAGTTACACTTATGATGAGTCGTACAGCACTGTGCCCACTACATTGAATACAGGACCGGTACACTATGAGGTGTGTAATAGGCGTTGCTCACCAAGTTTACCCTGTTTGTATTCCTTTGTAGTATTTTCTTTATGTTGCCCTATACACGCTTACTGCGAGTACCTGATACTAGGCTCTTACACTGCATATATTCCTGAAGGGGCATTTCTATTGATGTTACAAGCTAGTGCTGTAATGTACCACTGTTCAGTGTCATAACCTGATGGCAGACTTATATACATGTCTTACTTGGTCTACACATACTGTTGCCCTGTGAATACTATCACACTATGATTATATGACTTTTGCCAATTGTACTATGGCTTTTACATTGCTAAATAAAGATTTTTCTTTACAAAAAGGCTGTTTTGATCTTTTTTGACTTCCGGGCACTTTTAATACTATTTCCCCCAACATTCTATGCGGCCATCTATTTGACGTAGGCGTATATGATCAAACACATGCCTGATTGAAGTCTTTCTTTAGAAGCTGCTCTCAAGCCATACACTTGCCTCCTTTCTGTTCTATATTTCGTCCTCTATTATTCCTCAGTCATGTCGGTGAGACCCACAATTTACAATTCTTACATGCTCCCCATTACTATTCCTGGCATTTTATTTAGTTCTTCTCTGTGGCATGAGTGGCTAGAGGGCTGTCTCATTCAGTGACAATATGTTTGCAACTCAAGTGAACTGTAACATGCAGGATGAACAGCAGTGCTTAGAAACCAAACTAAGACAAGACCAAGGTCCTTGTCTTAATATCACTCTACATTTGTAACTCAGAAGGTTGGGCAAAGGAGCTTGTACCGTCATCCATGCCTGCCTCTTCAGCTTGCCACCTGGAAATTATTTTTGACCCATTGCTTGCTTTTAAAGACCACTGCCACATGTTTTTTTTTCATCCTCCAGTGTCTCTGCATAGTGATAAAATATCTACCCCGAATTTCGAAATCCAGTCATTCAGGTGCTCCTTTTTCCATGACTATACTATTGCTGTGCCCTTATCTCGCCCTAGCGGCCTACCTTCTTCAACATCTTCATTTGATTCCAAATTAGAGCTCTTCTTTAGGTCGCCCTCAAAAATCATCCATTTCCCATCATTTTTATTCGCTGCACTAGTTTCCTTTGGCCCAACAACTTCATTTTAAAATACTTTATATTTGTCATCATTCAGTACAAAACATCGGTCCAGTCTATTGTCAGGAGTTTCTGACTCCATTCAGATCTTTGGTCCTGCAACTCTCATCTGCTTCAATGTGTCTACTTGTCACACTGGGGATCCTTTCTTTACTGTCAGTCAAACACTGAGATGCTCTTCCTCTTAATCTGTGGTAACCTAGTCTAGGAACAAACACTATTTTTTGCAACACATTCTGAAGCTTTTGCAAAATGTTGCTTCTTCTGTCTCCTGTGTGCCAATCAGCTGTCAATGCTTTCATGGAAACGGGATTGCTCCTGTTATCCTCACAGGACTACAATAGTCCACAGTCAGCAACGTTGAGGATGCAACTATGTTGTATCATTTCTAAGTTCACGTGGGTCATTTTGTCACTCAGGTCTACTTTCTCACGAGTCACGTACAAACTACATTTCTAACCTAATATACCAAGTATATTCATTTATGTAAAAGTTTAAAAAATCAATATAACGAAAAGAAAACATTTTGCACAGCAGTCATTCATATTCTGTAAATCAATGCTGCATCTTCATTAGTAAACTTCTTCATCACCTCATTAAATGACAAAAACTAATCATGAGTTAACAGTGATCCTTCTGTAAGTAGAAACATTTTGCAGAGTTAAATGAAAAACATGTATGCAGTTAATATTTATTAAATAACATGTACAGGGAGGGGTCAAGAAATAAACATTGTGTGCACGTATAAACATTTCTAGTGAGGTCAGCTTTTCAAGCAATGTTGCTTAAGCTATTTTAGATGTAGTATGCGTAAATATGGGTGCCTACTACAATTTTGCATTTGAATGCATTTTACTTTTAATTAAAGCCTACATGTTAATTCTGCACATTTGTTATAAATTATATTATTTTCTCGATATTATTAAAGCACTTCTATAGGTTTCATCCGCCACAAGACCGTCTGACACTGTAGAAGGTTGTTCAGCAATAAGCCTGTTATGCATGTTGACTGCCTTCTCCTCCTTCAGATTGGTTAATTCATCATTCTTTCGTGAACTTTTCTCAACTTTAAGCAAAAATCAATAGGGCTACCCTGCAAAAACCACACCTTAATCTCACTGAAATGGCCCCTGTGTCCCCCTCACAGTGTACGAAAGAAGCTTGGATGATGTCATCAGTGATGTAATTTGAAATGTTGTGAGTGATGTCATAGATTATGTCATACAGCATGTCATGAGTGATGTAAATTTTGAAGTTATAAGCAGTGCTTGATGGGGGCGCAAGTTCTAGTTAACTCAGTAAACTATAACTAGTGAATTTCTGTGCTTGTTTTGTTTAAAATTTGTAGCAGACATTTTCATCTAACTATAACATCACCATAACCTTTGTTTTTTAGGGAATTATGAAGGAATTATGAAGGCCTTTTTAAATGTAGAGTAAAATATTATGTCCAGATCTAACTATAACATCAGTTTAACCTTTGTTTTTTTTAGTGAACATATGTTAATATGTTGCTGGTTCAATAATTAGTCGCTAATTCATTTTTTTTTACAAATTATGTAACTGTAGTATAGTAATTCAGTTTCTAATATGTGTTTGAAATATGAATTTTGATTTGTTTTTTCCTATCAAAATCTTAAATGTGTCCCTTAAAGTCCTCTGTCTTTCCTGCTAGATGCCACAGTGTATTATTCCTTTATAGTTAGGCAGCTTTTATGACTAGCTTATCATGCTCGAGCATTTAAATGTGCCTGAACTCAAAAGAGTAACCCTGTGCAAATCTGTAAAAAGTGCAGGTAATTCATACATTGTGTCTTCATCGCGAACACAAGAGAGTACTTCAGACCAACTTTTTACTTTTTGCTGGATTCCAGTAGCTCCTCAGTCAGTAAGATATGTTGTTATCAAACTGTACCTTTTTCATTTAAACAAATGCACAATTTCAATGTTGCAGTCAAAAGCACGGTCTCAAGTTCAGAAAAGAGCAGATCATAGTGATGAAGAATTTCTCCAATGGATGGCACGTGTTGGAGGCACACCTGTTGAGATGCTGGCAGACAAGGAGCTTGTGAAACTCTTCCTTCCAGCTTTAAAAGCAGATATTAAAGTAGTCGAGAATTTCATGTGAGTACATATACTGTATTTATAATGCAGCAAATTAGATATTTAGGATGATTAGAAATATGTGACCCATCCCACGTGGACCACTGTTGGCCAATCAAGGCCATGTGACATGTCTTTCTGGAACTTTACACTGCACAGCTTTTGAATACTACAAGGAATGTTATCCACTTAGCCTGTTATATCCTTGCAGAAATATGTGATTCATTCACAGATCTTCAACGTACACTTGCACTGAAAATGTTGAATCACTTGCTGAGGGATAACCTTCGTTTTGGCGTGTGGGTCCTGGAAGGGAGTGTCCCGTGCCCAATCCTTTCTGGGCACCAGCAAACTCCCACATGATGCGACATGGCACTTGCTTCCGGACCCCTTTACTACTACACATATGACATTATCAGAGACATCAAACACTTATCTGATGAACTCGGGAGGGAGAATCGCAGCCTGAGTAAGGAGCCAGGTGATTATTGGATTTTTTTTCGCAGCCTGAGAAAAAATGCAAACAGCGTCTGGCTCCTTCCTTGGGCACAGACACACGTGCCAGAGAATCATCAACATGTAATATTTAAATAGGCATCAGACATCCACAATATTGCACATTAATACTTCCCCTGCCCCTGCCCTCTCCCCTCCCATAGCTGGTTTACAAATGAGGTCAAAGGGAGTGCATTCCATTAACATTATAATAACCTACATCATCTGTGTTCCAAGAAGTAACACCTCACCGCTAATGCTTACGCAGGATGTCTGAAGCCAAAACCTCTTGCCTCAATATCTCTGGTATCAGTAGATGTTGTGCTTGGTAACTGAACTTTTATGATGTGCTGCTCTTTGTTTTACATATTTATATATATCAGAAAATGAAAATACCAAGCAGTGGTTCTTGCTTTATTTGCTTCAATCCCACTCTCAATAGGTTGACAGCCTTGACCTCTTAGAAGAGTTGCTTTCTTTTAAAGTCATAGTCGGGCCAATGAGACCACACCTGTCCCTTTCGTAGAGCCAGATGCTGTTTGAATATTTTTCTTAGGCTAAAATAAAATACAAAAAGCACTGAGTCCTTGCTTGGGCCCAGAATTGTCGCTAACATGTAAAGCGGATGTAGTTGGTCAAATGCCCATGATACCAAGAACCAACAATCAAGATGTGGTTTTCAATGGTTTTTCTCTGTACTCACCATGCATCACTTGATAATTAAACTCTTAATGAATACAAATTGTGGGTGAACAAACTTTGTATTTTTAAAAGGTCCTCAAGAGCTTGTGGTTAGGATTGGATTGTAATTTGATCCACTCCAAAGTCTAGTTTACTTATAATGCTAGGTATGTTTGATGAAGTTTGTTGAAAAGGATACCGACTTACAACATAAAGCCAGAACTCTAAGGAAATTCAATAGATAATATCAAATGCCATACCATCCTGCATTCCCACACTTCTCCCAATTACAAGCGTACCCCACATGTGTGGGTGGGCTTATCATCTAGTACAAAAAACGCCCTCAAATTGGACAATAGAAAGAACAAGAAAAAAACATGGAATGAGGTTAATATTTGGGATGTGGATAGTGATGTTTGATCCCGGTGTCAGCTAGCACCTTGTGTAAACTATCAACCCCACATATTTCTGAAATCTACTCAACCTGGGGTATCCAGGGTGGTGTAGTTTCTGTGAATGTCATCAATTTTCTTACCCATGTTTCCTTGCAAACCTCAAATATTGATTAGTAACAGAATTCCCTCCTATTTCAGTGACTGGATGTTGTGAAATTAGCAGGTAACAGCTACTAACCCACCACCTAGTGTTCTCACATTTCTACCAACAAAGTAGCTCACATGTGGAAGTGGGCCTGTCATAATGGAGAGGAGCTGGGGAAAATCGTGACAGTGTAAAGCCAATGTGGTCTTCACACAGCTAACGTTTTGGCCTACATCAGTCCTATACAATACCTCCCACCCAGTACTGTTTTTAGGAAAAATATGGGAAGGTTGGGGGGTAATGTTCATGCTGTATGCCATGCGTTCTGGAGTTTTATGCCACCAAAACGGGCAGCTATTGTGATTTATTTTTTTAACCCATACTTTGACACCTGCTTGGCATTCTGGGTAATCAAACGTGCTGAGATTCAAACAAAACTCATCAACCTGGATTCAATGGGTCCATTTTTGGGAAACAACCTTTACAATGCAACTTTTACAACGCACTACCATTACAACAAAACTTTTACAACGCAACATCCATTACAACGCATGCCATTACAACGCAACCATTACAACACATGACACTACAACACATACCACTACAATGCATGTCATTACAACGCAGTCATTACAACGCATACATTACAACGCATAGCATTACAACAAATAGTACCCTTACACTATCCAACACTTGCCCTACTATTGCACCCCCTGGAGTTAGAATAGTAATTTTTACACCTACACTATCCAACACTTACCCTACTGTTGCATGCCCTGGAGTTAGAATAGTTATTTTTACCCCTACACTATCCAACACTTACCCTACTGTTGCACCCCCTGGAGTTAAAATAGTAATGTTTACCCCTACACTATCCAACACTTACCCTACTGTTGCACCCCCTGGAGTTAGAATAGTGATGTTTACCCCTACACTATCCAACACTTACCCTACTGTTGCACCCCCTGGAGTTAGAATAGTAATGTTTACCCCTACACTATCCAATATTTACCTTACATGCAATGTAATGTTATGCGTTGTAAAGGTAGTACGCGATGTAATGGAATGCGTTGTAAAGGTAGTTTTTAAAAATTCGTTGTAATGGCATGCGTTGTAATGGAATGTGTTGTAATGGATGTTGCGTTGTTAAAAATGCGTTGTAAAGGTATGCGTTGTAAAAGTATGCGTTGTAACGTCATACATCCCCATTTTTAGGTCTCGCCTAGTGAGGCAGCGCATGCGTTGCTCGCTCCTGGCGAGATCCATTGTCATTGGTTTGGCTTGTGAAGCGAGGGTGGAAGCTCCACCCACGCTTCTTACTGGCGCACTTGCCAAATCCGTGCTTTCTATTGGGAGGGAAGCATGTTTGGTTCCCTCCCTGTCTTCCTTTGGCATGCCTGCCGGACAGGGCATGTGCACATGCCTGGACTCCTCTTTGCCGTGCCTCCACGTGCCCGGACAAGAGATGTGGACGTGTTTGCTGTGCGGGCACGGCACTTCGGCATGCTTTCACTTTCTTTACGGCGTTAGGAGCAAGCAGCAGCACAGACTAGCTCACCCCTGCCCCTCCCGAGAGCTGTAGCCGAGTCCTTGTAGATTATTGAGAGTTCGTTCTGCTGCACACACATCTCTGGGAAGGCTGCACGTCACAGGCATGAACATCATTGGGGCCGACCCAGCATCTCGACCCTCTGGAGTCGGCTAGATGAGGACCACGGAACTGCCCGGTGATAGTCACACCTGTTACAGAAGCGTGCAAGTCAGCAGCGCAGTTTGTGGGATATATGGTGTGAACGTTCAATGTGACAAGAGTAAGTGACGCCTGGTTCACTAGCCAGAGACACAACTTGCACTTTTGATACACAGGAGGTCAAGGGTGACTGCAGCTCGCACATTGCAACAGCATTTTATTTTCTTTGAAGTATTTCTGAAGAGTATTATGCATTTTAGGGATCCACACCAGCAAACTAAATTCTGATGAGTTGAATAGAAGAAATCGCAAGGTAGAGATTCTGCACAACAAGGGTTGAATGTGAGTATAGGCGCATTCTGTTCAGGTGAGCAATCTGACCTAAGCAGGCTGGTGTCCTGTCCATCGCTACTTTTTTGGTGCCTGCTGCACTTGAGAGTCACAGGACCACACAGACAGCAGCCTGCTGAGGGGAGGATCCAGGTAGGGCTTTAGATGCTGTGGAGCAGGTGTGGAGGTTGGGGCTGAAGAAATGGGTGGGGCAAGGGGCAGGGCTAGATTGCATAACTTCTTCAAGCTTTGAATGCAATAAATCTGCGTGATTTGAAAGAATGTAGGATGAGATGTGGAAAAGAAAGAATAATCCCAGCAACTCTACTAGACAATGGCCGAGTCAGTCACCGTTTTCTGTATGAAAGAGTTTGGCTTGAATTAGCTTAGCTTGGCTTGAAATGAAGGCTTAGTTTGGGACCAGCTCCTGAGGCGGAAGCTGGGAGTTTGTAGCTTGCGTCCTTTTTACAAATAAAAATGTGCTGTTTTTAAAATTGAACCTGTACCTCTACCTGCATGCACTGCTCCAGCTGAATCCCGCCCGACATCCCAGCCGAGTTAGGCGCTGGGGGGATCGGAGGGACACGCACGCGCCACTGCGACCCACAGGCAGCCAGCTTTGGGGTATACCGCGATTAGTGCTCTAGTCTTTTGCCCAAGCTAGGGGATTTAAGATGAGGCCGGTAAGGACGCGCAGCGGACGCGCGCAGCGGGGGCGCCGATGGTGCGCTGAAGGAGCCCCAAAGGCAAGCCCGTCTGCGCCCGATCGGGCCGGGGGCCAGGACCCCTGGCCCCAGGCTCCTGTTTGGCCCGGACGACCTGCAGAGTTTGGCCCATAACTAGGTGCCCCTCAAAAGCGCAACCATTGACATTCTCAGATCCCATAAGCTGCTAAAAACCCAGTGGGGAAATACTGCTTTTAAGTCGAATGTTCCCCCTGCTCAGCCACCTGGAAACGCCACAGTACGGGGAATTATGGTAGCCTCTCTCAACACCCGCTCCCTTCAAAAACACACCCTTGCGGTATTCTCCCTCCTACAGGATAACACCCTGGATCTCCTTGGCATTACGGAAACCTGGCTTGAGGAATCCTCCACCCCGGACATTGTTGCTTCTCTGCCGCCAAACTATGCGGCTGTCTATCATAATAGACCGGGCGGCACCAGGGGGGGTGGAGTAGCATTTCTATATAAAAAGGAGTTGAAGGCCGAAATAATCTGTGCTGAAAGCATTGAAGGGGCGGATGTGCTGGGGGCGAAATTCTGCTCGCCAGTCTCTTGTCTAGCCATCTTGATTATATATCGACCCCCGCACACTTCTTATAAGTTTGTGGAGGCCTTTATTGAACTGGTTTATGATATCCGCACACGTTACGAATGCTTATTAATTCTGGGATATTTTAACTTACACTGGGATCAGCTCTCCATGGACAGTCAGGCTGCCCAACTTAATGAAGCCCTGACCTCTCTGGAACTTAAGCAGGTGGTACAAGTCCCCACACATGAGAAGGGACATACGTTGGACTTGGTCTGGACATCACACCCCTTTGTCCACCCAATAGACGTGAGCCCCTGTGTCTGGTCAGACCACTATCTAATTAGTGGCCAGCTGCCTCCTACCAGGCAGGCACCCAACACCGCCCCGGAATGGAAAGAATTATGAAATTGGAAGAAAATCCAACACGCGGATCTGGTCAATACCCTAAAGAATACAGCAGCCCCAAACTCCATTGAGGGCAATCCGGATGCCGCTAGTATCGCCCTGTCAGTGAGGTTAAAGCAGGCCTTAGACATAGTTGCCCCCATGCAGAGAGTTATAATTAGAGACAGGGGCAAGGGAGCCCCCTGTTTCAATGGCCACCTAAGAGCCCTGAAGCAACGTCTCCGTCAACAGGAGAGAGCATGGCGGAAATCCTATAATGCAGACTCCCGTAGGGAGTCTCTGCTAGGGCTTGGGGCCTATAAAAAAGCCCTCCTCGGGAGGAAAGCGGAATTTTATGAAACTCGGATTGCCTCAGCCCAGGATACCCAAAAAGAAACCTTCCGGGTCTCTCTGAACTGAGGCAAACAGAGATGGTGAGGCCAGCACACAGACCAGAAGACTGCAACTTGTTACAGTCCTTTTTTCTTGACAAAGTCAAGGACCTACTAGAGGTAATCACCACCACCTCTATTGTACCCTGCTCCTTGTCACCTGCCCCTTTGGTGCCCCTGTCTGTACCACCTCTGGCGGTCTTTCCGACTCTGACTGGAGATTCCCTGACCCTTTTAATAGAACGGGTTAAGTCTGGCTCCCGGGCAGATCCATGCCCACCCACCATTTTTAAGATAGCGTTTCCCGGGATAGAGGAAGAGGTGCAGTCACTTTTGAATCAATCCCTGACTCTCTGCACTGTCCCGGCGAGCTTTAAAGAAGCGCGGGTCATCCCGCTTTTGAAGAAGCCGGGGGCGGATGTGAAAAATCTAAAACATTTCAGACCGATCTCCCAGTTGCCTTTTTTGTCAAAGGTGCTGGAGCAACATGTGCTGAAATCTCACTACCATTATTTTGAAACAAACAATCTTCTAAGTCACAATCAGGCAGGTTTCAGGGCCCACCATAGCACTGAAATGGTGATGCTGGCGGATGATCTTAGGCTCAAAGTGGACAAAAAGAGGCAGTGTGCCCTGGTTCTACTGGATCTATCCGCGGCATTTGACACGGTTAACCATGAGGTTGTATTGTCACGGATATATGATCTTGAGTCCAGGGCACAGCATTTAAATGGCTTACATCTTTCCTTAGCAGTCGGACCCAGAGAGTACAGCTGGCATCCCACATATCTACCTCGGGCAGTCTCTCTTGTGGTGTCCCGCAGGGATCAGCCTTGTCCCCTCTCCTTTTTAATGCCTACTTGTAGCCACTGATTGGCGCACTGAACTCCATGGATTGCCAGATTTATAACTACGCGGATGATACTCAATTTATCATCCAGATTGACAATTCATCAGCTGCCCAAATTAAGACACAAAACATCCTCAAATTTATCACCATCTGGATGACATCCAACTTTCTTAAAATCAATCCGTATAAGACCGAGGTCCTGGCTATTACCACTGCCTCTAACCCGTGGAGTAACCTTTTTTTGCAGAAGGAGCTGGGTGTCGACCCAGTTCCAGCCTTGGTCGTGAAGAGCCTTGGAATTAAAATAGACGTTGATCTGTCTATGTCTCAGCAGGTTTCCGCAGTAGTGGGAGCCTGCGCAGGCCTGATGAGACAGTTTTGCAAGCTCGCCCCTCTCCTGAGCTTTTCCACTCTCAGACTGATCGTGACGGCAATGATAATCTCTCACCTGGACTACTGTAACGCCCCTTACATCGGCCTTCCGGAGAAGCTACTTGCTAGACTCCAGGTTACCATGAACAACGCGGCCAGGCTGATTTTCAAACTGCCCAGGAAAGCCCATGCCACCCCTCTCCTTCAACACCTGCATTGGCTTCCGGTAAGGCAGAGAGCCAAGTTTAAAGGCCTCTGCATTGCGCACAAGGCCATTTATGGCCAAGCCCCGCAGTACGTTAAAGAGCGTCTAGCACTCTACACTCCGAATCGAACCTTACGGTCCTCAGAGGCTTGTCTGCTGAAGTGTCAGCGTTTCAGGCTGATTACCAAAGGGGGCAGAGCCTTTTCCATCCCCATTCCCCCTTTATGGCACAAACTACTAGAGACTGTGCGTAAAGAGCATGCCCTCCTTCCGTTTAGGACGAAGTTGAAAACGGTTCTTTGCCAAGAGGCTTGGGGATCGGGTTAATCCCAGTCCCTGTGCTGGAAGGCTTGGTCCGTGTCTCGTTCCTTCTTTAGCGATTAGAGACCTGTAGGTGATAATTGCGCTCTATAAATATAAATACAAATACCTATGTCAAATGCAATTTAAAGTCATGTTTCTTTGTAAATTACATTTCTGCTGTAGCAGGGATAACGTTTATTCAGAGTTAAACAAGGACTCTATGGTTTGTGCTGATGGCATGCAGAAATGTTATCAGGTTTAATAAGATATGTTTCTAAGCGCCTAAAACACAGTGGCTTTGCAGCGCTACAATTCTAATCAAATATAGCCATTTACCTTTACGACGACCATTTCACACTGGCTATGACGTGCTGCTTGCAGCTGGGTCACTTCATACAATACAGCATTACACACTGACATTCGATGTAAGCATTGTCATGTCACATTCCACAAACTCGGAAACAAAGCACAGTGATAGTGGCTCAAAAGGGGTGCAGAAAGGGGTCAGAAGGGAACTCCTCGTCTCCGATGGCCATATGAAACATTGGTGCTGCAGACGCAGTGGCACCGGCCCCAGATGACCAGTCTGGTCCAAAGCTGTGTCTCTCACAGTCAGGGGGTGTAGATATCATTGTGGCTGCAGGTGCAGTGGCACCGGGCAGCGATCAGCAGTCTGGGCCGAAGCTGTGTCTCTCACAGTCAGGGGGCGTAGATATCAATGGTGCTGCCGGTGCAGTGGCACAGGGCCAGAATGAGTTGTCTGTTTGGGTCGAAGCTGTGTCACTTACAGCCAGGGGGTGCAGATATCATTGGTGCAGCAGGTGCAGTGGCACCGGGCAGTGATCAGCAGTCTGGGCCAGAGCTGTGTTTGTAACAGTCAAGGGGCGTAGATATCAATGGTGCTGCCGGCGCAGTGGCAACGGGCCGAGATGAGTTGAGTGTTTGGGTGGAAAATGCGTCACTCACAGTGAGGGGCGTAGATATCAAAGGTGCGCAGGAGCAGTGGTACCGGGCCAGGTTGAGCTGTCTGTTCGGATCGAAGGTGCGTCACTCACAGTCAGGGGCGTAGATATAGTTGGTGCAACAGGTGCATTGGCACACGTCCGAGATGAGTAGGCTGGGCCAAAGATGTGTCACTCAAAGTCAGGGGGCGTAGCTACCAGTGGTACAGCAAGAGCAGTTTAATGTCCTTTGATAGCAGGAAGCAATCCGTGGGCTACAGTCAAGTAGTGGGGTGGAGGAAACAGGAAGCATAATGCAAAACGCATGACCGTTTTAGGACCAGACAGTGCTGATGTTACATATATTAAAATGTCTTTATCAAACACTACTAAACGAGAAAACCTGAAATTGGTGTTGGCAGGCTACACATGAAAGAACACTTTTAATCAACACTAGGCAACAATCCAAAATAAACAGTCCTTGCAAAAAACGGAAATTCATCAGAAAAAATGTGTTTTAAAAAAAAAAAACAATTTATTTAATTTGGTCTCAGATCTGATGCTCAATTAAAATGAGGTATGTGAATCAAATGGATTTGCATAGGATCACACAATTGGGGTAAGCGGGTAAGATAGGATATGAACTCAGATTTCTTGGTTAGGGCTTGTGGTATTCAGCCACTGCATGAGTGTCTCGTTCTCTATGCTGTCACCACTAAAGGACAATGTTTTGCGTGAATGTATTTATTGGCCTAAGTTAGTACACTCTTTAATGAACAGAAGCATCACACGTTAATTCAGTCTGGCTCCTTGCATGCGCAAAGCGTCTTGAACTGGGTTAAGCGTACGGGAAGAGGGGAGTCTGTTTTTAGGTTGAGGCTGGAGAGCGCATGCGCTACTCTGCGAGGCATGCTGTATTCAGGTATCCTTGAAGCTCCGCCCACATTTTTCATTGGCTTGTGTCATCGTCCTTTGTAAAGTTTGGATTTTCATTAGTGAATAGGCTTAGTAGTCCCTCCTTAGTACCTCCTTGTCTCATTTTGTAACCTCCCATGAGGACACCCCATGTTACTCGGAAGGCTTTAATTACAGCCACCAAGCACTATTTTGCATTATGGTTTACAACACGCTCTCCCGCAATGCTTTTTTTCTTTTTTTCATAACGTGGCACGCCGTGCTGATACAGTGGCAGCTGCGCCTTTGGTTTATTTGCGGTACAAAAGGGGGTGGTGATGGACGGAGCATCTGAACAAATCAAACACTCACACCCAGTCAACTTATCTGAGTTTAATCCATCACCGTTCTTTAGCCCACTCTGCCACCCCAGTTCAGACATGGTCATATGCAAATCAGTCTGACCCTGTGCCTCATGGGAACAGTCCAGCCCGAACTGCCAAGCCATGCCTTCCCTGGACCGGAAACAAGCTTCCGAGGACCGGTTTCTGGCATTTCAGCCGTCTTCATCCCGGCTTGCTTGAATCCAGTGGCAAAGTGAGCAAGGGACTCACGTCTGAGCATACCCTGCCAACTTATGGCAAACAAAGTGGTATGCTCAGACGTGAGTCCCATGCTCTCCACAAAACTGGAGTCAAGCTATCCTGGCTGAAGACGGCTGATAGCCAGAAATTGGTCCTAGGATGCTTGATTCCGGTCCAGGAAAGACACGGCTTGGCAGTTCGGGCTGGACTGTTCCCATGAGGCACAGGGTCAAGGCTGATTTGCATATGGCCATGTCTGAACTGGGGTGGTGTGGAGTGCAAACAAACGATGGATTTAGGCCCAGATCTCTGTACTGGGGTGAATGTATGACATTGTTCTGAATTCTGTCCATCAACTGTTGTTTTTGCATTTGGTTTATTTTCAGCACCGAACATTTCCGGAAGTTTTTATTTTTATATTTCTTCACTTTTTTTTTGTTTACAAGTGCCCCACGCTGCGCTTTCACTGACGGCTGCGCCTCTGTCTTTAGACGAGCCGCATCTACAGTAAGGTGCATGGCCAATATTAAAGTGAATCCACTCAGAAAGTAGTGGTGATCCCTAAAGTGATGGGGAGCACACAGTGTTGTTTAAATGCCCCTCACACACCAACCGGCCCCTTGGTGTCATGCTTCATCATCGGGGCCTTCGCACCCCTCTACGGGATGCGGCGTGCTACAACTCACGGATACGTAGGAGCACTTGTTAGTGAACTATGTGTAGGTGTGTGTTTAGGGAAGGAGTGTGAGTAGTGAGGTGAGGTGAAAAAGTGAAGGTTAATTAAAAAATACCTGGCTCGTAGGAAAAAATTATTTATTATGTCCTCGGCTGGTATTATTAAAAAGTGCAAAGTGAGGTTGATAAATATACGTATTCGGGTATATCAACCTTTGAAAGCGTCGACATGTTTCGGAGTACAATGACTCCTTCTTCAGGACGAGGATATGCACGTTATCCTCACCTTACTCACATGGGTGTAGAATGTCAAAGTGTATTCTACCAACAACAAAAAACTAGGTGAAATGTACCTATTAATGTTTAATGTGGATAAGCTCTGTTGCGCCCAATTGGCGTTAGAAGAACCTGTGGAATAAAAAACATATTGAACATCACAGTCGGATGTCCAGGAACCGGGGAAAAACAATGGTTTCCAGTTATATGAGGGTAAAAAGAACCCGAATTGAGGTTCAGGGACCCTGTGAAGTAAAATACTGAAAAAGACACACAGTAGACATAGACATACATCTATAGTAGAAAAACATGCCAGGATATCTTTCCCAACAAAGACTGTGGAGGAGAGGAAAGAGTTTTTAATGGAGGCTTACTTATAGTTCAAGGTTTTCTGACCTCCTGAGCCTAAGCGTAGTATTGGGGGATTCCTTCCTCACTGCTCAGTAAAGCAACCTAAAGGATGTTAAGGGTGGGTTTTAGGTTGATATAGTTGTAATGAGAGAAATTCTGTACCTAATTACATGCCCCTGCAAGAAGGAATAGGTGGGCATGACAACAAGGCAAGTCAGAATAAGGATCAATGAGCATAAAAGCAACATTAGATGCAAAAAAACAACTCCTAAAATGGCAGCCCATTTTCTTGAATACCAACACTGTGTTAATGAGATACACTGGACAGTGATTGAGCAACTGCCTACAGAGGCAGGGCTTTTTGAGAAAGAGCAGCGGTGGGTGTTCCGTCTTGGGACTGACACCTCTTGGCTAAATGACTCCATTCCTTGGAGCCAGTTACGCTGATCCTTTCTGATGACAGTGACATCTCTTGGTTTTCCTCCAGGTTAACAGCACATCTTACTGTAACTTCCATGCATTTATCTCATTGCATTTATGATGTCATGAATACTTGGACATTTTTCTGAACAATGCCGTTTTTAGGTACCTTTACTATAATTGTAATTATAATACCCTGAACACGGGGTTTGATCCGAATATCGCGATACCCCTACTGTTGCTTATTTTCTAGTCCTCCAGGTGGCCAATTCAACTAGCGCAGGGCAGCAACGTCTTATTGACGCGCATGCGCGCCATCTGACATCGTCAGGCATAGTCAATCACGGGCGCCGCGCATGCGCGAATACAGTAACTCCTAGCGCATGCGCATTAATAACATGCATCGCGCCTCAGCCCAACGCCCAATACCGGACTTCTGACATTTGCCAGGCATAGTCAATCACGGGCGCCACGCATGCGCGAATACAGCAGCACAAACTCCTAGCGCATGCGCATTAAAAACATACATCGCGCCTCAGCCCAACGCGCAATACTGGACTTCTCCGGCTCACAACACCCGTATTTGGGCATGTTTCCGCTTCAAATTAACTAATTTACTCTTTTAATTGAAGCCCTGGGCAGTATATAAGAGGCCAAATACCAACCTGATCCTACACTTCGTCGGAGCAGAGTTGAGGGGAAGGCAGTCTATCAGACCATGCAGTAACCGTGAGTTGGGTCACAGCATTGAGGGCTAGTTGAATTTCTGTCAGAATTTCTCTCATTACAACTATATCAACCTAAAACCCACCCTTAACATCCTTTAGGTTGCTTTACTGAGCAGTGAGGAAGGAATCCCCCAATACTACACTTAGACTCATGAGGTCAGAAAACCTTGAACTATAAGTAAGCCTCCATTAAAAACTCTTTCCTCTCCTCCACAGTCTTTGTTGGGAAAGATATCCTGGCATGTTTTTCTACTATAGATGTATGTCTATGTCTACTGTGTGTCTTTTTCAGTGTTTTACTTCACAGGGTCCCTGAACCTCAATTCGGGTTCTTTTTACCCTCATATAACTGGAAACCATTGTTTTTCCCCGGTTCCTGGACATCCAACTGTGATGTTCAATATGTTTTTTATTCCACAGGTTCTTCTAACGCCAATTGGGCGCAACAGAGCTTATCCACATTAAACATTAATAGGTACATTTCACCTAGTTTTTTGTTTTTGGTAGAATACACTTTGACATTCTACACCCATGTGAGTAAGGTGAGGATAACGTGCATATCCTCGTCCTGAAGAAGGAGTCATTGTACTCCGAAACATGTCGACGCTTTCAAAGGTTGATATACCCTAATACGTATATTTATCAACCTCACTTTGCACTTTTTAATAATACCAGCCGAGGACATAATAAATAATTT
Source organism: Lissotriton vulgaris (assembly GCF_964263255.1). NCBI lineage: Eukaryota > Metazoa > Chordata > Amphibia > Caudata > Salamandridae > Lissotriton > Lissotriton vulgaris. Next base: position 859,347,864 of record NC_141698.1, read on the forward strand.
TTTCCTACGAGCCAGGTATTTTTTAATTAACCTTCACTTTTTCACCTCACCTCACTACTCACACTCCTTCCCTAAACACACACCTACACATAGTTCACTAACAAGTGCTCCTACGTATCCGTGAGTTGTAGCACGCCGCATCCCGTAGAGGGGTGCGAAGGCCCCGATGATGAAGCATGACACCAAGGGGCCTGTTGGTGTGTGAGGGGCATTTAAACAGCACTGTGTGCTCCCCATCACTTTAGGGATCACCACCACTTTCTGAGTGGATTCTATTTTGTTTAGACGTATTACCAAGGGAGACCGAATCCACTTGTCTCTCTCCCTCCCTCCTTTTGTTACATTTACAATATTAAAGTGAAACAGCGGCATGAAGGACTTTCACAAAAAAAAAGCATTTGTTTATCAACTTGACAAACAGATGCTTTTTTTTTGTAAAAGCGCCCCATACTGCACTTGGACTTTAATTGTGGCCAGACCCATTTCTTTAGACACTGCTCGTCTAAAGAAAGGGGCGCAGCGGGCATTAAAGAGAAAGTGCGGAATGGGCCGTTTTTACAAAAAAAAGCATTTCAAATGCAATAGGTCTTGCATTTGCGAGAGTTTAAGCTATTGGCATTGTAAATGACAATGCCGTTTATTTATGTTTTAAAAACAACACATAAATAAACGCCATTGAAATTTACAATGTCAGTAGATCAAACTCTCGTAAATGTGAGACCTATTGCATTGCAAATGCTTGTTTTAAAGATTTATTGGGTCTGTAGATTTCTCTGGTTGCAAGTCGACCCTTAGCACAAATACATAGCCCTTAAGGAAGCTCCTCCATCAAAAATAATTCATGGTCTTTAGCATGTGGAACTCAGATCTATTGAAAAGTGACTCATATCTGGTTCCCCCACCCAGAAAACTGCAGGGAAGAAAGACATGGGTCAGTCAATGAAATAGATAGAATCCTGCGTTAGGTAGACTGAAGGGTTAACATGTTTTTGAAAATAAAAGACAAATTGACAAACATCATGTCCAGCACGATCTATCTTCCAATCACCCAGTCAGGGTGAGGGAGGTCAGGCAGCCAGGGATAGAAAAAGATAAGGTTTGTAGATGTTGAAAAGATATCACTGTGGCATGTTAACCTACAGCCTATGACAGAAAGTCAAGTACCCTAAATCGGAATTCATTTTAAGTCACTTACTAATTTTTTCAAATGCACTGCACTCAGTTTATCAACTTTAGGTACCCTACACCTTCAGAAATCCTATACATGTCTAGCATGCCATGCTTAGGAGACCCAGAGGACCAGAGATTGGGATAATGCCTTAGAAGGCTATGTGCCTTCACAAAGGATCTTCTGGAGAGTCAATCAGGGCAAAGGAGGTTGGAAACCCAGTGAAAGAACCTTAGAATGTGTAGATACTAAAGATACGTGGTTGTGACATGTTTCCATAACGCCAAGGAGTCATAACTGCGACCAAAAGACCAGGTACCCTAAACTGGCATTTTGCCTTCAATTGCTTTCCACATTTCCTAAATTCACTTTACCCAGTGTGTCACATGTGTACACCCCAAGCTGATAGAAACCCCATTCATGTTTGGTACCCCGAAATATTGAAGGAAATTATCATGTGTTGGTAAAAAATGCTCAAAACAAATCTGACAAAAATGTCATGTTCAATGTGTTCTACCAGCTCTGAAAGCTTTTTATTTTGTTCTTCAATGGAGAGACCTAATAAAACGTGTAAAAATGCAAACACACGTTTGCGTTACAGTTTCATTCCTGGAAATTTACCCCCAGATTCATCAAGAACACATTTTGTGATACCTTAATAGCAAAAAATACCGATTCGCTATTAAGGAATAGCAAAATGCTATTCATCAAGAAATCACTTAAAAAATAGCGATTTCTAATAATTCCTTAATTGCGACTCGCAAATTGCGAGTTGCAATTAAGGAATATCTCCCCATTCATTCCTATGGGTCTAGAGGCCCGTAGGAATGAATGGGAAGACCATCTCAATTTGCTTATCGCAATTAGCGATTCGCAAATTGAGATTGCGATTTCAAGGACACCCTGTTGCACCCCTGAGTTTGATATGTGGACATTTGTTGCACACACACATGCCCTTAGGGCATGTGTGTGCGCAACATGAAACTTTGAAAAATGCACTTTAGTGCATTTTTCAAAGTTTTTGCTATTTACCACGTAGTTGGACTTTGCGGTAAATAGCGCCCCCAGATTGCGAATTCACAATTTTAAAATGGTTCATGAATTGCATTTAAGGAATCTCAAATTGAGATTCCTTAAATGCAATTAATCGCAATTTAGCAATTTCTAGAATTGCGATTTTGCATTTGGTATGATGAATCCCAAATGCAAAAATAGCGCTCGCAAAGGGCCAGATTCTCAGAGTGGCACAATCCCAGTGTTTGTAGCCAACCACAGGGGGATCCTAAGTTGATGTATTAATATTTATTAAGTAGGTCAATTTGTGACCCTGTCATAATGTGCATTTTGAGATGCAAACTATTACTACATGGGGCACGTCACAAAAATGACAGACAGATCGTAGAAAGGTGATGAGGAGGTACATTCACTGATTGTGACCTGCATGTATGTACATCTGGCCAAAAGTTCTTTGTATTTCCATTGATACATTATAATTGAGTAAGAGTATGATGTACTATTCCCATTCACAAATAAGGATTGTTTTTGCATGCAGACTGGCTTGCGAATAGAAATGCTGCTTTCAATATGGCCAATGTAGTAATACACTGCATTGCAATTGTTCATTTGCAGGGGTCCCAAATTGATCTGCCTAATGATTATTAATGTACATGTTGTAATTTGTGACAGCCTGTAAATAGCTGCAAATGCAGGGATGGTGCCCTGCACAGCACATTAGACCCCGCCCCAGTATTTATTCATCAAACGTGAAGCATTTTGTATTAACTGCATCCTATGCCCATTAAAGGAAGAGATGCTGCGTTTTGTTAAATATATATATATATATTTCCCATTTGGGAAGACATTGATGAGAGTAAGCCATTGTACTGCTTACTACCTGTTCCTATAGAAACCGCCTGAGATTCCCAAAGGAGAAGCCATCCCAAGGGGACTGCTCCTTTTCACAAATCAGTCATATCTCCAACTCGGAGGCCAGGAACTGAACGCTGGTTTGTAAAAACAATTCTGGCATAACCGCATGATACATCCTTTCCCCAAAATAGTGGTGCTATTTCCCTTTCATGCGAATTTGTGATTATTAAGTGGTTGCAAAAGCCCTTTTACGAGTTTGAAAGCTTTTACTGGCTTGTAAAGGGGATTTTGTACATTGTGGTTATAAACAAAAGGTGTGTGGCTGCAATCCAGAGGAAAGTGGTTCATTGATTTGCAGAGGTTGGTTCATGTGCACTTCCTTACTTTTAAGTAAAAACAGTAAAAAAGCCACTGCAGTGCACACGATAAATCTGTGTGACCATTCCCTGCCCCCTACCCAAACAAACACAGGTAGCTTGTTTGCTGAATTTAAAGTATTGCTGTCACAGGATAAATGATATGTTGACTCAGACTGCAACAGCTGACTGACTGGGTACCGTGTCTGGGCCCATCATAGCTGTAGACATCCAACAGCAAAATCAAAAGTTTTTTTTCCTATTTTGGTAGATTTTTTGGCCTGACACCACACAAGATGACAAGTGCGCATGCACTGTCAGCGAAAGATTTTGTAAATAATAGGTTTTAAAACAGGCTTTAACCCGCCCCATACTTATCGTTACTCACCATTGGCTGCCTCCCACTTCGCTGTCATCCTCCTGCTTCTGATTGGTCAGAGCCTTCTGCTGCTCGCACTTTCGACACATAGTGACCCACTCCTTACTACTGGAAAGGTTGCGTGACCTAGGAATACAAGGTACACCACTGGCTTGGATTAAATCATTCCTGTCAGGCAGAACGCAACAGGTATGGTGTCGACCTTACCTGTCTAAAGAGAAGATGCCCCTGAACTGTGAAGTCCCCCAGGGGTCGGCCCTCAGTCCTCTCTTTTTTAATGTGTACATGTCGCCATTGGCAAGAGTGGTTGAGAACTGTGGTGTCAGAGTGGTCTTTTACGCAAATGATACTCAGCTTATTCTTTCCATTAAAGACCACTCTGACAAAGGACTTGACAATTTCAAATCTTGCCTCACCAACATTGTTCAATGGATGACAGCTAATACATTAAAATTGAACACCGAGAAAACTGAGGTGCTATTTTTTAATCTAAAAACCCCTCTGCTGCCTTCCGCATGGTGGCTGACTGAGTTGAACCCCCCCCCCCATTCCTGCCAACTCAGCCCGGAACCTTGGGTTTTATTTTGACAATGAACTCTCTTGCAAAATCCAAATCCAAAAGGTTACTTCTGCCTGTTTTGGCAAATTAAAAATGATTAAAAAAATCTCCCCTTATCTGTCTATGGACTCGATGAGGACTGTCGTTCATGCCCTTATCACCTCACACCTGGACTACTCCAATAGTCTTTATGTAGAGGCTCCTGCATATTTATGTCACCAACTACAGATTGTCCAGAACGCGGCGGCTAGACTGATCTGCCACGTCCCCTATCGTCACTCCATCTCCCCGCACCTAAAGAACTTACATTGGCTTCAAATCTCTCACCGCATCCAGTTCAAAGCCCTGGTCCTGGCCTTCAGAGCACTTAATGGGTATGGACCAGGCTACCTCAGAGACAGGTTGAAGCAGGTCCATTCAGTCCGTTCCCTTAGATCCAACCATCTTCGTCTCCTACTGCCTCCCCGCTTTCATCGCTCTAGAAGAGGAGGCAGAGCTTTTGCAGTGGTCACTGCTAAGCTATGGAACTCCCTACCGCTTAACCTCAGACTCACTGAATTAGAACCCCTTTTCAGGTCCAAATTGAAAACATACCTGTTCTCCTGCTACTAGCCGCCGTGGTCACTTCCGCTTCTGGCCACAGCGCCGGGACACCCCCGGTGGGGGTAGCCTCGTGCTTAATCAAATTCCATAATAATAATAATAATAATGCATTTCTGGTCTCTACAGCCAGTGTCCCTCCATTGAACGCAGCTTAAACAGGTACTTTTTTACGTTTCACCTGCACAGGGCTTGCACTGTGGTTGTGAAATCTATTGTATTAAATATATCTTGAAGGGGGACTTACATCCAGCCTTCACTTCTTATTGGTCCTTGTCACTTTACTATTCCTTGTTTCTATTGGTTGTAGGCATTCTATTTCCTGTATGTTTCTCTTATCAGTTTCCCATCGGCGAAGTACTGTGTTCATCCACTTTGGAGGAACTTCTTTTAAGTGCCTCAAGCAACGATCAGGAAAACAAAACAAAAACAAGAGCTGCACCCTTGTTTTAAAGTTACAGTGCTGCCCGAGTGCCGTGGGCACTGGGCGCGGTGGCTGGTGTCAGCTGAAACCTCGTGAATCCAGTTCTTGCATGGCACACACCAGTCCCCCTAGGGCAACGTGCACTCGCCAGTTCCCCCAACCCCCCCCCCCCAACTCCCGGGCTGAAGATGGCACTCACTTTAGTGCCCCCTTTTGTTGCCTAGGCCGGCACTTGGGCACTTGTTATGAAATTCCGGTCACCCTATTAGTAGGTACAGGCAGCCAAGCAGCGTATTTAGCGCCCATACGGAAAGTGTTGACAGTCCAGGTTCATTGTTAGTATCTGGGCACTGTGCAAACTTGTCAGACAGGCCGTGTGTAGGCCATAGCGTTTGAGCATAAACTATTCATTCTGAAAAGAGCCGCGTAGGAACATGCTGCGAATTACTGTGCTTCGAGCCCTGTTCCCGGATTTGTGGCACTATATAGTGCAGGACAGCGCACCACCAAATCCAAGCCATCTCCAGGCATCTTTCAGTGTTCATGCACTTAGTAAATGTGCTGTAACAGAAAGCGAGAGCCGCGTGTGCAGCTGTTTTCAGACAATACATTGAATGTTGGCCAATTCTGATGCGGTTATTGTTGGCTGTAAGAAAATTGGGTTACAGTTGTTAAAATAGTTACGCCGTGTTGTCATTTGAGTCCATAGCGATGACTTGGGATGTTGAGGGCGAGTTTGCAAGTATTCGGTGCAGTCCCTGACCGATTACATTTTCATTGTTATCTTCCCTCAGCTTTTTTAGGTCTCGCCTGTCGATGCGCATGCGCATCGAGCAAGCGAGAGTATTGGGACTTATCCACTCTTTATCCACACTGCAAGGAATCGTGGCGATTCCTTGCAGTGCCCGTGACTTTTAAGCTCAATGCGCATGCGCATTGAGCTTAAAAGCGCGTGCACGTCCGTCTTGGTTTACCCGCTCCGCCCCCTCCCCTTCCCGCCGTCTCGCATTTCGCAATGCCCTCCTAACAACACACACCCTCTCCCCCGCTCCGCCCCCTCCCCGCCATGTCGCATTTCTCCTCCACGAACAAGCGGCAGAAAAGGTCTGACTGAGACATGAATCTCGCAGCAAAAGAAAGTCCTCCCGTGCAGACTTTTTTTTCCCACCCCGTTTCTTTTAATAACTTGCACTATCTCGTCCCAAAAGGTAAGTTGTTTTTCCCTTCCGTCTCGCATTTCGCAATGCCCTCCTAACAACACACACACCCTCTCCCCCGCTCCGCCCCCTCCCCGCCATGTCGCATTTCTCCTCCACGAACAAGCGGCTGAATAGGTCTGACTGAGACATGAATCTCGCAGCAAAAGAAAGTCCTCCTGTGCAGACTTTTTTTTCCCACCCCGTTTCTTTTAATAACTTGCACTATCTCGTCCCAAAAGGTAAGTTGTTTTTCCCTTCACAGTACAGGACGGTCATAAACACGGTCTTTAAAAAAAAATACCAGTGTGTAGAAATGTTTTTGGCAGCGCCCTCGCTTGCCGTCGCAGCCCTGAGGTATCGGGTTGCTGCAGCAGTCCGGCGGACCCAGCCATTTAGCGAGTTAAAAGCACGCTCTTGCAGGCCAATCCGGAAATGTTCCAGGTCGGACTCAAAAACGACTTTATTATAACTTAAAAGCATTCTAAACCCTCTCAATTAAACACATTTACAAGAGCGGTTTGAAGATAGGCTATCTTTCCAAAGAAGCATAAATGTTATTGCACTTATGTCTAGATTAGAAGCTGCTCGAAAACAATCACAGCTCCTATATTTAAGGCAGTCATTCCGATATTCTTGCAAATTCTGATTCGAGCGTGAACTCCCCAGCGCCCGACTCTTATGCAAAAGTGGGGTGGTATAAGTAAGTGCACGCGGGGCATACTTCCCTGAACCGTTCCCACCAGTTAAGTTATCCAGCAATTAGTGTGGGGAAATACCAGGACCTATGAGGAATTCGCTGAGTTTCCTTTAGGCAAATTATACGAAATTAACCCTCCCCCCCCCCCCCCCACCCCCAAAAAAAAGACACTGCATTATGCTAATTCTCACTCACCCTCACTCTCACTCACCCTCACTCACCCTCACTCTCACTCACCCTCAACCCCTCACTCACCCTCACTCACTCACCCTCACCCACCCTCACCCTCACTCACCCTCACTCTCACTCACCCTCACTCACCCTCACCCTCACTCACCCTCAACCCATCACCCTCACACAGTGCAATAGGTCTCGGAGCATTTGAGTTAGAGCTTTTAGATTTGTTTATGGCTTTTTTTATTTGTAATTCTTTAGCATTGGCTACAGGAAACAAAAATGCTAAAGATTTACAAAAAAAACCCATAAACAATTCTAAAAGCACTAACTCTAATGCTGCGAGACCTATTGCATTTCCAATGCTTGTTTTCAGGGCAGCCTCGACGTTAATCAACCGTGCTGCGTCAGAGCGTGGGCGCACATCTGTTACTGTGCAAAGCTGAGCGCTTTTTTATATACACACACAACTGATTTCAAAGCGCTTTACAAGTAGTGTCTTGCCCCTATGATCAGGCCAATATTTCCCTTGCAGCTCATCTTGCCAGGTATCACGGCGTTGTCTTAAAACGCAGACTTTTTGGAATATTTTAAATCCTTTTAACTTATTGGCAGACATGTTTTATGTTGTCCCCGAGCTAAAGTAGTAATTTGGGCTCTTGCTTTTCGTGACTAAACAGAAAGGACTCATCTGTGCCTAAGTATGCAGCATCACTACCTTTTGGACCAGTTAGCCTTGGGTGTTCTTCACCCAAGCCTTTTGCCAGAAGTGTCGCTGTGAATCAAACTCATCCCACTTTATAAACTATTTTCCCTACCTACTGCCACCGCTACCTAATTGCAAAGACTTGCTCCTTCCTACCCCTCGCTTCTCCCTCCAGACAGGAGTACATTCAACCCTATGAGACACGCCCTGTTTTCATGAGTGGCTTCCCCGTCCTGCCACGTTACCAGCACGATCTCTGAGTGACAGCATATTTCCAAACATTTGTCCTATGCTGCAACACTTTTTTGCCTCACATCACTCCCTGCAGGTGTTGCTTTTACCTCCTCCACGGGATTTGATCAGCTGATTATGTCGTGTCTGTCTCCGACTCCCACACTTCTGATTTAATGATGTTGTTTACTGCTGTCACATATCACATTTACGGCAAGAAAAGGATACAGTACCTACCTGGCCTGTTGTGCTACAGAACTCATTCATGTCTCGTTATCAATGCCATCCTCAAGAAGCTGCCTCCTGTAGCAAGAAGCATGGATGATGATGAATCTGTGACATGTAATTCACACTTTTACTACATTTAGTCATTCACAGGCAAATCTATTAATTTCATAGGCGAAACCTAATGCATTTACTAATGCTTGTTTTTCTTTCTAATCAGACAGTCCTTAAGAGTGCATGTCTATGTAGGCTCTGTCTACCCCTCTTAAATTCTCTGACCCCCTCTCCCGTCTTTATGTTGATGTTGAGCAGTCGTTGAAGGAAGTCTGGTTCAGCTGAATGATTTGCGCTGCCGATGTTTATCACTGCATTTTTGTATATTTTTAAATACGCGCTGGGACTGCAGCACTCAAAGCACTTTACCTTTGCACGCCACCACTTTACTCGCCACACCGGGAGAGCAGTGACTACTAGGTCAGCAGGGGGCCACATTTCCCAGCAACACCCGCGCCAGGAGGCGCCTATGCGAATCTTCTGCACCTGGCGGCGCTTAAAGACAGCCTCGGGCTCCCGCAGTGTGGGACGCGCGTGCGCCTGCCCTGGCCCGTTAGAGCATGAAGGAGGCTGGGCTGGGCTATATTATTAACATTTTGAATTCAAGCCAACAAATATTGACACTGGAAGGTATTGTGTTATTTGCTATCATTGCTATCACTACCTGGCTCCTTTAAAATGAGTAAGTGCAAGACGGGCGTTGGCTCTGGGTTTGGGGGGACACTCAATGCTTTTCTTTTAAGAGCGGAATCAGCACTCATTCACAAGATTGAACTTACTGAACATAGTTTATCATTAGAACCACAGTTTGCCCGAAACTGCAATGTACCAGTAGGGCCGCTTCTGCAAAATCCTATTGAAGATATTACTTCTCAATCTAACCCGACACACCTTGTCGATGTAGACTCTGAAATAACTACATCCTCGGAGTCAGCAAGCGGACCATGTAAGTCTAACGTAACTACTAGGGGTAAGAAGGCAAGACAAGCCAACAGTCATGAACCGCTTCCCAAAAAAAGAAAGGGTCGAGGCCCACAGAAACAAAAACAGCAATTACTCAGGGCAATTAGACGTAAAACTAACATCAATGGTAGTGATGGTAGCCAGAAGTCCAACGGAATGTCAAATGAGGAAGAGTTTTGCAAAAGGTTAGAAACAAAGGTATTGGCTCTGCTGGATCCACTATTACAGAAACTGACTCTAATTGAAACCAGACTTACCAAGTTAGAGCAGACCATTACTAGCATTCCCATAGCTAACTCGGATGCATGCCCATGTAAGGGCACTGATACATCGCTGGTGAGCCGAACAGGAATAGTGGCTAGTGGTCCCATAAGTAATGCACACTGTCCTACAACATCTGATGGCATAGCTACAAAACCACATCGGATTAGCTCCCTCAAATGGGCACCCAATTGTTAGGGGGAGTAGTATTACATCAAGGGAAGGGCTGCGAGCCACACATACACTGAGTCATCAGTTACCAAATCATGGAAGTATTTCAAACTCAAATTTGAATTTGCATCTCCTGCCAGAAGGAACTCCTTACACGGTCGTCCTGGCAAATGCTCCTTTATTACCATCTAACCCTTGTGAACTCTGGTCAACATTACGGAATAAGTCGTTACATCTAGTGAGCTCTAGGACTGGCATAAAAGACATTCTTTTCTCAGAGTTTAAAATGGCACGTAGAGTAGTTTGGGTCGACAAATCAGCTAAGTCTCTACCTGGCGACTGTGTGGTTCTAACCTTTAGGTCCCGTAGTCTGGTACAGTATATCTTGGATAGGGCTGGAAACCGACACATTACTGCTAAAATGGTATAAACATCCTCCCTCTGTTTGTTTTTTTAATCAACCCAATAGACATCCAAGGTGTAATCAGGAGGGGCGAGGGGGAGACATTCCCAGAGTACAGGCAGCCTAGCTGTGTGGTTCCATTAAGCAAATGATATGACATCTTTGACTCATTAGAGAACATACACTGCATGATTGGCCCAGGACTTCCTCCTTTAATTAACAACCATGAATATAAAGGGAATCGAGGTCATAAACCACAAAATAATTAAACTAACCCCGTTCACCCTCATGCAACTTTAGGAATTAACATGTTATGCCAGGCCCCTATTAAACATAGGGAAGAGAGCACGGGCATTAGTAATGCGACTTGGGGTGTGCCCTCTGAGGATATCGACAACTTAACCTGATAACGGGTATTTACAACTGTTGATGGCCTTGTATCAAGCCCAGTAGCTGTAAGAAGCTCTCTTGGTACGGGAGTTGAAGCATCCTGTAATTCTGATTCATGGAACATTGCAGGATTGCGCTCTAAGCTGACTAATCCCATCTGGTGTGATTTTTCATTAAATTATGACATACTATGTCTTCAGGAAACGTGGGCCAAATAAATAATTCACATTAACGGGTTTAAAACCTTACACACCTTGCCAATTGAGGGATTAAGTGGAAGGGCAAAGGGGGGGCTCTGTACTTACATATCCAATAGCCTGGAAATAAAAAAGGTAGAACTGTGCACAGAGGAAATTTATTACCAACTGATTAAAATTGATATAGATAGTAAACAATGCATTGCACTAACACATTTTTATAAAACATTCCATCTACTAAAGTGGGTGTTGTAGTAAAAAAAATAGGCAATGATATAAAATCTTTATGCTGTAATACCCCTAAAGGTACAATGGTAATTTTGGGAAGGGATTTTAACTGTGTCTTGTGCCCAAACGTCGAAGGAAAATTGTGCGGTCTTAGAAATGAAGAAGGGATTAGTAATACCCACTTTTGTCACTCTACAGTGGGGGAGTTGTACAATGAATTGGTTTTTGGCCTTGATTTAGGATTTGTAAACAAGCCACGTGCCACTCTAGCCCCTGTGTCACACTTTTAATGGAAGTGGGCTATGCTCCACTATAGACTAAATATTATTGATGAATAATTATGCATTTAGACTCCGTACTTTCCATATTGATGACAATTCATTGTGCGATCACTTTCCATTGTGTCTGTCTGTATCTTTGTTGACAAGTAACTTTGAAGACTTGCCAAAGTTGACCAGGTTTTATCAAACATTACAGTTGATAAGACAAATGGTTATACTTTGCGCTGGTCAATGGTGGACCCACTTTCAATCACCAAACAAGTGATAACCAATTGTAAACAGTCTTTCAAGATTTGCCTGAGTGATACAGCTACCCCAGATAGTATCCTGACTTCTTTTCAATCTATATCAGGTGCTGTAAGGGAGGCATTATTTGTTCAGAAGTCAAAAAAAGGGAAATCACAGGGATGGTTTGATTCAAATTGTACTCAAACCTACTCCAATTAAAAAAATTGCATTACATAAGATCCCTAGAAACCTAGATGCAGTGAGGCAGGCAATAGGGGAATATAGGTTAGCCATTAAGAATAGAAAATTGGCCCTGAGAAACGAAGCATGAGAATCCTTGCATAAGGCCTCCTTAAAGGGAGATAGCTCGGCTTTTGGGAAAACTGTCAAAGCACCTTTTTTGACCCCTGAAGGTGTTCCCACAATTGAATTTGCGATAAGTGAGGACTAATGGATTGAACACTTCTCAAAGGTATTTAATGGTGTGGGCGGATCGACAAAAGCCAGGAGGTAATTACCTCGGATTCCCTGATTCAACATTCTGAACTTCAATTTACACTGGACGAAGTTAATCGGGCAATCTCAGTGAGCCTAAGTGGGAAGGCTCCTGGCCCGGACGGTGTTCCGGTAGATTTTTTTTAAAGTCAAATAGGACTTTATGGGGGGCAATTATCACCCAGGTTATCAATGCCGGTTGTTTTGCACCTTTTTTCTCAACTTGGGTTGAATCAATTATCGTGCCAATTTTCAAAAAGGGGAATCGTCAGGACCCTGGATGTTACAGGCCCTCCTCATTATTGGATTCTATAGACAAAGTAGTGGTCCGAATAATTCTAGAACCTTTACATGTGTGGGCAGAGGATAATAAAGTCCTCTCTGATATCCAACATGGTTATCTGGAGGGCATGGGGACGATTGAGCAGAGCCTCAATTTAAGCATCCTTGTTGGGAAATATACGCGGAAGAAGGAGGGAAGGTTTTAGCTTTCGTGGATCTCACTGCTGCTTTTGACTCTGTAAGACATGCCAAGCTCTGGGAGATCCTTGAGGAGATGGGGGTGGAAGCACAAATTATTCACTTCCTTAAACGCTTTTATTGTAACGCCCATGCGCAAGTACAATTTGGTCTGAGCGGTGACTGCACTTCCCCCATTCCCTTTAGGAGGGGGGTTAGGCAAGGATGTGTCCTGGCCCCCTTCCTTTTTAACCTTTATATTGACAGCCTGGGAGATCCTTTACTTAAGGATAATAAAGACTTTCCTCTGATAGCCGGAGGCCCCATAATCAGTCTCATTTACACAGATGATGTGGTCATAATGTCACGTACGCAAGTCGGCTTGCAAAGGGTGCTAGATATTTTTTCCAATATTATGAGTGATCTGGGTCTTAAGGTGAACACCTCAAAGACATTTATAATGAGGTGTGGCCGTGGCAGTCGGCGGTGTAGGGATATGTTCGTGGATGGACAGAAAATAGGACCCACAAAGAGATTCTCATATACTCTTCGACCAAAATGATTTATGGGCTCAAGCCGTATCAGCAAAAATAAGAGTATTCTCAAGAACCATTACCGCTCTTGTTCACTTTTCAAGAAAATTAAGCAGGAGACCTCCAGTGGAGCTCTTGCAGATTTATAAAGCAAAAAGTGTCTCCACATCAATGTATGGATCAGGGATGTGGGGTTTTGCTGATACGTATCTGCTACAAATGGTGGAAAATACATTTTGAGATATATATTCTGTCAGTTCCGAGTAGCACATCAGCCTGTCATGCTGAGCTGAGCTTACCATACCTCTCTGATCTCATAAAAATGGACTGTGTAGGTATCAACCCAGGCGGTCATAAACAACACTTGCCCACATGAATGGTGTTTGAGACACCAGAACCCACTTCCGTAGTCAAAACAGATTATTTATTATAAAAATTCATACATAAACTAATCCACAATAATTTTATATATAAAACAAGGCATGTAATGACATACAATAAATATAGGCAATAAAGTAAAAAACAGAAACACAATTTTTATACAATAATCATAAATTTCATAAAAACATAATAATAATTCCTGAGTCAAGTATTAATAAATGTGTTGTCGACGCGCGTTTCGGCGACCAGCGCCTTCTTCAAGACACCCAAATATCAGGTACCTATGTACAAAAACATAATTACTGATCAAAAAATTACATTCATTAATTTAACTAAGAAAGAGAACAATTTATATTTAATAATAAACACCATCATGTATACTGACACCATAATATCATACAGTGACTTTAGAGAGCCAATATAACGGAAGTGGGTAAAGGTATATGTGCCCCAAAATAATTAGCAAGTTTTTACCCTCAAAATGAGGGGTAATTAATTAATGCGGACTTCGGTGCTCATTTGAATAGGGATAATGTTAGGGTTCCAGATGCCAAAAAGAAACACGAATAAAGATAGCCATATAATAGTAGACAGTTCAAAGAAAGGATACAAATGGTCCTAGTTAAAAAATAAGAAGAGTGTAGGGAGAGTGCTGCAGTAATCCTACAATTGTGCCTTGGAGTATTCTAGCTGGATTTGTTCTAGCTGGATTTATTAAACAGCACATATATTCTAATGGTACACTTTTGTCTTATCGATCAGGACTGAATTAGGCTGGATTTGTCAACCAATTTCTACACTATGTTTATATAAGGACTCATTGCTGACACTGATTGGTATTGAATAATTGCAAATGCACTTACTTGCAAAGTGATAAATATATGTACAGTCTTTTTCGGTGTTTAGTAGATTGGCGTGACTTGTCACATTAGCTTAAATAACTGTGTAAGATGAAAAACCACTGTCAAAAATGGGGTGACATACAGTATTCTTGTGAATTACATAACGATAACACAACATGTGAAGTGCAGCTAAAAATGGAGCCTGTCCTTATATGACACTGTATCTGGACAAAAATGGAGACCCAGTTAAATAGGGATATTTTAATGGACAGCCTAAAGTTGGAAGGTGTTTTAAAAATCCCTGGGTAAGGTACGTTTGAGATTTTATGCATGACTTAGGACACCCAGAATATTTTACTAACCCAAGTACTATGCAACCGGTAAGGAGAAAGGACTTAAAAGAGAGGGCCTCCTGCTGCTAGATACGATAAGATTCTCGGCTGAGATTATAAAACCCAGTGTCCAGCAGAATCAGTTGATTTTAACCACTTTTAGTATTCAATCTTATTTAACAACTGTACCTGGTGGCTACAATAGGTTTTTATTGACACAATTTAGGTTTGGGATCCTTCACAGAATTGTAAGTTTCCCTAAAATGAACGACTGGGCTTGAATAATGCAATTGTGTCACTGTGACAATCACTCAGACCAATCCACTATTAACGTATTTATATTTTGTAAATTTTATAGTGAATTAAGAAAAATATGGAATGCTCCAATCCTAAAATCTCTAACGATTAGACAATGCCGCCCGGCGTTCATAGTACTACAATCTTTGGATAATGTACATATTGTGTGGAGAATAGAAATATTTTTAAAGAAAGTAGTTAGCCTCAGGAAAAATATTGTTATAGAAGTATAAGGTTAATAAGTCATATGGTGCATTAATATTCAGATTTTTTATATATTGTGTTTTACTGATTGTGTAATAAAGTCTGTTTTTATCCGCTCTTATGATTGTCTGAAATAGAAGCTGATACACAATATGTTTTTAACTATTATTTTGTGCAATAACGTAGGTTTTTACGTGATTTTATGATTGAAATAGCAATCGAATAAAGCTGTCTTTGACTTTGACTTACTCTGGGACTAAGTTTTGCATTTTGGTGAATCAATGTCACTGAAAAATGTACATTACCGGGGAACATGTTTTTGCGATTTTTTTATTTTGGCAACCTCATTTGGTCAAGCGAATTTTATAGGTAAATGCTTCTCTGTGGCCTGAAGGGCAACATTCAGTTTAATTGTACGTAACATTGACCGTTTAGCATGGCGTACGCCGCAAATTAGATTGTCATTTGTCGCTCAAAAAAGTTACTTTCTGATTTACAGGTTCCTATGATCAACCGCCGACGGATCATACTCTGGGACTATCAATCAATCGATAAGCTTTATTCGATTTGTAAAAACAGAATCATAAAAGTATACAAAATATAGCACATTAAAATTTGATTACAATACATAATAACTGGGTACATTAAAAGACAATATTAAAAACATGCAATGTTTGTTAAAAACATAAGTAACAAGTGAGATCAATATATATTACAACAAATCAGTAAGGGAATTCATTGTAGTGTTTAGGTGTTCCATAAACTGGCACATTCCAAAACATGTTGGATTTACAACGTGTTTCTAGATCTAACAATCGCCTTCAAGAAGATGGATACAATTCCAATGGTGTGTACATTGTCTAAAGATTTTAATTTATCATCTGCTCCTCTACAGGTTCGCAAGCCCCATGATACAAGTAGAGGTTTTAACAATCTTTCCCTCGGCTAGCTGTAAAAGGTGCAAACAAATATTCAGTGGATGTTAGACTGGTAAGAAATATCATCACAAGGACAGATTCTTTTGTCTCTTGACCAGTCGTTATAATGAGGGAAACTTATTAATCTGTAAAAGAGATCTGTGCGAAAGCGGGTCAAGAGCATGCGGTTAAAAGGGGGTTGTTCAATCAGAAGATACTGCTGTACACCCTTGGTGACGGGAATCAAGTGGTGTTCCATGACTGTTCTCTTGAGCTTTTCTACCCGCCATCTTTTGCTCTCTAGATGCTGTAAGAGGAGTTTTTTAAGTACTATTCCGGGCACATTCACCATGCTATCTGGTTTACAGGTTCCTATGATCAACCGCCGATGGATCATACTCTGGGACTAAATATTACACACTGATAGACAGTAGACACCTAACCACATTGAGCGTGCACAGTTTTCCTAAATTATGACAAATTACTCCAAGTTACTTCCCAGATTGGTTTGTGTTCACCCCCTATCTCTCCTTTTAGTGGTATGGTGGTGTCCAAAGATTTTTAAATCGTCCCTTCTGAGATGTGTCTGCCGTGATTTCAGTCGTTAAGCCATAAAGCAGCCGCACTTTGAAAAGTATTTTTAAGTCAGACTTTCAAGTGCTTTAGGAGGTAAGCCGTAAAATCTGATTGAAGTTATTGGCAGACATTCTTTGATATGGTGTCATTACAGAAGCTAGGTTACCAGAGCAGAATTTGAAGATGCGAGGTAACCAAGGCTGAGTCATAAGGGACCACTTTTGGATCCAAGCAGCAGCTGGATGCGGGAGATGGACATTAGTGCGGTGTTATTGCTGTTTTGTGAAAGCCCGGCTGAGGTGCTCGTTTGTTTTGTGAAAGGGGATAATGTCAAGACAGAAGATGGGTGTGGGAGGAGGGTGGCTGTCTTCTTGGTGCAATAATGAATGCTTGCTTTGTGGATACTCCACCATTTGTCTGGCCCATTGCCAAGCACCTTTTCCAAAAAGACTGTTTGCGGAAGATGCACATACCGCCTTGAAACAGCCTTATTCTTGGAGTATTTATCTTTTGTTTCCCAGTACGTTGAATAGTAACAGTGAATAAACTGTATTCAGAAACTGGTACTTACACCCTGCTCTCTGCGATACCCATGCATAAGATCGAATTGCACAGTAAGATTGTGACTGTATATGGTCGTTGCCCTTAATTATGTGTGAAGGGGAAGGGTCGCGTTTTTTGATAGGCACAGTGTGGTGATGGTAGTGTACTTAAAAGTGGGGTATCAGATTGGATTGAGAGTGACAATCTGTCAACGATGCCTAAAGTGGTCATGTTAGTGTCTGAATAAATAACATGATAATTTGTGAACTCACGGTAGTCTGCAGAAAACTTATTGAGCGAAACACAAATGTTTAAAAATCTTCTCTTTCTTTCTAGAAGGTAAACTGCTCTCTCCAAATCTTATTTCACAAACTAGGGGGGTCATTAGGATGGCGGACGGACCTGCGTCCGTCTGCCACCCCCGAGGTAGAGGGACCATCCGCATGGGCAGCGGCGGTCCCTCCGGTGCAATTAGGATGTGACCGCCACCCTGGCGGTCACATCCTGGATCTTTAACCTTGCGGCAGGTGCTGCTTGAAGCAGCACCCGCCGCAAGGTTAAACAAGCACTGGCGTTGCCAATAGGTCTCGCAGTAGGAAAGTTTGAGCTATTGGTTGTGTAAATGACAAAGCCCTTTATGTATTCAAAATGATAACAACAGTGAAAGGCATTGTTATTTGCCATTGTAATAGTTCCACCTGTCGTACTGCGCGATCTATTGGCAAGGTGAGTGTTTTTCGTGTGTGAGTGGCGTTGTGTGTGTGAGTGGCGTTGCGTGTGTGAGTGGCGTTGCGTGTGTGAGTGGCGTTGCGTGTGTGAGTGGCGTTGCGTGTGTGAGTGGCGTTGCGTGTGTGAGTGGCGTTGCCTGTGTGAGTGACGTTGCCTGTGTGAGAGGTGTTGCCTGTGTGTGAGGCGTTGGCTGTGTGATTTGTGTTGCCTGTGTGAGTGGCGTTGCCTGTGTGAGTGTGGTTGGCAGTGTGAGTGGCGTTGCATGTGGCAGTGGCATTGCATGTGTGCGTAGTTGAGTTGCGTTGTTGAGTGGCGTTGCATGTGTGATTGGCGTTGCATGTGTGAGTGGCGTTGCATGTGTGAGTGGCGTTGCATGTGAGTGTTGTTGCGTAGTTGAGTGGCATTGCGTAGTTGAGTGGCATTGTGTAGTTGAGTGGCGTTGCGTAGTTGAGTGGCTTTTAGTAGATGAGTGGCGTTGCGTCGATGAGTGGTGTTGCGTAGGTATGTGGCGTTGCGTAGGTGAGTGGTGTTGCGTAGGTGAGTGGTGTTGCGTAGGTGAGTGGCGTTGCGTAGGTGAGTGGGCAGCGTTGCGTAGTTGAGTGGCGTTGCGTATGTGAGTGCCGTTGCGTACTTGAGTGGCGTTGTGTAGTTGAGTGGCGTTGCGTAGTTGAGTGGCGTTGCGTAGTTGAGTAGTGTTGCGTCTTTTCGTGGCATTGTTGTGGATGAGGGGTGTTAGTATGAGGGAGTTGAGGGTGAGGGTGAGTGTGAGGGGAGGGGAGGCAGAGTGAGGGAGGTTGAGGGGGTGAGGGAGTGTAAGGGAGAGTGAGGGTGAGGCTGAGCGGGTGTGAGAGAGTCAGTGAGGGAGTGCGTGAGAGGGTGAGTGAGGGGGTGTGTGATGTGGTGTGTGAGAGCGTGATTGATGGGGTGTGTGAGGGGTGTGTGAGAGGGTGTGTGAGAGGGTGAGGGTGTGTTAGGGTGAATGAGGGTGAATGAGGGGGGGTGAGGGGGGTGAGGGTGGGGTGTTGAGGGAGTGAGTGTGAGGGTGTGAGGGGTGAGGTTGAGGGGGTGAGTGTAAGGGGGTGGGAGCGTTAGGGTGTGTTATTTTTAGGGTGTGTGAGGGTGAGGGTGAGTGAGGGTGTGTGACTTTTCTGGTGTGTGACGGTGCTGAGTGATGGTGTTATGGTGCTGAGTGGTGTGGTGGTGTCCCTGAGTGGTGTGGTGGTGTCCCTGAGTGGTGTGTTGGTGTCCCTGAGTGATGTGGTGGTGTCCCTGATTGATTTTGTGGTGTACATCAGTGATGTGGTGGTGTCCCTGAGTGCTGTGTTGGTGTCCCTGAGTGCCGTGTTGGTGAGAGATACTTTTTAAGGATTGGAGCAAAAGCATGGGTTATCCTTTTCCTCCATTAGATTCAGAGTCTGTTGATGAGGCAGGGAGTGTGTTGAGTGATGGTGGTGACACCATTTTGGATGTCACAGCCATGATTTACAAATGTGTGATGACGATGGTGCAGGAGGAGACATGTTTAATCGGAGCTGACAAAGAGCTTTTAAGAGGTGTAGATGGGGAATAAAAATTAACTTATAAGAGAACAGAGACACAGAATCTTCTTTCTTAGAGGATATCTGGAATTAAGCAGTTGAAGGTATAAGGACAGGCATGGAGAACGTGGGTACCCTGGTGCTTGGGGAGGAATTTGATTCTTCTTGAGGCTTCTGTGGTAAATCTGGTTAATTTTCTCTCTGAGTTGTATAGTAACGGATTGAGTTCTAAGACTGTGACTTGTTATACGTTCACTGTAGTGGCCAGTCATTCTTTGCAGATTGCGAGAAAAGCGGGATTAGGTAAAGGAAGATCCCGGGAGGCCGCAGACAAAATGGCGCCCCGCCATGCAGAACGAGTGCTGAAGTCGAGAGCCCGCGGGCAGAGTACTCAGTAAGATCGGAGGCGTGGAGACGGCGCAATCACAGCAGCGAAGGCGGGCTGCAGGGAGTGCACTGGATGTCTGAGTCCAGAGGTAATAACGGGGGTAGGGATTCCAGATATCCCCAAGACGCGCAAGTATAGGAAGAGCTGAGGAGGTTGTGATGAATGGGAGAACGCGAGTGGTGCTTGAAATGGAGAGGTGTTGCAGGTGAGCTGGAGCAACCACAGGCCTGAGAGAACTCATGGCCCTGCCTGCCACGCTCTGCAGCCCGAAACAGTGCAGGGATCACAAAGAAGGCGCAAGTGAATAACGTAGTCGGAAGAGGAGCCTAGGAGCAGAAATAGAGACTCTGCCGTAGGATAGCAGGAGCTGCAAAGTGCACAGGACGGCGGTGGTGAGGGGCCTTCAGCAGTTCAGGTGGGAGGCGACTCCGCAAGTGGAGGACTGACCTTCATCCGGAGGGATGAGAGGGGGCACAATAGAAGACTGTAGTGCAGCCTGCGGAGGGGGATAGTGGGAAGCGCCCCAGGGCCAACGATTGCAGTCGCATGCTGGTAAAGCATGGAGAACCCCGGAGAAAGAGACTGTGGAGGGGAGTGAGAGGGCCCACGACAAGCTCAAGATACAGACCGGGGAAACGGGTAATGAAGGAGACAATTCAGACACCATACCGGCCAGTGCGAGAATGGACGGAGTGGAGTGTGAAATTGGAGAACGTGATGGTGGGAGACCCAGTGTGAGCCCCAGGCATCAACGGAGGAAGGGCCAGGCTGAGTGGGCTGGACGGGTCCGGAAAACACAGGAGGTTTGAGGGAAGCATCGGGTGGAGCTCCCTGGTGGGACTGAGGAGTGCAGAAAGAGACAGGGGGCTGCCAACCATCCCCCATCCAACGTCCAACCAACAGGGAGGTGAGGCCGTTGGCGAATATGGGCAGGCAGATTACGAGGGAAGCCGGATGGGGGCGGGAAAGCCTGGTGGGAGGCGTGAACGCCGGATGGGGGCGGGAAAGCCTGGTGGGAGGCGTGAATGCGCGAGGGGAGGCAGGCGGATTGGGAGAGAAGCCTGATGGGGGCGGGAGAGCCTGGTGGGTGGGCGTGGAGGCGTGAATGCGCGAGGGGAGGCAGGCGGATTGGGAGAGAAGCCTGATGGGGGCGGGAGAGCCTGGTGGGTGGGCGTGAATAAGGGGAGGACTGGGCTGGGCTTGCATGCGATGCGCGTGCATGTACACGGGCACTGCATGAAAACCGCGGGGCTGAAAGCCCTTTGGTTTGAAGATGTTTTCGCCACATGAATTCTCGCTACGCTCGATGCGCTTGCGCGCATCGATAGGTCGCGAGACCTAAAAAGCATGTTTTACATTTACATGCACAAAGCGGCAGGCACCGCGCGGTGCCTGCCGCTTTTAATTTTAATTTGCGTGTTTATATAGCGCTTGAATCACTCCCGGGGGAGTATCTCCGCGCTTCGACCGCTGCAAAACCCTTCCTGGCTTCCCTGAGAGATGGTCCCTTAATGGGTATCTCCAGGGTGAGACCAGGCATCCCCGGCGGTCTGGTGGGGCCGTTAGTGAAGATGAGGCAAGCTAATGCCCAGAGTTGCCGAGTGTGATCCCTGATCAGAGTGGGCACCGAGGCGAGAGAATTATCGAGTCCGTTGACCCTGGTCCAGAAACCTGCCGCGCTGGGAATCGAACCCTGGTCCCGGGCCGTCCTCTGCTCTCGGGTCTGCCGCCTCTAACCAGTGAGCCAGCTTTGTGCATGTAAATGCAGGGGAGTACCATAGGTACCCTCCATGTGCACCCCCTTCATCCTGGGGGCCCGCAAGGGCCCCCCAGAAGCAAAGGTCCACATGCTTTTCCACGGCAGGAAAACCGCCGCGGAAAAGCATGTCTACACATGCTTCCTAATTTGGCTGACGGTGTCTTGCAGACACCACCACTAAATAGCCCTCCTAAACCCGCGGAACAGCGGCGGACAGTCCTGCCATCCGCCGCTGGTCCCACCGCAATCCCACCGCCATCCTAATCTGGCGGTGGGAGTTTTATGTGGCCGCGGTGGTGAAGCCGCATCCTCCGGGGCCGGCGGTGGCTTCCGCCGGCCCGGAGGATGCGGATTCACCGCCATCCTAATGACCCCCTTAGTTCAAGATCCGGAAGCAGTTACTTACATGAAGCTACATGCAAAGTGGTCTGCGCACTGGTGGGACTGTTTCGGAACATGCCCCACCATCTTACAGTCAGAAAAAAACTAAATCCATAACATATAAAAATATAAAGCACCCTGGCTCCAAATTGCACTAACGCCACCGAGTAACTGATGTAATTGATCAGCAAAACTTTCTTGTGCATAGGCCGAACTTACTTCAGAATTTCTATAAACTCCTACTCAAGATGCTTTGAAACTAGTATTAATTAGCACCGTTCAGATTTTTAGCGCCAGTACTTCTGTAACTAAAACTAAACACTACCCTTTGTCCTTAGATATATTGGAAGTCTGTGATTCATTGTTTTATTCGTATATCTCGGCCCGTCCCACCCTTTTCCTTTAGGTGGCACGTCGATGCCCGACTTGAAGCTCCTGCCTTAGCCACATTTTACCCTTTTAGATTAGGAGACTGGCCTTATCCACTTAGTTTGCACATATGTGTTTGCGGTTTTTCTTTGTGTTCAAACCCTATAGGTACTAAAGTGATGAGCGACGGGGAGGAGAGATGCTTGTTTTCTGGGCAGTGAGATGGAATCCTGTGTGAGGCACATGCAACTAATGCTATAAATATTTTGCACACACATTTATTTTTAAAGTTGAGTGTTCAGCTTTCAGTGTACCTCTTAATGTGGCAAATGTGCTGGTTTCAACGGGCTCTCTGTATCGATAGACAGGGAATTTGTAGAAGATTGGAATGATTTTTGTCAGGCTCACACACCTTGGCAAATTGTGGAATTAGAGCTCTGATTCTTTGCTGAAACAGGGGACCTGTTTTGTAAGTGAACCCAGCCAGTCCATGACATGACAGTTTTATGAAGAAATGCAGGTGCTGTTTTACGAGGATGGCATTAGCTTATTTGTCACGAGCTGTACGTTTCTGAATACATTGTATTGAGTCATCACCTCATTTGAGAAGCTATGAGGGTACTCTGGTGCAGCCACCCACTGCTGAAGGCATAAGGTCTTGCATTAAACCAGTACAATCCTTTGTTAACCACTCATTAGGCTTCTGGATCCACTTGCCTGTCAGTCAGGGCACTTTGCAGACTGGTTGTGATTATAAACTCGTGTGTTCCTGGTGTAGACCAAAACTAATTGGCTCTAGGGACATTCTTGTAATCGAGCAGTGAAAAATTAAATTGTATTTGGCATATTTCTCCAATATAAAACTCATTAACTTAGATCTTTTTGGTACAGTAAAATTAGCATTAGAGGACTAAAACAATCTAAACTCTTCCTATACTCACAATTGTTAAATGAGACCATCACAACCTCTGCTCCCTGAGACACAAACTGACTCAAATGAACAGGTGCCAATCTGTGGCTTGATATGACACCATTGGGCATTGAGACTACAAACACAACATTAGTTCGATTTGGTCCAGCTGAGTTCCTTTTCATGGTTACCTCTTAATTTTTAAATATTGACCATCATTGTAATGCAGAATGAGAGGTACAGAATCTCCAATATGCGCTTCTTTGACATGGGTGTCTCCTGAGTAAAGATTATAATGCGGATGACATGAAGGTGCTGTTTTGCTTAAGACATCTTGGGGACAATCAGAAAGTTGACTTAGGAATGCATTCTACTTCACGCCTGCCTCTCAAAAGTATACTCTTGGATGGGGGACTCAGCATTAAAACTGAATGGGTCCAAAACGGAGATAATGCAGATGGGACCAAAACTCCCTCTCTCCCCTGCTCGGCCTGGCCCAGCTGCCTAGGACCCCCTCCCGAACCCAAGGCTGAGATCAAGAGCCTAGGCATTTGGTTGGAACAAGATCTTTCCTTTAGGACCCAGGCTTCCAAACTAGCGGGTGTCTGTTTTGGCCTCCTCCGATCGGTACGCAAAGTACTGCCTCTGATTCCTTTTTTATCTCGGAAGCTCCTAATCCAGGGTCTGATCATGTCCAGGTTAGACTTCAGCAATGCGATCTACCTCGGTGCCCCTGAGATCACTCTGAACAGACTTCAACAAGTTCAGAATGCGGCAGCGCGAATGCTATACAACATCCCCATGTCTCGTTCGGCCAAACCAGCACTGAGAGCGTTACACTGGCTGCCAATACGGGAAAGGGTGAAATTTAAATCCCTCTGCCTTGCGCACAAAATCTTGCAAGGCAAAGGCCCTCCCGTCCTTTAAAAGATGGTGATCCTGTATAAAGCCAGCAGAACTTTACGCTCAGACCAGCAACATCTGACCGTTGTCCCCAGGGTTAAAAAGGCCCGATCAGGAGGAAGGAGATTCTCCGTCAATGTCGCTACCCTTTGGAATGCTCTCCCACTAGGTCTACACGCGGAACCATGTCTTTTGCGTTTTTGAAAACAATTGAAAACTTTCCTCTTCTGCTGATCTTTTCTGCCTCTGCTCTTTCTAGTAATACTCTGTTGGCAAAGCGCTGGGATGCTCCAGGGTAACCGTGCGCTGTATAAAACCGATTTAATAATAATAATTCTGGCCGTTGCTTGCCACTGGCAATTTTGGAGTTTGTAACTCAAATTTTCTGGCTTTCTATTTGCTGGCTTTATTTGCTTTAGGCTGTACAGCTCAAGTTCATCCCTCCCATTGCCCAAACCTTGTTTAATTCCATGAACTCGCTGTTTGTAAACAGGCCTATAAATCTTGTTCTTATCTTGTCATATTTGCTGTGCGTTCAAAAGGTCAAATATCAGGCTGTATCTTCCTGAGAGCAAAAATAAAGTTTTGTTTGACTGACTGACTGAGAGCATGGGGTTTATTTTTATTTTTCTCACTTCAAAGTGAGAGGATTTATGTGACCTTCATGTTGGCTACTTGGGTTCTGCTTGAGGTAGTCTGTACGATGTTATTTTATTTCTTGCACTCAACAAAATTTAGATGTCTGTAAATGAACTGTGCTGGTGATCACATCGTAAAATTCAGTAATTACATTTCCATACATTGTTTGTGCGTTCTATAATTTTATCAGTAAAACTGTATGTGTGTGCAAATGTGATGGTAATTTCAATTGAAGATGTGTTGTATGTAATGGAAGTACGCTACTGTACCATGCATACTTCGCTTTACCCCACTCCACTCTGCACCACTTCAGGCCACTGCACTCTACTCTGCACCTTTAGACACTAATCCACTCCACGTCACTGCACTCTTATCTGCACCACTCCATAGCTCCCTACTCTACACCACTCCATCCACTGTACTCCCACTACTTTACTATGCACCACTGCACTCTACATTGCTCCAATCCACGCCTCTCTACTCTGCAACACGGCGCTCTATGCCACTGCACTCCACACCAATGCACTCTACTCTGTGCCACTTCACTGTACGCCAGTGCATGCTATGCCAATCCTCTCTATGCCACTCTAATCTACCCTGCACCACTCTACTCTACTCTGAAACAATCTACTTTATGCCACTGCACTCAACGCTGCTCCACTGCACTCTATGACAAGGCACTCTACACTTATTTACTCAAAACCAATGCCCCCTTCGCCAATCTACTCTGCACCACTGCACTCTACGCCACTATACTCTTCGCCATTGTGCTCTGTCACTGCACTCTACGCCACCCTATTCTACTCTGCATCACTGTAATCTACGCCACTGCTCTGTATGCCACTCTGCTCTGTTCCACTTCACTCTTCACCAATACACTCCACACCACTCTACTATACACCACTGCACCCTATGGCCGTATACTCTGCAACAGTGCACTCTGCCACTGTCCTCTATGCCACTGTCCTCTATACCACTGAACTCTATGCCACTCTACTCTGCATCACTCCACTTTATGCCACTGTACTCCACACCAATCCACTATAAGGCATTGCACTCTACTGTATATCACTGCACTCTGTGCCACTTCACTGTAGTCTGAAACAATCTACTCTTTGCCACTGCAGTCTACACCACTCTATTCAACTATCTGCCACTCCACTTTACTCTGTGCTAATCTACACTTCACAACGCACTATACGCCACTATAATTTACGCCACCCTACAGTACACCATTGCACTCTACGTCACTTTACTCTGCCCCACTCTACGCCACTGCACTCTGACACTTTACTCTGCAGCACTGCACTCTCTGCCACTGCATTCTCTGTCCCACTTTACTCTGCACCACTTTTTTGTGCTCCACTGTAGTCTACTCTGAACCACTCTATTTCACTCTATGCCACTTCACTCTACACCACTTCACTCTACGCCACTGCACTCTACGCTTCACTGCTCTGCTCTGTCCCACTGTACTGTATGCCAGTGCACTCTACGCCAATACACTCTAATTTATTATGCACCACTGCACTCTACATCCCTCTATTCTACTCTGTACCACTTGTCTGTATGCCACTGCTCTCTACACAACTGTATTCTGCACAACTATTGACCAGTATATTGTATGTCCATGCACACTATGCCACTGCATTTTGTGACAGTGCACTTTATGCCACTGCACTCTACGTCACTGCACTCTGACACTCTACTCTTCATGACTACACTCTATGCAACTGCACTATACTCTGAATAACTCAACTATATGCCAGTCTATGCCACTACACTCTAAGCCACTCTACCCCAATGCACCGTATGCCTCTCTACTACTATGCATCACACCAGACTATGCTGCTTCACTCTATCCTGCACCACTCCACACCACTCCATTGTGTGCCACTTCAGTCTACATCACTCTACTGTGCAAAACTGCCACCTCTGCCTCTGAACTCTATGCCAATGCTCTCTACACCACTTTACTCAAAATGAATACTCTCT
This sequence comes from Lissotriton vulgaris, assembly GCF_964263255.1. Classification (NCBI taxonomy): domain Eukaryota; kingdom Metazoa; phylum Chordata; class Amphibia; order Caudata; family Salamandridae; genus Lissotriton; species Lissotriton vulgaris. The sequence goes on from NC_141698.1 coordinate 859,374,817, forward strand.
GCATCACTGCATTCTATGCCAATCTACTCTGTACCCCTGCACTGTACACCACTATACTCTACACCACATCATTGCACTCACACTTTCCTCTGCACTCTACACCAATGTACTATACGCCACTGCCCTCTTCCCCAGTGCACTCTATGCCACACTACTGCACTCTACGACACTCTACTCTGCAGCACTACACTTTCTGACACTGAACTCTATGCCACTCTACTCTGTGCCACTTTACACTGTGCCACTTTACACTGTGCCACTGCACCCTAATCTGCCCCACTCTATTGCTCTCTATGCCACTTCACTCTACACCACTGTAATCTGCTGTGCCCCACTGCACTCTGACATTGTACTCTATGCCTCTGTTCTCTACTCTACTCCACTCTAATATGCACCACTGCACTCTATACCACTCTAGTCTAGGCCACTCCACTTCGCACCAATCCACTCTGCAACACTGCACTCTACGCAGATGCACTTCACTCCACTACTCTATACCACGCCACTCTTCCCTGCACCACTGGAGGCTAGGCCACTTTACTCTACTCTGAAACAATATACCCTAAGCCATTCCATTCTACTGCACTCTACGCCACTCTGCTCCACTTCACTCTACAACACTGCTATCTACGCCTGTACACTTTATGCCACTACTCCATACCACAGCAGTCTACTCTGTACTAGTCACTCTACACCACTTCTCTCTACTCTGAAACAAGCTGCTCTATGGCACTCTATGCCACTGCAATCATCGTTGTGTGTCTCTATTCTATGGCACGGCACTCTATGCCACTACTCTAAGGCATTGCATTCTACCCTGCACCACTGTACTTTACGCCACTTCACTCTAGGCCACTCTACTATACTCTACAACACTACAGTCCACTCTATGATGTTCTACTCCATTATACTCCACTCCACTGACATTCTACTCCACCCTATGCCACTCCACTCTACTCTACTGCACTCTACTCCACTGCACTCTACTCCATTCTGTGCTGTTCTGTGACACTACTCCACACACACAGCTCCTTCTATGCCACTCCATGACTTTATTCCACTCTGTTCTAGGACATGCTACTCCAACCTACTATGTCATAGTACTCTGACACTCTACGCAAAGCCGCTCTGACATTATATGTCATTCCGCTGTATGACTCTGCTCTATGCCACTCTACAATACTCTGCTCCACTCTATGCAACACCCTCTACACATCTCCACGACACACTATGCCACTCCACTCTATGATACTTTACTCAACTCTGACACTGTACTCTACTCTACACCACGCAACTCTATGCATTTCCACTCTGACACTCTACTCCCACCATGACCCTCCATAACACTTTACGCTACTCCGTGACACTCCACTTCACTCCTCTGCTCTGAGTTCTACAGTACACCACTCCACTTCATAACACTACACTCTACTCCACTTTGCAACACTCCACTCCATGCCACTCTCCTTTCCCCCACTAACATTTAGCCATGCTGAACAGCAGCCACTCTGGTGTAGAACATTGGTAAAAACGCATTGGCAAAACCAATAGCTATTACATAGGCAAGACATATTGGCTTTGCCAATGCTTGTTTCTATTTGATTGGGCTGAGAATTCCAGATGTTGTCCACTTGTATCACATATTAATAGCCTCCAGTATAGAGCCTATTTATTCTCTGTATCTAGATCAGGACTTCCCCTCCAAGCACAGAGCTCTCACAGAGGTACGGATATACAGATTCGAATCACAAAATATTTTAAACTAGGGCTATTTCATGTCCTTGGTGCTAACTTAAGGCAATGCTTGGCGCACAAACCCTTTATCACTGTATTATGAAAGTAGATTTGTGGAGGTGGTAATGTGTCACAAGAATGTTTGGGCATTACTCATGGCATTTTCTTATGCCCGTGAAGTATTCTATTGTTCCTTGTGCTGCTTTGGTTTTGGGCTTCACTATTGTAATGTGATGTTGTGTTATATGCAGTGTTTAATTTGTTGGAAAAAAAAAGAAAATCATAAGAGCCAGGGCCTTTCTAAGTTGGCCACTACAACTTGCCCCACCCATTGCCCATTCCATCGCTGGCAGTGCTAGTACCAACACAACTACTGCGCATGATACTCCGACAAGTGGGACAATTCAGAGTTATGGTAATCTGTTTTGCTGCCTACTACAGCTTTGACAATTACGGCTCTATGTTATTCAGAAGGGAATTACTTAATTTACTGTAGTAATTGATAGAATTGACCTGTACCTCTGGTTCCACGTTGGTATTTGCATGCTGCACAGGGCCACTCCTCTTCTACCCTCAGAGGTTTTGGGGGGAATAGGATTTTAATTTCTGTCTTCAAAGTCATTCATTCTGTTGGTGGTTCCTTCTGACCGAATTTAACCTGCAGAGAGTGTTATAAGCTAAATTGTTATTAAGGTGATCCATTTTCATGGAGACATAGACCTTTGCTGATTAGGATTTGCCATAATCACTCATTTCCAAAGCAGATATATTCCTTAGGGATCCAAATGTTTGTCTTCTTTTTATATCTATGGTAGTGTATTTCAAACATTCAAGAATGCTTCTTAGTCAGTGTATGTGTTGCACATAGGGTTATTGAATATTGTGCACCTATATTGAGCCACTAACTTAAGAGTGTGATTCCATTAGCTTACCCTGCTCCAAAAGCTCTCTTGCGTGGGATATCTGAAAGAAACAGGTTAGTATTAGATTCCTTACCTTAGAATATCCCCAGGCGTCAGACTGGATCCGGAAACTTTTGCGTAGTAGTACCCCTGCGTGTCGGTAGGCGTTGTCTGCGGCTCCGTGTCCGGCGTCGTTGGCGCCGGGATGACGTCGCTGGAGTACTTAGACGCCGCCCTCGCGCGCTGACGTCAGTTCTTCTTTTTTCCACGCCAGCAAGCGCAGATCTGGAAAAAGTGGTACCCCTTAGTCAATTTTCGACTAAACTTTTTCGATCATTTTTTAACCTTTTCGAAGTCTAACGACTCCTACGGTGCTGGTAGGGATGCCCGGGTTCAAGCCCTGCGCCGACTGATGTCGGTTACGGACCCCCATCGCTGGTGTCTTCATTGCCTGGGCCTCGACCACGACGGCAAGGCCTGCTCCAACTGCTGGGTCCTGACGTCTAAAGCTAGGCGGGAGCGGTCCCGCAAGCGACTCGAGCTCCGGCAGTCGGCCCCGCGCCGCTCGAGATCCCGGTCCGCAAGGAGATCGAGGGACTGGTCGCGGGGTCGGAGCCACCATAGCTCCGGGAGTTGTCCTCGGTCTTCGGGCTCGAAGTCCTCGGGTAAGCACAAGAAGTCGAAGAGATGTCATTGCTCTTCCGACTCCCCCCGGCGCTTGCGTAATGCGGCTGGGGGTTCGGGCGACACCGCCTATGCGGCTCCGCCGGACCCGTGGGTGTCGCGGCCTGCTTCATACCTGTCGGTCCCTGGGCAGAACGCGACGCAGGAGGAGATTGAGGCCTTCCTCACGGCAATGAGGTCGCTCACTCTTCCGTCGGGCTCCGCGGCGCCTTCGGGCCCAGTGGCCCGACTGGGGGCTGGATACCACGGACTCACTAGGCAGAGCGATGGCAACCACGGTGGCGATTCATCGCCACGCTGTGTTGAGGTCCGACAACTTTTCGGCTGATGTCCAAAACAACTTTATGGACATGCCGTTTGAAGGGCGTCGCCTCTTTGGCGACAAAGCAGACCATGCGCTTGAGCGCTTTAAGGACTCCAGGGCTATGGCCAAGTCCTTGGGCCTCTCGGCCCCGCGCCAGCAAACAGCTGCTTTTCACGCTTTCATTGCCAAGGGAGGGGCACCCCCACGCGTCCTGCTAGCCACGGACCGCAGACTACTGTCCAGCGCGCTGGTGGACATGGAAACCTCAGTGGCGACGGTCGGGGACAACGGCAAGGCCAGTCCACACCTGCCTCTGCAGCATCCGCCTCAAAACCCTCCTAGTCCGAGCTTTCAGGCACATGTGATGCCAGTGGGGGGCAGGGTTCGCCATCACCACCTCCACTGGCGCACTGTTACATCGGGCAGGTGGGTGCTGCAAATCGTCCAAAGGGGCTACTTCCTCCCCTTCGAGGCGACCCCTCCAGCCATGCCACCGCAGTACCACCGCAACTGTAGGGGGATCACTTGACACTTCTACGAGAGGAAGTTACGGACCTCTTGGCCAAGGGGGCCATCAAGCGCGTTCCTGGGCCAGAAGTAGGGTGTGGTTGTTACTCCCACTACTTTCTGGTACCCAAGAAGGGCAAAGGAGGCCTAAGCCCTATCTTGGACCTGCGGAACGTCAACGGCTTTCTCCGGCAGGAGAAGTTCAAGATGCTTTCACTGGTTCAGGTCCTAGCTGCCCTGGACCCAGGCGACTGGATGGTAGTGTTGGACTTGCAGGACGCTTATTTTGATATCCCGTCCTGCCGGCCCACCGGCGTTACCTGCGGTTCACGGTAGGCCACGAGCACTTTCAGTTTATCGTGCTCCCCTTCGGCCTTGCCAGCTCCCCACGGGTGTTCACGAAAGTTATGGCGGTGGTCGCAGCTCATCTGCGCAGGTTAGGGGTTTCAGTCTTCCCCTACCTCGACGACTGGATGTTGAAGGCGGGCTCGCCCCAGACAGTCGTCAGCCACATCCAGACTACGGCCGACCTCTTGCACCTGCTGGGTTCTCCATCAATGTGCCGAAGTCGCACCTGTGTCCCTCTCAGAAGCTCCTCTGCATCGGAGCAGTTCTGGACTCGGCTCAGTTTTGGGTTCATCCTCCCAAGCAGCGGGTTCTGGATATTAAGGCTCTGATTCCGATTTTTCAGCCGTTATCCTGAGTTTCGGTCAGGTTGACGCTGCGGCTTCTGGGGCTGATGGCCTCCTGCATCCTTCTGGTGCAATACGCCAGGTGGCGGATGCGGGCTCTGCAGTGGGACCTGATGTTTCAGTGGGCCCAGCATTAGGGCAACTTGTCCGACCATGTCTTGATCTCAGAGGGCACTGCAAGACAGTTGCAGTGGTGGCTCACGGACCACGATTGGGTCAGCGGCAGGTCCCTCTCCCTACCTCAACCGGAGCACGTAGTTGTGACGGACGCGTCCCTCCAGGACTGGGGAGGCCACATGGGAGAGGCGGAGATCAGAGGTCTCTGGTCTCCGGCGGAGTCCCGGCTCCACATCAACCTTCTGGAGCTGCGGGCGATCCGGCTTGCACTGAAGGCATTCCTCCCCTCTGTCCGGGGGAGTGTAGTGCAGGTGTTCAAGGACAACACCACCGCCATGTGGTACTGCAACAAACAGGGCTGGGTGGGGTCGTGGACCCTATGTCAGGAGGCTCTGCGCCTCTGGCAGTGGCTGGAACATCAGGGCGTGACCCTGGTGGTTCAACACCTGGCAGGTTCCCTGAACGCCAGGGCGGACGAACTCAGCCGTCGGTGCATGATGGATCACGAATGACGTCTGAACTCGGACGTGGTGCAAGGCCTCTTTCAGCAGTGGGGAGAGGCTTGGTTAGATCTATTCGCCACAGAAGAGAAGGCGCAATGTCAGCAGTTCTGGGCGTTGGAATTTCCAAGGCGGCACTCGCTCGGAGACGCTTTTTGTCGCGAGTGGAGCGGCGGTCTGTTGTATGCCTTTCCGCCTATACCACTTCTGCCCAGAGTGCTGAAGAAGATCAGACACGACCGGGCCCAAGTTATCCTTGTGGCTCCGGACTGGGCATGAAGATACTGGTATCCCGAGCTACTCAGTATGTCTGTCGATCCCCCGATTCATCTGCCTTTTCAGGAGGACCTTCTGTCGCAGCACCAGGAGACGTAGGGCCGGACTGGGAACCAAAACCGTCCCTGGCAAAGTGCTCGGCCGCCCCCCCTCCCCACTCGGGGGGGTTGGAGGTGCCGCCGAGCGCTTTGCTAGGGCCGGTTTTCGGCCGATTTTGTTGCAGGGCGATTTTGCAGCTATGCTGCAAAAACGGCCCTGTAACAAAATCGGCCCCCAGGGGATCAAAACCGGCCCCCACCCTTGCGGCGCACCGGGGGATTGCCCGGTGCCCACTATGGCCAGTCCGGGCCTGAGGGGACGGTCCTCCACCCGAACCTGTCCAGTCTCCACCTCCGTGCTTGGAGATTGAGCGGCAACAGTTGAGGCCATTTGACTTGCCTCCTGAAGTTTGTGATGTGATTCTGGCAGCCAGGCGTCCCTCCACAAAGTCGGTATACGCCTGCAGGTGGAACAAGTTTGTGGCATGGTGCACAGCAAAGGCTGTGGTTCCCCTTTCTGCCCCTCTTTCTGAGGTTCTCCTCTTCCTTCTTTCTCTTGCCCAGCAGGGCTCTGCTCTGGGCATTTTCAAGGGCTCAAGTGAGCTCCAGGCACTTTCATCCAAGCCTCCTTTCCTTTCTGTCCATCCGGACAAGGTTGGGACCCTCTTTCCTGCCCAAGGTAGTCACAGCCTTCCACATCGGGCAGTCCATCACCTTGCCCACCTTCTTTCCGCCTCTGCATCCCTCTAAAGAGGAAGAGCGGCTCCACCGTCTGAGTGAGTGATTGAGTGAAGTATTTATAAAGCGCTCTTATGCCGAGGCGTCTTGACGCTAATAGGACAAATTTGAAGCAGAAAGAGGTTACGGTAGTCGGAAGAGCCAGGTCTTCAAGGCCCTTCTAAACCTTGCTAAGTTCTTTTGTGAGCGAAGTGTAATGGGCAGGCCGTTCCATTGCTTAGAAGCTTGGTAGGAAAAGGATCGGCCGCCCCAATGTGCCCTTTTTATTCTAGGAATTTGAATGAGATCAAGGGAGCTAGATCTAAGTGCACGCGTCGGCACATAACAGGGAAGAAGTGCAGAAAGTTGCTTGGGGGAGTTTACATAGAGAGATTTATGGACCAAACACATGGCCTTGAATTGGATTCTACGCCTGATTGGGAGCCAGTAAAGTTCCCGTATGGCTTTATAGGTGGGATGTCTTTGGGGAGGTCAAGCAAGACTCTAGCCGCTGCGTTCTGGATAGACTGGAGTCTAGTGAGCTGTGTTTCACCCGCTCCAATGTACAGGGCGTTACAATAGTCCACCCTGGACATGACCAGAGCTCCTACCACAGTTTTCCTGAGGGTAGAAGGAAGGTAAGGCAGAATTTTCCTGAGGATTTTCTGGACCCAAAACTGCGCTCTCTTTCTATTTGGATCACACACGCCAGTTCCGGGTGGATGACCAACTCTTTGTTGATTACGTAGGCGCTAAGAATGGTCGGGCGTTGCACAAACGGACCATCTCTCGGTGGGTCGTCTTGTGCATCAAGGCATGCTACTCCTTGGCTAAAAGGAGCCTCCTGTTGGGCTGAGGGCCCATTCCACTCGGGCCACGGCGGCTACTACTGCCCTGGGCCGGGGAGTCCCCTTGCAGGACATATGTCATGCAGCTATGTGGGCCTCGCTGCACACATTCGCAAGACACTACTGCCTGGACAGCCAAGTCCGGAGGGATGGCTTTTTTGACCGTTCCGTCCTCCAGGACTTTCTGGTGTGATTATTGGTTCGCAGACCCACCTCCGGGGTTGGTATTGCTGGGGTATCTATTCTAAGGTAAGGAATCTAATACTAACCTGTTTCTTTCAGATGCACAAGTTACTTACCTTCGGTAACGATATATATGTAAGAAACAGTAGTTAGTATTAGATTCCTTACCGCCCCACCCATCCTCCCCGTTCTGCGAACCGATATCTAGGGTTAAGGTCATCCCCTTTCAGGGCCCTTGTTTCATGGCACCAGTGTTGGTTTTTATCATGGCTCTGCGTTTCTGGCGCGGAAAAGCTGTGTATAAGAACTGACGTCAACGCGCGAGGGCGGCGTCTGAGTACTCCGGCGACGTCATCCCGGCGCCAATGACGCCGACGACAGACGCGGAGCCGCAGACGACGCCTACCGACGCGCAGGGGTACTGCTACGCAAAAGTTTCTGGATCCAGTCCGACGCCTGGGGATATTCTAAGGTAAGGAATCTAATACTAACTACTGTTTCTTACAGATATATCGTTACCGAAGGTAAGTAACTTGTCCTTTGTGTGCCTACCATGATAAAAAAAACATTCTGGGCCACGTTTTCTAGTGTATCCACAGAGGAAATGTGTTGGACAGCTACGTGGGTATTACATTCTGTGTGATCAATCAACAGGTGCAAGGTTGTGAGAATCCAGAGTCGAGAGATTTTGGGTATATGGTTTTCTCTGTAGTTCTACAGATCTAAAGACGAAATATTAGAGAAAATAGCACTGAAAGTATAACACTGGACTTTTTCTCAGACTATCAACTCTGAATTGTTTGTTGTTGTAAGACATTTATTGAGGAAGGTTATCTGGTGAATGAAAAATAGATTGTAACTAGTTGTCTATTTCAGGTTTCGATGTTAGCACTGTTTTCTTAGCAATGTGTTTCAAACATTATCTGCTTTCAGCTATGAGAAACCACCAAGTAAGATATTTTCTTGTGGAGTTACGTGCTTTGATGGAACAGAGGACGTGCCACATGACTTAGAAGGTAAATGTGCTATACCATGAAGAAATACATGCTCTCATTTGATGGTCCTGGCATAACAAAACACTATATAATTAGTTGTGAAATTGTGTAGTCTTGTTTATAGTAAGTGCATGATTTATACCTCAACAGAATTATCATCAGAAATTTTTTGCATATTTTATGTTCTTTTGTATTATGTATTGTGCATGCAGCTGTACTTACATCGCAAAAAAAAATACAAGAAACAGATGGTTAAAAAAAAAGAAGAAATACATGCTCTTAAACAGCAATGTATATTTGATTATATCAGTTCTTTCTGAGATAAGCAAAGCACTTTCTTGAGTACTTGTTTTTATCTAATTATTCAATTTAAGACTGAGAAAAGTAGCACATTTCCAATAGTGTTATCGGAAACCTCCCTGATAACAGTAGTAATACTTACGGCGGGCTTTATTAGCAGAGGATAGGCATTAGATGTAGTAGGTTTTCTTCTTTGAGAGAGTTATCAGTGACAGATTCTGACGATACTCAAATCACTCCCATTTCAATTATTTTCATGTAAAGTTATAGCATGTTGATATAGTGTAGATGCGGCATGAATGAGCTCCGTAGTGATAACATTTACATCATCGAATGGTTAGTTCTTACTATACTGCTGATCAATAGTCCCCCGTCCATAGTTACATTTATTCTGGCATGCTCTGTTCAGACCAATCACATAGTGTATAACATTGCCTTCAGTTAGGTCAACAACTGCTGCATACAAGTTAAGTCCATTAAATACACCTCTAAAAGTTTTCAAGACAGCATGTGTAACCAGATGTCCATAAGAAAAGCAAACACACTAAGCCTCATGTACTGCAGTCTGTATTTAACTCTTGGCTCAATTATGATATATTACTATGCATAAAACTATTTATTGTGCTGGAAAATGTGGAAAATATTGTGCGCTAAGAGAAATTAATACATGGTAAGTAATATTGTTTTCTACATATTCTGTAGAAAATTGTATGTGATTAGCAATTAAAGGCTTGGGCAAGGCTAACAGTTAGGTGACTTTCAGTTTGGTATCTCAATTAATCGTTATGTCACTGATATTTAACCACAACTTAAGTTAACATTAAGGATGACAAATGCTGATTAGGAAGGTTCCTTCATCTGTAAAAAAACAGCTATGTTATGTACAATTTAAAAAAAATCACTTTTTAATTGTAAAGTGCTCTGGGTGTACTGGTTTGACTTAGAAAAATAGACAGCACCCTTCAGAATTAAATACACAATTTAAGATGAACAATATTTCAGTATTTGTTAAATCACATATGACATTGTCATGATTGTTTTCCCACCAAATATAAACAAGAGACTTTGGATCTCAGTTTTCTGTTCTTTATTCAGTCTTTCATTTTCTTTAAAATAATCGCTGATAGCCAACGCGTTTCGTCCGTCACCGGACTTCTTCAGGGCTGAATAAAACGTATAATTTTCAAATTCATAGATGCTGCATGATTTAGTGTCCAATAGTTCATAGAGTATATAACGTAGTCCTTTCTTATTTAAAGGGTATAGGTAATTCAAAATAGAGTCATGGAAAAAGTGTAGCAACGGTTTTAGTCCGGCCAAGGTAAGCCCAAGAACACCGCAGCGACGAGCGTAACAACAGGTCAGAAAAAAGGTGTACTGGTTTGGCCTGTTTCTTTTATAGTTTCCACATGCACTGTGATCAGCAAACTCTTTGATTAACTTAGATAAGAATTAAAGACTGTTTTTTCAGTAGTTTAGTGGGTAGAAATACCAATGTATTTTTCTGACCAGACTAGGCAGTTACTTATATGATGTGGCCAGACTTGTTCTTGCTAACCTATGTAGCAAAGTGGAGAAAAACTTCTTTTTCTGCATGGTCACCTCTAATTTTTCACCTTTTACTGGATCCTGTTTTGGCTGATATTGACGGTGTGCCCTGTGACAGTGCTTCTTAGTGCCACAATGTGTACACTCTGGTCCTAAAATGGTATTGGTCAAATTGTTTTCACCTTATTAGTCTAGGTTACTTTCTTGTAAGGCCATGGTATGTGTTGCAGAAATTGCACCAGTGGCGTTGAAGTCCCATGTTGGCTGCAGTGTGTATATACACTGCCCATAAAAATGTCAAAAACATATGGCTGGCAGGAGCACCGCTGAGCTGCAGTTTAAATACACTGCAGCAACACACATGGTAATGAGAAAATGCCTATGCCATTTAAGACTACATACTTTTTACATATTAATACATCACCCCTAAAGGGTATCTTGTAAACCCACAGGGTGAATATATAAAAAAAAAGGTGGTGCATTATATATTTGATTTAACTGCCCATACAGTGACTAAAGTCCTAAAAGCTACTCTCACTTTGGAAATATTGTCTAGATGTTCCAGAGACAGGTCTAGGTGTGATAAAAGTGTTTATTTTACAGCTCCACTTGGAGAAAATGCGAGAAAAACAATTCGAAGTTAATTTCTATTTACTTCCCAAAATCTAATTAAATTATGACATTTTGGTAACTTTAGTGGAAACATCACTTTCTAAAAATGTACTTTGGTCAGTCTCCACCAGAACTGGCTTGAAATAAGTTCTTCCACTTATTACACCTGGAGAGGCAAATGCATATTCCAGGTTGGGGTTGATGGCTGCTAGAGGACAGTAACCTGGGCTCTGGAACCCGTATCAGAACATTCCTAGGCCTAGGAAGACTACACCCTTAAGAGGAAGGCCCTGCAAGAAGAAAATGACTCAAGGACTCCTACCTCCTGCTGGAAGGAGTGGACTCAAACTGACTCCCCCTGGCACCCAAGGACTGGAACTGCTTTCCAAGGATCAGGTGGCTGACCTTTTGTTTTCCTGCTCCAGGGACACAAAAGGCAGAGCGTCTTCTGATACTAACAATGCCCAGCTGACCACAGACGACTGGACCCTGGAGGAGCCCTGGCTGGAGAAAGATGTGGTGCATAGAAGCCTGCTCTGAGGACTTTGGGGCTCCAGAAATTACCAGAAGGATGGAGAAATGTGGGACCAAGACATGGTACTGAAGTAACCCAGGGAGTTGTTATCCTAAGCGGGTAAGAAAACCAGGTTGGTCACACTCTGGGCTTTAAGCCATGCTGTAAGTGGTTTCAACTGGACTTTTTGATGAAGGGATCGACTTCGTGGACCTCTGCCCAGCTACAGCTTTTAGCCTAGTCCAACTGGAGGATTTTAAGAAGTTAGAAAATGACAAAGTCAAAGGTAAAACATTGGAAGGGGGTGAAGTAGCAAATCCTTTCCAGTGACGAAACAACCTTGGTGGCTATGAAATTCAGCTTTTCCCACTCTTGCTACACTGAGGAATTTTTACTTCTATTTCAGAGACTAATTCCTAATGTTCAAACTTTGACGAGACAACCCACTTGGTGTATCTGAACCCCACTACATAGCCTGTTATCATACCTCAGTCCTGGTCAACCATGAGCTGATATTTTTCAATGTCTTTTTACTTTGGCTTAAAACTTTTTGCTTAAAACTTTAAAAACTTCACGTCTCAGGATCTCCTTACTGATTTGAAGTATTTTGTTGTCTTTTGCTCATTAAATATTTTGTCTATTTTTATAAATAGGCTTGAGAATGTTATTGTGTTTTGTTTACTTTAAAATGTTTGGTCCTGCTTGTACTTGGCACACTTTTTGGGGGGGAATGACCTGATGCTTGTGTCGTAGCTTCTAGTCATTGAGCAGAGTTTCTCTGAAACTTGATTTGAGACTTACTCAAGGTGTATTTATTAAGTTTGTAAGCCTTTCCAAATGTGTACCCCACCTTCTGACAGCCTACTTGCTTTTTGAGTTCAACTTCAATGGTGCATTAGAGCCATTCATGCAAATTCTCTTGTCAGTGAAAAGATACACAAGTCTCTGAGGAAGTTTAAAATCTTATTTTGATTTAATTCACTATGGTCCATTGCATCATGCCTTTCGAGTCTGCGGGATTGAACATAGCACCTTGCTTGCATCCACCCCTCCAGTGAAACCTCATGTGCAGTGCAGTATCATACATGAAAAAGCGCTTTGCAATCTCCGACGTCTTACCTCCACAGTGTTGTGCACAACTCCAAAAACCTTTTAGGTCTCGACCTATTCCCATTCCGCAGGAATGGAATAGGACAAGTCTATAGCAGTGAAACCTAGAGTTAAACTAAGCTCTACCAAGGAGGATTTTCACGAGTGCATGTGCTCTCGTGCACGAGCTTGCCCGAGCCTTTCTCCTGACAGCAGCATTTCTCCTCCCCTTACCATTTGCTCCTGTGCTTCCCCGCCCACTGCTTCACACTTCACGGCCGCCAGGCCGTGACTCGCATTCTCCGAGAGCTTCAAAGCTCCCCTGGGCTTCTTCCTAGATCAGGATTATGCATGCCGCTCCCCCTTGTTAATTCCTTTTCGTTTTGCCTCTCTCTTTCGCAGACTCCCTTGGCCTACCTCCTCTGTCTCTCTCTGCCTGTGCTCTCCTTTTCTCTCCATCTCTCAATCCCTCCCATTTTCTATCTCTGCCTGTCTCTCTCTGTTTCCTCCCACTCTCTGTCCCCATCTCTGCCACCCCTCTCTCTCCCTGAGTGTCCTCCCCTCGCTCATTGTTGCTTCTTTTGCAGCCATTCTGTAAATACTTCATTGATTTCCCGCTACCTCCACTTGTTTAATAGAGCGTCCATAAAAGCAGCTCATTCGGTGCTTTTGTTGTCTTGCAGCACATGTATATTGACAACTTATCACCTGGAGAAATTACGAAAATTTCCCAGAATCACAAGATGTTGCGGAGCAGAGACTCGAGTCGGGATCTCCCACTCTCGCGTCAGCAGCGCCAAAGCCTCTCCACTAATACTTGTTTTATTTATAATGTTTGCTTGCTCTTCGCCATATGCGCGGTTATAAAAGGGCAAGTAGGTGCCTTTTCAGAAAAAAAAACGTGAATCAGAGTAGTGCTGCTGAAGTAGACATAAAAAAACAACGCCCTTTTGACAAGATTGCAGGGCTAGCTAGTGGTGTGACGTCACCAGCACAACTCACTTTAAACAGCTGAGCAGCATATCAGAAGCATGCTAGTAGAAACTTTGCATTTTGAACAAAAAGGGTAAATAGAAAATCATAATGTGGGCAAAGCAAACAAATGTCATGTACATTAAGGTGCTTACATATATTGCTGCCGGCAGTTCCGATCATGCTCTCTATGGTGCTTCTACATATTCATACATAGGCAGGGCTATAAAAGGGCAGCGAGGCCCCTTTGCAGAAAAAACGTGACTCAGAGTCGGGCGATTTATCATATTCCAAAAAGGTTTCTGAAGTAGACATAATAGAAGGACGCCCTTTTGGCAAGATCACAGGGCCAGCCAGTGGTGTGACATCACCAGCGCAGCTCACTTGAAACAGCTATGTTGTTTGTCAGAAACGTTGCACTTTCAACAAAAAGGGTAACTAGGAAAACATATGTGCACAAGGCAAAAAATGATCTTGTTCACATTAAGATGCTCACAAACATTGCTTTGAAGAAATAATGAACTGCAGTAATTTTGACTATTTTCGGAAGTGGGAAAAAACAATAATTGCCATTCATGTATCTATTAACCTCCTTCTACTTTGTAGGATTATCTAGTCAATCAGTGTTGCTTAATATTTATCATTCTAAAACGGCCACTCACACCCAGTTTTCTGAGGCAGCCCTTCACCAGGTTAGTCCTTCTATTGTTTGCTTGTACACTCTGGGTACTGCTGTCACTTTGACAGCAGTGTGAGGCGCATTTTTCACCTCTAACAGTCTGGTTTAATCATACATAAGTGCCTTTTGGGGTCCAGACAAACCTATTTTTATCTTTGCCGAGGTCTGTCTGTATGGGAGTAACCCAATTTTCAATGGCAGCCCCATGATTACGGGAAGGAATCACACCAACCCCCGCTTGTTAAAGAAGCGTGAGCGGTAATTCTGCACAAGAGAGGGTCTATTTCGAACATAAGACGAACTTGTCCTGCATTAAGGCACTGAACTAGGCGGGCATCTAGCTGGAGTCATTTAAAAAAGCATGCGTCTGGCGTGGGGTCTGTGAGGTGAAAGGTCCGAGTGCTGAATTATGTTGACGTCGGAACCCACAGGGTTCCTGAGGGGTCAAGAACTACCATTGTCACCTTCAGACACAGCAAGGCCCCTTCCGTTAGGCAAGGCTGAAAGCAGGCTCACAGGCAGCATCTGAGTGAAGAGAGGCTTAATCCCAGAAGAAAACCAGCACAAGTACGTGCCTCACCCTCACCCTAACATCCACTCACCCTTACACCCCCTCACCCCCTCACACCCCCTCGCCCCCACAACCCCTCAAAACAACCTTCACCCCACACACCCTCACCCTCACACCCCCTCACACACACACTCACCCTCACACCCCCTCACCCTCACACACCCCCTCTCCCTCACACCCCCTCTCCCTCACACCCCCTCACTCTCACTGCCCCTCACCCTCACACCCCCTCACACACACCCCCTCACACCCCCTCACACCCCCACACCACCTCACCCCCTCACCCCCACACACCCTCACACCCCCTCACCCCCTCACACCCCCTACCTCCACACCCCCTCACCCCCTCACACCCCCTACCTCCACACCCCCTCACCCTCACACCCCCTCACCCTCTCACACCCCCACACACCCTCACACCCCCTCACCCTCTCACACCCCCACACCCCCTCACACCCCCACACACCCTCACCCTCACACCTGCTCACTCTCACACCCCCTTACCCTCACACACACACCCTCACCCTCACACCCCCCTCACCCTCACACCCCCCTCACCCTCACACCCCCTCACCCTCACACCCCCTCACCCTCACACCCCCTCACCCACCCTCACCCTCACACACCCTCACCCTCACATCCCCTCACCCTCCCTCACACACCATCACACACCCTCACACCCCCTCACCCTCTCACCCTCACACCCCTCACCCTCACACCCCTTCACCCTCACACCCCCTCAGCCCCCTCACACCCCCTCACCCACCCTCAACCTCACATCCCCTCACCCTCCCTCACACACCCACCCTCACCAGCATAGCATAACAAAACATAGCATAGCATAACAAAACACAGCATAGCATAACAAAACACAGCATAGCATAGCATAACAAAAACAAGCATAGGATAGCAAAACATAGCATAACAAAACAAAACATAGGATAGCAAAACAAAACATAGCATACCAAAACAAAACAAAGCATAGCATAGCATAACAAAACATAGCATAGCATAACAAAACATAGCATAACAAAACATAGCATAACATAACAAAGAATAGCAAAACAAAACATAGCAAAGTATAACAAAACATAGCAAGCATAAAAAACACAACAAAACATAGCAGAACAAAACAGCATAAGATAACAAAACAGCATAACATAACAAAACAAAACAAAGCATAACAAAACATAGCATAACAAAACATAGCAAAACACAACAAAGCATAGCATAACAAAACATAGCAAAACACAACAAAACATAGCAAAACACAACAAAGCATAGCATAACAAAACATAGCATAACATAACAAAACAGCGCATAACAAAACAAAGCACAAAGCATAACAATGCATAGCAAAACACAACAAAACATAGCATAGCAAAACAAAACATATAATAGCATAGCAAAACATAGCAAAGCATACCAAACAAAACAAAACATAGCATAACAAAACATAGCATAGCAAAACACAACAAAACATAGCATATCATAGCAAAACATAGCATATCATAACAAAACATAGCATAGCATAGCATAGCAAAACATAGCAAAACATAGCATAGCATAGCAAAACATAGCATAGCATAACAAAACACAGCATAGCATAACAAATCAAAGCATAGGATAGCAAAACAAAGCATAGCATAACAAAACAAAACATAGGATATCAAAACAAAACATAGCATAGCATACAGCATCACTCAGCACCACCACAGCATCACTCAGGGGCACCACAACATCACTATGCGCTACTACAGCATCACTGAACGCCACTGCATCACTTGTTCGCCATCACAACATCACTCAGCGTCGCCACAGCATCAATCTGTGCAACCATTCAACAACAACTGGTTCAAATATGTTGTCTCACTGTTTCAAGCGTTATTACAAATATAACAAAAAGATGGTAATATTTCACTTCTGTTCTTGGATTTTCGCCACAATAAAATACACTGAACATAATCTTCACAAAAGTTATTTACTAAAGTTTAAGCTATTGCCATTATAAATTACTATGACTTTTATTTAAGTATTAATTATTTAAAAAAATTAAAAGCCATTGTTATTTGTAATATCAATACATGCAAGTCACGTACATACAACACATGAGTTTGAGTTTGAGTTTAAAAATATTTCTAAAGCGCGCGTACACCTGGCGGTTTCTTGGCGCTACAGTTTACTGAAGCATCGAGGGGTGGGGAGGAAGGTGGACAAGGGAGAGATGATTGAGGGAAGGCTTGTGAAAACAGGAAGGTTTTTA
Source organism: Lissotriton vulgaris (assembly GCF_964263255.1). Lineage (NCBI taxonomy): Eukaryota > Metazoa > Chordata > Amphibia > Caudata > Salamandridae > Lissotriton > Lissotriton vulgaris. Next base: position 859,391,862 of record NC_141698.1, read on the forward strand.
GTGCCTTTCTGAAAAGAGAATATTGGGTAGAGGATCTGAGGTAAGCTGGAAGGGAATTACAAAAAGTGGGGGCGAGTGTGGAGAATTTTGAGCCTCCCCATTTTTTACGGCGAAAGCGGGGCACTATCAACAGGTGTTGAGAGGATGAGCGCATTTCCCTAGTGGGGGCATAGGCTTTAATCTCCGAGGAGATGAATGCTGGGGCAGAACCTAGCCGAGCCTGGAAAGTGATGCAGCCCACCTTGAACTGGGAGCGTTCGCGGATGGGGAGCCAGTGCAAGGATTTTAGGAGGGGGGTGACGTGATGGGATTTGGCCAGATTGTGAACTAGGCGGGCGGCTTGGTTCTGAACCAGTTGCAGTCGTCGTATGTTGTAGGCGGGCATACCGTGGTAGGGCATTGCCATAGTCCAAATGGGAGACCACCATAGCTAGTATGATTAGTTTGAGGGCAGAGAAAGTGAAGAAGTGGGAGACCTTGCGGATAGTGCAGAGTAAAAACAAGCATTTACAATGCAATGGTTTTGCCTTTGTTAAAGTTAGAGCTATTGGCATTGCTCTTGACATTATTTTTATTTATGTTTTTTTAACATAAATGGCATTGTCATTTACAATAGCAAATTCAACCACTCATCTAACCCATCTGAACACCCAGCCACTGATCCACCCTCTCATCTATCTACGCATGCGCTTGCCAATCTCTTCACTCACCCACCCAGCTGCCCACTTGTCCATTCCGGTACCCACTCATCTATCAAAGCAGGCGCCCGCCGACCTCATCATACATCCTTCCACCTATTCATCCATCCACTCATCCTTCCACCTATTCATCCATTCGCTCACACATCCATCCGCCCACTCATCAATCTGCTCATCCTTCCACCCACTCATCCATCCTCTCACTCATCCATCTGCTCATCCTTCCACCCACCCACCCGCTCATCCTTCCACCTACTCCTCCATCCACTCATCCTTCCACCTACTCATCCTTCCACCTACTCATCCATCCGCCTACTCATCCATCCGCCTACTCATCCATCCGCCCACTCATCCATCCGCCCACTCATCCATCCGCCCACTCATCCATCCGCCCACTCATCCATCCGCCCACTCATCCATCCGCCCACTCATCCATCTGCCCACTCATCCATCCGCCCACTCATCCATCCGCCCACTCATCCATCCGCCCACTCATCCATCCGCCCACTCATCCATCCGCCCACTCATCTATCCGCCCACTCATCCTTTCCGCCCACTCATCCTTTCCGCCCACTCATCCATCCGCCCACTCATCGCCCACTCATCCTTTCCGCCCACTCATCCTTTCCGCCCACTCATCCATCCGCCCACTCATCCATCCGCCCACTCATCCATCCGCCCACTCATCCATCCGCCCACTCATGCATCCGCTCATCCTTCCACCTACTCATCCATCCGCTAATCCTTCCACCACCTCATCCATCCACTCATCCTTCCACCTACTCATCCATCCACTCACACATCCATCCGCCCACTCATCAATCCGCTCATCCTTCCACCCACGCATCCATCTGCTCATCCGTCCACCTACTCATCCGTCCACCTACTCATCCATCCACCTACTCATCCATCCACCTACTCATCCTATAGGTGTCACATTTGCGAAAGTTAAAACTATTGGCTTTGTAAATGACAAAGATATAATTTCGCTATTTTCAAAAACAAAACATAATAAAAAATGTGTCATTTACAATACCAATAGCTCAAACTTTCCTAATGCGAAACCTATTGCATTGCAAATGCTTGTTTCCTATTCCAACACATTTGACTATATTTAGTTAGCAAATCTGCCATTGCCATCTCATACCATGATCAAATGTTATATATTCATACACAGACTGCTCTCATACTATGAGTGCAGCATATATTTTAATTTAGGATAGCATGAATAAGGAGCATTCTGTGTTATGCCTTCTTCTTTTCTTTGGTAGACTGCATGATTGTTAGCTAAATCGTGTTTCCAAAAGACTTTAGGCCCAGACCATGTTGCTCTGACTTGGATGTATATTTGGTTCTGCTATAATTTTCTGGGTTGTTATTCTTTAAATAGTCTGATTTTTTTGTTGGGAAGTGGGGCGGTTTTTCCACGTTTTGTATTGCATTTTATTTTTCTGTTGGTACTTTGCTTGCTTTATTGATGCCATTGCAATCACATTTAATTGTGAACAGGTCTAATTTTACCAGTAAGCAAAGTTTGTGCTTTTTTTAAAATAATGTAAATGAAATTAGTTATCCATTATTAACCAACAATTTAATATGCCACATGTGGTTAATTTTCAGTGCTTGATTTCATGTGGTTAATTTTCAGTGCTTGATTTTCTGTCTTTTCAGCATTGTAGGATAAGCAGGGAAATTAACATGAAGTAGTTGCCAGATTATCTGTTAAACACAGACCTATTACCTAATTTCTGTGGGTTTCTTCCACATTGTAGATTGTTGTATTTCTATTACCCAAAAGATAACTTAATACATTTCTTTTCCAGCATGGAAGGATTTAACAAGTGGAGAAGTCAACATTCACATGCTTCCTGGAGGACATTTTTACCTTAAAGACCCAGTCAATGAAAGCTTTATAGTGAAGCATATTACAAAATATTTAGAAACTGCTGAAATGGACTATCTTCGTACATAAACCTTTTTATGTAAAAAAAATGTCAAAGAGCCAACATATAGAGACTCATAATCAACCGTGATGATTTGATTGACCTTTTGTGAGAACAGAAATGATGAATAAAACATATACTAGATTATCAAGTGGTGAACCTGTATACCTACAAGTATTTCCTTCATTGGTTAATTTGTACCGGTGGTGTTATGGACTGGAATCTTCAGGAACACTACCAACCAGAAGCCCACCTTCCAGCACCACGGTTTCTGGTAGTTGAAATACAGATTATCATCATAGCTAGACAAGAGGAAGGGTATGAGGGAGGATACCAGCAGGATGGAGATCTGGAACAAGACTAAATCACCCGATTACTTCTCGAGTAAAATCAACATATCAACATACACAATACATAAGTTCAAAGTTTTTATACCAGAATAATCTTTCCCTGAAAAGGAAATGTTAGTGTTGTAAACATATGTTGCCCAAATATAACTCCTTACTAAGTACAGACTTTTTTAGTCATAGTCTCTTTTCTTTCTCACTGGGAATTTGGGATTCTACTTTTAATTCAAATCATAACTCTCCAGCCAAAATGCTCTTATACTTTGCAGCTGGCTATTCAACAATGTCTGAGTTCTGAAAACGATAAGAATTTCAAAGGTTTTGTTATTTCCCAAAAATCATCACAGTCGCTAAATCGAAATATGTACCATGCCTCCCCTTCCACCTTGAATAGTTATGCATTTCATTGCAAACGTTCTCCTAGGAAAATCACAAATAACTGGTATATCCTCCCCAAGTTTGCAGAGATTACCTTAAAGATCTACTTGGAAGTCTCATGGGTAAAGATTCAACTCTCTGAAGGCCACTCACTAGCTGCCTCTGCTCCCTTTTGCAACCAGCTATAACTGCCAAAGATACAATTAACACAGCTATATTTATTCAGAAAATGGCTCTTGAGATTATTTTTTTCCTGCCTTCAGTGCAAAGTCCATTGCTAGTCCCAACAGCATGGCCACCATCTGTCGAGCCAGAAATGTACATGTGCATGTCCACAAGGTAGTGGGAGTCTTCAAATGTCTTTTGTTGGCGTTGCCCTTGGACCCAGCATTGTATTTCTGATAATGCACAAGATCGTGATGTGCAAGGGCAAGAGGGGGCATTTCTTTACTGATGGGTCACAGGTGTTTTCCTGGTTGTTGGTACCAGCACCAGGACACCATCATCAGACTTTAAGCTACAGCTAGGTAGAGAGAGGCAGAAAAGGGAGAAAGGAGCTGGAAGAGAAAGTTAGGAAATCAGTGACAAAGGGAGAAAGCAGATATGAAGAAGACCTGCAAGAGTGAGATAAAGAGACAGGGGCCCAGATTTACGAAACCCTTGCGTGGCTATTACCTCACGCAAGGCAACATAAGGGCTTCAGAGAGATTTACCAAGCTACGCAACGCCACCTTGTGTGGCTCTGTGTGGCTTAGTAAATTTGGAGTAAGGGCAGAGTATTGCACGGTTGCCTTGGGTTACTCTGCCGTGGAAAGGCGTTCATGGGTGGAACATGGGTGTTCCCAGGCATCCACCCATGGTTTTTGGCACACTCCCAGATTTACTATCACTGGAAAACCTGGGAATGCGTCAAAATGCTGTACCTTCCCAGGTGACATGTAACGAGGATAAATACCTCCATTTCTCCTGGTTTTTCCTCTTGCTATATGTGCTGCATTCTGTAGTACACATGGAAAGAGGTAATGGCCTCAGTGGATCTATTTTGTGCAGGAAGGTGTTGCTTCCTCCAGAAACACAATTATGCCTGTAATGCAGGCATCCTTGCACTAGGGCACAAGGATGCTGTCGTGCCTTGGACTATGGCACTAGGACCCTGGGGCAAAGGGTCAGGGGCAGAGGGACACCGGACACCACATCCGGTCAGGGGAGGGGACCCGGGGACATTCTGGGATCGGACCTCGAGGTGAGAGGTCGGGGAAGCATTACACTGCACAACAAGAATAAAGCTTACTTGAACTGCCCAGCTGTGTCCTGCGTGTTTCCTGGGGTCGGGAACACGACAGATGCCTGCGTTACCTATACACTGCACTCAGGTCACCAGCTCAGGGAGAGAGCTGGAATGCACCATCTCTTAGTAGATATGGGACATTCCTGCTCTCTCCCTGTCACGCAACACAGTAAATCTGCCCCATAATGTGTTAGGTGGAGGAAGAAAGAGCCATGAGATAAAATGAAGACTAAGCAGCATTGGTATTCAGCAATCCCAACATTTGGCAACACTAGCAATGGGCTTCTAAAAAATGAATGTTTTTTAAAAACAAATTAAGCATAGATTTCCTTCTTAACATAAAGCTTTTCATCATGTGCACATGCAGCGCACCCAGCTTCGGGCTGGACTGTTCCCACGAGGCACAGGGTCAACACTGATTTGCATATAGCTGGGTCTGAACTGAGGTGGCGAAGTGAGCGAAAGAATGATGATGGATTCAACCCAGATCTATGACTGGGGGTGAGTGTCTGAAAAGGTTCAGCGCTCCGTCCATCATCTCCTTGTGTTTGCTTTGCGCACCCAGCTTCATCTGGGAGATGGGTCACCTCCACAAGAATTTCACAACTGTATTTATGATATTACTCGCACTGAATCTCCAAGACATCAAGATATTAAAAAGAATATATGCGTTGATGCTCATACCAGTGTTCTATGATGTCATTCAAAAAGCGTTAATTGATTGTCAACCTCATTGGGGGTGATTCTCTTTGTATTTTTGTTATTGTTTTCTGTAATGGGATGTAGATGTAACAAACTGGAACACCATGTTGAAGACAAACTGTTCGATTGTGGAAAGGCTTTCCTGTATTCCCCAGGATTAGACATGTCCTGATAATATTGCAAAAAACTACAGCCATAAAGGACCGTTTGGCTTTACACATTGTGTATTGCAGAAAACTCAAGAAAGACCCTACATTTGTTGTACATGGTATAGGAACATTCCGTGAAACTATCAACTAGCTTACATTGCCAATCTTACTTCTCAGCCTTCAAAAATCAATATATTTAGGCAATTAAGCCAAAGCTTCCTTATGTGAGATTTACTGTAAGCAGTAGGTAGTGGGCATGAGATACATAATTGCCAGAATGCATCGGGATTCCTAAGCACCTATCCAGAAATAAAATACTGTTAATTGTGCATCTGCCTATATGTCACCTTGTAACTGTGTCTGCCATGCCTATGACTCCTTGTGGTGTTGTGTAGGAAAGTCGGGCGTGTTAAGTCATCTAATTGGCTGCCTGCCCAAATAAGTTGACTTCCACATACCCTATACATTCATGCCATGCTGTTTGTAACAAACCAACTACTTGTATTGGCACTCAGAATAACTGAATACCGCTCTATCTTGCTAGTCATGAGTGAGGGTCTGGGAAAGCACCTTACACAATAACAAATCTTAGTTGCTGCCCCATGACAAATCAGACTAGGTGAGAAGCCCTGGTGCCTTCCTGGATCCAAAACCCACCAGGCATCGCGTCTGTGGTTGTAGGAGTCTGACACGGATAGAGGATGTAAGTCCAGCCCAAGGATTCCTTTCTAGGCTGAAAAGTACAAAAGAGGTGCCCACTCTGTGCCTATTCTTCTGTCGTTCGCTTAGAATCTTTACTACAAAGGTCAGAACATGCTCATTGAAATGTATGTTAAGATTATTCACGAGTGACCGTTTATTGCTTTCTAGGAGTACACGTTTTAATTTTCTTCCTGCCCCTAGAGAGGCCTCTTGCAATGACATTATTCTTTCTGCCATACTCTGGCCATGATTCTCAACACATACAATGTCATTTAATCTGCTCACTGACACAGGTAAATCGAAGTTTTCCATACCCGGTGAGAAGAAAATCATGATTTTATTAAAGGCAAATATTATGCACACCGTCTTTATTGCCTTCATACACTGCATAAACAAAGAAATAACTTCAGTATTCTAATCTAACATAACATTTTCGAATAAGCATAAGATTGCAGAACATGAAGACATCTACATCTACTCTCATATTGTCTTGCAAAAAGATTACACGCCCTTCATTCTCCTCCTTTTATCAAAATTAACCTGGATACAAAACAGAAAAAAAACAACAGTTATAGTGTGTGAAATAAAAGGGAGCGATAACATTTATCTCAGTGTCTTCACTCAGCTATGGAAAATCTGGATAAGTATAGCCGATATATATATATAATAGCTAATTGTGTGATATGGTTCAACTTTACCATTGAGGGATTCAGGCGACATCATAAACGCTAAGGCTAGAGACCAATTGGTGTGCTAATGGTACCATAATGTTGAGATGGCAATATAGGACCTTGTTGGCCCCAGTGAGACTCTGGCGCCAAAGGGACTTCATCTCCCAGCCAGCAGTGCACCAGGAGGCACGTTTGCAGTGTGGTGGAGAAAGGGGGCATGGCTTCCGAAGACCTCTCAGCAATCTCGCTGTGTGGGCCTCACTGGAAGTAACAGGAGGGTTTGTGGCCCCCAAGGACCCTCTGGAGCCAAGAGAACTTCATCTACCAACCATCAGTACCTAAGAAGGCACATTTGTAGAGTGGTGGAGAAAGGAGGCGTGGCCTCTAAAGACCTCTAAGCAATCGTGCTGTGTGGGACTTACTGGAGATATTAGGAGGAGTTGTTGTCCCCCAAGGACATCCTTGTGGGTCAACTACCACTTCTGTGACCTCACATGTTACATTACTCATATATATTTATATATTTTTTTTTGTTTATTTATTTATATGTTTTTATAAATATATATCATATTGGCGATCGCCAGTAGGTAGTTATATTTTGGACATAGTTTCGATAGGAAAAGCATTTTTTGATTTGCCCATAACTTTGACATTGTTTGCTGAATCTTCATGAATTTTGAAAACTATTACGCCAATGACTTCAGCTGCTGTCTCGGATATTTCGGAGTGATTTGTCAAGTGGGGACCGAGAAAAAGGGGGGTTCCCAAAACACGTTTTCTCCATGCAATTTCCCACAGGGATTTTAGACACAACTACAGCCCGAACCGCTGGACAGAATTACACCAATTTTGGCAGAAAGCTAGATCTTAGTCCAGAAAAAGGCCTTTTTGTAAATTAGTGTAAATCTGTTCAGTAGTTTTGGAGTTAATAAAGAAAAAAAATGTATGTCCATCTAGGGATGCAATCCTCTGCGGATCTGACAGATATCAAAATGTGATCTAGATCTTCAACTAGGAAGTGTTGGCAGCCAGCTTGTAATGTGGCAGAGTCCCAAGAAAAAATATAAAAAAGACAATGGACCAAGGTAGGAATACCCTGACCCCTTTGGGGTGGTGCTGGAGCCTCCTGGGAGCCAAACATTATTTTTTACATTTTCCCACTAAACCGTGAGGAATCCACAGGAATTTTCTTTTTTAAACCAAGCTTGTTTACCCCAGGTCGATTTTGATAAGTGAGGGGAGCTGCGCGGCCCCCTTCCTGGAACCATTAATGCCTTGGGGACCTCATCCCCCAGGGTTGGCTCCACCGGACATGCTGGTTTCCCTGCTCCACACTGGTGCGGGCAGGGAAACCTGTGTCTGCTCTCACTTGGTGGGAGCAATGTCAAAGCTCACGCCAAGCGAGAGCAAACACTAAGTCTGTTCCTAGCGGGCAGGAGCATGAAAAATGCTCCCGTTCGCTAAGAGCAGACTGGATCTGTGATGAAAAAATTGCTCCTGCCCGCAGGGAGAAGCATTTTTAGCCACCCCCTGCGGGCGGTAGCAATGCCCGCTACCGCTGGAGGGGAGGAGCCAGCTGGGGTCGCGTGGGCATTGCGGACTCTAACAAAGATGCAGCAAGTGCCCTGGTTTGTCTGTAGGGCACCCACCCTTTATTGGCTGGACCCTGGGAAGATGGGGTCCCCGGGGCCGAAATCAGTCCAGGGAGGGAGGCCACGCAGATTGATCCTACTTGCTTAGTCATGCCTCGGGGTATGGGGTCCCCAGGGCTTAAGGGGGGCTGTGTGTCCTCCTTTCCATTTACTATATGGCCAGGCCCTAGGAGGATGGGTTCCCCGGGTACAAAATCAACCTGGGGAGAGGGGCTGTGTGCTCCGCCCCATAAATTAAGCAGTGGGCCCTAGGGAATAGGGTACTCTGGAACAAACATGGCCCGGGAAAGGGGGGCACTAAGCCCCCCTTACCTAAAAATAATTGGTAGGTCCTGGGGGATGGGGTCCATGGGACCGTCATTGGTGGTAAAAGTGGGGTGGCGGCGAGACGCCCTCCCGGGTTGGTTGCCTTAGGGCGGTTGGCCACACGGCCCAACCCCCATTACGCATGGCCAATGGCTGAGCTCGGTGTGGGTTTGGCTGCGTACGTGGGGTTGGTAGCCGGGCCTGTCCGCAAGCCAGGCACTGTGGCCAACTATCCATTGCACAGCTGAAGGCTGTGTGCTGTGGCAGTTGGATTAGCTTATGGTAATTAAATATTACTTTACATTTTTTTTAAACTAGTAATTTACTGAAAAAAAAGGTTACAGGAATGTTATAGATAGGAAATAGCATAATTAAAACAAAGAAATTCACTGAAAAAAACGGAGTTTACAGTTCTCTGAAGTATCTATAACATGTGTACCTTAGAGTGTGAGTTATAGTTGCTTGAGAGAACTCTAACTCTAACTGTTGAATTTGTATGGTTTTGTGTGTGTAAAATCTGAGCCTAACTATACCATCACTGTAACCTTTGTTTTTTTAGTGTTTTTCTAAGGTTTTTAAATTCCATTTCCTAACTATCACGTCCCTGTAACCTTTGTTATTTTCAGTGAATACATACATATATTTGCTGAAAAAAAGCGCAAGTTCAAATGACGTTATAGTTAGGTAAAAAGGTCAGTGACAACATTAACATTTTGAACTAAAACAAACACAGACATTCACCACATAGTTAGCAGAGCTAACTATACCTTGCACCTCCACCATACGCTGCTTATGACCTCACATATTACATCATTCATGACATATTCTGTGACATCACTCATGACATCTCCAAGGACATCATTCATGACATCATGCAATGAGTGTGTTAGTTTGTTTTATGGTTTAAATAGTGGCGAGGAACTACCATATTACTTTTCCACCTAATTGTGTACAGCCTGTGTCCAACTAATGTGTGTTAAGTGTTTATAAACGTTAATCTTGTCACTGACATATTCAGTCAATTTCTAGGGTTTTTTTGTAATCTAAGCTAAGATATTATTTACTGAAAACTCACCTGAGATAGAAGGACGGTGATGTATCTCCCACTATATAACAGCAACACATTGCAGAGCCACCTTTATTGACAAAGTGTGCACCCCAAAAAAACCTCTTCTATCCCCAACTGTTTAGTAACAACACTTTGTTCACATTCCATGATGAACAGCTGCCAGTGGACCGGTGAACTCACAGTTCTAACCAACTTCTTCAATAAATCATTCTCCACTTCTGGAACACCATCCACAAAGCTATGTTCTGCTAAAATTAACGATCTATATAAATTCACTGTCCCATAGTACCACCACAAAAAACCTCTGTTAAATAATTCATCACATGAACTGCAGATGCCAGAACCCTTATCCATAACCCTATCAGAACATAAACAAGACCACCATACCATCCGATAGCATTTATTGTCCCAAGAGGCTTGAAGCCTCCTCAGTGACATCTGCTAGACTCCCAAAGTCCGCCATGCCATTAGCTGATGACCATCTGCCACTAACCAATGAAAGCCACCCAGTACAAAGTGTAGAATATCCCCAGGTGGCAGATTGGATCTGGAAGATTTAAACAGCATTGATTCCACGTGGTAGGTGGTGCCAGGTGGCTCCACATTGATTTCAATCCACTCTGAAATGATGGTGAAGCCACATATAAACACCTCCCTTGCACATCAATGTTAGTTCTTTTCTTTGTTTGCCCTTGTATGCAGATTAAGAGCTCACTTCAAACTTTTTCCTAGTCATTTTTTTCTGAAAATTATACTTTTTTCCCGTTTGCAAGCAAATTACATCCCCTCCTAAAACTACAAATGTCTGTGGCAGACCCCCATGAGCCCTGTCTCTGGTATTTTGATTTAGGGCCTAACTCCAAGTCCTGTGAAGAGTGTGACCATATGATTCCGAAGGTAAGCCACAAACATGTAGCGAAGATTTATATCCCTGAACACCAAAAGAAGCAAGGAAATCCCACTGGATTCAAATGTGAGGGTGTTCCTAAGACATGTTCTTGTCGCATTCCAAGTCTTTTGGTAAGTCAGAGCACAAGCACAAGAAGACCAAGCGGGATTCCTCCCAGCCCCACCACACCAAGCCTGTGAAGTTGCACAGAAGTGAGGGTGCCTCTCGCCATATTCACCGCCCCCCAACTGATCCTTTAAATAGGCCATGTTGCAGAGCTTAGACACTCTTCCCGCTCTAAATGGTGCCAGTTTAGGACCCAAGTATTAGTGGAAGTCTCTAGTCAGGTTACATTTGGCGGGTCTGCCCTCGATATAGTTTCTGCGCCTGAACCAATCTAGCATCAAAATATTCATGTTGGTAACTTCGGTGGTAGCCAGACACAGCCAGAACCAGAAAAAGACCTTTTCCCCTTAGTCCTATTCTCTGATCAGAGTCCACCAGCCTTTTGAGATGACATTGGAGAAGATAGGGATTATTCCCCCCCGAACAATGACACTTACAAACACGCAAGTTTCTATATGGACTTGCAGGAGGCCAGTGGGTTGGATACACTGAGTTGTGTTCCCTCTAGGCCATTAACAAAAGAGAGTGCCTCCTTTGCCATGTTGATAAGAAGGGCTGTGGAGGTATTAGATTTACAGTTGCCAACTGTGGAATTCAAAACTAATGTCTTAGCAGATGTTATGCAACCTGGCCAGGCTACCTCTGAACGTTTTCTTCCATCCAATGAAGTCCTGACTGACACCATAGAGGGCACATGTTCAAAGCCTTGTTCCTGCCCACAGGTGAACAGCCAGGTTGCCAGGCACCACAGACCGGTACCCAATGACCATAACATCTTGATAAGCACCCTACACCAGAATATTTGATGGTTCAGGCTTCCACAAGCAGGGTGAACCCTAGTTCACATCTGAGTCTCCCAAGAAGGAGTCAAAACGAATAGAAACTTTCAGGAAAATATTGCATTACTCAGCCAGCTTAGCCCTCAGTGCCAGCTGTTTGCTGTGGGGATATTTCCATGCTTTATGGTATATGGTCTGCAAGATCTTGCCAGCAGTACCAGAGGAATTTCAGACCAATTTGGGCAAACCTTCCAGGATGGTTAGGATGTGGCCAAATGCATCATATATTCAGGACTGAACACCGCTGACTGCTTGGGCACAGTAGTTTCCACTAGCATGGTGTGTTGGCATTACGCAATTCAATTCAATTGATAACTTTATTTCGGTCAATGACCATAAAAGTGCACATAAAATACAAACCAGCACAAATTCTTAAAACAATAAATAATCATTATACATTTAAGAAGAGAATTAAACTGTGAGTTATCAATGAAAAAGAGCGATAAGATTTCATAATTGCTAACATTTAGGTTAAAAATGTTTGTCTCCTACGCCACATACTGAATAGGTAACGAGATACAGCAAACACAATGGGGGGATGGGTCTCATAAGTTAATATTCTACATGCCTGGATAAAATGCAGTAATTTGAGGTTCTTACAGATTGGAATCAGCCAACAATTTCTAATTGCAGAATAAGCAGGACAAAAGAACAAAACATGTGGTACATTTTCAGTTTTGTAGTCACAGGCAGGGCAACCTTCAGTATTAGTTTTGGACCATTTGGTTGTAAAAGACCTAATGGGTAAAGTGCCATGCCTTAACTGAAGATACAACTTTCTAGCAAGAGGGGGTTCAATTACATCCATGAATTCCTCGATTTTGGGTTCCGATTTAAGTAAGAGGAACTCAGACGTTAGCCCACCCACAGTTGCAGAGCGCAGAAATGTTTGGTATCCCAGGGCAAAAAGTCTCTGGTTTTTCCCACAGGTCCGGGAGACCCAACCGGATACTGTCTGCCCTAATATGCTCCAACCACGGTATCTTTTTGCATTTAAGAGAAATCCAGATCTCGGATAGTTCTGCTCTGTAGGTGGCCAATTCTGGGACTGACCACAGCCTCTTCCAGTACATAGTTGGTCTTGCACTCGCAATTTCCTCTATTGGCTCCATCCCAAGGTCCATTCTAAGCGGGGTCAAGGGTGTACTAGCCGGTAATCCAACTAGATTCCTCATAAAGGTTTGTTCCACCCTTGAAAGGGTCGATATATGTTTGTGCCCCCAAAGCTCCGCCCCATAGATTACTGCAGTTCTAGCCTGGCGACAGTATATTTCTAAAGCCGGGGACACCGGCTTAAATGTTGACCCCTTAACTACTTTACTAATACCCCCAGCTAGCTGTGATAGTTTCAGTACCGACTTGGCAATCTGTGTGTTCCACTCAAAGTTCTCTGTAAGGGTAACACCCAAGTAAACAAATGTCTCAACCCTCTCAAGGGGAATACCATGTAGGACCGGATTTGGGCGTGTCTGCTTCGGGGGATTGAATATCATAAACTTTGTTTTTTCCAGATTGATTTCCAATCCCCGGAGCACGCAGAACTCTACAAAGCCATCAAGTGTTTTTTGGATGCCCGACGATGTTTTAGACAACAACAGAGTGTTGTCTGCAAACATCAGAGCAGACACCCTCCCCGTGGCCAGTTTGGGGGCATCATTGTCTACCACACCATTCAGATGGTCCACAAGCCCATTAATATAAAGGCTGAATAACGTGGGAGCCAATACGCACCCTTGGCGAACCCCTTTTTGGACAGGAAATTGGTCCGTAAGATCGCCATGCCTACCACACCTAACCTGGGCATAGTTATTTGTATGGAGCCTAGACAGAATAGACAGCAGATAAGACGGAAGTCCTAGGTCTGCCAGAACCTTCCACAATTTCGCTCGAGGAACTAAATCGAAAGCTGCCCGCAGGTCCACGAACACAAGGTAGAGGCTGCCACCCTCCACCTTTGCTACCTTCCAGTACAGGACCTGCAAGCGAAATATCTGGTCTAAGGTGGAAGTGCCGGACCTAAAGCCTGCCTGAAATGTAGTTAGGATCTCATTCTCGTCAATCCACCCAAGAATCCTTTCAAGGATAATCCTCCCCATTAGCATTTGTGATGTATCAATTAAGCTAATTGGTCTATTGTTCGAGGGGGTAAGCGGACAACCCTTTGTAAGGATTGGCACAATCTCAGCCCCCAGCCAAGTAGGGGGCAAATCGGCACCCTGAAGAACCCCGTTAAATAAAACGACCAGGTAAGGTGCCCAAATTTTGGGCTGTGTTCGGAACAGATCCCCTGGCAATTTATCTAACCCTGGCACCTTGTTGGGAAGCAGTTTACCTATTGCTGCCTCAACCTCTCTCAGTGTAAAAAAATTCAACCTGGGGGTGGAGACTGGGGACTGTAGTCATCCTTCCACACTCTTCAAGCCCAGGAACATTTAAGATTTGTTGGGATTCAGAAATGTCACAAGTTAAGGTGTCAGTCTCAGGGATTCCTTATAGGCCACCAAAGTGACTTTCCAAATTTTCAGAGCAATATTAGGGCCAGGCACAGGGTTGAGGCCGTGAAGGCCGGTTGCAACAATAGACCAAAATAATTTGGAGTCCCTAGAAGTAAGTGCAGCTCCCAACTCCTCCCACAGGAGAACCTCCCTTTCCCTCTTAGCGTCACAAATTGCCTTCTTGTACAGAGTACGTTGAAGCTTAATAGCTCCAACGTCATTGGTTTTTAATACTGATAACAAGGCTTTTTGGGACTTACGGCATGTGGCGTTAAACCACAAGTGCTTATTGGCCCGGGGCTGGCTAGTCCTTACCAAAGGGCAAAGGGCATCCTTTAAAGTGGCCACCAATTGGTTATGTATATCAGTGGCCCTTTCCATACAATCAGGATCCCCCATTTCAGCAATAAATGGAATTGCGGTCTCATACAAGTCAGCAAGTTTGCTCAGGGAATCCTGGAAGTCTGGCCATTTAACCCTTCACCTACAGTTGGTGATTATAAGTGAATGTGGAGCACTTTTTTGGGGAGGTGGTGGATTATTTAACCCAAAACTCCCCGGTTTGAGGGAAAGAACTAATGCATTATGGTCGCTATCATACCTGTCAACAACCCTAAACTCAAGCAACCTATCCCAGTACATGGCTTCCATGAATATGTAGTCAATCACAGAAGTCTGGTTTGGTCGATTGAAGGTAATTCTCCCAGGCCTATCAGGCTCCACCCTCCCATTGCAAGCTCGTAATGAAGTGACTAGCGCCAGTGACTGCAGCTGTAGAACAAGTGGGGTCCAAACCTTGACCTGGTGAATCAGCGGATCCAGGATAGACCACAGCAAATCAACTTCATCTGGATCACCCAAGCTCGGGTCCACAAGAGGCTCAAAATGGCAATTGAAATCTCCACACAAGATAATCACAGTGGAAGAATCAATCGTCTGAATACATTTTAATAGAGTTTCTATAGCCTCAGACTCCAAGCCTTGCCTAACTGGCCTTGAGTATACGTTAATCAAAGCTACCTTTTGCCTATTTTGCGGGGTTAGAAGTACGCACTGTACATCTAGAGAGTTAGTATTAATATGCGTTGCCTGGACCCCCAAATGGGTGCCAACCCAGATGGACAACCCACCCGATGGCCTTCCACGACCGCCCATAGTTGCTAAGACGTTAAAAGTTGCAAAACCAGGGACTATACTTTCTTTTAGCGCCCAGGTTTCCTGTAGCATGCAGATATCATGTAAGGACATGAAGGAACCCCAAGCTGGAATGGTCAGTTTACTCTTCAATCCCGCCACATTCCAGGAAAGAATTTTAATTTGTGAGTCGGCTGAACCTTGCTTAATCGATACACAATCCCAAGGACCCGAGGGTTCACTGATTGCATTAGTATTGTCATCCACCATTTCCTCTATCTCACAGCTTAATGTAAATCGGTCAGCAAGAGGAATAGTGGATGGAGGCTGAGATGTCTGTTCCGATGCCAGGAATTTGGCTATGGTACTATAATTTGCAAGTGCCCCAGTTTCTTCAGCAGTCGGCAGAGGACTACCGGGGAACCCAATCTGTCAATCACAGTCATCAATGCCTGAAAGGGCGTTGTATCTGTTTGTCACCTCCAATGGCATGAGCGGACCCGATGGGTCTGTCCACCTAGTTCTATATTGCCTAGATGGAACAGTATCCCACCCAAATACTCTATCAGGGGCCGTTCAGTTGGATACATGAGGCATATAACTTTTTTTTAGGGGTATGGGACGATTAAATTGGTGACAGGCTAGAGCCCCAGGATGCATTGTGGGAACCACTAGGGGTCTTGGGTAGAAATACGTCAAATCGTTAAGAATGATAGAATTGCTACCATTACCTGGGAACCAGCCTAAAATGTGTCTTACAGCTCCATGATCTCTGAAATTAACAACAATAATTTCCCCCTCAATGTCCTTGATTCTGTTTCCCAACCAAGGGAGATGCCGAATGTGCAGAATCTCACCATTTATATTATGGGGGAGTGGTCTATGCTGGCTAAGCCAGTGCAAGACTTTATGTTTTAACTGAAAGAAGCCCTCCCTTTTACCCTCTACCAGTGTTGGGACTCCCGTAAGGACCACCACAAACGGTACCGCTTCTGGAGGCAATTCCACTGGGCGTCCCTTAGGCATCTCTGCCCTAACTGGGCTATTACTACTCCTCCCATCTGGTACAATTCCTGGGTGGGCTATTTTGTTTCCCATCTGGACCTCTCTAACAACTTTCTGGACCGGTTTGTGTACAAGTTTAGGAGGGGTAGCCCTCTGTTGCTCACGGGTGGTTGGTTTGGTGATTTTAGTAACCTCCTTATAAGAGTTAGGGTATGGAGGTAATGCAAAAGTTGAACATGGCAATGCCGGCTTCCCTAGGTCCTTAATTAGCCCTGTATTTATACCGATTGCCTGCTCTAGGATCCCCAACCTTTGCTCCATATTTTTTAGTCTTTCTATAATCGGAAGTGTAAAAGATCTAATTAGCTGTTCCATGCTTCCTAGTAAAGCAGGACACGAGGTTTCGTTTACCGGGAGGTGTGGTGGAGTAACTAAGCCTACCGTGTTGACTAACTTTGGAGTGGGGGTTTTAGAGGTTTTACCAAAATCAGCATGACTAATCTTGGTTCTCTGTGGATCACTCCTCTTCTTTCTCCTTTTCCTTGGTGGTGAACCCTGCACTTTTGGTGTCTCTTTTTTTTAGCCTTTTTTTGAATTACCTCGACTACTAGTGGGGGCGGCTCAGAAAGTGCTTCTACCACTACAATTGAATTGCTAAGGAAGGGTTGGATGGACTTTGGACATTTCGGATGAAGGAGTTGTCTCACGAAATAGCCTAGGGATGCTATCTGAATGCAATGTATCGGGGCTCACATTTAAAGTAAGTGAAGTCATATGTACTGATATAGCTGACCGCTGGGAATCCAGGGAAGAGCGACTGCCTTTGATAGATTCAACCGAGCGGCGACGCTCAGCCCGGCGCTCGGCTAGTGCGCGTTCCCTATCAGTATCTAGAGATGCCCTAGGAAAATAGCTGTCCAGAGTTCTTCTATTTGGCCCCCCTACTAGCATAGGTGTACCTTTAATGGGGCTCAAAGCCATGGTCGACTTCAGAGATAGACACAATCAATCCCAACTGAGGCCAAAGAGAATGGGCCCGGCCCGACCTCCTCTGGCCTCCGAGGGCCACAGAGGGCCCGCCCTTTGCCCGGGCTTAGCCCGGCGCACGTCCCGCGACGCGGGAGAGAGGCTTCCTCATCAAACGCCTCCAGGCGCGGATGTCCGGTGTAGCGGCTGTACCGCTATGCCCTCCTGGGAAATTAGTCTCCCCCGCACTGCAGCCACGCGAGGATGGACAGGCTGTGGCGGCGGGGGGAGACCGATGGCAAAACCGGAGCAGAGGGAGCAGTGAGTCGCAGACCAGGTAGGGCAGTAATGAGCCTTGCGGGGTCAGCGTGGGTCCCGGGGCTGTAGCAGTTCACCCGCTCCACCGCAAAGAGTCTTCCTTATCAAGCGCCTCCAGGCGTGGATATCCGGTGTAGCGGCTGTGCCGCTATGCCCTCCTGGGAAATGTAGTCTCCCCGCACTGCAGCCACGCGAGGATGGACAGGCTGTGGCGGCGGGGGGAGACCGATGGCAAAACCGGAGCAGAGGGAGCAGTGAGTCGCAGCCCAGAAAGGGCAGTAATGAGCCTTGCGGGGTCAGCGTGGGTCCCGGGGCTGTAGCAGTTCAGTAATGAGCCTTGCGGGGTCAGCGTAGCTCCCGGGGCTGTAGCAGTTCCATTACTCTTGGTTAGATTCAAAGAATTCTGTGGTGATGTGCTGATCTCTTTGATTGAGATGCGATCAATGGATCTTGCCTGTTTGGTGAGAAGGCTGATTCAGCATTGGAATGCTTGAAGGAAAGCCAGACCATGATATGTTTCTTTGGCCTTTCTACCCCTGTAAGACAGTACCCTCAATAGTCTCACCCCTTTCAAGGCTACTTCAGAGGGTTGGTGCAACAGCAATACCAAGTCCCACCACAAATGCAACGTGAAGCCAACTCCTTTTGGAATCTGGGTGGGAGGCTCGGGCGGGGAATCAAGTGGACAACATCCAAGCCAACAGGGTCAGCGAACGTCCCTGTCCCCCCGGTCACGCAGCATCGGCGTCCAAGCCATTTTAGTTTGCCCTTAGTGAAACACGACCGCCCTGAGGGAGGCAGAATCAAACATTTCTTCCAGGAGCAGAAAAATATGGCATCCAACTGGTGGATCCTGCAGATTGTCATTGAGGCTGAGCCCACCCATTCTTTTAAGACCCACCGTACCTTTCATCCTCACCAGAGGAGCACCTGTCCATCTTGCTCAAAGAAGTGCAAGTTGTTTTGGCCAAAGGGGCCATAGAGAGGATCCTGGCCTCAGAAATAGGGAATGGATGTTACACCCGCTTTTTAGGTCGAGGCCTAAAAAGCCTGAGTCTGAGATTTTATGTTTTGGCTACAGCGGGGCTTGAACCCGCCCCTCTTCTCCATTGGCTGGCCTCGTAAATGCTGGCCAGCCATTGGAGGAGAGGGGCATCACTCGGTTTGAGCCCCGTCTTTTTCGGATTCGGGTGCGTGTTTTTTGCAGTTTTTAACTCTGTGACATCATCCGTCACTCAACTACAAAACCACGCCCCTTACCTGAAAATGGCGGCACTTTTGTTATACCATGTTGCCCCGACCGCCGCCGCAAGAAGTCGCCGAGTCCTCGCCCGAGCCGATGAGTGCTTGCTTTTCTGCCATCCCTGTTCCTCGTTCCGCTCGCTGCTCGGCCCCCCCACCACCCTGTTTCTCGTCCCGCCCCCTATTTACATTAGGATTTCTGTAGCGCGAACTGAGCCCGTAGCAGTCATAAGTGCCGCTGTGGTGAAGAGTTCCAGTGAAGCAGAGGTGGTGTTAGGTTAGGTCTCTACGGAAGACACTGCCCTTCGAGAGAGGTGTATTAAGCTGCTGCTGCGCGTGCGAGTGTAGGGGGGGAGACTTAAATGCTATTCAGCGCTTCTCTGGTAGGCTGGAGATGTGAGGAGATTGTAGGGTGCGGCACACTGCGGGAACAGTACGGCCTGGTTACGGGCATGTCTGTGTGTCTCCGTGGGTCTGCACTCAGTGTAGAGAGGGGCCTGTATTCAGCCGCTCTCGCTCTTTTCTGTCCGTGCCATGGGTGCCCTGCTCAGACCCGCATGAAGGGTACCTACCAGAGTACACCTTTCGTGTAGCGCACACAGGGAGCGGAACCTCTTCTAGGCGCTCAGGCTTCGAGCTGTGTATGGTTTAGTGTGCCTTCGCGGTCTGCTCTCGTGCTCCAGGCCAGAGCAGGGTCGTGTGAACGTGGGTCGCCAGCACCGGGAGAGCACAGAGCCATCTTACACCTCAAGACTTCCAGAGAGCAGGGGGGTTGGGGCCTCACTGCCGCGCGGAAGATAGTATTGTAAAGTGATACACATTACAGAGCACGACAATTGTTTTTATTTTACAACTATCATATATTTAAAACAAAATTTCCAATGTCTTTCTCTTGGCAAGGTCAGAGGCTACACTTTATTTTCCAGTTACTAATTTGCAGTCGTATCTTGTTTGATACCCTGGACACATATCTTGCTCTGTTGTAAAGCGCTCTAAAGCCCATGAGACAAGTCCGCGCTATAGAAAACCGCGACTAAACAAATAAAATAAAGAGCAGAGCATCGCCAGCGCCTTGTTGTTGTGTTGAGGCGCCTGAATGTGAGGCAGAGTCAGACATCCAACAAAGGCCTGGGTGTGGGGGTTTTGCAATCAGCTCCTCTCCACGGGGAGGATAAGGGGACATTGTCCTGATGGTGACTGAGGCAGGCCCTCACCCCAGGGGTGATGGGGAGAAACGACTCTTGCTCCAGAGACGTCCCCTCCCTGTGGGGTGTGAGGAGCCCCCTTACTGGTTCAGAGGGCTCTGCATGCTCCCCCCCCCCGACGAGCAGCTGTGCGATGCAGGCCAGGTGAAGGGGCCCGCACCCCAGGAGACAGGGAGATCACTGAACTTCCACCCCTTCGGACGCCCCCCCCAAACTTTCCTTATCACACAAGTGACCAAAAGGGAAGCACACGCAGCCTGTATTCCCTGTTAAAACTCTTATGCAAAGAGATGCAGCCAAGAGACCCGACCCCCGCGGAGGCATCCAAGCAGAGGAGGGCCTGAATGGAATTCTGTTCACTCTGGCGACATCCAGCCAGATCCAGTGCACATATACTGCTCTCAGTGCTCTGTGTGTAAAACCTGCGGCACCAGTCAATCTCGGTGCCGGCGCCGACCCCCATTGCATCCCAGCTCACCTCCCAGCGGAGCTCGCAGCGCTCCAGCACACCCTGGTGCACTCAGCACACCCATGTGCACTCCAGCATGCTGCAGTGCACCCAGCATACTGCAGTGCACCCAGCACACCCATGTGCACTCCAGCATACCGCAGTGCACCCAGCACGCCCTAGTGCACTCCAGCACACCCATATTCACTCCAGCATACCGCAGTGCACCCAGCTCACCACACCGCTGGCTGTGTGTGGGGCTCTGTGTGTGTGTGTGAGTGGGAGGGGGGCTCTCTGTGTGTGTTTGTATGGCTCTGTGTGTGTGTGTTGTGTGGCTCTGTGTGTGTGTGTGTGTGTGTGGCTCTGTGTGTGTGTGTGTGTGTGTGGCTCTGTGTATGTGGCTCTGTGTGTGTGGCTGTGTGTGTGTGGCTCTGTGTCCGCTAATACTCTCTACTACTCTCTAATGCTCACCTATTGCCATTGTAAATGACAATACCATTTATTTGTTTTTAAAAAAAATGAAAAATGAAAAAATGCCATTTGCAATGCCAATAGCTCTAACTTTAATAAAGCCGAGACCATTGCTTTGTAAATGCTTGTTCCTCTTGCCAAAGAAGAAAGGAGGCCTTCTTTCTATTTTAGATCTCTGCCGCTGAACCTCCTGTTGTGGAAGGACAAATTCAAGATGCTCATGTTGGCCAATGTGCTGTATGGCCTGGATATAGGCGAGCGACAGAATGATGGCTTTAAACCTGCAGGACGTTTACTTGTATGTACTCGTCTACACCCCCACAGACACTACTTACTGGTCAAGGGTGAAAAGGAGCATTTTTAATTTGCTGTGCTCCCCTTTGGCTTCTCCAGTGCCCCTCAGTTATTCACGAAAGTGATGGAGGTTAATGTAGCACACCTTAGGAGATTGGCTACTCCACTTTTTCTGGCAACTCAATGACTGACTGTTGAAGGCTCACCTGCCACAGTCCCTTGTAGACCACCTCCAGACAACAGCACACCTCCTGACATCATTGGAGTTCACTATAAATTGATCAAAATGACTCCTCTGCAGAGTTTTCCTTTCATTTGAGCCATCCTGGATATGATTCCGTTTCTGGCCTTCCCTCCACCACCACTCCAGGACACTCGTGCTATGATTTTGAGGTTTCAGCCTCTGTTCTGGGTCTCGATAAGAGTGGCTATGATGCCTCTGGGCCTCTTGGCCTCCGGCATCCTGCTCATCAACAATGCCACGTGGCATGTGCGGACTATGCACTGGAACCTGAAGTCTTTGTGAGCACAGCGCTAAAGGAAACTATCAGATTCCATCCTGTTTTCAGGGGAGACTACACAAAACCTGCAGTTTGGACCACAGTTGGACCGGCAGGAGACTCCTCTCCCTGCCCCACCCAGAGCTGAGAATGGTGACAGATGCATCACTGCTGGGATGAAGAGTTCATCTGGGAGAGGTGGAGATCTGAGGACTCTGATCTCCGGCAGAAAACGTTCTCAGCATCAACCTGCTGGATTTGCGTGGCATTTTCCTGGTGCTTAAAGCCTTCCAATTAGTCATCAAAGGGAGGCTGGTTAAGGTTCTCACAGACAACACCACCACCATGTGGCACTCCAAAAAGCAGAGTGGGATTACTTTTTGGCTCTGTGCCTCAAGAGGGTATGGTATCTGGAGCATATGTTGGCTTGAGCATCTGTCCACTGATCAGGCTACCGCTGTGAGAGGAGTTTCTGTCACAGCAGAAGGGCATGATCCTGCTCCCAAGCATTTGCAATTTGTATGGAGATTGAGCGTAAGCAGGTAACTATGTTTGAACTTCCTCCCAAAGTAGTGGATGCCATCTTTGCTTCCAGGCTGCCCTCTACACATTTTATTTATGCTTGACACTAGGCCAAATTTGTAGCTTGATGTGGTACCTACAAAATAGCCCCTACTACAGGCCATACTATCGGATGTCTTCTTGTTGGATTTATCTCTGTCCCAGCATGGACTTTCAGTGTGCACTCTTACAAATTATTTGTTGGCCTTTGTACATTTTCTAGACCAGCATCCTTGTTCAAATCACCTGTTGTGATGAGGTTTCTGAAAGGTTTGACACACATGTTTCCCCCAACCCTTTGTGATGCCACAGTAGGATATCAATTTGGTATTCATTTTCCTTATATGCCCGCCCTTTGAACCAATGCACAGCTATCCACTTTGTCTCCTGACTCTGAAGAGTGTGTTCTTGGTTGTGGTAACTTTGGCTCTTCAAACATACAAGCTTTCTCTGTTCAGCCACTTTACGCCACTTTTTTTCCAGATAAAGGAGTATTGAGTACCAGAGCAATCTTTTTGCCAAAGGTCGTGACTGCTTTTGACGGTGGACAATCCATCACTTTCCCAATGTTCTCTCGGGTGAAGAAAGTTAAAGTATTACAGAAAAGAACTCTGTCAAGGTGGATAGTCTTCTTCATTAAGATCTGCTACACAACGGCCAAGAAACAGCCTCTGGAAAGACTGAGGGCACATTCCACCAGGGCCTAGGCTGCTAACACTGTGCTGGCACGCTGCCTGTCCTTGACATCTGTGAAGTCACAACATGGGCATCAGTGCACACATTCACAAAGCACTACTTTGATAGCCAGATTGTTGGTGAGGGTATTTTGGCAGTTCAGTCGTACAGGACGTTTCGGTGTGAGCAATTACAGAGACCCACCACCATGGGAAGTTATGCATTGGTATTTATTCTAAAGATGAGGAATCTGGGGTTAAAGGTTTCCACCAGGAGAACGAATGACTTAAATTTGTCAAAGCTTTTTTTGGTGGTTACTCTGTCTAACTGCAGAATCCTCACTGCCATCCCTCCTCCCCATTTTGTGGAATTGTATCTTTTTACATGTAAAAAGCTCCCAAACTAGAGATCTGTACATTGGTACCTATGAATATTTTAGGACTCTGAGCACGGACAGAGTGAAGACCTAAGCTGATGCTATGGCGTTTATATGTGGCTCCATCATTACCTCTGGTGTTGAACAAAGTCAACGTAGAGCCTCACAACGCCACATCCAGACTGTGGAATCAATGCTGTTTAAATCTTCATGATCTGAATCTGTGGCTAGTTAGAGTATCCACCAGTAAGAGAATTATGAAAGGTAAGTAACTTGTTTTTCTCCGCCTCTAAAAGCATGGGATAGAACCAAATTTACAAGAGTTATCACTTGTAAATTTTCATACATAGGGTTTCATCTTTCTCCGGGGTGGAAATCTCCCAGTGGTAAAGTATAGGGAAAGTAGATAAAGTTATTGCAGTTTAAAATGTTTAAAAAAATAAGTTGCAGCAAAATTTACCTCATTTTGAAATGAATATTTAATTATGTTAAATACATCAAACTACAATTATTTTTTGGAAGAGTTAATAAAGAAATCCAACCTATGGTAAAAGGTTTATATATATTTATTATGTATTTAAAATTACTAAAGGTTAAGTATAGATTAAATTTAAAGTAATGTAAATATATTTTTAAAAACAAAGTTGCATTTATTTTTATATTTGAAAATGTTTAAACGTTCTAATATAACATTTTATTTTTAATTCATATATAATTTTTTTAACATTACATTTTTTTTATACATTTAAAAAGTAAAAGAAAATGTATTTTAATATTATTTCCTGCAGGGATCTGTTTAAGTCCTTATCTCCATTATTTTCTATGGAAGAGAGTTGTAGTACCAATGGTTGTCCATGTGTGGTACTAGACCAACTCTAGATCCGAGCTAGAGTACATTTACGACTGTTTTTTGTCTTTTTTTGCTGTAGAAGCTTTAAAAGTGCAATTTGTGAAAGGGATTGGGCTTTCTCTCTTTTGTGTGGATGCATGTTTGAGTCATGGAACTCCTATTTTGGGTGGATGCATATTCCTTTTAATCCCCACCCTTAACCCTTCTTTACTTCTCCTTAAACCCCTCCCATTAAGTAATAAATAATCCCCATTTTCTGAATCTGAACAGCTCCCCCTCCACACAAATTGCTGCAATTTCATTTCCATAAAGACACAGCCCTTTGCACCCATGCCTGTGAGAAAGAGCAGGAGCATCAAAAGATACTATACACAAAGGAAATGTAAAAGATGCATATTTAAACAATAAATGCAGATACAAAATATGCAATTATTCACCTGTTTTAAATCAAGAGGAACAGGCAGATGGAAGGATGCATACCAAGAAGATAGCTGGCCCTCTGTAAGAAGCGAGAGAGTCTTAATAAAGTTAAAATCTTATTTATTCAAATACCAGAAATGACCCACTGGTGCACAAGTTCAGGCTTCCTGTCAGATCAGCTCCAACTGCTTCTCTGGCATTCAAACCTAAACTCAACCCCAGTCAGTTCTACATTACATGGTATAGTTCTAAAATGATGTATAAACAATTCCAAATGATGTTACAATAGTTCAAGTTCAAGTTCAAAAGACCTTTATTCGAATTTGATAAAATTCATAAAAGTACCGAACACACCAAAGCACATATATACACATAATACAAAACAATTAAATAAATAACATTCCATAGTAGCAAAACAATTCATACAGTGGTTAAGCAATAAGTTTCATTATCTTATAAGTTTTGGCAGTAGTATCTTAATGACTGAATCTGATTTCAAGGACTTTCCATAGTCTTACGTGCGCGTATGGCTAGTCTTAAGAAAGTGCTAGTGCGAAATGTCAGTTCATCGGTGTCCAAGGTGAGCAGCAACATATAGGATTCCTGAAGTGTGAGAGGTCTGAATTTTCTAAAATATGGGGTTAAAAGCCATTTGGTATATCTCACATAAAATTTACAGAAAAACAGAAAGTGCAAATCATCTTGAGTACTTGTACCGTCACAAGGGCAGGGGGTAGAATCTGTATGGTGTTGATACCCCAAAGGAAAAGACAGCAAAAATTTCACAGTTCCTGCCCTTAGACGAAACAGTAGAGATCGCTCCCAATTTGACATAGGGAGTGAGAGGTAGGGTGGCATGATTTGCATGCAGAGACCGTTACCAATGTATTTTTTGACCCCTGATTTCTGTAATTCAATTCCAAGCCGTTCATTGCGGTAAAGTGCATAAAGTGCCTTTTGGACCTCAAATTTGTCCTTTAATTCAATAGCCGTTGGCTCAGTAAACAAAATGCCTCTGCCAATTTCATTAAATATTTTAAGAACTTCTTTAAACCAGGGGATTTGCATGCCATATTCACAATTAAGGCAGTCCTTAATGATGTTTTGCGTAAGGACCGCAGCCTCATTCCTCCAGATTCTGATCCAGAAGAGTACTGGTCTTGCTTTAATAAAGTCATTTATGAAGGGGAGGTTAAGTTCGTTATGGCAGATGAAATTGGAAGAGGAGATCGGTGCTCCCAGCAATTTTCTGCAAAAACGGTTTTCCTCTCTTTGAATGCTGATGCTGCTAGCCGATCCCCAAACTTCGGCTCCATACGTGGCAACAGGGGAACACTGTAGTTTAAAAATTTTAACGATGGCTTTTGTGGCGCCGATTTTCTTAGGGCGGGGGAGACTCAGAACAGAATTGTTGGCTTTCGAGAACTTGCTCGTGGCGTGGGCCACATGCCCACTCCACGAGCCGTTCGCAGCGAAAACCAACCCCAAATAAGGGAACTTATGGACAGATTCGAGTTTATCTGTTCCAATTCGAATTGTGCCGAGTTTCCTTTTGCCCGGCCCACAGGGCATAATAAAAGACTTTTTAAAATTAACTTTCAAATCCAGTCCCTCCATAAAATTTACAAAACTATGTACAAGCAGACGTAGGGCGTTAGGTGTACGTGCCATAAGGACAGCGTCGTCTGCATATAAAAGTACGGGTAAGGGGTTTCCTAAAATAATTGGGACATCAGGGGTAGCTTTCTTTAAACAGTTGGACAGACCATTAATATAAATGATAAACAGCAGGGGTGCTAAAAAGCACCCCTGTCTCACCCCCCTCCTTATCTTAATGGCTCCCGATACCTCTCCGCCCATCCCAATACGTACCCGTGCTTTCAGGTCAGTATGGAGATAGGCTAAGAATCTAACAAGAGTGGCATCAAGACCGTTTGACAGGAGAATTAACCATAGCTTGGATCTGTTCACAAGATCGAATGCGGATGAAAGATCCATAAAAGCTAGGTAGACGGGGGATGAGCGAGCAATGCAGTATTTGTCGATTATCAGTTTTAAATTTAGGCATTGCTCGACTGTTCCTACCCCGCTCCTGAACCCCATCTGGCAAGGATCTAAAAAGTCAGAATCAGACGCCCATTCCAGTACCCTGTTATAAATTATTCGTCCTAGTATTTTTAGAGTATTATCCAGGAGGGAAATGGGACGATAATTTGCTGGGTCTGATCTGTCTCCCTTTTTGTAAATGGGAACAATGATACTAGTAGCCCAGGTGGCAGGCATGGCTACATGTGGGAGACTGTTAAAAATGTTTAGGAGTATTGGTGTCCAAAGAGCAGCGTTAAATTTGATAATATCAATAGGGAGGCCGTCCGGCCCGGGCGCCTTGTTACCTAGGCTCTCTTTGATGGCTTTCCTGACTTCTAGGTCCGAGATCTCTAAGCCTTCTGTTTGGTTCATGTTAGGGAGGGGTTGCTCATCAGAGGGGGCGGCATAAATATTAGAAAAATGGGTCTCCCGGGCTGCACTGGTTATATTGCAGCTAATTTTTGTAAGCTCTTTGCCCATTTCCCTCGTTCTCCTGACTGCCGACCAGAATGGGGCGCTGCCACCCAGATTGGCACTGATAACCAGCTTATCCCAGTGATCGGAGAGCAAGTTTGCCTTCCTTTTCGATATTTTGTCTTTGTAGTTTTTCCTGGCAGCTTGAACTACATCCTTACACCTGGGTTTAGCAGAGAGGGCCTTTCTTAACTCTCTATTGGCCACGGAGCAAGATGTATCAAACCACCGTGGCTCTTTGTGTTCAATAGGGAGTGGGACTGACAGGAGAGTTTTTATATTGGAGCATAAAGCTTCAAAATCTGTAATCAATTTTTCATTATTTGTACTTGGGGAGGAGAGGCATTTCAATAAATCAGGATGTGCCTCCTGAATCGTGTCTATAATGGCCCCACAGTCAATTCCTCTCCATTTAAGGCGAAGGCCGTCAATTGAGGGTGTAATATCCCTTGCCCCATTTAAATTCATAAAAATCGGACTGGGTGCGAGGTTAAAAATAGCTAACAATGGATTATGATCACTGAAGGACGTTTGCACCACAGAAGATTTGATTAAACAGTCCGTTAACACAGGTGATGTAAAAATGTAATCGATAATTGAACCGTTATCCCTGCCCTTAAACGTGGGGGCGTAGGGAAAATTCATATCATACCCTACACTCATTACATCAACAAGATTAAAATCAGAAAGTATACTGATCAGTTCCAAACCCCTGCGGTCATTACAGTGATCAAAATTAGTAGATCCATAGTTCTCTATAAGTTTCACATTAAAATCTCCCCCGATCAGAATACTAGTCTTTGTGTCTACTGACAAGGAACAATCAAACATGTTTAAAACCTTAGATAAAGCGACAAAATTTTTGTTCGGTACACCATAAAAATCATTATTGTAAAAATTGATTAAATAAATTGTGGTCTTTGATTTCAATTTATATTCCAAAATTTGAATATTGGGATTGGCAAGATTATCTAGCTTCAAATCATTAATTGTACCGCCTGCCAAAATTCTAATCCCCATAAAAAGACCACCCACTGCTCGGCCAAAACTAGGTTTTACTGATGTCAGGCTGAAACAGTGGTAGCCTTCAATATACAGGTTATCAGCAGCCCAAGTTTCTTGGAACATAAGTATGTCTATGTCATTAATTAGTTCAATCCAAGCAGGGTCCGAGAGCTTAGATTCTAAACCTGCAACATTCCAGCTTAAAATTGATAGGCCATGTTTGAACCCCTGTTTAATAGATGTACTCCCAATATTCCCATTATCATAGTTAAATGATTCGTTAGAAATGGCCGGGATACTATCCGACAATATAATTTCTGTAACTGCAGTTTTAACTTGGAGCGATGCAGCTGGAATTGTAGTTGTAGCACCCTCTAGGTTACAGAATTTTGCATTGTTGTACATTTCTTTATTGGGGGGTGTGCTCAGTCAATCCTGTTCGTCTAATGATGAAAAATAATCGAACCGATTGAAAGTAGGGATGTTGTACAATGGCCTAGCTTCAGTCATCTGTGCAAACTGGAACGGATTAGGGATTGGGTAAGACCTATCCCTATAATTACTCTGATGCATAGTTGGGGCTTGAAAGTGCTGCGGATGGTTGGGGGTTTGGATTGGCATTGGGGGTTGTGGATGCCAATTGTGATTGTTGGAAAAGGTGGCATTTGGGTTCTGATTTTGGACAAAAAGGGGTGATTTGATCCTTGCTCCAAAATTCATATCCTGATGCAAATTAATGGGGAAACTGTTGTGGAAATTAGCCATGGCTTGTTCTGGGGGTATCAGGTGTCGGTAGAAATATCCTAAGGGGAGGAGCGTGGTGTTAAATTCCCAGGGCGATGGTAGAAGGGCATTGGCTAGTGTTTTCTCTGCCCAATGTGGTTTTCTAAAGCTTATAGTGACAGTCACCCTCAAATTTTTTCCTAAGTGGTCCAATCCAACCCACTCGCTGTGTGTTAATAATCTCCCTTGCACCATCAATAGTGTAATTGCAGTTAGCAATTAGCCAGTGCAGGGTTTTGTTTTTGAGTGATGTGGGATTTTCATCCTGATCCTTTCTTAGTTTGGTGACATTTACTAACACTAGTACATATGCACCGCATTCCGGTGGAAGGTTAATGCGGGCAGGAACTTGTGTGGGTGTTTTTGGGATGGGTTGGGTCGAGATAGGATTGCTTGTTGAAATTGGAGGGTGACCTGTGGTGCTCACATTTGGGGGTTTGTTATTAGTGAGGGTATTGGTACCAGGATCCTTCCTTTTATCTGTGGGTTTGCTATTAGTGTGCGATGTTA
The DNA here is from genome assembly GCF_964263255.1 of Lissotriton vulgaris. Lineage (NCBI taxonomy): Eukaryota > Metazoa > Chordata > Amphibia > Caudata > Salamandridae > Lissotriton > Lissotriton vulgaris. Next base: position 859,421,441 of record NC_141698.1, read on the forward strand.
CTGCTTTTTGTTTGGTAGTTGGGCTATTGGCCAGTGCAACAGGTGCAGCTTTGTGTGCGTTATTTGGGATAGCTGGAGGTACTTGTGAAATAATTGTTTTGGGGCCTGCTATTTTGGTGGGATTGATGTTATTTGTACTTGTAGCAATACCTTCCTTTAGGAAAATCTTTAGAGGACTGCTCAATTCATCTAGTTGTTTTTCTAATCGAGCAAGCCTATTTTCAATTGGGGATAGATAAATGCTTAATAGTTCCCCCAGTCTTTCCAGCAGGGGGTCGTATGCCTTGTCTGTGTTATCGTTAGTGTTCATTGTTCTGCCCTGCTGAACAGTTTCACTATCATCCCCCTGAGATATTACCGTAACCCTGGTCGTGTTGTGATTATGGTTAGGGACAGAGTTGGTATTTTTCCCAAATTTCCTTTGTGCCCAGCCATATTTCCTGACCGTGGTGGCCCGGGGCTTGGGTGCATGTAACTTCAGTTTTTGAACTGCCCCCTCTCGCCTACCTCTCGCTTGCCTGGTGTTATCAGCAGATTTTACTTTGGGAGAGGGGTTAATGGGTAGGTCAGGGGTTTTTTCCAGGTCTGTGCTAATATCGGTGTCTGAGTCTAACAGGGGAATGGAGGCTGAAAGGTTAACCTCGCTGGGGATGGTGTGAATGTCAGCACAAACGTCAAGTAGGGGTCTGATGTTGTTAGGCATAGCTTGTGCAGGTGTAGTGGCGGTAGCAATGAGACCAAGTGAGGAACGTTTGGCATGCGCCAGGTCTTGTGATACCCTGCGTTCTAAAAGGCTAATGCCCTGATTGATGGCGTCATTGGCCTTCGTTATAAAAAGGTCAATGGGGCCAGTCACAGCGGCAGCTGTTCTGCTGCGGGTGCCTCTTGGGGACATGCTGACAGTTGCTATCCCCTATTCTGCGATTTGGGTTGCTACGCGGAACAACAGACACAAATGTCAATGACACCTAGCAAAAAGAGGCAGATAGTCCCAACAATGATTTCAGTAACCACAGTTCCCGAATGAAGGTTGGCCAATGGGCCAATGAAAAGTACCTTAGAGTTGTGACGAAATGGGGTGGCCCCATCCCGTCCTCCTCGTGCCTCTGAAGGCCACAGAGGGCCCGCCCTTTGCCCGGGCTTAGCCCCGGGCGCTCCCACGCGCGACTCGCGGGGGCGAGGGGGGTGTCAGCGTTTTACCAGCGCCTCCGGGCGCTTCGAGCGCGTCACGGTCGCGCTGGTGCCCCAGGGGATGCTGGGGATTGTGGTCCTTAGCTCCCGGTGCCGGTGCCTCCCGGAATACTCTCCGCCGTTTCCCTCACGGCTTTCCTCTGCCCGATGGCTATCCAGTAATGGCAAAGACTGGTGTCCCCCCTGGTCTCGTGGGGGTCAGCGTTTTACCAGCGCCTCCGGGCGCTTCGAGCGCGTCACGGTCGCGCTGGTGCCCCAGGGGCTGCTGGGGATTGTGGTCCTTAGCTCCCGGTGCCTCCCGGAATACTCTCCGCCGTTTCCCTCACGGCTTTCCTCTGCCCGATGGCTATCCAGTAATGGCAAAGACTGGTGTCCCCCCTGGTCTCGTGGGGGTCAGCGTTTTACCAGCGCCTCCGGGCGCTTCGAGCGCGTCACGGTCGCGCTGGTGCCCCAGGGGCTGCTGGGGATTGTGGTCCTTAGCTCCCGGTGCCGGTGCCTCCCGGAATACTCTCCGCCGTTTCCCTCACGGCTTTCCTCTGCCCGATGGCTATCCAGTAATGGCAAAGACTGGTGTCCCCCCTGGTCTCGTGGGGGTCAGCGTTTTACCAGCGCCTCCGGGCGCTTCGAGCGCATCACGGTCGCGCTGGTGCCCCAGGGGCTGCTGGGGATTGTGGTCCTTAGCTCCCGGTGCCGGTGCCTCCCGGAATACTCTCCGCCGTTTCCCTCACGGCTTTCCTCTGCCCGATGGCTATCCAGTAATGGCAAAGACTGGTGTCCCCCCTGGTCTCGTGGGGGTCAGCGTTTTACCAGCGCCTCCGGGCGCTTCGAGCGCGTCACGGTCGCGCTGGTGCCCCAGGGGCTGCTGGGGATTGTGGTCCTTAGCTCCCGGTGCCGGTGCCTCCCGGAATACTCTCCGCCGTTTCCCTCACGGCTTTCCTCTGCCCGATGGCTATCCAGTAATGGCAAAGACTGGTGACAAAAAACATTCTAATTCTACCATAAACAGTGAAGAAAGACATATTTACCACACCCTCATAGCTGTATCTAAACCTCTTACAAGAATGCAGGGCTGGTAGAAGAACTGGAAACAGGTAATAGAGAACAACAATATCCAGGCAATAAGGGATAATATTAAACTGGCAAAAAACACACAATGTAGTGCAATAATATATAGACACAAGTAAAAGAAAGCAAGATAACCATTAATTATAATCACATATAAAATGTAATACCATGGATACAAATTGATAAAAAATGGTACATTATTGATATTAAAATAAAAGATAACATTAAGAGAAAACAGATAGACTAATCTCTTTATCGTAAAAGAAGAAGTGGAAACTGTAATGGCTCCCACTGCTGATAGTTCGGGTCGATGTCAAAAAAACACCATGCCGTAAGTATAAGCATGCTAGGCTTACCTACATACTTGTGAAAATATTGCCCAAGTCATTGGCCACTGCATCGTGAACAGTCCTTCCATCATCAGGAATTGCCGCCTTGAACTGCCAGTTGCATGTATTGCACATGTAATGGTGATAGTGCAGCATCTCCCGCTTTGCAGGGAGAGCCCCACAAGCGTCAGTGCCAAAGCATGAATGCTCAAAAATTAGTCTGTGGGTAAGTGTTTTCAAGACCCTTCTGCTCTGGAGTACCCTCTCTGCCAAACTGCGTAGGGGCATTAACGTTAAAGCAATAGAAATACATGATTATGTTTTCACATGAGTTAATGTCTGTACTGGCATCCTTTCAACCCTTTACCCAGGCCCTTCTTTTTGTGATAGCCTAATTTGTCGAGACGACCAACATCTTCAAATCCAACTCATGAACCATAGCACTCTATCTTTACAAAGGTGGTCTTATACACTCAGATCTCATCCAAGTATATACTTCCTTTGGCATCTTTCATCTGACCCAGTATTCTACATACTGGGCCACACGTTGGCCGGGTGATCACTGTGGCGACAGAAGGTGCTGAATTAACAATGTACTAAACTTAAACACTGAAGGGGATCAAGCAACATTTGGCATCATCACCTTTTTTCCTAACTTCTGTCTTTTATGTTTCCTGAGCTCGGCTCTGAATCCAGATCCGATGAGTAACTTAATTCAACATCCCCACTCCCTGAGAAATTATCACAAGTAACTGGTGAATGATCTTGTGTTTAATTATCTTTCCAGTCTTATGTTGGACTGTATTCAACCCCTCCTCTTTCACATTTCCTGTTCTGTGTTATCTTGTCTCCTTGAGCGTCCACTTTTTTAAACAAATCTGTGCATCAGAATCACCTGCCAACCAAAACCTCTCCTCTTAAACTCATTCATGTTCTTTCCTCTCTGTTTCAAATGAAAGTATGTTTTCTCACACATTCATCCAACTGCTTTCATAACGGTTCAACCATAATCACAGAGGCCTCATCCTGATATCCTTGTATCCTCCATAACATATATTTACCATTATCTGACTTTTTGCCTATTTAGCAATGTTGAAACACTCAAACTACTGGTAAACTTGTAATTCTCACCAAAAACTGAATCACAAGTGCCACCAAATATCTACAAGTGAAAAACTCCTCTAAAATCCCCTGCACCTCTTTGTCCATCGTAAATCTGTCCGATGTGCTGATGTGGGCGTCTGTTAAACAAAATCTCCTCAAACCCTGTCCAAGAATCAGCCCAAAATTCAGTGTCCTCAATTCTCGTACACTAAAACACTATTAGCCCTTCCCCCAAAATGGACACCAGATGCTCATAACCACATTTCTACGGCGGCCTCTACAGGACAGCATTCCTACATTCTACATGTGACTTAAAATATGTACTTGCCTTCTCTTACTGTGTGCGCATCAAAGGAGGCAAACACTTCCTCGCGCCTTCGCTCTCTGGCTCCCAACTGCTCTGAACTGATTAAACTGCATGCATGAGCAACACATCAACAGGTACTATAATAAATGTTATCAGAAGCCTGGAAAACTCTAATGAACGACCCAGAATAACAACTGTTTCATTATACCTACGAGACTGAATTGAATTCACAAGAATCTAGTAAAAGATATTAAATACACACTTTGAAAACCTCCATCTTAGATTAATGTTACTCCCATCTTATCAAAGGCGCAGTACTCATACCATTTTTAGGTCAAGCATCAGCACACATGCGTTGTCTGTAAAACCTGCTGTAATCACTCTGAGTGTAATCCCGCTGCTGCATGCAATTGGTTCACTCCTGCGTCGCTTTTATTTCTTGGCTCCTTATTGGTTAGGGCTCACTCCTATGCATTACTTCCGGTTTTAGGCAAGGAGCACTGTCCAACTACAGTTTCCTTACACTTGTGTTATGTGTACTTTGGTGACTATTTGTTTACTTAATTTCATACAAGTGTTCCTTGCGCTGTTTATTTTTTCACAACTGCCCACGGTGGCCGCATGGAATACTTGTATGTATTCGGGCACCCGCGCTTTATATTTAGCATGGCACCTGCTTTTTTTAAAAACTTTTTGCCTACATAAATTATATGTATTCGGGCGGACATTCAGCACAGCCGCTGATTTGTTTTTTTGGTGCTCAAATAACAGTGTGCACATAACTTGTAACTTAAGTGTCCAGTTGAAAAAGACGTGGCCATTTTGCAGCATTTGGGATATCACGGTGAGTTCTTTTCTGCGGTGTGTCTGGGTTCTGGGCCAGTCTTCCTACGCCCTTATCCACCTTCCTCTGTGCTCTAGCACCACTAAAGAAGGGGAGCATCCGGTTCCAACCTACCTTTGTGAGCAGATAATGCCCACGCTCGGCTTGATCCATTCGTCACTCTGTTTTATAAATGCGGCATGGCCTTGGCTCAGCTTACAACTCGGCTGGCCGTGTCCCTTTCTGTTTATTCCAGACATGGGTGAGGTTTGCCCAAATGCAAGCCTTTTTTTCTCAAAGGATTTGACGATCACACCTGTCCATTAGAGTATGAGGATTCCAGTACATTACATAAATAACAAATACAACCCAGGGTTTAGAAAACAAACAACTATCTGCGCCAGTTTCTCCACCTAAGTTATTAGGTTCATTACCTGAACAAGAACTGCTGCCAACAACTCAAGAAGAAACGTTTGGATGAATTGACTTCTCCATAATATATCCTCTCCCATTCTATTTTTTTACGGTTGATGAAGCGGACTTTCAGAATAAAGCACGCTGAATGAAAACTCTCATAATCTTCATATACTAATGAGTGTTGCATGTTTTTGTATTAAACCAACCTAGAATAATGTGCACCGAAATAAACACGTGGGTTTAATTATTTGTGCTCTTCTCATGTTTGTCATTCTATTTCAAATAATAGCATGTACATTCTTTTAAATGTGCTTTTGTTTATGTCGTGTCATCTCATGTGTTTGTGCTATGTTTGTCTTTTGTATGCAAAGCTAGGTAACATAGACTAATGGGTTAACATTAGCAAAGGGGGGGGGGTGGGTAACAGAATAATTATAATTTCTTGAATTAATTATTGTCTTGCGTTTCCTTGCATATTAAGAGTCTTGCTAAAAGAGGCCAGTGGCCTATTTCTAAAATGGATGTCCGAAGTCCTGTCAAAGATGGGCCTTGCACAGCAGCGTTTGGAAAAGGGAAAATATTTTCTACAATAATTCCTTGAAAGTCGCTCGTTAAAGCAAGGCTGTGTGGAAGTAGTCAATGTTCTTTTTAATGGAACTTTCATGGTCAAGGACAGGATATGCAGTGGCAGAAAAGCTTGGATGGAGGAAGCATTAGCAAACTTTGCCTAATGTTACGAATCACGGAAGAGCCTGTGACACTCTTAGTCTATGAACAATGCCGCTCTTGAAAAGTGACTTTTGCTATGCGAAAGCCGAATGACTTCATCGGACGATGTCTCTGGTCCAATCGTGTTTCGTGTTTCTCGAATATTTGTATTCTTTTAGTTTGTTTTAGATAGGAAAAAGGTATAAAAATTGCCCCTTTGGAAAGAGCACTGTCGACTCGTTCCTGTGCTCGGGAGTTGCTGCCAGATTTTTGACCCACGTAAGATCTTTTCTAATTTATGTTTTCCCTTTCAGGTTTCTCTAGTTAAGTTAGGGAAATAGGGTTTAGGGAATGAGTTCTATTAAGTTTTAAACAAATCTCATGCTGTTTTGGATTGAACTGACAATCTAATGTGCCATTCTAATAAATATTGCAGCTGAATTAAATGCTAATAAAGATTTAAGTTCTTAAAATGCATTTTGCTTTTAATCAAATTAATAAAATAGATTTTGAAATGACACGCTGGTCTTGTTTGTTTCCTTGAGTTACCATTAGTCAATCCATTGCCTTTGATTCTGACTTAAATGAATTATAAAGTGTTACAGATTAATTAGGTCATATGATTCAGTTGGTTAATTCATGTCTCAGTCATTTATGGGCCTGGTGTTCGATTTATAAATAATGGTGAGTATCGTGGTGAAGAGATGTACATATGAGACTGAATTTCTCTTGGCCCGCTGGATTAAATCTTTGGTAGCAGAGTTCGGTTACTATGGTAACTGACATGTTACATGGTAATTACATAGGATACATGTTTAACACATGTTAAGTTTTGTCTAGTTGTTATTTGTTGTTAAAAGGTTTTTCCAGCAGTGTGAAAAGCCTATGTGCCGGCAGAGTAGTGTGACAGAAGTTACACAGTTAATTTGTTCTGTTTCAAATTAGTGATACTGAAATATCACTAAGTGTTGTGAACGTACAACACAAGTTTATGGATTTAGGTATATTAGGTTACATGAATAGTCAGGTTTGCCTATGATATTGTAGTTTTGAGCATAGGGACTAAGAGCCCGTTTTAAAACTTGTTGCGAAAAGAGTAGTAGGATTTTTCCGAGCTTGTGTGAAGGGTGAGGTAGCGTTGTCTATTTCTTACTGGCGTCTCTGGATTTCTATTGGTTGGTTAAAGTCCTGCCGAAGATTTCACGTATGTGTGAAAAGGGTTTCCGTGTGAAAGTTGTAAAACTGTTTTTGTGAAAATAGCGTCGTCTAGTTCACGAGAGTGGATTCTTGAATGTCTGGTAAAACTATCTCTTTATTAGCGAAACGGATACATGGTTTGTTTTCTCGTAGTTATTAACAAGTTTAAAATGGCTCTGTGAAAATATTTTGTAAAGGAGGGGTGAGTTTACGGAGTGACACTGATACGTGCAGCTTCGCTGCAGCGGTAGTATACATCACAGGGTTCGCGCTGCAATTGGTTGACTTACGTCACAGCGAGCGCGCTGATTGGTTCATGTGACCGAACGAGCTGTTAGCGGATTGGTCAATTCTGAAAACAGGTTTCTCATTGGTTGAGCAAGGTAGTGACGTGGCTTAACCTGATTGGCTTGTTGGTGAGTTTCGCGCACGGATTGGTCACAGTAGCGGAACAGAAAAATATTTACAATCTTTTCTAAATTATGCGGATTAGTTTAAAAACATGAGTTATTGGAATAAAGAAGAGAAAAAGCCTTCATGGTTTCAGACAATCAAAAATGTATTCAATCCTGACAAGAAAATTGAAGCGCGTGGTGGAAAATTACTTCATAAGTATAAAACACCTGCAGCATATATGGAAGGAGAATATGGTTATCATACTGTTCTCTGGTTCAAAAATTGGATGCTTTATACTAAAGATGATGGTGTATAAGCTTGGCCAGAAGATGGATTGTTTAATGTTAAAGTTTTGAGAAATTTAAGAGACAAAATGATGGCTCTTTCACCAAGACCCAGACCTACTCAATTTGAAGCTTTAGTTGAATGGGAAGTTGAAATGATGGAGCTCGAACGAGAAAATTGGGGAACACCAAGAGCCATAAATAGGGAAACCCCCAAGATAAAGTGTGTCGTTGGAGGAAAGGAGACATGTACGAAGGATTATATCCGGTTTTAGAAATGGTTATGGAAACAGGTCAAAAGAATTCTCAGAAAAAAGGTCATCTTGATCAAGAATTAGATGATGCAGTTTTAGAAGATATGTTAAATAGTCCTCCACCTTATCAGCCAGGTTGTTCACATTCTACCCCAAGACGTCTTCCAGATATTTCTCCTAGTGCACCTAGAGAGAAAGAATCACCCAGATTTATGAGATTACCTGAAAAGGTGAGATAAAGAAGCAAAACAAATACCCCAAGAGAAAGTTCTAATCCAAGAAATAACTTCCCGAGAGATGATAAAAGGACAGAGTTGCCTGGAGAAATACCAAATATTACAGAATATTTTAAAGCAAAGGGAGAATTCATTCAACAGTTAACAAAAGGCATGGAAGCAGTGACAGTTCCGGTTACAATTGGTCCTGTTGTACCAATTTTTGATCAGAGTGAAAATAGACATTCTGTTATAGCAAATCCCTTAAATGCAGAAATTCAAAAAGTGGCTGAAAAATTTTATTCTGAATTAACAGAAATCCACAAAGATAAAACAATGCCGAATTTAACTTTAAATCAAGGTGTGTCAAATGTCACACCATCAGCTGCAGAATCAGATTCTGGTTCCATAAATAGAACTGATTTAACACAGATTCCTCAACAAGTTCCTGAGTCTAAACAGCTTGATGTTGCAAAATTAAAAGCAGATTTAGAAGAATTAATTATTGGCAAAATTGGTACTGACTGTTTGAAGCAATATCAGGATGATGAATTGTTGTTCATTTGCAAGAGCATTCAGTGGAAAACTAAAAACAAATATGAACAGTTTGAAGAGGTGGCTGCTGAATTGGAAATAGATTTGACTCGCCAAAAACAATTGCAAAAGCATTACAGAGTGGATTTTTCCGAGAAAGATATAGAGAATGTAAATACTACAGGCAGAATTACCCATATAAAAGAATTAATTGTGTTTCTGAAAAGATTGGGTGATTTAAGTAAATGGAGAGTTAAGTGGACAAAAGAGAGAAGAAGAAAAGAGACAGAGGAGAAGTCTTTAGTGAATTTCCTATGAGGGGAAATAGCTGGTGGGGGTTATGCTCATGTTCCATGGACAAGACAGGATATCCTACTTTTTACAAATGATTTTCCTCGGCTGAGAGAAAAGCCGGTGGAATGGTACCGTCAAGTTGACAGATTCATAAAAGTCTCTAAAGTTCTGTGGATTGATCTTGATGGTTTCTTTGACATTGTCGTCCCGTCAGATCTTTGGACAGAATGTAAAATGTCTGTTAGTTGGCCCAAAGAAGAACTGCCTCGACATAAAGTAACGGGCGCTCCTTCAGACATTTTCATGGATTTCAATGACAAAGTAATTGTCTGGCTGAAAGACAAGATTCCTGCAAAAGAAGTAGATTGGGTTAAAATAGATAGAACAAATCAAGAACCAAAAGAATCCGTTCATTCCTATTATGAGAGGTTACTCCTGGTATTTAAACAATATAGTGGCCATAAAAAATTAAGGGAAAGCAACATGAGCCATTTCATTTACAGATTTGTTTATGGCCTGAGATTGGGGATATGATTAGAACAGGAATTGTCGGTTGGCAATCACTCTCAGTTGATGACATTTTAAGAAAAGCAAAATACTGCAGTGATGAGTTAGATGCAAAACAGAAGAAACTCAAGGAAAAGGCAATGTGGGCACAGGTGAAGGTAGCTGAACAGCAGATGGCAACATTGGAAAATAAAAAATTTCAGCAGAATCCAGGGAAGGTCAAAGGGAACTTTTCAAATAAGCCAAAATTTAATATAAATATTGAAGAGCTAAAACAAAAGCTACCTTGTTTTAATTGCGTCGAAATAGGACACTGGAAGCGTGAGTGTAAAAATCCGCCCAGAAATTTAAAGAATTCATCATTGAATCCACAGATGCAGAGTGAGGTAAATCAGCAGCAACAGCTACAGCGACAGTTAAATGAAATAAGTCAGCAGCAACAGTTAGCGAATCAGCAGAACCAATTGAATCAGCAGATCCAAATTCCACAGCCACCCTTGCCAAATTGTATGAATACACAGATACAGTCCTGAGACGGGTTTCTGCGGAGCTGAACAGGTAAAAAGATCACAAAAGGTAAATGTGTCAAATGTCTCTCAGCAATTTTGGCTAAAAGAAAATGAGAGCAGCGACTCAGAGGATTACTCATGACGGTGCCTGAGGGAGGAAGAAGAGTGTGCTTGGAGCCACTCTTGAGGAAGATCAGTCAGGTTCATTTGTAAATGGTAAAGTGAATGACAAAGATATCACTTTCCTTGTGGACACTGGTGCTACCCGTTCTACTGTTAGATCAGTGGAAATTGAAAATCTTCCTCTCTCGGGTGATTCTATCCAGGTAGTTGGTGTAGCTAATCAGCAGATTAAAACGAACCTGACAAAGCCAGTTGATGTGGAAATTGGAAATTACAAAGACAAACACAGATTTGTTGTTTGTAACAGCAGTCCTGTTAATCTTTTGGGACGGGACTTGCTTTGTAAGATGAATTGTAAAATGTATTGTTCAGAGGGTATTGAGCTTCAAACTTTAGAAGATGGCTTGTATAAATTGACATTGCTAATGGTTGACGAAGAAAATAAAATGTTCCCTGCTTTTGATAAAAATAACTTACCTGAAGAATTGAAAGAGACAGTAAATCCGAAAATTTGGGATTTGACTGGTGACGAAATGGGTTTAATGAAATATGTGGACCCAGTAAAAATTACTGTGAGACAAGGAATAGATTTTCCTAACATTCCTCTGTACAAAATGAAGCCAGAAACTATTGAGGGTGTCATTCCTGTGATTGAAAAATTCATTAAGCAAGGTGTTTTGAGAGAAATTGAAAGCAGCCCATGTAATTCACCGATTATGGGAATTAAAAAGCCAAATGGAACGTACAGAATAGTTCAGGACTTGAGAAAGGTTAATAAGATAGTTGTTCCTTGCTGTACAGTTGTACCGAATCCAGCTGTAATCTTATACCAGATTCCACATGATGCAGAATGGTACACGGTAATTGACCTGTGTAATGCCTTCTTTACGGTTCTACTGCATCCAGATAGCCAGCAAATTTTTGCGTTCTGGTTCCAGGATCGCATATTAGCATGGTGTCATATCCCTCAAGGGTATACTGAGAGTGCATCTATCTTTAATCAGTTATTAAAGAAATTCCCAGAAGATTTAAAATTACCTGGAGAGTCAACATTGGTTCAATACATAGATGACCTCCTAATTGCAGGAAAAACAAGAGAAAATTGTGTGACTGACACCATTACAATTTTGAATCGCTTAACAGATGAAGGACATAAAGTGTCACCTGCAAAACTACAGTTTTGCATGCAAGAGGTTAAATACCTTGGTCACAGAATTGCAAAGGGAATTAGACAAGTGACAATTGAGAGAATAAAAATGATTCGAGCAATACAACCACCGACAACACAAAGACAGATCAGGATGTTTCTAGGAATGGTTGGTTATTGTCGCCAATGGATTTGTGGGTTTTCAGTAATTGCAAAAACTTTGCAAAGATTAACAAAGTCAGACATAAAAGACCAGATTGTTTTGACAAAAACAGAATTGGAGGCTTTTGAAAAGCTAAAGAAAAGTCTCTGTGAAGCACCGGCATTGGGTATACCTGATTATGATAAGGAATTTGAGCTGTACTGTAGTGAAAGAGAAGGTTGTGCTTTGTCAGTGCTCATTCAGAAACATGGAAAGATGAGAAAACCTATAGCTTACTTTTCGGCTGTTCTTGATCCTGTTGCAAAAACATTGCCAGGTTGCTTAAAAGCAGTGGCTGCAACAAGCGTAAGCCTTGAGCAAAGTGAAGGAATCATAATGGGGTTTCCTGTAAAAGTATATGTACCTCATTCAGTTGAAACACTTCTTACTAGAAGTAAAACACAACACCTGTCGAGTAACAGATTGACCAAATATGAAAAAGTTATTCTGGGATCAGATAATGTATCCATTGCAAGATGTCTTAATCTCAATCCAGCTACACTTTTACCAGATAATGTGGTTTCTGAAAATGACACTGAAGCTAATAATGTTGATCATGAGTGTTTGGATGTTTTGGAATACTGTACTAAACCCAGAAAAGACATTAAAGATGTGCCTTTACCAGAGTCAGACATTGTTTACTTTGTTGATGGCTCCTGTTTAAGAACAGATGAAGGCATTTTGAGAGCAGCATATTCAGTCTGTAGAGTTTCTGAAATAATTGAGGGTTCAACTCTTGAAGGAATTCGTTAAGCACAAGTGGCAGAATTAGTTGCTTTAATTCGTGCCTGTGAAAAAGCAGCTGGGAAAAAAGTCACCATGGTGACTGCCAGCCAGTATGGATATGGTGTAGTCCAGGACTATGGTCAGCTCTGGTCTCAGAGAGGTTATTTAACCTCTGCAGGAACTCCAATCAGGAATGCGAAATTGATCAAAAGATAACATTCAGCTGCCAGAGAATTGTTGTTGTCAAATGCGGAGCGCACAAAAAAGGTCAAGATTACATAACTAATGCCTTTACAGATGAAACTGAACGTTACTGTGCAAAAAATAATCTTTCACTAAATCGGGAAAAGGATAATGACCATATAATGAACTCTCTCATGCTAATATCTGTGGTAGAAACATGGCAGGGAGTGAAAGACTTACAAGATGAGGCAGACAATGAGGAGAAAAACACATGGCTCAAAGAAGGTTGCAGACAGCAAGAGGAAGATGGAATTTGGGTTTACAAAGATGACAGACCTGTTATGCCCAATTGCAAGATTGCTGACATGGCACGGATGTACCATGGGCCAGGTCACTTAGGAAGAGACACAATGATCAGACAGTTCAGGGAGACTTGGTATAATCCAACATTTAGGGTTATTGCAGAGTCACTTTGCCAACGTTGTTTAATCGGTCAGCAAATCAATCCAAACAGAAAAACAGTTGTGAGCATGGGAACCATAGGACGGGAGGGTGGTCCTTTTACTAGGTTGCAAATGGATTTCATTGACATGCCACCACATAAGCTGAGGTACGTTCTTGTTATTGTCTGTTTTCAAGATGGGTGGAAGCGTTCCCAACACGTCACAATGATTCAATCACTGTGGCAAAATTGCTTCTAAGGGAGATCATACCTAGATATGGTTTTCCAGTAACTATTGAAAGTGATCGTGGCACACACTTTGAAAACAGACTGATTGAATTAATTTGTGAAGCATTTGGCATTAAACAGAAACTGCACTGTTCTTACAGACCGAAAGCATCAGGTGTCGTAGAGAAAATAAATGGCACAATCAAAAACAGAATCTCAAAAATGTGTTTAGCTACAGGAATAAAATGGACTGATGCACTTCCACTTGTTTTGATGTCTTTAAGAAGCACTCCAGATAAGAAAACAGGTCTTAGCCCTCATGACATACTCATGGGAAGAGTAATGAGACAAGCTTTTGTTCCAGTTGGAAAGTTGTTAGCAATAAATGATAGTGCAATCTTAGATTATTGTAAGCAGCTCTCTGATGTGGTAACTTCTGTATTCCATCAGGTGGAAACAGATGTGATTTCAAAAGAAAAGGAGCCGGCTCATGATCTATTGCCAGGAGATAAAGGTTCATCGGAGGAGGAACTCTTTGGTACCCAGGTGGCAAAAAGCAAGACAAGTAATTTTAGTTACAACAAACGCAGTAAAGTGCAGGGGTCTGAAAAGGTGGGTGCATGCTAGCCATACACTTCGTGTACCTGCACCTAATAACCCTGACGAAGGTAGTGACGACACTACAGCCGATTCAGAAGAACCTGAAAATCCAGATTCTGAAGATCGACAGGGAAGTCGACATCTGGAAAACTCAGAATCAAATCAAGAATCAAATGAAAAAGATCTAGACGTCGTTGTTGTTGATTCAGAAAATGATGAGGATGTTCTAGAAAAAATAACTGAAAAGAAAACTGTGTCAGAAGAGATTCAAGATCAGGAGAGTATTAAAAAGCAGATTGGAAACTCTGAAAGCAGGAACAAAATTCTGGAACTGGGAAGCTAGAAGTCATTCCGGAAGAGGAGGACGAATTACCAAGTACCAGCTACAGGGATGTTGTTCCTAACGGAGTGAAGCTGCCGAGTAAAGAAGTTCCTAGATACAGTGTTGAAATCTCTGAAACTGACTCAGATGACAGTGACAAAGACTCTGAGATAAGAAGATTCAGAAAAAGAACTTGGAAAGCTGAATGTAATGAAATTGAGCCTTAGAAGAAACTCTTGAGAAAAGGTGATGTCTGGCCTAAAGAAGATTTGAAGTTCAAATTTGTGAATAAGTCGAAAGAACAGGCCAACGAAGTGTCAAGTCAGAAGAGTGATTCAGACAAAAAAAGAGCAAGCTGGAAAGAAAATTGAAGTAATTACTAGAAAAAGCAAGAGACCATTGAAGCCCAATCACAAGTACAAATCTCCGGAATGGGCCTATATTTTGATTCCACCAGTAGTTGAAGTTAGCAGTAGCAGCCAAGAGGATTTGGAAGAAAATAGTGACAATGATTAGGGTTTAGTCTTCTTTAAATTGAGGTTTGGTTTTTGGCATAAGGCTGAGGAAATTGTGTTAGGTGACACAAGGTCGAAGAAATTGTGTTAGCTGGTTACACTTTATAGACGCAAGGTCGAAGAAAAGTTGTTAGAGGGTTACTAAAAAAAAACAATTACAAAGTGGAGGGTGTTTGACTTTGTCTTGGACTAATTTGACTATTTTGATTTTTAAATTTTGTTTTTAGTGAGAGCTGAGTAAACCTGCGTAAACATGCCTAATACTGGTAATTCAATATGTGCAATTTTTAGAAGATGTTGCAAAAGGTCTTCCATTTGTGTGATTTTAATTATACTTGTTTAGTTAATTTTGGCAGTCATTTTTCCTCTTGGCATGGATAAAGAGGACTATAAGATGAATATGACAAGAAAAGCTGAATCTAAACAAGCTGTTCATGATATCAGGCAAAACTAATAGAGTTATTGAGCATAAACCAGAGATCCATCAGGACAGATCTGTTGGAGATTTTTCTACTAATTCTTTTTCCAGACTCCTATCGGAGTATGTAAGAGTCATGGATGTTAAAGACTGTTATGTGTGTGTTAAGCTTCCTACTTCAGTTTCTGAAGCGGTCAAGTATAATATGCTTCCTCTTACTTATGGAATAACATGCAGTGTTATATCAAGCTTGTTTTATCAAACAGGTCGACTGGAATACTACTACTAAGACTTTGATGAGATCTTTGCTAACTTAAAAATTGTGCATAGTCTTAACAAGGTTAGGCCTCCTAAGCAGATGAGTGAATTCTTTCTGGTAACAAATGAACTCACCTATGAGTATGCTTACAAGAATAATTTAACTTGCAAAATGAGAGATGAAGAAAGATCTTTCCTTGATCAGGTTGAGGAAAAAAAGAGCGATTTACAAAAGGAATGAGATGCTGAAACAAACAAAATCCAAATTTTGGCAGCTCGAGGACGAGAAGCTCAATGGTGAAAATAGATATGCTGCTATTCACATTGATGATCCAGTTGGTGGAAAGCTATGCATTAGAAGAGATAACACGCTTTACGACAATTATTTTGTCGGTGCTAGCCAATGTGAGGACACTTATCGGATTGTAGGGGGATGGGGATTTAAAGGTGGTAAAGACCCAATATTCCCAGGAATCTATTTTGTGTGTGGAAATAAGGCGTATTTCAGCCTCCCAGACCATTGGTATTGTACATGTTACCTTGGTTTTGTCTTTCCTAAAATTTCTCATGTTGACAGAAATGGGGAAGGTTCATTCGAAATTGGCAAACACCTGAACAGATTTAAAAGAGAAAGTTTTTCTGAGATCATGGGAGATATATTTGGTGCAATAATTCCTATGGTAGGAATTACTCTGAATGCAATTAAAATCAGAAAGGTTTCCACAATTGTTGACAGATTGTCCACTGATACTACAGGTGGTTTCCAGTTGGTTAATACTGAACTCATTGCTACCAGAAGCATGGTTATGCAAAACCGGCTTGCTTTAGACATTCTCCTAGCAAAAGAGGGAGGAGTCTGTGGGATTTTGGCTGTCCAGCACTGCTGCACGTATATCCCAGATAAAAGTCAGAACATAGAATTACTGATAAAAAATAGCACTGAATTTCTCTCAGAAATAGAACCCATGGAAAGTGAGTTTTTCTGAACGTTTGGCTAAAAGATTTGGGGCAATTAAAGAGTGGTTTGCAGATATTGTCAGTTCAATCATTGGCAAAGTGCTTTATCCTGTAATAATCATTATTATAGTGACACTTTTGTTAAAAATCAGTTGCATGATTCACAAGAGAAAGAAGCATGTAAGGGAGAAAAAGAGGATTTATAAACTCAGAAAGGCTCAGGAGAAGGAGATAGAAATGGATGAGTTCCGCAGGGCTCAATATGAGAGTACCAGGCAGACTGATGAAACAGGAGTTTAAACTTACTAACACAGAGAGAGATCATTATATGACATTACTGAAAGTAAAAATTTAGAATAAATGTTTGGTGATTTATAAATCACCAGATGAGGGAGTTGATGAAGCGGACTTTCAGAATAAAGCACGCTGAATTAAAACTCATAATCTTCATATACTAATGAGTGTTGCATGTTTTTGTATTAAACCAACCTAGAATAATGTGCATCGACAAACACGTGGGTTTAATTATTTGTGCTCGTCATGTTGGTCATTCTGTTTTAAATAATACATTTACCTTGTCTTTCGTTTTGTCGAACATTAACTGTGGCCGTTTCAAATAATAGCATGTACATTCTTTTAAATGTGCTTTTGTTTATGTCGTGTTTTCTCATGTTTGTGCTCGAAGCCAAGTGATCTTTTATTCTTCCAATGTCGTTAATTTATCTAGGTATCGTCTGGTGATAGGAATATAATTTACAACACTTAGAAACAGTGACGTTGTGTCCTACATAAAAGCTAATTATTATTAGAGTTGGTGTGCATGCATGCGTTTGCAAAACACCACACAGGTTTTGCCAAAGGGCACAAAGTGTTTCATTTTGAAGCAGACCTTAAAGGTTATCCAAGAAAGATATGTCAGCATATGCCATAATACAAAGGTTCCATAAAGAACATTGAAACAAGGTAAATGGTATGGCATGACAACAATCTGCCTCTTTTAAATGCGGCTCCGAGCAGATGAGTATCTCCTCAGTTTTATCTTATTAGATTTTAATTAGGTGCTTTAACTTGCTTATTTGCATGAATTTTGATGTATTATGACTTGTTTGATGTTTCTTTACATGACCCTTGAAAACTTTCATTGGTTTCATGTTCTACGTTCATATGCTACTTGCGGGCTAACAACCCCCCCCCTTTCACCCGTTTCCCTACTGGCCTCCAATTTACGGAGGTCCCCTCGCCCCTTCTAATCGTTTCCCTTTGAAATAGGCCGTCAGGTAAGTTTATTTTGTTCTTACTTTCAGGCGGGCGTCGCACGCACGCTGCCTCCTTCTGGGAGAGCCTGCGATGCAGGTGGTATAGTCCCCTGCCGGCGCGCTTCAGAAGCGCTGATTCCCCGATGCGCTTTGTCGATCCTTAAACCCGCCATCGAGGATTCCTACTTCTTCCGATGCGGGCTCACACGGCAGAGGGCGACATAAAAAGGAAGGTACCTCTGCAGCAGGTGCTTCACGCGCTAGGGCTGCCAAGGAACTTTCCTCTGCCGCTACGTCCAGCCATGAGCCTGGGGGATTGTTTTCTTTCATCCCTATAGCAACGAGGCTCACGATCATCAGTTGACGATCAGCTGGACTAGATAGGACGGTTTTGGATGTTTTGACGTAAATCGTTTTAATACCTTACTCTTGCCCACAATAACAACAACAACAAAAAAAGGTGTGATTAGGAGGCTTAAATATGGTTATTCTTATTGAGAGTTAAGAGCAATACAGAACATAAAAAATGCCATAGGGTTTACAGTCTGACCCATAAGGATCATCTCTATAAAAAAAAATTAAAAAGGAAGTAAGCTATGTCTGACTCCGAGCAGGCTAGCGCTTCCTTTGATAATGAAATCTTCAGGTTAATTATCCAAAAGGAAATGAGATCATGTATGTTGGAGACCCTTGGTCAGGTCATCCCCAATAAAAGATCTATTCCTTTTCAAGAGGATATAGCTAATGGAGCACCTGACTTAAGGGGTAAACGAATTAAGAAATCTAACAATATTGAAATTTCTACCCCCATCAGCACTGAAGGTCCTAGCACCTCTTCATATGTGGGCGGTTTTGACACCTCAAATATAATTGGAGGTCCTCGCACCTCAATTTTAAAGGGTGTCCTTAGCGGCACAACAGCGGATGGTGCCCTTCGCAGCACGAATAATTCGGATGCCCGTAGCAGCACAATATCTAATAGTGCTCAAGACAATATCAGAGATGACCAATATACTCAATGATGAATTTTTAGATGTACCCGACGAGTACATATTAGATCTAGATGATCTAGTCGATGACCTGTTCAACACAGAAGAGGAACATCTTCCTTCTTCAAAAGACAACATTCTAGACCCTTTGGGGGAAGAAATGTTTTCGTCCTTAAATTTAAAACATCCTAAATCCACACAATGGTCTCCTCAGGACCACGTTTCTAAATTTATTAGGAAATGGCTTCACAACCTGCTGGAAAGGGACACTAGAAATATCCTTAGAGCGGAATGCTCAAGACCTACCATCGAAGATAAGACTTGTCAAACACCTAATCTTGACCCAGAGCTTATTAAATTTATTTTTAAACTCTGTTGCGATCCGCGAAAGGGAATAGAAAAATCATTTAAAGGTTGCCAGGACCGTCGTGTTGTATAGCGTTTTAGGACCCTAGTGTAATTTTACCGATTCATGCCCTTATATAGGTATAATTCACATTACCCTTATATAGGCATAAAAATCATACCCATATTTAGACATAACCCATCCAGTCCAAATACAGCATGGCTACTTCCACCAGTTCCAAAAATCCACAACGATTTCTTGGAAAACTCTGCTTCAGCAGTCAGGGACATCCCCTTTCTTGAATATTGATTTGTAAATGTAAATGTGGCGTATTTGTATAGCGCGAACAGTGACCCGGAGGCATCCCGGCGCTTGTACTCCTACCACAAGGGAACCCCTCCTGGCTTTTCCTTGTGGGGTGTCCACTCCTGGGCATCCCATGGTGAAACCAGGCATCCCTTGTGTATCAGGGGGCCTTTGTGGAGACTAAGCAAGCTATTGCCCAGAGTTGCAGCGTGGGACCCATGCTTAGAATCGGCACTGAGGCGAGAATATCCGGTCAGAGGAATTTAAGCCCGAAACCCGCCGAGGCGGGAATCGAACCCTGGTCCCTGGCCAGCGTTCTGCATCAAGGTCTGCCGCTCTAAGCATTGAGCCACACTTCTCCATTTGTTCTAGAAATCATGGTGTTTTCAACCGGTGTTGGGCAATCGAGTCCCGAGACAGAGATACCAGACCTCCTTCATTCTAAACCAAGGTACGGAGCTGATTAGACCCTAAGAGAAATCTTGGTTAGATTCTTGGCAAAGAAAGCTAAACCACAGCTTCCCTCGTGCTAGACTAAGGTTAGGTACATCGGGGTAGGCGTATTTTAAATAAATACTTTTATTGAAAACACCCGTCTCTCCATTTCTCTGCACCTCTGGTGAAACAAAGCATGCACGATTGACTGAGTAAAATATCTATCTATTGTTTCCACGACTCTGAAGACCAGTTTTATTCTTGGGGAAACAAAGTTGTCATGATTATGCGGTTGTCAGAAACTATTCCCTTCTTGTGTATTTGAGAAAGTTTCTAGTGACCTCTGAGCTATCTGGCACTCACAATTAAGTCTAATATATTCGATAGAGACCTAGTCGACTTAAGTCCTACGTCACTTCTATAGGATATATTATTCCAATGCGCAGAGCCTATTGGGAATATAGGAACTACTCTACAGTCTTCTGGACATTCTTGACCCCCTAACAAGAATCCTCGACTCGGCTGAGGAGAGCCATATCCACGGCACTCCCCTTGACGTTAATCTTATTAGAGGCTGGAGTCAATAATACTTTTAGGCAACTCTAATGCTAGCATTAACGCTGAAAGACGTAGATTGATCCTCTACAAGATTGACCCCAAGCTTTCAGATATGGCCTACAAGGAGCCATCCTCAAATCCAAAAGGACTTCTTTTCGGAGAGAAATTAATTAAGTCACTTGGGAAATATGTCTTGAGATCCCGTGGGGCATTCAACTCCAATCCACCAAGTAAGTGCTCATCCCCCCCCCGTCCCTTCTATCCCCTTAAAGGGGGAGGCAGACTCAAGCTTTTTTCCATAATTGGAAGTTGATAACTCAAGACCCATGGGTCAACACGGTCAAAGGCTTCATGATAGATTTTGTTCGGGTTCCCTTTCAATCTTCCTTCCCAAGAGACATACCTCTCTTTGGAAAAACAAGAAATAGTGGAAGAGGAAATATCCTCTATGCTCAAGAAGGGTGCAATAATAGAAGTCCCTTTGAACACTTTAACATTCATAAGTACAGTATTCATTGTAGAGAAAAAAGGAAAAGGCTGGAGACCGGTAATAAATTTGAAAAGTCTCAACAAATTCCTAGTCTACAGACACTTCAAGATGGAGGGTATCCACCTCCTGAGAGACCTCCTCTTGAAAGAAGACTGGTTGGTCAAACTAGTTTTAAAGGATGCATATTTCAAGATTCCTATGGCCGTAATCCATCAGCCTTTCCTCCAATTTATGTGGAAGATTACCTTTACCAATTCCAGGCACTTCCGTTCGGACTTTCCACCAAGGTTATAAGGACTGTCGCCTCTTTCCTGAGAGAAAGAGGCATTCGCCTTATCATTTATCTTGACGACATTTTCATAATGTCTCAAGACCTTCAACAGATTCTCCTAGACTTAGACAGGATAGACTTTTCTTTGTTTATAATATTCATGACTGACTCCCTCAAAATCTCTGGAGTTCCTCGGTTTCACCCTAGATACCTCCAAGTGTCTCCTCCTTCCTTCCACCAAAATATCAAAAAAAGCAAGAAAGAAATAACATATTTTGAGACAAACAGACCTTCCACTGAGGGATCTAGCCAGACTTTTGGGCCTTCTCTCTTCTTCTATTCAAGCAATTTTCCCAGGCCCCTTGAATTATCAGGCCGTACAAAGGATAAAAGGGAGAGCCCTGAGATCAGGCCTTTGGTACGAAGATCGGATAACCCTGGATCAGGGTGCCAAATCAGAACTAGTATGGTGGTTGGACAACCTAGAGGCCTGGAATGGCAAGGCAATCTTTGGCTCGGAACCAGATTTTGTTTTGGAATCTGATGCTTCCCTACACGGTTGGGGTGCATGCTTTTGAACCAGAACACAGGAGGGATCTGGTCTCGGGAAGAATCCTCTCACTACATCAATTTACTGGAACTTATGGCTGGCCTTTATTCGCTTATGCGCTTCAGACATTCCCTCCAGGGGAGGTCGGTCATTTTAAAGATGGTCAATATGTCTGCGGTAGCTTACATCAATCGTTTGGGCAGTACCAAATCTGCCGATCTCTCCAATTTAGCCAGGAAACTCTGGATGTTCTGTCTAGAACACAAAATTGCCTCCAGAGCTGAATATTTTCCAGGAAAATCGAACATCTCTGCCGATTGGAACTCCAGATTCCTATTGGATCACAGCGATTGGAAACTCAATCCAATTGTTTTCAATTCCCTGAACAAGATTTGGGGTCCTTTCGAGGTAGACCTTTATGCGAGCCGTCTCACGTATCAACTAGAGAATTATTTCAGTTGGATGCGGGATCCCAATGCACTAGCAGTGAATGCCTTCCTGCAACCTTGGTCAGGAATCCTCGCATATGCCTTTCCTCCCTTTGCCATGATCTAGAGGGTCTTACAGAAAGTGAGACAAGGGTGCTTTCTGGTCTTGATAACTTTTTTGGCCATCCCAAGCATTGTTTCCCCCCCTCCCCCAACACCCCCCACCCTGGAACTAGCATTCGACATTCCCCTCTTAATCCTTTCTCTAGAGAATCTCCTCACAGACGTAAACGGAGATTCCCATCTGCTAACCCAAACCTTTGGAAACCTAGCAAATCTGCACTTTTTACAAAAAAAACTAGACATCTGAGGGAATCTAGGGTGGGGTGATGTGTGTGGCTCTTGCCAGGTTTTCCTACTGGGAATCCCTTGCAAACTGTAAACTTTGAATTAAAAAAACTAATTTTCCCACACATTTCTGTGAGGAACTTTCCCCTCACTGAAATTTAGAGGGGGGGGGGGTGAGGCGTTTTTAAGCACAGGTTGAGGTTTGCAGGCCGTTGGTGGGCACAAAAACGCTCCACACAAGACCGCCAACCCGGACTCCCCTAGTTTTCCAGTTCTCAAAAATGTGCAGTATTGTAAGTGTTACTTCTGAGTCTATCCACAGCTGAAGCACAAATACATACTGGCTGGTTTTGGTATTACCAGTAGTAATAGGGTCAAAATGGCAACACTATCTGACTACTGAACCCATTACTTGGTGCTAGTGAGTCGTCAAGGCACCAATCACTTTATGACCCATTCACACGTCTTTCATGCACCCCACACAATGCCATTCATACAGCCTTCCACCAGCCCAACAAACACACACAATACTCCCCTCAACAAACCACCACTATTCAAGGGCTCATCAAATTCATACCTCAACTCGACTACAACACCATTCACACTGTCAGACAAATCAACTTATAGCTACACACCTCTTGCAAACTAGTATACACATCCCAACAGGCACATTCGATCAGCCAAACCCCGCACATTCCATCAGCCAACCGCCACACATACCGCCACACATTCCATTGGATTATAGAGTGAAATTAACTATCTCAATTTCTAGTTCAACAGCGTAGCACCTGAAGGGTAATGTCATTTTTGTACCTATTTTAAAGATTTCAATTAAGTCCTCGGTAGGTAGTTCCTGTGCTGTCATTAATTTAGATGTGCTCACATAGCAACCATTGGAAATAGTCGCAAATGTGTCAAAAGAGTTGTGAAATCGATTTTTCTGGAGGTAAAAGCAAAGTGTTTCACTGCTGTGTACATTTGTATGGGCTGTCAGATAATCACACCTTTGAACTTTGCTGGGAATAATTTTAAGAACTGCTGCTGGAAAAGGCTGGTGTAGGAAATGTTCTCTGTTCATAGGATTAGTTTGGCAGATTGGTTAACAAGGTAATCCATTAGCAGACATGACCAGTGACAATGTATGCACAAAAAAAGAGAAGGTTAAATTTACGGAACAATGTTCGGAACTGCTGGTTGATTCAGTCCTGGCAAATTTTGATGTTTGATCTGGTTCATAGTCCCATCGTACATCTTTGCGCAACAAAAACAATATCTGGAGACTGTCCTGCAAAAGACAAATGCAATATCCGCAACCAAACCCCTTGTAACTAATATGAAGAAGAAATGGCATTAACCGTGCAAGAAAGTGCATGAAGATTATAGCAAGGCTAAAAAACAAAAAATGAAGTCATGGAAACTTTTTCCTCTTCTCCTTTTGTTAAGGAAACTTTAGGCCCAGGTGACATTTTTACTACATGGGTGTAATCTTGAGTAGTTTGTGTAAATGTTGTGAAAAGCAAAAATTCCGAAATAACTCAACTACGCATTGTGGAGTGATTAAGTAACATCCCATGCAAAAATTTAGAGCAAGCACATGGAACAACTTGATCAGAACGCAAGCGGCTGCTGTATGTTGTGGAGACAAACAAGTTACCTCTGGTAATTCTCTTACTTGTATGCAGCAAGTATGTATTTTGTGTTTTTTTTTTGCATAAAATGCACCCTTTCAAACTTTTTTGAAGAAAGTGCAAATATTCTGCAAAATTATATCATCTAATGCCAGTCTTGCATACTTAATTTTATGTAATTTTTCAGATATGTTACATTACACTCATCTCACACACCCCTACATAACTTCAAACACTTCCAAGATGTAAAAAGTTGTATCCACAAATCTGCTCTATTGCCAATCTGATAAACGCGTACACCATAATAGAATCCACAAGTAGCAAGGCTATCACTAGTTTCCCCAGCTTAAATTATCCCAATCCCCGTCAGTGAAGTAAAAGAAGATTGCTAACTCCAGCCCCTCCCTGGAGGAAAATAGCATGCAAATACCAATTCTGGAGAACACACTTTAGCATCCAAAAACGAATTTAACTCCAAATTAACACACATCAAAATCAGACGTCTTCAGAGTTCTATTGTAAGGAAGTATAAACTCAATACCTGTCTCCACTAAGCTCATCCTGTCTCATACAGAGCAGCATTGAACTAAAACTCCTTTATTTGTAAAGAAGTGCATTTTATATATAAAATTTATATTTCCACTGGGGAAAGAAAAAAGAAAAAAAAAAAAAAAAAGGATACAGGGACGTTAAAGTCAGGCTCAGATTTCACTCGTACAAAACCAGTGAAATTCGGCAGCTAGTTACCTGAGCTAACTATAACTTATGCCCCTGCAATGCACGGTTTAGAACCACACATATTACAGAACTCATGACATGGTCAATGGCATCATCCAGTTAATGCGAGTGTTTACTAAAACTTGTGTTTTAGGTGAATATACTAAAAAGGTACCACAAAAGTTAAATTAGTATACGTTGTGTTGTGTACTACTACCGAGTTGTTCCCTTTTGTACCAGTTTACGTGAGTCACTGTGTGTATCCATGTGTGAGTAGGAGTCTGAGTGACTACAGGTGTGTGAGTGGCTGTAGGAGTGTATAAGTGGGTGTCTTAGTGGCGGTCTGTATTGGTGGGTGCGTCAGTGGCTGTATGGGTGGGTGAGTTGGTGTGTCGGTTTGTCAGTAACTGTAGGGGTGAGTGTTTGAATGGTTGTGTGCGTGATTAACTGGGTGTGTAAGTGGGTATCTGAGTGAGTGTTTGGTTAATGAGTTGGTGTGTGAATTGCTGTATAGAAGAGTTAGTGTCTGAGATTGGCTCTATGGGTGAGTGAGTGGTTGTAAGGATGTGTGAATGGGTATTCAAGTGGTTGTGTGGCAACAATAGGGGTTCTTTGCCCCACAAACAACCCTCAGCAGCCAAGGGTACTTTATCGCCCAACCAGTAGTGCGCCAGCGGCCCCTCTGCAAAATGGTTGAGAAAAGGGGCAGGGCCTCTGGTGAGGTCTCTGCAATACCACAGGAGGTAGGGGGGGGGGGTGAGGGACTTTCTCCTGGCAACATTAGGGGTGGTTGCCCTCCCCCCCAACCACTATCAGCAGCCAAGGGGACTTCATCCCCCCCATACAGAGTGGTTGAGAAAGGTGGCGGGCCATCCTAGCACTCAGACTTGCTCTCTACAAGTCCTTCATTAACTTTTTTTTTCCTTTTCCTTTTCCTTTTCCTGCACTTGTGGCATTACTCTTTTTAGACTCCCTCCACAGCGTGTCCTCTCCGTTGACTGACAATCAGAAAACAATTAATTTCCGCTTGCTTTCCATCCCCCTCAATGAGTCCTGTTTGTTGTACTTTTCACCAAGCTCTACCCTTGCCCTCACCTTTTTTTTTTTATCATTACCAGCCCCACATATATCCTCTTTATCTCTCCTTCTCCATGCGTTGGCCCAACCAGCTTGCTCCTATGGACTCTAAGTCTTATCTCAAATCTTCTCTTTCCCAAAGCTCTGCCATGTGCGCCATGGACTTGCTTCTTTCATGCTGTACCCACCAGTGTCCGTTACCCCGCCTCCCCCTTCTGTTACATTGGCATGCCCCCTGCACCTTCATTTGTCCTTACATTATGCCGAGGTTCATAAATAAATTACAAAAGCAAAATAAAATAATAATAAGTACTGTTGTCCAAAAAATTTCCGAAGTAGCTACTGTCCACTTCCTGTATGAGCGCTGCCCAACCTTTGCTGTTCCCACTAAGATGCTGGCTGTGGTGTGGTTAGGGCGGAATAAAATATTGTGTGGATAGTCATATGTGGAAAACCCTCTACATAGTTAATACTCATTAAAACTTGCATTTGTTGCAGGTGTACAGGACTACTCTTGCAAACTCGAGTTAATGCATTACATTCTGAATTCTGCTCCTATGTGGGTCATAAACCGGAGTACAATATTTCGAATTTTATAGAGAACTGCACCTCAGTTTCCGTACGGTCTACCATTACCACCAAATCAATCTAGTTGAAGAAAGAAAAAATAAACATAAATATGGATGTGTTGACATGGCAAAATTAGCCAATTAGGATATACTTTTAAATTTACTAGAGTGATTCTGCATCAAGTAAATGATTGTTCATTTTGAAGCTGGTGGGGGTTCAGATTTTGAGAGGGGTGGGGGGCAGAGAGCATTATGGTATCGATAGCTAAGAACTGTAGTAGTTATGTAGCAATCATACAGTTACCATTCATAAAAATCAACACATTAACCATTTACCAAAGATCAAATGGTTTGTTTATTCTAGCTCCTTTAAAACTGCTCCGAGAGCAAGACGGTAGAAAACTATACAAAGCAGTTATCACAGAGGTTTACATTATTGAAATTCGGCATCATCGCTGGCTTTCAATATTCACGCAAGTTACAGTCCATACTTTTGTATGATTTCCTTTGCTTTCGATATATAGGCAGCCATGGCATCTTCCTTTGAGGTACCTAAAGGTAAACAAAGGTTTATTGATCTGTTTGCTACAGGTTGTAAAAAGGATTACATTCTAAATCAAGATGGAGTATTTACCCTTTCTTAGATTCCATGCTTCCCATTTGGCCTTCGCCTTCAATTCTAGCATTCCAGGAGCATCTTAAAAAAAAAAAAAAAAAAAAAAACACACTATGGTCAATACATTCTCGCATAAGGCTACATCGCTTCTAGCAGCTATGCTATCCGGAATCTTAAAAATATCTTTAAAAAGCTGCTGATGTCAAACAGTTTGTCGTCTTTTCAGTGTAATCCAGGTTTTGAAAAGACCCCATTCAATGTAAATTTGAAACTAGTTCAATTGCAAATCGAATGACCATGCACTTGCCTCTCTCCGAGAAACTCATTGTGTCTGGTTATGAAAATTATCCAGAAACTGCTGAGAACTCTAAAACAGGTCAGTCTCTGGACATCCAATAAACTACTCCTATAGATTCATGCACCCCACAGCAGCTCCCACTGGATACCAAGACCATGCCACAACCAAAATACATTCCCCAAGATTTCGTGTTGGCAGAGACAATGACATGCATACAAGCTATTGACGGTAGTCTAAATGCCAGGTTTATATTCAAGCGGATTGGGTTTTTACTAGATTAATTGTGATAGCACTCATCAAGAGCGGATTACAGAAGCAGCTTGTTAATGTTAGTTAATCGGGCGATCATGAAAATATCTGAAAAGCCAAGTTGAAGGCCATCATGATCTAGATGAATCTTTGAACCGATTTTTGGCAGTCTCAGATAAAGCTGCCCTGACAAATATTGTTCTAAGTGGCCCTCACTTTACCTCTGTTGCCGTTTTAGAATAATGCAAAAATGAACAATTGATGGACAGAATGCTGAACCACATCAAACTCACCCCCAGTCAGAGATTCTGGGCCTAAAGCCATTGTGTTTTTGTTCACCAAACCATTACAGTTTGAACCCAGCAATATGCAAATAAAATCAGTCTGGATCTCGCTCGCCCTGGAAACAAGCATCTTAGGACTGGTTTTGGGGTTAGCTCCACTCATCAGCAGGAGGCCTGAAGCCAGTGGCATGGAGGACACAGGACCCACGCCTGAGAATACCCATCGCACTCGGGGTGACAAAATGCAAAAAGAACAATTGCTGGACTGAACTCTTTTCGCCTTTTTTGGAAGAGGTATGGGACTTTGGCCCAGTCAGTTTGTAGCAGGGAGAGTTGTAAAAAGAGCAATTGATGGACATAATGCAGAACAATGTCCTACATTCACCCCAGTACAGAGATCTGGGCCTAAACCCATTGTTTTTTGCTCACTAGGGCATTCCAGTTTGGAGCCAGCCATATGCAAATCAGTTTTGACCCTGCACCCAATAGGAACAGTCCAGCCTGAACTGCCAGGCCAGGTCCTCCCTGGCCTGGAAACAAGCCTCCTAGGACCGGTTTCGGGCTTTCAGCCAGGATAACTTGACTCCAGTGGCATGGAGAGGACGGGACCCACGTCTGGGTATACCCATCCCACTCAGGGATACCAATGCAAAAAGGACAATTCATGGACAGAATGCAGAACAATGTCATACATTCACCCCAGTACAGAGATCTGGGCCTAAATCCATAGGGTTTTATTGCTCACTATGCCATTCCAGTTTGGTCCCAGCTCACTACACCACTGGATTCAAGCTAGCCTGCCTGATGAAGGGTGATGCCCTGAAACTGGTCCCTGAATGCTTGTTTCTGGTTTCCCATAAGTAACAGGGTCAAGACTGATTTGCATATGGCTGGGTCCAAACTAGGGTGGTGTGGTGAGCAAAAGAGTGATGGATTAAACCCATATCCTTGTGACTGGAGTTGAATGTTTGCATTGTCCAGTATTCTGTCCATCAATTGTTCCTTTTGCATATGTAGCAGGTAGAGGACAATCCCTCCCTGCCCCCACTGTGTGTCCCCATCATGACTAAATTACTTTACTATGCCGGCCTGTTTTAGGTCTGCACACTAGGGCAGCCTGTGCCTTTGCTATCTCCAGTCCATGCCTGCAAGCAACTTCTTTACTTGCCATCCAGTGGCGCATACATTGCTCTATCTTCTGTGCTCAAAAATCAGTCGAACTTCCAGTCTTCTACCATTTTGTCCTCAAGGTCACCCCCTTCCCCCTCCATGGCTATATGGCTTGCAAATATTCCACCCATATCCCCCTTTTGGCCTCGTACTCCAGCATCCTTCTGGAGCGGGTCAGCTTTGGGTCTACCCCTAGTGCCTCTGCTCTGCTTCGAGGTCTGTCTGCTTTACCTCTACCCCTCCATTCCACCATGACGGTTTGCTTTACTTCTGGCATAGGGTAAATGAGAGACTGAGACCAAGAAGTGAAAAAAAAAGGAAAGGACTGTGTGCCATTTTAAGACCTGTCAGCCTTATGGTGGTCTTCCCCATCCAACATTTTGCCTTTCCCCTCAATTGTTTCTGGCCTAATTTTTACAGCCTTTAACCATATCAATGCTTACACAATTCATTGTCAATGCTGGATTTTTTAAAATCCCATTGTTCATGACGAGCTCAGCTCGTCATGAGTGTATGGAGGTGTACATCATGACGAGCTGAGCTCGTCATGAGCGTCCAAGGAGTTAAGACTGTGCACGTTACCACTGCTAAGCAATGCTAAGTGCTTTTGCTCGAACAGGTACTTCTTCCTTCCAAAGGTTGCAATGCCCTTCCATGTTGGCCAAAATACAATTATACAATGATCAACTATTCGTAGGGTATGTAGGAGCCAAGAAAGGGAAGGCCGTGCAGAAACTGACCATCTCAAGATGGATAGTGCTCTGCATAAAAATATGCTATTCTTTGGCCAAGAATCCACCTCCTAAGGGCTTGCAGGCTCATTCCACAAGAGCAAAGGCTGCGACCACTGTTAGCTGGCGGAGTCCCTGCTTGGGACATCGGTCAGACAGCAACATGGGCTTCTCTGCACACATTTACCAATCAGTACAGCCTGGATAATCCAGTCCATCCTGAAGGGCACTTGCCTGTTTGGTCCTAAAGGACTTTGGTCTAAAATCTGTTTTACACACCCACCTCCAGGGAGGTATTGCTTGGGGGATCTATTCTACTTCAAGGACTCTGCGCCTGAAGTCTATCAGATTAA
Source organism: Lissotriton vulgaris (assembly GCF_964263255.1). Lineage (NCBI taxonomy): Eukaryota > Metazoa > Chordata > Amphibia > Caudata > Salamandridae > Lissotriton > Lissotriton vulgaris. The sequence continues at coordinate 859,451,365 of NC_141698.1, forward strand.
CATGTTACATGATACCTTTGGAATCACCTTATCCGTTAGTGATTCCATCTAGCTGCAGATTCTTTACCGGCTCTCCCATCCTCCCGGCTCTGCGAACTGATTACAGTGTAAGGGTCACCCTTCGAAGGGCCTTAGAAATTCACATCAGTTTCACATGTGCTCCTCGTGGCTCCATTCTTCTGGTGTGGAAAGTCACGAAAAGAAACTAATGGGCTTACTATTTTATAGGTGGTACAAGTCTCTCCCTAACCCCCTCCCTGACCCTCCCTTAACCACTCCTTAGTTCCTAAACTCGTTCCCTTTAGTAGTAAGTATTCCCCATATTACAGCCACTCTTCCAACCCTCCCACATTTGCTACCAAAATGTATACTTACATGCCCGGAAACTCTGCATTCCGATCTCTGCACAGAAAAAGATAGGAGAGGCAGAGGTGCAACTGGCAGGAGAAGAACAAATGACTGACCAGGGTCAAGCACATCCAATCCCTATGTACAGTCTATCAGTAGATGGTGCAATCGCTTCCTGCGCCCGCCATCTGGAGATGCGGATAGTGGCCAAATGTTCAGGAAAAATGGAAGGTGCACTCGGAGTAAATCGATCAGGCCAAGTTAGTCCAAAAATACTTCTTTATTTAGTTAATCTTAAAACTAGCACATAGCCAACTCGTTTTGTTCCCAATTTGTCAGAGGGAACTTAATCGGGGCTCTTAAATGTCCAACTGCATTATCGATATAAATTGTATGGTAGAACCTCCAAACACTCAATCAACCTCGAATGAGAGGTGGGCATGTGTTGCAGTATCTCAACACCCAAGTAATAAAGGATTCCAAATATCTAAAATTGACTCTCGTAACGGCATGATAACCTGCTGGTTATCATGCTGGTAAGCGAGACTGCTATACTGTACAGGCCGCACATCAGGAACCTTTAATTAATAAGTCCCTTGAAGGTCAAGCGGCTCCTTGGACCTTTGTGAATTTTAAATCACTTTTGGATATTTGGAATCCTTTATTACTTGGGTGCGAGATCCTACAACACATGTCCACCTCTCATTTGAGGTTGATTGAGTCTTTGGAGGTTCATACTTATCTACCATACAATTTATATCGATAACACCGTTGGGACATTTAAGATCCCGGATGAAGTTCCCTCTGGCAAATTGGGAACGAAACGTGTTGGCTGTGTGCCAGTTTTAAGATTAACTAAATAAAAATGTATTTTGGGACAAACTTACCTGATCTATTGACTCTGAAACGAGAGCACTTTCCATTTTTCCTGAACAGAGGCGAAAACTCCTCGAGTAGGTTTGTGAACAGCATTTTGTAGAATAGGGTTAGTACTCCACAACTTACTATAAAATGTAATTTGTGAATACCTCCCTCACGTGTTGAAACTAAACTTACTGACATCATGAAACATGACTGGTAAGAACCCACACAAGCCCAACTTCTCCTGACACTCAACTAATTGCCTACAGTTAGGTCTGTATACACTACACGTAGTAAGCCAGAGACAATGCTTGTGCTTTAGGGTCTACCTTTATCTATTTCAATATGTGTGTAGGGTAAAGGGCCACATGCAGCATCTTATCAGAACAGCAAGAGCATTGGGGAGAAACTGAAATGTTCAACTGCAACATTTCTAATACTCTAGCATGAAAATCAGAAGTGGTGGACTCCCCTTTCTCTTTGTGCCCTAATCTCCTCTTGTACCCACATTACTTGATACTTTCCACAGCAACGAAAACGAATGGCCCTTTCTCTTTCCACCTGCAGTGACCTCTCCTACTTTCTTCAAAGAGGTAGGAAAGGGTAGTCATCCATGGCTCCTTCACTGTAGAATAACAGTTATTAGGATAGAGAGTTATGGCAGGTGTGGTGTAAAATAAAGACATTTGTGGTTACTTGCAAGCACAAAGCTCCTGGGGAATTGGAGCCTGCAGTCTAACACACAAATAGATTTGCAACCATGACCTCACCATCATTCTGACAAATTACAATTAGACATTGACCCTTTGGCAATTTTGCACATGGAATTAGCCTTGCATTCTTTTGTGCCACCATGTGTATGTTCGCCTGCTTTAATTAGCTTTTGAAGAAAGGAAACAAAAATGTATATAATGTACTTATTTGACTAGAATGCTTCATTACCTATATTGATGTCACCAACAGTGGCTTGCTTGTAAAGCCCATACAGTTCCTTCAGTTCATCATCGGTTGGTCTTGTTTTCACTTTTTTTACATCTTCTGCAATCTTCTTAAACTCTTCCTGAATAACATAAAATAGTCCACAAGATTGTTCAAAGAACAAAATATACTTCAGCCTAAAGTTTATCAGCAAGTAACATTATAGAAATTATCATCCCATAGTCAATTATTAACTATTATCACCTTTATCTGATACAGAGAAAGGAAGAGACATCTCTGATGAGACACCGACTTTCAATCTAAACTGATATGGGTTTTCGCCCAATCCTTGCTTCATAAAAATTATCTGCCAAAAACATTTTTAATCACTGGACTTTGATCAGTAAGGTGACTTGCTTCGGTCTCACTGAATAAAATGGTCTACACCCCACAGATCAAAGGAAGCTGGTGGGACAACTCTTTGAGAAAGAAGTACCAATAACTAGGATGATTAAGGCGTCCTCTTCTGAAAGCTGTACTCTCAGTGCGCATGGATGGGTTGGGGTGAGAGCGATGGAGTGGTGGTAGTGGGGGGAGGGGGGGGTAAGAGTGTGTTGCAAGCATCCTCTCGCTTTCAGTTTACTATTTCTTCATGTCAGACAAGCTCGTAGTAAACAGGTGCACATATCAAACTCGCAATTTCCCTAAAAACTTCATCTACCACAGCAGTCAGTCTCTAAACAGTCTATTCTCCCCTCAACCTATGAATAATACTGTCTACACTCGTGAGACAGAGGTGACCCTCGGTCAGTAAACTAATTTAGTAGCACGTTCTGAGGAAGATAGATAAATATCGGCGTCGCTTATCATCGTACTTGTCTGATGGAGACTAAAAATAAATATGTAAATGTAAAACAGGATACATAATCTTTTCCGGGTGTTCCAATTACTGTAATTGAAGCAGTGCAGATAGAAACACTGTTTTTTTCTGTTAGACAAAGCCTGCTGCCTAGACAAAGGCAGGATTATTATGGTACCTTGTCCAGGAGCAGAGACTGAGTTCTGGCACAAGTTGGGTAAGATTAACATGGAGCTTCAAATCTCATTTTGGGTGCAAAATAGAGTTTGTGCCCAAAACAGGATTCAAACTCCATTGCAAATCACACGTGTCTGTGCCCTCAATTTGTCGTAGGTGAAACCTGTTGCGAACTAGAAGAGTGTACTGCCCATGCAAAGTTTGTGCTCGCCAGAAAGGATAATATGCAATACTGGCATTTTATATACCATTAAAAGAGGTCAAGCTCTGAATCCAGTGCAGATTGTGCACCAGCTAATTAGCACACCCAACGTGAAAGTAAATTTGTTGGTGCACAAATTGGACCCTCTGTAGAGCATGTTAAAACGAATTATTTTTATTTCATAACTTCTATTCACTCTTGGAGCTCAAACAAGTACTCTTTATCTCTACACAATGCTAAAATCACGTTTTGATTTTTTCCAAGAATTCGGAAAATCTGTTCCAAACGGTTTGAATTGTTCAAAGTGATTTGAATCCTTGAGAGGTCCAAATCAGATTTTAAGCAGCTGTCCTAATGCCAGTTCCCCAAGTGATTAAAGGACACATTTAGTTATCGATGCAGACTTTATCTATTAGTACAGCATCTCTACGAATAAAGTACAAATGGCAGCAAATCCCTCAAGTAGCAGGACATCTTTGCGTGACTTCGGAAATATAAATTTAGGCTATTCAAATCAATCCCAAAAGCAAGCTGTACTCTTCGGCACTTTTAAAGGTTCTTAGTATGAAATAATTGCTGAACAATCATCTAAACATGTAACCGTCTAGTTAATCTCTGTTTTTTGTACAGTCAAAGATAAATACTTTAAGCTGAGGATCCCGATGTGTCCACTGTAAGCCATCATAGACAGAAGTTACACATGCTATACACCAGAGCACACTCAATCACTATGTCTATAATCCAATCAGAACACATTTCAAATGATAGAGAATTATGGAAAGGATTTCCTCTTGGTAAAGTTTCCAGTAAGTCTTTGATCCAGTTTCCTGAAAGTCAAACTCCAATAAGTATTTCAGCCACATTTCCAAAGAGTGAATGTAGATACAGTCTACTGTATCTACATTCACTCTCTGGAAATAAAACACAAGACCGGATCTGGAAGTGTGGCTGAAATACTTATTGAAGTTTGACTTTAAGGAAACTGGATCAAAGACTTGCTGGAAACTTTACCAAGAGTAAATCCTTTCCATAATTCTCTATCATTTGAAATGTGTTCTGATTGGATTATAGACATAGCGATTGAGTGTGCTCTGGTGTATAGTGTGCATAATATGTGGTCTGGATCTCTTAGGTCCACAGATTGATTTACACCCCAGTGGATGGGTGTTAAGACGCCATTTTTTGAGCACCTCCTACTGTGTGGAGTTCAGTGAATTCTGTTGAAGGCTTAGAATGTCATTAGATGTGCATATTCAATAAGCAAACCCACTTTCTTCTGTGTCTAAGTCAGACACAAGCACTGCACCCTTTCTTTTCCTCTTTCATGCCCCTTTGTCAAGAGTAAGGAGACTCCCTGATCAGTCTTCTCTATGAAAGATGCTAGATTCTTGGTAAATTAGCTTACCCTGGACTGCACTGGCACTAAAACTGAGGGCCCGATTCGAAGAGCCTCCTCACTCTGGATGAAGACCCTGCAGTCGTGGTGGTGAGTCCGCACTCATGGAAGGGGCCCGCACAATTAGAAGCTGCCATCACCTCACACAAAGATTACTCTAGGAAAGAGGTGGGTTGATCCTCTATGACCAACAAGTGTCATGGATCCTCCGTAGGTATTTCACGTAGAAGGCTGAAACGTGTATCACCAGTAAAGTTAAAAGACTACCCAAATGTTTTAGTTTACCACCAGAACACCCCAATACATAATAACCAATCCTACCAAAATGTAATTTTAGCCCACTTGTGATTTCTTCACTTTATCTTTAATGTGAAGCTTAGACGCAGTGTGTCCCAGGAATTTATGTCTCTTTGATAGTGTACCTCATTCTACATTTCATTAGTAGTAAAGTCACTTTATATGCCCACTAAAATAACTCCTGTATTATTAAGGTGAACCTACCATAGCATGTGGCAGTACATGCGGGTGAGGTGGCAACATCCTCTCCTTATGGATGGTGGGAATGGAGAGTTGTGCTTAATTGGTGAAACTTGTGTCAGAGGTACAAACTCACCAGTTTACTAAAAATGAGATGCAAGTAGGTCCGTGGAGAAAATGGCCATGACCGAAAGTGAAAAACACACGGGCAAGGTTGTGGGACATCCTGGAGAAGATGAGTTTCCCAAAGGCTCTTTTGGGCTTTATAGTGAAGCTACATGAAGGGAACTATGCGAGGATCAGATGGGGCACCCAGGGGCAACTGACAGAGGGTGCTCGTGAGGAGTGGAGTCCGCCAGGGATGTGTTATGGCACCGACCCGTTTCTCCCTCTTTGTGAATGGTGTGGTGGATCACTTGAGGGAGGAAGCGGCAGATGCACCATCCCTGGTGGGGGGAAAAAAACACCTACTCTACGCGGATGATACCATCTTGATCTCCGAATCCCCCATAGGTCTCCAAAAACTCCTGGACCGCTTTAGTGAGTTTTGTATTGATAGAGGCCTCACCATCAATACCTCTAAAACAAAGCTTATGGCTATCTCACCCTCCAAGAGATTTAGGAATAACATTTTGCTTAATGGTGTCCCTTTGGAGCTGGTTGATTCTTTTGATTATCTGGGAGTCAGGGTAAATAGCCGGATGAGATGGAAAGACCACTTGGCCAAAATGTTACTAAACCACAAAAGAGTCTCAGGGGTGGTATTAAGGGAACAGCGGGAGTCGATGAGTAAATCTGTGGCTCAGACCCTAGCAATATATGATGGCCAAGTATTACCGGCAGCTCTTTACGGTTCTGAGTTTTGGGGGTTTGAGAACATAACTTAGCTAGCCACATCGGAAAATAAATTCATGAGAGATCTGGTGGCCCTGCAACTGGGCCTAAGCGAATCATGGTTGAGCCAAACTCCGCCCCCTAAGGCAGTGATTAAGAAACTATTGGGACTGGGTACAGGAAACGACCATAAATAGTGAAGGGGGGGCCCATCTCCCAGCGATTTCTGGAGATCAAATGTACAAGAAAATTGGAACCCTTCCTTGACTTTATAGAGAAACCCTTGGACAGAGCACTTTACCTCAAATTCGGGCACGGGACTTTGCCGGTGAATGACTTTTCTTCTGGGTGAAAAAGTAAAGGTGTTTTCCCTAAATCATGCCCCGGCTGTGCAGCCCCTAATGAGTCAGTAGCGCATTTTTTGTTTGCCTGCCCGGCTTATAGGGTCGCAAGGAAAATATGGTTAAAACCGCTATGCATGGGGCTGGGCCTCAGATGCCATAAAATGGCCCTCCGGGTCCTTCGTACTGACACATCTTCTACTGCTGTGGTGTGTGGGGTAGCCAAATTTCTGGGTAGTGCATGGCAGACCCGTACCAGGAGGGCCAAGCGTCTCGCTCATCTAACCTAACCAACGGACAGCATTAGGCAATGAAGTGCTTTACGGTTTTTAAATAACTAGCTTTGAGCTTGATTTTAGACAATTTTACTGAGTAGTATATGAGGATGTTTGCAAATATATGAGTGTTGTGCCCCTACTCTTATTTTTTTTAATGTACTGTATAAACTCTGTACTTTTATGATGAATTGTCCATCGAATAAAGTAAATACAAAAAAAAACACTTAAAAAAAATCACAAACACACACACACCCAACCAAAAATTTATAAACATGGAAATAAAAAATTAATAGTTCTTGTAGTAAGTCAGTGTTAAGAACGACACAGAAAGAACTGCTGAAGAGACATTGTTGAGACTTTTTATACATTTTGTGACACACACAAGCGCAAACCATTGTGCAGAACCTTCACTTCTTCCAAAGCCCACGGAGTGTTAGTCATTCAAGAACAAGCAACCACCAGGACATGAAGGCCAAGACGATCGCACGTCTGAGGGCCCAGGCGCCCAACGCCCATTGGGATCAAAGGGCTTCAGCCCACCGCCCCCCACCCAGTCGTGTGCGGCAGCCCGGGCTGAGACCGCTTCCTGGGCGCACACACAGCCGCACCAGAGTACTTTACAGGTCCTTAAAAGACCATTCGCTTGTAAATGAGGCAAGGGCATCGGCTCTTTACGGTGGGGAACTTTGGGGGCACTCCTGCAGGCCAGAAATCGCCAAATTGGAGAATAAATTTATGCGGCAGTTATTGGCGCTTCCCCAGGGTACACCACTTCTACCATTAAGGTTAGATTTAGGACTGAGTTTTATTCAGGATGAGCTAGCCTTGAAACCTCTTCGGTTCTGGCGCAGGCTCTGGATAACTCCAGAGCTTGCAAACTACAGGCTTGAACTGAAGGATGTAATGAACCACAGCAAAAATTGCTTGGCTTGTATTTGTGAAGCAGGAATTGCTGAAAATGGGAATGCTTGCAATGTGGCATGAACCGGAACAGGCATGTAGGGAGGTCTCGGGTAAATTCCTTACGAAGTCCTTTATGGATCATAAACGCAACATATGGCTACAGGACTCGAGCTGGTTCACTGACAAAACTGTTTTTAACAATTAAGACTTAATATGTTTTTGAGGAATTCCTGAATGTCATTTACCCAGTAGGAGCCAGGAAGCTCTACATCCAATGGAAGTATGGAACATTACCAGTAAGGGCCTTCACTAGCAAATGGCCTTCCCTCACGAAGGAAGCCTGCCCGGGGTGCAGTGCCAGTCATGAGGATGAACTTGACATACTTTTTTTCTGCCCGGCTTATAGCAAAGCTAGGAAGTATTGGTTAGTCCCCTTGTGTAAGAACATGGGCTTTGACAAATGCTCGGTTGCACTGAGAATCCTAAAGACCAATACCTCAGGGCATATTGTTTTTGCACTATCGAACTTTTTGATAACCATGTGGTCCAAGAGATGTTTTTTAATTGTGAATAGTAGTCAGGGGTGATTGTATATTCTCGATTTTATGGAATTTTTAATGTTCATGATGAAATGATTATTTTATAACCGTGTTGAAATATATGTTTTAATTGTAATCTTTTATGGCTGAAAACGTCGAAATAAAGATCAAATGATGATGAAATGAGGCTTTGGTTGTTTTTTCACCCCTTCTAGAGCCCCTGCAGCTCCACTTTAACTATTGCTGGATGAGTCGGCCCTCCCCGAAATTTTTTCTCAGCCCCTCCGAAATTTGCCTCTAGTTGCGCCCCTGGCTGAGGCAGCAGTTCCTTCTACAGATTGCAATGAACACAACCATTGCCTTGTAATTGGAAGCCAGCCGCGTCCTTTGGAAGCACAATGTGTGCCAGGCCCGATTAACACACTGAACACGAAGGATGAGTTCATGTGCACAGCAGGGCAGGTCTGCTTTCACGTCTTTGTGTTCACGTCTAGCGGAAGGGACTGGCCACATACAGACTCCCGGACAAACCAGATTCTTACAGAACTAGACACAGAACCCTCATTGTTCTCCCTGGCCAGGCAATTGTAAGTAACATTATCGCATCCTGCCCCTGTAGAGAGTTTCAAAATTAAACAAAGATAAAGCACAAGAAAAAAAAAATACCTTCAGTAACTATTTTTTTTTAATTTTAAGGAAGAATTGGCTCTCGCTTTCATAAAAAAAAAAAATGCATAGTAACACATGTGTTAGAGTTTATTCGTCATGAACATACCGGAGGGACCAAACAAGCAGCGTTCCTTCATAATATTTCAGTCCAATGCACGCATGGTCAAACTTCATTTTGGACAAGCATTTTAAAGTCATCGGACTCTTGTAGGAGACTGAGAGCTCTGCATTTCATTTATGAGAAGGCGTTTTATCGCCCAATTTTTTTTTACATTTTTTTGTTTTAGTATTAATCACTCCTTTCTGGCCCTCCGCACCATGTTAAAAACCATGGTATGTATGAGCTTTCCTATCTGCGCAAAATTGACACCTCCCCGCTCCCCTCGACCCCCCTCCCCGAGACGCCTTACACCGGGTGCAGTACGTTCCGCATCTCCGTGCTATAGCATAAGTATTCTAAACCAGTCCGGGGGCGTTAACGCTTCACACCTCTATAATGTACTAGCCTTGGAACCGAAAAACGATCAGAACACATACACTATGCGCCCAACATGGCACAGAAAAGAAAATCATGAACAATGAATACAAGGTGCAACGTTCTTACGTTCAGCGCTCTTATGGGCCTCTCCGAGTGGAGGCGGAGCCGTGTCCTAAACCACCTGACCACCCCCCCCCCTCCCCCCCCCCAGGAAACCGAACACCGAGCAAGCGCCTCCCCATCTAATTTCAAGGCCGGTTTCTATTCTGTGCATTGGCAATCGATGGTCCAGCCTCATATTGTCCCACAGCCACTGCATAGATATATGGGCGCGATGCATTTAAACGGATAATATGAGTGAGTTAAGAGGGAGAAACTACGCTGATTATAAGTGCAACAAAAAATTGTAAAAACAAAAAACTGAAATAGTCTATACTTCCGGGACATTTTGAGGAAACACTTGTTGTTCGAAGTCACACTTCCTCCAGGGCTTGAAGTGGAATGGAATAGGGGGGGGGGGGGGGTGGGTGGTCTAAAGAGGTGCGTATCCGATGTAGTTAAGGGCGTGGCTTAATAACAAGGATGTACAAATCTGTGCTTAGCAGTGTGAAGCCCAACTGGTACTTTCCTGCCTCTGTCATTGCATCCATATACAAAATACAACAAGTAACATTAGACCTCCAACAAGCCAGGACTATTGGCTTTGTTAACGGTTGTTAGTTGCAAAAGCTAAATAAGCAGTAACTATGGCTTCGTTGTACAGAATATGGCAAATGCTTCAGTTCTGAAATGAAGAGAACTACAGCGAGTCTCTTTGAAGTTACATCAAAGGGTGGCACTACTGCAGAGTTAATATTTTTTTTTCCGCCGAGGATGTGGGCAAAAATGAAGAGCCCAAGAGGGACCCGTCTCAGCACCTGCTTTTTAGAACTGGAGGTGTTGAGCAGTGGCAGGACCCGGCCCACTTAAAACCCCGCTCTGATCCATTTGTTCCCTTCCCTCTACGTGGCTTCCCTAACACAGACTTTCAGTTGGTGTTACCTGGAGAGACATTTTGGCCAGAGGTTCGCAGCAAGCGCAGTTGCCGAGTCTGCACTGCACGTCTTCCCAGTCAGATGATGGTCCCTGCAGCGCGCTCCCTCCTCTTATAGCGGCAGCCAGCTGCAGCCGTCACTCAGCCTCCGATTGGTCCAGGCGCGTGACATCATCGCAAGCCCCAGGGATGGTGGCAGCTGTGAAGGGCAGCGCCTGCGGCAATAACGGGGCTGCGGACCTCGCCCAGGCGAGATCTGAGCATGCACCTGACCGGGTCACTGCGGGGAAATATCTCGGAATCACTGATAGGATAGACGTAGCAATGCCCGTCTTAAAGAAGAAGTATAAGTGGTTAACGAGAATCATCACATGCAGCAGCTGAAGCCTGCTAGGATCCACAGGCATCGTCTCTTACTACCTCAGTGTTTCCTCATGTGGAAAACTCTTCCTACATACAGATGTTGCGTATTTACAAGGGGGGTGGGGCTCGTTTTCTGGCCCCGTCGCCGCGACTAGGTTAGGCAGATTGCACATTTGAAGAAAATCCGATCACGCGGCACACAGTATGGCATGCTTTATGCCATAAAATGTACTCAAATTAAGGTATAATTTCCTTTCAGTGAATATATGCCCTGCACCGTGGATAGACTGGCTCGCGTTGTACACGTACCACATTCGTACTTGTAACCTTACTGCCTCCATTTATGTCATCCGACGGAACATTCAGGGCGAGGAGCTGTGCAATTTAAACATATGCTATAGAACACGAATGACATAAAATTGTTAGCAGTTTACCCTATCCACGTCTACGGGCTTCTTCTCCTGACCATTCTGGAACGTATATATGGCCTATAAAACCAAAGCGGAGGTCGGGAGGACCCACTGAAGCACAGCCCGGCTACAGCCCGACCCCTGCAGCACCATGCTGGGAGCAGACCACCCTACCGGCTTACTAAAGCCTACTCTCGCCTGACTCCCAACCTGCCAGAGAAGTTTTTAATGGAAATGCTTTGCACGTGCAGCACGTATATTTACAATAATCTGCAACACACAAATATATTTACTGTGTGATATTCACATTTAAGTTAACCATAAGCTAATGTAGGTCTTACTTTGAAATAACTGATGTGCACGTGCCATATTTGTGTTGCATATATTTCCTTCTTCTTGTTACAAGAGTTAAGCTGTACCAGCCAATGTTGAATGATGCATCTTTTGTGTTATTTATCTTGAGAATATTTCTTTTGATATATTTTGGGGACGAATGTATCACCTTTTTGGAAATATCTAGCTTAATGTTGTTCAGCAGGGGCTCCATTGTGCATTAGACTTAGTCAGGGAAAAGAACGAAGCTCGCGTTAATCGTCATCAGCGTGCGAGCGGGCTACGCCATGACGAGCCCAGCTCGTCATCAGCCTCGAATGGGTTAACACACTGTACCTTAGCCTGATTGTTTCTCTTCATGGAAACTATGTCTAGGTGCATGTGAAGTATCTTGCTTCTTGAGGTTAATGAAATAAAGAAATCGTAGTGGGAAGCAATGATATTAAAGTTGAATTTCTTCTTCTTAGAAATGCAGCAATATCACTGGAGCACGACTGTTCCGTAGGATGTCCAACTGCTGAATGCTTGATTCAGCTGTTGAAATCCTTTGACAAATGTGTACCACAACAATGCTCCTTTGAAGGAAAACATTCCTTAAAGGTGCGCGCTGTGGAATATACAAGATAACACAGTAATGAACATGTTCAAAATTTCTGATCTTCCCCACAGAGTCATTAAAAACTTCTAGAAAGTCAGAAATTATGTCATCAATCACTGTCAAAACTTTATTTGGTTTGTTACAACCATAACAGTACAATTTACCTCTCATCATGGCATTAAAAAACATAAGCGCAGCGGTATCATAAAATGATATTACACACCAAAACACATAAAGTTTAGCTTTCTTTTTAAAATCGGAGTGTTATAACCTTCTAAGTTATTTAAATCAATGAATTCATACATATACATCAAATCCTTCATATATATGGCATGTAATACTGTAATCCCTTGATAGTTCCATCTCGTGGAATCCATAAGGGGGGCACTTTTAGTGCTTACTCTGCGCACTTGAGGAACACCTTAACTTTATTCATATATTTCCCCATAGCACAGGCTATATCTAAATTCCCCATTTCCACCAAAAGTTTTACAGCTTGCATCCTATTCCTAATCTTATAATTTTTAAAAATCGGGCATAAAATCTCCTTTCGTATGTCTAAAAACCTCATACAATCTAATAAAATATGTAAAATATCACAGGTGGTACCTAATATACAAGTGCATCTACCACTGCAATCTATCATAAGGTTTCGGACCCCGTTATTCGCATAACATGGGTTTATCCCAATTCGCATTTTTAAAACTTCCCGCCTTAAACTGTAGCTAGGTAGCCGGTCCACATAGGGGAAATGTTGATCAATCTCCCAAGCCAATGTCATATGGGCCACCGATGTTTTTTGTAAGAGGTACTTCCGATCATATATACTGGACATATCAAATCCCAAAGACCTTAGTTCTTTCTTGCCTATTGTCACATGGTCTTGCAGCGGACGTACCTTCAAATCAAGCACCCCTTATGCATCGCTAGTTGATGCTCTAGTCTCTTTCGCCAAGGGCAGCTCGCTAGTAGCAATTTCCTCTTTGGCCCATTGGGAGATTTTGAGAGATTCCCCTGCTCCTAATCGCTGCCAAAAACGTACCAGGGCCATGCAAGCAGTTATAGCCCAGGAGGTAATTCCCAGCTCAAGTCTTGCTGCCCATACCATTGATGATTTAGGCAGCAAGAACAAGCTTTTTAGTATATTTCCCTTCTCTTTATCCCAGGAGTTCCTACCACTTAAGTAAAGTACCTCGGCCCCATACAGAAATTGTGGGGGGACCATTGCTTGGTAGGCTTTTTGACCGGCCTATCCGACATTTCTCCATAGGTACTATTAAATCTTTTTAGGCCTTTTACAGAGGCCGATGACCTCATTTTTAAAGCTTGCAAATGCGTATACCATTTCAGGGTACCGGTGAACCACATTCCCAGATATCTATAATCTGATGCCCTCTCAAGCAAATCTGTACCAAGATACCATGAGAACTTTGTTTTTCTCCTCCCAAAACATACAATTTTTGTCTTCTCCATGTTTACTACTAATTTTTTAGTTATACAATATTCTCTAAACCTATTTAATTTTCTCTGAAGGCCTATCTCCGTCTGGTCCATGATCACCAAGTCATCGGCATAAAGTAGCCACAATACTTGGTTTCCTCCCAGTTTCGGGCTCGCCCCTCTAACCCACCTTAATTTTTGGGGTAGATCAGCTAAAAACAGGGAGAACAATAGGGGGGCAAGTACACACCCCTGCCGCAAACCATTTCCAATTGGGATCCTCTCAGTCAATCCTCCCTCCTCGTCCAGAATTATCTGAGCCCAATTTTCTGTACGCAATGCTTGAATTATGGCTAACAAATCACACTGTATTTCATACCCTACCAATGTTGCCCACAGCTGCTCCCTGTCCACCAGATCATTTTTATCTACGAATACTATCTTCATGCATCCCTACAGGGCTCCATCTCCATTACCGTAAATTGTCACCGGAGCAGAAACCACATTATATCTGAGCGTTCCATCACTAATGTGAATAGTGGACGGCTACCTGATGAAGGCATATATGCCGAAACGCGCGTTGTAAGACATCTGTCGCACTGCCTAAGTCAACGTTCTCGTCTATCGCATGAGTTATACATATCTGTATACGGTGTATAAAATTATTCACATGTGTTCGATCTTTTTTGGTTTTCAAATGCACTATTATGTCATTGCTCTGATTATTTATATATAGAATGTATGTGAATTCAAATAACTAAAAATAAGCTAAATAAACTATTCCAAATAAGGATATATATTAATCTTTATTGTGTATATTGGGATTTTACAGAGTGTCCATCTCATACATGTTCATATTTGAGACATAATTAGGTATTCCTTTTGTTAAATTATCATTTAGTATTTGTCCTAGCTATAACTTCCTTTCACTTCTTCCCTTCTATGCCTACTTGCTTCTTCTCTGCCTCTTATTCTGACACCCTTCCCGGGGATTGAGTTAGTAGGCCCGTACCTGGAGACGTCTCCATCCCCCAAGCTGATGCTGCGTTCTCCTTTACCCCTGGGTAATTCCTCAGGGTATCCTTTTCACTTTTTCCCATACTTTTCCTTGTTTTCCGCCTGTGTTGTACCTCAGGTCTACTGCTACTCGCTCCTATATCTGCGACGCTTAGCTTTTAATTTCTTGCCTTACTGCCTTATCCGTTACCTTATGTTCAGGGATTACCCCCCCCCCCATACTCTGTTGCTTCGTAGGATGGCAATTAAATGGGGCTTTTTTCCCCTTCTTTCGCCGTATTGCATTTTGCTTTCTGTACCTCCTATCCGCATACCTTTTTATAATCATTGGACAATAGGATATATATTCTGTTGGTACATCCTCTATGGGACTACTCACCCTTACCACTACTTCCCCCCTGTCCACTTTGTTTTCCTCCTGGGTTTCTATTGGCCCTACTAGCGTGGGCATCAAGTTTTTAATCTGTGCCAACTCCCCGATTATATCTTTAAACTGGTTTGCCTTGTCTTTTCAAAATGTCATTATTTAAGACTGAAACCTCTAAATTACCCTGCAGGGTTTTCTGGAGAATTAGCATAACTTCAAGCATAGATAAGCTGGAGGAAACTGTCACCTCCAGACTATGTAGATGCACTCCTGATACGTCAAATCCAACAGCATTTGAATTTTCTAGTCTTTCATTTCCTTTAGAGCTTGAATCCCTCCCAACAATGTTTTCTTCACCCAAGGAATTACTACAGTTTGTTCTTTCTTCGTTCACCACCTCTACTCCTATGTCCTGGGTGAATATCGACTGAAACAGCCTTGGCAAAGAGGACAAGCAAGGTTCCATAGGTATCTCAGTGATATTAAAGTCAGACTGGTTCAAAGCTCCCATGCTTGTTGCTGCCGAGTCCTCAATGGTGTGCGGGATCTCTAGCACACTTATCTCCTTGTCTGCTGTCTCATTCACTTTAAAATGTTTACCAATAAAATCCTTAATGGATTTTGATACCGCCGACCCCCCTTTTGCGCCTGCTGACTTAGAGGTTGTCGGCACTAGCTGTGGGGTTAAGCTCGAAGGGGAGGTAACTCCCTTGGCTGTTGCTCTACTGCCGGTAGGTGTTGCCGTATCTTTATTTGCGTCGTCCGGGCCTTTCGATAAATCAATCACATCCACCGTCCCAGATTTATTTCCTGATTTTTAAGGTTTTTCTGGACTTTACGTGGTTTAGATTTCCCTAAGGCTATTGTCTTAGCTTTTCTTTTCCTTGAATCCTTCTTCCCGGTGTACGCAAGGTTACGATGAGGTTTCCTTCACCTTATTGGATTCCACAGCTTAATAGGTACACAACTGCCCCCACTCCCTATGTACTTCCCCTATTTATTTATTTTATTAAAAAGGGGTAACATTGTCTCTTTCACTTACCTCTGTTTCTGTAGGCCCACACTTTTTCCTCCACCACTTCCCCCTCTCCACTCAATTTCCTGATAACACACTCAGCCACTTATATACATTCAACTGCTGCAAGCTCCAGTGGCTGTATTCTCCCCTTCACAAGTCCTTACATATAAGACTTTTGTCCTTCTATTTATTGATGCCTGCCGCCTGCCGCTTATCTATATATTTCTGTTTGGGCTTGGTCTCCACCCAAGATAGTCCGTTGTCTGGCTGCCACAGTCTTTACACCACATACGCCCCGCGCTCCATACCTCCTGTGGTGCAACTCGTTCTTTCCTGCGCTTTCCGCGCTTGTGGCTTATCCGGCTTTCAATCAGCCGCGGGGGTGCGGGCGCTACGCCCTCTCAAACCCCCGCGAATTCTGCTCGTTGCGGCTCCCGCACTTGCTACTCTTTTTTTCCCTCCTTGCTCTGTGCTCCATGCGGCGGCAGCGGTCAATGCAGCTGACGATCTCTCTGGGCCGGAAGTCGGCGTGAGCTCTGCATGCTGGCCGTGCCGGGAAGTGGGAGGTTCAGTGGGAGGACAATGCTGAAACACAGGCACGTACTCTGGATAGAGCACGTACTTTGACCCGAGCCAAAGGCAAAAAAAACAGTCGTACACACTGGGTACAAGTGCCTTTTATTACCAAATACAATTCGTACAGCAGTCATGTATATAATATACTGCGCAAGAACTGGCATTTTCTAAAGTCAGGGAGCATTCCGAATGACATTGTGTCTGCTAAACCCAAGATAGTTTACAAGAGAGGAACTACCTTGAAAGACACATTGTGTCCTAGTTATGTAAGATCAGTTCAGAAAAAGACTACTTGGCTTCCTGAGCAACTAAAAGGTTTTTATGTATGCGGCGGATGCTCCATATGTATGCTTGGGAAGAATAAAACAACCCAATTCTCTTACAATGGTTCAAAACGTTTTGAGATTAAAGAGTTCATTAACTGTAACACCACCTTTACTATATATGTACTCTTGTGTGCATGTGGCAATACCTATGTCGGCAGCAGCATTCGATGTCTAAAAACCCGTGGACAGGAACACGTCAGAGCCATTAATAATGTAGACGTCAAATATCCGATGGCAGTCCATATCTGGAAAGTTCAAGTTCAAGTTCAAGTTCAAGAATTTATATAGCGCACTACTCACCCAGAGGGTCTCAAGGCGCTTGAGGAGGGGGTTTATTATTTATCGAAAAGCCAGGTTTTCAGTTCTTTTCTGAAGGAGATGTGGTTCTGTGTAAGGCGGAGGTGAGTGGGGAGTGAGTTCCAGGTCTTGGCCGCTAAGTAGGAGAAGGATCTACCTCCCATGGTGGATCTTTGGATACGTGGATCTACGGCAAGTCCTTGATAGGATGATCTTAGTTGGCGAGTGGGTGTCTAGAAGGATAGTCGAGTGTTGAGGCATTCGGGTCCTAGTTTGTAGAGGGCCTTGTGTGCGTGGGTGAGCAGACGGAACGTTATTCTCTTGTTGACGGGAAGCCAGTGGAGGTCTTTCAGGTGGCCGGTGATGTGATCTTGGCGAGGGATGTCCAAAATGAGTCTTGCTGATGCATTTTGGATGCGTTGGAGTTTTTTCTGTAATTTGGCTGTAATTCCGGCGTAGAGGGTGTTTCCGTAGTCTAGTCGACTCGTAACCAGTGCGTGGGTGACAGTCTTTCTTGTCTCGGCGGGGATCCAGCGGAAGATTTTTTTGAGCATACGAAGTACGTTGAAGCAGGAGGACGAGACGGCGTTGACTTGATTGGTCATCGAGAGTGAAGAGTCTAGGATGAAGCCGAGGTTACGTGCATGGTCCGTAGGTATGGGTGCTTGCCCCAGATCCGAAGGCCACCATGAGTTGTCCCAGGCAGAGGGGGATGATCCTAGGATGAGCACTTCCGTTTTGTCTGAGTTAAGTTTAAGGCGGCTGTCTTTCATCCATACGGCTACTTCTTTCATGCCTTCGTGAAGATTGGTTTTGGCGGTGTTGGGGTCTTTGGTGAGAGAAAGGATCAGTTGGGTGTCGTCAGCGTAGGAGATGATGTTTAGGTTGTGTTGACGCACAATGGAGGTGAGTGGGCTCATGTAAACGTTGAAGAGGGTGGGACTGAGTGATGATCCTTGTGGTACACCGCAGATGACTTCGGTGGCTTCTGATTTGAAGGGGGGGAGTCGGACTCTCTGAGTTCTCCCGGCTAGGAACGAGATGATCCAGTCCAAGGCTTTTCCTTTTATGCCGACGTTGCTGAGGCGTTGTATGAGTGTGCTGTGACAAACAGTGTCGAAGGCGGCGGAGAGGTCGAGTAGAATGAGGGCCACTGTTTCTCCGTTGTCCAGTAGTGTTCGGATGTCGTCTGTTGCTGCGATGAGGGCGGTTTCAGTGCTGTGTTTGGCTCGAAAGCCGGACTGTGAGGGATCGAGGGAGTTGTTGGATTCGAGGAAGGCGGCGAGTTGGCTATTGACGGCTTTCTCAATGACTTTGGCCGGGAATGGGAGGAGGGATATGGGGCGGTAGTTTTTAAGTTCGGAGGGGTCTGCTGTGGGTTTCTTCAGGAGGGCGCTGACTTCGGCATGTTTCCAGCTTTCGGGGAAGGTAGCAGAGATGAAGGAGCAATTGATGACATCACGGAGATGGGGTGCGATGATGGAGTCTGCTTTGTTGAAGATGTGGTGGGGACAAGGGTCGGTTGGCGAGCCAGAGTGGATGGAATTCATGAGGCGGATGGTGTCTTATGTGGTGATAGTGTTCCATGCGATGAGGTTGTTAGAGGGCGGTTTAGGTTCTGAGGGGGGTGGAGAGGATTGTTTGTTGGAACTGTTTTCGAAGCTGTTATGTATGTCGGCGATTTTGTTGTAGAAGAAGGAGGATAACGAATCGCAGAGGATTTGGGAGGGAGTGATGTCGTTTGAGGCAGTGGTGGGGTTGGTGAATTCTTTGACGATGTTGAATAGTTCCTTGCTGTTATGGGCGTTGTTGTCGAGTCGATTCTTGAGTGCTGATTTCTTGGTGGCTCGGATCAGCTGGTGGTGTTTACAGGTGGCTACCTTGAAGGTGGACATGTTGTCGGTGGTCGGGTTTTTTCTCCATGTTTTCTCGAGAGTGCGGCATAACTTTTTGGATTTCTTAAGGTCGTTGTTGAACCAGGGGGCCTTTTTGTTGTCTTGTTTGGTGTGATAGTTTTTCAAGGGTGCTAATTCGTCAGCGCTGTGAGTGATCCATTGTTTGAATTTGATGGCAGCTTGGTTTGGGTCCGATGAGAGGGCAGGTGGGTTTTGGTTGAGCGAGGTGAGGAGTTGGTCGGTGGTGATTTTGTTCCATTTTCTTCGGGGGATAGGTTGTGGGGGGTTGTGGGTCGAGGTGGTTTTCTAGCTGAAGTGAGCACAACTGTGGTCCGTCCATTGGAGAGCTGTGGTGCGATCGAATGAGATGTGTTTGCTGGAGGTGAAGATTGGGTCGAGCGTATGTCCGGCTACATGGGTGGGGGTGTCAACAAGTTGTTTGAGGCCGAGATTGGCCAGGTGTCGAGAAGGGTGGTGGTGTTGCTGTCGTTTTTCTTGTCCAGGTGGAAGTTGAGGTCTCCTAATAGAATGTAGTTCTCGGATGCGAGGGCATGTGGACTGATGAAGTCAGTGATGTCTTCGCTGAATTGTTTACGGGTTCCTGGAGGCCTGTAGATGAGGGTGCCTCTGAGTGTGGTTCTAGGGTCGGTGTGGACCTGGAAGTGAAGGTGTTCGGCGGTTGTGAGGTTATCGTTGGAGCTGGTCGTGATTTTGATGGTGTTCTTATGGACGATGGCGATGCCTCCTCCTGTTTGGTTGGTGCGGTCTTTTCGGATAATTTTGTAGTTGTCCGGGATGGCTATGGCGATATCGGGTGTTGATGATGCGTTCATCCATGTTTCAGTTAGGAAGGCGACGTCCGGTGATGTAGTGTCGAGTAGAACCCAGAGTTCGGTGGCGTGCTTGTGAACCGAGCAGGTGTTCAGCAGGATGCGCTTCAGGTGGTTAGAGTCGGAGCTGTGTTTGGGGTTAATGGGTGTGGTTTGGTTCTTGATGCTGGTAAATTTGCAGTAGTGGCAGGCGAAGGGCCCATGGGTGAGTCCTGGGGCAGCTACGCAGCATAGAGGTGTGCGTCCGGGGTTAAGGGCTAGGAGGCTGGCGGCGTCATATGTTATGCTGGAGAAGTGCGCTTTGCGGGGGGCAGAGGGTCTGGTGCTGGGCGCGGTCCAGGCGCAAACGGGCGTAGATGGGCTCACCTTTGGCGCACCTTTGGCGCGCATGGGGCGCGATCGCTGCGCGTAAACGCTGCGCGATAAGACATCTGTCATATATAGATAGTGGAGGGGGGAGGGGCGAGGGCGGAGCAGCTGGGAGGCGGGAGGCGGGGTGGAGATTCGGGGAGGGAAGGCTAAACAACAACAACAAGCTAAACAAGATGGCAGTCGGCCAAATACAATGCAGGGTTGGGGCACACAGTATGTATAAAACGCTAAGATACTTGGACACAATTAATCCCAAAGTGAGATGCAGGCACCACAAACAAAGCAGTGCGTTGCAGCTCGCTATGGAAGGCTAGCGCTATGCTAATATGCTAATCAGCACAATTCGGACTAGCGCTACGCTTCTATGTCAAGCTGCACAAGTTGTAATGTAATGGAGCGCTATGTGGCGATCTGGCTCACGAAGGTAAATAATTCTACAAATCAGGCGCAGTTAAAAGCAGGTCACGATACCACAATGAAGGTCGGGGGAGCAGCGTGAGGAGGAGCGACCGCTTCTGACGAGTCAGGGACGGTCACAGAGGTCTCGTGGAGGGTCCGAGCCTGACGATCTGTGGGAGGGCAGAGCAGCTGGGAGGCGGGAGGCGGGGTGGAGATTCGGGGAGGGAAGGCTAAACAACAACAAGCTAAACAAGATGGCAGTCGACCAAATACAATGCAGGGTTGGGGCACACAGTATGTATAAAACGCTAAGATACTTGGACACAATTAATCCCAAAGTGAAATGCAGGCACCACAAACAAAGCAGAGCGTTGCAGCGCGCTATGGACGGCTAGCGCTATGCTAATATGCTAATCAGCACAATTCGGACTAGCGCTACGCTTCTATGTCAAGCTGCACAAGTTGTAATGTAATGGAGCGCTATGTGGCGATCTGGCTCACGAAGGTAAATAATTCTACAAATCAGGCGCAGTTAAAAGCAGGTCACGATACCACAATGAAGGTCGGGGGAGCAGCGTGAGGAGGAGCGACCGCTTCTGACGAGTCAGGACGGTCACAGAGGTCTCGTGGAGGGTCCGAGCCTGACGATCTGTGGGAGGGTGGAGCAGCTGGGAGGCGGGAGGCGGGGTGGAGATTCGGGGAGGGAAGGCTAAACAACAACAAGCTAAACAAGATGGCAGTCGGCCAAATACAATGCAGGGTTGGGGCACACAGTATGTATAAAACGCTAAGATACTTGGACACAATTAATCCCAAAGTGAAATGCAGGCACCACAAACAAAGCAGAGCGTTGCAGCGCACTATAGACGGCTAGCGCTATGCTAATATGCTAATCAGCACAATTCGGACTAGCGCTACGCTTCTATGTCAAGCTGCACAAGTTGTAATGTAATGGAGCGCTATGTGGCGATCTGGCTCACGAAGGTAAATAATTCTACAAATCAGGCGCAGTTAAAAGCAGGTCACGATACCACAATGAAGGTCGGGGGAGCAGCGTGAGGAGGAGCGACGGCTTCTGACGAGTCAGGACGTCAAGAACATCCAAATGAAAAAACTATAGAATTCCATGCTATTGATCACTTAAAAGCAGGCATCAGAGGAGGCAATAGGGAGCTTGCCCTTAGACAATTGGAATCTAGATGGATTTGCCGTTTGAGAAGTGTACAGTATGGGTTCAATCAAAATTCAGAATTCCATCATTTCTTATGAATTAGTATACATTCTAATAAGTTCCAGTGTTTGTGCTGCTGTTCATTGTCTATAACAATAAGACTAAGACTTGTATTGTTTAGCTGTAATGGGACTGGTCTTATCAAAATTATTTTGAATGTATAACATGTCATGCACATTGTTAATGTTGTTTAATCGTTGCAAACCAGCTGTCTAGGTCTCATGCCTTTAAAACAGATTTTGAACTGTATAGTGATGTGATTGTTCAATAATCTCAACTTAGGTAATGTATAACTGCTATACTATGGGAATCATTACATGTGGATGTGATCCACTTGCCTCTTTGTGCATCTAGCCAATGTACAAAGAGGTCAGATGTTTAGGAAGCACTTACTGACTTCCCCATATTGGATAGGAATTGATATGCCTTGCAATTTTCATTACCTCTCTGAATGCAGGTGGTCGTGCTTTTACAATCACTGCTCTTTGCCTTTATCCCGCAGCACTTTACAGGTGCTGTGGTGTATCAGTTGTGACACTTTCCGAGGGCTCCACATGTCTATTGTCTTGTTTAGTGACCACTTTAATGCCAAGTTTCAACAACAGATATTAGCATAAGTGAGTTCAAAACATGTTCATTTTCTTTTTCCCGATTGACTGCTGCATTATTTTTTGCACAGAACTTCGCAATTTCGTCTGCATATGCATTTCCTTTTGTCACATAATCGTTACTTTTCTTGTGGGCTGTGCATTTTACCACAGCAATTTGTTCTGGCAACTGGATGCCATCAATTAGTCTTTTGATCAGTTTAGCATTTCTTATTGGTGATCCCACAGAAGTCAAATAACCCCTTTGAGACCAAAGCTGTCCATAGTCATGGACTACTCCATAACCATACTGACCATCAGTCACTATGGTAATCTTTTTTCCTTTTCCCCATTCACATGCACGAATCAGAGCAATCAATTCCGCGACTTGAGCTGAATGAATTCCTCTGAGACTTGAAGCTTCAATCACATTTGACATTGTACAAACAGAGTATGCTGAATGCAGCACACCTTCGTCTGATCTCAAGCATGATCCATCAACAAACAAAACATAATCCGATTCAGGCAACAGAACATCTTTAATGTCCTGCCTTGGTTTTGTACAGTACTCTAAAACATCCAGGCATTCTTGATCAACAGTCTCATCTCTGATTTCTGTCTCAGAAGTGTCAGGTAACAATGTAGAAGGATTTAAATTAATGCATCTGGCAATTGACACATTGTCTGATCCAAGAATAATCTTTTCATATTTGGTCAATCTGTTACTAGTTAAATACTGAGTTTTGCTTCTGGTAAGCAGAATTTCAACAGAATGGGGTACATATATTTTGATTGGAAATCCCATAATTATTCCTTCACTTTGTTCCAGACTAACACTGGTTGCAGCAACTGCTTTTAAGCAACCTGGTAATGCTTTTGCAACAGGGTCAAGAACTGCTAATAATAGGCTATTGGTTTTCTCATTCTTCCATGTCTTTGAATCAGAACTGATAATGCACAACCTTCTCTTTCACTGCAGTACAGTTCAAATTCTTTCTCGTAATCAGGCATTCCTAATGCTGGAGCTTCACACAAACTTCTTTTTAATTGCTCAAAAGCTTCTAATTCAGTTTTTGTCAGGACAATTGGATCTTTAATGTCTGCTTTTGTTAGCCTTTGCAATGGTTTTGCGATTACAGAAAAACCACTAATCCATTGGTGACAATAGCCAACCATTCCTAGAAACATTCTGACCTGTTTCTGTGTTTTTGGGGGTTGAATTGCTTGGATCATTTTTATTCTCTCTGTTGTCACTTGTCTTGAACCTTTTGCTATTCTGTGACCAAGATATTTTACTTCTTGTTTGCAAAACTGTAATTTCGCAGGAGAAACTTTGTGACCCTCATCTGCCAGATGATTTAAAAGAGTGATGGTATCAATTATACAATTATCTCTTGTTTTCCCAGCAATAAGGAGATCATAAATATACTGCACTAATGTAGATTTTCCAGGTAAATCTAGATTTTCAAGGGATCTTTTTAGCAACTGATTAAAAATGGATGGACTTTCTGTGTACCCTTGAGGAATTTTACACCATGCTAGGATACGATCTTGGAATCTGAACGCAAACATTTGTTGGCATTCTGGATGCAATGGAACAGTAAAGAAAGCATTGCAAAGGTCTATAACTGTGTACCATTCTGCCTCATGCGGAATCTGGTATAGAATTACCGCTGGGTTTGGAACAACTGGGCAACATGGAACAACAATTTTGTTAACTTTTCTCAGGTCCTGAACTATTCTGTAAGTTCCATTTGGCTTTTTAATTCCCATAATCGGTGAATTACATGGGCTGCTTTCAATCTCTTTCAGAACACCTTGTTTGATGAATTTCTCAATTACAGGAATAACTCCTTCAATTGTTTCTCCTTTCATTTTATACTGTGAAATATTTGGATAATCTGCTCATTGTTTTACTCTAATTTGAACTGGATCTACACTTTTCATCAAGCCCATTTTTATCTCCAGTGAAATCCCAAATTTTTATATTCACTGTGTCTTTTAATTCTTCAGGTAAATTGTTTTTATCAAACACAGGAAATAGTCTGTTTTCTTCTGCCTCGACCATTAACATTGTCAACTTGTAAAGACTATCTTCTTCTGGAGTTTGCAGCTCAATACCATTCGGTGAACAATAAATTGCACAATTCATCTTGCACAATATATCCCTACCTAACAGATTTACAGGACTGCTATCACAAACTACAAACCTGTGCATGTATTTAAATTTGCCAATTTCAACTTCAACTGGCACAGTTAAATCTGTTCTGATATATTGATTAGCTACAACTACTACTTGGATCTGGTCACCAGAGAGAGCAAGGTTTTCTATTTCCACTGATCTAACAGTAGAACAGGTAGCACCTGTGTCCATTAGAAAAGGGATTTCTACATCATTCACTTTTCCATTTACAAATGGACCAGACTGATCTACCTCAAGAGTGGCTCCAATAACACACTCTTCTTCCTCTCTCAGGCACCGTCATAAGTAATCATCAGACTCACTTCCTCCATCATCTCTCAACCAGAATTGTTGAGCAGCATTCGACACATTCACTCTTTGTGATCTGTTTACCTGTTCACCGGAGGTGAATCCAGAATCTGTATTGTATCTCTGCAAATTAACACAATTTGGAAGTGGCGGTTGTGGTAACTGTTGTGGCAATTAGTTTTGCTGAATCACTACCTGTCGCTGTAGCTGTTGCTGTTGATTTATCTCATTCTGCATCTGTGGATTTAATAATTGATTTTTAACAAAATTTCTGGGCGGATTCTTACATTCTCGCTTCCAGTGTCCAATTTCGCCGCAATTAAAACATGGGAGTTTCTGTTTTAACTCCTCTATACTACCTGTCAACTTTGGCTTATTATAATTACCCTTAAATTTACCTTGATTTTGTTCAGGATTTTTATTTCCCAGAGTTGCTATCTGTTGCTCAGCCACTTTCACTTGTGCCCACATTGCTTTTTCTTTTAGCTTCTTTTGTTTAGCTTCTAACTCATCACTGCAGTATTTTGCCTTTCTCAGGATTTCATCAACTGTATTTGATTGCCAACCAACTATTCCAGTTCTTATCATTTCACTAATTTCAGGTCTCAAGCCATATACAAATCTGTATATAAAATGGCTCATATCTGCTTCGCTTAAATGCTCATAACCACTGTATTGTTTAAATACCAGCAGTAACCTTTCATAGAATGAATGGACTGACTCTTTTGTTTCCTGGATTGTTCTGTCAATTTTAACCCAATCTACTTCTCTCAGGGGAATCTTGTTTTTCAGGAACACAATCACTTTATCATACATTTTCATTACATCTGATGAAGGAACACCTGTTACCTTGTCTCGTTGAGGCTCCTCTCTAGGCCAATCTATTGAGATTTTACATTCTGTCCAGAGATCTGATGGAACATATATGTCAAATAATCCATCTAAATCAATCCACAGAACTTTTGAGACTTTCACAAATCTTTCTACCTGTCGATACCATTCTACAGGTTTTTCTCTTAATCTGGGAAAATCATTTGTGAACAACAAAATGTCCTGTCTTGTCCAGGGAACATGCACAAAACCTCCTTCTGCTATTTCCCTCATTGGAAATTCATAATTTGGACTTTCACTATTTTCCTCTCTTTTCTTTGTCCATTTTGCTCTCCATTTACATAGATCACCCCATTTTCCCAAAGCTGCAATTAAATCTTTTATGTGTGTAATCCTTCCTGATTTGTTCAAACATTCAATGTCTTTATCAGTAAAATCCAACCTGTGATGTTTCTACAAATTTTTCTGTTTATTCAAATCTACATCAAGTTCAAAAGCAAGTTCTTCTAACTTTTCATATCAATTTTTAGTTTTCCATGTTATGCTTTTACAAATAAATAACAATTCATCATCCTGGTATGCCTTCAGACTGTCAGTTCCAATTGTACCAATTATTAATTCCTCCAAATCTGCTTTTAATTTACCAACATCAAGTAATTTAAACTCTGGAAAATTCTTTTCTGGGGTTCCATGATCAGATTCTCCACCAACTGGGGTTTTACATGCCAGACTTTGAGTAAAAGTTAAGTTAGGCATCATTTTCTCTCGAGGCAACTCTGTTAAATCTGAATAAAAATTTTCAGTTACTTTTTGAATTTCTGTATACAATGGAACATGTATGGCTGTCTGTCTAATTTATTTTTGATAAAAAACTGGAAGAACCGGTCCACTTGTTACTGGTACTGTAACTGCTTCCATACTTTTAGTTAACTGCTGCATTAATTCATTTGCAGAACAAATGTATTCCGAAGCATTTGCTATCGGCAAATCTTCACATCCTTCTGTTCTATATTCACTTCTCGGGGAATCATTTCTTTGTACAGGAGTGTCAGTAAAATTACTATTTACTGAGGTTACTGCTCTTTCAGGAGATTTGCTTATTTCAAGAATTTTAATTTGACTTATTTCAGGAGTTTGTTCATCAATCATTTCTCTGGGTGGGGCACTTGGGGAAGTTGGGACAGTTGGGGAAGTCGAAATAGCTGGAGAAATTGGAGAAGTCCATGTACAAGCTGGACGATAAGGTGAAGGTTGACGACATGGTGATGGTTTCTTAGTATAAATATCTTCTAAAATTATATCTTCTGAACCACTCTCTTCTCTAATATTTATTTTCTTTTGGGAACGCTTTTTTCCAGAAGCCTCTTCAATTTGTCTCATTGGGTACAAGCCATCACATATATCTGCCTTTCGCCAACGACGCATTCTATCCTGATGTGTTTCTAAATTTATTCTTTTCGGAATTCCCCTGTTTTCTCATTCTAATTCATGCATCTCATCTTCCCATTCAACTAAAGCCTCAAATTGTGTAGGTCTAGGATTTGGTACAAGACCCATCATTTTTTCTCTCAGGTTTCTCAAAACTGCTATATTAAATGAACCATCTTTTGGCCATGCTAATACACCATCATTTTTGGTATATTCCATCCAATTTTCCATCCAAAGACAAGTATGGTAACCATATTCACCTAACATATAGGCTGCAGGTGTTTTGTACTTATGAATTAATTTTCCGCTACGCGTTTCAATTTTCTTGTCAGATTTAAATTTATTTTTCCGTTTCTGAAACCATGTAGGCTTCTTTTTCTCTTTACGAAAATAATAATCCATGTTTTTAAACGATTTCCTCAACTTCGGAAAAGATCGTAATCATTTCCTATTGTTCCGCTGCACCAACCAATCCGTGCGCAAAAGTCACTAACAAGCCAATCAGGTTAAGCTACGTCACTACCCTGCTGAACCAATAGAATTGCCGCTTTACAGAATAAGCCAATCAGCTGTAAGCTTGACTTGTCACGTGAACCAATCGTTGCGCGAACCCTGTGACGTATGCTAGCCAATCACAGCGCGACTCTAGTGACGTATACTACCGCTGCGGACAAGCTGCTCCTGCTCTCGTAGGAGTGAGACACTGACCCCTCCTTTACAAAAAATTGTCACAGCGCCATATTTACAAAACTTTCAATGTAATTCGGTTAAGAACTTCACAAATAACAAACCATTTGTCTGTTTTGCTAAAATAGAGTGATAGATTTCACAAACATACAGATATTCTTTTCGCGTGAAATAGACGACGCTATTTTCACAGAATATATAAATTCATCACACATTCATACGGAAAACCTTACCATACATACTAAATCTTTTAGTAGGACTCTAACCCACCAATAGGAATCCTCATTCACTAGTAAGTTAGAAAACACTTCCTTACCCTTCACACAAGTTCAAATAAATTCTACTACTCTTTTCACAATGAGTTTTAAAACGGAAACTTAGTTCCTATACTCAAAAGCTACGATTTCATAGACAATCCTTACTATAACATTCTACCTATCACACCCAATTTCCCCAAACTTGTGTTGTATGACCACAACACTAGTGATATACGACGATGTCACTAATTTGAAACAGATGAAATGCACTGTGTAACTTCACCTGTCACACTACTCTGTACTGGTACCACTAGGAATTTTCACACTGCTGGAAAAAACCTTTCGACTATATATAACAAATGAACAAACGTAACAAGTTTTAGACATGTAATCCTATGTAATTACCATGTAGCATGTCAGTAACCATAGAAACCGTAACTCTGCTACCAAGGAATTGATCCAGCGCTCCTATAGAAAAACTGTCTCACAAACACCATCG
Organism: Lissotriton vulgaris; assembly: GCF_964263255.1. NCBI lineage: Eukaryota > Metazoa > Chordata > Amphibia > Caudata > Salamandridae > Lissotriton > Lissotriton vulgaris. The sequence continues at coordinate 859,479,930 of NC_141698.1, forward strand.
GTCACCTCAATACTCACCATTATATTCTAAACACCACAAACTAGGCCCATATCACCACTGAGACAAATGAGAGCGACTGAATCAGTGTGGTTTGATTTATAAAGGACTATTCACAATATATTTACAATTTAATATACATGCTGCAGTTTTTAATCAAGCCACATAAGGTGGATGGATCAACTAGTAGTAGACCAGCTTGTCGTTTCAATTTGTAACCACCTGACATTCCCGGGATCCGGGAAAGCACGAAGATACGAAGGACAACAGACAAGGATGAAGAGCTTTACCGATTTAATGGTCAAAGGTAAAGAACAAAGCAAAACGTATGCAACACATACTGTACATGTAAATACGAAAAAGAACAACAATTCCCAATCACATCACCTGGATGAACTCACAGTCCTCCGCATGAACACCGGTCCCGGTGTTCTCCAACGAAGGACACCGTGCTAAGTAGCGGCCGACAATGCCGCTCGAATGCTGTGATGGGTTTGTTGCTTGGGAAACAGTTCCTGATCCTCTGCGGGGCTCGTAGGTAAGTACAGAACGAGGGAATGCCCAGCCGAGCACTCTACCTTCTGTTTGTGTTCTTGGGCAGGGAACAGCCGCTCAACCTGCACCACTCTTGAGCAGCTCCCAGAGTTAATATCTGGAACAGTAAACACCCAATTAGACGCGGCATCCACCTCCTTGGGGTGCGTCTCTGTATCTGTGACTTTATACTAGGTATCGCTATCCAGGGAGAGTGTTTGGACAGAGAGCAGCCGCTCGTCGTGCCCAGTCCCTTCAACGGCCACACACCTAGTGTGCTTGATACGCGGCAAACACCTCCGCGGTGTGCGTCTCAGCTACTGCGGCTGAAAGGGTCTGCGATGGGGCAGAGAACCGCCATTCAATCCCCTTAGTACCATGGAGGCTCAAAGCACTACCGTGCTCTTTCGGGCTTCTTTAGCTGAAACGCGGCAAACACCTCCGTGGTGTGTGTCTCAGCTACGATTGAAGCCGGTTTTACTTGGTGTCAGAGAGCGTCCGCTCCATCTGTCCTCGGTGTCTTATGGTCTTTTCCGAATACAGGATTCCTTGGGAACGGGTCCTATGGCTGTAGTACGAAGTCGGCAAGGATACGAATATCCGACGCTGCGTCCTTGCTGCTACCTGCTTAAGTAGGCGTGTCTGTTCCATGCGGACTCCCCTCTAGGCATGTTGGTAGTTGTGGTCCCAGCGGCGCAGATCGGTATAGCAGGATCACGCACTCAGCGGCTGACTTTCGTAGGTGAGGGCAATCATGACACAAATCTAATTTTTATTAACTTTATTCTCAAAAGAAGAACGCTTAGAATGTTTAAAAGTTTATTTCATAAGCAAAATAGGAAAGCAGCTTTTATTAGACAAATATAATTAAAACTGTCATTCTGAAAAAAACTCAGGAGCATGAATATTAATTAAAAGATTGTTTCCATTTCCTTCAAACTATTTCCCTAACAAGGAGCAGGGTCCTGCTGGGATTCTTCCTCCCGAGTCAGGTGGCGCACGTGTATCGGCGGACCGCAAAGGCCGATTTAGTTTTGTAAATCCAAAGTAATGCTTCAAAGCAAAAAGTTGCGCACTCAGGAATCCGATTTCAGCATGAAAGGTTAATTTTCAGTCACCACGCTACGCGTTTCGACACACAATGTGTCTTGATCACACATGAACCACACTGAACAGTGAGGCTTGTTATTCTCCAAACAAAGGTAAACATGGAAAAGGTGACTCAACATGGTACACAGAACATTTCATCACTCAAAAGTACCGCCATTTTGTAACAGGGTATTTCTGAAACAAGTTAAATTACATCTACTGCTTATTCGAATGAGATGTAGTAACACCCTGCTGTAATTCATAACGAGTAATTATATGACACAACAGAACGAATTGCTGGGTTGATACTATCTAATCATACAGTTGAAGATCAGGGATATATCGGTTTTACCCAACATCGAGGCGGTGAATAGTCATGATATTCAAAAGTGTAAAAAACATTTCACCATTATTTTCTGAAAAGAGATCACTCCAATGCCTTCCATATTTCATGTCAAAGCATCCTGATGTGGAACTGCATGGTACCACACACAAGTGTTTAAATATGCATGCAGGGATACGATATATATGTGGGTTATCGGGCATCTCTATATGACTTTCATAAGGTCTAGTGCCAATAGTCCTAGCGAGTGTATGTATGCCTCAGCCGGCGCTATAGAAGGATATTCATAATTCATTCGGTCTAGTGCCAAAGAACTGTGACTACATGTGTCTTTTCATCATGCATTATTCAATTAACCATTTCCAGTTGTCAGAGCATATACAAGACCATACCGGCAGGTAAGGAGTACACATCTAAGTGAGAGGAAAGTTCAACTTTCGTACACGTGAAGGTGTCTTTCATTCAATATAAAAGGAAAGGGAAAGGTCCAAAGACCGTGAAGTGACTGTGACGGACGAAACTTCGTGTTCCCAATTTACCTACAAAAAACACATAAACATACAGTTAAAATCTCTTCAATAAAATCTTACTTATGAAGAGTTATAACAGTTTTAAAGTTTCAGAAGCACATATGAGCATGAATTAATCCGCTAAATTATGAACCTTGTAATTTTGCATATAATTTGGATGAAAACAGAAGGCCCGACTAGATGGAAAAAATCGGGACCAATAACTGGAGGGGTATTATGGAATGCATTACTCCTCATGAAGGTGAGTGGCAAGCTCCTCATCAAGGTTGAGTCCCCCGGGATATTTCGTCTCGAGCTCCATTATCCATTTTGACTCTTTCTTTCTAAGGGCCAATTTTCGGTTAACACCCCTTCTTCCTATATTTACCTGTTCGATGGCATAGTATTTAAGGAGGGGGTTATTGGATTGGTGGAACTCTTTGAAGTGACGCGCAATGGGGTATCTCTCATCGGCATGTGTGATTGCTCTGAGATGTTCCTGTACGCGTTTTTTGGCCATACAAGTGGTACTGCCCACGTATCGGAGTTTGCAAGGGCACTCCAAAACGTAGACAACAAAACTGGTGTTGCAAGTCAGAAATTGTTTGATTGTCCTTTGTTCCTTTCTACCAGGGATATCAATGTTTTTCACCAGCACACTAGATTTACAGTCCTTGCAGTGGCCGCATGGGTAGAAGCCTTTAAGGCCCTGTATATGTTGTCTCTTTTCCGTGATGTCCCCCTTTACTAAGATGTCCCGTAGGTTTCTACCTCTTCTGTAACTGATTTGGGGTCTATCGTTAAGGAGGGGACCTACTACGTTGTCAGACTTCAGGATATTCCAGTTGTCAGCAAGTATTTTATGAATTTTTCTGGATTTACAATTGAAAGTGGTTATAACCCGAGTCTCATTATTAGGGTCCTTGTCTTTTTCTTTGGGTTTAAGGGCTTCAGTTCTCTCGACTTGTGTTATTTTGAGAACTGCTTTAGACAAAACATCCTCTGGGTAGCCTCTTTCCCTGAATCTTTCTAGCATCTTTTCTTGTTCAATGGCAAAGCCCGCATCACTGCTGCAATTTCTCCTTGCCCTCAATAGCTCTCCGTAGGGAATACTCCATTTAAGGGAGTAGGGGTGAGCACGGAGGGCATGGAGCAGGCTGTTGCCGGCAGTGTCCTTTCTATGGAGGTTGGACACAAGTCCACCATTAGCCACTCTGATTTCAGTATCCAGAAATTCAACGCCTACAGAGCTGATATTGTAGGTCAAGTGGATATTGTAATTATTGTTGTTGAGTTTCTCGATAAACCGGATGGCTTCCTCTTCCGTGCCCTGCCAGATGAGGAACAGATCGTCGATATATCTGATCCAGGTTGTTACCTGTGCTAGTTCCTTCCTAAGGGTAGCATCGCTCCTAATTTCCTCTTGCCATTTACCTAGGAAGAGGTTCGCAAAGCTGGGAGCAAATGCTGAACCCATGGCAGCGCCACGTATTTGTTTATACATGACGCCGTCAAACATGAAGATATTGTTCCTGAGGCATATTTTCATCATTTCGATGAGCATGCAAGTATGGTCAAGGAAACATATATCCCTGTTTTTGAGGAAATGGAGACTTGCTTCCATGCCCTGTACATGATCAATGATCGTGTACAGGGCATTGGCATCCATAGTAAGGAGTAGAGAGCCCTCTACCCATTGCAGACCGTTTATTTTGTTCAAAAAGTCTGTGGTATCCCTAATATATGCAGGAAGTCCACAGACGAATTCTCTCAAGAAATGGTCAATATATTGGGACAGATTTTCATTGACGCTGCCTATGGAGGAAATGATGGGCCTACCTGGGGGGACCCTGGCATCTTTGTGAACCTTTGGTAGAAGGTAAAAAATGGGCAATTTGGGATAATCTTTTTTGAGGAAATAGAATTCTTGCCATGACAAAAGGCCCTCATTACGCCACTCATTCAGTTTCAAGCGGCCCTTAAGGTCATCTTTGAATTTACTTATAGTCTCTTGGTCAGGGCTCTTTGTAAATTCATCCTCCAAATCTTTAAGTTCTTTAATAATTCCTTCGCGTTCTTCCCAAGCGTATTTTATGAGGATGCATAGCATGTTTTTACTGCTTCTTGCTGAGTTATTTGCCCAATCTTCCAACATTTGCGGATTAGGTGACTCATGTGATGGCGTTATATAAATTCGCAGCCCCGCGGCACCATTGCCTTGTCTACATAATCTTGCAGCGATGTAGCTACCCACCACCGGGAACTTTCTTGTTTCATGAGTCTTTCATATTTCCTCAATTTGGTATTCAAAGAGTCATTATCCGGTTTTTCTGTAGTTTTGTGAGTGGTATTGCCTTTACCGGGAGCACGAGCAAAAAGAGTGGCTGCCTCCCGCCTTCTTTCACCTTCTTCATTCATGGCAAAATAAGGTATTTAGGATTTACAGTAGCTCTGTGCTTAATTAGTTCTTTCACTCGTAGGTTTAAACTGAAAATCTTAACGGTAATGATTACCGTTTCCAGATAGTAATGTACTGAGGATCCCCCCACTTATATAAGTGGTTCCTGATGCCGCTTAGGTGTCCCAATGGAATGAGTGTACAAAGAATAACAAACGGGTAATAACCAGAGTTATATTACTATTGGAGAAGTTCAAAGTCTGTCTGTAACCAGCTGCCCGCTCTCCCACCGGTGCCTCAACCCCGTACGGAAAGACGGTTTCAGAGGGGAGACTGTCGCATTCCTGCGGCCGCTCCTCCCTTCCCCATCTACCGGTCGGAGGCCAAGGGCTTACCTTGAGAGTCGGGTTGCATTCCATGAGGTTCCGAAAGTCGTATAACTGCACGCTTGCAGATTGCTGTTGTACGGCCGGCACTGAATCCCTCTGTTTAATCCGAAACAAGGAGCAGGGTCCTGCTGGGATTCTTCCTACCGAGTCAGGTGGCGCACGTGTATTGGCGGACCGCAAAGGCCAATTTATTTTTGTAATGCTTCAAAGCAAAAAGTTGCGCACTCAGGAATCCGATTTCAGCATGAAAGGTTTATTTTCAGTTACCACGCTACGCGTTTCGACACACAATGTGTCTTGATCACACGTGAACCACACTGAACAGTGAGGCTTGTTATGCTCCAAACAAAGGTAAACATGGAAAAGGTGACTCAACATGGTACACAGAACATTTCATCACTCAAAAGTACCGCCATTTTGTAACGGGGTATTTCTGAAACAAGTTAAATTACATCTACTGCTTATTCGAATGAGATGTAGTAACACCCTGCTGTAATTCATAACGAGTAATTATATGACACAACAGAACGAATTGCTGGGTTGATACTATCTAATCATACAGTTGAAGATCAGAGATGTATTGGTTTTACCCAACATCGAGGCAGTAAATAGTCATGATATACAAAAGTGTAAAAAACATTTCACCATTATTTTCTGAAAAGAGATCACTCCAACGCCTTCCATATTTCATGTCAAAGCATCCTGATGTGGAACTGCATGGTACCACACACAAGTGTTTAAATATGCATGCAGGGATACGCTGTATATCTGGGTTATCGGGCATCTCTATATGACTTTCATAAGGTCTAGTGCCTATAGTGCTGGCGAGTGTATGTATGCCTCAGCCGGCGCTATAGAAGGATATTTCCCTGTCTAACTCAAACTTCACCTAAAAGGGAAGAATAAAAGTCAGCTGTTTCTTACGTGCGCCAAAAGTCCAACAGCATGTCACCGTCTCAGGAATCGGAAAGCAAGAGTTTTTTCCATAAGCACGATGACAGACTTTCTACCTTTTTCACAAACTTATCTCACTTAATTATAACATTTCTTCACGAACACTGAAATTCTATTGGCTGATCCAGGTCTGACCACATTAGGTCATTCGGCTCCTGACCACGTTCACGCTTTACATAAGCTCCATTGTCTTTCAAAATGTGACATTCGGCTTCCTTCAAAATGTTACTTTCGTAGAAAATCAGAGCATAACTTCCTAGGCTTGTAGTGTAGTTCCTATTTTCCCTATAGGCCCTGCGCATTGGAATAACATAAACAGCAGTGTAGACGTAGGACTGAGGTCTTCTAGGTCTCTACTGACTATGTTAGACTTAATTTAGGTTTGCGCCAGCTAGCTCAGAGGTCACTGGAAACTTTCTTGACTGAATGGGAAGTGATCAGCTTCCCTGGCTCAGACAAGAAGGGATTCAGCTTCCGACAACCGCATAAACATGACAACTTTGCTCCCCAGAATAAGAGTCACTCTCTAGAGTCATGTGAAACAATAGACAGTTTTTTCACTCAGTCAGACGTGCGTTCTTAGTTTCACCAGAGTGCAGAGAAGAGAGAGACGGGCGTTTTCAATAAAAGGTATGATTTATTGAACAGTCTTCCTTCTCATGCAAGAGAAATGGATTGCCACAATTGCAATACTTAATATAAAGTAAAGTATGTACAGTAAAAGGAGTATTATGAAATAATACTGTAAAAGCATTGATATGGTTTCTTAGCCATAAGACACTTTAAAATGGATAAAAGATATATACATATATACATAGGCTAACTTGCTCAACTGGTGCTTCTAACTAAGCCTACCCCGGTGTACCTGACCTAAGCCTAATACGTGGGAGGGAGTAAGTAAGTAGCAGTTTAAGTTAAGTAGGTTTTGCCAAGAGTCTGATTCAAGAATTCTCTCTAAGGGTTTAGTCAGCACCGTACCTCTGGAATAGAATGTAGGAGGTCTGGTATCTCCCTCTCAGGACCCGATATCCCAGTCACCCGCAAGGGTAGGCTGGAAACGCCGGAGCTGGATTTTCTCGGCAGGAGAAAAGACAGCGTCTTTCTCAGCGCGTCAAAAGAGGAGGGGCAGCGTCCGTGGGCTTCTCGCATCTGCTGGGCTTTCTGCAAGGGGACAGCTGTTCTGCTCCAGAGTTCACCACCACCGTGTGTTTGCTTAAGGCAACGTGGATATATTTATACCTGAAAGGTGCCGAGTTTGACGTACGTTTTGGACATAAGACGCCAATAAAGATGTCACTAAGAACTGGTCGTTCTTACAGGAGTTCTATGACAAATCAAAACAAAGCAAGCGGGGCTTTCCCAGGTTGCTGGGGGTTTGGTGTGTCGAAAGAACTCGGTGTGCTCTCTAGGAATATAAGGAAGTAGCTTCTGCTGTGTCATGAACTGCAGAGGCGAGTTACTGAAATATGGCTCTGATTATTATGCCATTATAGGGATATTCATTGATTATAGCCGTATAGGGGCATAAAGTCACAATATTGATCGGGTTCCTAGATAAAACACATCACCCACTCCACGGTTTTATGTCCATCAATTACTAAAAACGTAAGCAATAAAGATGCCTGTGTATTCCAACCCACCCCAAAATATATTTTGCATTTGAAATGGTGTATACAAAATACATGAAAATGGTAATAGGTACTGTACGTTTTAAGCAGTGTAATCATTCAAAAAAAGTTTTGCATATATATTCAGTTGAACGATTTGCGAAAAATGACTCATGAAATGTCTCTTAATACTGAAAAGAAGGGCGAGACTATTTCATCCCATATAAATACAGTTGCTGTAAAATGTGCTAGAGGCTGAGGTAATATATTGTCTCTAGATCTACTAAAAGTAGAAGCTCTGTTCTTTATGAATAGTTCTACTGTAAGCAGAGTACAAGTGCCAGAAAAAAGGTAAATATTTTGGAATTTGGAAAAAATAATTTCATCTTCAGGGGAAAAAATAGTTCCAAATGTTTTTTAGTAGCTTTTGTTTATCAAAGCCGGAGGCCGAATTCAGAGTTCATGGGAACGCTGTGTGCCGGATTGTTTTTCAAAAAATTATTGTTTCTGTTCAGGGGAGAACATCATTTTCAGACAGAAATTGGTCTACATATTCAGGTGACAGTTCGACCAAGTTTGATAACGCTGTAACCTGGCAGTCGTGAGAATGATTGCTATCATTGATGTCGGGATCAGCAATGCTCACAGGAGGCCGTACCTGGGTGATGTTGCTTTCATTTCTTGCTTCACTGCCACCACCTAATCGTAGCGCAGGAGTCTCAACGAATGCCGTCATCAGGATTGGTAACCGCTGGGGACAACACGATGCATGAGCCGTTACTGGACCTAGCAAAGTATCGATATCCATTGGTACTGCTGATTGTAGTGCAAGACAGGTGTCTAACACGCATTCCTCTCCGCATAGCATACATCGAAGCACAAGTAAGATGCAGTTCTGCCATATAGGTCTGAATGAAAGAAACCAGGTCATATTCAGATCTCTGAGCCAGGCTAGTCCAAGGACTTTAGTTATGCGGTCCCGGTAGCGTATTGCTAGGATCGTTTCTTCCATTGTCGCTGGAGCCATGTCTGTATTTTGGCTTGCGATATCGGAGCAGGAGGGTCAAAAATAAAATACCTGCTACAAGTCCCAAAAGTAGTGGTAGGCCGCAAAAGACCGAATGGACAAAATTGGGGAAGATGCTCAGGACTGCTTCGAAGGGTGTTAACAGTCCCGAAAAAATTGTCTTAAATACATTCGAGATACCACTGGCATACGACATATTTAGCATTTGGCTTAACATTTCTACGAAATGTACGGGGCAAAAGTGTATGTATCTCTGCCGTTGTCCTTGGAACTTGGAGATCATACGTCTCTTTTGATGACGTGATGGGCACTGTTGTCTGTAAAAGCACAGACTTCATTCTGCTTAAAGTATCAATTCCTATAGAAGAGATATTCAACGGAGGCCAAATCAAAGCCACTGAATCTCCAGGGCCGTTTGGATACAATGCTTGCATACAGCAAGTGACCATGGAACTGACGCTTAAGAGATATGCTTTCCCTGGCACCAAGCCACAACAGCTGTGATCCGTTATTAGAACGTAACTCCCGTTAGAAAGTTGTCTAAAGAATGGCTCTATCTGTGTTGCAGGTGTACCATGCTGGTGGCATGAAAGGTTATTTGAAGTCCCCTCACAGGCCCCATGCAAGTTAATACCTTGGCACAAAAGTATACCGCTTAGTGATTGTTTACACTCATTACCACTAAGAAATAAATTTTTGTTATTGTCACTAAAACATGTGTGTGTATAAGGTAATTTCCATGATGACTTAATGTATCCTTTACCCAACCTTTCATACTGGCCTGCTGGTATATACTTTAGGCAATTTTTAAATCGGAAAGTTGTTATCGGGATTGTGATTATTCTGTGTATTATCCATTCAATAACAGGTCTTTCGGACATTGTCAATGGTAATCTCTCAAGTTTTTCAATGCTCAGGATTGTATAGTCTGCTCCTTTCTGTGCCAAACTGATTTGTTTATCAGTAAGGTTAAAGATAGAAAACAATGACGTTGTGTTGATTAAACGCCATGGCACATAGCCTGAACGCAGGTTTTGCAACGTCCAGCCTAGCTGTACAATAGAACGTAATTGGGACTGGCCATGTTGTAACATTAGCAAGTCCTGGTCTATTATATCGATAGCAGATGATACAATACTGTCCAGTGAATATATTCTGGAGGACAGAGTCATTAACCCATTGTCCACAACAGAAAGTGATTTTTCCAAATGAATACGATCAATTTCTCGTATTTTCTCTGCTGTCTCAATTTGAGTCACTTTCCATGCCTCGTTGTAAGCAGCATATATACTGGCCGCTATGAAACGTTTTTGACTCTGCTTGCGTGGTCCCATTATGAAATCGCGCAAGTCAGCACCATCTTTAAGTAAAGACAAGTGTTGCTTAATTTGTGCCAGTGTGGATGTTTGTAACCATTCAAGGCATAGTTTCCCTACACTGTATGTTGTTACTATCCCTGGATGTTGTCTCTGGGAGTATCTGGGGTCTGGTCATTTTTAACCCCTGTATTTTGTTCAGGAATCTGTCTTGACAGTTATTTGTGTCCGTAGGCCAGATTAACCACTTTTTCCAATCAGGATGTGGGATACGTCTATTTCAACATCTGCAGTGGTGTTACTATCAGGTATTGGCTTTGGAATAGACGGTTTGTTCAGTTCTTTTACCTTAGCCAGGCCAATACAAGTGGTCCGTTGAATTGTGTCATTCAAGAAAATTATTTGTTCTGGGATCATGCAGGCTCGAAATAATGCTTCTAGGCCTTGTAGCTGCCAATCTTTTGTACCCCAGATGGTTTTTGTTTCAATGTTATTCTTCCAGAAATCAAAACCAAATGTAATCATTTTTTCATAAAATGTTTCTGAATATATCAATTTAGTATTTGTCAGCATTGTTTTTGTCCCTGTTTTATCTAACAATTTATAATAAAATGTTTCTGCATCACTTGTATTAAATCCTGAGAAGTATTGGAATTTCTCATAGAATGTTTTTGAACTGCTTTTAGGTGGAGTAGCACAATGTTCCCATTGGTTATATTTAAAAACATTTCTAGGTTGAGCGGATTTATGCAAATAGTGGTCTGCATAATGAGTAAAACAGTACATTTATTCATAATTCGATGAACCTTGCAAATAATCATGTTCTGTAAATTTTGCTGACAAAACTAAATCTGACATCATATTATTTATTCTTTCAAAGTCCCAATCATCAGAGAAAGTACTTGGTTTCACAAAGTCACTTAAAGAAACCTTAAATTGGTGAGGATATTTCAGGATTTCCACCGGGTCATAGATTTCGTAATCTGTTTTGTCCCAAACTACCCCGCCGGGTATTGGAATGGCTGTGACATTCACTGACGATAGTTCTCTTTTCTCAATGTGAGATGATTTTTGTGGCTTCAGAACTAAGTTGATGTTCTGACTTGCTGTGTCCATTGTACTGTAATAAATTTTCCTAAAATTAAAACTAAAATTAGGCATAGTAGGAGTATAAGTACCCCAGATATAATCCAGTGTTCAATAAATGGTGCATTTAGATATGCTTCTTTGAGTTGATGAAAGAGCTCCGTTGCTTTTTCTTTAAAAGTCTTTGTTGCTGGCGTCACTTCAGTGTCGTTTTGATCTTCAGAAAAGTTATCGAAATTGATGAAGTAGCCAGATGCAGTTCTGTCAATTGTTGGAATTGTTTTCTCAATTTGCCTTTCATTAGCACATTCTGATGCTCCATCATTGTAGACTGGTGTTTCATGACGAACTGTTTCAATTTGGGTTTCAAGAGGCACAAGTTCAATTGCATTGTTGCATAGTCCTTTTTTATTCACTGCAGGTTTATCAAATGTGATTAGTCTTTCAGTTTGAACCTCTTGGATACTAGCAAATTTGGGTATTCTGCTATTTCTTTGGAGTCCAATGGGCCTACTGCTTATGATTGGCCACATGATTGTGGTTTTACCAGGTCGATTGATACAACTCGGTTCTCTTTTTTACCAGCAAGGGGCGGTGGTACAACTGATCTTGTTCCGCTGATTGCTAAGACAGGTACTGCTTTTCTGTTAGAAGGCCCAAATTCCTTCTTCACCGCTATTTTCTCTCTGACCAGATCCCCAATCTTCGGAATCCAGACAGGTCTTGCTGGGACAGGTGGTGTGTCTTCAGTGGTTGTTGGCTGTTGTTTTAACTTTATGTTGCTCAGGGCTTTTCTTGTTTCATTTAAGTCCTGTAAAACAGCCAAACGATCTTTGATGTCAAAGCATTTTTCCTTATTTTCTACCACTGAAGAATGACTATCTAAGTCCTGCACATACATTCTTGTTCCGAACAATAGTTTGTACGGGCTGAAACCTTTTAGAGAATTTCTTGGCAAGTTATTAAGACTACGTTGGACACTTGTTAAATGCTGGACCCACCCATCACCCGAACCTAATACCTTTGCCGTTATAGATTGCTTTATGTCTCGGTTTTTTCTTTCCACTACCCCGTTTCCCTCAGTATGGAAGGGACAAGAGAACCGCAACCCAATGCCCATGCTGGTCATGGCCTCCTTATAAGCTCGAGAGCTAAAGTGGGACCCTGGTCAGAATGAAGCATGGCTATTGCGTATGTGCCGATAAAGACTCGCAAATCTTTTATAACAGTTCTGGCGTTAGCCGAGCGCTGGGGCCACATCCATATGAATCTCGTACAGGAGTTCACTGCGACCATGATATATTTATAGTTACCGTCCCTTTGTAAGGGACCACAGTGGTCCAGGTAAACACATGCTAATGGTTTATCTGAGATGAGAAGGGGTGTCTGCGCTGGTCGTTTCACTGTTGATACTTTAATTCTTTGGCATATTTTGCATTCTAGCACGTATTTCTTAGTTTGTAATCTCATGCGCGGCCACCAATATCTCTGTTTTAATAATGATATTGTGGCGGAAACACCAGCGTGTGCAGAAGCAAGTCCTTCGTGTGCCGCTGTAATTAGTCCTAACCTGTGTTCCTTGTTTGGAATTACTCTATCCCCCACTCTAGGGATTCGAGCACAAGGAACATTATTCGTATCTGTTAAATATGAGTACTTTTCTGGAAAGCCTTTTGGGAGTGTTTCTTTATCATCTTTTACTGACGCACTGACAGCTTGTAATATATCACTGTCAATTTTTGTTTTTGACCGGGTGATAGCAGCTACGGAAGCCGTTTGCACAGCTGCATTCGCGGCTTCATCAGCCAATGAATTCCTTGCAACGTGAACGCCATCACGTTGATGACTCAGAGTGTGTATCACGTGAGTCTTTTGTAGTTCCTTCTGTAAAAGAACTACTTGTTCCCAAATCATTTTATGCTTGATTGTGCCACCTTTTGCATCTTTGAACCCGTTTTCAACCCAATTCTGCAAGTATTCATTATAAGATTGAACGCAATAATATGAATCGCACACTATAAGTGTGGGGAATTCGCGATCGGTATTTTCAAGCGCCATCTTAAATGCTAGTAGTTCAGCTCGCTGAGCTGTACAATCTCCTGGAGATTGCATTTTGGTGACCAGTGGTCTAAATTTTCCTTTGTGCCAGCGACCTTTAACAATCGCGCACGCAGCACTGTAAGCTTGTTTACCCCCAACTGCGGGTTGTGCTGATCCGTCTGTATATATGATACTTCCGTATTGTTCTAGAGGCAGGATTTCAATTGGCAGAGGACATTCATATTCATATTGTAAAAATTCCTGAGTCTTTAGGTTAGGATCAAATTCATAAACTACGTCTGTTGCAGCAAGAGAATTAACCCATTGGATCCATCTTGGATGCAGAGCTTTAGCATTTGGAATGCTCGCTTTAGTTACCGCTTCTAAATCAGGTATAGGTGTAACGATTATTATTCGTTTACCTTGTGCTAGGGCTCTTTCTTTTGCTACAGCAGTCTGAACCGCAGTTAGAATTTTTTCTGTTGAACTGAATTTTATTTCAGCTTTTGTATACAAATGTGATTTGTAAGCTATTGGTACCGTTTCTCCCTCGTTAGAGGTCAGGTAGGTGAATCCGCATCTTCCTGGGATGACCCGGATTACAAGGTTGCGTGTATTGTCACGTGCTTCTAATTTTGTTTTAGCTAACATGTCTGTTTGCAGTGCTCTAAAAATTTCTGTGTGTTTTTGAGTCCAGTTGATTGGTTTAAAATCAGGTTTTATTAGTTCGTAGAGAGGTTTAATCCTCTCTGCATAGTTTAGAATGTAAGTTCTACCGAAATTCAGAAAGCCTTGAATCGATTGTAAGTTCTTCAGCGTTTTTGGTGCTTGGAGTACAGCGCACTTCTCTAAGAAGTTGTCCGCTAGGCTTTTGCCTTCACTTGATAATTCGTATCCTAAAAATAGGACAGTTAGATGGGCAATTCGTGACTTTTTAAAGTTGAATTTGTAACCCTCTGCTGCGAACCCAAGTATTATGGTGTTCACTCTTTTCAAGTGAGTATCCAAGTCGTCGTCTGTGAGATAGATGTCATTGACATAAGATAATGCCTCATCATCATACATTTGTAGTAACTCTGTTACTCTGGCTGAGAATAATCCTGGGCTGTTCTTGAATCCCTGTGGGAGCCTACAAAAATGTTCAGTGACCCCAATATTGAGAAAGCAGTCAAGTACCTGCTTTCTGGTGCAATATTTTGACAAAAGAACCCATTAGATATGTCTAATGTTGTTTTGTATTTTTTGCAAACTATGTTATTCATTAGTGCCTCACTGTGCGAATTTTGTACCGCAAATGTTTTGCAACATGAGTTAAGGTGTCTGTATTCCAAGACTAGACGATATGAATCGTCTGGTTTGGAGACAGGAAACAAAGGATTGTTCATTTGAGAGGTGCATGTTTCAATCACCCCTTGGTATTCAAGGTGATCTAAAATCTCCCTGACCTGTTTTTTAGCTTCTTGCTTAATCGGATACTGCCTTTGTGCAATAGGTTGACATTTTAACTGGATTTTGGGAGGAGGAGAGTCCTCATCCCATCCTACATGATTCTTATATAGTGCAGGTGCTTGAGCTACTGCCCATTTCCTTGCATATATGTATTTAGTATGAATTGGAATATGATATGAGAAGGCAGGCATAATCATTTCTTCGCCATGAGGGCACTCCCTGACAAACTCTGGGGGCCAATCTTTCTCAGCTAACAGGATGTCATAGCCTTTTGAGAGGTTATCCCAAAATAGACCCCTTATTTTCCTAGTCTTATCTCCCTCTATACGCAGTGTTATTTCGTATATCTTATGAGGTTCGCTAACTCTGGTATCTGCAGTTTCCACTTGAATGTATTCATTCGTGTCCACTGTCTCCAGATGACTCATCAGGATCTTCTGAGCGATGTTGATTTCCGCTGCGCTGTCTAGCATTGTCTGTGCCCATTCTCCGTTTTTCAGTTGTGTCCTCAGTATTCTCGGCATGTTCGATTACTCTAATACTGGCTACCTTCTTTCTTGGAAATTGTAATTTTTTACTTTGAGCAGGTTCCTTGTCTTTGGACTTGGCGTGCTCTTCCCTTGGTTCTGATCGTCCTCTTCTTTCCGATTTCTGCGAAAAAGATCGAGAGGGACGTGTATCAACACTTTGATATCTATCAGGTTTTTTCAAGTTATCCCTATTTCTAAGGTTATATCTTTTCTCAGAGGGCTCCCTCTGGGGAGACTGGTGTTCTCGATTCGGAGTTCTTTCCCTCCGCCGAGGACACCTTCCTCTGGACTGGAATTTTTTTTCTTTGGGAGTGGATTGTTTATTTCCATCCCAGCTCTTTATAGGAGTGTTTATATTATTTTTAATAAATATTTTTTCAGGATTTTCAAGTAGTTGGGGTTTTACCGGTTTACCACCCAAACTATCTCTACCCAATTCTTCATAGCATTTTTCTATGATTCTGGCAAGTTCAATTGGTTGATCTGTTATATCTGTTTCTTTCAATTTCTGGCGGATCGCCACAGATGCTGCTTCTCCTTTTATGTTGGCTAATAATATAGCCGAGACCTGCTTGAAGTCTTTCAGTAATTTCATACCAAGAGTTAAAGCAGGTTCTGGACCGTATTCATTCTGAATTTGTTTTAGCACATCTGGTATTACCGCCATAGACGGACCACCGTGTGTTTTTGTGTAAATGGAAGCAAAGACTGTACCCCAAGTATCACAGTCCTCCACATGTGGTGCGACCCCCATTGGAAGGCAGATAGTCAGAATTCTGTGTTTCTCAATAGGGGTAGTATTCGGGAATACTGCCCCTATTTGAGTTATTTTCTGTGTTAACCAGAAAGGAATTTGTTCCCGTATTGCGGGTGTTTTTCCAAGACATGATTGTATGTTCTGTGGTGTGATTTTATTTGTGTTCCCCTGATGAGGGGTTAGCTGTGGAATATTAACAGCTGTTTGGACTGTTGCAGTCCGCATTACACATTGGACTAACTGTCTGTGAATTTTAATTAGTAATTTTAGCTGTGCTAAAAGTTCTTTGTCTGACATTTTTTCGATGTCAGGATGTGGTGTGTAGCTGGCTAGAACCAGCCACGTTGCTCCTGGTCTACCTAGTGGACCAAGCCTGGTGATGTGATCATTATGTTTTAGGGCGCCTTTAAACCAGAGCAGGTGCTCTTGGTATTTTAATGGGATTTCAATCACCTCGAAAGGAGTATATTCTCCCGGGGGTTCCTCTATCTTGTAATAGTGGAACTCATGTGTTGTAGCGTTTGCCGCTGGAAAGTTTATCCATGAATAGAATACCTCTGTCTGCCGATAATCGTGTGCCTCTATCACGAAAATGACTGTACCGCCTCGTGCTGTCAGTCCATTTTCTATAAGTTTTAAAGTTATAGTTTTTCTTATATATTGACCGGAATAAGGATAGCATCCCGGTCATTCTGTAGTACACTTCTGTCATCCTCTAGGAGTTGATTTGCTAATATAGCAGCATCCCTTTCATCATCACTGTCTGGCATTTTACTGTCAGAAAAGTTTTTGTTGCATACCAGGTTTCAAGAAAGCCAAAGATTAGGGGGTCCATTAGGATGACGGGCGTGACTTTTTAAAGTTGAATTTGTAACCCTCTGCTGCGAACCCAAGTATTATGGTGTTCACTCTTTTCAAGTGAGTATCCAAGTCGTCGTCTGTGAGATAGATGTCATTGACATAAGATAATGCCTCATCATCATACATTTGTAGTAACTCTGTTACTCTGGCTGAGAATAATCCTGGGCTGTTCTTGAATCCCTGTGGGAGCCTACAAAAATGTTCAGTGACCCCAATATTGAGAAAGCAGTCAAGTACCTGCTTTCTGGTGCAATATTTTGACAAAAGAACCCATTAGATATGTCTAATGTTGTTTTGTATTTTTTGCGAACTATGTTATTCATTAGTGCCTCACTGTGCGAATTTTGTACCGCAAATGTTTTGCAACATGAGTTACGGTGTCTGTATTCCAAGACTAGACGATATGAATCGTCTGGTTTGGAGACAGGAAACAAAGGATTGTTCATTTGAGAGGTGCATGTTTCAATCACCCCTTGGTATTCAAGGTGATCTAAAATCTCCCTGACCTGTTTTTTAGCTTCTTGCTTAATCGGATACTGCCTTTGTGCAATAGGTTGACATTTTAACTGGATTTTGGGAGGAGGAGAGTCCTCATCCCATCCTACATGATTCTTATATAGATCAGGTGCTTGAGCTACTGCCCATTTCCTTGCATATATGTATTTAGTATGAATTGGAATATGATCTGAGAAGGCAGGCATAATCATTTCTTCGCCATGAGGGCACTCCCTGACAAACTCTGGGGGCCAATCTTTCTCAGCTAACAGGATGTCATAGCCTTTTGAGAGGTTATCCCAAAATAGACCCCTTATTTTCCTAGTCTTATCTCCCTCTATACGCAGTGTTATTTC
Source organism: Lissotriton vulgaris (assembly GCF_964263255.1). Taxonomy (NCBI): domain Eukaryota; kingdom Metazoa; phylum Chordata; class Amphibia; order Caudata; family Salamandridae; genus Lissotriton; species Lissotriton vulgaris. The sequence continues at coordinate 859,497,667 of NC_141698.1, forward strand.
GTATATCTTATGAGGTTCGCTAACTCTGGTATCTGCAGTTTCCACTTGAATGTATTCATTCGTGTCCACTGTCTCCAGATGAATCATCAGGATCTTCTGAGCGATGTTGATTTCCGCTGCGCTGTCTAGCATTGTCTGTGCCCATTCTCCGTTTTTCAGTTGTGTCCTCAGTATTCTCGGCATGTTCGATTACTCTAATACTGGCTACCTTCTTTCTTGGAAATTGTAATTTTTTACTTTGAGCAGGTTCCTTGTCTTTGGACTTGGCGTGCTCTTCCCTTGGTTCTGATCGTCCTCTTCTTTCCGATTTTTGCGAAAAAGATCGAGAGGGACGTGTATCAACACTTTGATATCTATCAGGTTTTTTCAAGTTATCCCTATTTCTAAGGTTATATCTTTTCTCAGAGGGCTCCCTCTGGGGAGACTGGTGTTCTCGATTCGGAGTTCTTTCCCTCCGCCGAGGACACCTTCCTCTGGACTGGAATTTTTTTTCTTTGGGAGTGGATTGTTTATTTCCATCCCAGCTCTTTATAGGAGTGTTTATATTATTTTTAATAAATATTTTTTCAGGATTTTCAAGTAGTTGGGGTTTTACCGGTTTACCACCCAAACTATCTCTACCCAATTGTTCATAGCATTTTTCTATGATTCTGGCAAGTTCAATTGGTTGATCTGTTATATCTGTTTCTTTCAATTTCTGGCGGATCGCCACAGATGCTGCTTCTCCTTTTATGTTGGCTAATAATATAGCCGAGACCTGCTTGAAGTCTTTCAGTAATTTCATACCAAGAGTTAAAGCAGGTTCTGGACCGTATTCATTCTGAATTTGTTTTAGCACATCTGGTATTACCGCCATAGACGGACCACCGTGTGTTTTTGTGTAAATGGAAGCAAAGACTGTACCCCAAGTATCACAGTCCTCCACATGTGGTGCGACCCCCATTGGAAGGCAGATAGTCAGAATTCTGTGTTTCTCAATAGGGGTAGTATTCGGGAATACTGCCCCTATTTGAGTTATTTTCTGTGTTAACCAGAAAGGAATTTGTTCCCGTATTGCGGGTGTTTTTCCAAGACATGATTGTATGTTCTGTGGTGTGATTTTATTTGTGTTCCCCTGATGAGGGGTTAGCTGTGGAATATTAACAGCTGTTTGGACTGTTGCAGTCCGCATTACACATTGGACTAACTGTCTGTGAATTTTAATTAGTAATTTTAGCTGTGCTAAAAGTTCTTTGTCTGACATTTTTTCGATGTCAGGATGTGGTGTGTAGCTGGCTAGAACCAGCCACGTTGCTCCTGGTCTACCTAGTGGACCAAGCCTGGTGATGTGATCATTATGTTTTAGGGCGCCTTTAAACCAGAGCAGGTGCTCTTGGTATTTTAATGGGATTTCAATCACCTCGAAAGGAGTATATTCTCCCGGGGGTTCCTCTATCTTGTAATAGTGGAACTCATGTGTTGTAGCGTTTGCCGCTGGAAAGTTTATCCATGAATAGAATACCTCTGTCTGCCGATAATCGTGTGCCTCTATCACGAAAATGACTGTACCGCCTCGTGCTGTCAGTCCATTTTCTATAAGTTTTAAAGTTATAGTTTTTCTTATATATTGACCGGAATAAGGATAGCATCCCGGTCATTCTGTAGTACACTTCTGTCATCCTCTAGGAGTTGATTTGCTAATATAGCAGCATCCCTTTCATCATCACTGTCTGGCATTTTACTGTCAGAAAAGTTTTTGTTGCATACCAGGTTTCAAGAAAGCCAAAGATTAGGGGGTCCATTAGGATGACGGGCGTGACTTTTTAAAGTTGAATTTGTAACCCTCTGCTGCGAACCCAAGTATTATGGTGTTCACTCTTTTCAAGTGAGTATCCAAGTCGTCGTCTGTGAGATAGATGTCATTGACATAAGATAATGCCTCATCATCATACATTTGTAGTAACTCTGTTACTCTGGCTGAGAATAATCCTGGGCTGTTCTTGAATCCCTGTGGGAGCCTACAAAAATGTTCAGTGACCCCAATATTGAGAAAGCAGTCAAGTACCTGCTTTCTGGTGCAATATTTTGACAAAAGAACCCATTAGATATGTCTAATGTTGTTTTGTATTTTTTGCGAACTATGTTATTCATTAGTGCCTCACTGTGCGAATTTTGTACCGCAAATGTTTTGCAACATGAGTTACGGTGTCTGTATTCCAAGACTAGACGATATGAATCGTCTGGTTTGGAGACAGGAAACAAAGGATTGTTCATTTGAGAGGTGCATGTTTCAATCACCCCTTGGTATTCAAGGTGATCTAAAATCTCCCTGACCTGTTTTTTAGCTTCTTGCTTAATCGGATACTGCCTTTGTGCAATAGGTTGACATTTTAACTGGATTTTGGGAGGAGGAGAGTCCTCATCCCATCCTACATGATTCTTATATAGATCAGGTGCTTGAGCTACTGCCCATTTCCTTGCATATATGTATTTAGTATGAATTGGAATATGATCTGAGAAGGCAGGCATAATCATTTCTTCGCCATGAGGGCACTCCCTGACAAACTCTGGGGGCCAATCTTTCTCAGCTAACAGGATGTCATAGCCTTTTGAGAGGTTACCCCAAAATAGACCCCTTATTTTCCTAGTCTTATCTCCCTCTATACGCAGTGTTATTTCGTATATCTTATGAGGTTCGCTAACTCTGGTATCTGCAGTTTCCACTTGAATGTATTCATTCGTGTCCACTGTCTCCAGATGAATCATCAGGATCTTCTGAGCGATGTTGATTTCCGCTGCGCTGTCTAGCATTGTCTGTGCCCATTCTCCGTTTTTCAGTTGTGTCCTCAGTATTCTCGGCATGTTCGATTACTCTAATACTGGCTACCTTCTTTCTTGGAAATTGTAATTTTTTACTTTGAGCAGGTTCCTTGTCTTTGGACTTGGCGTGCTCTTCCCTTGGTTCTGATCGTCCTCTTCTTTCCGATTTTTGCGAAAAAGATCGAGAGGGACGTGTATCAACACTTTGATATCTATCAGGTTTTTTCAAGTTATCCCTATTTCTAAGGTTATATCTTTTCTCAGAGGGCTCCCTCTGGGGAGACTGGTGTTCTCGATTCGGAGTTCTTTCCCTCCGCCGAGGACACCTTCCTCTGGACTGGAATTTTTTTTCTTTGGGAGTGGATTGTTTATTTCCATCCCAGCTCTTTATAGGAGTGTTTATATTATTTTTAATAAATATTTTTTCAGGATTTTCAAGTAGTTGGGGTTTTACCGGTTTACCACCCAAACTATCTCTACCCAATTGTTCATAGCATTTTTCTATGATTCTGGCAAGTTCAATTGGTTGATCTGTTATATCTGTTTCTTTCAATTTCTGGCGGATCGCCACAGATGCTGCTTCTCCTTTTATGTTGGCTAATAATATAGCCGAGACCTGCTTGAAGTCTTTCAGTAATTTCATACCAAGAGTTAAAGCAGGTTCTGGACCGTATTCATTCTGAATTTGTTTTAGCACATCTGGTATTACCGCCATAGACGGACCACCGTGTGTTTTTGTGTAAATGGAAGCAAAGACTGTACCCCAAGTATCACAGTCCTCCACATGTGGTGCGACCCCCATTGGAAGGCAGATAGTCAGAATTCTGTGTTTCTCAATAGGGGTAGTATTCGGGAATACTGCCCCTATTTGAGTTATTTTCTGTGTTAACCAGAAAGGAATTTGTTCCCGTATTGCGGGTGTTTTTCCAAGACATGATTGTATGTTCTGTGGTGTGATTTTATTTGTGTTCCCCTGATGAGGGGTTAGCTGTGGAATATTAACAGCTGTTTGGACTGTTGCAGTCCGCATTACACATTGGACTAACTGTCTGTGAATTTTAATTAGTAATTTTAGCTGTGCTAAAAGTTCTTTGTCTGACATTTTTTCGATGTCAGGATGTGGTGTGTAGCTGGCTAGAACCAGCCACGTTGCTCCTGGTCTACCTAGTGGACCAAGCCTGGTGATGTGATCATTATGTTTTAGGGCGCCTTTAAACCAGAGCAGGTGCTCTTGGTATTTTAATGGGATTTCAATCTCCTCGAAAGGAGTATATTCTCCCGGGGGTTCCTCTATCTTGTAATAGTGGAACTCATGTGTTGTAGCGTTGCCGCTGGAAAGTTTATCCATGAATAGAATACCTCTGTCTGCCGATAATCGTGTGCCTCTATCACGAAAATGACTGTACCGCCTCGTGCTGTCAGTCCATTTTCTATAAGTTATAGTTTTTCTTATATATTGACCGGAATAAGGATAGCATCCCGGTCATTCTGTAGGACACTTCTGTCATCCTCTAGGAGTTGATTTGCTAATATAGCAGCATCCCTTTCATCATCACTGTCTGGCATTTTACTGTCAGAAAAGTTTTTGTTGCATATCAGGTTTCAAGAAAGCCAAAGATTAGGGGGTCCATTAGGATGACGGGCGGACTTTGCCCGCCCGTCATCCTATCGTAAATCGGGACCGCCCGCCATAAGGGAGGGGGTCCCGGGGGTGCCATTAGGATGTGCCCGCCACAGTGGCGGGCACATCCTGTATTTTCAGCATTGTGGCGGGCGGTGCTCTCTGCACCGCCCGCCACAATGCTGAAAATGCACTTTCACATTTTCATTTGCAAAGCGGCAGGCACCGCGCGGTGCCTGCCGCTTTGCAAATGACAATGAAGGGGGGTACCACAGGTACCCCCCATGTGCACCCCCCTAACTGTACTTCACTCTGGGGGCCCCCAGAGTGAAGACCGCATGCCTTTCCGTGGCGAAAGGCATTGAAAAATGCCCATTATAATATGGCTGGCGGTGTCTGATAGACACCACCACCATGTTATCCCTTTTCCGCCCCGGCCGCAAGGCGACCGGGGTGGAAAACAGGCAGGCGGTGTTTCCCACCGCTGCCGTCCCCTCCGCCATCGTAATATGGCGGGGGGGAATGCAGGGAAGGATGTCGGGCTACCGCTACCCTGGCGGAGGCAATCTGCCCGACATCCTAATGGACCCCTTGGTGCACAATATTTTGGAACACTGTTTCCTTCAACGTTGACTAAACCAGAAACTCTACATAGGAATCTCTTCCTACTAAATTACGGCGGATTTTAACCTTTCACCCACTCTAGACGTCTATTGAAGTATTTACGGGAGAAAGGGTCTGTGTGAAAAAGCACGACTGAGTTACTCTAACGTCTTGCGTTAGTTTTATCGCCTTACCAAACGTTGGGCGCCATGTAGTGTAGTTCCTATTTTCCCTATAGGCCCTGCGCATTGGAATAACATAAACAGCAGTGTAGACGTAGGACTGAGGTCTTCTAGGTCTCTACTGACTATGTTAGACTTAATTTAGGTTTGCGCCAGCTAGCTCAGAGGTCACTGGAAACTTTCTTGACTGAATAGGAAGTGATCAGCTTCCCTGGCTCAGACAAGAAGGGATTCATCTTCCGACAACCGCATAAACATGACAACTTTGCTCCCCAGAATAAGAGTCAATCTCTAGAGTCGTGTGAAACAATAGACAGTTTTTTCACTCAGTCAGACGTGCGTTCTTAGTTTCACCAGAGTGCAGAGAAGAGAGAGACGGGCGTTTTCAATAAAAGGTATGATTTATTGAACAGTCTTCCTTCTCATGCAAGAGAAATGGATTGCCACAATTGCAATACTTAATATAAAGTAAAGTACGTAAAGTAAAAGGGGTATTATGAAATAATACTGTATAAGCATTGACATGGTTTCTTAGCCATAAGACACTTTAAAATGGATAAAAGATATATACATATATACATAGGCTGACTTGCTCAACTGGTGCTTCTAACTACGCCTACCCCGGTGTACCTGACCTAAGCCTAATAAGTGGGAGGGAGTAAGTAAGTAGCAGTTTAAGTTAAGTAGGTTTTGCCAAGAGTCTGATTCAAGAATTCTCTCTAAGGGTTTAGTCAGCACCGTACCTCTGGAATAGAATGTAGGAGGTCTGGTATCTCCCTCTCAGGACCCGATATCCCAGTCACCCGCAAGGGTAGGCTGGAAATGCCGGAGCTGGATTTTCTCTGCAGGAGAAAAGACAGCGTCTTTGTCAGCGCGTCAAAAGAGGAGGGAAAGCGTCCGTGGGCTTCTCGCATCTGCTGGGCTTTCTGCAAGGGGACAGCTGTTCTGCTCCAGAGTTCACCACCACCGTGTGTTTGCTTAAGGCAACGTGGATATATTTATACCTGAAAGGTGCCGAGTTTGACGTAAGTTTTGGACATAAGACGTCAATAAAGATGTCACTAAGAACTGGTTGTTCTTACAGTGCTCGCAGGAGTTCAAAGACAAATCAAAACAAAGCAAGCGGGGCTTTCCCAGGTTGCTGGGGGTTTGGTGTGTCAAAAGAACTCGGTGTGCTCTCTAGGAATCTAAGGAAGTAGCTTCTGCTGTGTCATGAACTGCAGAGGCGAGTTACTGAAATATGGCTCTGATTATTATGCCATTATAGGGATATTCATTGATTATAGCCGTATAGGGGCATAAGATCACAATATTGATCGGGTTCCTAGATAAAACACATCAGGCTTGGCAGACACTTTCTCTTCCTGTCCTTGGAGTCTTTATTTCAAGAACATATTCCATTCATTGTTGAACACTCGTACAAGAAAAGTATTTCTTTCACTGTGAACTGCAAGGCTCCAATCTGGACAAGGTTTCTCTCACGTCTGCATTTCTGTCAGCCATCTTTTCCGCGAGACAACTTAAGGCCTCACTCGGTAAACTGTTTATTAAACAAACACAAGAAATCAATTAATTAAAGAATTGAGACCCATTCTGTTACCCTCCCCCTTTGCTAATTAACTGTGTTAATTATGTTACCTAGCTTAGCACAAAAAGGCAGCTTTATATTACCAATCCTTAACGGTACTGGAACTCTCTGCATGACATTCACAAAAGACAAAACATGAAAGCAACATGTAATAAGCACATGCCATTATTATAAAAATGCTGCATTAATACTGACAAAATGATAGACAAAGTTAGTTTTATTATTTTTCATTCGCATTTGCAACACAAAGCATATGAGTCCCGCGTGTAAACCCATGATGAATGCAACTTTAAACTAATGTTGATTATAAATCACTCCACAAACTTATTAGTAATATTACATTATTAGGAGAGGTTAATTTCGGAAGTCAGAACAAAATGTTGTTCTTCATCTTGCTCCATCACCACGCAACACAAAACGACTAGTATTTAAAAGCTCATGTAACATTTGACTTGAAGAGTATTAAATAGGGATCTACTATACAATCGGCTGCCATGTCTGACCCCTCACGGTCCTAATAACACGTTACTTTATGGACGTTTAAATGTGACCGATCAGCGCAACAGATCGGGACTCACTTTTCGGCGTAAACAGCTTGCCGGCTGATTGACTTTTAAGGTGTTTTTTCGTAATACATCATGGCCGCAATGTTTATTTGTTGCGTTGCCATGAGAACGAGTGCACTCCTGGGAGTACACTAACACGTGACTCCATGTGTGCGCAATAGGGATAGCCCCGTAAATCCTGAGCTATGCAATTATCGCGTGGACAATACTCGGAGGATTTAGTTACCTATTTCTATGACCAATTGGTCCATTCTCAACCTTTTAATTGCAATAGTGTAAATTACGCTTTGAAACATATAAAGGTGTGCGCGATAGGACGCATTTGTAATATCAATATTTTAGCTTTAATAAAAACGGGTTCAAATTTATAATCATGTATAATTCCTTATTTCTCGAATCAGATAGGCACCTTATGAGTTTGTCTAGATGTTTACTTCATAAATAGGTTGTGATCCACACTACAAGATGGCTGCCGCGTTTCCTATTGAATACGCGGTACGTTTCTGTGCTCGCTATAACGGGCTTTGAAGTGAAACCAGGTGTGCCTAATCATGTTATCACACTGGGTATATAAAGAAGGGGTCTGACAGCCTTTAGTTTAGATGTTGCTCAACCGGTGATGCGTGATTCTCTTCTGGCTACCATGCCTCTTTTTGGTGAGTTTGGCTGCAGGCTCTGTTCTCTTTGTAATAATCGACACAAATGGAATTCATTTTTAGACAATTTACTTTCAAGTTTACAACTAGCAGACCATACTCTGGCAGTGCTTTTCTTGATACCTCCCATTCTATTCTATGCTGTAGACCTTGCTGAACAGTATTTTTACTTAGTGCAGACTTCATAGGACAAGGCATTGAAAAATGGCCGACTTTTCGCCATTACCAGTTAGTTTTGCACTACCTTTGGGGGTGTTATCATTAAAACACCTACACATGACATGGCGAGTTGCAGCAATTCTTAAATAAAAATATTTTTTGTGAGTCTGCTTAATACATAAGGCCAATGCTAGAATTACTAGCCAATTTAGGCTGCTTCTTGACAGCTTTCTTAGGACATTTTGGAGCGATGTAACCTGTGAAATTGATAGAAAAGTTACAGGTCTATCTTATAAACTGATAAACTGCGCAGGACAAGTAACTAAAAGTTTGTCATGTATTTCTTGTGACTCCCTTAAAGTATTAACAAGATAAAGTACGATATAGACAGGTATTTCTTGACTTTTCAATATTATCTAAGTATATTTCCCCTGAGTTAAGAGGTAATCAGTTTTGCAATGTATTTCTTGTGTTTACCTGCAGCATAACAAGACAAAGCTATGTTATAGACAGACACTTATCATCCAAAGACTATTTAGTGCACTCCCTCCAGATAGAGAGGTAAAAAGACAATTATGCCAAGTCATTTATCTAAAATGTATTAAGCAGTTCAAGGAAACTTTAAAAAAAATTCCTTTAGATAACGATTGATGTATAAAATAATAGGCGACATTTAGCAATGGGACGCTGACATTATGATTAATTACCATGAGTTCGTATTTATGAATACTTTGCTGTGCAATGCAATTTTAAAACTATGAATGTATGATGAAACTTCTGACTTTTATTTTCCTCAGGGGAATTATTATTTCCATGCAGTTAGGTGATATCAATGCTTAGTATCATGTTTGTTTTAAAATAATGGTGGCTGCATCGGTGGAGCTGTGTGGTGGGTGCATCGGTGGAGATGTGTGGTGGGTGCATCGGTGGAGATGTGTGGTGGGTGCCTTGGTGGAGCTGTGTGGTGGGTGCCTTGGTGGAGATGTGTGGTGGGTGCATCGGTGGAGCTGTGTGGTGTGTGCATCGGTGGAGCTGTGTGGTGGGTGCATCGGTGGAGCTGTGTGGTGGCTGCATCGGTGGAGCTGTGTGGTGGGTGTCGGCGGGGTTCCCGAAAATAATCGCATGTCTTTATTTCGTGCTGTCAAATTCCTTCCCCAGCTTCCCCCTGAATCTAAAGCAAGGCCCAAAAGAAAAGAATTATGTGCGTTTGAATTGATCTTTAAAAGTATAAAGCGACACAGCTTTGATAAAATATGAGGGTTAGAGAAAAGAGAATGTAAAGTATGCAAAGGAGCTGATGAAACATTTGTTTTAAATATTTCAGTTGTTCTACTGCTATAAAATCCTCCAATCCAAAAGTACAGCGTTGTACTGAAATTAGCCAAACAAATATGAAAATTAAGAACGTTTTCAGCAGTTTTGCTTTTATAAATCCAATACGTCAGAGTAAAAAAATGGATAACATAAAATGCTCGTCGCAGGAGCTCTAATGAGAAGAGAGAGACTGAAATAGCAGCTATCTGGCAGCCTAGGTGAAAGCAGGGACGCTGCTGGTGCCTGCCTCTCCGCAGCAGAGGCAGGCATGCAGAAATGTCTTGCTGATGTGTTTATCCTCTAATCAGTTCATTAGTTATAAACAACATGACATTAGAAGTTTGGAGGTGGTTGATATAAATTTTTATTTAACTAGTCGATGTTTAATCCGCCAAGCTGAGCTGCATAGCAGTGAGAAGGATCTCCCTGACAAAAACCGGTTAGAACTTCATAAAACGCCATCATTGTCCAGGGGAGAAATAAACAAGGAGGGTGTGGGGGAGGGGGGCTTACAAATAGCACGAGGCGGGCGGTGTGGGGGGTGGGGAGTAAAGGAAATGGCTAGGATAGGGAGAAATAATAAGGGGTCTTGTAGAGGCTAGACATATGAGGGGTGAGAATGCTAAGGAAGGAGTAATCTAGGCAGGGAAGGGGCTGATCAGGGTTGGCGGGTAAGGAGGAAAATGACTAGGAAGAGAGCATAAAAGGAGTCACGGCCTGGCGGACGTGAAACTGAAAGTACGGCCGGCCGGCCGTGAATAATTAGGGGATGAGCGCACACTGAGAATCTGCCTTTGATGTGGTAATGCAAGGCAGGCAGGCAGGCGGCTGGTGGCATTGTGCACGCGCTTTTTAGGGCTTGCGCTTGCGCAATGACCTAAAAAGCACATGCACTGCAAGGAATCGCCAGTGGAATCGTGCTTGGTTAAACCCTGGATAAGCCACTATAGAGCTTTGCCAGCTTTGTGCATCAGCAGGCGAGCTCTAAAAATCTTGTGGTTGCTTCAAAAGATCTTCTCTACATGAGGCATTGGAAGTGCTTAGCGCTGGGCAGTACAGTGCGCCGGAACGCCAGATTGGTTGGCAATCAGTGGTGATCAGTTGCTGGGAATAGCTTTTTGCTCCTCTGGAAGCAGTTCCATTGCTCCACTTCTTTTGCAGTAGATTAACACCTTGGCTGCTGTGACTTTTCCCCTCCTGTGCTGAACTTCTATGAATACTATGGTTTCATGACGAGCTCAGCTCGTCATAAGCACAGCTCAACCGTGCCTCATGACGAGCTGAGCTTGTCATGAGCATTGAAGGGGTTAAAATAATAGCTGCTTTATTGGAGTTTGAGGGATGGGTGAATTATGTGAGATTAATGCACAAACCCGAGAAGATTAGGTTGTGCTAGGTTGCAGGGGTAGCACTTTAACCGGAGAGGCTATGGTCTTTGAAATTTCGTGTGGATAACTTGCAGACGCACAATAATAGGAGTTTAGGGCAAAGATGCATGGGATAAGGAGAAATAATAAGGGGTTTTGTAGAGGCTAGACATATGAGGGGTGAGAATGCTAAGGAAGGAGTAATCGAGGCAGAGGCAGGGAAGGGGCTGATCAGGGTTGGCGGGTAAGGAGGAAAATGACTAGGTAGAGAGCATAAATGAGACGCGGCCGTGAAACTGAAAGTACGGCCGGCTGGCCATGAATAATTAGGGGATGAGCGCATGCTGAGAAGCTGCCTTTGATGTGGTAATGCGAGGCAGGCGGCATTGTGCACGTGCTTTTTAGGGCTTGCGCAATGACCTAAAAAGCACATGCACTGCAAGGAATCGCCAGTGGAATCGTGCTTGGTTAAACCCTGGATAAGCCACTATAGAGCTTCGCCAGCTATGCGCATCGCAAGGCGAGCCCTAAAAATCAGGAATTAGTTTGTGTGTGGTTTAAGTTTCAGAGGTAAAATACAAAGCATATCAAACTGATTAACAGATTTAATGGGAGAAAAGCACCCCAAAAAGTACACTGACCTGGTGCAATTTCTATCTAATATGCCTAGATTTTGGACTACAAAGAAGTGTTTGGGCATGCACTGAAGGCCATTGAGGAAATTACCTAATAATGAACTTTATTTTTGGAGAGCCAGAGTGTATGCTTAGGTCTTGCTGCTCAGGATAAACAGTAATAGCAAAGTAGAGGCATTATGAGAGAAATAGAAGAACTATCAATAAGTGAACTTTCACACTGGGGTTTGTGACGGGAAATCAAGTTACCTATCCTCACAGATGCATAGAGAGTCAGATGCCTGCTACCCTCTGCCCACCGGCACCCCCAACATGAAAGGACAAGCGTTAAAAATGCAATAGGTTTCACCTTTTATTAAGCTAAAGATATTAGCTTTGCTAGTAGTATTGTACGTTAATTGTGCAATATGTAATGGCTTTATATATGAAACAGAAGGCATTACAATGGCAAATACATAAAGCAAAAGCATTGGCATAGCCAATAGGTCTCCCCTCTGGGACCTTATAAGTGTTTTGCCAGAGGTGTTTGGAAGTTTGGTAAGAGATGCAATTTAACATAAAGGGATCCCATACCTCGTTGACACATGCAGTACCCGCAGTTCAAACGAGAAGAGGGCCTGGGGAAACCGCTTATAAGATCTCAATCAATGGGGAAGGCACGCGTTACTGCAACTTGTACATGCTTTCACTGAATAAATATTTAACACATGATCCGAGGCAGTTGAATATAAGAGAGAGAGAGAGAGAGACACAGAGACGCTTGGTTGGAAATGCTGCCTGCGCAGCTCCTGTCAAGACCCCAGCTCGAGGTAATACATAATCCTCCATTAAGGCAGGTAGATTATTTACCGCGTCTCAGCCGCTGTGTACACACCGCCACCAGGACCCGCAGGCTCCTGGGGCCGAGTGCCACTTGGCCATGATTGAAACCCAATGGGCTGGAATTAATAGGAAATATTAATGTGATTTATCTCAGGGCTCGATCCCTCTGCCTCAATGCTTTAACAGTATGTCAGGTTGTAACTGGATAATATATGGCTGGGATCGATAGTGGCAGATGTAACAAGACCGGCTTCATTTTTACAGAGATCTTAGCGGTCAAGGTAAATTAGAGAAAACCGGGAATACGTAATTGGCCCTGTCTCAATAATATATACAAACGAGTTAAAAACATTGCATGCACATGGAACAAAACCAGAATGATAGCTAGTTTTGCGAAAGTAGATATTGCAAGATGTTGGACTACGTTTCTTAAATAGGGCGTAAACCTTAATCGCCATAGGCAACCAGCCCTTTCAATTACACAAATAGCAAACAAAATAAGGAACCAGCATTACAACGGCTAAGTTATTGGAAGCATTTATCCTTATGCCTTGAAACGCATCCATGAAAACTGCCAGTGTTTTAAAAGATGTGCTGCTCAACACACTACACAGCTTGGGGAACGTGACCAGGATTCAACAATAGAGCACACATTCATTTAGTAATGAAAGCTCACTACAAGTTGCAAGGACACAAGTAATGCTCAACTATATACAGTATTCACATAAATAAATGTGTTTAGCCTTCTTTGATTGACAACTTTTCAGTAGATCGAAAACTGTTCCATTTGGTCGAGAATCTTGAATACACGCAGGTGCACTTGGAACCAACATGGGACCTACAATACACGGGCAGAAATTTATTTTTCCTTACGGCGAAGAACTTGCTGTTAAACACATTTTTTAGGCTTTTTGCAATTTTCCACAACTTACACAGGCACGCACTACGTCACGCATACACAAAAATACACATGCTCAAACACAAAAGGTGCATATTAAACAAGCAGGCAGGCTGATACAGACAAACATCAAACACACATAATGCACACACATTGCAACGCATGCATTCATTGTAACACGTACGAAGCACATACATAAAGGGAGCTGCGTCTGAATTTGGCCCCTTAATGAAAACTCGTGCTTTCCGAAAAATGGGGAAGCTGGTCTGGGACGAAAATTGAGCAGCTGGGACCGAGAGCGGAGGATCGATACTGCTCTTTTTGTAAGAAAGGCAGCGTTATGAATGGGGGCTCTGACCCAGTATGAGCGCGTGAAGAAAGTGGAGTTGGAAAAATAAAGAGACCGATGCCAATCAATCTGTCCCTTTTATGGCCATTGCACTCACGGCGGTCTTCGTTCTTGGCGTAGAACAATGACGTCACTTCCGGCGCTCCCGGATGTGCGTACGCTTTTGCAAGAGAAATCCCCCGGCTTCAGGTATATGCAAAGGTGAGAGAGCTGCTCTCCATTGAGGACTTGCGGTTCGAGTCCCAGCCAGCTGGCAGACTGATGGTTTACAGTAGGTGATTTTGGCATTGTGTTCGAGGCAGCTGTGCTTTTAAAAAATGTATTTTAGTATTGTGATGAAGTGAATTCGGCAGTCACCATGACGACAAAGCTTGTTTTTCTTTGCAAGACCTATTCCTCGGGCCATGAGAAGGTCTGTCCGCAGTTGTTTAAAGAGTCTAACAATCGGATTCCACTAAACTATGTGTTTATGGAAATATTCTAAGAAGGAAGTGCAGCCTGGGGGTACAGAAAGTATAATTTGCAATCACAGCAGCGCCTCCCGGCATTCCGCATTCATAAACAGGTTGGGGGTTCGTAGGGCTTTTGGATTTTAGGGCGTACATGGTCATTTTAGGGTTGAGGGTGGGTTTGTGTTGGGGGGCCAGGTGTAATTTAAGGGTATAGAGCATGTTTGGGTTTGGGGTGTGAGGGTTAATTTTAGGGTGAGTTTTGGTTTTAGGGTACAAGGGTTAATATTAGGGTTTAGGGTGTGTGTTTGGTGTGCAAGGGTTAATTTGGGGGTTCAGAGTGTGTTTGGGTTTTGGGGTGCAAGGGTTAATTTGGGGGTTCAGGGTGTGTTTGGGTTTTGGGGTGCCAGGGTTAGTTTTAGGGTTTAGAGTGTGTTTGGGTTTTAGGGTACAAGGGTTAATATTAGGGTTTAGGGTGTGTTTGGGGGTGCAAGGGTTAATTTGGGGGTTCAGGGTGTGTTTGTGTTTTGGGGTGCCAGGGTTAATTTTATGGTTTAGGGTGTGTTTGGGGTGCAAGGGTTAATTTGGGGGTTCAGGGTGTGTTTGGGTTTTTGGGTGCCAGGGTTAATTTTATATTGGGGATCAGGGTGTGTTTGGGTTTTGGGGTGCAAGGGTTAATTTGGGGGTTCAGGGTGTGTTTGGGTTTTGGGGTGCCAAGGTTAATTTTAGGGTTTAGGGTGTGTTTGGGTTTTGGGGTGCAATGGTTAATATTGGGGTTCAGGGTGTGTTTGGGGTTTGGGGTGCAAGGGTTAATTTGGGGGTTCAGGGTGTGTTTGGGTTTTGGGGTTCCAGGGTTAATTTTAGGGTTTAGGGTGTGTTTGGGTTTGGGGTGCAAGGGTTAATTTGGGGGTTCAGGGTGTGTTTGTGTTTTGGGGTGCAAGGATTAATTTGGGGGTTCAGGGTGTGTTTGGGTTTTGGGGTGCCAAGGTTAATTTTAGGGTGTGTTTGGGGTGCAAGGGTTAATTTTGGGGTTCAGGGTGTGTTTGGGTTTTGGGGTGCAAGGGTTAATTTGGGGGTTCAGGGTGTGTTTGGGTTTTGGGGCTCCCAGCTGCAGGAGGTCAGACGTTTTTCTGCAATTCATTGTGCAATTATCCAACAGTTTGCATTTTTCTGGAAAACTGAAACCAAAGTGGTGGACGTGCTCTTTAACCCCTTCCATGCGGCCGCGATTCCCCTGGTGTGCTGTAAACAACACGAACAGGGGCAGGCCGTGACGAACCCCAGCCATCATCAGCACACGAGTACCGTAGTGCATGACGGCTGGGGTTCGTCATCAGCATGGAAGGGGTTAAATAGACAAGCAATTCCTGTTAAAATCACCAGACGCTAAAACATCTTATTGAACACACAATAGTACCTTTGAAGTATTCAGATGCTTATTTACAAATCACCCCAAAGTCATCAGGAACAATGTCATCTTGTAAAGTTATCGGAGAGTCATTTACAAGCCATCATCAGGAATAATGACACCTACTAAACTCATCAGGTACTCCTTTTCAAGTCATCCTTAAATCATCACGAATAATGATACCTACTAAAGTCATCAGGTACTCATTTTCAAGTCATCCTCAAATCATCAGGCTGAGCTTCTGCGGCTTGCTGATGACTTCAAGAGCTTGATGATGTCTGATGACATGTAAATGACTTCTAAGGTAGTTGGTTGATCATCCAATGACTCTGGGATGGCTTCTAAAGTAATCCTGTTTGACCTGGGGAATTAAGTGACATTTTGTTGTAATACTAAGTCCATTAGCCGAGTTGTATATTCTATAGATGATTTATTTAAGTAAAGTTACAACGTAATTTCCAGGTAGGTCGGTGGATGATAACCAATAGTATCTAGTTAGTGGCTTGCCCCACAGGAGCTGCCTCCCTGCTGCTCAGCCTGCACAATCCAACTGACACTCAGCATATCACCAGGCACCCATGCATTCTAAGACCTCACCAAGCATCCATCATTCTACACATCACCAGCACTCATCCTGGCTGAACAGTAGGGAAGGTGTAGCTAAGGAAAAGGAATGGCAATAGTTAAGTCACAACACATTTATTGAAAGTAATATTTTTTAAATATGGAGCATTCAAACATACCCTCCTGTTCTGGCAACATTGCCACGACCTACCTGAAGTGGGTCAATATATCATGTTCTCTGTTTGCGGAATTTTGTTATTGAGTTTTAAAAAACCAAATATTGGTGAGGTTTTTAGGTCTCGCCTCTCAATGCGCATGCGCATTGAGCAGAGCGAGACTATAGGCACTTATACAGACTTTACCCAACTGGCGATTTGGTGCTGTGCCCGTGCGCTTTTAGGTCAATGTGCAAGCGCATTGACCTAAAATGCGCGTGCACAGCATCAAATGCCAGCCAATTGTTCCCCAGCAGCTCTTCCCGCTCCGCCCCACAAGCTTCCCCCAGCGTGCGCTCTGCCTCAGCCGCATTTTTTTACAACTCCTCACGCCTCCCACACCTTTGAAGTGAAGCTTAGCTTCACTTCAAAGGCCCCTGCTGCTTCACGTCTCTCCCTCATCGACGCTCTCCCTGCTCAACCCCCTAAGCTGTAGAAACCTAGATGCTTGTTGTACCCTTGATATCCTCCTTCTGCACTCCATTCTCGTTCTTTCACTTCCCCTACATTCTTTCACTCTCTCCTCAAATCTCTCTCCCGCCAGTCTTTTAAACACTTCTTTCTGTCTCTCTCCTCCATTCTTTCTGTCTCTCTCTCTCTCCTCAATTCTCTCTCGCTGTCTCTCCCCTCCCTTCTCTTTCTACCCTTCATTCTCCGTCTCTCCTCTGCCTCTGCACGGCTTCAATGTGTTTATACATATACATTAAATGTGTGCGTGCTTCTATTGGCGCGTATTATTAGCACATTAAACTAAGCGCTGTTGGCTTTGCCAATGCTTGTGGGCGGCGGAAGCCCTTTAAGAGCCGTTAGTCATCCAGGTGGCAACAGGACAAACTAATTTTTCATTAACCAAACACAGAGATATCAAACCACCGTGGCTCCCGTTTATGCGATTCGTACAACTGAACGGAAAGTGCGTCCGTTATTTACTCATCATAAAGGAGCTTTACAAAGCGCTGCATGTGCACTTCTGCTTACTTAAGAGCACTTGACTCAGTGGTGTTAACAGAGCACTGTGGTAAGGGGGGTGAAGGTCCCGTCGAATGGGTGTGTAAAGCGCATAAAATGCTTCGATTCCGACTTCTGAAATACTCAAAAATAGCTATCTACAAATGCTGGTAACTTAAAGTTTCATTATATAGCGTCTTCTATATTTTGACTGCTGGTTGACGTGTTTTTTGTACATATAGTGCAACTTGCGACTGTCGTGACTGGTGCAGAACTCACTGACACACTTCTAAGTATACATATCCTCAAAATCTATAGAGATTCTTAAAATACAGACACCGTGAAGAACAATATTTGATGTGTGTTTAAAACATTTTTTTTTTTAGAGTTTTAATCTATGAAGTGGCGTAATGAACACATCTGTTGAACCATGTTCGACTCACAGCGTCTGCTTATTATACTGTTAATTTCTACAAAACCGTTATTCTCCCTGTGAAGCTTGACAATTACAGTCAGCTTCCCTGTAGCTGTTGAATGTGCCCACATTTTTTGGGTTAACTGCTTATAATTCGCATTTCCTCACCCGTTTAATTATATTTCCTACATGTTTATGCACTATCTTCTCAGCTCTTCCCGCTCCGCCCCACAAGCTTTCCCCAGCGTGCGCTCTGCCTCAGCCGCATTTTTTTTACAACTCCTCACACCTCCCACACCTTTGAAGTGAAACTGAGCTTCACTTCAAAGGCCCCTGCTGCTTCACGTCTCTCCCTCATCGCCGCTCTCCCGGCTCGCCCCCTAAGCTTCAGAAACCTAGATGCTTGTTGTACCCTTGATATCCTCCCTCTGCACTCCATTCTCGTTCTTTCACTTCCCCTACATTCTCTTTCACTCTCTCCTCAAATCTCTCTCCCTCCAGTCTTTTAAACCCTTCTTTCTGTCTCTCTCTCTCATCCATTCTCTCTCGCTGTCTCTCCCCTCCCTTCTCTTTCTACCCTTCATTCTTCGTCTCGCCTCTGCACGGCTTCAATGTGTTTATACATATACATAAAATGTGTGCATGCTTCTATTGGCGTGTATTATTAGCACATTAAACTAAGCGCTGTTGGCTTTGCCAATGCTTGTGGGCGGCGGAAGCCCTTTAAGAGCCGTTAGTCATCTAGGTGGCAACAGGACAAACTAATTTTTAATTAACCAAACTCCGAGATATCAAACCACCGTGGCTCCCGTCTGTGTGATTCGTACAACTGAACGGAAAGTGCGTCCGTTATTTACTCATCATAAAGGAGCTTTACAAAGCGCTTCGTGTGCACTTCTGGTTACTTAAGAGCACTTGACTCAGTGGTGTTAACAGAGCACTGTGGTAAGGGGGGTGAAGGTCCCGTCGAATGCGTGAGTAAAGCGCCTAAAATGCTTCAATTCCGACTTCTGAAATACTTAAAAATAGCTATCTACAAATGCTGGTAACTTAAAGTTTCATTATATAGCGTCTTCTATATTTTGACTGCTGGTTGGCGTGTTTTTTGTACATATAGTGCAACTTGCGAATGTCGTGACTGGTGCAGAGCTCACTGAGACACTTCTAAGCATACATATCTTCAAAATCTAGAGATTCTTAAAATGCAGACACCGTGAAGAACAATATTTGATGTGTGTTTAAATAATTTTTTTAGAGTTTTAATCTATGATGTGGCGTAATGAACACATCTGTTGAACCATGTTCGACTCACGGCGTCTGCTTATTATACTGTTAATTTCTACAAAACCGTTATTCTTCCTGTGAAGCGTTACAGTCAGCATCCCTGTAGCTGTTGAATGTGCCCACATTTTTTGTGTTAACTGCTTATAATTCGCGTTTCCGCACCCGCTTACTTATATTTCCTACATGTTTATGCACTATCTTGTTATGTCCCTCCTACGCGTATGTTTGCCTTTTAATGCGTGTATATTTTAATTGCAGGCTGTTTGCTAAAGAACACACAGCGTGTATAAAAGCTATTTTATTGTAACTGGCTTAGGGACTGGTTGTAATTGACGCTTTTGCAGGCTCCTCTGCTGCTGGCATTTCCCCCTCCCTTCTCGCCCAGTCCTTTGCGCGCAGACACCATCTGCCTTAACCAAATGACTGCTAAGGCAATTCCCCTCCTGTACTACATATACATGATTCCCATTGTTCATGACGAGCTCAGCTCGTCATGAGCACACGACCAGTGTACTGCATGACGAGCTGAGCTCGTCATGAGCAGCGAAGGGGTTAAACAGCCTGCAGGCTCCTCTGCTGCTGGCATTTCCCCTCCCTTCTCGCAGTCCTTCACCTCGGCATGCACTCGCACCTCCTTTATCCCCTTTCGGCCGCTTAAATGTTCTCAGTTAGCCACAAGCTCTTAGCCTCCTCTCTGCTTTTAACTCCATATTTCTTGCTCTAGGTCCATTCCGTTCTCCCCATCGTTTCCTTCCTCACTGACTTTATCTGCATCTTTCTCCCTATCCTTCCATCCTTCAACTTTCTCAAGCTTTCTTCCTCCGGATTTCTGCTCCTCCATCTCATGTGTGCTTTTTTCACGGGCTTCTGTCTCCTCCAGTGTTGATTTCCCACTCCATGCCTCTGCCGCCTTCTCCTTGCAGCCAGACTGTCCGTTTCCACTCTGACACTGTCTCATTGCAAAATATTGCATCTGCTGGTGTCATACCACCAGCCTGGCTGTGGAGTATGACCGAGCCAACATTCCTCTACCAGGCTTGGAACTCGTACTCACACTACTTTATGACACACACACTGAGCCCACACACTACTTTAGGCCACACACACACTGTGCCCTCACACTACTTTAGGCCACACACATACTGCGCCCTCTCACTACTTTAGCCCACACACACTGCACCCTCACACTACTTTAGGCCACACACACACTGCGCACTCTCACTACTTTAGCCCACACACACTGCACCCTCACACTACTTTAGGCCACACACACTGCGCTCTCACACACTGCGCCCACACCCTGCACCCTCACACACCCTGCACCCTCACACATACTACACCCTCACACACACTGCACCCTCACACACTCAGTGCCACATAATTATATGCTACATAATTACTTCACTTATTGCAACATACACTCCAAACAATACCACTCAGAGCCACTCAGAGTCCCAGGATGCTTGTTTCCGGTCCAGGGAAGACATGGCTTGGCAGTTCGGGCTGGACTGTTCCCATGAGGCACAGGGTCAGACTGATTTGCATGTGGCCATGTCTGAACCCCCTTTTGTACCACATAATTAAACGCTACATAATTACACTGCGCTCAACGCAAAATACCCTCCAAATAGCACTCAGTGCCACATAATTACACGGCACATAATTACACTGCACTCAATGCAACATACACTACAACACCCACTCAGTGCAACAACATTTTATGCTACGTAGTTACACTGCGCTCAACGCAACATACACTCAAAATACCACTCACTACCACATAGTTACACACCACATAATTACACTGCACTCAATGCAACATACACTCAAAATACCACTCACTACCACATAGTTACACACCACATAATTACACTGCACTCAATGCAACATACACTCCAAATACCAGTCAGTGTCACATAATTACATGCCACATAATTACCCTACACTCAATGCAACATACTCCAAATACCACTCTGTGCCACATATTTATATGCTACATATTTACACTGCGCTCAACGCAACATACACTCCTAATGCCACTCAGTGCCTCATAACTACACACCACATAATTACACTATCTATCACCCTCACTCTATCTATTGTCCTCACTCTATCTACCGCCCTCATTATACCACTCTACCACCCTCACTCTACCTCCCTCACTCTACCACCCTCACTCTACCCAGTTCTCAGCAAATATGCAATGTATCAGTGTTTAAAGCTTTATTACAAAAGTACAATAAAATTAATATCACACTTTTGATCTTGATTTTTAAAAAATATAACATACGCAACATATAATCTTATCACAATTTTTTTTATATGTAGTGTCATTATACATTACAAAAATTATGTAATTATTAATTACATATAAAATGTATAAGCAATTATGATTTGTCATATCAATACATGTAAGACAGGGGAATACTAAACATCTAGCTTTAATAATGCTATAGGTGTCACATTAGCAAATTCTATAAATATTGGCATTTACAATAACAAAATTAATACATTTGCTATTATAGAAACATAACTTAAAATTATTACATTTACAAGACCATTAGCTCCAACTTTTCTAATGCGAGACCTATTGCATTTCCAATGCTTGTTGTAAATTGCAGGTCCTGTACGGAATTATTTTAATGTAGTTTCAAAGTGGATGGTTACGGAAAATGATACGTAGTGAAGTAAAATGATCGGCTGTGGATCACATAATTTTGAGTGGCCAAGGCGGTATCTGAATACAGTATTGTATATTGTGTAGTTCAGACACAAGCTGCATTCTTCTCTCTTCTGCTTAACACCAGAGGTTACTCTTTTCTTTTCAATATATCTAGTATTGTTTTTCAATTAGTGTTAGGCCATGGAGTTTCTTAAATACACTTGGTACAGCTTAAATCAAACTGAACCCACACACACACACATACATGCATGAGTAATCGTAAGATTTAAAGGTATGATTTTCTGTTTTAAATGTTTCCGCAGACAATGGAGATCCAGCGTAGGGACAGAATGTGCCTGTCAGAAATCATGCTAAACTTTACAAGTGACTCCTTGAAAAGCTGGAACTATGGGGCAAATTTGGTAGAGGCTTTGGGCTCCCTTCCTTTTTCTAATTATTTAATTGCGGTCTTTCATTTTCTCCAGTCAGCCCAGACCGACAATGTGCAGCATGGCTACAGAGAGAACTATTCTGTCTGCAACTGTTTATTCTTCAGTTGCCATCTCAAAATATATGTGTGTGTGTGGGGGGGGAAAGGGGGGGCTGGGGGTGTTGTGCTGTCAAAGCCATGCTTTGACTAAACAGGACAAGATATATGGCAGTTTGGTTATGTCTTAAAGTTTATTGTTCTCCCCCCTTTGGTCTATCAATCTGCAGACTGGGCCAGGTACAACCCCTTTCCAGACTTAACTATCATGGTAACAAGGGCCAGAAGTGACATGCTTCTGTAGGAAGAAGTTGGGGGCAGGAGCTCAGAACTCAATAGTGAAACACCATATATAATAATGTGATGTCCAGCCATTGCTTATTTTTATAAAAAAGAAAACACTTTTAATTCCACAGCACAGCAAAACGAAATACTAAACCATCCAGTTGACCTATCATACAGGGCTGTTGCAAGTTGCTTTAACAGCGAGGAACTGCACTCCCCCTTCTTCCACTGTAACTGTATTCTCTTTTCCCTGGGATCAAGATTCCACTATTAACATATGCTCTGTGCTATGGACATAAGCAAAGCTTAGGCTCTGGTGCAGGTAGCTCAAAGGATCTCAAACTTTAATTTAGGCAACTAAGTTCAATGTCTCTAGCACCTTTTGTGTTGAAAGTCTAAAGCATGGCATGGTGGAATCACCTGTGTTCCTCAGTCTTTCTAGTCTCCTGGTGCTCTTAAGCCCTGGTGTTTATCTGTTGGAGTTTGGTGGCCCTCTGATCTTTGTGGTGGGTGAAGGTGGCATACTCTCCCTCATGCGGTGGACTTCTCCATTGCAGGATAACACTGCAGTTACTGCACACAGGGCAATGTTTACTAATTTGGCTGTAGAAGGCAGGTAAACGTGGAAGCAGCATTTTTTGCCTACGGCAGTCCTCCAGGGTTTGTCTGCAGACAGGCACTCAGCCTGGAGGTCACAGGCATCTCAAGCTGAGCCCTCTGGTGAGACCTGGGGCTATTGCAGCCTGTGGTCAATTTGGGCTTTCTGTGGGAATTTGGTCTCTTTTTTTCTTGTTATGGTGGCAGGACCAGTCACTCAGGCCACAACAGGCATATTCGGCGCCATAGAATCATTCTTTGTGGAAAAGTCATATTTACAATTGCTCACAAATTGCACAAATACTCCAGGAGGACCAGGTCTCTCTTGGATCACTTAGAAAAGGTTAGATCTTGCCTCCAGAACAGCCTCTTCTCCTACAGGGCTGGGCACATTCCTCGCTCTCTCTCTTCCAGGCAGTCAGGCTACCAGATGTATCAGGCAGTTACTTCCTCAGCTCGTCCAGCAGAAAATGTTGACTTTAGGTGATGGCACCTCACCTCTAGGAGAGAGTGGCTGTCAGGCAAGCTTCACCCACATCAGTCTTCGAGTACTCTGAGAACCACTGCCTTCGTTGGTCAAGATGTACCTGGGACTGGAACAGAGTGGGGTTGTTTGGATCCCAATGTTGTTACATCTTTTCCAAACAAGGCATGTGGATCCACGTCAAATGGTTCAAAACTGGTCCATTTCCGATTCAATTCACAGGCTGCTCTCCAGATACACCATGTGTGTAAAGAGATGCTTTTCACAGCAATTAGAACTAGGGCTGATTCCAAGCAGGAGTACCCGCATAAGGGGCACAATGAAGTGTTACAGAAGCAGCTGGTGCATCTGTCATTCATAGTGAAGTACGTTGTTGGAGCAGAAGCGATGCGCAGGCAGCCGAAACGCAAGCTGTGTTGTCGGTCTCAGAGCAAGAGATGCACAGCGAGATGAACGAGGAGATGACCGAGAATGCAGAGAAAGTGAAGATGAAGGTGAAAGACTCGAGCAGCATGATTAAAGGTGCTCCCAGTGCATTTCAGCAGATACAGACAGCAGGAAAACGAGACTATCCGGACGGGCAGCCTACTGTTGATATGCAGGTACAGGGGAGTGCTGCAGAGCAGCTTCTGACTATCAATGGGGTGTTGCCGACTGCAGATGGGGGCGCTATGCAGGACTTAAGTAACATGAGTGGAGAGCTCAATCAGCCCTTTAGTGATACTAATAATGATGCTGATGGTAACAGTGTGGCCCACCCTGGCAATGCTGGCACTAACTGTAATCATGGGTGTGATATAACTGTGGTAATGACAACTGGCTCAACTATAGCAGTAGCAGATTTACGTATTAAACCATCTGGCTTTTCAAGGGAACCCTCTGGTGATAAGACGGAGAAACAAGTCATCGGGAGGGATTTTGCCTTAAAGGCTAACTTTGTTACAGATCTAGGTACTATAAATGCGGGACATTTACAAGTTGACTCTGGGCCCAAACAGCGACTGAAGCAAATACCATAAATGCGGAGATAATACAAGCTGATACTGGGTTGATAGCAGAAGGTCCAAACACTGCTCCATCAGTCACGGGCTCACCTAGTGATGAATGCTTCTTCACTGGGAATGATGATGAAGAAGACGAAGAGGAGGAGGAGGAATCGGATTCAGCTTTAAGTGAAGGTCTGGACACGGATTCAGATTTAATATCATTATCCCCGGAGAGTCAGGAATCAGATCAAAAAGTCTCAGAAGTAGAACAAGATACTGTGCACAAGGGGTGTGCAGACCGGAGGTTAAATAAGGTAAAGCACAGACTGCATAGTAGAGCTAAGAATTCCTTGAGCCCTGCTCAATTGGGAGTCGCAAAGAAGCTTGATTGGGATTATTCAGCCACATTGCAACTGTATCATGAGGGAGCTAGTGGTTCACCGCAACCCCATCCAGAGTTAATGGGATTAAGCCCTAAATCTAACTCTAAATCTAACTCTAATTTTGATCTCTTGTTTACAACTTTAAAACAAATTCAGAGTGAAGCCAGAGCCGAAGGGCAAGACATGCTAATAAAAAAATACAGGGATCACTACCCAAAGTAAACAAACTGTATGCAGAAGTGGTGGGTAGAATCTCAGAGGTGGAGGAAAGAACAGGGAAACTGGAAGATGAGGTGGGGAAACTACAGGAAATCAGATTGGAACAAGAAAAGACATCATCAGACGTGCTATGGAAGCTTGAAGATTTTGAAAACAGACAAAGACGCAATAATATAAGACTACTTGGGGTGGAGGAGGGGAAGGAAGGTCAAGATGTGCGGGCATTTGTGGTTGAACTGTTTAACGGTGTATTCCCGGAAATGGATAAGTGGAATTGGGAAAATGAAGTGCAGCGGGCCCACAGGTTCCCACTGATACAGAAAAGGGGGAATGCATCTAGCAAATCACAGGCAATTCTGGTGTATGTAGGCAACTATCTGTTAAGAGAGGAAATGATGAGCAAGGCAAAGCCACAGACCAAGCGTACGTATAAAGATATAAGTTTCTTTGCCCGGCCTGATTTTTGCCACGCCACCGTTGAAAGAAGGTGGCGTATGAGGCAGTTAATCACTCCATTTCAAAATGCAGGGTGCGAGGTGTACCTAATGTTTCCATCACGTCTAAAAGTGGGTGTCAATGTTCAGTTTAGAGTATTATATTCTGAGGTTATGGCTCAAGAGTACCTTAACTCCCTTAGAGAGTAAGGGGCAGAACAGCTAGACGGTTGCTGTGAGGCAAACAGCTCGCAAGGTGTAGCTCCAAGTTGGGAGGAAATAAGTGGGGAAAAAAAGGGGAGAAAAAAAATATGGGAGAAATCTGGTGAGAACTTGGAATTTACATTAGTAACAGGGGTCAGCAAGAGAAGGGGTTGTGATAACGAAGACGGGAGGGCAGGGGCAACCTAGGGGCCCTGGCTGTCAGACATAGGTCAGGATTGACCTATTTGCCAGTATGGGGGAGGGCATCCAAGGGTGGGTTGTCAGGGGAGGGGGAGGGGGGAAGGGGTACAGGGCACTGCATAGTAAGAAAGCACAAGGGTGGAATAGGCGGGTTTAGTGTACAGGAAAACGAGTTGTCGAGAGTAGACAGTGACAGGGTGTTCAAAACAATAACATGCAATGCGGGCTCGACTTTAAAATCGTTGCAAAAATGCTCCATGGATCTTAAAGTCAGGAAATTTATTAGAAGTCTTGTATGGGACTAGATTGGTAACCTGGAATGTCTGCGGGCTGAATGATCGCCAGAAAAGGCAAAGGATATCTATGGCACTAAAACAGATGAATGTAGATTTTATTTTTCTGCAAGAAACACACATTATGCCTTCGCAAGGGTATTTGTTGGATCAGTTGGGATTCCATGTATTAGAATGCTCTAGTCAAGGCATTAAAAATAGAGGGGTCGCTATACTAGCAAGAAATAAAACGTGATAACCAGGAAAAAATTGGAAGATCAGTGGGGGAGGTGGGCACTTATTGAATGTCTCTTGGAGGGTGAGTGGACTGATCAATTGCCAATCGAATTCTATAAGGTGTTCTGGGAGATACTAGGTGATGACATGGTCACAACAATGCAGTTGGCACAGGCAGGTATATCTATACCAGGGTCCTGGGGGGGGGGCGGAAATTGTGATAATATTAAAAAAGGGGAAGCCCGCTAACGAGCCTGGGTCTTATAGGCCGATCACTTTAATGAATACTGACACCAAGATATATTCTAAGGCCTTGGCAGCAAGATTTGCTAGAATAATAGGAAATCTTGAGTTCATCCCAGGAAGGGGCACTACCCACCATACACGCAAGGTCATAACTTTATTTGAGGCCACGGAGGTCGCAGGGGACCCGATGGCGGTTATGCTATTAGACGCCGAGAAGGCCTTCGATCGGGTCTCCTGGGACTATCTGTGGCAGGTTTTAATTAGAGCAGGATTCAAAGAAGGATATGTCAAAGCGATTCAGGTACTGTATACCGCCCCAGTGGCTTCCATACGAGTCAATGCAGGGTCTACCCGTCCATTTCAAGTAAAGCGAGGCACGAGGCAGGGGTGCCCATGCTCCCCACTTTTATTTGCGATGTATATGGACCCACTGATTCGCAGAATAGAGATCAGTGAAAGAATCACCCCGTTGGATACACGCATGGGTCAATGCAAAATACTTGCATACGCCGATGATGTGGCAGTGATTACACCGAACCCCACGGAGGCTATAGGGCAGGTAGAGATTGAAGCCCGAAGATTTGGTAATATTTCAGGGTATGCGTTAAATACCTCTAAGACGCAGATAATTAAAAATCGACAGACAGATTGCTCTGACAACCGAGTGGTCCAGACAGGAATATATCTGGGAGTGACTATTACCGCTGATCTTAATACCTTAGTGGAAAAAAATATTACTCCTATAATAGCTAATGTAAGGAAGGAGCCAGATAACCTTCATCTCTCAATCGTGGGTTGCACTAACATCGTAAAGATGACAATATTACCTAAGCAGGCAGTACACTTCACTGCATGGGGAAACTCTTACCAGTGGCAAGGATTTAATTAAAGTATTCCTTTCATCATCTTGTTGTTTGTTACATTAGGTACCGTAAGTGTAGCTGGTATGCCCAAACGTGGGTTCTGTGCTGACTGTACCATAATAGAGCCTCCGCTATACCTTACTGATGAAACCTTATTAGGTTGAAACTGGTCTGGGGTTGGTTGTGGGAACCCGGCCTGGCAGTTCCTGCTAGACCGTGAATATTGGAGCAGGATCAAGACAGTTTTGCATATCACTATCTGTCTGGAGTGGCTTAGTGGATGAAAAATAATGGTCTGGAATGTGGCTTGAGCGATCAACAGCAGCTGAGATGAATCCAAGCAATCCTTCCACCACCTTGTTTGTTGCATGCTATAACCAGAGGTATCCTAAATGAATGAACTTCAAAACGCACACAGCGCCACTGCTTTATGGGATGCACCCATTACAGTGATAGTAGGTACTGTATTCTATAAGGGCACATTTGGTGCCCTTCCAAAGGTTGGAGGACGTGATGAACCTTGTATTGTTAGGGTCAGGCCTTAGCTAGGATGGCCTGATGCTAGTGACAAAAGAAAAGCCAGAATATCAATTTTACATACATCTGGCACTCAAGCAAGCGAAATTTCCTGTATACCATGCAGGGGATATTCCCGTGTCAAAACGGTAATCATAGGACTTGGTGGAAATGGCTTCATTCCACTGAAGACAAGGAACCAGACCCTCCACAGTGCCCTCACCCTGTCACAGAACCACATGCTTTTCAAGAAGAACCAAGTACGCTTGGAATTTGATGTTCACGGTTTCATATGCTGTAATTCTTGTACACCTGGTAGATAGAATTGTGTTCCCTAACCAAAGCTTAACTGTGTGGCAGCCCTAGAGTTCTGTTTACTGGGTGCATATGCCCACAGTCATCCTGCAGCATTATGCCCACCCACGGTCATACTGTCAACTTAGCATGTAGAGTGTTGTTTACATTTTTGGGGAAGATTCAAGCTGCCGTACACAGGTAGCAGCCTGCATTCCATATGTGCAGTGGTGTTAACCTTAAAAATAAACATTGATCCAGTCGGCAGCTTCCATCATCGCCCGACTGCGTTCTCTAAAGTACCATGCCAGTGTCTTCTTCCTGCACCCATGAGCTCATGGACGAGCCAGCTCCCCACTGACACGAAACGCCACAGCTGTCATTCGGGTTGCTTTTTTTCGCCTGATTAAGACTTCAGGGCTCGACGAATCCAAAAAATATTACTAGACCTGCAGATCTAGTTACTTAAATAATCTGCTCAACCTAATTTTAATGCTCTTGACCCATTAACTGGTTTCAAATTATTATGTGATCCTGGGCAAGTTTTTTAATTCACTGAGACACTATTTTCTTCTTTATCACAGTGGGCGTGGGAGGAGTGGTAGTAGTAGGCTCGGTTACAGAAAGAGGCTGCAAACCAGTGTATCTCTTCAAACTGGGTTTTATTTTTATGGTGCGCCTGGTCCGAAAGGTCAGTCTTTCCCTTGCAAACTCCAGGTTGTTCGCGGTGGCGGGGTCTTCGGGGTGACGGTTCTCCTGACGGGCGTCTGCGGGGTCAGCTCCAGTCCTCCGTCTCCAGATCACCAAGGGAAAAGGAGACCAACAGAGGGAGCCGTTAGGTTAATATTCAGATACCGACGTACCCTCCAGGGGACCGAGTGATAGTGAGGGAACACCCGTGTATAATACAGTCTGGCCGTGCTCGTGTTCAGGGGGGCGGTAGGTTGTGAGGAATACGGGAAGGGTAAGGAGAGAGGACGGGTATGGGGTTAGACACGGGGAAAGGCACACACAGGTAATTTACACTATCTACACAGGACCGCTCTTCTTCCCCACCCAGGCTGCCCAACGCCTCCGTACCTGAGAAAACCACACTCCTCCCTCGGGAGTGTGGCACGGCGGAACACGGGGTCGTTGGCCTCCTGGCTCTCCTCCGCTCTCGTGTCTTTCGTCCTCTCCGTTTTCTCCACGCTTCCTCTCCGGCACCGCTTCTCCGCTTCCGACCTCCGGGGTGATGACACACCTCCCATACAGGACTTCCTGCCCTTAGACCAGTCTGGAGTCTCCGATGTCAGAAGGGGGCGGAGTCGCGGCCTGATCGTCGTAGTCCCAATTAAAGGCGCCGAGGTCCTTTTCACCTTCCCGATCCGAAAGGCTGTTCCACTCTGCCCTCGGAGAGTTAGTCTGCAGGGAAGGAGGGGAGTTAGGGACAGGGGTCCACCAGTTCGTACGGCTCCTCACCCCGACCCCGCTACAATCACATATGAGAGCACTTTCAAATATGCAAGTTCAGCACGTCTGCTGTACAGAAAATGCTTTTGTTTGATTTAATAGACTAAACATTAGCTCCATATAGAATGCAAATCTAGCCACATATAAGATAACCTTGACTGCAGACTTGCCTCTTCGTTAATTAACCCCTTCGATGCTAGTGACAAGGTCAACTCGTCATGGGCTTTACCTGCCCTGTGCTTATGACGAGTTGACCTTGTCACAAACAATGGTAAATGTGGGAATCCAGCACCCAGCGGGAAAACCCTTAGCAGCCAAGGTGTTAAATACAATGTCACCAGACTTGGCCAGGAATGTCTCTCACATCATGTTAAAAAACTGTCACTTTTAATAAATTCATAACTAAAGAAAAAATTAGCAACCCACTGTTATTTGTATTCAGCAGATTTTACATTGAAATGCCTACAGAATTTGTCACTGACATGTGGTTTTAAAACTATATAGTGTACAATGTTTGGAAATAAAGTTTCTGCAAATATTTGTCATTTGCACATCACAAGGTAAAGTGTTCTGATTTTGTTTTCCTCCAATTTAAATCTTACAAAAAAGTTCTTTCATAATTTTTGATCTACTTGTACTATTCATTTACAAGTTGCTCAAATGTTGTTTTAGAGAAAAAAATATTTGACTGCATTTTTTTCACAGTTATTGTCAAATAGCTCACTTGTCAAAAAGCATTAACTGTAAAAAGAGAAAATTAAACACCATTTTTCAAGAACTCATGAGCAACAATTAGTAAAAAGACTAATTAACATTTGATCTCTGCCTTTGAGCAGTTGGCAAACGTGTCAAGATAAAACACGATTTAAAAAAGCGTTTTATTTGCTTATTCACTTTCTGAAGGAACAGAACCTCTGTTTCTTTCAGCTTAAGCTTACTCGCCAGCAGGGTTTTGTAAGTGCTAAAAATAGCTCGACCTGCTAAAATTCCTCTTGCAAATGCGAGAGGCTGAGTGGATTTTTCGAGGCCGAAACTTGCATCCGATTTACTCGGTTACCAGTCCAATCCAAGAAATTTGTAGAGCGCGCTACTCACCCGCTAGGGTCTCAAGGCGCTGGGGGGGGGGGGGGGTTCGCTACTGCTCGAACAGCCAGGTCTTGAGTTGTTTCCTGAAGGAGAGATGGTCATGGGTCAGCCGTGGGTGGGTGGGGAGGGAGTTCCATGTCTTGGCCGCCAGGTAGGAGAAGGATCTTCCTCTGGCGGTGGATTTGCGAATTCGTGGGACGGAGGCGAGGGCGAGGCTGGCGGATCAGAGCTGGCGGATGGGTGTGTAGAATGTGAGTCGGCTGTTGAGGTATTTCGGGCCCATGTCGTGGAGAGCCTTGTGTGCGTGGGTGAGGAGTCTGAACGTGATCCTCTTGCTGACGGGGAGCCAGTGCAGGTCTTTCAGATGGGCTGAGATGTGACTGCGACAAGGGATGTCCAGGATGAATTGTGCAGAAGCGTTCTGTATGTCCTGGAGTCTTTTCTGGAGTTTGGCTGTGGTTCCAGAGTAGAGGGTGTTCCCGTAGTCCAGTCGACATTAGCACAGTTTACGTTCCCCTGTTTTCAGGTCACAATATAACTGTCACAGGAACAATCACTTGTTTATCACAATCACTCCAGTCTGGAACTCGTGGCAAATGTCACAAGTTAACTCAGTAGATCATCCCTCTTCATAACAATAATTTGCATCCCTGTGACATGGAGTCATAGGGTAATACTGCTTAATTTATACTCCATAATGTGGGACCATCATAAACTACCACTTTTCAGCAGTGAAGCAACACAACAGCCGAACTAGATAAGCTACAAACATCATTCATACGCTACCATTCATACCATTAACTAAAGTACCAGGAAATGATTTTGGTTTTGCGCAGCTGGCCGACCCTGAGTCCTGATCACAAACCGGCTACTGCTAAAAGCCACTCCGGTCCACCAACCCACAGCGCTGCAGCCGTATCCAATGAACCGCCGCACAGATGAAGCATGCTCACCCTCTCCATCATAAATCACAGGTAACAGGCCCCGTTTGCAAAGAACTTGGGGACTTCTGCCGCCCGATCTGTTACTGCACCGCGAGTCCTTCCTCCTAACTTATAGACAGCTTCTCCTTCGTCACTTGCATTTCAAGGCTGCAAAGATCCGTGCAGTGAGATGCACCGTTTTCCCCTCATTTGAAGAAGTGAGGTTGCTTGCAGTTATGCAGAGTGGTTGACTCGCCGGCTTCTGAGGACAGGGAGAGGGCAAACTCATGAGAAAAAGGTGAAAGGTGTCTGGGAATAGAAACGGTGGTCTTCCCTGCCGTGCCCGCTTCTGTGCCCAGGTGGTCCTGCAGACCTGTGAAGGGCCGAGCCCCATGCGGACACTCTGCGACCGGACCTCGGCCAGCTTTGCTCGGTGGCAGCGCTGTCCGCCCTCCCCATGGCTGGCGTGCGGGTGTTGCTGCCGATAGCCGTGCTGCTGGGGGCTGCTGCCGGGCGCCCGCTCATCTGCTGGTAATCGCTATTGCGTTTTTATGTCCTCGGTCCAGGTGGTGTTAATATGTGGGAAAAAATGGCAATTATAAAATAATGCAATCACAAAATGAGCCACATTAGTTCGCATCATTTGCCATTTCTAGTCCCATAATGTTGTCCATCCTACTGCATAATTTGGCCCACCGCTACCGCATAATTCCTGTGGCAACACCTCAGTGAATCATGCAGCAAGTACCCTACGTAAGTACTATACAGAGGGTACCACGTTTAAAAAAATCACGCGTGGAGTGCAGGCCTTGTGCACCATTAAGAGAGTGGAGTTCAAAACTTTGAATGCACATTTGGGAATTGGAATGTCATCAACACTGAAGAAGGGCAATAGTTCCTAATACCTTCTAGGCTAGCGCGTGACAGGAAATGTAAATCTAATGCAATTTATCAGAGGTGGCAAAAGCGACGGCCTTTGGAATTTGGACGACCGCAGTCACCACACAAATAAGACACAAAATATATTTCTAGTACTTTTTTATTTTTAAAAAAAGGCTTTGTAGCTGTTCTAGTGAACAGTAAACCGCAAGCAGACACTCAGGCCATCTTATGAGAAGGAGGCTTCCTTTTCAAGTACCGTTCATCATTGATTTGAAAAACCAGCTGTGAGTGCACTCCCCGGCCCCACACTCCGCAGCCCCCACCTGAGCTCACCTTCCGCTGCTGCTTCTCCCAGGCGGGGTCCAGCAGGAGGTCCCGGTCGTCCTCTGGGGTGCATGTAGTCGATGGTCTGGGTGTCGTAGTGGTCCATGCTTGCTTCCGTCCCTGTGCCCTGGCCTGGAGTGCTTCGTGTGGGTCTCAGCCTCCCCCTTCAGCTGCTGCTGCCGCCGCCCCCCCCACCCCACAGTGCAACTCACTAGGCAGCCAGAGCTACAGAGGACACGGACAGACACGAACAGCGGGGGGGCGGGAGCGAGGACAGCGGGAGCAGCGAACAGCGGGAGGGGGTGGGAACTAGGACAGCGGGAGCCACGAACAGCGGAAGGGGCGGGAATGAGGACAGCTGGAGCAGCGAACAGCGGGAGGGGGCGGGAACGAGGACAGCGGGAGCAGGCGATCTACCTCATCTTTGACGAACAGCAAAATGGTGGCCAAAAAGCTCGAAACATTTTCAGATTCGGGGGCGTGTTCTTGCTCTTCTAAAAAGGGCGTGGCTAAAAAGTGGAAAGAAGAACACAAAAACACCCCCAAATCCGAAAAAGACTGAGCTTATTTGGAGGGACGGCTCTCTCCTCCAATGGCTGGCCTCCGTTTAGGAAGCCAGCCAATGGAGGAGAGACGAAAAGAGAGGCGGGATAAAGCAGCCACTCTAAGAAACAATAATTCTCCGGACTTCCCTCGACCTAAAAAGGAAAAAAATGTCTGTGCCGCCACGAAGAGCCTGCTGTGTAGATCAAAGAGAAACACAGACCTTGCTGTGTTTACTCCATTCCTAAAACACTATAGTGAAACTTTTAGACTTCTATTAGGGGGCTATGTTGGTTGCCTTGCACGGCTTTGAAAACTGCTACTTTGTGGCTTATCTACCCATATTTGCCGGAAGCAATATATTTATTTTTTGACGTTACCGTGTACGAAAGATGGGTAGATTTGGGATTACTAAATGGAATGTAAAATGGACTGTTTTCAGATAACTAAACCTGGAACATATGTCTTTTAAGTCGATTATACTTGAGTATTTATCAACACAAGATAGGATGATGTATGAAAGGCTCTACATCAACCGTAGCTGAATAATGATTAAGGATACATGCATATGTCACTAGGAAATGTTTCATTCATTAAGTTATTTCACTAAGTAGGCACGTTACTCTTGTATTTTGGGAAGCACAATACATTTATATCGAATGGGCTTGATTCACAAAGGTGATAAACCTTTGAGTAAGTTTATACTTTGAAATAAGTTTACTACTTTTCCGTATTATCAAACTGAACTTTTGTAGTAACTTGCACTTTTGTTGTAACTCTACACTACACATGGCCAGCCACTGGTACTGTAACATCACCCCATAGGAAATAATGGAGGTAGTGACTTACTACAAAAGTGCAGTTTGTGAATTGGACCCAGTGTACCGTTCTCTCACCTTGTTAAAGTGAAAGGTCTTTGTAATATATAGAACAATTCTTTCCATCCTTGTTGCTTTTTCTCATCATTTTGACAAATGTATACATTGTGGGGTAGGTGGCTGCATTCAGAAAATGTGCATGGATGTCTCATGATGTATGCAAATCGTACACAAATGGATATGTTGATGAAAAACAGCTCAGCGAACCATCTTGTTTTTCAATGGTCTGTGTGTAATGCTTTCCAGTATGCTAACTTGAATATCAGCATAGGTCACACACTTGTCTTTCCTGTTTGATATACCTTTCAAAATTTCAAATTCTATCTTGTGTGACTGTTTGAAAAGTACATTTTTACACACTGATTCACATTTTTTAATTGCAGATTTCATATATCCATTTACACCCTATATTTATATAACAAAGGAAAGCACTAAGTTGTAGAATAAAATCCACATT
The DNA here is from genome assembly GCF_964263255.1 of Lissotriton vulgaris. Lineage (NCBI taxonomy): Eukaryota > Metazoa > Chordata > Amphibia > Caudata > Salamandridae > Lissotriton > Lissotriton vulgaris. Next base: position 859,532,424 of record NC_141698.1, read on the forward strand.
TTTACATATTTAGGTCTTCCCTACGAGACAGCCATACACTGTCTGTTGCAAGACATATTGTGACATTACTGTGTGCCTAGTGCCCCTTCCCAATTGCTTACCACTGGTTGGCGTGTTCTCTCTGATTTGATTGTTTCTTATACATTAACTTGTGTGGGTTTTACTTCCTCTTCTTGTGTTTGTCACTCCCCTGGAGCATGGACACCTGGCTTGCATCCTTCCAGTGTTTGCTTTTCAAGCACTATTTTTTTCGCTTGGTTCATTAGTCCACAAGAGTGGATGTGTTTCTCCAGCTCTCTCCATTGTATGCTTGTTTCTCCTACACTCCTTGTTGCTCTCTGTTGCCCGTGTGCTTCTCTCCAACTTTCCTATATGATGTGTCACCCTTGTATGCTTCCCCAGCTCCATATTGCTCCTGCCCAGTTTCTTTTAATCCCACGCCACGCTCCGCATTGCGCTTTCTTTTTGTCGTTTGCTTGACCCCATCCGTGCCCTCCATGTTCCTTCCACCCCTATGTGCCCTCTCCATGTTTCTTCCCCCACGTTCCCCCTCATTGGCATCTAAAAATAAAATAAACAGCTACTTCATAGGGTTTTTCTTACTTAATTAGCCATGCTGCATAGCATCAGGGAGGCTGTGCAGCATGGCTAAAACCCATTAGTCAGTAGTTCCCAAAGGTGCGACCTGGTGGCTTTGCCAATGCTTGTTTTCTGTTCTATAGAGTCAAACTATCAGTCGATTGAGTAATGCTAAATACTCTCCTTTCAAATGGGGAAATCAGTAAACTCCTACATCGTTTTAAGAAGGGCTCAGTTTTCTCAACGATTACATTGGCTGTAAGGTAGTCTGGTTGTTTGAAGGGCATATCTTGACACTGTTTGTTTTTGCTTCACAGTTCAGGTGGATAGTGGAGTAAAATGGCGACCACTGCAACTGTTAAAAAAAAATCCATACCGAAAGTCAAACCTCTGCCTGTGAAAACTTCTTTAGACAACCCGTACACAATCAAGTGGAATACAGTGGTGGGAGAGGATATGCACTTTATACTTCAGACATTGCAAGAAAAGTTCAAACAACTTGGATTCCAAAAGATTGAGGCTCCAAAAAGGCCAAGAAAGTTACCATCTAAAAAAGGTAAAGGAGAATCAAAAGACCAGAGTAACCCAAGTGAAGCAGACCTTGAAAAGAAGGGAGCCGAAGTTGCTGGGGTAGAAACATCTTCTTTAGAGGAGGCTTCAAATAAACCTGGGTGGACGCACTTTGATCTCAGGAAGCAGCTTGCCATTGGGATCAATGAAGTCACTCGAGCTTTGGAAAAGAATGAACTGCATTTGGTGCTTGTGTGCAAATCTGCCAAGCCTCCGCTGATCACCATGCACCTTATTGCACTAAGTGCCAGCCGTGCTGTGCCCGCTTGCCAGGTCCCGCGTCTCAGCGAGAACTTGGCACCCGTTCTTGGTTTAAAATCCATCTTGGCTCTGGGATTCAGAAAAAACTCTAGTCATTTTACTGATGAAGTGGAAGCCATAAAGAAAAAGGTGCCTCCTCACCAGATTGCATGGATTAATCACACAGAAGTTGAAAATAAAACAAAGACTTCTGCTCCTGAGGAAGAGCAAATGAATGATGCCACCGAAGGTTCAGTGAACATTTCCCAAAAAAGTCTTAAACGAAAACAAGATGAAAGTCTTATAGAGATTTCTGAGACCAGACCTACACCTGGAATAACCTTACAGCCATTGAAAATAAAAAAGCTGGTTCCAAATCCCAACAGAATAAGGAAACCACCCAAAATAAAGAAAAGTATATCTAAGAAGTAGTTAACTTACCATGAAGCCTTATTTTCGTTTTCCAGTGTGTGCCAAAGTGAACGTGCAATTTATTTTCAGTGTATTCAGACATACTTTGGTCTACTTTTTTCAAATAAATCCAGTAAATATTTTTTCAAAATAGACTGAGACATTCTTTTTGCATTATCCATTTGACCTTGATTGTACATATTTGTCCTTTCTCTAATTATGTAAATACAGAACTGACATTTTTCACTATGGAATGTCGGCAAAGAGCAGTGGTAAAGAATGGAGTGCAGACTGGACTCTTGTGCAAGAGGCATGCATATGCAAATAACACTTTACCTTGATACGGTACAGGGAAGTTGTTTTTTTCATTGCTTTACAAGGGGGGGAGAAAGGTTTTCACTTTTGTGCTTCTCAAGTAAAATCATTTACCAATAAAGGTGAAGACACTCTTAGTAAGATTTTGCCTGTATATTGGCAATTTGACTAATGGCCTGGTGGCTGGACTCAATTTGTCTTGTTAGTAAACCCCTCACACACCAACCTGGTTGGTGTCATGCTTCATCATTGGGGTCCAACCAGGCAGCCGAGTGCCGCCTGGTTGTGCTTCAACGCCTGACTACAGCAGAGCGGGTGTCGTGCAACAGTGTGATGTGGATGAAGGTGAATGTTAAAATATACCTCTGGGGATCCTTAACTACGAGTTTATTCTTGGCGGCCCAGGGTATTTTAATTAAAATATGTGATGCAACTATTAATAGCCAAGTTTTTGCTATGAGTTGTCTATGTGTTAGCAGTCTACATGTTTCAGTCCCATTAAGGATTGTGCGGGACTTTCGTCAGGACCAGAAGGTGAAGTGAGTGGGAAAAGGGGTGCCACGGGTGATAGTCTCCTACACACGCGGTAAGGTGTGTGGAAAAGTGAAGGTAAAAAGGGGGGGGGGGGGTCTGTATACTTACAGACACTCACTGGTTTGCGAGAAAAAATCCTGTGGGAGAAAGCAAAACATGACATACATTTTATGAGCATATTGCGATTGGCAAATGGTGAAGTGCCATGCGTCATGCATGCCAGTGTCTGGAGGCCAAGGTAAGTGATAATTGCTCAAAGGAGTGCTTCATGCACATAGACACAGAGCATGCCAGTGTCGGGGTCAATGACATCTCTGGGGTTATAGAGATGTCTGTGTGCTCTGTGAGTGCTCCTGGAGCGGGGTAGTGACTTGGTAATGATGTATATGCAGGATAGTGAAACCACGGGGATTGCTCGTGATATGGTGAGACAATGCATATATCTAAAAGTTATAAGAATTGTTTTAAAAATTACGTTTTTAAATTGAAACGATAGTGCCCGCTCTGGTAAAGATGCAACGTGAGACAAACAGACATATAAAAATTACATGGGGAGCACCAATAGTTACTTCGCTATAACATTCTGTTCCAGAGAATCGGGGCGTGGGGGGAGGGACTCTCGTTATCAATCTGTAGAGATTTTAGGAGAGAAGAGTTAGGTATGCTTGTAGCTTGGCGCTCGTGGGGGCCGGTGATCAGCTGTGGGGGCAAGACCTTACTTGATCAGTGCGAGTCCTCCGCCGGAAACCTAGATCGGGTCCATCGGCGTCCCGGCTGGTGGACTGCTGCCGGTGGCGTCTATGTTAAATACAGAGCATTTCCGGGTGGTATTGTGATCGGGAGGTAATGCGCAAGTGCGCACATGCGCGAAAGGAATGTAGTATCGGAGCGGCCATCTTAAGATGGTTATGTGTACTGTAAGGGCGCATTACAAAGGACCTGTGGTTAGGTCTAGTAGGTGTTATATCGATAGTCCCATTGATCATGCGAGGCCAGAGGCTCCGAGAATTATTCCCAGAAAGGACCAGTTATTCAGTGAAAAGCTATGAAGAAGCTATAAAAAAAAATTGGTTGGTGCAGCTGGAGTGTTACTGTCAATAGGTAGTTCTGAGATTGCGATCAGGGCAGTGGGACTGTGGGACTGTGGGACTGTGGGACTGTGGGACTTTGGGTTCATAGTCAGTGTGGTTAATGTTGACTTAAGCTATTCCACGGTATATTGTCATTAAGGCCTGTCTTGTGGGTGGCCAGTCTGTAGACCCACCTCTGCTCTTTGTTCAGTAGCTTTTCTTGGCTCTTGGGCACGTTGGGGTTCATACTCTCTATTACTACCCAGCGCATATCATTTGTGGTATGGCCCATTTCTAAGAAATGATTTGTCAACTTGGTGGTGTTCTTTTTGCACCGGATGGTGCTACGGTGTTCGCAGATGCGCGTCTTTACTTTCCTACTGGTCATGCCAATGTATGAGAGATTACAAGGGCATGTAATTCGGTAAATTACATGGGTACTGTTGCAGTTCGTGTCGGTGCGTAGTTCCCACACTTTCCCCTTTTCCAGTGCCAAAGTTTTAGTGGTACTGGTCAGGTGACAAACGCTGCAGTCGCCGCAGGCAACATGGCCTGTTATTTTTTGGAGACCCCATGCATTGGTGATGGTATTGGTGGGGATATGTGTTATTTTAGGTCTGGTTGAGACGATGGCATCTTTTATGGATCTGGCTTTTTTGTGAGAGATGAGTGGAGGGTCCCATCGCAAATTCCCTGTCCCAATTATGCTCCAGTGTTTCTTGATGATTTTGGATACTTGAGTAGAAACTGTATTGAAAGTGGTCACACACGTCAATGGTGTTGGTTTTGCCTCATGTGGGCATATGTCGATAAGTTTCTCGCGATTTTGGTTCTTGGCACGTTTTTGTGCTTTTTCTGTAATTTGTTTGGGGTAACCCGTCTGGCTCAGCTTGATGGTTAGTTCTTTGGTCTGCACTTTGTAGTCGGACATCTCACTGCAGTTGCGTCTTAGTCTCAGGAATTGTCAATAAGGCAAATTTTCTCTCAGAGGCCTCGGGTGGAAGCTGGAGAAATGTAGAGTGAATTCCGAGCTGTGGGTTTGTAGTGTGTTTTGCTCTTGAGCATACCAGCAGCTGCCTCAATATCTAAGTCCAGGAAGGTGGTTCTCTGTTTGTCACAACAGTAGGTGAATTTCAGGTTCTGGTCACAGGTGTTCAGCCATTCGCAGAAGTTGTTTCGTGACTCTGTGTTGCCCTCCCAGATCAGAAAGATGTCGTCTATGTATCTCTTATAGAATTTGATTTCCGGAACTATAGCCACATTGTTGTTGAACAGGTGCAGAGATTCGAAATGGTGGACATACAGCCCTGCTTTCTGATCTGTGACCACTTTCAATACAGTTTCTACTCAAGTTTCCAAAATCATCAAGAAACACTGGAGCATAATTGGGACAGGGAATTTGCGATGGGACCCTCCTCTCATCTCTCACAAAAAAGCCAGATCCATCAAAGATGCCATCGTCTCAACCAGACCTAAAATAACACATAACCCCACCAATACCATCACCAGCGCATGAGCTCTCCCAAAAATAACAGGCCATTTTGCCTGCGGTGACTGCAGCGTGTGTCACCTGACCAGTACCACTAAAACTTTGGCACTGGAACCGGGGAAAGTGTGGGAACTACGCACCCACACGGAACTGCAACAGTACTCATGTAATTTACCGAATTACATGCCCTTGTAATCTCTCATACATTGGCATGACCAGTAGGAAAGTAAAGACGCGCATCTGCGAACACCGTAGCACCATCCGGTGCAAAAAGAACACTACCAAGTTGACAAATCATTTCTTAGAAATGGGCCATACCACAAATGATATGCGCTGGGTAGTAATAGAGAGTATGAACCCCAACGTGCCCAATAGCCAAGAAAAGCTACTGAACAAAGAGCAGAGGTGAGTTTACAGACTGGCCACCCACAAGACAGGCCTTAATGACAATATACCGTGGAATAGCTTAAGTCAACATTAACCACACTGACTATGAACCCAAAGTCCCACAGTCCCACTGCCCTGATCGCAATCTCAGAGCTACCTATTGACAGTAACACTCTAGCTGCACCAACCAATTTTAGAGGTCTGAATCTATGCATTCTGCATATATTTTATAAGTTCCTTCTCGGTAGCTCTCATCTGAATGCTGTATTTCTCCCCCAATTTGAAAAAGAAAGAAAGCTCTTTCATCTCAAAACTGTTTTTATTTCTTCATTTTTATAGCTTCTTCATAGCTTTTCACTGAATAACTGCTCCTTTCTGGGAATAATTCTCGGAGCCTTGGCCTCGCATGATCAATGGGACTATCGATATAACACCTACTAGACCTAACCACAGGTCCTCTGTAATGCGCCCCTACAGTACACGTAACCATCTTAAGATGGCCGCTCCGATACTACATTCCTTTCGCGCATGTGCGCACTTGCGCATTACCTCCCGATCACAATACCACCCGGAAATGCTCTGTATTTAACATAGACGCCACCGGCAGCAGTCCACCAGCCGGGACGCCGAGGGACCCGATCTAGGTTTCCGGCGGAGGGCTCACACTGATCAAGTAAGGTCTTGCCCCCACAGCTGATCACCGGACCCCACGAGCGCCAAGTTACAAGCATACCTAACTCTTCTCTCCTAAAATCTCTACAGATTGATAACGAGAGTCCTTCCCCCCCCACTCCCCGATTCTCTGGAACAGAATGTTATAGCGAAGAAACTATTGGTGCTCCCCATGTAATTTTTATGTCTGTTTGTCTCACGTTGCATCTTTACCAGAGCGGGCACTATCGTTTCAATTTAAAAACGTAACTTTTAAATGTATGTATTGTCTCGCCATACTATAGACAAATCTTATAACTTTTAGATATATGTATTGTCTCACCATATCACAAGCAATCCCCGTGGTTTCACCATCCTGCATATACATCATTACTGAGTCACTACCCTGCTCCAGAGCAGACTCACAGAGCACACAGACATCTCTATAACCCCAGAGATGTCATTGACCCCTACACTGGCATGCTCTGTGTCTATGTGCATGAAGCGCTCCTTTGAGCAAATATCACTTACCTTGGCCTCCAGGCACTGGCATGCTCTGTGTCTATATGCATGAAGCACTCCTTTGAGCAATTATCACTTACCTTGGCCTCCAGACACTGGCATGCATGACGCATGGCACTTCACCATTTGCCAATCGCAGTATGCTCATAAAATGTATGTCATGTTTTGCTTTCTCCCACAGGATTTTTTCTCGCAAACCAGTGAATGTAAGTATACAGACCCCCCCCTTTTTTTACCTTCACTTTTCCGCACACCTTAGCGCGTGTGTAGGAGACTATCACCCGTGGCAACCCTTTTGCCACTCACTTCACCTTCTGGTCCTGACGAAAGTTCTGCACAATCCTTAATGGGACTGAAACATGTAGACTTCTAACACATAGACAACTCGTAGCAAAAACTTGGCTAATAATAGTTGCATCACATATTTTAATTAAAATACCCTGGGCCGCCAAGAATAAACTTGTAGGTAAGGATCCCCAGAGGTATATTTTAACATTCACCTTCATCCACATCACACTGTTGCACGACACCCGCTCTGCTGTAGTCAGGCGTTGAAGCACAACCAGGCGGCACTCTGCTGCCTGGTTGGACCTCAATGATGAAGCATGACACCAACCAGGTTGGTGTGTGAGGGGTTTACTAACAAGACGAATTGAGTCCAGCCACCAGGCCATTAGCCATAAGTGACCAAGTGACCAAACACAGTGGGCCTGTCCACATTGATTCTATATATTGCATTTGGGGACAGGACGCGCCCCTAAAAACCCTAGCTCTCCCTTGTGATTAGTCTTACTATTGGCAATTTGAACCAGAAATCTTAACCACAAGTATTACAGATAGACTTGCAAACAAATGCCACACATCTCTAGAAGTAGCCAAGTTCATGTTTCCACAGTCATTCTGTTGACATCAATTGGTGGAACTCAAACTGATGAGCTGCCTGAGATATGCAAGAAGAGTATGAGGGTTTAAAACAACTCGCTGGGATCGTTCGTGTATTTTTGGAAGCGTTGTCTCTTCAAGTAGTGAGGGAATTGTCTTCTGTTGGACCCCTCAGTAGAAGTGGCTGGATCCCCATTACATGTTGCTGCATGTCAGAAACAGTGCAGTTTGGGTAATCTATAGGAGTGTGGATCTTCCTGCAGTATTCATATGGCAACTTCTCTGCAAAAAGGTTAGCTTCTTTATGAAGAGGCCACAGCTACTATTTCCTGACTGAGAGAGCAAGACCGACCCTGCCTGTGACTAGTTTGACAGTATTGTTATGCTTCTCAGTGACATCAAACACACAATATGATGGTGATGGAAGGATGCTTGCAATAAGTCAAACCTCTGGCAATCTCTTGGGGTAGCATTCCAGCTCGTCGTTCTTTTGCCCGCCATACCACCTGAGATCAGACCTAGCCATATGCAAATCAGTCTTAACCTCGCTCCAATAGGAACCATCCAGCCTCAACTGCCAAGCAGGGTCCTCCCTGAATCCGGAGACAAGCAACCCTGCCATGATTGGGGCTCTTCAGTCGGGTTCAGCTTGATTTCAATGGCACAGTGAGAAAGGGGCCCATGCCTGGGCATACCCATAGTCACTTAGGACTGACATCAAACACAAAAATGAATGGGAGAATGCTTGCATTAAGTCTAACTACTGGCGATTGCTCAGGGTAGCATTCCAATCTATTGTACTTTTGCCAGCTATGCCACCTGAGATTAGACCCAGCAATATGCAAATCAGTCCCGACCCGCTCCATCTGGAATATTTCAGCCCGAACGTCAAAGTCCGGTCTTCTCTGAACCCGAACACAAGCTACCCAAGACCAGTTTCGCTATGATCGGGGCTCTTCAGTCGGGTGCAGCTTGATTCCAGTGGCCCAGTAAGCAAGGATCCTGGCTTGGCAGTTCAGGCTGGAATGTTCCCATTTGAACAGGGTCAAGACTGATTTGCATGTTGCTGGGGCTAATCTGAGGTGGTTTTGTGCCCCAAAAAACCGACAGGTTGGAATGCTACCTCAAGCGTTTGCCAGTGGTTAGACATATTGCAATCATCCTCCCATCAACTTTTGTGTGTTTGATATTCCTCCCTAAATGGCTATTGGTATTACCAGTCATGGGTCCCTTGCTCACTGAGCTATTGGAACCAAGCTATACCGGACTGAAAAGCTGGAATCAGTAGCAGTGGCTCCTCCATCAGGGCGGAGGAGCGTCGCTTCACTGCTGGGAGCACAGCAAACATAAAAAATAAAATGGTAATAAAATATTTTTTTTTAGTTATATTTTACATCTTGCCATGCAAGCCTAAGGTCAGGGCGGGGCCATTGCTCGAGATGAAGAGCAGCAGGGAGGAGGAGTGGTGGGCACTGCAAGTGCGCATGTTGGTTTGGCTGGCTATCTTGTGAGGGCCAGCCCGACATGTGCACTTTAAATCTCTCCAACCTGAGCTGTGTTGCACAGCCGAATGGAGAACAGGCACAGGCTCCCAGTCCCTGAGTGAGTGCCAAGGCAGCCCGCTCCAACCAATCCTGGCGCTTCTTTTATACTGGTTAACAGTATTGCCAGCATGAGAGCAGCGTCTGGATTTGTTAGGGGAGTTCACTAAGCTCTGGGAGCCTGTGATGGAGCCACGAACTGCTGGTGCCAGAGCGGAGCACAGAGGCAGCGGAAAAGTACATGTTTAAACTTTTTCGTTTTAATTAAATGTTTCTTTTGTCTCTGACAGGCACTCGTGGAAACTCGCAACTCCAGAGCTCTCTGTCGGAGCACGTTATAAACACTATTTGGAACAGACCACGATTGCGAGCTTTGGCGTTGAGCCCAGGGGCATTGCATGTTTCTGGCAGTGCCGGTCACTGGGTCAAAATATTCACCCCATGAGCTTCCCTACCACTTTAATTTCACAGCAGCCGCCTCTGATAATCAGGGCGAAACCTGAGATGCTTACGTTTTAGTTCAGGGAAGACCTGGCTTGGCAGTTGGTGCTGGACTCTTCCTATTGGAGTGCGGGCAAGCCTGATTTGCTTCTGGCTAGGTTTTTTTCTGAGGTGGCATGACGGGCAAAAGAAATGTGGGTTTGAATGTTACCGCACGCGCTTGCAAGTGGTTAGACTTATTGCAAGCATCCTCCGATCACCTTCTGTGTTTTTGGTGCTTCTCAGTGACCACACGTTAAAGAAGCTGAAGAATATTTTTCACACTCGTCTCGAGCGATAACCGTTCAGACACATCATTGGTGCCTTTGTTTGTAAAATGACAAACAACGGTGCCTGTACCTCCTGTGAACATGCAGCATTGAGGACACTGAGGGTGAGGCAGAATTGCTGCCCTGACATTGCCCATGCCATGTAACCAACTGCAAGTGAGCAGGAAGTTGTTCTGAACAGGGCGTCGCAGCTTCCTCTTAGCCTGCAGCTTTCAGAACAGAGAGGAGCCCGGATGCGGTGTCTTGTCACTTATAAAGATGCACTTGATATGTAAAAGGGAGAGAGCAGGCACTACCCAAGATTAGCTGGGTCTCTGCAGCAAACTGCAACTGCCTTGGACCGGAACCATTAGTATAATTCTATTCATATAACCCATTCAGATAAAAATTGAATGGAGCGGAGGGAAACACTAAAGTGCATATATAAGGCATGCTGCATGGAACAATGGATTTAATTTGAATTTAAAAATGCTTATAGAGCGCACGTACACTGGATCAGTTTCATGGCGCTGGTGAGGTCCCTGAGTGAGAATGGTGGGGGAGCTAGGTACCAAAGGCCTGCTGGAATAATAGCGTTTTTAGTGACCTCCGAAACTCCATATAGGAGGAAGAGAGTCTCAAAGGTAGGGGGAGGTCATTCCAGAAGGTGGGAGCAAGCACAGCAAACTTCTGCCCCCCTGCGCGCTTCTTTTTAAACCGGGGCGTAGTCAGTAGGGCTAGGCTAGAGGAGCGGAGGTCCCTCGAAGGAACATAGGGAGAAATTGCCGAGTTGATAAAGGCAGGGGCTGTGCCAGCTCTTGCTTGAAAAGTCAAGCACCCTAACTTGAACCTAGCTCGTTGTTTTATGGGGAGCCAATGAAGGCTCCTAAGCAAAGGGGTCGAGTGGTGGGACCTAGACAGGCCGAAGACCAGGCGAGCAGCCTGGTTTTGTACTAACTGTAGGCGCTGCAAAGCATAAGCAGGGACTCCGTTGTAAATGATATTGCCATAGTCAATCTTTGACAGGACCATGGCCATAAGGATCAGCTTTAGTGCAGAAGTGGAAAAGAATCTGGCAACTTTCCGAATAACTCGTAATGTGAAGAAGCAGGAGGAGACCACCGAGTTAATGTGTGAATGGAGGGTTAATTGGTTATTGAGCATAATCCCGAGAGTTTTAACTGAATGAGAAGGGAGAGGAGGGGGTCCAAGTGACGGGGGCCAGAAAGAAGGGGACCAGGAATTGGCAGCACCGCCCGTTGCTACCAGTTCTGTTTTATCCGGATTAAGTTTCAACTGATTGATGTTCATCCAGTCTCAGATAAATAGCATGACGGACTGGAAACTGGCAACCCCTGAGGGGGAAGAAAGATCAAAAATGAGTTGAAGATCATCTGCATAATTATATACAGTGACCTCCATATTCTGTAAAGCAAACACCAGTGGAAAAACATAAATATTGAAAAGTAAAGGGGAGAGAGCAGACCCCTGGGGCACACCACAGTTGACATTGCGTGGAGGGGCCGAGAAGGTGCCAAGATGGACAGTCTGAGTGCGGTCCTTCAGGAACGACTCAACCCAGGCTAATGCTAGCCCCCCTATCCCCGCCGCCCCGACACGTGATAACAGAATGTCGTGGTCCACAGTGTCAAAGGCGGCGGATAAGTCCAGAAGGACCAGAATCTTGGGGGTGTTGGTGTCAAGTCCTTCCCTGAGTTGGTCCATGACCGAAATCACCACCTTCTCTGTTGAGTGTCGTGGTCGGAAGCCGGCTTGACATGGGGCCAGATAATTGCTGTCCTCCATGAAAGTGCTCAGGGTTTGAGACACATGTGCCTCCGCCACCTTACCCAAGTAGGGAAGCAGGGATATGGGGCGATAGTTAGCTAGAGAAGAAGGGTCAGCCCCAGGCTTTTTTAAAATGGGGATGATGGTGGCCGATTTAAATGCAGTGGGGACTAGGCCTTTAGTGAAGGTGTTGTTTAACACAGTGAGAGCGGGGGCAGGGCAAGCCAAGAACACCTGGGCCAGGATACGGGCTGGACACGTGTCGGAGGGAGCCCCAGATTTTACACGCTTAAGAAGTGGGGGCAGAGACTCATTGGTTAGCTCTGGGATGTAGGTGAGACACTGGGTATTCTGTGGCGGGGGACAATCTGAAAAAGAGTTTGATGGGGGAGGAATACGTGCTTTTATTAGTGCAACTTTCTCAATGAAGAACTCATTCAGTGAGCTGCACAATAGCTGGGAGGGTGTGATTGTAGGTGAAGGCCTGTCTGATAGAGCTAGCTCGTGGACAGTAGCAAAAATTTCACGTGGCTGGCATTCTGCTGCCAGAATGCGTTGGGAAAAGTAATCTTTCTTGGCCGCTTGGATGGCTTTTTTATACTCTGATAATAGGGTGGTGTAGTTAATTTTACTATCAGAGCAATATTTCAGCCTCCAGGCCCGTTCAGCTTGACGGACCTTAAGCTTAAGTGCTTTCAGGGCAGGAGTGAACCACTTGTTGGCATGGTGGTGATGATTAATGGTAACCTTCTTCAGAGGGGCCTTTTCATCACGAAGGTGGATTAGCCAACTGTCCAAAGTGGCCAGTTGCTGTTGAGGAGGTATGTCAGTGAGATCAGGGCAAGTGGCAGTTAAGGACTCACAGAAGGCGGGAATATCAACACGATTCCAGCTTCTAGCCCAAAGGGTTTTAGAGCCACATGGGGCAGTTTGCACGCGCAGGTCCAGGGAAAAAGACAGAAGATAATGGTCGGACCATACGCAGGGAGCGATGGACAGGTTAGTGGTGGGCAAGTTAAGGGTCCATATTTGGTCTAATATATGACCCCGCACATGTGTTGGGGTACGGACGTGTTGAACAAAGTTTAGGCTTGATAGCAGAGAAGTAAAATCCTTGGATATGGGGTCTTCCGAGGGATCACTGGGCCAGAAATTAAAATCGCCAAGCACGAGTACTGTAGCATTATTGACCACTAAAGGGGCCAGTAATTCTTGGAAAGCAGAAAGAAACTGGGAAGGAGTGTGGGGAGGGCGGTATACCAGCACACAGGTGACAGGGGATTTGGGTAGGGTAGAACGTGCGATCAAGCAGTCCGCAGCAAGTAAAGGGGGGGATGCTAGTGTTTGGAACCGGAAGTTGTCACGGAAGATTAAGGCAACCCCGCCACCAGTTTTGCCATCAGGTCGATCAGCTCGCAAGATGGAATAAGAGGGCGGAAGAGCCGCCAGGACACTAGGTTGGGAATCAGGACGATACCATGTCTCCGTTAAACACAGTATGTCGGGGCTGTCGCTATCAAGGAGGTTGAAAATCTCCTGCTGGTGCGCAACTGCCGACCTAGTGTTTAATAGGGTGATAGAGGTGCCCGGATGTGGGGACTTGTTGGGGGGTGAGGGCAAGAAGTTGATTGTCTCTGGTGAGGAAGGGGAACAGGCGATACCTAGGGCCAAAATATGGGAAGTGGTTGTTGGGTCTAAGGGGTAGGTCTTACGCAGGGATAGCAAGTACCTGGGTGAGTATTCTATGGAGGATCGGGCGTGATGACAGGTCCCAGGTCCCGTGCGGTCACGGACGGGCACAGACGGGCTTTCCTTTGGCGCGCCTTCGGCGCGCCCGCTGCGCCCGTCCGCTGCGCTCCTGGAAGCACATTGCCTTATGGCTCCTGTCCCACCCGAGTACTGGACCGCTACCTCCGGCCAGGCTCGTGGGACTCCCCCTCCCAAGATGGCGGCCGCCCTCTACTCTCTCGGCACCGGGGCCGGTGAGTAGCTGCTGGGGAAGACCGTAAGGAGTAGGGGAGCGCCGGGGACCTGTATAACGAAAAGGTTAGTGCGCTGGACAGCAGAAATGCATTTAAAAGTAATGGTGCAATTTAAAAGTAATTTAAAAATTATATCGCCGAGCGGCGCAATTGACAGCTGCAGCTCAGCGCTGCTCTCAGGGAAGTATTTCTCCCTGCAGGAGACCTCAAGCGTGCCCCAGGCTCTGCCACCGCCTGAAGACCGCAGCGACCCCCTACCTGGCTGGCCCTTATGTCTCCTGTCCCACCCGAGCACTGGACCGCTACCTCCGGCCAGGCTCGTGGGACTCCCCCTCCCAAGATGGCGGCCGCCCTCTACTCTCTCGGCACCGGGGCCGGTGAGTAGCTGCTGGGGAAGACCGTAAGGAGTAGGGGAGCGCCGGAGACCTGTATAACAAAAGGTTAGTGCGCTGGACAGCAGAAATGCATTTAAAAGTAATGGTGCAATTTAAAAGTAATTTTAAAATTATATCGCCGAGCGGAGCAATTGACAGCTGCAGCTCAGCGCTGCTCTCAGGGAAGTATTTCTCCCTGCAGGAGACCTCAAGCGTGCCCCAGGCTCTGCCACCGCCTGAAGACCGCAGCGACCCCCTACCTGGCTGGCCCTTATGTCTCCTGTCCCACCCGAGCACTGGACCGCTACCTCCGGCCAGGCTCGTGGGACTCCCCCTCCCAAGATGGCGGCCGCCCTCTACTCTCTTGGCACCGGGGGACAATACCCAACAGTCATGCTGTCCCTTGAATGTTTCCTTGTGCTACAAACCTCTGTGTTTTAAAGTAATTTCCTAGTTCTTCCTTGGAACATCAGAACAAGTGCTTCTGGGGTAAGCTGTCTAAATATTTTACTAAATGAACAAAGCACAGTTGTGCAAAATGACCTTTCTGAATGACCTGGTCTATATGTTTTGTTTTCTTCATTGTGGTGTTTTTCTCATGTGCTTCACTATGGTACACTTATGAAACCAGAATTCCTTGATTTCTATGTTTCCCTTTTCGTTAAAATATGCCCATAAACGAATACAGAAATGCACCTGCAGCCTACCAAAACCTCAAGGCAAATATGAACCAATAGCAAGCTTGGTAAAATTGTAATGTATTTATTATGCTTTAGTGCGTCACAGTACATTTAAGATAAATATGTACGGTTTCTGATAAATTCACTTTGATTTTGTATTCATTCATACTGGCCCCTTTAGATATGAGCACATGCAGGAATCGCAAAGATGCATGGGTATTCACACAGATATACTTGTACATGAAATCACTAAAACCTCACCCTCCCTCCTCACCCACACTTTTACTCATGCACCCAATCTTGTACACGCTTCCTCCATCTCACACACTCAGTCATTCTCAACAGTATCCCTTTGACCATATATAATAAGCTGGCACCTATTAAACGCCTTAGCCATACCAGACAGCAGCCTTCCTTCCCCTGGTATTCGAAGGAGCTGAGGGACCAAAAGATGGCCTGCAAATTCCTGGAAAGAAATTGGAGGAAGGGATACAAGGAAAAGAAGAAAAGAAAGTATATAAAGTGGGCCTGTCACATTACACGCAGCTGCTTAAAAGCACAATACAAGACAATTTTACTAAGCAAATCCAATCGGCCGAAAACTCACCTAAAGAGCTTTTTAAAATAGTAAACTCCCTAGCCCACCCACGCGCACGGACTATTCCAGCTAGTCAAGAGCTGTGTAATAAAAGTTCCATTTTTTTTTCCAATAAAGTTAATAATCTTTTTCTAACCTTTTCGGACTCTCCATCCAAAATAATTAAGCAAAAAACAATGTTCACATGGAACTCCTTTATGAAGGCAATATAATATATGCAAGCTAGATTTAACTTGCTCAGATTTAATCAATTTGGAAAAAAGCAATTTCTGACCTTATTTTTATAGATCACAGTAGAATACCTTAGTAAATTTCAACAAACTCATTACATTTCTTAAAGAAGCCCAGCACAACTTTGTTAAATTGATGCTTACTTCAGCCGAAGTAGGAAGAATTTATTCTGCAGTAACAGTCTTAACCACAGCTGTATTTCCTTATACACAAACAAATTGGACAAATGGCATTAGCTGCACATCAACAGGTGATTCGTGAGCCCCAGTGAAGTGACCATAACCTATCTAGGTGAGTACTAAGTGAAAATTTGTGAAAAGGCAGGGAACAGGTTATTGGTTATATCAAAAGGACGAGCATGTACACAATGGAAAAATAAACAATAAGGCTCTCTTTTGTTGGTATCGACGACGTTTCGACCCTCTCTTGATACGAGGTCTTGCGTTTCTGGGGACAGTGTTGCATCTAGTATGTCCTTGACGTTTTAGAATGACGCCAGGGGAAGGATGAGACAATGCCAGAACCAACTGATTAGTAGAATTGTTAGGTATACTCCTACCACAGATAGTGGTGTAGCAAGGGTTAGGGGTAGAAACCCGGTCTGATTCGGTAACAGTGGTGCTGGGGCGAATTTAACCACTCCTTCTTGGACCTCTCTGTGGAGCTGATTTCCATGGGCTTTTTAAAATAGTAAGCTCCCTAGCCCACCGTGCACGCACGACTATTCCAGCTAGTCAAGAGCTGTGTAATAGAATTGCCAATTTTTTCTCTCAATACAATTAATAATATTTTTGTAACATTTTCGGACTCTACATCCAAAATAAGCATCGATTTGGCACCATATCAGAAGAAATCAAATCTCAACGCTCCACGATTAGACAGTTTTGCCTTTCTAACTGAATCAGACACCTACAATCTATTGGAAAAAGTGAAGTAAGGCTCCCCCTATGATCCATGTCTGAGTTCGGTAGTAAAACTAGCAGCAGAGCCAGTTTCATGGAAACTAACTTCCATTATCAATACAATGTACTTAGAATGATACTTTCCCAAAGATTGGAAACATGCAATAATTTTGCCCCTATGTTAGACCTGACATCATTGGCCTGAGTCTCTCCTCCATTTTTTCTGTTTGCCTCCTCTGTTTACAATGTTTTTGCTGGTATATTGCTTTGGGCCCTGTGCCACTGCTGATCAGTGCAAGTGCTCCCTATGTAAAATTGCTGTATTGATTGAATTCCATGTTTGGCTTATTTGGTTTACTGTCAGTCCCTAGTCTAGTGCACCAGGAGTGCCAGGGCGTGTAAATACAAATGCTGCTCGTGGGCTTGCAGCACATGTTGTGCCACCCACAAGAGCGGCCTAGTAAAAGTATGTCTAAAGGTCTGCCATAGCTAGACCTACGTGCAGTTTGGTACTGTCACGCAAACTGAGCAAGTACACCTACTTGTCAGCCCCTAAACCTTCCCTTAACTTCATGTTAGTCACCCCTATGGTAGGCCCAAGGGCAGGGTGCATTGTAAGTCTAAGGTAGGACAAGCCTGACAAGGTTGGCTTGTCCTAATAGTGAATTACAGCCATTTTCGTTTTTCACTATTGTAAGGTTACCTGCTCTCCATCAGTTAGAATGGGCTGCCAGGATTATTAATGGTATAATCCTAGCGGGCTCGGGGAGCATGGTGCAATGTCGAGTTTGGTATCCCTGAACTCAGGGTTTAATAACGCATCCGTTTGGGTGGATGGTTTTAAGACTCTGTGTTTGAAAATAGCACTTTTAGAAAGTGGCTATATTCTTGTCTAACTATTACTGGTTTCTGCTGGTTTGGTGTGTGTGTGACAGGAGCTGGGTGGCTCCAGAGGTCTGAATGAGTCAGTGTGGGATGAGTGGGACATTTGCATTGAGAGTAGGGGAAGAGTAGCTCCTGATAGCCTGCCCTGCCTGACACAATGCTGGCTCCACCTCCTGCCAGGCGACTGATGGCTCTGTGCCTGCCAGGGACGATCCTGGCCCCACCTCCTACCAAGAGACTGATGGCCCTGCCAGTGACAATGCTGGCTCCACCTCCTGCTGGGCGTCTGTGGACTCTCCCCTGCACAGTGAATAGGCCAGGCGCCTCGGCCTGGCAACACCCACAACAAACCCAAGATGAGGGGAATAACGGCTCCAGTGTCCCGCTTCCTCGACGCCGGGCCTGATCGACGCCAGTAGCGACGCCAGTGACATGCGAGTAGTAAAGGTCTTGGCGCTGTCCTTCTACAGTGTGGTAATAAATTGGATAATACCATTTTATTTATTTCAAGGCCGCTTAGAGGAGCTGAGTGTAATTACTCAGTAGTAGAAAAAGAAGCTTTGATTGTCTATTGGGCTGCTCGCAAACTGAAACAATTCTTGTGTGGTAAGCATTTTACTGTCGTTTTTATCATAAACCTCTCAAAGAAGTGTTTGAGAAGAAGGGAATTGATTGTGTCTCCCACAGTATAAGAAAAATGGGTGGTAGCATTGCAAGACTTTGAGTTTCAGGTTTCGTATTTGCCAGGCACTAACAATATTCTTGCAGATTGCTTGTCAAGGCTTAGTGGTGATGCAGCTTCTGATAACAGTGAAGATGATTCTTTTATGGGCGAGGACTCTTCTGAAGATCTGAGAATTTGTGTTGTAAATGAGGGTGTTATCACAGAAGAAGAATGGACTATGAGTCTGAGAGACGATCCAGTTTTATAACGTGTGATCTGTTATATGCGTGATGGTTGGTGTGAGAAACGTGTCTGTGATAAAGATATAAAGGGATTTTGGAGTGTTGAGGAAGAAATGTCCATACGCAATGAGTTGCTGTTCAGAGGAAGTAGACTTGTTCCTCCTTTGAGTTTGCATCAAAAGCTTATTGACCATGCACACACCAGTCCTATGGGTATTGCTAAGACAAAAGAGAGGATTAGAGAAGCCTATTGGTGGCCTGCAATGGACACTCAAATTGAGAGGTCTGTGCGTTGTTGTCCCCAATGTTCCATAAGTGACAAGAATCTGAAATGCAGAACTCAGCCCATGATTTTAAGAAAACAAGCCACTGGTCCCTGGGTGGACATTTTGGGGCCGGTTAAAGTCAAGACTCAAGATCGGTACGTTTTAGTTTGTATTGACATGTTTTCTAGATGGCCTATCATAAAAATTGTCAATAGTGTAGATTCTTCTGCACTTATTGCTTTTCTTGATGATCTTTTTGCAAACGAGGGATTGCCCAGTTCTATCTTGACAGATAATGGGGTACAATTTACCTCTCGTGTTGTGGAACAGTTTTTACTTGACAGGGGGGTCACACATAAGCGTGCTGCTCTATATCACCCAGAATGCAATGGGGTTGTCGAAAGGTTTGTCAGGGTTCTCAAGGAAGCCATGCAACTAGCGTTTGTGTCCAACAGTAATTGGGAAGAAACAGTTAAAAAGAAAGTTCGTGAATACAGATTCATCCCTCATTCGTCAACAGGTGTCTCACCTTTTAAATTATTAAAAGGAAGGTTGGGTAGCACTCATCTGAAGCCTATTTGGGTTACATCAAGAATAGAAGAAGTAGGTGGTGTGGTTGATAGTATGGTTGATTGGAAAGATCGTGAGTTAGAGAAAATGAATAAGAGGAAAATGGTCTTTGATTCTAGAAAAGCAGTGAAAAGGACTGTAGTTAATGTTGGTGACTGGGTCAGAATAAAACTCCCAGAAAGAAGATATGGGATCTCAAAATTCAGCCAACCTATTAAGGCAGTGGTTCACAAACTTTTTTGCCCTATGGCTCCCTTGATCAATTGGCTATTGACCGCGGCTCCCCATTACATTTTTTTGTTTGTGTGTGCGTGTAATCCCGGCCTCGGTAGCACTTACATTTTAATCCCTGAAAATAATTGGGATGAAGGTAGGGAGAATAGTGCATGCAATGCAAAGATATGTCTACTCACTTTTCACAATATTTGTGTGCCCTCTAGCCATACAGTGATTGCATCTGTTTGCGATTAAACTGATGCTGGACACTTCCAGCTGAATCCAGGGGCACTGGGGGGCCGTGGCACAGTTTGGAAAAAACTGGTATAGTTCCTTACATCTGCTAGTTAGTGATCCATATAGTATACAATGAGGAGTTGCAAAGGCTTGTTCGTTTTGTAATTTTCCTTTCACATTATGCCAGGTCAGTAACCTACCACTGAGGCTCATTTGGACATGAAGTCCACTCAGATGGCTTACATATGTCCAGTTCAATTCCAGTAGTAAAGGAAGCTCTAATCATGTCAAGAAAGACAGTCTATTTTTGTAGCTATGGATTCATGTGCTAAAACCAATCAAAAGAATGACAAGGCATTCAGAGTACTGCTGGTGCTATACCTTCAATTAAGGGAGTTAGTGCTGTTAAATACTGTCTACCTATTCAAACCACTGTAGTTAGCAGCAAAACATCAGCAATAGCCACATTATGGAGTACGGTTGTCATGAAGGAGAGCGACTGGATTGGAATTACACAGGATCGTATTCTGTGCTAAGAAAGTCAAACAGTGAAGGTATCAGATGGTTACGTGGGGGCTATGCAGACCCAATTTTTTTTCTTCATAAATACTGGAAAAAATGAACAGAAACAAAAATAAATTAGAAGATCTATCACTGTAGGATTTGGACACTGTGGACCACGATTCTTTTTTGAAAATGCAATCAAGTTTGGAAATCTGAAGAAGCGATGACCGCCATTCATGCATGGTGGGCGGTTGGGCATCTTTCCAATGCCTGCATATCTCCCTACGTGCCGCCAGAATGGAATAAAATAGCAAATTAGAAGCGGCATTACGGGCTTTGCTTCTCAGGCCGAAGATGACAAGGACAAGGTCTATGGAGATGTGTTCACCCAAGGACAGGGATAGTTTGTTACCAATAGAGTCCCAGAATGTAGATATGTTTGGACATTCGTAAAACATATGGATGTCAGATGCAGCGGCGAACCCACACCATGGGCATAAGACCGGGCCCGTTAAAGAAAACTTTGTCAGCCTCTGTGGGGAATAATATGCCCTATGTATTGTAAAAAGATGGTTCCTGCGGAGCCACGCAGGTTTAACTAGGTCCCAAAGTACTACACAAGAGGCTGACCAAAGGGGAGGAAATTCTAGTAAGAGAGCTTTTTGGACCATGCTAGGGTAGTAGTGATAAGCCAGGGTTTTTTTTTTTTCTTTTTTTTTTTTTTTCTTTTCCCAGGTCCTATGATTAATGCGGGCATTGCCTACCCTTGCATCCATGACAAATCGCCATGGCGCCATAGGGGCCTCGGTATCTCGGGCACTATCTACCAACTAATAGCCCTAAGCAAGATCTTGCATGGCCTGTGTGAATGTGCTGCTGGGAATTGGTCTTCCCCCTCCCTAATGAATTTCCTGCCAGCTATACGCTGAGACAGCACATAAACACTACCTAATCTTTTGCTCTGTGGCAGTTCTTAGTTTTGATAGATTGGAGCCATGCACGCAAATGAGGATTTAAAAAAAAAAAAAAAATGCAATCAATATTAATGTCTTTGTGCCAACGACTTGGGTGCGTCCTATGAGACGAGATGTCAATTCCAGTGGCCTGTGCTCATAAAAAATACCCAAATACTGAACCGTTTCCTGTCCTGCTGTCCTCACATGGGGATTGTTCAGCAGCTGCTTAAACAAACTGAAAACACTGTCAATGAGGGCAACGTGTGCTACCGTGTATTTCTATAGTCATGAAAATTTTTTACACTAACCGCACACATTTTGGAATCATAATTATAATTGTATTTATATATTGCACACAACCACCTACAAGGCCTTTTTATACGGTAGCGCTATCTGGGCAAAGGTGTCACCTTATTAGTACCAATTTGACACCAAAATACAGCAAGCAAACTAAAGGTGACCAGTCAACATTTCCAAAGGTCCTTCAACTGCTCAGCAACACGTATTGCTGAGTTTATAGTAACGTTTGATCCGGTTGAGCTAGAAACAAAGTTGTGTTAAACTCAGCAGGGGGTGCACGAGATGATGGGTTGCGTGACAAACGCATCAAATTCATAGTTAAGCAGAAAACACAGAGGCCGTCAGATTGCATAATTTATATGGCATGCCTATATGTAAGAATTCTTGAACTTCATAAACTTGAAGCTCGAATTCGTCTTAAAATTAGAAAGTGTAGATCCTGCGCACTGCTGCTCGGCCTGAAATGAGTAATGGTTTAAAGGTGGTTTTAGATATATTTCCCTCCAGATGATGTCAAGCGGCTTCAATGGCAGACTGGCATTTATCTCCCCGTATTTCCCTCCGTTGCCCTCCCCCTCCTTGCAGTGAGATGACTCTGTTTATCTCGGCCCCGGGCAGGTGTTCATGATCCTAATGCAGCCCTGATCCAGGCAGGCTAAAGGCCTGGATGGATGATATATGGCCGACTTGATTGCTAGCTACTTCCATTCTCTCAAGTGCTTCTTCAGATCAATTCCTACTACACTACGAGGCAGCAAGTGCACCATCTAGCGGTCGGCAGGCACTACGCAACCTGTCTGCATTCCAGAGGCTGGTGTACCTAATAATGAACAAAGATCAGCATCAGTGATCGTGGCGCCCTTGGTTGGTTTTGGCGGAGCACCAGGGTGCTGCGGCGCACAGTTTGGGAACCACTGCATTAAGGTAATTAAACTGTTAGGAAATGCTGTCAGAACGCAAGATCATAAGGTATGGAACCTCAATAGGATAACCAAATCTTCTACTAGATGTTCCGAGGAGAATTCTTCTAATGTCTCTGCCAGTCCATCACAATCTGCGGTGGGAAGGCCGTGCAGGGAGAAAAGAATCCCTCTTCGTCTGCAGGGTTGTATATAGTGTGTTTTATTGTACCACATACTTAGGTACCTCACTTTTATCTTTTTCCTTGTTATGATAAGAGGGAGGTGATGTAGTGTTCTTATAACGTCTTAGTCCTTCTTTCCTGCTCCTGACACTTTTACCCCTTTGTGTTCTGTAATGGAATAAGACTAGTTTGGAATGTTTAGTCTTGAACTGTATGTCAGTTGAATCTGCTTACTGAAGGATGAGGTCTCTTGTGAAGACGATACATTAAAGGACTGCAATCAACTTATGGGCTGCTGTCTTCATTAATCATTTTTGGGCATTACTTCACAGTGATGCTAGCTGCTTCTCTGGTCTTGTTGGTAATTCCTCATTGTAAGTGCTGTAGACAGTGCTGCAGCTGCTTCTCTGCTCCCAGTGGTAATTCCTCATTCTAACTCCTCTGGGTACTGCTGCAGCTGTGTCTCTGTTCATACATCCACTACACTCCAAACCCAAACACATAGGTAAAAAGCATTGTCCTTTACAACGTCAATGGCTCTATCAAATGTGAGACATGTTGCATTGAAAATGCTAGTTATAAGTTTTAAAGGTACTTGTGGATCAATCTAGAATTCTCCTCATAGATTCCCTCATCACGTTGATTGAGAAGCACAAGAAGAGAAGGCAATTGAGAGAAAAGAGTTTGAATGGAGGTATGCTCCTCATGCTGGACCGTGGTGTAGTTGTCTGGAGGATTCTAAGTTTATCTGGGATATCCTCTCTATACTCCATTTAAAAAGTGACCAGTTCAACATGGAGGGCAAGGTATAGTATCACAAACCAAGTTCTGTGTTGAAAAGATAAGGTCAAGGGAATAGCCCACTATTCACTAAGGAACCACTATCAAGTCTCATAAATTAAGAATATTTGGCCAAAGAATTAAGGCATCACGCTCAGATCTTAAAATCACTTAGAAGTACATTCTTCTTGGGTAATTTAACCAGCTCAGGAGACAGATTTTTGAAAAATTAACCTACTGGACTAGGATGCAGTTTTGCATGATAGTCATCAGTGGAGACCAGACCATTAGTTGCCATCACAATGTGCATCAACAATGAAGAAGAATCTATTGTTATGGCTTGACTATCTCTAGACTGGCCTAACTCTCCGAGCTGGTGTATTGCTCTGATCCAATGGCCTGAATCTCTGCTTAAAGCTTGATATAAAGCTTTTGGGTTACTGTAGGAAGCTGCCTCTGTAGATACTATACCAAAGTAAGGTATAGTGTGCACAGAGTTCATTGAGTCACAGAGGTATGTTGAAGGCTAAATTAGGTAAGTACTAACAGCTCTCTTTGTGGTGGCATGAGCAAGCAGTTCAGGCTTATCCAGAGGGTGTGTTAATCATTTACTGTATCCACTCAATCAAGACTGATACATACACACACTCAGAGACAGAATCCAAACCAATTGGGTAGGTATAAAAAAAGGTATATTTGTATTTTATTTCTAGAACCAGACAGGGCTCGGTACATGTAGGAAAAATATACTTTAAATTGTAAACCTTAACACAGAAATGCAATTGAGGATGGATTTGCAGTTTTGTATCACTTTAAAATGCAGTTTGAATTACACAGTAATTACTTGCAGAATACCTCTTAGTTACTTTTGGATTATTATGAGTACTGGCGGTGGTATGCCTAGATACCACACTTTAGGATCTCACAATACACGATAGGTAACACTTTTTATACTTTGTAGTTTGGTTCTCTTTTCTTCATACAACACCAGATCAACACTTAAAACATTTAAGCCCAAAATCTCTTAACATGGGTTTCTATGGCAGAAAAAGTGTTAGCGGTTTCTTAGGTAAGTACACAACATATGAGTGGGAGTTTTGGAGATTAGGACCAAGGTTCCCCAATGTCTAGATGGGCACTCGAGTTGCATCACCAGCGACACTGGGGCAGCTGGGTGCAGAGTGCAGGGGCCCAATGTTAGCTAGTAGGCCTAAGGGGGCCTTCGGTTAGTGTTTGCTGACGAACAGGCTACTCCGGTGTGGTAGCAAAGCTCCTGGGGCTAAAGTCAGCACTGCAGAGGCCACCGACCAGCACAGGATCTGCACCACCAGTGGCACTGGAGTGGTCGGGTGCAGGGTGCCAAAAAGACACTGGGGACCCAGTGCTTTTCAATGGAGAACTTTGGTTTGGTGAAGTTGCTGAAGGCTCGGGCAGGGAGACTTCCTTAAGGCGAACACCTACTGGAGAGGTAAGTTGGGATCTTGGGAGATGCCTGGACACGGTCAGTTGGGCCACCCAAAGGCGTGTGGTGCAGGGATGTCTTTGGGCATCAGGTTTTCTTACCAGCTCTGGTCGCGGTTGAAGGGGACCCTTTAGGTTGAGGCTGCAGGTGTTGGCTGCAGGTGTTGGCTTGAAGCTTGAGGGAGGTCGGGTATCCCCAGGTCAGGATCGCTGGGGAGACATTCTTGTGGTGTTGGGCCACTCTAACTCGGGCGCAGTCGCCAGAGTCCTTATTCTGATCTTGGAGTCATTGTTGCGCAAATTCTGTGCTCACAGGAGACAGAGACTGTAGGGTTGGTGCAGGGCAGGTCCTCTGAGCTCTGGGGGGCTGCTGGACGCGCCTGATTCTTTGCTGTAGGCAGGTCGGAGTCTGGACAGGCCGGTATGGCTGGGGCCAAAGCAGTAGGCATCCTCTTCTTCCTGGTTCATCGTGGCTCTTCAGTCCTTCTACTTCCTCAAATCTGAGGAGGCAAGGTTCAGGGTTTCCCCACAATACAAGATTTAGGGGCGTTTAAAGGGGTTGCAGATTGGGACCAATGGGTCCCTTGCTTGGGGTGGGTACACCCCCTATTATGCCACCCTCCAGTTGGATGGGGGCATGCGTCTCTCCCTAATTGAGGGGTGGGGTTGGCAAATGTTGGTACACCTCTCTTCCTAGCTTGTTTTTTTGCTGATTCTCCCACCCAAAGTGTGGGGGCAGAACCAGCAGGACCCAGTTGCTGGGGGCAGCAAAAGGCAGGATAAGCTTCCAAAGGAGGCAGGCCTTTGAAGCTTCCTCTTTGAGGACTCAGCCCATTCTGGGGATGAGGCATGACACCTCTGCCCAGGGTGGGCTTTGTCTCTGGACCCAGAGAGTGGAGGCTCTTTACCCAAGGGTCCAGAAACCTGTCTGGTGGTGGCAAATGGCAGGCAGCCATTCAGGAACCGCACCAGGGCTGGTCGTTTTTCAGGGGACATCTCTAAGATGCCCTCTGAGTGCACTTTTCAGTACATCCCACACTCGCATCAGTGTGGGTTTCATGTTCTTAGAAGTATCCTACCAAACTTCCCAGGTTCAAATATGGAGTTCGCAATGACCAACTCCCAAACCATATACTCTTTAGGGCTTTACTACACTTACAATGTCTAAGAATAGACTTAGACACTGCAGGGGTACAGGGCACATGCCACTGTACCCTCACCTGAGGGTTAGAACATCCTGCTAGAGGGATGACTTACCTAGGCCTCAGGCAGTGGGCTGCAGGCATGGCACACAGGAATGTGTGCCATGTTGACTCTTCACTTTTCTCTGCACCAAAACACGCAGCCTGCAATGGCAGTGTGTGGGTGGTAAGGTAAAGGGCCCCTAAGCGTGGCATAATAGGTGCTGCAACCCTTAGAGGCCTTCCTTGATCACAGTGCCTTTGGTACCTTTTACAAGGAGCTTACCCGTGGCCACGGATGTGCCAATTGTGAGTACAAAAGGTACAGTTTTGGGAATGAACACATGCCCTGGGAACCTGATTGGCAGGTACCCAGGGCACATCACATCAGGTAGGTAGGTAGGTGAGTGTGTATATATGTATATAGAAGTGTGGCTCAATGATTAGAGTGGCAGACTCTGATGCAGAGGTCTAGCCCGGGACCAGGGTTCAATTCCCTGCCTCGGCGGGTCTTGGGCTCAAAATTCCACGGACCTGATAATTCTCGCCTCGGTGCCTATTCCAATCATAGAGTCCCACTCTGCAACTCTGGGCAATAGCTTGCTTAATCTCCACAACGGCCCCCACAACGCTAAGGATGCCTGGCCTTCACCCTGGGATTGGCTAAAGAGCAAGTGTTATTGTTGGACAAGTGTAGCCTTTGTGCACTTTAGTGATGGCACGTGTGTATAGCACCATCGAGCTAGAAACCAGAGCTTTCCAAGTGCCTAACAAGAGTTTATGCCACCACTTACAAGCATGTTGGCTGGCCATACCAACACTTGTGTACTTATTGTCAGGGGTGTAAATATCTTGTCTCGTGGTTGCTTGGGCTGAGCCTTGTGTTGTGATACTCAGCGTCACACGGTGATTCATAAGGCAGTGCGCAGAATTTGAGTATGTCTGGTGGACTTTGGACACAGTGTCACACAGCTCCGCCTTTCAACTCCTGACATCGTTGAGGGGTTAGCCATTGTGATGTCACCAAGTTGTATGTCTCTTATGGCGTCATGGTTTCAGCTGGTGTGAGATTGTGGGTATTTATCGAACACGAATAGTCTTCCCAGGATAACTTTATATTTTTTTGTATGATGGGCCATTTCATACGCACATTAACATGATCCAAGTTTTGTGTCATTGCATCTCTATTGTGCAGATTCACATGACCTCTGCCCTTGTGGTTTATGACCCCTTACGTGTTTTCTGTTCAACAAAGCTCACACCTCAGTATCTAGAGAACCTGGGTGGTCCCTGAGCAAGCACAATTCAAAAAACATTAAGGCCTCCCGCTGTCGGTTCCTGCCCCCCTCCCGCTGTTCGTGTTCCCGTTCCTGCCCCCCCCTCCTGCTGTTCGTGTTCCCGTTCCTGCCCCCCGCCCGCTGTCCGTGTGGCGCGGAAGATGTGTACAGTGCTCACCCTCCCTATGAAGGCTCGTAATCTGCTGGGTGAGTACCTATTGTGACCTACATTCACACGAACAAGTGTGAGTTCCCGGAAACCGACGACGGTGATAAGCTTTCTTATTGGCTACTCGGCACGTTCATTCAATCTATGCGTGCAACCACGACCATCTGGATAGTTGTGTCATACCAAATACATGGCTCTTATAATGGAGTACAAGAGAAGACTGCTCATTGAAGCTCTTGGGGCCTCCTGTTCCTCACTTAGGTAAAGCCCAGCGGTTTCTATAGAACCCGACATGGCCTATGTCCCAACCCATAACCGAACACCAGGCCAGGGCTAGACCACCTGCTGAATTCATTTTGCTTCGCCAAATAGGGACAGGTTAACGGTCCAGATTTGTACAATGAGCGTGCTCCAAACTGAAAGGCATCCGATTAAACTGTACATGCCTGTGCTACATCGTATTTCCTTCCTAGTTGAAAAGTTAACAACGCCACATGCACCAGATATAAGTAGTAGTCATCTGCATTAAAATGGTATTTGTTTCGAAATATGCCTGTTAGATTTAGAATATCTGTATTACGTGATGTATAGCCGTATGTTGAGTTTTCTGCAGCTGGTTTGGCCTCCCAGTACAAATCGGGTTTTACACCTAGTCTCCCTGGTTTACAAGATCCTATCGTTCTTTTTGTATTATGGTAAGTAAAAGAAGTGTAAGGATAGTTGTTTTGTTGCTGATAATGTTTTATACGTTTGTTGGTTATGGCTGTATAAGGTTATGCCTTTCTCAAAATTGTGACACTTGTGATCATGTCTTTGGGATACAAGGCATTTTTTCAGGAGACTAACAAAATAAACTAAGTGTTTTCTACATGCTCCTATTACATACAAAACAGCTGTTAACATGTAGATGGCAGGGCCCTCATTTTTGTAGCCAAAACATTAAATAGCTTATTTGTGCATGGTGTCGTTTGCAGGGGTGGGTTGCGTGATGTCCCGCTCTGCACAAAAATAATTGCTCTGCCCGATTCATGCTTCCCGTCGACACTAACACAATCACAGTTTGTCCAGTACTTTAAGTGCCATGATTATACACTCTGGCCATACCATCTCCACTCCCCCTCCTTACAGTTTTCTGTAGCCAACAATTAACTGCGCAAGCAGACCTATCTGATCGCTACATCTGCTCCCTATCTAGAAGTAACCAGTTCCTATAGCTACAGGCTATCAACTCGCACTATCCAGCACAAAGCAGTGTGAGGCTTCTAGGGAGAGCATGGTGTGTGAGAGGCAGCAGTGTGAGTCTTCTAGGGAGAGCATGGTGTGTGGAAGAGCATGGTGTGTGTGAGAGACAGCAGTGTGAGAGACCTTTTATTTATGTTTAGGTTTTTGAAACATAAATAAAACGCATTGTTATCTGCAATATCATTAGCTCAAACTCGCGTAAATACGCGACCTATTGCATTGCAAATGCTATAGGTCTCGCATTTGCGAGAGATTAAGCTATTGGCATTGTAAATGACAATGCCATTTATTTATTTATTTTCAAAACCAACACATAAATAAAAATTGTCATTTACAATGCCAATAGCTCAAACTTTTCAAAAGGCGAAACCATTGCATTGTAAATGCTTGTTGGTAGGATGTTTAGTTTTAACCCTGTGTACAGCTTTTGTAGTTATGTCACTCCAGAAGTGTTCTAAAGGGTTCCAGGCCACCAGTCACGTGTGCCCCTTACACATCAATGATCATTGGTCTTACATTCACCGTATTTAGTTGCACTAATGACAGAAGAGTTATCTATTAAGAATTGGATTGCCATGCTCTACATGCTACCACATTTCTACTGACAAATATTAGTACCTTGTATTCATCCACTGTTACACTACTAAATTCACCACTGTCTAAGATACATTATAGATCCACCTAGTGAGGACCTGAGGGTGTTTATCCCAGTCCAAATCCCTCTTCACCTTATCACAGATTTATTATCATCACAATACTCTGAATGATCTATCCCAACTAAGAGAAGCTAAAGTGAATTGAAAGTGGCTGGCTTACAACAAACGAAAGGACAGGTATTGGAAATAATTTATAACCAGCATTTGCAATGCAATAGATCTCACTTTTGTGAGACGTAGAGCTATTGTCGTTTTAAATGTCAATGTTTTTCACCCATGTGTTTTGGTTTGTAGTGGAGTGGATGTATGTGGTGTGGACTAGGTTGTATTGGTATTGTTAGTTGTGGAACTGTGTGGTGGAGAAGGACATGGTTAGTTGAAGGAAAGAAAGGAGAGGGAACAATTGAACGTTTATTGGTATACTCATTATGCCCAGTCTCTGTCTTCATTCTGGTACCAATTCTGCCAGGCTATTTCATCCGATAGCATTTTCCCCATGCTTATGCCCCTCCTCTACCCCATTAAGCAGCATGGGTATAATGTGGAAGAAAGAATGCACCCATGCCACTGTTTCTATTAGCAGATTTCAACCTACCACCATCCTGTTGCATGATCCTCTACAACAAGGACTTCGGTACATGATACCCCTACTGTATCTGTTCTGGCACGAGCAGCCAGAAAGCTCAGAGGTTAGTCTCAAGCACATCACAGTAGTCCCAATGGAAGTGCAGAGGTAAGACCTCATAGGCCAGTGACTGAGCTTTATTTGTATGTCAAGTCTGGTTCATAGTCAACTGTGCATTACGGACCTGCAGGGGTGGCATGGTAGCTTTCAGGGTTTTATCTTGCAGCCTACACATCCCTGCCAGAAGTTCTGTTGCCCTATAGCCTACATGGCAAATGCAAGAGTGACTAGCACTTTGGCCTCACTTCCCCCTTGTTGCAAAGTCATTCTTGTGCCCTGGGCACCCCCTTTTTTGTGTTGACTGGTACATGTGGTAACTGACTCGACTGTCCCTGGGCTCTGCCTAACCATGCACAGGGCTTTGCTGAAAACACACTTAGAACACAGTGAAAACACCTACATACACTAGGGTACTCTATGGGTTAGGGTACCCCTGTGATTGACATGACCTTCCATGTTGGGTCCTAGTACAAACTTTGACCTTGTCTAGCAGGACCAGATGTTTCAATAGGGGCTATAGGTTTCTGTGTGCTATTTAGTGCAAAATCTTTTTAAAAATTAATATCTCTCCGGTTCCCTACATTAGGGATTTTTCATTTTTGTGACGTTTTACATATAAAAATCTGTTCTATTTTTATAAATAGGGGTTGGATTTTTATTTTGTGTTGTGTCTTAATTATATTCTGAATTGGTGTTTTTAAATGCTTCACATACCAGTCCTTGAAGTTAAGCCTGCCGGCTGGCATCCAAACTACTTAAGGCTGAGCATGGGAATCATTTTTTGAGCCCTAGACAGTTAGTGGCCTTATTGCCAGTGGAAGATGCACATTTACCACTACTAATAACCTACTTTCAAACACCCCTCTTCTACAAAGTGCACCCTTTTAGTAATGTGCAGGAAGTTGTTCCTGATATTGGCTGTTGAATTCTGCTCAGTGTGTCTGTTTTCTAGTTTTGTGTAATCATGCTGTGTATTATACTAACCAAAAACAAACCTTTTTAGGTCTTGCCAACGCAATGCGTATGCGCGGCATGGGAAAAGACCTTTTGGAATCAACTCGCTTTTTGCCCTAAAAACGTGCATGCGTTGCATTGCTTTCAATAGCAACACGTGCACGTTTGGCGATTCCCTTGTGGGAGCGAGTTTGACACCATATGTTTGTAATTAACTTGCAAACATATGGTAACCCTGCTCGCTCCCGCAAGGGAAACTGAGTCTTTTAAAAAAAACTTTTTAAACTGAGCGCGGCGCCGCTTCATG
Source organism: Lissotriton vulgaris (assembly GCF_964263255.1). NCBI lineage: Eukaryota > Metazoa > Chordata > Amphibia > Caudata > Salamandridae > Lissotriton > Lissotriton vulgaris. Next base: position 859,563,555 of record NC_141698.1, read on the forward strand.
GACACTGCGCTCGGTTTATTGATATATTTCTTAACTTTAGCACCGAGCGCAACGCCCACTTCTAGGACACTGCACTCAGCGTTGAAATTAAGAAATATATAAAGAAACCGAGCGCGGTGTCCATGAAGCAGCGCCACGCTCAGTTTTAAATGTAAGCATTTGCAATGCAATCGGACCGATCACATCGCAAATGCTTGTTTTAAAAAAAATCCCTGCTCTCCTCCTCGGTGCACAAACTTCACTTCTTCACTTTAGGGATGTGCGGTCTTTTGTGCAGATTCGGAAAACATTTGAAGCTCTGCGCTTTCCTTTTGTAAAGCTTAACATGCCGTGTGTTCAAAGGCGCTGGATTCTGAGCATTTTAATTTTTTGTTCAAACTCTGTACCTCTTGGTTGTGTGCCACCGTAGTGAGCATCAGCTGGGAAATGTTTACTTTCCTGACAAGAGGCAAGGTCAGTGACTTTTTAATAACAAGCTTAACTAACCACGTTGTCTTGTGAATGAAGACATTACATTAACCTCCCTTTCAACAAAGTATATTGTATGGAAAATACCTAAACGAGCCAGGCACGAACCCCAGTCCATTCATTCTCCAGTGCTGAAATATTTAAACGTCTCCTAACTGTTCCTTCTGGGTTACACGGAGCTGTCTCCCCCGCACACGGCATGGAATAGACCGCATAATTGTAACCCACTCATGCGCACATTAGATCGGACTGCTTGTAATACTGCAGTTCAAATCATGCACCGAGCGCAACAGATGCAGCGTGACTCACAGCTGATCATGCGCACAGCGTTCACACTGAGACGCAGCGTGGCAGTAGCCGGCAGTGCGGCGTGAGTCACAGCTGAGACATACTGCCCGCAGCAGTGACAAAGGTCAACGCATCAACTAGCAACGAGACACCGTTTAAGCTTGGCTGGCGTTTGAGTGTTTTAAAAATGTGCCTCCGGTCCGAAGCATCTTGCTGTCTGCAACCAGTTTGTGTTCTGTCCACTGTAAAACGTGAAACTTAATAGGACAGCTGTGTATGTCAGAGGTTTTTCTGCCAAGTTTGGTACTGTGTATTTTATTGTGACTTTCCTATACGCTTAATACTCCTGCGTGTGGGGGCTCAAGCTCTTCCCAGGACATATAGCACGATACAGTACGTAGGGTCCGAGCTTGGACGAGTGTTATCTTTGTTTTGTACCTTTGGTAAATGTTTTCATTTCGTGCATGACGACCACCAGTTATTGTGTCATTGTAGGTGTGATGAAAGTGAGAGGTTTGACACATGCACGCTGCATCATTTTGTGAAACAGAAGTAGCTCCTGTTATTATGTTTTAATTATTTATTTTAAAAGTTTTCTATAGCGCGACAATGACCACCGGGGTATCAGAGCGCTTTACAATATATTTGTCATGGAAGGATACATGGGGTAAACAAGCAGTGGCATAGCCAATAGGTCTCACCTTAGGACATATATAGTAAGAAAATACGTTGTTTATACACTTTTTGCTGTAGTCCTAGGTTTGATATGTCATCAAATGAACAGTGCGCCAAAAACAGTGATTCTGCCACAACTTTTATGATCTCACTGGTATTACATTGGTTTCCAGACTACATTTTCCTGGAAAACCCATATTTGTTGGTATTGTTTGACCTCAAACAGTCAGGACAACATTTCCTTGATTAGCCTCATAGATGCTAGTAAACATCCCTCCCCAGTGCTGCGCTGTCCATTGGAACCAGTGCTGAATGGACGTCCAATGGTCGTGCGCAGCACTGGGGAGGTAGTGCTGCCGTCGGCCAACGCACCGACGCAGCACTTAAGGGGTTAACCAAATAGGATTTATCATTAGCAATTTGAGAAATATGGGACATATTTAGAGAAAATGAAAATCTCTCCACATTTCATTGTACCTTTAGGCTGCAATGCGATATTAAAGCAGGGTTTGAACCAATTAATGAAACTGAAAGTGCCAATAATTTGTATCACCCACAAAGAGACTGGAGGTGTATGTGCATAAAAAAACCTAATGCTGATATATTGGAAAAGGCTTCAGCACAGTGCACTGCAGTGTGTGCAAACACGCCAGCAGTGAAAAGGTTAAAGATAATGGAGTCAAAGATTTAATTTGCCAACCTCATTTGCCAATAATTGATTCAAAACTCGAACATTTAAAGGAAGAAACAACTGAAGAAACATTGTGCAAATTAGAGCAGAGAAGCTTTATGGGAAAATATCTATAAGGAAAGTTTGGGAGTGAATTCTCATTTTCCTCCTGAGACTGTTCGATTTAGTTGAGACTTTCTTCTTTCCTTTAGAATACTGTCAGTATTCTCTATGAGTTTGACACTTAGAATCTGGAGAAATTTAACTGCTTAAATAGAGATTCTTGTTTGACATAATTCTATATTTGAACCTTCATGGTTAACAATGCATTATTCTGTACTGTTTATATTCTGTAATAAACCTTTTAAACTTTTCCCCGATGTATAAACTCAGTAATTGAGCAGTCCGAGTTCCTAATTTTATGTACTCTGCTAATCAAGGGGTTTACATTTTAGGGAGAGTGGACTCTCTTACCGCTAGATCATCAAGAATGACAGCCGAACTGATAGAGGTAAAAATCGGGGTGTATTAAATATTTGCATTCAGTACATTTTTGGGCTTCGACTCCTACACCAGTGCACTACAGAAATCACAGAAAGGATGAATCCTTAGTTGTACAGCCTAACCAGATATGCTGGTGTGAAGTAAAGCTTACAAATAAATGATGATCCAAGAAGAAGGTATGTTGATATAATAAGCTTTACTATTTATTAAATAGGTTAAGGAGGCATAAAACTGGAGCACGTCTGCATAAGATGAAGACCAACAGCTGAATGCCAAAAGTCCAGTTAACATTCAATACTCTAATCGGGCTCACGAGCGATGCACTTTTGAAGAGAATCATTCTCTTCAAAAGTGCGCGCCATAGAACCTATATACATACTGTCATATTAAAAAATATATATATATATCGAGTGACAATCCGTTAGATATGGACAGACGTGGTCACGAATACCGGCGTCTCCAGACGCGCTGCACATGGGGATGAAGCGGCTGGAAGTGAGGACTTTGGACGGCGTTTGTGGTCCAGCACAGTACAGGAGTTCTACTCCAATCGCATTTCGAATCAGCCGCTTACTAAAAGCAAGTGAAAACAAGGGCTGACGGAGACACTCACCGCATAAACGAACAAAATGCATGCTGCAGTCTTTTCACAAATGAACACTGAGCAGAGCGAGTACTCTTCGAAAGTGATGCGGTTGGGGCATGGCCTTCACTACTTCAGGGGGATGGGCCAACCATTAAAATGAGAAAATTACAGACTTCCTGTACCTGAGGCATCTGAAGAGGCAAATCGCCGAAATGCAGCATGCCAAACTAAATAAATGCTGTTTACTAGCCCCGCTGTGTCCCCTCATCTCTTTTACGGAAGCAGATATTTTTGGGATATATATGTTTATATACATATATATATCAGGTGGTAGTTCTTCAAAATGTTATATGATAGACTGAAACCGAGCTGTGATGATTAAAGAAGATTTATTGAAGGATTTTTAGGTTGAATCATAAAGTCATTAAAGCCCCACCAGGAGCAGCTCTCCTGCTACTCAGCCCTCTCTTCCAACTGCCATCCATCCACCAGGCATCCCACACATTCTATCTTACCTCACACACTCCCAACATTCCACCATTCATTCACATAGGCTGAGTAGCAAGACAGGTTAATGAGAAAGGCACATGGTATCCAAACCAGGATACCACACCACCTTCCCCCTTAAAAGGAACAAACAAATGAACAGTGTAAATATGAGAATGGTCATTCTACAATTGAAACTTGCATTGTAAAACTTAACTATCGAGACGTTGTTGACTGCGTCATGATTGACTTCATGTAAGCCCAATCATCCGTCTCAAAACAAAGGAAATGCTTGAAAAGTCACAAAGAGGCTGCGCTTCGCTTCAGAGCGTCCGTATTTTTGAGATGGAGGAGAGATTAATCCGGAGTTACAGGCGTCTTCTCTTTAATCCTTAAAGGTCACAGATGCGCAAATCTTTGTAAAAATGCTGCATCCCTCCCTCGTCGCCAAATGTGAAGTAAAGCTTACAAATAAATGATGATCCAAGAAGAAGGTATGTTGATATAATAAGCTTTACTATTTATTAAATAAGTTAAGCAGGCATAAATACTGGAGGACGTCTGTATAAGATGAAGACCAACAGCTGAATGCCGAAAGTCCAGTTAACATTCAATACTCTAATCAGGATCACGAGCTATGCACTTTTGAAGAGAAACATTCACTTCAAAAGTGCGCGCCATAGAACATAGAACGTATATACATCATGAGGAGTAAACAACATAAAGGAAGTACAAGAAAACTTACTTATACTCTACAGCTGGCCCACGCACCTAGTGCCAGAAGGGAATCACCACACACCTCTAGGATAATTTGCCTTGTGCCAACCTACCAGTGTTTTTATTTCTTTGAAACTGTTCCTAGTTCTCTCCATCGACTTCCCCCATCTCTTTCAATCAAAATATTTTCTATCTAGCCTCCCTCTGGCTTCCTCTCCCCTGCCTTTGATGCATTCCTCTGGTTTCCTCCTCATTTTAATTTTTGCTCTTCTACTTCTATTAATCAATACCTTCCTTGCTCACAACCGACTTTTGGTACCAACCCTAAGGCCTTTCCGACTCTTTACTCAAACATTATCATTCTAATTTTTTGTTTCATCTCTCGTCCTATTTTCATGTTGCTTGGCCACCTTTTTTAGGTTTCGGCTACCGTCCCACTGCTTAAGCAGTGGGTGGGCGGAGCCGAAATCTTTTGTTAGTAGTAGGGGGCCTGAACATGCCCCTCTTCTCCATTGGCTGGCCTCGTAAATGCTGGCCAGCCATTGGAGGAGAGGAGCGTCACTGAGTTCAGGGCCCGCCTTGACGCGATTCGGGGGCGTTTTTCTCTCTTTTTTTAAGCCCCGCCCCTTTTCTAGCACCGGTGTTCTACACATCTGCTGCACCGGCGCACGTCACACATCGATGTTTTTTCAAATGTACTGTGTCTGTACTCAGTGCGTGCAGGCGCAGCGTGTTCACTGTGTGTCAGTCACGGCGGTTAAGTAGTTGCGACTGTGTGAGACTCTTTAATAACCAAGCCTGCCCAGAGGCTGAGATCAAGTGCAAGAGAAGATTAAGATATGAATCAATATATGTTTCATGGCGGCCGCGGTCCTTAGTTCACACTAAAGTGCAGTGTTTGACTGTTGCAGAGAGTGTTGCCACTTTCCGGTGGGCGTGCCGCGGGACACAAACACTTCGGGCGGGCTTGATGTTGGTTCTGATGGGGGGGAGGGGCTGTGCACACAGTGGATGACAGCGTGCGCAGATTTTTTCACAAGGCCACGCCCCACCATAACCACTGCGGCTCCCCACGTCCGTCCATGAATCATCATCGTAGCTCTAGTCAGCCGCTGCCCGACCTGACCGACGACGACATTTGAGCCTGGCCACTGTGGGCAGGGCAGCCTGTGCAGTCATTGATCACAGCCAGTAAGTAGTACAGTCTGGTAACAAGAAGCTCCAGGCCGCAGCTAGCCGCCTAATTGTCAATAAGATCAAGTCTACTTTTTTACGTGGTTTTCACTTTTATTTCCGGTTAGCTTTTTCAATAACTTGTCGGCATTCTACACGTCAAGATGCTTGTAACATGCAAGAGGTTGGCATTACTTCGACCCTGCTGCATGGTGTTGACATTCCTTCTGCTTTTCCCGCCGCGCATTTAAACCCTACACTCGAGGCACTGTGTAATTGAAACCTACGGGAAGATTGCCGCAATACGGTGACTGTATTTCTAGCTGAATGTTTGCTTTAGGATTGGCATGTGCAATAATAAAAAAGCATTTGACATAAGCTTTGATGCAAGCAACTTTTTTTGGGCAATTAACTAATGCGCTGAATATTCGCAAACTTTCAATCAATAAAATAAAGTCAAGCTAACAGTTCATTTGCAAATGTGTGTCTGTGCACCAGGACTGGCTGCGTTGTAATCTCGTGTTGATAAGAGATAGCGTTCTTATTCGCGCGGCGGAAGGGGCGCCCCACTTTGAAGTCTCCAGGACTGAGGATGCATGCGGGGTCAGGGTCAGCACGCGAGGTCACCTCTTCTGAAGTTATCCATGGAGTCATCGGTGCTTCGGAGGCTCCTGGACAAACTTCCATCCGAACCCCTCCCTTTGACCCTCTCCCTGTGACCTATGAACAGAATGTCTGTTTGATTAGCTAAAATGTTTGCACGAGTCTCCCACAATCGGGCCTGATCTTTAAAAAAGGAAATGTGCCAGTTTGTATATGTGTGCTTGCAGTACATTTCCGACCTTTTAAAATTCTCACAGATGATTCTCTGAGTACTCCTGATGCTCCCAGACTTGTAGTTGCCCAGCAGTAATTTTAGATTTCTTTTGTGCATTCCAAGTTCCTCCCTTGCAAAGGCATTGTATGGCCTTTCGCATCCCATGATGCAAGAGGTGTATATTTATTCACCTGTAACGTTTTCACAATAATGCAACTAGTCAAGGATGTGTGTGCTCGGAGCAGGGGACCCTGCAGCCCCTCCCTCTGCCTTTTCTCTGTTTCCCCTATTTTCCTCCGGAGGAAGCGGAGGGGGCTCTGACGCTCGCTTTGTCTCTGAACTTTCCCTTTCTCTGCCCCATCACTTGCTTTCTCCTATACGCTCCTTGCGACCTGCTGTCCACCCTGCTCACTCGGCCCTCACCCCAGACCTCACAGGATTTCTCAGATTTCGGTTTCTTTCATGGCTAATCTTTCTCTGCTCCTCTTTACTCAGTATTCCCCCATTTCCACCTCAAATGTCACTTGTCTCTTACACCCACGTCTCTTGCTCCTCCCGTCTCTCGTCCAGTTTTCACCCTTCACTGCTTGTGTGCCTTCTTATATTCGATTGTCCTTTTCGTAACCGATAGGCTTCTTTTTCTCTTCACCCCTTCTCTTTTTCCTACATTCTTAGCTCTTTTCTCCTTTCCCTCTTTTGCTCTATTTCTCTCTTTTCTCCCCCCTTATCTCCTTTCAATTTTCATTATTATATTGCACTGTCCCTCTTTTTCTCTTTCCCGGCACCCTTTTGTTCTTTTCTTTTGTTGCCCCTTCTCCGCATTCCCTTTTTCCTTCGAATACTTCCCGTCTCTTTTCTATTTACTTGCCTCCATTTCCTTCCATCCCATCTTTCTTGCCCTCTTTCTTTCTCCACTTTTCATTCTTTCTCGCCTTGTTCTTTTCTTTCCTTCTTCACCAGCCTTCTTTTCTTTGTGCAGATGTATTTCAAAATCCTTTACAGGATGTGGTCACGTTGCTTTTTAGCATCTTTTGATTTTTGTGTAAGTAAAATTGTTAGTTTGACTAGACCAAGCAGCAGCAGATGCACATCTTCCCGGAGCTGGCTGACTGCCCCGTACAGGTCTCTGCAGTCCTTTCTCATGCTGGAGGCTGCCTTAGGGAGCGGTGAAGAGCTTCTGTATAGACTTTGCATGGGACCTCCGGGTGACCTAGGACTGCCATCAGTGCATTTTGGGCCCTCGCCAGTCACCTTAAAGTGCTTCCTCATTTCCTTCGCAGTTTCCCTGTTGGGTATGCCTCCTGGCGCCCTCTGTGAACCCCATTTTGCTTGAGTCTTTTGGTACTTTATTTTCAAAAAAACAAAGAATGGAAAAAATGCCATTTGCAATGCCAATAGCTCTAACTTTAACAAAGCCGAGACCATTGCATTGTAAATGCTTGTTTTATAACTGTATTCTCCTGTCTTTCTTGTTTTTACTACATCATTCGATTTGTGTATCCTTCTTGCCAGTTTGGCTCTGCTTTATCCATCATTCCCAAAATTACTATTATTTGCCTCATGTTTTATTCCTAGCTCTTTGCTTTCCTGTACGTTCTGCTCTTCCACCTGCTACTGCTCTAGCCTTTCTTTCTATCAGTAATACAAACTAAAAATCTTTTTTTTCCGGAGTGCACAATGAATACCAAAGAGAGGCACTAGGATATTGAGTAAATTGCCCAGAATCAGGCATTTTAATAATCTGGGATGCAAACCCAGGACCTTGAGATAGCATGAGTTGTACTTTGAAGGCTAGAGGGGCATTATGGAGTAAAGATGTGGTACCGTGGTTAAGTTACGGACCTAATATCTCAACCCACATCTAAGGGCGGCAACCCCGGACCCTGAGATCGCCGGTTTACAACTTATCCGATATACCATACCTCTTTTCCATTATACTCCTATACCTCCCAAAAGTGTCACTCATGCTAATTGGCAGTCTACTGCATTAGCTAGAAACCTTCTGAAATTTAATAACGAGAACTACAAAGGCAGAATCTGAAAAATATTGGCCAGTCATAAATTTGCAGAGCTCCTGCTCTGCCAAGCAGGTAGTTCTCTTGCCCCATTAAGAAGCGGAGGAATCCCTGATTGACTCCACACTTGTGGTTGTCATTGGCGGTGGCACATCTGCCATGGGGCCTCTACCATCAGTGGTGACAGACGGAGGCATGGCATCAACACTGGCAAACAGGCACAGAGTGAAAACTCCCTGCACACCCAGGCAGGTGCCTTTCAGAAACAACCCCAAGCTTTATGTTATGTTAAGTAATTTGTAAAGCGCCTGGGTCCTCTGAGGGAGTGTCCCAGCGCTAGAGAAAACAAAACTGAGTTCCAAGTGTCTGTTAGTTAGGTTCACCTGCAAGGGCTGATCAGTACTGCGTTATTTGCCTGAAGAGCCGGGTCTTGAGATTTTTCAGAAATCGTGCTTCCGATGGCTCCAATCTCAGGTCCCGGTGCATAGAGTTCCATAGCTTAACTGCTAAGAGTCAAATAGAGAAGCCCCACCCCCACTCTAGAGCCCACCATCAGCGCCGCCCCACAAGCCCTAAGGTGTCTAGTAAGAGTTTAGGCTTGAATCAGAGGAAACAAATATCTTGTGCACCTCCGAGTATCCAATGCACAAACCGTGCTTTGAAGGAGACTTTATGCCTGATGGTGAGCCAATGAAGTTCAAGTCCTGTGCTTATGGAAGACTGGGTTGGAATTTTTAGAAGTAGCTGAGCTGCATCGTTTTGTACCCTTTAAAGCATCCCCAGCCTGCCTTCGGAGACCACCAGGTAGAGTACATTACAGTAATCAAGGCGGAATACCAGCCAAGCCTGAATAACCGTTCTCTTAGCTGATTCCGGTAGGTGTCCCTGAATCTTTCGTACCATCTTTAACATGCCAAAGCAGGTACCAACCATAGCCGAGATCTGTTTATCAAAAGATAGCACAGCCTCAAAGGTGACACCCAGGTTCTTTAGGTTTAGGGACCGGAGTGGGGCCCAGTTTACAAGGCCACCAAGCAGAAGACCATATCGAGGGCTCTTTCCTGATCACTAGACCTGTGTCTTGTCTGCATTCAATCTAAGACAGTTGGCGCCCATCCACGCTGCAAGGTCTACCAGAGAGGACTAGAAATTATCTGCGCCCCCCCCCCCCCCCCCATTATCTTGCACCAGTGTGATGATCGGCTGAGTGTCGTCAGCATAAGACACAATCTTCACAATGTGGCGTTCAATACCGTCCGCCAAGGGACAGAGATTAAGGTTGAACAGGGTCAGGCCGAAAGCCAACCCCTGTGGAACGCTGTGTTGTAAGGGGATAATTTCTGAGATGTGTGTTGTTTCTGAAACACCTGGAATGAGCAGTTGTCCAAAAAGTCTGCAAGCCATTTGTCAACTCTTCCCCTTATACCTTGTAGCCACGTCCGTTCTAGAAGCAGGTCGTGTGATATGGTATCAAAATCCACACATAGGTCGAACAAGACTAATAAAGCCGCCTTTCCTTCCTCATCCAACATACGCACCATTTCTGAGGCTAATAAGAGGGCAGTTTCTGTCCTGTACTGTGGCCTAAAACCAGATTGCATCTCATTAAGGAATTCATTTTCATAATGAACTTCATTTGTTGTGAATTTACTTGTTTTTGGGCATTTTTAGCAAAGGGAAGCATTGAGATTGGTCGAAAGTTCTCAGGTTGGAAGGATCTAATGAGGGTTTCCTAAAAAGAGGTACCACCATAGCTCATTTGCACTCAGCTGGAAGTTGTCCAACTTAAAAAGAAAGGTTAAGCAGTGCATGTAAGGTTGAAGCGAGAGTCACGAGCCCACGTTCCAAAATGGCTGGAGGGACTGGATCTTGCAGGGAGATTTTACTAATGCTGAAAGAACCTTCTAGTGGAGAGCTAGGTGATGCTCTAGGAGGAAGAAATCTATGGTTCTTTGCTTTTTAGGGAAACAGGCATACAAAGAGGATATTTTCTCTTAAGAAAAAATTTGCAATCTGATTGCAGTTACTTGGAGTTGGGGCTCTGACTGCTGACGCAGAAGCTAATGACGTGAGAGATGTAACTGTTCTAAAAATCTCACGAGAAGAGTTATTCACGTCTTCTATCTTTAGAGTGAAAAATTTGGTCAGAGAGAGCCTGATCTGCCTGTGATACTCCCTAAGTGCTTGTAGATGAGTGGCTTTATCCAAGATGTGACAGCGCTTACGCCATTTACGTTCAAGGCGCTTGCATGCCTTTTTTCATCTGTAGGAGATCCTCGGTGTACCATGCTGCAGAGGGTCTAGAATGAGTAGTGTTCTGCATTTTCCAGGGGGCTATAGTGTCGAAAGCCTCCTCAATCCATGCAGAGACCTGATGATTGGCAACCTGCGGGCAGGAGTCTAAGTGTGGAGACCCGCAATTCAGGGCTGACTTAAAGGTATTGGGGGTAATCGGGGCCCATTGCGGACTTTAATGGGATGGGCCGATGGTGGTCTTGTCAGAGAGGCAAAATCAAGAATCTGAAAGGGAATGAGGAAAAAATCTAACCTGTCAATGGGATGCAGGGGAGCTACCTTGGTCAGGACTGAATTGGCAAATATGGAATCCAGAATGTGGCGCTGTATGTGTATGGAGTCCCACATTAGCTCTTGAAAATGAAGCAGTATGGGAGGTCAAGTCATCAAAGATTAGATTAAAGTCACCTAAAATAAGGAGATTAGATTACTGCAGAACATAAAGGAGGAATGGTATTGAGAAAGCCGTGGTAAATAGATTAGCAGGCCCAAGGGGCCGGTATATCAAAAAGCCGTTAAGAGAGCAGTGACCTGTTAGAGAAAGAGAGAAAAAAGCTGCATCTGATCCGCTAATCCGAATTTCAGACAGACTAGAACTCAAGTGTTGTTTATATATTACCGCCGGACCGCCTCCCCTCAGATCTATCTAGTCTTAGGATCACATAGCCTGAGGGGAAAGGCTTTAGGGTTTTTTTCTGAAAAAAACAAAAAAGAATGCTAGGCATGTCTGAACTGGATGGGCAGCCTCCTGCCAAGTGGGGTAGTAGAGGGTAAAATAGAGTTCTGCCCTCTAGCGGAGGACCGAAAACATCATTAAGGCAAAGCCATCTTTCGCATTTGAGGGGAGCTGGGAGGGGACATCTAGTCCTCTACTTCATGTCATTCAAATGGCCATAGAGTACCCTACCCCTTAGGCAGGAAAGGCAGCCTAGGGTGAATCCAAAGAAGATTGGGTCATGAGGAGACAGACTTTGAGTAGCAGAAGCGTTGTGTAAAAAATACGGGGTTCTGAAATCCTGCAGTTGCACCAAGGAGACTGTTTCCAGTTGTGCATCAGCAGGGAGGGCTGCAGCAGGGCACCTACAGCTGGATGTGGTGTGCTTCCACTGTCTATGTTCTATGCCTCTCAGAAAGAACAATATGGTCAGGTATCCACAGATGATGGCGTAAAAGTGCTTCTGGGTCTCAGTTTGCTCCTTTTTGTACCTTCTTTGTTGCAGGGAGGACCGACTCCAGCCTCTAGTTCTTTTTCGACTTTATTTTTATTCAGATCACAGAAAAGGAACCGTGATTAGTTATACGGAAAGGTTTTCAATTGCTACAAATAAAATAATACCATTTTGAATCGTCTGTCTGGCTGACTGAGGAAATGGTGGACATAAACATGTGCCCCGCGAGTCACCTTCATAGCCCACTCAAACATCGAACACACATATAAATGCTTCTTTAAGATCCCCTTCAAAACAGAAAAACACAGACTAAATCAGGCCCCAAACCTTGGGAGTGAATGAGGTCTCAAATCACCACTAGTAAATTTGCCCTTTAACTTCTTGAATCTAAAAGAATTCCCCATGCCCAGTAGAAAGTACACCTTGTGTTTAGATGCAGAAGAATATTACATAATAGCGTTTTTTTCTCACAACAAATACGGTCACCCAGTATCCTTAGGTACCTCTTTCAGGCGCTCATGTAGACCCTTCAGTTTACAGCCCAAGCCTCAGACCTCTTCCTGGGTAGAGACGAGTCTCACTTCGTAGAGCTCAAATTAACACATGCCAAGCTCGTCACTAAACTAGATGCACTTCTACTACCTTAGAGTTCAAAAAGTGAGTCATTTGATAGTTAAGTCTATATATTAGCCTGTTGTGGCCTTCTGGGAGCACCATTTCCCTATGCCAGTCGTCACTGAAGGGAGGCAGCACAGATTTACGTCTCCTCAATAAACGCGTTTGTCACAGCTAAGGATGTTTCAAACCACCTTCTCCAATGAAGAGTGAGGCCCAGGAGTTTGGAGCCATTGTGCAGTATTACTATGGCTACTGTTAAACGGAAGTTATCTCCACAGGGCAGTTTCATGTACCATGGTCCATTAACTGAAAACAGTTGGGCAGGACCATATAATGTGTCAAATATCACATTTAGCTTGCCTGCAGCTCCGAAAATTACATGTGGAACATAGGTTAAAGCAGTGTAGTTTACTATTTTAAAAAACCTAAGCTTTAAATGATAAATAATTTAAATATGCCTCACCAAATGGCTCAATATAGTGGCCCATTCCTCCTTTGCAAAATCTTGCTAACACAGTCCAAGCATCTCAGCGGAAGGGGCAGAGAATATGGGTTTAATTATAGTGCCATAAACCCAAGACTATCCCGTTGAAATGTCCCCATGTTTTCAAGTGGGTTGACATGGAAGATGAGGCCGGTTATATGGTTAGATGCCCCTTCTTTGCAGATCCTGATTTTTCCCACTGTCCGCCTATGAAAAACGGAACTCCCCGCCACCCCAATTAGGTTAAGCATTCCTTCACAACAGTGCCTCAACATGTAGATATGCGTATGTCTTAGGAACTGTTCACCAAGTATGCACAGTGGACCCCTACAATGCCACTCCGATCCACACCCATAGTACCCAGCCCATCCCTAAGGGTATTTTTTTTTATCAATCTCCATCCAAGCAGTAGTAGGACAATCCATATTAAAACATGCTCCAGGTGAAAAGTCTAGGTAGCGTGTAATAAGAAGGCATAGCTAAATAATCGCAAAGCCCAAAGCTTCCTTATGAATATTTGTAAATTACTGCAAAGGCAGGTCTACTGAGCCCTAAAGATGCGGTGCATTATATTAAAAAGATGGGCAAGTTGTTTTGTAACTTTAAATGTCCTGACTGTCAAAACCCTGCATTGCCATTTTTACTGTGGAAAGGATAGTAGCCCCATTGGTGAGCACAGAGGTACAAGCTGACAACACTGCAGTGCTAACTTCTGAATGAGACTACTTGATATGACACTTTGAGGTATCAAATGAATCGTTGCATTAAACCTGACTTGCCCAAGTAAAATTTAATGTAAATTTTGCATATTTATTTTGTATTTATAATGCGCATAGCAGCCTCAGCGACGAGGCATCCCAGCACAATCAGAAACCCAGAAAACCCAGGACCGACAGAGGAGCAGCAAACAATTAGACTACTTGCGGAGGAAAGAGCCAGGTCTTTAAGGCTTTTCGAAAAGCCAAGTGGTTTGGCATAGCTCTCATGGAGAGAGGAAGCGAATTCCAAAGTTTTGCTGCCAGGTAATCGAAGGAACGATCACCGGCCCTTGCTCTCCTGACACGCGGGACACGAACAAGCGCAAGGCCAGCAGTTTGAAGCAAGCGTCCCGGCACGTAGTACTCCAGCAGGTGGAGTAACCCTGGTGGGGCCTGTAGTGTCCAGATCTTTTGCGAGTAACAAAGTGCCTTAAACTCAATGCGCCGGTCAACTGGCAGCCAATGGAGCTTTGGGAGCACATGTGCCATCTGGGCAGTGCAACCAAAAGCCGAGCTGCCGCGTTCTGGACCTTCTGAAGGCGCTTAATGCTCGCCATGTTTGTTCCCAAATAAAGAGAGTTGGCGTAGTCCACTATGGACACCTGTAGAATAGTCTCGCGCACACTAGAGGGAATGAAACCGAGCAATGGTCTAAAGCCACGCAATAGCCGAAAACAAGTCCTAGCGACGACTTTTGTTTGTTTATCGAAAGTCAAGTCGCTATCCAACCACATACCCAGATCCGGCCAGCACTGCACAGACCATAACTCCCGGTCCTTGCCAAACAGGAGAATCTCCAACTTACTGGCGTTTAACTATAAACAGTTAGCCGCCATCCATTCAGAGATAGCCAAGAGGTCGTCCTTGAACGTGCCCACATTGGTATTGCATTTCTTAGAGAAAGCAGTTATCAATCGGGTGTTGTCGGCGTAAGACACCAGGGACAACCCCCTACTCTTAGCCACCTCTGCCAAGGGTCTGACATACAGGTTGAACAAGAGAGGGCTTAAAACAGAGCCCTGCGGGACTCAGCAATGCAGAGCGAACTCCCGAGAGTGGCATGGAGGAACAGAGACCTGAAAGGACCTGTCCTCAATAATGGACCAAAATCAGGCCAAAGCCACATCTCTCACCCCCACTTCCTTAAGGCGTTTCAGAAGTATTTCATGGGAAACAGTATCGAAAGCGGCACTTAAGTCCAAAAGGACCAGTGCCGCGGAGTCCCCTACATCCAGACTGCCCCGGATAGTTTCTAGCACAACCAGTAGAGCAGACTCAGTACTGTGCCGAGGTCGAAAACCATGCTTAGATGTAGCGAGAATGGCATTCTGCTCAAGGAACTTAGCCAGAGTAAAGTTCACATGGGATGTCACCAACTTGGCCAGGAAGGGGAGCTGGGAGATAGGTCGATAATTCCCTGGATCACCCGGGTCCAACGAGGGCTTTTTTAGTAATGGAAACACTAGCATTTTTCCATGCCCGAGGAACGGAGGCTGAGCTCAAGGACAGATTGGCCAGGTCGAGACTTCTCGGGAGAGATTAAGGAATGTAACTGGTGGAAGAGGGCGGATGACATAGGATCCGCGGGGGAACCAGATCTAATTTTTTAACACAAAGCCTCAAATCCCAGAGGGGTCAGAAGACAGGCTAATTGCCACCGGATTAACTACCGCTTCTGGCGCCCCTCCCTCCAAAGGAGGGGCCATCGTTGGTAAACCCCGGTAGATCTGATCCTCTTTGTTAAGAAAATACTGCGCAAGCTCATCACATTGATGGTTAGAGCTGATGGGAGAAGCCCTCTTAGATTCCGCGCTCTTCGTGCCTTTAAGGAGAGAGAAAATAGGCTTGGCAGGGTTGGACCTGTCTAAGATTTTATTGGCCACAAAGTCGGCATGAGCTCTGCGAATGCACTTGTGGTAGTGCTTAATAGCCGCGCGATATTCTACCTTTGCAGATGTCTCATATGAGCGTTGCCATGCATGCTCTAGCTGCTAGCAGCCCTTTTTTGCCAGCGTAAGCGACTTATTAAACTATGGATTGGAAGGCCCTATCCCCCTTACCCCTTCGTTTAACCGGGATACAACTGTCCAAATCGGCTGTCAGCCATTCCTGAAAGCACAAATTAGCCGCCTCAGCATCACGTGGAAGCTGAGGCCTATGCTCAGTTAACCATCTAGAAAAAAGGTCCAGATATAATTTGTGCCAAAGACGTTTAAGCACTCGGCAGGGCGGGGCTCTTCAGTTTTACCCTGTAATTGCAGAGCAAATGAAACCAAGAAGTCGTCGGTCCCAACCTGCAGTACCGTTGAATGGACAGTTAGAGAACTTAAATAGAAAGAAATAGGGTCCAGCAGGTGGCCAGCCACATGAGTACCCTCAACAACGTGCTGCGTTAGCTGGAAAGCCTCTAAATCAGCCAGAAAGCAGGCGATCTCAGCTTTCCCACCGTTCTCTAAATGGACGTTGAGGTCCCCAAGGATGGTAAAATGTGCTGCCTTGCTAGCCAATGGTCCTACTACACTCAGTAAGTTATCCCTGAACAGGCTAGACGGTCCTGGGGGCCTAGATTAGCAAGCCAGATATGGTGTTTTTGTGATTGAGCAGAATTTTGAATGAGGCACTTTCACAGCCCGCTATATTTCCCTTGCACAGGCTAAGAGAATAGGCTTCCTTGGCGATCACTGCAATTCCGCCCCCTCTCTATTAATCGCCACTAGCACATACCCATGAGGTAGAGCTAACCAAGACTCAGCCACAGAGTCTTGTGTAAGCCAAGTCTCAGTGAGAAAGAGGGCTTCAGGGGACTCATCGACTAAAAGATCCAACACCTCAGCATGGTGTTTCGCCAACGAGCAACAGTTCAAACTCAGGAACCTATATTCAGAATGGCCAGCTGGGCAGGGACCCGCTCCGATGGAAGCAGCTTAAATTCACAGATTTGACAGTGGAATGGACACTCGTTAAAAGCCCAGGGTGACGAGGGACAGTTATATCTCAAAGCAACAAGCTCTTCCTGTGAGTACCTGATGAAATCTGAAGGAACAGATGCAGCGGTCCTGGCGACTGCCCGGCACGGACGGGCACGGACGGGCGCAGACGGGCTCGACTCTGGCGCACCTTCGGTGCGCCAGTGGCATGCCCGCTGCACGGGTGCAGCTGTGCCTGCATTTGAAGGCTCAGGGCCAGAACGACTACCCCGCTAACCTCCCACTTCCCCCAAGATGGCGGAACACACAGCCAACCCGGGAGAGCTGCGATTGAATGCCTAACCCGCCACTCGTGACACTGAGTGCCTCCCGCAGTTCCCAACAAGTTACAGGTAAAATATTTAATAATACAGATTTTTAAAAACAGCGAAAATCAGGAGGAGCAGTAATTGAATTTAAAAAACAAGAACAGCGCGAGAACAGCATCTACACTCCCGGCTCAACCCTCAGGAGTCTGGTTACCCTCGCGGGGCGCAGCTGTGCCTGCATTTGAAGGCTCAGGGCCAGAACGACTACCTGCTAACCTCACACTCCCCCCAAGATGGCGGAACACTCAGCCAACCCCGGAGAGCTGCAATTGAATGCCTAACCCGCCACCCGTGACACACAGTGCCTCCCGCAGTTCCCAACAAGTTACAGGTAAACAATTTAATAATACAGATTTTTAAAAACAGGGAAAATCAGGAGGAGCAGTAATTGAATCTCAAAAACAAGAACAGCGCGAGAACAGCGTCTACACTCCCGGCTCAAGCCTCAGAAGGCAACTTTAGAAAGTTGGTACTTCGTTCCCAAAAGTTTTAATTGACTGTTTACAGTTATACACAAGCTGCTCTCCTCTAGACCGTTTTCTGGGGTAGGTGTGAATGACTTTCACGAAGGGACACTAAATGCCTGCCAAGCGAAGAGGAGTGACCACCTCTTGTCAAGATGGGATGTGAACCCTAAGGCGAGCTTCAAAGGGAAATCTGCCTTTGCAGGGCAAATGGTAGTCACACATGAGGGACTGCTCTTTTGTTTTAGCAGGCAGGCTGGCATCTTGGACAGAGAGGAAGAAGCCATTGCCAAACTGTTTTTTTCCGTTGGCATGTAGCCCCCAGGTAGCTACACCCCTGGGATGGGCTAGGGAACTCCACACACGAAGAGAAGGGTTCTGCCATGTTGGAAATGGAAAGAATGGTGCATTCTAGGCTAGCTATATCCCACACTTCACAGGAAGTTGCCGCTAGGCAGGACTGGACCTGGTAGCCCATTGGCCAGTAGTCACTATATGCCTGAAGAAACAGACATAAAAGTGGCATCCAGATTGCATCTGGACTAAAGGAGGACAGTCCTGCTGTTCCCTGGACTCAGCAAAGAGTCTGCACCAAAGACTGGACTGCACCTTGGGCAAGCAAAGATAGGACTGTGCCAGTGGTGTACCGCTTGAGGAAAAGTCGTCCCGAAGCCCCAGACAGAGAAGGTGACTCTGAGTCAGTTGGCTAACTCCATGTCACAGCCACATTGCCATAACATCTCAGAGGCCTGCTCCTTTGACAGCACAGCACCAAGAAGCCTGAACGCTAAGGTGCAGCTTGGGAGACTGACCCTCAAAAGTTGCCCCCACTTAGAGTTTGCTGGCCCTGGGAAACCCATCAGAGTGCAGTTTGGTCGCAAAGGATTGAAGTTACTGCAAGTTAAAGGGAGACACTAGTTGCTCAAACCAGAGACAAAGAAAACAGGTTTTGTGCTGGACTTCATGGGACATCCACGTCTAAGGCTTAAGTCGCCCGCCCGCGTTTGTGAACCAAGGGATGGCCACAGGAAGACCCACAACACAAGCTCAGCATTCTTGACCATCTTCAGCATCCTGTATCCCTTGCATCATAACCACTCAATTGATTCTTATAGTGGCTTGCCCATGGAGTTTGGAACTTTACTGGAGACTGCTTTTCTTCCAAGGTAAGTGTTCTATTGGACCTTATTGGTTCCTGTGACGGGATCTCTGTCAGAGTTGGTTCCCACAAGAGTGCCATTATAGCTGTTTTCAAGTCACGTTGTGTGGCTGATTGTAAATCATGAGCTGTGGTAGATTATAATCACTTATTGCGCTAAGTGAAAAGCTATATTTATGGTTTCTTTATAAATTCATAACTCCAAAACCTAGCGGTGGAATTTTGTTGTTGAGGTATCTATTTAAAAGTTATAAATAAAACTATTTTTATAAATTGGTATCAGACTTTAATTATGTTGTTTTCTTCTTATTCAGCTGTTTGGGCACTTCTGAATGCTTTACACTTCTTCCTTTAATAAAGACTGACTGATTTGAGCCACAACTACTCACGACTGAGTTAAGGTTTTTACAAACGAACCTGAGTGGACCCGATATGGAATTGTGATTTTAGTACATGGTGGGATTGCACAAACCCACCATATAATAAAGCACTTTTCTCACATTCAGTTACTTAAAATTCTTGGAGACCCACTGAAATTAATATGACCCACTCAATTCCTTCCGGTACCAGTGGTAAGGGGCAATACTTCACTATTACTCCAATTAATTCTATATCCTGAGATGATTGAGAAATCAGTGATGGACAACTGCAAAGGTATTGAGGAGGAAGGGTTTGACTGTAGGAGGAGAATTTTGGCCACTACAGAAAAAGTTTCTGTTGACGTGCCACCTTTAGTATTCCCCTCCATTTCAACATATCGCTGTTGCTAGAGCTCTGAAGCCAACAGCAAAGGTGCAACTATACACCCCTGCCTAATATCCTGCTTAATGGAGAATGGTTTTGATAAAAAATCTTACACAATTGAACTTGCACCCAGCCCAGGCACCTCATCTTCATGAGGAAGCCTTGCCTAGGTCAGCCCTCTCCATAGTACGAAATAAAAACCACTGCTCCAAACAATCAAACATCTTCCCTAATTCTAACGAGTGGGCATTTTTACGATCATTATCATTGCACACTGCGATTGCCTCAACACAATGTCCACCTGAGAAGATTGTACGAGAACTGGATATTACCCATTTCAACCTGTGAGCCAGGATTTTTGCTTAGATTTGAACATCTGTTTTAAACAATGGAACTATACAGTAAAGACAATGTAGGGCATTCTTCTCAAGCTTGAGAATGAGCATGATCCTACAGCCTATTGATTTTGGGGTGCTAGGCTCTTGTGGAGTCTGTATCCCACAGACAATGCTTCCAGATGTGGGCTAATCAACATTTATTAGGTTTATGGAAAACAATCTGGAATCCATAGCCTACAGGTGATTTCCCAGCGGCGACACCAATTTCCTCACCCTTCAGTTCCTCCTTAATGTCAGCAGACAACTTGGATCACCAAACATTACCCAAGAAACGTGTGCTCTAGAGTCCAGGAGTGCCTGCGTGTAGAGTCCTAGAGTTACCTGAAATAACAGGCACACTCCTCAGTAATATCAGATGGATGCACAGGCCAGGTATAACCCTTCCTTCTAATGGCCTGAATAACAAAGTTGAATTCTGTGCGGGAGAGCTTGATTGCTAGTACCAACTATTTTGCTGTGCTCATAGTGTATCTAGATCAAAGAGAACTCAGCCTGGAAATGCTAAATAACCATAACGATCGTATCTGGCCACAGAAAGTTCCTTGCCTTCTTTTTTTCGGTTTCATAACTAGCCCAAAATGATGCCTAAGTTACACTCTTAGTGAAGCATTGCATGCACACCAAAGGTCCTCTGCCAATGCGACTGAGCCCTCATTGGCCAACTAGAAGAGCGTGTAATATTTATTACTTTTCAGGCTGTTTATCTTTTCAGGGGTTCATCCTCCAAAGTTTTACTGGCAGGGATATTGTGCCCAGGGATAGACAGAGACAACGGGGCGCGATGAGGCCTTCTTTCCAGTATCCCATGTGAAGCTAAGATGTCCTTGAATCATGTGCATGTATGTACTGCACACTCCCTTTCCTAAGGTGCAGCAGACTCCATCTGTCCAGCAAAGTGTGATCATCTATGAAGATCCTGGAGTTACCTCTAGCCCTACTGTCACTGCTGCAGGCAAAATTGCGAGAACATGCGTTTTCTTCCACTCAGCATATGCTAAAGAAGTACTTTCACATGGATAGGCAATTGCCCAGCGTCTAAATGGACTTGGCAAACTTCCTCAGACGTCACTCCAGGAACTGGACTCTAGTCTCACAGGGAGCGACCAGGACCATCATCCAGATTCAGAGAGCACGAGCCTCCAGCCCTATGCTAGGTTGCCCTGATTCTCTTGTCTTGGCAGTGCTACAGCCATCACCCGCCTCTCTCTATACCATGTGGAAATCAGAGTCTGCCAGTCAGTGGGTGACGAGTCAGAAATGCAGCAGCAGCTCCTAATTGGAGCTCTACCACTAACATCCGGACCATGCACACAGCAACAACGGCGGCCATCTTTAGTGTTTTGACTTTCTCTCTTGATAAACTACGGATACTATCCCTCAATGTTGAGGGATTATACCATACAGTTAAATATTTATGAATTATTTCAGCCAGATTAAATGGGGATATTGTTTCAATGCAGGAGTCTTAAAGTATTGTCAATATGGCTAATAGTGTCAAGGAAGTTGGCCTAATAAGAACTGCATTGAAGTGTAAAAGAATGGTGTGTTCACCCTGCTGGTGAAAATGGTTTGTTCGGAGATGCCAGATTTCTTATTTAATCCAGGTGGAAGGTGTATTATTGCTGTTCTTAGGAGCAATGATAAAGGCATCTTCATTGTCAATGATATAGCCCTTCTCTATCAATAAAAATAGAGTTGGGAAAATACAGATATTTCCCACTATTCCTGCTGGCACCAATTTAATTGTAGGAGGTGACGTTAGCCCAACCCTTGCATTTACTCATAAATATAGGACTCTAATGGCTTAACAATTATGAAATCACTTAGCTGACACATAGCTGAGATGTATGGCTATTGCAAAAACCAATGTTGCAGGAAATCTGCTTCTCCTTCCAAACAGATATTCAGAATAGATTGCCTGTTAGTTTACAGGAGTGGCCTTCTCGTTACTGTCAATCCCACTACTGATATGCATTTCAGACCACGCATGTATCAAAATAAAATTAGATCTTCAGGATCTTGAACTGAAGCTCAAAATCTTAAGACTCAATGATGAAGTTCTATGAAAACAGGACAATCAAACATGATTCATAAGTACTATACTGTGAATTTTCCCTTTCAGCCTTCATCCCCTCCACTGTGGGATACCATGACTGTTTCTGTCACGCAAAGAACAATAACTGGTAATATGGGCTGCAATAGCACAAGCCAGGGTTAAGAAATACTTCATTGCGAAAACATTAAGCACCTGGAAACGGACTACAGCTTAATTAACCCCTTCCACGCTGACAACGAGCTTGGCTCGTCATGGCCTTGCCTCCTTGCACGTTGATGACGAGCCCAGCTCGTCACGTAACATGCGATTTAAAAAATCTCAGCGTGTGAGCGGAATTCCGCTAGCGCGCATGAGGTTACTGTCTAGGATAAGCTAGAGGGCTGATGTAGGAGTAGGGAAACGGGCCATATCAGGACTATGTACCACAAACAAGGCTGCTAAGATGTTAGCTAGCTGCTGGAAGACAAAATCCTTTAAGCAGTATACTCCAATCTAAAAGAAAAAAGTCTACAGCCCTGAATGACTCGTTTTTCTCAGTCTCAGATCACTGCCGGTATATAACACTGTTGTGGCTGAGTGGTCTTTTCAAAACCACGCGAAGATGTTACAGTCTTTTTGAGCTACTACCTAATCTTTCTACTAAATTTGAGCACTGAAGTGTCTGAGAAATCCTACAACTCATTCAATAAAGCCAAAAGTTCATCCCAACTCAATTTGGTTTTACACTTTATCTAGTCATACAAATGGGCTTGAATGTCTTGTGATTGAGAGTGCCCTTGACTGAATCACACGCAGCAGTGGTAGGTTTTGCTGAAGAAGTATTCAAAGGTAATTTGAAACGGAGTACAACTCTCAACCGATACCGTTTCAGTCACAACTTTATTACAAATGTTATGGCTTGTATATTGGCACCCTAGGGCCAGTTTAGGGGGATCATTGGGATTTTGCTCGAGTGCTTCGATTTTGATAAATGCAAAAACAACAATTGATGGACAGAATGCAGAACAATGTCATACATTCACCCCAGTACAGAGATCTTGATAAAGGCACAAAGCAACTTTGTCCATTGTTTCCTCTTTCCATTAGACCGTCTATTTAAGAGAAGTTATGTTTCTTGTTAGGTATTGATATTGGAACCAATTCCAATAAGGTTGTTTGTGTGAGAGCTTTTGAACCTTATTGGGAATTTTTTTTTTCCATGAGTCACGACGCACCAGCTCAATGTCAACAGCACTATTATTTGAAGTATCCAGAGTGTGATGCAGTCAGTGTACAGCAACAGGCCTCTTCGTCATCTCCAGTGCTAACAGTGCCCTTACAGGGTCTTTGGAAAGCACGAGGGAGGACAAACAGCCTGCTCAATTACAGAACAGGTTACAGATTGAATTATCAATATTCGCCAAAGGAAAAGCTACCCTGTATATGACTTAAGACACACACAAGAGGATCACTAACATAGTGACCACGACTTCTTCCTCCCCTCCTAGCGGCGCCGGATGGTGCACTTGGAGAAATAAAGTTGAAATACAGAGACCCAATAAATAGCGTGTCTCCAGTGACATATATGAAAATATCCCCCGCCTGACCACAACATACAGAAAAATAAAGCCCTGATGAGGGTTTGAGAATTTGTTACTCGAACCTGAAACGCGTCGGCATATCTACAAGAGCTAACCATTTCATCAAGTGCCACAGAAAAATAGACATACACTGTGTTGCTCTTGTCATTTGACGTTGCTTTGTTTGGAATAAGAAATTGATTTGGAAACAGTCATAAAATGAATGAAGTTTTAATGTTTACTGTCATTTGATTGTACTTTTGCTTTGTGTGCATTTTTTTGTAAAGTTTGCCTCGTTTGTAATGTAATGGTTATATATAGGTGTATCTTCTTTTGCCAAAAAAGAATAATTCCACAAAAAAAGTGTTACTAATAATATAAGTGATAGGTATAAATAAAAGTACCTGACCAGATATAATGAATTTTTTCATTTTGTCTATGGAATAATTGTATTATGAACAAAGAGTGTGTGGGCACTTGTGGTTTTTTGTTCTTTCCTAATTGTTGACAAAGCAGAGATGATGGCCTGGATTATTTTTGTAACTGGATTAAGATGGAGACTTCCATACTACTATACAGCCCAAAGCAATCAAATATCTTAGTCTGGAATTGGCCATTAGATAGTGCTGACTCTGCATCACAGCACTCTTGGTATTACAAGGATGACCTTGTTAATCTGAATGAGAAAACAGAACTACATGGAAAATATATTTTGGCTACAGTAAAGGATTTAGTGAACACATGGACTCCTAAATACTTAACACGTTAAAGAACAGAAATTATTTGACATAAAATATACCCCTATCATGATCAATTTGCTTGACATTTTGCCATTTCTGCTCTCCATTTACTTCCATAACGGCGTATAAAAATTATGTTGAACTATAGAAAGGGTGGTATTAAACCTGGAAGTAACTGAACAAAGAAATTCTTTGATATCTAAAGTAGTAGAGGTGGTTTATCATATCAAAGTACCCGCCTCGCTAAACAAGGTGCCGACTGGTTCATAGATCGATCCTCCTGAGAATTGGTTCCAAAGTAGGTGACCATAAGCAAGCAATTCTGTCTACAATATATTAGATATTTCCTGACCTCGATTTGAATATACTGACAGAAATAATATGTTGTGATATACATCAGAGGCCATTCTCATGGTAAAATATCCCCCTTATTTACCGATGTGCAGAATTCTGCACTACATTAGGTTTTGTACAGGGGAAGTTGGAAGCCATTCACAGTGAAGGGTACCTTGTGTTTCCCACCCAAAAAAAGTCACTAGTTTCTCCAATGGTCTAGGAAGATCACTTTCTTATCCAATTTGACAGTACAATTTACACTAGCAATACTCGTATAATGTTAGACCTCTCATGCCATTGGAAGAAGATGGATGTGGATGATGGACCAAAGTTTCACCAACTTTATTGAGCTTCCTGCCAAACATGTGATCCAAATTTTCTGGTGCAGGTTTTCAATCCTCATCTCCGAGCTGCATTTGAGGTCTCCGTGCATTCAGACGTAAAGATGAGACAGCTTTTCAGGGAGCATAACCGTTGGTTTGCTCAAGCTTTATGGGCAGAGAGATATGAACAGCAAGAGGAAATGGTGTTTACAGAAGTAACCTTTTTTCCGAAAAGTACATCGGTTATGAGAATGTGATTTGCCGAGGTGTGAAATCCACATGGGCACTTTTCGGGTTGGACAGGGATATGGTTAACCCCATAACCGTGGCTGATCGAGCCCATCTTCACAAGGATTTTGGGACCAGTTGGATAGGATAGCATAAAGGCAGAATTACATAATCATGAGGAAGTTCATCAGGAACTGGCTGAATCAAACAGCAAAGTTGTATTTGAAGCCATTCCTCAGTTCCCAGGTGATGTTTTTCAGATCGTGGTCTCTAGATCTTTGCCTTGCTTCAGCGCTTCATACATTACCCCCCCGGAGACCTGTAATTACATCATTATTAGATGCCTCTTTCTATTTAGCCTTAATGCCCTGGATTTGGAGTAATGGCCTTGTAACGCAAATGACAGATGCATTTTGCCACCTCTGGCCATTTCAAAAGTATCAAAGTAGTATCTGATTCCTTGCCATTTGAGTTTCGTGAGTCATGCAAGCACAAGTGATGTTTCGACCTGGAATGGGAAATGAGACTGCTCTTGTATCGGCCGTGGACAATTTGAGGATGGGAGTAGATTGAGGACACCCCAGGGGTCTTATTCTATTGGCTTTCCCTTCTGCCTTTGATACTGTGGACCATACCATCTTAATCCACCATCTGGTAGAACAATGCATTCAGGTTCAGCTCTATTCAGGTTCTCGTTATTCACATCAGCACTAACATAGTCGGTAACTCGCTCTCCAAATAAAAAAAGGCTGTAACAGTGATCTGTAAGGATTGCAGGGGTCTTTCGTATCCCTTATAGTATTGAAGTATGACACCTTTTCCAGCTCTTATTAGACAGTTTGGGAGAATTCAGATGACACATCAGCCTACACTTTGATCCATCTGTGCTTCAGCAATTGGTCTATGCTTGATTTTTTGTGATACAACGCTGGATGAGTACAAATCTGCTTAAGCTCAATGCCAGAAAGACACACTTACTATTCATGGCCAGGACAGTTTGTGGATTTCTACCCTGTAGCTAGAGCAAGTAGGGACTCTTTGTTCCTTGTTATTAAGAATTAGAATTATGAAGTTAAGGGATCAGATTAAAGCAATTGATACAGTATATTTTCATCAGTTGAGACTACTAAAAAAAATCCGTCACTAATACCTCATCACTTTGAGCACCATGGCTTGGCAGAGGGAATCGTCCAACACCTACCAAGTGGGACTATCAAAAGCAACTATTCAGAAACTCCAGTCCATTCAAAACATGTCATAATTAAATGGCAGGTAGTCAGGGTTCTGAGTAACTCCATAGAAGCCTACTCCCCTACTAGTCTTCTGAGCTTCAGACATGCCCCACATGTGTCTGTTCCTCCTGCCATACAGACCTATGTGTAAGTGAAGGCTTTTTTTCTGTCCTTGCTTCTCAACTTTCAAGTTTTCTTCCAAACAGCCTTCGTTCTTCAGCAAATCATTCAGACATTTCGTTAGGCTCATCTCTTTGGTTAGGCTCTTCTAGTTGCATTCTGGTAATACAGTCCTAGTAACAAGATGCCTCCATGTGATCATGCATGGTTAAATTTTTTGAAAAATGTTTTCAATGCTTCATTTTTGTTCTAACATAAGCAATTCACAATAATATGCAGTATTGATGATAGTGGGTATGATTTACCTATCCAAAGGTTGCATGCTTCTTGATACTTTAGGAAAACATTATTCTGATAGAAACCTCTAGCTGCAGATGCCTCACCTTTTGAATATTCACCAGACTGGATCTGGAAACTTTTCAGCAGTACGTATGTGCGCCGGAAGGTGGCACCATGCAGCTCTGCACTGACGCGGTTGTGCTCTGGAAATGACATATGGAGCCTATATTGGTGCCATACTCCAGCTCGCTGACATCAGTTCCTTTCTTCCTGCGCCTGTTGATGCAGATATGGAGATTCCTTTTGTCTCTCCGAGACTCTTTATCTCAATATTTTCTATTTAATTCTTCAGAGTGCAAGTGATGTCTTCCCCTAAAACGACATGCTTTGAGCAAATGTCTTAGGCACATTCCCATCACTTGTGCATGTGGTGTCTGGGGTCAAGCCACAACTCCAAACCCTACAGTGACTGTACGCTGATGAATCCGAAGGCCACCCGGGATGGTGAGGTGAAACTTTATATCTTCAAGCATAAGATGACTTATCACCAAGACCACTCTAAGCTGCGATCATGTCTAAAATCAGTTCCACTGCAGAAGTTGCTGAAGCCGCTCGCGAGGCAGGTATTAGTCGTAATCCATATCATCAGGAATGTCTAACAAGATTCATAAGAACTTTAATTGGGACTCATCCCCCTCTTTCCATTCGCATTTGCCTGAGCAGGTGTGTGGGTGGCCCCAAAGAGCTAGATAACACTTCCGCTGTTGACAGACTTTGGAGCCGATCCAAAACTGGTTCTGGCACTGTCCGAATATCTGGGGCCATATACCATCCACAACAGATCTAACAGCTCCGCGCAGCCATGCTCTGGCTCTTTGGCTTCTCACCAACTCCCTCTGTGGCGCCTTCTGGCACCAAGGAGTTGAGAGACCCTCCACCTGGAGTATTACCAGAAGGTGTGCCCTCAGTGCAGGCAGAAGCCTCCGAATCCATACCCCACCTCTGGTGCTGTGGTCCACATCGGTCATTGAGGCCTCAATGCAGATACTGAATCCATCGATATCAGATGAGGAGCTTCCAATAGTCCTGTCAGACTCCGAGACTGCACAAGTGCGACATTGTTCGATGCCGCTCCGGAAGGCAGTTGAGGAGCAGTTTCCTACACTTGCTATGCCACCTTCAGGAGGAAGACAGGATACCATATATAATTTTGTTTGGTATGGACCGAGACAATGAGTAAGATGCAGGTGATGTGTTCGCTCAGCCCCTCCACAAATCCAAATAGTATGCTAATTTACAGGAAGCTAGTGGTCTCGATAGCTCCCCTGTAATGGGTCTCCTATACCCGTGGACCAGCCACAGAAGAATCTGCTTTCTACAAAAGGGAATGTGTAGGGCAGCTAAAGTTCTTGACCTCCAGCTATCCCCCTTGGAAGTCAAGACTAACGTATTGATGGAAGTTCCCCAGCAGAGGCAAACGTCTCTGAACCCCTTCTGCCAATTAATGTAGCCATAGCAGACACCTTATTAGGGGCATGGGCAAAACAGTGCTCTGGTCCACCAGTCAATCGTCAGATTGTACAACGCCATTGCCCTGCCCCAGGCGCTCTCGCTTAACAATCTCAGCACCCCTCTCCTGAGTTTGGTGTTGCAAGTGTCCGCAAATAAGACTAATCCCAACATGTTTCCAACTATTTCCCCTGAAGGTCTAAACATGTAGAAACCTTTGGCAAAAGAGTATTTGTATCTACCAACGAGACACTTAGATCCGTGAATGCCATCTGGTGTGTTATTCCCAAGCCCTTTGGGACTCAGTGGCTCAAATCATCCTAAGTGTCCCCGAAGCTCTCCCGCCCGTCCTCGCCTAAGCCATTTAGGCTTTAGCATTGCCAAGATGTTGCCCAGTTCACAATTCATTGTGGCTTGGACATCACCAATTCGATTGGGCAGGCCACCTACACCAGTATTGTCATTCACCGCAACACCTGGCTGTGGTTCCGTTTTTGTAGGTGATGTCCAGTCGAAACTTATCCAGTGAGACAGAATCGGATGATTCTTGCAGGTTTGGAAGATCAGACAGGTGTGTCCTGCAAATTGTTTGGAAGGGCTACGCCCTCCGCTGTTCCTGTCTACTCCAATGCACCTTCCGCCTTCTTCCCAACGTCCCGCCATAGTTGCTATTTCCTCTACTTCCTGGTGTCCAAAAAGGGCTGAGACCTGCTGTTTATTATATGCGTGCACCCTCTCAAAGCCTTCCTCCAGAAGGAAACATTCATAATGATCACATTGGCCCAAGTCTTGTGTGCCCTAGACCCTGTAAGGTAGTGCTGGACCTGCAGGATTCCTATTTCCATATAACCTTCCTGCCAGCCCATTAACGTTACCTGCAGTTTGTGGTGGGGAGGAACATTTTCAATTTGCTGGGCTCCCATTTGATCTAAGTAGTGCCTCTTGGGTGTTCACGATAGTGATGGCAGTGGTGACAGCACATCTTCTGAGGTACGGGGTACCTGTCTTCACGTACCTCGATGACTTGTTGAAAGCGGACTCACTCCTCGTCAGTTGTCAACCACCTTCAGACTTTGACAAACCGGTCATCTTTGGGGTTCACTATCAACGTTCCTAAGTCACACCCAACTTCTACCAAGATGCTTCCCTTCACTGGAGCTCTTCTGAACACAGTTCAGTTTCGGACCATTCCCCCCCCCCCCCCCCCCCCGGGAAAGTGAGTCCAGGAAATTCAGGCTATCATCCCGATCTTTCAGCCTCAGTCCTGGATTTCGGTGAGATTACGTCTGAGGGTAGAGGGGTTGATGTCTTCTGCATCCTGCTGGTCGTACACCACAAATGTTATATGCAGGTTCTGCTGTGAAATCTGAAGTCTTATTGGGACCAGCATCAAGGGGACCACGTTATGATTTCGGAGGAGAGGGCAAAGGATCTGCAGCAGTGGTTGATGGACCACGATTGGGTCAGTGACAGACCCCGCTCCCTTCCTAACCTAGAAGTGACAGTAGGGATGTCTCTCTTCTGGGCTGGGGCTGCCACCTGGGAGAGGTGGAAATCAAAGACCTCTGGTCTCCAGAGGCGTCCTGGCGCCATATCACCCCTCTGAAGTGGAGGGCCAGCCAGCCAGCCAGCCAGCCAGCCAGCCAGCCAGCCAGCCAGCCAGCCATCCATCCATCCATCCATCCATCCATCCATCCATCCATCCATCCATCCATCCGGGAGAGGCTGGTTCCGGTGCACCACCACCGCCATGTGATAGGGCAACAAATGGGATGGGGTGGGTGTCACCGACTCTACCCTGTGCTAGGAGGCATTGCGCCTCTGGTAGTGGCTTGACCTCCATAACATTTTCCTAGTGTGAACCATCTGACAGGATCATTGAACACCAGGGCGGATGAACTGGTCGTCTCACGGAACATGAGTGGCAGTTTCACCCAGAGGTGGTGCAAGGTTTCTTCCACAAATGAGGAGAACCATGGCTCGATCTGCTTGCCACTGCTGATAATGTGTAATACCAGCACTTCTGCTTGTTGGAGTTTCCAAGATGTCTCTCCCTTTTAGACGAATGCCTCCTCTAGCGGAACTCGGGAATCCTATAAGCCTTTCCGCCGATACTTTTCCTGCCTGAGTTCTCAAAAAGTGCAAGTCCCACCAGGCCCAAGTTATCCTAGTACTTAGACTTGGCACGGAGACTATAGTATCCAGAGCTTCTGGGCGCAAGCATCTGTCCTTCAATCAGGCTGCTTCCCTAGACCTAGGGTTACAGTAACAAAGCAGGGTTCTGGTCCATGGCCTTCACAATCTTCGCCTTCATGCATGGCGATGTAATGGTAACAGTTGGACACGTTTGATTTTCCTCTGGAGGTGGTTGATGTCATCTTGGCAGCCAGGAGTTCTTCGACTAAAACTGTATACGCCTGTCGTTAGGACAAACTTGCGAGTTGGTACCGCTCTCGGCAGATTGGCCCCCTTCAGGCCTAGCTCTCTGATGTGTTATTGTTTGTTTTGTTCTTGGCCTGGCAGGGACCCGAGCTGGCCACAGTTAAAGGGTACCTTTCAGCTCTTTCAGCCTTTCTGGGGTTGCCGGATCAGGCCTCTTTGTTCATATCTCCTGTTATGCGATTTCTGAAAGGGTTAAATTAGTTTCCTCCCTCTCCCATGGTCATGCCTCAGAGGAACCTTAACTTGGGCCTCACATTTGTAATGTGAACCCCATTTGAGACACTTTGTAACTGTTCCTTGCGGCTTCTCACCCTCAAGACAGTGTTCCTTGTTGCCATAACATCTGCGTGCTGTGTGAGTGAACTTCAAGCTATTTGTGTCAACCCGCTATATACCACCTTCTTACCTTCCCAGACACGTTGGTTCTGAGGACTCGAGCATCATTTCATGCCAAAAGTTGTGACGTTGTTCCACCTTGGTCAAAGCATCACCCTGTAGGCGTTTTCTGCCCTGCCTCGCACCTTTAAGGAGAAGGAAAGACTAGATAGCACCAAAGACCACAGAGGAGGCTACCTCTTTGTGGTGTTCTTGACAGCAGAAAAAACCCATCTCTAACTGTATCGTGCTCTGCATTAAGGCCGTCTATGCATAGGTTAAATAGCTGTCTCCGGAAGGACTGCATGCTCTACCAAAGTTCTACCACTGTGTTAGCACGAGGAGTCTCTGTCCTAGACATTTACCAGGAAGCTACATGGGCGTATCTCCGTATAGGCATAAAGCACTATTGCCTGAAAGTCAGGTGTGTCAAGAGAGGCACTTTGACTGCTCGGTCCTGCAGGACTTTCTTGTTTGAGTCCACCCACAAATACAAGTCCTAAAAAGTACTGCTTTGGTATCTATTCAAAAGGTGAACAATATAGAACTAGAAGTCTATCAGAACAACAAGTGACTTACCTTCGGTAATGCTATCTCTGGTAGAGATTATCTAGGCACAGTTCCTCACCAACACTCCCATTCATTCTACCTGTTCTGGTATTAGACTGTATCCATTAATAAGATCCCAAGTCAAGGAATGTGCACGTTGGTCTACCAATTTGCTTTTGGGGCTCTGCGTCTGGGGGCATGGACAGCTTTGAAAGCAGCTGTCAGCTCACAGGATTGATGCCTAAATAGCCTCCACAGGTCATATCGGGAGAATGACACTGGCACAGATTTGCACAGCACCACCTTCTTGCACACATAGGTACTGCTGAAAAGTTATGGATCCAATCTGGTACCTGGGGAAAATTAAAAGGTAAGGAAAATGCGGCTACATTGAGTCTCTCCCAGAATGAACATTACTGAAGGTAAGTAACTTGTTCTTCAGTACATTTTCAAATTCTTAAAGACTTGTTACTGTTTTACTTGACATGGGGGATGGGAAATCCATGCCTTCTTGATATATTCCATGATCTAACAATCCTCTTAGTTAAAAGTGGCAGAAGTTGAAGAAATGTGGTATCTCTGGTTCACCATTACCTACATTATTGTAGACAAGACAAATTATATGTTAGCAGTGAGACAGTATCTCTAAATTGGAAGCTTAAATTGTTTAGCACTTTGTTTTGCTCTGTGATCATCAAACGTAAATAAGAGATGAAAGATACTTAAAAAATAGATATCGTAGTGGCCAATGAAGTGTAAAAAAAAAAAGAAAAAAAAAAGGAGATCCACAAGGGCATAATGAATGAATACTGGGTTAACAGAAATACTAACATGAGCCATATACAACCAAACACAGCACAACCTGCACTAATGAAAAAGATACAATAGGAAGCAGGCAATATTCTCCATGATCTTAAATCATCTGCCTTGGAGATTGTGAAACCAGTAGGATTTAGACTCCTGTGCTAAGCACATTTAAATCAGCAATATACAGCGAAAACGTCTACAAAAACAAACAACAGATATCTAACCGCTGCCAAAACTAAATTCAGGTACCAGGAAAGCAAAATTAAAATAAGATTGCCTAAGTTATCTGCAGTAATTCATTTGAGATTTGTTGTGTAGTATCCTTAAGCAGCATATAGGATGAATTAGATAGGTTTGACAGATGTTGTTAAACAGTATAATTCAGAAGCAATAGCACTAAACCCCCTAATACGATGACAGATTACTTGGAAACATACTAGACTGCTGCATTCTTTACCACGTGTTTGATTTAAGGAGGACCAAACTACTTATTAGTAAATTAATGCTGCCTGAAGTAAACATTTAATTTCAATATGGCAAACGTAAATTGATGGGGTACTTTTTTCTGTTGGACACTCCTTACACTGAACTAAAATTGATTTAAGTATATGATATATATTATGCATAGATTTTGCGTATTATTTTCATATGACTGGAATGCATCCTTTATTGGTGTGGCAATACCATACCGTTTACATTTCTTCCATTGTTAAAGTGCATTTATACAAATTGTGTGGTACTAAAATGCTTTTGCAGTCTTTTTTTTTTTAGTTCAGAGATTTCTCTATGTTCGGTTTGAGGGTGGTCTTATGTTGTGTTTGAATGCATATGTCTATTGTAGTGTGGTAGAAAGGAATTTGGTGGAGATGTTATGTGGTACTGCAAATACAGTGAAGAATTAAAACATATGTTGTAATTTGATGCCTAAAACATGCACATAGAAAAATAGCTATATGAAAGTTTTATAAAAGTATTTTTCTGATTTGTTTTGTGCATGAGCCAGTGAAACATATATACACATATACACCCTGCCTAGAGTGGTAAAAGGCCTTTGTCATTTTTCAGCTCGGCATGAATGGCACTGTACGAATACTATGCTTAAAAACTCAGCTAGAAAACCAAACATTTGAGGTGAGCAGATTCAGAGTGTCACAGGCATTGTAGGGTGCTCCATATAAAGGATCTGCTCTATGCTTAAACTTGGAAAGTACCCGGCGTAGAGTTCCCCGTTTCCTTTTCCATATAATTTATGCAGCACTCGAAGCATGAAAGGGTATTGTATCAATATATGTATATTCATACCATACCCTTTCATGCTTAGTGTTTCATATATATATACATACATACATACATACATATATATATATATATATATATATATATATACACACATATATAGATATACACATATGTCAGAAAGGGCTCCCGACCAGCGTTTTTTTCAGGAACCACACAATATATATATGTTCAAGTTCATGAAGACTGCATTCAGATGAATCAGTGTAGCATCATGCTTCAAGTCAAAAAACATCTTTTTTCAACGTTTTCTTTCCGCACTGATGAAAAGAACATCACAGGAAAATACAAATATGAATTTACAAAGTTAAGTTTCATTGGAGCTGAAGACAGCGTACGATCCTTCAAAAGCATTTCGGGAGAGCAGCCATGGGGATTTCAAACGAATGGGTAATTTGGTCACAGAGTGCAAGTAGTCACATTATAACCCGAATCCTGTGTGGATTACACTTTTCTTGAAGACTATATTATTGGATGAAGTACGTACGATAAAATAATGAGAAACTAGGGCTTCTTTTGTGCTGTAGAACAGACCTCAGGAGCATACTATGCAAATGACATGCATGCAACAAACCCAGCACATACAGTATTGCCCATAACATAATACACAATCAATTAAAGGTCACAGTAGAAATGTGTGTGCAGTTTATTGATTTGGCTGCATTGCTTATGCAGATTGTGAGCACATAAATGCACTAGCAAAGACAGTGCGTTACCGCCCCCACAGTTGCACAAATACCCATGTTTCGCTTTTTGAAGTACCATCATCTATAAATGTCACCCAAATAGAGTAAATTGCTAACACTATTTAGGGCGTTGCCTTCATTTTGGTTGCATCGATAGGCACATGCCAAAGATTTAATAAATAGAAATGCAGCAGTTCCTCCAGAAAACAGAAGTTCATCAATAAAAACGCCACTACAGTTCCCTATGCACACGTAGAGAACGGCAAGAGGAAAGGGTGTAGGGTCGGAATACTTTATGTATTTTTAAAAAATAATGGAATGTGCATCCAATCCCCCATCCATTCCCAAAAAAGTAATCAGAGCATCTGGTCGTCTTTCTGTCTGTAGCCAAGCAATAGTCCAGTGACGAACACATTGGGTTTTTCCTTCATGTTGACTTTCCCACCCGTGTCTTCGGTGACCTTCATGTTGTGCTTTTAGTCTCTGTTCTGTAATTCCAGAAGGCTTCTCAACTAAATGCCAACCCAAATGCTGACTGCAGGTCTCCATGGCGCACATGCACTCTTACTGTAAAACCAGGGCGACCTACAGGAAAGAAGACACAGCATCAGTTAAAAAACAAAGTACAGACAATGAAGTTGAAAATCATCCACCAATGGTTCAATGACAGAACTATGCCACCATGCAGCAGTTGCAATTTAGAGGCATTCATTCAAAAGAGCATTTTCATTTTAAAGGTAATGATTGTGATGTGGACTTCTAGAACAGGATGTCCTCTGGCATGTGAGGGATGACTGGTTACTACTAGCAAGAAAATATGATTTCAACAAAACATCTTTGCTATCTTGAAGATATGGATAAAATCCAGAGTTTCAAGTCCAATTGATTATACTTAAAAAGCTCATATCTTTGACAGCATATGAGGTACTACAATGAGTCAGCTGTAAAAGGAGCTATTGCTTAGGACTTTGGTAAACCCGCATTCAAGTAATTCTTTAAAGAGTAAAACAAGGTAACACATTAACTTATATTCTTTATGTGAAGAAAAAGATATCGAAAAGGAAATTAAATTACATGAGTGGGTATGCCTGTATTTCTTTCAAATGCAATTCTTTAAAAAGCCATAAGTTCAAGTGTGTGTAGATAAATTTGGTTTGTAAAAAGTATTATTGATACTGTTATCAATTAAACCATTATTTTTTATTATAGAATGAAGAACATATAATACAAAGTAAAACCACAACTGCTTCCAGTGGTACATAAATAGTGAATGGGCATTTTTGGCAGTGGAGTTTGTAAATGGGTTTAGTAACTGTTTCGGTCTGTAATCAAGGTCAGAATGTAGCCCTTCATCAGGCCTGTACACAATTGAATGTTTGCACTATGCGGCAGACTTCAAAATATTTTCAGAACTGAAATAACATATTTAATATTAGAGGGGACAACAGCTAGCACGTATATATAACAAAATCCCACTGAACATACACAAACTGTTCCTGCAATCTACCTGTTCTCTAAAAACAAGAAACTAAACACCACACGAATAGTGAATTTGTTTCAATATACACCTGCATCTGTTGGAGATGGTTTAGCGTTTGTGTTACCTGCAGCGTAAAACCCATTTGAGATCCAAACAGAATGACCACAGCTATTGAGAATGTTGGTTGAAGCAGTCTTTTTCAGAGCCTTAGAGAGCACTGACACCATGAAAAGTTTGACAAGATCTTTTACCTATTATGTCCCTCCACAGTCTATTTCATCAGAATTATTTACATTTCAAAAGGCAGTTTTCAAAGATTTTGATGAACAAGAGGAAAAAGCCTTATTACTCCAACCAGAATCTGCCGAAAGATAAACTGGAAGCAGGCGGTCCCTCACTGACAATTCGAATATTATGACAAAACCAGTAGATAAAAGGGAAGTGCTGTTCTGCCTAATACTAAACATTCATAAATGAGGAACAGAGACCCCTGTCTGATGCTAACAGTTCTATAACATCTTGCAAAAACAGATCGTACCGAGGCCATCTTAGGGGAAACTAAGTGTAGGGTGGAAGAAGCAATAACCAGTGGATGGCTCAAGAAACATGGTGAATATGTGAAGTCAAGAAAATAGAGAATCTGCTTATTTTACATTTTAGCTTTAATACAGAGACAAACACCCAGAAGGAGATCATAGCAGAGGCTCTGTTCTAGTTCTAGATCCACTGTCCATAGTTGGGAGATTTTTGCACAACCTAAAATCATATTATTCATATTTTTACATTTCATTATTAAATACAAAACCACTTGACCAATATACCAATTAATAGTTTGCAACATCATTACAATTAAATGAGGGTTCATAGAATGGAAGGTTTAATAAAAGATTACATTTTTAGTCAAATAACTCATTTTAATATTGTTTCCTACAATTAATGGTCTTTGCAGTCGCCACAGTATTCCCACTCTACATTTCCATTGTGATTTTATTTGTCTGAACACTCTTTGTTTGGTAGTTCAGAAGATGGCGATATGGTCACATCTGTTAGTGACAATATATTACAAGTGTTCTTTAATTTGCTCCTGAATGCTTTTAAACCATTGTAATTGAGTGTTGAGAAGGATTCTGTGTGCATTATAGGCTCTTTCCTGACACTACACAAGTCAGGGAAAAAAGCTGTGGCCACACAATCCCATGTATTACAAATGTCTAATGACTATATCTTAGCTTGAGACCTTCAATGTTTTCAAGCTCTTGGACAATATGTTTACTCTACAATTTTTTGTAAAGATTAACATACAGATTATTTTCCACCATTTCTTTCTACTATCTATAGTAAATAAGCTAGTAGACTTCAAATTGTAGAACACACATGAGGGCGTGCCTAAGGTGAACAGTATGAGAGAAGGGCGAGCTCTCACAAGATAGAAACTCTCGGACTATTTTTCATAGGTTGATTGAGAACAAGTACAACTGTCTATAAAAAATGTTGAAAATTGCTTACGACACAATGCTGGTAACTGTCACTGTATAGATTAAGCTGTATTGGGCTCAATTTCTTAGCCAGTTGTGCAGATCCTGTGAGAATGTCATTTGAATATTTAGAAATTGGACACTAAC
Organism: Lissotriton vulgaris; assembly: GCF_964263255.1. Taxonomy (NCBI): domain Eukaryota; kingdom Metazoa; phylum Chordata; class Amphibia; order Caudata; family Salamandridae; genus Lissotriton; species Lissotriton vulgaris. The sequence continues at coordinate 859,600,977 of NC_141698.1, forward strand.
AGAAGAGCTGATCAATGACGGGACAGGTGTAGAGACATAAAAGGGGCAGCTGTTACAGTGACAAAAGAGGTGTGCCCAAATACTAGGCAGTGCTGTTATATGGATGTGATCAAGACCAGAGTTGGGGTCGAAACGCGTAATGGCAGACATGCTGGGCACTGAATAAATCACTTGAAATTGCACCAGGAACCTTGGGTCCGCTTTTCGTCTTTTTCTGCTTGGAATTGAGCAGCTGCTTGTGGCGAATCCTGATATATATATATATATATATATATATACATATACATATACATACATATACACACATACATATACACACATATACATACATACATACATACATATACACACATATACATACATACATATACACATATACATACATACATAGATCGTTTGGGTTTATACCGGTGTCCTACGCCGATGACACCCAACTTCTGTTCCCTTTTAAGACCTTCTCCCCTGCTTTACAAAGAACATTTGCAGAAGGAATGAGGGCAGTCTCCAATTGGATGGCCAACAACTGCTTACAGTGCAACGTGACTAAGACCGAGGTTGTACTTTATGGGGAAGCAGTAACATTATGGTCTAGTGATTGGTGGCCTGGTGAACTAGGACCCACCCCAATCCCCAAGCAGACCATAAGAAATCTAGGAGTGTTATTTGATCAATCACTGACTTTTAAAGATCATATCAACCAGGTTGCTGGTACCTGTTTTGGGGTTATCTCTCTGTTGAGAAGGGTGTTTCCTTTTCTCCCAGATCACCACAGAAAGACCTTGGTCCAGGCTCTGGTCGTCAGCAGACTGGACTACTGTAATGGCCTTCTTTTGTCATCTAATGAAGGCCAATTTAACAAGCTACAGGTGGTCCAGAATACGGCTGCGAGGTTAGTCATGAATGCTCCACCTAGGACTCCCTCCCAGCCACTGCTGACGGAACTGCACTGGCTGCCAGTACGACTGCGGTCCAAATTTAAAATCTTGTGCACGATTCACAAATGCCTGATGGGGATAGGCCCGAAATTTCTCAGCACAGTCTTTACACCTTATGTCCCGGGCCGTGCACTACGATCCAGCAACCTTCAACTCCTCAAGGTTCCCAAGATTAAAAAAGCCCGTCAAGGAGGTAGGGCTCTGGCCTATACTGGGCCTGTTCTGTGGAACACCCTTCCCCTCTCACTAAAGCTCAGCTCTGATCACTTATCTTTTCGTAAAACCCTGAAAACCTACCTCTTCTCTAGTATTTAATTTTTATTCCCCCACTATCTATTGGTATTGCCCGGGTACAGTAGCAGGTTTCCCCTGGATGGCAAAGCGCGGAGATACCCCTTCGGGGGTCTATTCAGGCGCTATAAAAGCATATAAATAAATAAATAAATACATATACACATATATACATATACACATATATACATATACACACACACACGTACACACACATATAACGATATATATATATATATATCTTGTTATATATATATATAGTAACTACAAACTCACGCCCCAAAAATGCACTGCTTATGACCTCACATATTACATCACTCATGACATGGTCAGTGACGTCACTGATGACATCATCCAGTGAGTGTTTTAAAAAAGTTTGAGTGTTAAATATATATACACCAAGGTGTAATGTGAATCAGTGGGTGCATGAGTATCTGATTGGATGATTCAGTGGGTGCGTGACTGTATAAGTGAGTGATTAGGTGTCTCAGTGAATGTATAGGTGAGTGGTTGTGTGTATGTCTGTATCAGTCTATCAGTTGATATCTAAGTGGGTGTATGAATGAGTTAGTGGGTACGTGAGTGGCTATATGGGTGACTGATTGGCTGTCTGACTACCTATATGGTTGTCTGGGTGGGTGTGGTATGTGACAGTCTGTATGGATGAGTAGGTGGGTGAGTCAGTGGCTGTATGGGGTAGTGCGTGCATGTGTGAGAATCCGTATGGGGAGTGAGTGTGTGTATGGCTTTGTTGGTGACTGAGTGCATGTGTCAGTATGGGAATGTAAAAGGCAGTGTAGGTGAGTGATGGATATCAGAGTGACTATGCATGAGTGAGTGAGTGAATGTGAGTGGCTATATGGGTGAGTTCCTACTTCTGTCAGCGACTGTATAGGTGAGTGAGTATGTGTTACTATTTGTATGATTAAGTGGCTGTGTGATTGACTGCATGGGTGAGTGTCTAGGTGTGTGAGAAGTTCTATTGAAGACTCAGTGTGTGAGTGCCCATATGGGTGTATGAATAGATATGTCAATGGTTGTGTGAGTGAGTGGGTGTATGAGTGGCTGTATTGGTGAGCAAGTGGATGTGTGTGTAGATCTATGAATGAGTGGGTGTGTAAGTACTGGTATGGGTCTGTGCATATGTTTGTAAATGATTTTGTGGGAGTGGGTGTATAAAAGATTCTAGAAGGGTGTGGGTGGCTATGTCAGATGATGTGAATGATGTCATCAGTGATGTCACTGACCATGTCATGAGTGATGTAATATGTGAGGTCATAAGCAGTGCATTGCGGAGGCGCAAGTTCTAGTTAAGTCAGCTAACTAGAACGCTGACTTTCACTGGTTTTGTACGAGTGAAATCTGACCCCAACTATAAAGTACCTGTAACCTTTGGTTTTTCAGGGAATTTCTTAAGCTCCAGTTCAAAAATCGGATCCCTAGGGCTGCTCAGGTGGTCCCACAAGGATATTAACATATTTAAACGTTATCCGCCAATAGAATTAGTATTTAAAAAACCTTGCAAATTCACTAAAAAAATCCTAGGTTTCAGGCCTTATATAGTTAGGAATTAGCATTTAAAAAACCTTGCAAATTCACTGAAAAAAACATAGGTTTCAGGGCCTTAAATAGTTAGGAATTAGCATATAAAAAACATTTGAAATTCACTGAAAAAACCATAGGTTTCTGGCCTTATATAGTTAGGAATTAGCATTTAAAAAACCATTGAACTATAACTACCTATTGGCGGCCGTCAGCCGGTAGCGAACACTAATACACTAACACACACAATAATCGGAAGTAGCATTTGTTTATTTAAGGTTATGACTGACTTTAAATTAAAAAGGCATTTTTGGTTTGCTTCTAACTCTGGGACCATTTTACGAACATGCATCAGAGGTTCCAGGCAAACAGTGTCAGAGGCTACGTTTCAGCATGTTTTTGCAAATCCACTTAAGGATGGAGGACAATTCAATAAGTATTATTAAAAAGGTTGTGTTTTCCATTTCAAGTGTCATAGGAAACTTTCCTCTCTGCTACAGAAAAATGGCTGAATGGTATTACACTAGCCTTGTCATGAAGTCAGAACTTTACTCTCAGCATTGCCTTTTCCTCGTTTGGTGTAAATCCATTATTTGTTTTTGGAGCTATTTACTTTATAAAATAGTGTTGAGCCAAATGATGTGTGTAGTGGATGTTGGCATCCACCGTGCACTATTAACAAACATGCACATAACATCGCTGATGGCATCTCAAAGTACATCAATGAAATCCCATGACATCAACATTGAGAAAGCTATATGATCAATTACAATATGTGATGCAGCAAGCACAAGAAATAATTGAGGCTCACACAGTATACTTTTGAAAAAGGACAATAAACCCATGAGTCTGTACAACTAATCCTTGGGGAGAAGTGTTAAGATCTTCGAATGTTGACTTTTATAATGTGTACTAGGCACAAGTGGACACTGAGCTTTCAGGATAAAGAGAGAGAGAGAGAGATGATTAGTTTCTCTCTGTGTTGTGGACATGTAAAACAGAGCTGAAAGGTTGAGACATACGAGTGTGACTGAAGGATGTTCTGTCTGCATAATATGTGCACAATGAAGCGAGGTGGGCAAAAATGATTAGCACAAGTTTGTACTGCACAACAGGTAGAGGTTAGGTGATTTTCCCACACAAGACCTGAGTAATGGCAGTATATATGATTTATTATTTAAATCTGTATTGTATGTTTCACCTCTTATGCTAGAGAAAGTGTTTTTATTAGCTCCGCTGAGAGCTACAGCTAATGTCACCTGAGCTGTCAACATAGTCAGGGTACCGACTGCAGCATAAGGGTATGCCTACTTCATGTTTACGATCTTAGAATCAGTTATCAAAAGCTGTTGGCTAAGTGCAACAGATAGCTCTAAGGTTGGGTGTTGGAAAAACCTGAAGCAATGCATGTTATCACATAGTTTAGTAGTTGTGGGTGGCGTGGGAGGATAAAAGGTCTAAAACTGTGCCTTGAAAAGATAACATGTATGTGCTTGGTAATTGTTGTACCATTTTGTTAAGTCTGAAGAGTCTTTAAAAGTGATGTCATCAATGATGTCACTGGTATGGCCATATGCAATCTCATCAGTGATGTCATTAATGATGTAATTTGAGATGTTTTCAGTGATGTCTTACAACAAAAGGCCATAAGTAAGGTATGGCGGAGGATACGAGTTATCATTTCTGTAGCAAACTTTAACTGGCCAATGACCGGGATCTTTCAGTTTTTTTTAAAAACCATAACTTCAACCTGACTGTCTAGTGAAAAGATTAACAATAAACTATGTATTAATAGCTCGGCATCATGCACAATGGGTAAAGTTCAACTAGGTGGTGTGGAATTTGCAACAATGAAATTAATCATTTACAGTAAAGCACAACAGTGCAATGGTTACATTTTAAACGTGATTCTTTTTAATTCTTTCACAGATATGGTAAAGCACCAACCATCGCACATATATTTGTTGCATTATCAATATCATCTATGGAGCAGTCCAAAGGGTTCTGATTACATTTTATTTTCAACTGTGAGACAATTAGGAACGGTCACCCTTACGTTATTTACCAAATTATAAGGAAAAGCACTATTTTTCTTACCTTTTCAGATTCCATGCTTGGACATCTCCAGTTATACAAATAGTATTGCAAGTTGCCATCTCCTATTCCAAACTTGAGTTTTTCCAGGAATGTTTTGTTCTCCATTAAATCTAGAGCATTAAATACATCAAATCCTTTCTGCGAATGTAAAAATGATGTTTCCATTAGTGTTATTGAACGTTCAACTGACTGCATAACTAAAACAACGAAATGTATTAATCTTGAATGTTTCAGAAACCAGACTGGCATCAACAAATTTGAAGATGTTAAACTATATAGTGCCGTTGGACGATCATAAGCATTTGGGTGGAAAAGTGACTAGGTTAGCAAAACAAAGTACAGCATTTTACAAGTTTGCCCTTATCAAGGAAACCAGAATAACTGTTGCATGCAGCTGAGTGTGAACTGCGACTATTGTAACGTTTTAGGAAGGACTGCATTTCCCCTAAAGTGAATTGGACCTCACTATGTGAAATAGCTCATCCAGGGTTTCCTCCCTGCTGAATATATTATCCATGGGGGCTAGCAGGTTACTAGTATTGGTGTGCTGCCGAGCCTGACATGCCAAGGCACACTTATACCTGTGAACCACCAGGCCCAATTATCCCATTATACCTATGGCTAATTTCACCCACCTCCCAAAGGCCATGCTTCAAGGGCCACCATTATACACACCATCCTTTAGTACTGATCAATAGATGCACAATCCTTCAATTGTTCACCATACCCTTCATACCATTGTCCATTTGAGCCCAACAATAAAATTCCCTTACTATCTTCTACAATGCACTCGTCCCCACAACCATTTTCATTTGCTGCTGGAGATTTAATAGCTCCTCTGTTCCAAACTCTCTATTTAGCATTACCTCTGCTGAATGCAATATGCAATTCATGTACACACCATCGTTCTCCAGCACTTTTAGGCACTCTTTCCCTTTTAAATGACTACTCTAATTTTCCTCTATAAATGTTACCCAAGTGACAGTCCTTATAATATTAGATCAGGGGAAGACAGAATGGTGCTGTTGTTCCACCAAGGTAGTCTCCGACCCAAGAAAAAAGGATCATTGTTGTAAATATGATTTCTCTTATTTATGGGTTGGTCTTTCCTTTATGTCTTTCAATTGTACCTTTGTCTATGTATTACCTACTGATGTTCTATAGGGCATTCTGAGTGAGACAGTTGGAGCTTGGCCAGATGGTGGCTTGTTCATCCGTTTTCTGTGCTGTGAATAAACTCCAAAGCTTACATTGAAGTTCCTACGTGCACATCTTGTTTTATGTACAACATTTTGGCGAAGTGGGACCTATGAGGAATCTGGCAAGCTGTTTGATGATCACAGCGGACAATTTAAGAAGAAAAACGGAAAACGGACAGAACAGACATCGAGAAAGAATCCATAGCGTGCTACGGTTTGTGGAAAAATTAACAGCGTACAGAGACATGGCTCGGAAGAAAAAACTATAGCGTTTGCTTCCAGACCTCTAACCTCTTCAGAACGGAACTATTCCGTAATTGAGCGTGAAGCGCTTGCGGCGGTCTGGGGCACGTATTATTTTAGGACCTTTTTGTGGGGAAATAAGTTTGTTACGTTCAGATCACAAGCCTTTGGTCAATGTTTTGGCACCTGGAGGTACAGGGAAGGGGTCACCCAGATTAGCTAGACTACCTTCACGTCTTCAGGGTTGGAAAAATGTGCAAGCTGACTGTTTGTCTCGTCTTCCCGTTCAATCTAATGGGATGTCGAACCTCAGGATGATCATGCTATAGCTTTTATGGATAATGTTCTTTTTCTGAGTGCAGGTTCTTTCACTTGGGATGAGTGGTCAATAGGCATGGAGAACGATGTGATTCTTAGGAGGGTTATTGATCTTATCAAAAAAGGGTCCAGGAGAGAAAGCACTGTTGAACCCTCTGTCCGTCCTTTCATCAAAATACTGGATGAGTTATCTCTTTCTAACAACAATGTGTTGACGAGGGGTGATAGGTTCATTCATCCTTGTTCATTGAGGCACAAGATACTTTCTTTGGCACATGAAGGGCACCTTGGCCAGACTCTTACCCAACGTAGGGTAAAGGAAAATGTTTGGTGGCCATCTATTGATGCGGATACTGTAAAATGTGTGGTGCAGTGCAGTTTTTGCAAAGAGGGAGAAAAAAGGTTAATAATTGTAAGTTCCAAAGATATTGGTGAACTTTCCTATCTCAATCAGCCATGGCATACAATTTGCTTGGACTTTATTGGTCCCATGGATGAATTACCTTTCAATCAACGATTCGCAATTGTGGTTATAGATTGTTATTCCAAATGGCTAACAGTGCATTTTGTAAGGGAAATTACTACTGATACCACAATTAACTTTCTCAAAAGTGTTTTTGTGGATGAAGGTTTTCCTTCATTCTTAATAACTGATAACGGAACACAGTTGACTTCGAACAAAATGAGTGTGTTTTTGCAAAGTTGTGGAGTAAGTCATCGCAGGACTAGCCTATACAATCCTAGAGGAAATGATATGTGCGAGAGAGTCAATAGACTTGTGAAGGGCATTATTCAGATGCCATGCGAGTTTGGATGTTTTTCTGACGATAGGGTTCAAGAGCTTGTGTGGGCCTATCGGTCTACTCCTCACAAACAAGATGACAAGTCTCCGTTTGAGTTGATGTGAGGTCGTCCTCCTGTCACGAAATTGATACCATCTTGCTTAAAAAATCTTAATGTAAACCTTTCCTCCCAGGTTACCAGTGACAGTGTTTCTTTGCCAATTGCTGTGGGGGATCTTGTCAAAGTTAAACCAGGAAGGTTTTCTAAAGGACTCAAGAAGTTTAGAGGTCCTTTTTATGTTAAACACGTTTTTCCTCATTTCATTGTCCTTGAGAATGGGGAGAAATGGAATTTCTGTAGAGTTGCACTGTATTGAAGACATTCTGATGTTGTACCTGGAAATTCTATTTCTAACCCTTGTATTAGCAATAATGGATATATGCTTTCTACTCAAATTGTTTCGAATGAATCTTTGCAGTCTGGTGCAAGGAGGGAAGTGGGTAGTGGTGATGCTTCTGGTTGTGAAAATTCTCAAGCTATTAGTTTTTCTACTCATGACAATGTTACCAACTATGACAATGCTATCAGTACAAATGTGAGAACAATTGTGAGAAGTTCTCGCTCCCGACATCCACCTGCTTATTTGGGTGATTATATTTGTTAATCATTTTGTTTTCCTTGTTTTTACTTTAGTGGTTTATGGGAGGGAGATGTGTTGTAAATATGATTTCTCTTATTTATGGGTTGGTCTTTCCTTTATGTCCTTCAATTGGAACTTTGTCTATGTATTACCTACTGATGTTCTATAGGGCATTCTGAGTGAGACAGTTGGAGCTTGGCCAGATGGTGGCTTGTTCATCCGTTTTCTGTGCTGTGAATAAACTCCAAAGCTTACATTGAAGTTCCTACGTGTACATCTTGTTTTATGTACAACAATCATCAAGCTGCAATGCTGGTCCAGGAAATAGTGCTCTCATGAACGGGAATGCAACCGAAGAAAGAACTGGCATCACTGGCCTGAGTCTTGTGCATACTCAACAAATACCAAAACAGTAGGGCAAAGCAGATCTAAGTTTGAAAATTGCAGGGAAAAGAATTGATCCTGGGAGAGGATACGCAGTGGGAGTCGTCAACACTGCATCAGTCAAGAAGCACTATGCTATAGACATCACAAAGGTCCTGGGCCACACATCACAAAGGTCCTGGGCCACACATCACAAAGGTCCTGGGCTCTGGAGCCGGTGGCTGTGGAGAGACACACACTGAAGGTAGAGGAGTAAAATGGACAGGCATCTACAAGGACCGTAGAGAGTTACTCTGTTTCCAGAAAATATTCATGATTTCAACCAACATATGATTTAAAGGGAATGTAGTGATGTTATCCACCCCAAGGAAATCTTTAAACGGTTAATACAGAAGCTATATCCATTAAGAACAGAGACTGCTTTGCTCTCAGTATAACAGCTGTGGTTAAAGCAGGTGAAATGTATCAGGGGCATTTAGGATTATTCAGATTCCGGAAAATAACATTGATGTCAACCCTGAATTTAAGAAAGAATATACAGACTGACACTGTTCAAAGAATATTGGTTTAGTTGACTTACAAGTCAAAAACACGGAACACAGTGAAAAAATATTTATAAGGCCAACGCAGAAGTGCATTACGAGGAAAGTAGAACATTACCAAATTCTCATGATGTTCTGTATAAGGTCCCCTGTATGAAGATTTAAAGTAATAGGATTAATGTAGTTCTAGAGAAATATTTAGGTCGCCCAGCATTAAGGAACCTACTTAGAGAGATAATCTGATTCCATGAAAATATTTATGAAGTCACCTGAGTGAATTTGTAAAGCAATTATCTTTACATGAATGACACAGAGATGCATGCCCCATCATGAGGGAATGTATGAAGACAACAGGAGAGAACCCATAAACCACGTTGGGATGGGTGTGTCATGAGAATAAGAACAGTTCCCAACAGGTATTATGTAGAGACAATTTTAAGAGTGTATGCAATATGCATTACAAGAAAGGAAAACCAAGGAGTCAAGGATTTGGAGAGAGGGTAGTCTTATTTTCATAAGTGGTAGGACAAAAAACTTTCAAGGTTCAATACAGTTAAGGCAGCACTGTACAGAGTGGATCTTGTGACAACCCGGTGACACTTGGTGCAAGTGCTATATACAATCTGTGACAAGTGAGTGTGCAAGTGTTTAAAAACAACAGCATAGGCGACGCATCAATCAATATATAAACATCAGATAATGGCCCCAGCAGAGACAAGTAACCATTACTTGAAACACAATAATTGATATGGGAGCACAAGACGTGAATTGCGTCGTGAAATTTGAGCTGTCTAGTCGACGGCGTTTCGATCCCGGTTGGTTGGGATCCTCATCAGGACAGGGTTGTCGATGAGAACAGTGACTTAGGCTCTGGCAGGATGATGTGGTTGCAATCCTGGATATAGACTCAATCGTCAAAGGTTACTGAGTGAAGCTTCCATCTGAGCAGCGAGTGGTACTGGCGAAACCTGATTTAATCAGGGCTGAGTGCCGTAACCGGGGGTCTGCTGTCACAGCGGAAAGCGGGCAATGAATGCGTTAACCCCGTCCTGATGAGGATCCCAACCAACCGGGATCGAAACGCCGTCGACTAGACAGCTCAAATTTCACGACGCAATTCACGTCTTGTGCTCCCATATCAATTATTGTGTTTCAAGTAATGGTTACTGGTCTCTGCTGGGGCCATTATCTGATGTTTATATATTGATTGATGCGTCGCCTATGCTGTTGTTTTTAAACACTTGCACACTCACTTGTCACAGATTGTATATAGCACTTGCACCAAGTGTCACCGGGTTGTCACAAGATCCACTCTGTACAGTGCTGCCTTAACTGTATTGAACCTTGAAAGTTTTTTGTCCTACCACTTATGAAAATAAGACTACCCTCTCTCCAAATCCTTGACTCCTTGGTTTTCCTTTCTTGTAATGCATATTGCATACACTCTTAAAATTGTCTCTACATAACACCTGTTGGGAACTGTTCTTATTCCCATCATGAGGGAAGTCAACCTTCCACTCAAGAACAAACAAAGTGGAACTGGTATGAGTAACTCCCTAACAAAATGATAATACACCATTCCAAGCCAGTTCTAATTATATATCATCAGACGGCACTTATAGTAGCCAGGAAACCACCCTCACAGGAAGTGAGGCGTAGTGGGGAAAGAAAACAATTCATTTTCTTAAGTTCATCACAGTAAAACCACCACTACCGGGTTACTATAATGTCACAGCCAAATAACCCTCTATATTCCAAAATCACTGCAGTGTTTCCACCCAGTCAGTCAGCCACCTATCCCACAATGCAAAAGATCCCAACTACATCCCACCAATCTGAGCTTGCAGATTCCTCCACCGGACCTCAAATCTTTCTTGACTCCCTGAAGTAAAGTATGCAGAAGAATGATCAGGACATGACCTATTTTGTTAAGAATATTTGATAAATACGCGCTTACTTCTCACGGATGAATAAGGACTGCACACAGCAAGCAAATGTACATTGATTACACAATAAAGAGTCATTAAGTTTTCTTCTATTACTGGAGTGGAAAGTGGAGACTCAGTAAAAGCTGGTGGGGAGATTGTGTCTAAAGCAAAGCAGCAATTTATTTGTACTTGAAGGGTAGATTGTTTCAGAGTTCAAACATAACCTGTTTACAATTAAGCCTGCAAGAAGGTCTTTAGATTCCTGGGAACTTACTGGAGACGTAGTCCCGAAGATTAGAGCTTTGTATGTTACACAGTAAGTTCTGAACTGTGTTTATGGCTTAGTGGAGCTCGTGGATATCTGTGAGATTATGGTCAGACTTTCTGCTGCCAGTGACTATGCAAACGGATGCACGGACTGCAGCTTGTAAAAGTGGAATCAGAAAAGCCATTCAGGACGAGGTTCACAATTTATGTGAAATAGCAATCAAGTCTGATCAGCTGTATGGCAATTGGTTTTCAGAGAAAAAGGTTTGGTTGTTTGCAGGAGGTTTAGTTGATGCATAACAATGTCTGTCTTTTTGGCTAGAAAGCTTTGAATAGGAGGTTTGCATCCACATGAAAGCAGAGGGACTTTACACAGCATGCCAGATAGGGTGCGCTCCATTCAAAGTTTATATCTAAAAGTAAAAATTAGATTTGGGCTTGCTGAGTTCTGTTATGTAGGATAATGAATTCCATTTTGTGTAGTTTTGCTTGAGGAACACTGCTGGCATCCAAGAATGGATAAGATTGCGACAAGATATAAGTAATTGAATATGGCATGATGAGTTTGAGTTGAGAATTATTGTCAACAGATTATGTTGATGATGATGGTAGGGGTAGTCATCAAGCCAGTTAAAGTGTGCATGGTCAGGGACAATGAAAGGAGCCTTGATGGACCTTCCAGACACCCTAGAGCTCATTGGGAATGGAACTGGATGAGTCCATATAAGGTGACCAGAAAGGTGAAAGCAGGAGGTGGTTCAAAGGAATGGGAGGAGAATAATACATTTTGTCTCTGAGGCAGATCTTAGGAAGTGTACTGAGAAGATGGAAAAGGGACCAGCCTGAGTTGATACTAGCGTGTCAGGAGTTGGAGTCTGCTGGCTTGTGCTCTGAACTTGTGGGGACTCTCTCCAGAGCTAGTTGCACTACCTTGCTCTTTTTATGGAGGCTAGCATTATGCATAAACATTTATTCACGCTTTCTGAGCAGCACCTCTTAAAAGCTAAAAAAACAGAACTTTTACACATCACAATGAACCTAGAATTTACAGTCCCATAAATCCTCCTCATCTTCCATATTCCTCATCTTTTGTTTGCTGCTTCTGAGCAAATACGTATTATATGTGGTATATGATTAATTTGAAAGATTACTTTTTTTGTATTAATATGATTTAGGAATAAGGTTTGATTTAAGGTTCATACCTAATTTATGGGTAAAAGTATTTGCTTAAAACTGATTTATCTATATATATAAAAATTAAAGTATGTCTGTTTGTCCTTTATGCCTTACTACACCATTAATCCGATCAACATGAAAGTTTGGGAAGTTGTGGAGTACACTCCCGCGAAGGTTTCTGGCAAAAAAGTTTTTTTTTAAAATATCGGCCGATTTTAAATATCGCCCCCCCGGCCCCCAGGGCCCTCATAATCTTTCCAATACTGACTCGCTTTTGCAATGACCATCAACAAAGCACAAGGACAATCGCTGCAAGTGTGTGGACTAGGGGCCAGATGTAGGTGGCCAAATACCGGTCGGTAACGGCCGATTTCGGCCGTTACCGACCGGTATTTGGAGTTTTAGATGTAGGGGGGTTAAAAAATTACAGATTCTGTAAATTACCGAATCTGTAAATTTACCGAATCGGTAATTTGAGATGTAGGTGGCAATGAAAACAGTGTCACAGGGCCGTAAGGATTCGTTATTTACCACCAACTATTAGTTGGTGGTAAATAACGAATACCTGTGTACATGCAAATCTGTGCATGACTGAATCAGGGGTGTAACAGGGTGTCAAAGTGACACCCTGCCACCCTTGACTATTCAGTAATTTTACCGAATCTTAATGAATATTTACCTACATGGCATTTACAGATTTGTAAATACCGAATCGGTAAAATTCGGTATTTACGAATCGGTAAATGCCATTTACCTACATCTAGCCCTAGATTTGGAGAATCCGTGCTTCTCACATGGACAACTGTATGTGGCCAGCTCACGCGTCGGAAAACCCGATTTATTCGTGTACGCACCCGACCGAAAAACAAAAAATACTGTGTATCCACAAGCACTCGAATAAATAAACCGAATTAAAACACTTTAAAATGTTTTCCATATTAAAATTTATGTTTCAATAAAAATGACAATGTAAATTGAATGTTATCATAACAAGTTTCCTTAAATTTCCTTTCTTCTGAGATTGCAGCAACGCGCGAGGGGTAAGCTAGTGTTATATAAATGTTTTTTAGCATTTCACAGTGAGGGTTAAAAGGTTGCTTTAAATAGGAATGGTAATATATTACAAGTCAGATGAGGCTCCAAGCATTACTATGCTGGTTACATTTGTAGACTTAGTAATCAATCTCTATGTTTAAAGCATTAATTCAAAGAAAACAGATAAGCGCTCACTCCTGGAGAGCAGTTTGAACCGCCTCGCACTTTGATAGCCACTCGCTATCAGCAGTAATCACGGCAGCTATGGTTTCTATGTAAATAGAACCTGGAGCATCAGACTCGTCTGGCGTTTGTTTTTAGAGGTGATCACCTTGCTGCGAAGCCGTACATATGACTGACTGTCTGTTCAGTGCTCAGGCATTTTTCTAATGAAAATTGGGCATACTGGAACAATAAGGCTTTTTTCTATTGTAAATAGGCTTGAGGTGTTTCCATGGCAACATTACATTTAAGAACAGCATTTGTTGTTGGAAATGGTTTTCTGGGAAGTAGAAGCTTTTTTATAGTGAGAGACAAAGGTATTAATAGGAAAAGAATGACATAATATTTAGATTAAAATATCAGGACAAAAGCAAAAATTACCGTGAGTGTTGCAGAGCCAAGTCAAGGAGACTTCATAAGAAAGATAAGCAAAGTAGTACCTGATGCTGTCCAAGAGACAGTGAAACAGGTTTTGAATAGGAAAAGGGAAGTTAGGAATGTAGATGAGGAGGAATACTTCTCAATATCTGATGAGGAGGATCTGAATAGAGTCCCAGGAGGGAATTGTATAAAGAATAGAAAGCATATGGATGGACTATCCAGTACGAAAGAAGCCCAAAGCGGCTCAGTAGCAGTTGGTGTCCAAAGTGGGGCACGAAAAAGTAAGTTTTAAACAGAGTAATTTTGATCTCAAAGTGCAGATGGAAGTGTCAGAAGAAAGGTTCAGTATGGGTGAATATATCCTAGATGTGGACTATAAGGGTGGCCTAGAAGAGGAAAATAATAACAGTTAAAAAAATAGAAATAAGGAGTTAACTACAGCAGTAGATCCATTGGGTAAGAAGTCATTTGACCCTAGAGAGATTAGCCTCCCAAGAGCGCCAAATACACTGGTGTCCTTTAAACCATGTTTCTAACTACATTAAGGCCAGAATAAGAAGACCCTGAGAAAAAGGAGAGGAATATTATGAGGGTAGAATGTTCTTGTCCAAGGATTTATGAAAAGGTGACAATGACATCAAATCTAGATTCTGAGCTGATCACTTATCTTTTTAAGATGGGGAGAGACCCAAGGAAGGGGTTGGTGAGGTCAATGCTAGGACAGGGTTCTGGAAATCCCGGGTCTACTGGCAAGACTTTTCCATTCCATAGAGGATGCCTATTTAAAGGTTATGGTTTTATATATTAATGTATTGAGAGGATTGTCTCTGAAATTCAAGTTACGTTGTGGTAACAAGGCGCCACACACATGATACTTGAGGAGGTTATATTTATTCAATACACCTCATCCGCTGCCCAGAGACAAACTGTCAATGTCACAGTTAGCCAGGGAGGCTCTCGTAGAACCTTGGTGACAAAGGTTTCAAAGGCAGAAACCAATTCCTGCGTCCCTGGTATCTTGTCCTGAGGGAGTAATCCACAACAGGATATCACACAGCTACCTCTTAAAACAAAAAAAGAAATACATTCGATAAAAAGAAAGACTTTTAGTGTTGTTTTTTTCAAAGCATAACTACAATAAGAGTTTTTACACTCATTCAAGACCCACAACACAAATGCTAAAGATAACTAAAGGAAAAAACATCTAGAAGAGGTAGAGTAGAATAATATCCCCACTCACTTAACTTCTGCTAAGCAGGACTTGGAACCGCAAATTATAGGTATCGAGGAATGCTCCATTGGGTATGTTCAAGCTTCCTCTGAGTTACAGATCAGTTAGCTATATAATCTTTGAGATGAGTAGGTAGCCGGGGTACCCGTCCACTCATTCTGACCATCATCTTGGACCTTTCGGCGTCTACTACGTTATCTGTCGCTCCATGGTGAAGGTCCTACACACCTAACACAGATTCCAAATTCTCCCATCTTGGGTTTTGACTGTATTACAGAAGAGTTTGTTAATCATTATCGGTTTGGTGAATTTACACCCCATTTTGTGACCAGTGGGGGCCTTCACCTTAACCCATTCACCCATCTTGGAAGTGTATCAATTTGTCAAACCGTTCTTTCCATGTAGGTTGGGAATGTATTTCTTTTGGTCTCCAAGGCGGCTCTTTGTCTACTTTCACCATTCCTTTGTACCACTTCATCCATCCTGGCACTAACCTCAAGTTGGGTTTTCTCCATCTCAGTAGTTCAAAGGGTGTCATGGTAGTGGTTAGGTGAGGAGTGAGGTGATACGCTTCCAACCTAGCTAGAATTTCGTCCCTCCAACTCAAACCATTGGTTCTGGCTAACTGGTTACCTCCCTTAAGAGTCTGGTTAAAATGTTCAACTACTCCATTAGTCTCTGGGCGATAAGAGAGCACAGAGTTGGTCTCTAATCTTATTGCTTTCCAACAACTCCATCTCATGTGAGCAGAACTGAGTCCTATTCTCAGTTAAGACAGTGTTCGATAGGCCTTCCCTCATTAATACCTCTATGAGAAATTCTCACCACACTGAAACTAGATACTAATTTGATTTCCGGCCACCTGCAGAATAGATCAACTAACACCATTATATGGGTTGAATTCCTTTCTCCCGACTACGGCCCAACTATGTTAAGGACCACATCCATCAAGGGTCCGTCAGGCAAAGCACGACTTACCATAGGTGGAGTGTGAGTTTTGAGGATTTTGTCGCTGGCTGTGCAGGGGACACAGTCTTAAACTACCCCTTCCACTGCTATGTCAATCCCTGGCCACCAGAAATCCTGACGCAACCTCTGTTTTGTTTTAGTGATGCCAAAATGACGCTCATGAGCTAGTTCAATAAGTCTCATTCTCAACTTGCTATGTGGTATTAACTACGTGCTTCTGATCAAACACCCATCTAACTCAGACAACTCCTCCCTATTGACCAAATAAGGTCTCACTTGATCCTCCATTTTATTTTCTTCTCTCAACACCATCTATTAACAAGAAGATCTACAACCTTACTTTGGATAGGATCCGCTTTGAGTTCATGTTACCACTTACTTTCCTCAATGGTCCCTTTAGTGATTACACACACACTTTCCTGATGTATATTTTAATCTCTTCACTCCCATGTACCTCGGTACTAACTTCATCAGAATTTTCCCTCACCAACCGTGACAAACTGCTGTACAGTTCTTGATCCCTGGGATGTACTCTACCTCAAAGCTAAATTCTTGTAGACTTACCACCCACCTATTAATACGGCTGGAGATCTCCATCAACCCCTTTTTTCATGAATACCTCTGAGTGGTTTGTGGTCACTCTTTACTTTAAACACTGTCCCCACATACAAAATCCCTGAATTTATTCAATGCCCAGAGTACAGTTAGTGCCTCATGCTCAATCACTGAGTAGTTAAACTCAGCTTGTCTCAGAGCTCTAGATGCAAACGCTATAGTCTTCTTGCCGATATCACTCTGTAAGAATGCCACTCCTAACCCTGTGGCACTAGCGTTAGTTGCTATAATGGCGTTCTTTCCTGGTTCAAACGATTTTTGGCTGGGTGTTGCCATGGCTTTCTTGATATCCTCAAATTCTTAATCACATAGCTCATGCCAGGTGTATGTTACATTCTTTTTCAGTAACGTTCTCATCTGAAAAGTGTGACCCGCAAAATTATTTATAAATTTGCTCTAGAACTCCACCGTACCTAAAAAGGACTTTAGTTCATCCTCGGTTTTGGGGGAACTAGATGTCATATGGTGTTCAAACAGCTCCTCCTTTGTGTGTATGCCCTGAGAGGATACTGTGTGTTCTAGATAGCTGATCTCCGCACATTTTATGCTACACTTTTTCTTATTAACAGTAAGCCCATACTCTTTGAAATTCTCAAGGACAAGTCGCAGTCTCCCATCATGGTTTGTCTCTGTGTCCCCAAAGAACAACACATCCTCTTGGTAAAAAAACACCTCTGGAAAAGCAGATGGAATATTGGCCATGGCTCTCTGGAAAACTGATGCGCTGACACAAGGCCTAACGGCATCCATTTGAATTTGTAGGCTACTATGGGTGTTATAAAGGCTGTGAGATCTTGCAGTATAATTGTGGAGATGAATTTGTATTCAGATGCACTCCCAACTCCTTCTGTACCAGCCAACCCAATATGTTTGTCCTCGTGAACGGACACATATAAAAAAATCAGTGAAAAAATCTAACAGCCAAAATATCAAATATGATTTTGATATTTCCTGATTCTCTACAGTTTATAAAATAATTATACAACAGCTAAAACATGCTTATAAACCCTGCATCTTTACACCAAAGACCAAAAAAACAAAAAAAGCAAAATGAAGAAGAAACAACATTTTAATGGCATTCCTTAACAACAAAACACAAGCAGAATAATGTTAGCCCAGTCTTTCTTACTGGTAGCTTGTATAACAAAGCTGCATTGTATTGGCCCCTTCAGGAAGAACAAAATGACTCTTTCCCTCTCTTTTTTCCTTTCTTTGAATGACATTTAGTTTGCAGTTGTGCAGGTGTTTTTTCAGTGTTAATATATTTTCACTGGTAAGGGCTATTTCTCTTTCAGTGGGGTTTTATCAGTTATTATAGGTTTAAACCTAAAACCAGACAGCCTACATATAATGCCCCTTTCTAACAAATTTGTTACACTGATCTTTGATCGCTGAGCAGGTCCTACTGTTAGCAAAGTACTCCACCTGTCCACAATTTCCACTGAATTCATCTTCCGTTTTCTCCCCACATGCAAGCGGATTCCTCTTCACGACTGGATATTGTGTTGACCACTTTCCACTTGTTTCACATCATCGTTAGACGTGCTATCATTATCGCATAAAGGCACTTTAGCATGTGTTCTACCTGCTTGGCAACAATGAGTACTCATTTAACGGAGATATTTGAGCCACAGCTCTTCACGGACTCATTTTATGCTACAGCACAATAAACATTGATTTCTAATGCCTCAAAGTTGTATGTTGCAGCCAACTTTCATAATGCCAACACATACTTCTCCACACTTTCACCCTCTTTCTGAATGTGTTTACCAAAATGTAAGTGTTCTAGGATGGTACTAATGTTGAGCATAAAGTCAATATCCAACTTTTATTTTGTATTCATCAAACCTCTTGCTTTATCTGCCCCTAAATCTGGCCAATGCTCTGAGTTCTCCTGCCCTTCTGCCCCAATCAGTGTAGCAACAATACAGTTTTTCTTTCTAGCACTAAATTTGGACCACTCACCACTGCGTAGTGTTTGGAAAACATTTTACCCTCTGCTCAACCTCAAAGGTGGTTTTCCCAGACTAGACATAAAAATGGGTGAAGTTATGACATTCTGCATATTGGTTGATCACTTAAAAGTGCTCTACACATAAGGGAGAAACTACAGCTTTGCTTCTCTAAACTTCATCTTCCCTGTTGGTGATAAGTACTGCAGTAGAAATATCATTAATTACTCATCGATGAGTCTCAGACACAAAAAGGATCATAAACCAAACATACAAATTGCCTTACGTACTGCAATCAAACAGTGTATATCACTTTCCGTTCACTTTGACAAAAGTGTACAAAGTAGGCAAAATCCTCAGTTACCTGGAAAAGTGTAGCTAGAGTATGAATCATCTAAGAAACACTCAGATAGGGTCCTGACAAAATAAGTTTAAATGCATACACGGTCTGCCCAAATCAAGGAAAAGGATGACCACCAAGTGTGCAGATCACTTGTTTGACCTAATTCCAGTGGTCCATTATAGGAACTACACCCAAGCGCTTGAATAATTGACAGAGCATATGCACGGTTCGTGACATGCTTTTGGCACCACTTTTCCACCTTTTCAACCAGAAATGTACAACATTATAAAGGGTATCCAAGGAGAAATGGCACCTATTGCCAAATAGTGTGTGAATCACTGATGATCAAACAGTGGCCCACAATACATATCAGCACCACCAGGTGGCAGCAATATCACATGAAAGGCTTTGCAGTCTCCTCCAGCAGAGGCAAGAGCGAAGCTCACATTTCTGAAATTATGCAGGGGCTGGAATGCAGAGTCACGTTCCAGGACACCAGCTCACCCACACGAAGTAGTGGCTGGCTTCTAGAAACTACAATACCAGTAAGGCTCCTCCTTGCAACGTTGGAAGAGGGCGGATGCACACAGAAATCCAGCACGATGATTCCCCTCACAGCAACCATGTCTTCCCACTGCTTTATCACAGCCTGTGCTATGAACACTTAACTCACAGATAACGATACAGACACAAGGGAACTATACCCATGAGGCTGAGAGGCTGCATCACAATTCTCTCAGAGGTGAGTTCTCTACAAGTCGTTCGCGTACTGCCCCAAAGTGTTATTGCGCTAGAGCTGGGAAGAACCCCTACAGTCACAACCTCAGCTCCGCTACGCCCTCTCCTAGGCTATAGTCGGTGAGCCGCTCTTCTACAGTAGCATAGACGTGCTTGCCATAAGTACTCACACATAGATCTAGGGCTCCCCTGATCATCCCTCTGAACGGATTCAGATGCAACCAGCTTGCGCCTTTCCAAGTACGCTCCACTTCGGGTGTGTGGAGGTCTGGCAGTGAAGTCTCCACTGCAGGTTATCTTCTTGTTCAAACGTCACCAGTGTGAAATTCAAGTTGTGCTGGGGGTAATAACGAGGCATCACACACAGGAAACTTGAGGAGGTAAGGTTTATCCAACACACCTCATCCACAGCCCAGAGACCAACTGTCAGTATCCCAGTTAGCCAGAGACGCCCCCTGAGACCCTTGGTGGCACAGAGGTTCCAAAGGTAGGAGCCATGGTACCTTGTCCTGGGCCAGTAACCCACAACCCAGACAGGATGTCACAATGTGCCCTTTGCTTTTTGGGAAATGCCAATGCAGGCCTTCTAGTGGAAAGATGCAGGACTGTACTCATTCGCAGTAACCATAAATTAGGTGATTTAGCCAGGAATTAATCTATTGACGAGCAAAGGTAATGCTGTTCAGAGATGGGATAGTGAAGGCCTTGAGTAAACACGTTCAAGATTTCAAAAGTTTAGACAAGGAGCTATATTCTATGCGCAGTGTTTACAGGCAACGATTTCTATGGCAGGGCTGGTAGGAGAGCGCACCCTTACAGCTGACCAAACTACAGAGGGAACCAAATAGGGTCCCAATTTTATCCCCGGAGGGGAAGAGGACGACGAGGTGGCTCTAATAGAGAAAGAGGACAGAATACCAGTCAAACCAAAGAGAAATATGAGGACTGTTTCTGGTTCTATCCCAACAAGAGAGGGAGGAAGGTTGGCATTTTTCAAAAAGCAATGGAAAGAAATAACAATAGATACATGGGCGTTACAGGCAATAGAAGGTTATTAAATAGAGTTAGATACAGAACCAAACCATTTGAAAGAACCAAACAAAATTAGTCTTTCAAAAAAGATTTAGAAGATTGTGCAGGAGGAAAGTTTGCAAACGATAGAAAAGGATACAATAGTAAAGAGAAGACATTTGTAGGTACATTGTTTCTAGTGAGAAAAAAAGACAGTTGGAGACAAGTGATACATTTGAGACATCTAAATAAATTTGCAACATATTGACATTTCAAAATGGAGGAGGTACATTTACTGAGAGACATGTTTCAGGGTTTGGATAGCATGGTGAAAAGAAGACCTATTTTAAAATTCCAATTGAAAAGGAGACCCAAAGTTATTTACATTTTAAATGAAAGTGACAGTTGTATCAATTCCAATGTCTCTCACTCCGGCTGGCAGCAGCAGCACCTTGGTGTTTTACAAAGGTTCCAAGACCAAGTGTGGGTTTTCTGAGAGGAGTAAGAATGATTGTTTACCTAGACAACAGTTTGATAATGAATCAAAGAAACAGTTGAATTTGGTGAGGAGTTTATTACAGAATCTGGGTTCGGTGATAAATTCAGACAACCCCATTCTGATTCCAACACGGAAGTTGGAGTTTCTAGGGTTTGTGCAAGACACAGTGGTAAGTCCATTACAGTTTCCAGAAAAGAAAGTAAAAAAGATGAGACAGGAAGTAAGACTACTGTCAAGGAAGGAGGAAGTGAAGTTGAGAGAACTGGCACGAATGTCCGGTCTATTATCATCTTCAATACAAGTAGTAATTCAAAGACCACTGAATTACAGGGCCTTTTGGTGTTTAAAGACTTTAGGTCGGGTGTAAGGTTTGTGGTACTGGGATATGGTATCTCTGAGGAAAGATGCGAAGGAGGAGTTATGGTGGAAGGAAAATTTGGACGCCTGGAAAGGACGGGCCATTCTTGGAACAAAATCAGATTTTATTCTTGAGACAGATGCGAGGAATTCAATTTGGGGAGCCACATGCTCAGGTCAAAAGACAAGTGGAGTTTGGAATGTGTTCGAGTGAGAGGATCATTTACATTTTCTGGAGGTGCAGGCAGGTTTGTTTACTCTTAGCAGTTTCAGGTAAACATTTAAGAGGAATTAAGTTTCATTAAAGATGAACAACATAACTGCACTAGCGTATATAAACAAGTTGCGAGGAAGCAGGTCGGAGAGATTGTCAGATTTGGCAAAAGAGATGTGTGAATTTTGTTAGGAACAGAAAATAGAATTGAAAGTAGAACATTTGCCTGGCATTCACAATGTGATAGATTGGAATGCGCGAAAGTTGACAGATTACAACAATTGGAAGTTAAGGGAGGATATTTTTCAGAAGATTCTTAATCCGATTGGACCTTTACTGGTGGATTTATTCGCTTCCTGATTGACTTTTCAGTTGCCAAGTTATATCAGCTGGAGACCTCATTCAGGAGCAAAAGCAGTGGATGCGTTTACGCAGGATTGGAAGGAAATGAGAGGGTATGCTTTTCCCGCATTCTCTATGATTCAGAGAGTATTAGTACAGGTGAAAAAATAGAGATGTCAATTGGTGCTAGCCACAGCTTTTAGGAATACACAAGCATGGTTTTCAATAGTTATGGAATGGCGGTAGAAATACTGCATGTGACAGTCATGCGAAGACTTTTTACTAGGCATAGACAAAAAGGAGCATCCTTTAGTGGAGTCATGTTTACTTAACCTTCTAGTATGGAGGATATCAGTTGGTCTGGTAGATTCCCAGGTCTTTTTTTTTTGGTACAGTTACACATTTACTCAATGTGTCATGGGCACCAGGAACAGGAAAAGATATAGAGGAGCATGAAAAGTTTGGTTACGTTGGTGCGTGGAGAGGGACTTGGATCCGGCGGAGAAAGATGAAGCAGAGGTGGCAAATTTCCTAGCACGGTTATTTGAGAAAGGATTGTATTACAGAACAGTGAATTGTTATAGGTCAGCAGTGGCAGTAGGTCATTCATTATAACAAGAATTGTCCGTGGGTAGAAGTAAACTGATATGCAGAGTTAAAGAGACCACCT
Organism: Lissotriton vulgaris; assembly: GCF_964263255.1. Taxonomy (NCBI): domain Eukaryota; kingdom Metazoa; phylum Chordata; class Amphibia; order Caudata; family Salamandridae; genus Lissotriton; species Lissotriton vulgaris. The sequence continues at coordinate 859,623,901 of NC_141698.1, forward strand.
AAAGCAAAATATCAAACATTGTGGAATGTGGATTTGGTACTACAGTTATTTGCGAATTGTACGAGCAACAAATACTTAGAAGTGAGATATTTATCCTGCAACATTATTATGTTTATTTTCTTATAGGAGGGTTTCAGATGTTAAGGCATTAGAAGTGCCAAATGGCTTTTTTCCAGCCAGATGGAATATGCCTATTATGTTAGAGCCTTCCAGGATGTAACGGAGGCCAACTCATTTCATAAAGTTCCCTGGCTTCCTAACATCAAAGAGTCACTCCACCTCCTTGGGTTGTCAGACCTCTGGGACCACTCTGCTACCAGCAGATTTCCGTCCAGGAACTCACTGAAGATGCTTTACTGGGCAGCCACAGCGGCCAAAGATACCAGGAAGACTGCCTCTTCCAAGCTGACCAGTGACTTTCTCGACTTTAAGCTTGTGAGTGGGTATGAGTCATATTGGGATCAGGTAACTGTCCCCATAGACAGGAAGTTAACTTTCAGTTTAGAGTGGGTGCCCTTCCTCTGAAAGTCTTTACCTCAAAGTGGTCATGTGGGGCAAGTAATGCTTGTCCTGCTTGTACTTACTACACGTAGAGTGTTGCACATGTGTACTTTGATTACCCGCTTAAGCGCGCCCCCATATTTCCTGGTTAGTTTCCACTTGCATACGGCTAGGTGAGCATAGCCATTCTGCTGCCCTTTGCATTCTGAGGTGGAATGCAGCCCTACCTTTGCCAACCCAGTAGCTAAGTTCCTGGGGGGTGCCATGTGGATACTTTGTATAAAGGCACTCTCCCCACCCCCCTCCACGTGACACCATTTATTTATTAATTTATTTAATTGAAAAGGTTTTATACAGCGCTGGCTGGACCCGAGGGTATCAGAGCACCTTACATGGGTATTAATTGCAATATAGCAAAATTTAAAATGAGTTTGTATTAAAAAAACAATACAAACAGTATATAAATATTACACAATCTAATTACAAAAGTTGCCATGGGCTAAGGCAAATCCTGAGAGATTAGTTTAGCAATGGAGGGAAAGGATGGAAAAGAGGAAGGTAGGGTATAGGAATGGGGAAGAGGCTAGGGAGGGGAGTAGGTTAAGTCAATATCATACCGCTATACATGGATAATTAATTGTAATGTAACTGGATTACTGTGAGGTAGTACTCAAAACCCAACCAGACAGTAAAAACCACTCCAGTTTTACACAATCAAATTACATGTATTGCAATGGGCTACAGCAAGTCCTGAGAGATTAGCCTAGCATGGGAGGGAAAGGATGGATAAGAGGGAGGAAGGGTATGGGAATGGGGAGAGGCTGAGAAGGGGGGGGTGGTTTAAGTCAATACCAAGTGGGACGAAGCAGGTCCTGGGAAAGGCTAGTGGGAGTAGTTAGTGGGCGAAGGAAGATGAGAGAGGGGGGGAGAACAGTAGGAGGTTGGGGTGGGATGAGTGTCAAGGGGAGGGATTTAAGGGCCCCAGTATTTGTTGAGCAGAAGAAGTTCGAGGTCTTTTTTGAAGCCAACGTAAGAGGGGTTGCAACAAAATTCTTTAGGGAGGGAGTTCCAGTTGTTCGGCGCGTTCCCGGAAAAGGATCAGGATTGTGTGGTTTTCTATGTTTAGCAGAGGGGGGACAAGAGCGAGGGTGGTGGAGCTCCTCAATGATCTAGAGCAGCCAGCTTTGTGAAGTTTATATGAGAGGTACTGCGGGGAGCGTTGATGCAGGGCTTAATGCGTAATGCAAGCTATCTTGTAGGAAGCTCTTCCTTCAACTGGAAGTCAATTGAGGGCTTTAAGGGCAGGGGATATGTGATCGAACCGTTTGAGGTCGGTGATGAGCCTAGCGGCCAGGTTCAGAACAGATTTGATTGGGGCTAGGTGGGTTTTAGGGGTTTAGGCGAGGATGGCATTACCATAGTCGATTTTCGACAAGACGAGCGACTGAACAACTAGTTTAAAGTCGTCAGCAGGAATAAAGGGTTTTAATTACTTGAGGTGATGGAGTGTGAAGAGCGAGCTTTTGGCTGAATTTTTTATGTGGGGGATAGGAGTAAGGTTCAGGTCAATGTTAAAACCGAGGGATTTAACTGAGTTTAATATAGTGAGAGAGTAGTTGAGTGTGGTAAGGGCAGAGATCCAGGATAGAATGGGGAGCAAGTTGTTCGTAGGGGAGAAAAGAATGGATTTCTGTCTTTTTTTTCGGTTGAGTTTGAGGTGGTTGCAATGGAACCAGGATTGAATTTTACTCAAGGCATCATTGAGGTGAAGAACATCCGAGCGGGATTGAATCTTATAGTAAAGTTGGGTGTCATCGGCGTGTAGGTGGTAATTGATTCCCACTTGTTTAAGGATAAGGGTGTGGGTTCCATGAAGAGATTAAATAGAGAGGGGGGGGAGGATAGAGCCCTGGGGGACTCCTAGGGAGACGGGCAGAGGTTTGCAAAGGCTGTCACAGATTTTAAGTTGCTGAGTTCTGTATTGGAAAAAGGAGGTGAACCATTTGAGGACTGAACCGTTGAGGCCAAAACAATCTTTAAGTGTGTTAAGTAGAGTGGTTAATAGTTTTAGATCTTAGACAAGGTTGGAAGGGAGAGGGTCTTTAGTGTGAGATGACGGTTTAAGTCTGGAAATGACGTTTAGGACCTCAAGTTCAGTGACTGGTTGGAAGTCGTGCCAAGAAGCATTATTTATTTGCTCAAGTATGATGGGGATGGATTCAAGAATAGGGACGATAGGAGGGAATGATGAGGATTCATGAGGAAGCCTAGAGAGTGAAGGAGAATTGGAGGAATTGTCCGGGTGGGGAAGTAGGTTAAGATGGAGGGGAGTTAGGGCAAAAGATTGATCAATTTTGGAGATTTTTTCTGAGAAGTAGTTGGCAATTTCTCTGCATCTCTCAGAGGTGGCAATCACCTTGGGGAGTGCAGAGGATGTTTGGTTTTTAACAATGCTGAAGAGTTCCCTAGGTCTGTTTTTGGCCCGGTCGAGTAGGGAGCGGAAGGAGGAAATATTGGCACTGAGGAAGTATTTTTTGTAGTTGGACCTAGCGGATCTGAGGAGAGGAAGATTAAAGGGGGAAGAGTTTTGCCTCCATATGTGTTCAGTCGATCTAAGTGCGCTCCTCTCATTGTTGAGATCTGGAATGAACCAGGATTTGGAGGAGGAGTTTTTCTGTCATTTTAGTCTGGCTGGGGCAATTTGGTCAAGGACCTCAATGATGGATTTATTAGAGTGTTCGTTGAGGTTATTAGCATTTTGGAGGAAGGAGAGAGTCGAAGTTGAGCTTTAACTTTGGTCTCAAGTTCGCCTAGGGTGATATAAGATGAAGATTCCTGGTCAATTTCATCTGTTTGATGGTTTTGGATGGAGGGGTAAATACAGTGTTAGTTATCGGGAAAAGGTTGAGGTGGGGGTCGGACCAGTCAATTGGAACGATGGAGGAAGAGAGGCCAGCTCATTGCTAGTAATGATAGCGTCAAGAGTGGCACCTTTGGAGTGAGTAGGAGAGTGGCATAGTTGTTTTAGGTCATTGATGTCACGTAGATCAGTGAGGAGGTTAAGCCATAGGATCGTCCTTTTTGTTCCAATGAAGGTTAAAACCGCTGAGGAAGAGGTTTTTAGAGTTGGAAAGTGAGGATTGGTTAGGAAGGTCAGACAATTCTTCTACAAAAGGAAGAGGGTCGCCGGGAGGATGATAGCTTTTGTGTAGTCAAATTGGACGGGAGCCCTGCACTTTAAGTTCCGCTCTGAGAATTTCAAAAGTAGAATGATCGGAGTTTAGCACAGGGGAGAGTTGGAGTTCGTTTTTATAGATTATTGCTAGCCCGCCTCTAATTTTGACAGGTCTATTGTTTCTGAGGATGGAGTAGCCAGGGGGAGAGAGCATATACAAAATAGGAAGAAGAGTGATCTTTAAGCCAAGTTTCAGTTAGAAAGGAGATGTCAATGGATTCACGAAGGATGGTTTACTAAATTTCAATCGCATGTTGGACAGCCGAGCGACAGTTAACCAGCATACAAGTCAGGGGTATAGGGTGGGTTGTGGGGGGGCAGGAGTGGATGGTGGTAAACTGCGGGAGAAGTCTAGGTGAAGCTGGGGAAGTTGGGATTCGGCTAGTCCCAAGGATCACTGGGATGGGTGCCTGTGGGATCAGAGTGACTGACCCTCTGAGCAGGATGGGTAAGGAGAACAGAGGTCAGGGAGGTCAGAGGCGGGGAGGTCAGAGGCGGGGAGGTGGTTCGAGGCGCGGAATGGTCTAAGTGTATCGTTACAGAGGGAGGTAGTATCCCATTGCTGGGGAGAGTAGTGTTTTGTTCAGTACAAAGGGAAATATAAATTGATCACGAAGAGGCAGGACAGTGAATGTAGAGCAATAAGGATAACAAATTGTTAAATAGCTCAGCTAACAATACAGGAGTATGCATCCAAAGTAAAAAAAAAATACAATATGAAGTCGTGATGGGGTAGGGCAATTTCGGAGCACATGGAGCTTTAGGTTTAATAAATTAAACCAGTCCTGATTTTCAAGCAAAGGAGGCGTATGTAAGCTTATGTAAGCTTGAATTCAAGTCAGGTGCTGGTTCCAGCCCAGGGGTCGAAAGGTATGCCAGGAGTCAGGACAGAGGTATGCCAGGAGTCAGGACAGAGGCAGGGTATTTGTCGAGGGAGTGCAGTGTAAAAATCACCATACTGATTATTATGTTTTAATTTGGTTCTTGCAAATTGCATGCTGTAACTCTAAATGGCCTTCCTCGTACTATTTGTGTGCTTTGTGTATGCAACTTGTAATTTTAAGCTTTTATTGTACCAATTCTGGCACTTGCCTATAAAAACCATGAATTTATTATGCTGTAACGTACGTTTTTATTTATTATGTACTGTTTTTTTGCGGCATTTGCACTTTTATGGCCATGGAGGCCAAAATAAAGTTACTTGATGATTATGAGATTACGTTTTTTTGGGGGTTAGGGAAATGGATTAGAGATTTATAAATGTTAAAAAACTTTGCCACAATAAAAAATTTGGATAGTTAAAAATGTTTGCTTTGGTAGGTTAATAATTAAATGAAGACACATATATGATTTATGGTTTATTTTGCAGATAACGAAGGGCGGATAAAGAATATGGTACAGAAGAATAACAAGATTAAATAGAAAAATCAAACAAAAGAAGAAGGATATGAGTTGAAGGGGTATTTATGGGACTGAGGATTCTAGGTTTATTGTAATGTGTTAAAGTTCTGTTTTAGAAGCTTGTAAGAGTTGCTGCTCAGGAGTGAATAAAAGTTTATGCACTGGTTTGATTTCACAGACTAAACATCTGCTCAAAGCATAATAAGAGTCTAGCCCACAGATAGGATTGCGTCTTAGTTCGCTAATTGTATTGCCATCTGGGCAAGAGCAGGAATACTTCTCAGTTCATCCTTACTAACTCACTTTTAGAAAATATATTACTAAAGCATGATGTGGTAGTCCACTGTCATTTAAAGACAGCACATTTTCCATTGAAATTGTGAAAAAGGTTCCCACTAACATGCAGTTTTACTGATAAAACAATATAGTGTATAAGCAATCTGTGGAAATTGGATTTCAGCAAACATTTATCATTTGCACATCACCAAATAAAATGTTCTGATTTGTTTTCAATCTATTTTTTCATCACACAGAATTAAAAAAAAGGTCTTTCATAACTACTGTAATTTATTTTGAAATGTTTATACAGTTCACTTTTTAGCTATTTAAATGTGTTAGAATAAAACAAACATGACATCCTACAGCCACTAATTTCACACATTTTAAACAGCACGTTAGTCATACCATTCACTTTACAAAATCCTCCGTTAGTCATATCATTCACTTGACAAAATCCTCAATTGTTGCAGTCAGAGAAAGAAACATAATTGTAGATGTAAACTGACTTTTTGACCTCTGTCTCTGAGCACACAATAAATGTGACAAGATAAAAACAAGATTTAAAGGTATCTTTAATGCTCCTTAACTTGGCCAGTGAACAAATCTGATTTGCCATTGCGAGCGGGCTAGTAGATTTCTCAAGGCCTGTGGAACCATCTGTTCTTGGCATGCAGTGATGCAGTTTTACATGTTTTGCATACTGCTGCCATCTAGTGTTGGGTCTGGATGTGTGCAAGTTGTTTTTATTCAAAGAAGATTTTCAAGTCACAAGGTCAAGTGACTTCTCTTGGAAATAATGTGCTTGGGCATCAACTCCCATGGATTTTATTTCCTGCGTGAGAATGGAGTATAAGAGTGTCAGTAAAGACAGTCCATGCATATGCAAAGGTAAAAAGAAACTGCAACGGCCACAGATGTCTGGAGAGGAGGGTAGGCTCATGGGAAACTACAGCACTACATGCCACGAACAGTTGGCTTACAAGGTAAGTAACAATCCTTTCGAGGCATGTGTGGCTGTAGATACAAATGTAAAGACTGTAAAGAAGTGCCCATTGAAAGTGGTGGCTAACCTGTGGGTGTTGCAGCTGTTTGTAAACGTATATGTAGCACTGCCTGACCTACATTAGCTTAATGTAACATGTTCGAATGCATTTATTTATCCAGCCGGCAATGGCTAATTTGGATATGTGCTTTCCTTTATTTGGGGGCGAAAAAGTAACAAAGAGTTAAGTTTTGCACAAGTCTTTAGTTCTGTCAATGTAATACATTTTAGCTCTTTTAACATCTAATGTTTGAATAGCCCTTTCCGTGACTGAGTCTGGATGGGCAAGGAATACAGGTAATTCAACTGGTTGGTTAAGGTGGAAATGGGTGACCACCTTCAGGAGGAATTTTGGGTTGGCACGGAGAACCACTCTATTCTTGTGTAGCCGAAAGAATGGTTTTTCTAGAGTTAGTGCTTGAAGGTCACCAACACATCTAAGTCAAGTGATGGCAATTAAAAAAGCAACCTTCCAAGATAGGAATTGGAGGCCATAATTATGTAGGGGCTCAAATGATGGACCCATACGTCTTAATTACTATATTCCAGGTAGGTGCAAGTGGAACTCAAGGTGGAGAGAAATGGGGAGAAAATTGAATTGCTAATGTTTGCCCACTATGCTGGATATATTGGAATGTGAATATAGGCATATAAGTTGAGGGCTGAGAAAACAAATCGCCTTACTGTAGAAGTGGGATTACGTCTTGAAAAGTGACCATATGGAAATGCTCTGACAGGGTGTCACAGATCTAATATTGATCGCAAAGATCCAAACTTTTTGGGGATTAGTTAGTACAGGAGTATATTCCTGACCCCTGAAGTTCGAGAGGGAAAGATTCTACATATAGCTCCTTTGAGCAGAAGAGCTTGAACTTCCTGTTTGAGCAATGTTTGTTGTTCCAGAGATCCAGTGAGTGTGAGGTGGGAATATTTGGAGGTGTGGTGCTGAGCTCCAGATAATAACCATGTTGGATAATGTCCAATACTCACTGACCAGATTCTATGGATTGCCAAGTTGGGAGAAACTGTTGCAATCAGCCCCGACAGGTATGGAATGATCGGGAAAGAAGAAAGCTGCAGTTTTGTGGTGGGTGCAGCACCACGTGGGGAAGCGCATTCGCCTCTACCTCTAGAGTTGTTGACCCTGTATGTGCCCTATAATAGCCTTTGGGAGAGGATTGGTGACCAACTGCTGTGGCATGAGGACGAGGCATCTGAAGGTATTGTTTTTGGGCCCACTCTTTAGGAGCCACGTGGCCCTAGTGTTTGTAATGCACCCATATACTTTGCAACTTCTGGGTTCTTTTTATCTTCTAAAGAGCCTGGTTAACCTGTGGGCCAAAAAGGTGTTCCTTATCAAAAGGGACATTTAGTATGTTTTGTTGAACCTCTGGCTTAAAGACAGATATGCACAGTCAGGCATCCCGGTGCAACAAAATGCTATTATTAATGCCCCTTGCAGCAGTGTCTGCAGAGTCCAGGGCACACCTGATCAGGGCATTAGAAATCAGATTGACTTCAGCTAAAAGCTCTTGCCCTCTCTTTTTATACTCCTCTGGGAGGTGCTTGAGGAGTTCCTTCATTTCATTCCAGTGGACACGATCTTATCTGGATAATAACCTCATGTGTTAGCAAAATGCCAACGATTGCTGACTGCGCAGCTATTCTTTTGCCAGAGACACCAATGAGCTTTTTCTCTTTATCAGGAGGTGGAGCATCACTGGCAGCCTGGGAATCAGCCCTCTTACGGGCGTTGGAGACAATAAGAGTCTGGTGGAACTCATCCCCTGATATAAATAGTGTCAGATGGAGAGTCCTTGTATTTATTCATCGGCTCTGGGTGTGGTAATACAGGCTCGCACAAGATCTTTAAAATGACTGTTTTTATGCTGCATCATACCCTTGAGCACAGGGAGATATTGTATTGCCCCATGTGTAGTGCAAAGGATTTCAAAAAGGAAATCCTCTTCTATAGGCTTCTTATGTAGTGCTAATTGATGATAAGTTGCAGCACTGCCAATATGCTCCTTTGAAGAGGTGGTGTCAACAAGAGGAGATGGCTCACCAGGGTATAGGTCGGGATCAGTGTCCCCGGGAGGGTCAATATCGTAGGATGAGCAAGGATCAGAGGGTTGTGGTGTATCAAAAGTATTATCCCCTGTCTAGTGCCCATCTGGAAATGAATGTGGTGACCCCTGAGGAGTGATATCTAATGAGTCACCCGTAGAATGAGGGGGATAGTGTGGAGTTTGTGGAATTCAAGGGTGGAGGAGATGGATGAGAAGATGGTTTAAGATGGGGCAAGGGACTGGAAGCCTTGTCAGTCCTCTTCTTTTTGGACGGCACTAGCAGATCACTGGTATGTTCGATGAGCAGCTGGTGTCTGGATGGCGCACGAACAAGGGTTTTGGCCAAAATACGCCCAGTGTGAAGGTGTATGTGGATTTGCCTCTGACGGGCATTGAGTTTTTACTGCAATTTGTGGAGAATTGTCTCCATTGAAGTGCCAGAGTCCTGTTTCTGTGCCGATTTAGAAATCTCCAGAGCCGAGACAGATTTCTGTTTCAGTGCCGAAGTGGTCGGTATGAGGATGTAGCAGATCAGCTTGGTACCAAAGTGGGCCGCTTTAGGTGGAGTTTTGGTGCCAAGCCCGAGGAAGGGGCACCCAACTCGGTTTTTTGGTGCCGACCATGGCCTATTGGTGGTCGGGGCTTTATGTTCGGCGGTTACCAAATGTGTTTTTGGTGGCAGTACGCGGACCCGGTGAAAAGGTCCTGCATCTGGCGGTCCGTCTCAAATTTGGATCGCAGAGGCCTCGTGGAGTTCCTCTTCCTCATCTTCAACATCCTGCTGTCTGAAGATGTTAGGCGTATTGATGACCTCCTTTTTGCTGCATCTCCATGCGACGTGCTCTTCGGTTCCATAATGTTTTCTTTGACCTAAATGATCAGCAGGCCTCGCAGTCTTCTCTGTGGTCGGGGGACACGCACAGGTTGCCGACTTGATGTAGGTCGGTCCGTGAGTACTTCATGTCGCACATGGGACAGAAGAGGAAGGGTGTCCGTTCCATCAGCAAGGCATTCTAAACCAGAGCCGAAGGGATGAAAGATAGGCACAGAAAGCCGCTGATAAAGAGCTTCGATCCAACGATCGATGGTTTTCTAGATTTCGAAACGCAAAGGTGGGAACATGTTTGATAACAATAACAACAAGGGTAAGGGTGAATTACGAACCAAAAATAGTCTGAAACAGTCTTGAACCGGAGCACAGTAATACACGTCCGAACCTGATGGCGTAAAGAAAACAATCGAACAATGGAGTAGATGCCCATGCACATGTTTATCAAGAGGAGGAGTCACTTTACCTTGTGACTCGAAAGACTTCTTTGAAGAAAAACAACTTGCACACATCCAGATCCAACACATGCCTCAAACAAATTGGCCCGGCAAAATTGCACGCACTACAATTTAAGTATTTTGACATGGCATACTACACTCCAGAAAGGCGCTGGGTCAAGAGTAGTTTCCCAACTCTCTCAAATGTTCCACCTCACCTGGGAATACAGGAAGATCTGTAAACATTGGTAGAACGCACCTTAGAAACAGTGTTACACAAGCCCTGCCATATTTCCCACACTCATCCTTTTGAGAATAGAGCAGGAAAGGAATGGCTCTCGAGGGCAGAGGATGCTGGTACGGCTGGGGTCTACTACTACTCAAAAAGTACATGGAAAAGAACTGGAGAGCGGACAGACTCACACGATATCCGAAAGGAAGAGAGGAATAGATATATAGATATAGATGCACAGACATCGAAAAAGCAATATACCAAACACAGGAATGGCCAAACAAGCATAGGAAGATAATGGTCTCTGTTTGATCACTTCCACATTTCATCTCTGCAGGCAAAAAAACAACGCAACTAGCATAGCAACATGTGCCAAAATTGTTTTGTTCACTCATCACTCTCCACACAGTAAATAATAATCCTGCATTTTGATTGTTGATGTGTTTCTCTTCCTTTTGCTTATTATAAATGGGATTATCCATTGATGTATTGTGATATGGCTAAAAGGACCATCTCCCTGCTATGTAACCTTCCATAATGTATATCTATAAAGCACACGTTCATTCCAGCAGGGTTATCTTGGAACTGATATAACAAGAAATTACGTTTGTAACCCAGCTCACTGGTACTCATTTTGTCAACCTCCGAAGGATGAAAGGCTGAGTGGACCCTATGGCATTCGAACCCGTAACTATGCCGTCAAACAAAGATTTCTGCAGTGCATGCATTCGCCCACTGAGCTACCAGACCTAGCTTTAATGTAATATTATAAAACCTAATAAAATCTGTGGAGCTGGAAAACATGGCAGCCGGCTAGTTGCTGGCTGCGAGTGTTCTCCGAGGCGGGTGGTGATTATGTGTTTTTTTAGCAGAATTTGGCTAGTAGTAGTAAAATGGAGTTCGGAAGAGGTTGTAATTCTGAGTTTAGGGGCCAGCGTGGGCACTTCAAACGGTAGAACTTACCTGGTTCTTTTGACGCTGGTAGTGTATGGCGGTAACGATTCCCGAAGCCGAGTGAAGTCTGGCGAGGCGGGAGGAGGACGCGGAGGAGAATCCTGCGAGTCGAGTGGAAGCTCAGCTGGGAGAGAGCGACGTCTGAGGTCGGGAAGGGTTGTCGAGCCGCGGCCAGGATTATATTCCGAGGGGGCGGACGGGAAGAGGCAGGCAGGCTGACAGAAGAATCGATAAAAACACGGAGGATCATCCTTGCATGCTAGAGGGAATATGTGGAAATATGTGGTACACTTGCTGAAGAGTGAGCTTCAATTGGACGAGACAGAGGAGGAAATCTCTAGAGATATTCAGAGAGTACATAGAGATCCCTTCAGGTTGAACCCTAACCGTGCTAAACCTACGAGAATTTTGATACATTTGATGACGTTTACCTTGAAAGAGAACAACCTAGTGAGTGCTCTTAAAAAGAAAACGTTGGATGTGGATGGTGTTCAGGTTGAGGTAATATCTGATCTATCGACTGTTACTGCTAATAGACATGGGGAGCTTGGGAAAAGGATGGAGTCGTTAAGGAAATTGTAGGCTTGAGTACAACTGAAATTCCCAGCTCTTTTAAAAGTGATGTGGAATAAGAAGATGCACTCCTTTCGTTTTGCAGATAATGTAGATACATTTTTGAAACAATGTCAACCTGGTAATATTTGATGCATGTAGTTTTTGGTAATTTTTCAGGGTGATCTTTTGGGGATTATTACTCGCTTATTTTCCGTTAGGATATAATGTTTGTTGAATTCACTGCCCGTTTAAGGGGCATTCATAGTGCTTAATAGCCATGGGTAGTTGGAAAGGGTTTTCCAGGGAAAGAGGGGGGGGGGGGGGGGGGGGGAGGGGGGGGGAAATGTAGAAAAATCCTCAGATGCATTTTGGTTGTCACTGGAAGGGAGGGTGTGAGATTCTTTTTTCTTTGGTGGGGATGAGTAGGGGCAGTTCAAATGAGTTGACAATAAGTGATAGCACATTAGCTTCAATCTGGAGGTTGAATCGAACGATTCATTCTGAACAGAAGACCGTGGAGGTTCCGAAAGAGGAGACAAAGGAATTTTTTTAAAGGAACCAGGGTTCAGCCAAAATGAAGATTGATTGGGATGCATAAAAGGCATATTTGCGAGGAAGTCTAGGAGCTTTGGCAGCTAAGAAAAGGAGATTATATGAAAGCATTGTCTCAGATTTAGAGGAGAAGATTTGTAATCTGGAGGCGGGCCTAGTAAACGTAGGAAACAGGGGGGCTAGAGAAAAGGAGATGAAAGATTTAATTGATTTAAAGTCAAATCTAGCGGGAATTTTGAGAGAGAGAGAGAGAGTTAAAGAGAAGTGGGAGGCTAGTCAGCTTGCTCATTTTGAGCATGGTGAGGGCTGCAGCAAGCTTTTAGCATGGAAGACAAAGAGTGACCAAGTTCGAAATCTGATTAAAGAAGTAAAGAGTGAGACGAGTACGATGATCACAGATAATAAAGGAATTGCTGCAGCATTTCATGGGTATGTCGGGAAGGTTTATCAGGAAGATCTGGTGGTTGAAGACCAGGCAGTGTTGCGATGGGTGGTATTATTGTACCCCCTATCGGATGATTTTAAGGACATCTTGAATCGAGAGATATCTGAGGGAGAGGTTGAGGTGGTTATAAGAATGGGGGACAAAAGGCAAGGCACCTGGGTCAGATGGCCTTCCTGCTGAAGTTTATAAAACTCTAGTTGGAATTTTAATACCCATTAAGAAGCAGTCATTTAATGAGATTTTCGTGGGAGATAGCTCTTGGCCCCCTTCCTGGAATGAGGCCAATATAACTCTAATACCTAAGCCAGGGAAATCACCAAAGAGCGTGGATTCGTATAGGCCTATCTCCTTATTAAACACCGATAATACGTTTTTTGCAAAAATGATTGCAGGAAGGTTGAATAGCGTTATTTCACAGTTCGTTCATGAGGATCAAAAGGGTTTTATTAGAGGTAGACAGTTGAAAGAGCTGACCTTTTCTCTCAGTGGCTCCAAAGATATGGCCTCTTAATATGATCTTCCCTTGGCGGTTATCACACTGGATGCCGCCACAGCTTTTGATCGAGTCAGCTGGGTTTATCTGCATACTTTAAACACCTCAATCTGGGAGTAAATCTGTGTAAAACCCTGTCAGCTATGTATGGGGCGAATGGGGTGTTGACACAGCCAGTACGGATTAAGCGTGGTACCAGGCAAGGGTGCCCGCTGTCACCACTCCTGTTTGACTTATATATGGAGACACTGGCACATAAGATAAGGATCTCCAAGATTATTGTGCCTTTTGAGTTTGAAGGCTGGTCCAAGAAGATTGGATTGTATGCAGACGATATAATAATCTATACCCCTAAACTACAACAAAGCATGAGCTGTCTCCTAGATATAACTAGTGAGTTTGGAAAAGTTTCATGTTATGACATTAACAAGGAGAAAACAGAAGTTATGGCCTGGAATATAAATACTGAGGGAATTTCTTGTAAAAAAGATATGAGGTATCTTGGAGTTAGGATAACCCATAATATATCAGATCTTACGAAGACTAATATTAATAGGCTTAAAAAGGAGATGAGTGCTAGTTTACGGGGAAGGTCGCATTTACCACTCACACTGTTCGGCTGTGCAAATCTGGTGAAAAAGATTATCTTGCAAAGCTAACTTTCATATTCGAAACAGTCCCCTTGACTTTCAAAAAGGAATGTTTTTTAAGATTACAGGGTGAGATTAGCACTTTTTTTTGGGCATCAAAAGGTCCGCGCCTCTCTTGGAAGAAGCTTAGGAGAAGGTTGGCGAAGGGTGGTCTAGCCTTGCCGGACTTGCAATTTTATTCGTGGGCTTTCTTGTTGAAAAATGGCAGGATGTTACTAAATATCACGACTGATATGGAAATTGGCAAAATGTTCGGAGCGATGCTAAAGAAGCAGAACTATAATGAGAATGGATTCATGTATAAATTTCCTGATCCAAAATACTTCAAGAAGGAAATAGCACTGTGGTACTGGCTTATGCTAGAAATGGAGGACGGTCCTTTTACGTTACCAGAGACTCTGTGGGGAGACTGCTTGCCAGAGATCGCGACGGAAGACCAATGGCAAGTAACAATGTCTATGCTTTATAAAATAGTAAATCCCGCATATTGATGAAGGAATCATTTTTTAACAGTGCACAGGGCTCACTGGACTCCACGAAGACTTTCCAAATTCGGCTGAGGAGGTGTGGTGGTGTGCCCCAAGTGCAAATGCCCAAATGAAGATGATCTGCACATGTTTCTACGGTTCCAGATGATTCAGGCTTTTTGGGTGCTCTAGGGTTGCAGATCAAGGTAAGCCCTGAGTTGGCTATATGTGGAAGAATGGATCTGCAAGGTAAGGGCAAAGATGACAAAGCAAAGCTTATTTTTTATGCTATTCTTTTGGCACGAAGAGAGATATGTAAACAATGGGTCTCTCCGGTACCTTCAACAGAGCTCGATTGGTTACGATCTATGAGATTTATTGCAAAATTGGATATTTCGGATTAGACTAGGAAAATATATACATTTTGGAATCGTTTTTTGGCACGATTTGGGTGAAGGGAAGGGTGTTTTGCCTTCTAGGAGTTAAAGGTCCAAAGATTAAGCCTTTGCCTACCTCGGCCGGTGAAAGTCTTCTTTGTTAACTGGGAAGATGTGGGGAAAGGGTCTGATTTACTGTGGAAGGCGGCTCCCCGGCTCTATCGAGGGTGCCCCCTAGAGGGGAGCCTCTGTTCTAAACAGCTTTGATCTAACCCCCCCGTATCTAGTAAATGAGGCTGAAAGCCCAGGGTGGTTTCGTCGAGTAATGGGCAGCAATAAGGCAAATGATTAAAAAAATATATATAAGAAAAAAAGTTTTTTTTAAAAACCGAATAACATCTGTTATTAAAAATGCAGACCTAGCATGCACTCTTGGTGTAAATCTAGTTTGGTACATTAGATTGCAATGTTTACCACTTAAACATGGAACTGTCAGGGAGGGCTGGGTGGGCCCATTGGATAACAGTGACTAGCGTGATGCGAAAAAGGCCTAGAGATGGTTCTTTCCTCCTGTCTGTGCCTCGTCTTGTTGAAATACTTCCACATGGCCTTGGAGACTCAAGAAGATTAGGACACTCACTAGTTTAACCTGCCCCAGACGCGCTAGTGATGGTTGTGGGTTCTTCCATATGGTCTGGGAATTTCCTGTATTGCCCACTACTGGGCTAGGGTCTTCTCTACACTCTTTCAGATCATAGACGACTGATCCCTGTGTAGCTCTACCTGGGATCCTGGAAGGCGTGGGGGACCCTAGGAGATAAAGCACAATGGTGGGCACTGGTGTAACCATAGTAAAAAGAACCATCATGTAACACTGAACTTGACTCATGCCACCTCCATGGCCAAGTGGAGGGTGGCAATGGACTGGTGTGCGGAACTCGAGGGACTAGTGTATACGGCAAGGGGAAGCCCTTACAAACATCAAAAGATTTGGGGGAGATGGTGGGTGTATTACAATATACTAGGCCCTGAATAACATCATACATTATTTTCAATATGAGTTCAGTTATTCTCGCGTGAGGATCAAAGAACCATGTACGTTATGTGTATCTTCGTCTCCCTTATTTGTGTGTTCTCCCTTCCAGGTATTGTTTTTTGCCAAAAATATTAACATTTTGTTATAAAAAAAACATACAATTGTCATTGTTGGGAATTGTAGGTACGTTCTCTAAATAGGTCTGTCAAGGCTAGGTCAAGGAAAAACTGAATGGTGTCTTAACTGCTTTAAGAACTGGTCCTGGCCCCAGAGAATAAAGCAGTGACCAAAGTCTCACTGTTGAATGGGCCTAGATACTTATCTGAGGTTTATTTAAAAAAATGTCAGAATGTTTTCTAAAAGTTCATCAACAATCACAAAAATCAACAAAGTCTGATCGAGTGCTTGCAAGCAACCTGGGAACGTGATGCCAACTGCTGATTTTTCCAATCAAAGTATTAACGTTTGCATGACTCAAGCAGAGAATGTTCCCAGAGAAGTTTCTCACAGTACTATATCAAGGACATATCAGACTGTCTGCCGTTCTTGTTTTAACAATGTATCTGTTCACTTATTCAACTGCATACTGTGAGAATACTGAATCCAAATGTATTTCTATCGTAAGAACCTTCTCTAATGCATATTGTAGTACTTTGTATCCTTTAGTTTGTTCCCTATTGGTACAAGGTCCTTAAAACCATGTATTCCTACATAATGTAAGGAAGTCTTTCTCTAAAACCATATAAAAGGATGTGCATTTGTTTAACCAGGAAACCCCTTTCTCCTTAATCTTAGAAGGCAAATCTATGCCGGATTTCACCTAGAATCTCTACTGAGTTCTTTGTACCTGTGATTATATGGTTTGCTGCTTATTATTCTGATGGCGTGTTCATTGTAATTTGCCAATTAATTCTTTATATAAAGCCTTTAAAGACCAAACTTGCCTGTCATTCTTAAGAGAATGTTTCAGCATTTATGTGAGTTACATTTAAAGACATTAAGAGACGGCTTCAGTCGGGGAGCACCAAAGTCCTTATCGGGACTACACTGCTGTGGATCGAGTCAAGCGCAGACACATTAATGAAAGTATTCAAGTAAAAGGAGCATATAGTGCAAAAAACTTAATCTGGACTGGTGGAAACATTTAGGTGTTTCACTTTTTGCATCCTGTAGTCTCAAGGTTGAAGTGTGCTGAAACGACTCCAGGCTCTGTTTGATATTGCATACTACTGCTTCTTCAACGAATATACTGTAGGTTAACTGTAAAATTGCCTAAGGCCTTCACAGTTACAAATGTAATCAGTGGACTACAAAACAAAAATATATCATTACTGCAGATCTTGAATATGCCTATATGACGAGCTGTCAGGCTTGAGCTCACCTGTATTTATTTGAAAAAATAAATTAAACTCAATTACTACTTCGGGTCTTGAGGTAACAACTGGTATGATTTTACCAGCGAAATCTGAAATAAACTCTTTCAGTCTTGTAAAAAAAAAAAAAAAAGAAAAAAGAAGGAATTCACACTTATACTTTTTTGAGCAAGAAGACAATTCTTGTGCATAATTACATTTCCTGGTTTGGCATTAAGGTCAACTGGCATATGATATTGAGCTCAAGGGAACCGGTTAGCAGTTCTAAGGTTTTCCACATGAACGAGCACAAACAGGGGAAAAGTAATTTAGGGAATTGGATGATCTGGATACAAATTGTTGATCAACCTTCTATGATAAGAATGGTAACCAAAGTCCATAACAGGGAAAACTGCCAGTTCACTTTTTTAATATTTGAGGCAAAGATGCTTAAATTGAATTGGGAAGTGCCTTGAAATCATGCCAGCAAGCGGGCACTGATCTGCACCCACTAGAAGTGCCATGTACATAAATTAGACTAGATGTTTGCAGGTTCTGGATAAAACATGGCTAAACACCCTGGAGCCCTGTACTGCTATAGGCTCCCTGTTGGTCCTGCTTGGAAACGTTCAAAGTAAGTAATGAAAGGAATGGTAATAACAAAGGTCCACAATTGACCAACAGTATTGGCATATCCCATGACTTGGCCTAGTGCTTTTGAATACCCGTTCAAGTAATTGCAATACAATATATCCGCACAATGACGAAGGAATTCTGCAAATTAACTTCCGCAAATGAAGTGAACCTGGAACTTGACTTGTTCCACTCAGAAATTATCACAAACCCACAAGTCATAAGGTAAATTAGGGCTTCTGCAAAAAGTGTCCAATCGCCCTCTAGACAGCTAAAACCAGCTGATGCAAAACACATAGCCGACCCTACGCCTGAATCGCACCATGCCCTACACCTTAAGCAACAACAGAACAGGGAACATCTCAGGCAGGAAACAACGCTAGCCCTTACAGCGACCAGACATAGAATCTACGATGTGGGGGATCAAGCAGGGAGGCTACTGGCCTGGCTGGATAGGCGAGAGCGTGGCTCTAGAACTATAGCGCAACTGCGAACTGATGACGGCAGTCCCACGTCTGCCCCGCGAACAATAGTGCAAACACTAGCTGGACATTTCCAGGAGGTGTACACGCCCTCATCGAGCATGTCGGACGCAGAGGCAGCGGCCTTTTTACAAGACATAACAATGCCCAAGCTCACACAGGAAGCATCCCTGGAGCTCGAGGCAGATCTCACGGAGGAAGAGTTGCACAAGGCAATTAGATCCCTGCAGCCGGGGAAAGCAATGGGACCCAATGGGATCCCAATAGAACTGTACAAACTAATGGCAAACACTATCTGCCCACACCTGCTCAACATGTTCACCGACAGCCTAGATAGAGGTGAATTGCCATTGGACCAGCGAATGGCCACTACAGTGGCTATCCCGAAGCCCGGGAAGCCGCCATCCGAATATACATCCTATCGCCCAATCTCGCTGCTTAATGCGGAGGCTAAAATACTGACTAAAGTGCTTGCGAATAGACTGCTGGTGCACCTCCCGCAACTAGTTCATCCAGACCAATCAGGCTTCATGACAAATAGAAACACGGCGCTCAATCTCAGGCGACTGCATGGTTTGTTGGCTCGGGCACACACCCTGTTGGAACAGTCGGTGGTCATCTCCCTGGATGCGAGAATGGCCTTCGACATGGTGGAATGGAACTACCTTTTTGCATCCCTGCAATACTTGGGCTTTGGCCCGAAGTTCTGCGCATGGATCCGTCTCCTATACACCAAACGTCTAGCATGTGTGGCGGTGAATGGCCACATGTCAGACGCGGTGCCGCTGGCGAGGGGAACACGTCAAGGATGCCCCCTGTCGCCGCTTCTTTTTGCATTGGTGTTGGAGCCCCTCGCGGCGTGGATTAGGGAAACCCCTTTGTTGAGAGGTGTCGGTGGGCAGAGGGATGGGAAGCCGAATTTCCCTCTACGCAGACGACATTATAGTGTACCTCAGCAACACTGAAAATTCGATTCCACTGCTTCTTGAGATGTGCAATACTTTTGGAAAGATCTCTGGATATACGATCAACTGGTCCAAATCGGTCTCATATACAATGCAGGGACCTGCGCCACGGCTCCCTTCGGGCTGCCCATTGGTGGTGTCCCAGGACTCCTTCAAATATTTAAGTATTCACATAACGGTGGACCCAGCGGAATTTATTGTCAAGAATCTGGTGCCGCCTCTGGAGCGCTTACGGAGAGATGTTATACACTGGGAATCACACCCCTGACGCTGCTGGGAAAGGCGGCGTTATTTAAGATGATGGCCTTGCCAAGGTTTTTGTACGCACTGGAAAACACGCCCTTCCCGGTTCCCCTAAAATAATTCAAACAAATAGCAGCGCAAGTTTCGAAGCTACTATGAGGCAACAGACCGGCGCGAATAGCACAAGCGAAACTGCACAGAGGATGGTATGACGGTGGCATTGCACTCCCTAATATCCACTTTTTCTATTGGGCTGCACATCTCAAGGTTGTCAATCAATGGATTCACGCGCCACAGATAAACCCAGCATATATGGCAGATAGGGCACAATTGGGTACGGGAAACATGCTAGCTCCCTTATATAATAAAGGGAAAGCTATGAGACTGACGGGACCGACAAAACACACGGTCATGCTCTGGCACGCGGCACAGACACGGCTGGGATGGAGGGGGATCATTACCAAACTAACCCCACTCTGGGACACTAAGCAACTGTGGACACTGAGGAACAGCAAAGGAGTCTAGCAATGGGACACCATAGGCATATCCATGGTGGGTGACCTGTGGGACAAGGGGACGGTCATTCCATTTGACCAGCTCAGACAACAGTACGAGCTCGCACATGCCGAGACTTTCCGTTACATACAAATACGCCACGCACTGTTAGAAATAATACCACAAGACACAGAGGTACCTGAGGCCTCCCCATTAGAGGACATACTGCTCACAGATCACATGCCAAAGCGCTCCACATGGTTTACCTACCGCAAACTGATTAATAATCTGCCAGACCCCAATAAGAAACTGGGAGACAAGTGGGCGACTGACATTGGAGACATGGAGGAAACAGAATGGCAGGAAGCCTTGGCCTCACCAAAAGAGGTGGGTATACCAGCACGGCTAAGGCTTGTGCAACTTAAGATCCTACACCGCACATACCTCACCAGGAGCACACTACATAAAATGGGCAGGGCACAGCATCCGTACTGCCTTAGGGGATGTGGGGATGAAGGCTCCCTCTTTCAAACGATCTGGGATTGTCCCATGATAGCAGACTACTGGCGGAAAGTAGTGCGTACTATATCGCAGACTGTAAATGTTTCACTGGTGCCAGAACCGCGTAGGTGCCTCTTGAATATGTGGGAACCCAATGACCTATCGAGACATGGGCAGACATGGGTAACATTAGGCCTAATAGTTGCAAAGCGAAGTATAGGGGGTTGTGGAACTGCCATCATTGGCGGCCTGGTGTTAAATGTTAAATGTTATGATAATGCTTGAGCATTATCTTGGCTAGAGTCTTTTGAAGATCCATATCCGCACCGTCATTTGATGGTTTGGGCGGTGTTGGGATTGAATACCAACTCCCACATGACGATACTCCGCCAACAAGGGTGGTCTGATGGGAATTTCTCAGCCAGATAAGATTTTGGTCCAGCCATAATCCAAGGCTTTTGATCTCGGATTTGGGGGTTGGGGGCTTACCCATACATGGGGGCCATAGAGAGTCCGGACGAGAATGAGACTGATTCCCCATTACCAGTATCTCCGTCTTGTCACTATTGAGCTTCAAGTGAGATCTGTTCATCCAGCTGACTATGTCTCTCAGGCAGGAGTAAAGGATATGGACCTCACTAGGTCGGCTGAGAGAACTGTATATATAAACCCCAGATGCCCCCGGAAATGGACTAAAATATGGGCAGCTTGGAACACGTACAGGGGGGAAATATGCGACCCGATGCCAGAATCTGATGAAGATAGCTCTGATGAGGAACTTGAAGAAGGATAGGGGAATTGGGGCGGAAGGGCCACTCTTGAAGTGAGAAATGACCAGCTGGTGGGTGGTGGAATTCAAAGAGGTGTTATGTCTTGAAATATTCCTGATTACTGTAACCTATGAATGTATACATGCTGATTGTCTTGCCGATGCTTTGAATTAAAATATAAAAACAGATTTAAAAATAAATAAATAAAGGAGGGGCAAAGTAAAATAAATTGTTTACTAAGGAGATATGGAGAGCTAAGAAAGGTCAGGGGAGAACAGGAACAAATAATAATGAAAGACTCAGCTAAAAATGTATTGTGCGTAAAACAAACATATTATGAGAAGAAGGCAAGGCTGACCGATTACTACAAACTCAGATAAATACAAACTAGAAACCACATCAAAGAAATTTAAGATGAAGAAGGTGTGTTAAATATGAGTACATCATATAGTACTATCAATTTGTACTCCTATTCAACAAGAAAAACCTAGAACTGCATATACAAAGCAAATATTAGAAAGACTATACCCCATCTGGAGACCATATTAATTTTTAATCCCTCGAGGTCAAGATCACCACAGAAGGAAAGTGGCCATAAAAAGAATGCCAAGTCGGAAAGCCCCAGGCTCCACCAGCTTCTACGCATAATCGTTTTAAGAACTGACTGGCTGGTCTATTAAACCAAGTCTTTAATCGCTTTTTAATAACAGGCTCCGTGACCGAATCAATGCTCGACTCAAACTTAATTATACTATTTAAATCACACAAAGACTGAGCATTTTGCACTTATTATAGGCCTATCGACTCATTCAATTGTGATGTGAACATCCTCACATCAATTCTGGCCTTATAACTTCACAAAATCTGTTCCCTTGATGATCTCGTCACGCTGATCAGGCTTTACAAATGATCATCACACAAGTGATAAACCAAGGCTTGACATAACCCTAGAAGATGTAGCTGAGAGGAGAAACTAAAAAAGGGTCCTTTTCTCGCTCAATGTGGAGAGGGCCACCAACAGGGTTGACTGGCACTATATAACAGAAGTCCTAAACTAAACAGGAGTGGGCCCAATAATGAAAACACACATTCACTTCAACTACCGCAAGCCAACAACAAAAATAAAAATGAATTAAGAGCTCTCTGAAACAATACCAATAACAAGGGGAACAAGCCAGCACTGCCCCTTATCACCTTTGGTATTCATCCTGTCACTGGAGCCCTTGTTTCAAAGAATTCTCAGAAATCCTAAGGATTAAAGGCATGTCTAAAGGCAACAAAGAACACACGCTGGTAGGGTTTGGCGATGACATTCTGTGCTTCGTTATCATACCGGAGGAATCCTGTGATGGTTCAGGACCATCGGACAGCGGCGACCAACCCAACATGGCTGCCGCTAGCACCCAACCCCAAAGAGGTAGCGGTCTAGCTGACGCGCTACGTCGGGTGGACGTGCCCCATGAAGAGGAGTGGTGGGAGGCGAGAACGACGTCAGGTGTGATCGAGCCGAGTTCAGGAGGAGGAGAGGCAACAATGCGACCGGACCACGAGGAAGAGTGGAGAGCGAACAAAGGGAGTAAAGCAGAATAGGAGGATGGCGTCTGGAGTGGAGGCGGGAAGAAGACGCAGGACCCACTCACTAACCGGGAGGAAGAAGGAGAAGACCGATACCGCTCAAGGAGCACTGCGCACAAGACCGCTGCTTTCCCAGAGGACGTGGAGGCTGGGTCTTCCATCACCACGGCCCAGGAGGGTCATGGAATCAGGCAAGTACCAAACGCATGCACTTTTTCTGTTAAAGGGTGTGGGCACGTTCAAAGGGCACCAGGGAGTGAGCACCGATATCCCTACACTAGGTACCCACAACGTTACGGCTCTGGTGGTGGTGCACTTTTTCCCTTCCCCTTTCTCTGTTGAAAATCACAACAGTAGCATGAGCCCCTTTGTGTTTTCTTTCTTTTTTTGGGTCAACGCTCGCCTGACACTCCGGGGAAGAAGCCAGGAGCACAGAGACATAACGAGCCAAGGAAAATGACCCAACCTAGCCAAAACGCCCTCCCACCCACAGACTTAAAAAATATGTACTTATATGGATGATGTACTGTTAACATACCCTTTCCCGCAGTAAAAGAAAGAAGAGAAAAGAGCAACTTCTTGTGACTGAACTAGCTAAAAGGAGGAGTGGGAGGTCCAGGTCGGGGCCCCACAGCCACACATCCCTTCCAACTTTAATGGAAGAGCTTGTTCCTTTCGTTGAAGTCTACTTATTCAAGATAAACTATTCAGTCCCAAAGAAAAGAATGTCAAATGCCATTAATACATAATGAATTCACACGAACTCAGTGGCCCATTAAATATCAGAGTATAAACCAACCCCAGGAGACCTCAAACATGTACCGAAGCAACATCCACTTCTGCCCCCATTCCTGCAAACACTTACAAACAAATGGGGAAGTTTAGAAATAACTGAGATGGAAAGAGTCACAAGCATGATTATGAATTTTCTTCCCAGCTACCCATAAAATTCTACAAGAAGGTAAAACACCAAATCCCCCAAAAACTACCCTTGGTTTGTAGGAACAGAACCCAGAGTCACTAAGAACCCATAATTTTGCATCACAAGGCAGGGATGATTAGGATTTACAAATACAAAAACATACATTAAAGATGCCCAAATAGCCTAGGAACTGGACTGAAACCATAACCAGGGAGAAAAACTGTGGGTACAAGACAAGTGGAACACAATATTTCCCCTGTCTCCCTGCACTTCCTATTGTGGCACCCACCCACAGCCAGACCAGGCAACCAAAGCCTCATGCACTCCAACCAAATCCTTAGTATTGGCGACAGACAGTAAGAGAGAATGAGGCCATAATCGTTCCCTCCCCAGTGATGCTAATCACATATAATCCTGATTTTAAACAGGGAATTATCAGGTATGAGCTTTAGGTGATGGAATCAATACAACCCACCACCTCTAGGAGACTTATTCTCACAAGGGACACTTTGTTTGAGGGTATAGATTTATGAACACCTAGATTTAAAACAAAAAGGCTCAGCGAAATCACCAGGCAAACACTGGCAAGGTAAGAGAGCTGGCGGGAAGAAAAATAACTCAAAGAGACAGTGTTGACAAAAAAGAAAAGGCATCACAAGTCTCTACCACCACAGTAATCTACAGCCGGTACACAATTATATGACTAATTGGGAAAAAGATTAGAGCTCGAGAAACTAATAATAACCTGAACTAAAATATGGCCAAGGGCAGCTAGGTTATCCATTTGTGCACAGCATAAGACCATGCATATAAACTGAAGACCAGATGGCACTTAGCCCCAATAAGACTGAAATGAATGTTCGGGAGTCCAGACACTTATTAGAACAACTGTGCCGAGAGTAACATTGATTCACATGGGGGTAGGTCCTGATAATATACTGAAAAGATATGTTATTGCTCATTAGAGAAATAACAGGTGTTTACCCTCCCTCTTCAACTCTTGATTCTCCAATTTTGGATCCAGATGAGAACAGGGTCTACCCAATAACCACTCAAATAGGCAACTAATCTACTACTTGGTGCTTGTAATAGCACGTCAGGAAACGCCAGACCAGTTTAGCACTGAATTTGTGGTGGGAAAGGTATGGAACACATATGATATGTTATAGGATCGATAATGTTGAGATAGACCGGGTGCCACTTAAGACTCATACGAAAACAAGCCAAGTTTTTCATGGGACCCAGCATGTATGCAGACACTATGCCACAGCTTACAATGGAAAATGTCTACATCTTCAGACAGCACGTAGTAATAAGACCAACACCAATCTGATCTCCAAAATGCTTGACGGATGGAAAGAGAACATAGAAACACACAAAAGATGAAGTTGAAATGATAGCGACAAGAATGTGAACCGAGGATTCTGGATAATGTATTGGAGTGTAAATCCTATATCACTATGAATGTGAAAGAAAAATCTAAGATATAGTGGCCATACAAGTTTGTAGGTTTGCCAAATGGCAGTGAATGCAAGCTCCATATAAGCGGGAAAACATGGCATAGCAAAGGGGTGGATGTGATCTCAGCTGTATGTGAAATACACTCTCACTTAAGAAGAGAAATGCCTAAGAGCCATAACGAGACATATTTCAATCCATTATATCGGAAGAGGAGTTACATACATGTATCAATTCAGAGTTTACAAAGCATTGGTGATTGAATTCAAACTTTACTTTCTCATCACCAACCCTATACAAGAACCTCTGTGAGAACTTCATGTTATTTTTATAATAAAGATTGCCACAATCAGACCTTACAATGCAATATCACTTTTCAACCTGCACCCATACTATAATTTTCCCTCAGAATCCCCCCTGTAATTTCTCACCTGCCCTATCATCCTAAATTGCAAGAATCCTATATCCTTCGAGCGACCTCGCCCAACCAATTTTTCCAGAACACAAGCCATCAACCATGTAACCCCAATCTTGGCACCCGTCATTATTAAACCCAAAGGTTCACATTTCGCAGGCTAAGTGCATTAAAAACTAAAACATAGATCACTCCAGTCCTAAAACATAGCACTAAACCACGGTTAACATTGGAGTCTTGCCTTGCATTGCCAAAGAACATGAGTAGGCTGTGACAGCTGAACATCCACATTAATAATAATGTTTTGTTGGGTAACTTTTAATTTGGCTTCAGTCACTGCTGGGGTATTGAAATTACACTCACTAAAATGGAGTAGGAGCTCCTAATCACTAGAGAGAAAGGGTAGACATATGCTTTGATCCTGCTAAACATTTTGGTGAACTCCAATCCAACAACCACAAAGTCCTGTTCGATCATCTGTCTTCATACAAATGGTGCTTCACGTCTTTAACTTCCTTTTTTTTTTTAAAGAGACCAAAGGGAAAGCAGTGAAGGAAGCCTTGTGTTTGTTTAACAAGGGAGAACACTAACTCCTACTGAGAAGATTACATCGTTTTTTGACAGTCAGGAAGAGCACTGTCAAGATCGTTCCCGTGACATTTTTGAAATTTTTTAAAAATGTTTGAACATTTTGTCTGACTTAGTTCACATGTGCACGTAAAAGGTTAGCAACATATCAACGAATGATTGCCTGGTCATTCCATGGCCTAAATATTGGTCAGTCCACTGAAATTCTACTTTGCAATCAAAAACTATACCAGGAATGTTCATGATAATGTTTGTGTCGGCATCAATCTGTGATCTGATTAAGCCATAATGCTAGTCAGTACATCAGTAGCACCTTAAAAGTTGTCTGTGTGTTGACCTAAGCTGGCTTCATGATGTAAAAATCACCACTGAGACACCAACAGATGCTAGGAAAGTAAAAGATCCCTAGAAATACTGCTTTTAACATACTTTGAATGGGTTTTGGATCCACCCTTTTAAACCATTGGCTTTCTTTAACTAACATTTTTCTACCATCGGCTTGAGACTCAAGCTTTCATAGCTCAGACTAGTGGACTAGTGGATTGACCATCTTTTCAATAATGCTACTGACTGTTTGGATGTATCCTTTCACCTTTATGTGAGTGATTGCATTAAGCTGCAAGAATAACTACTTTACAAATACAGCTCTCTTTGTGTTCCTGCCAGCTCCATCCTGTGTGGCCTGCTCTGTTACTAGGGTACTTTGCCTCTCTATTGCATCCCGCTACGCCGTACTCCCCTGGGTGGTCCTCTGTTTCCTGCCCACTACCTTCTGTTATCTCCACTGTGTTCCTCCCTTTCCTTAGGTCTTTACAGCTTTTCACGAGTGCCAGCAAGACAGATTGTTTTTATCTCAATTTTTATAGAGACAAAAAGATGGGCCTTACAGAAGAATTCCTTACCTTCAATACCATCCTCTTTTCGTTTCTATATCCAAAACGGTCAGTTGAAAATAAAGCCTTCCATTAAAGTCCTTCCTATCTTACTAGGTGATAGAAACAAAAGAAGGATGATAATCAGGACGTACTTACCATTCAACTTTTATTTGAAATAGAAACAAAAACAGGACTGTACAGTAGCTGCCCTTCATATCTTGTCTGCCTTTAATGTACTTATGCTGCATGCGTTAGCACATTATACCAAGACCTTTTGACGTTGCCAATGCTTGTTTAACTAAGAAGTTGAATCATCAGCTTCTGCTACTGCGAACATTTGTGTAGTAAAACACATTTTTTCATATTAAGAAATCTAGTATAAAAGTAGCAAAACTCAAAGTAAGTGCTACAGGTAGTTACTGAGGTGGCTTGGTGAGCAAAATAACGATGGATTAAACCCAGATCTGTGACTGGGGGTGAATGTTTTGCCATTGTGCAACATTCCGTCCATCATCTTGTGTGTTTTGCTGTTCACCCTATGTGGGAAGGGTAAGCCCAGACGTGGGTCCCTTGCTCACTAAGCCACTGGAGTCAAGCTATCCTGGCTGAAGACGGCTGATAGCCAGAAACCGGTCCTAGGATGCTTGATTCTGGTCCAGGAAAGACATGACTAGGCAGTTCGGGCTGGACTGTTCCCATGAGGCACAGGGTCAAGACTGATTTGCATATGGCCATGTCTGAACTGGGGTGGCTTGGTGAGCAAAATAACGATGGATTAAACCCAGATCTGTGACTGGGGGTGAATGTTTTGCCATTGTGCAACATTCCGTTCATCATCTTGTGTGTTTTACAGATAGTTACTGAAGGGTTGCCCTACATGAACGTACCATTGTGGTGAAACAGATTCCATATCCATTAATAGTATTCATTGATTACATACCAGTATTTAAGTATGAGAAAATAATTACCAACTTAGCTATTATAAGTGCATCATTCATTAGGTCCAGTAGCGGGGTCTCTGTATGGATGTTGTAAAAAGAATATGCAGCCTTAAGTGTTTTATGAACCGGGTGATGCATAACTGTTGATGGTAACGTATAGAAACTAAATAAATCTGTCAATACGCCATTTGAGCTCTGCGGAGGAAAACAAAAGAAAAAAACATAAGATCATTAACGAACGAACATAATTTCATGGCTGTACAACACAATACATGCAATCTCAAATTCAACATCTATAGACTCGATGTATAGTGCTAGAGTTCCCCTGGGGAGAGGGAATAATGTTGAGGTAGAATATACGCCCATATCATACAATTACAAAATATGCAATTAATGGACCGCTTTTGAGTACAAGGGGATCCACATCAACACTGTACTCTACTTGAAAGCAGTGATATTTTTCTCAAAATATTGATTTCAAGATTTTGGTATTCACCATTTGATGCCGTAACACACTGAAGCTAAGCTATTTTTTCGGAAAGAAAAATACTTTATTTGATTGTCCTCTCACCACAATCATTTCATGAAAACCAGAATCCACAAGCCCCCTTTAAATTGCCCTGAAACTCTAATGGTTGCAAACTTTCTAGATTATGCTAAATTGTTAACAAAAATAAAAAAGATTTTCATAAAAGAAAAATTGGTCAGTGGTGAGCTATTAATTTATATACTGTCCCTATAACTATTTCCTGTTTCTAACAAGTGTGGCATGAGCGGAGTTAATGATTTAAATTATAAAACCCCCTTTGACATTAGTGGAGAAAAAACAAACGGCAAAAAAATGTCCATGCCCAAATTTCTTGAAGGGGAATGATCAATAGAGCAGAACATTTTGCAGACAATCTGAGGTCGCATTAGTACTCATCCTGATCCTGGTCATCCACTGACAAACTTGGGATGAGGGGGATCAACTAACAATAGGTTGAGCTATTGAGACAGTAGAGCACGGCAGGGACCCAAAGCTGCCCTTTACCATCAAGGAAGGTGATAGTCGAACAGGTAAAAGTGGGAGAAATTGTAATAAACTCCTAAGGCAAATCACTTTTCTATAAAGCACTAACACCAAGCATGGCGCAACATTTTACACAATATGTAGTTGGTTTAGGGAAACTTGCCTCTAAAGTATTCCTTTAATACAAATTTGAATTCAAAAGAAAAGCAGACGTTAGCTATTGTTATTCTGGCGGAAAGTATGGAACAGCTTTATGAAGTGCCCAAAATTTTAACAATGACCAGTTAATCCAAAAACTGACCTCTGCATTCTGACTCCGGTAGCTCTCAGAGAGAACCTTCCTTTTTTACTTTTGTGGTGTACGTAGACTCCAGGAAAAATAGTAAGCGTGGTAAAAGCATTAATATGGAATTAAAACAGTCCAGGTTTAGGTTGTAATTCTTTACCAGAAAAGAATGATTCTATGGTTCTGACAAACCCGGGGGTGGGTGAGAAATTATAATACATAAGGTTGAAGAAGGTACAGGAGAGACCTCAATGTGAAGAATTTGCTTTTAACTTGGAGGTTTGTAAAAACGTGGGTTGCACTCTACTTCGGTGTCAAGGATGCAGGTTAAACCATTGCTCCTGGAGTAAATTCGTAGATGATTGACTGAAAGCACGCACTTTCTAGAAATACAGCACTGCTAAGTGTGCTGGTTTGGTCAGTGGCATTGGAAGAGGCATAGGATGTGAGTGAATACTCGCACCACTCTTTGGCTCCCATTTTAAATGGGTGTGCTTCCAAGAATGTTTTGCAGAAGAGACAGGAGATCAAATTCTTTATAAAGACAAACTTCAGTCACGGATCCTGCAGTATAGGACAGAGCTCCTAAAAGAAACCAAGAAACCATTAGCTTAGTGTCAGTGGCATTGAAAAATACCACTGTGGATGCCCAGTGATACTGACACCCCTCTACGTTTCCATTCCAAATGGAAATATTTATGTGGATTATGTACCCTTGAAAAGAGAAGAGATGCAACCTTTTTATAAAAAGCTTCAGTCACTCACTCTGATGTATAGGACAGAGATTTATTAAACATGATTTCAAACATAGCACTACTCGGCATATTTATGCTTTGCAACTGGACTACTGTTTTTCTGAAGAGATGATTCTTGTTGATTTTGCAAGTTCTTTGAGTTCGATTTCACTGGTTCCAAATAACCTTACTTTTGATATTCTTAAAAATCCATCTGGATTCTGACATCACTACTAATCCCAGTTCTAGAAGTGACTGACACTTTGAAGCTCTTGGATGCCACACAAAGAAGTACTACTGTATTTGGACACTTGATTACTAGTTGTCCCAGTTGTTTGTACATGGACATTGTATTGTCCTGACGGGCTGGTCGATAGAGATAGAAGATGTTAAAACACAAAAGTGCTGTATCCAAACCTCTTGCATTTGAAACCACTGTACAAGAGCATCCATCAATGAGGAAAACAAAGATGCTGAACTGTTCTGGGGAATATATCAGGTCTTGATACAAAGATGTGGAACACATCTCCTGTATCTTTAATGCCCTTTTAGACCAGGTGACTCAATTTTCTTGGCCCTAACAAAACACTGCAGCTATTCACTGAATTTGTAATCAAATTGTGTTAAGATGTAATCAAACTATAGCCCGTCATTTTATGAATTTAGTATTTTGAAGTGAAATAGAAAACTTATTTAACAATGCTGCACAAAGGTTTTTTCCATCTATTCCAAAATGATGTATAAATTCACATGCCATCAAATAGTTTAATGGCTGCGAATAATTCATATCAAGGCCTCAAAATAGGGAAAATTACAAAAAATAGAATACATTTAGAGGTTTTCATACTAATCAAATAATTGAAATAAATAAGAACAATTACATTTTTTCTTTTAAATTATACAATTTATTAAAAATGATCTGGCACTTCTGACTGGAAGTGCTCAACATGTTAGAATGTATGACAAGCAATCAGGCTTATTAGAATTTTCCATTTCTTACTTGCCTCTACTACAAATGTGTCGATAATTTGGTCTTTTGGTAGCAGCCAGTGCGCAACCTCTTCTTCATCCATGAAGGGAGCAAGATGAAAATGCTTCAAGTAATTATTAAGTAACTGCTGTACTGCCTTGATATCTTTCTTTTCCATGGGTCTCAATCCAGGTGTTTTTGCAACCTTGTAAGATAGGAAAAAGCAAATGCAGATCTTTGAGCATTCAAGAGTTGATCGGCATACTGAACACTTTCAGCAATGTACATGGTGGCCTAACAACCGATGCCAGCATAAAAACAAAACCATTATCAGCGGCAATCAATAAGTAACAAAACCATAGTGACATGTCCTAATGCTGCATTCTTCTAGCCCACAAGGACAGTAAATGTAATACAATCATACATCCACACATACAAACGTGAAATTTCCAGGGCCTCGAAGCAATGTTTAATCACTGTTAGTAAATAAAAGTTTCTGTATGCTGGCCAGTGGATAAAGCAGGGTAATTCATAGGGGATTTCACATCTACAGGAGGTCAAAATATTGAAACAGACAGTAAAACACATGAGTGAGGAAATACGGACGATGTGAGGCAGGCCAAGAGACAATACACTCTAGACATGCAGAGATTAACTAGTGGTGACACTAATGCAGCACTACACATGGATTTGGAGAAATAATGGACCAAATGTCTTGGACATCAAGAAGATGATTGACAAGTTTTGCTCTTCATCATTTGCAAAATGTGTTATTGGATTAAAGATGTTGGCCCCATTAGGAGAATGTCGGAGTGGTAATTCCGGGGAGGGTGTGGTGTTTACAACTGTGCCAGATTACACATAATCTGTTTTTTTAGGGTAATTATGGTTTCGCACCCAGTAAAACTACTAGTGGAGTGTGATACAGGGGCTGATGACTATGTACATCGATTGCTAATACAGAAATTAAATGCTGAAGCGGCCACAGAAATTTATGCTAGTTTCCGGAGCCATGTATGAGCTTCTTTCCACAATATGATAGCATGGCAACCAAGTGATTTCACTTTCTGGTGTTTTTTCCAAATTGACAATGTCATTACATAAGTCCGTCACTTAATTTGAACTTAAACATATAATGAGCAATAAAACATATCATTGATGTGTAAACATTACTTACATCTGGCAGTCTGTAAAGCTTCATTGTCCTCTGCAAAGTCATATTTCTATTCAGATGAGAAAATTTAACTTCTACGAGTTTTCTAGGGTTCAGTGAACGGTGCCAGTACCTGAAAAAACATAGCGAATAGAGCATGATAGCACACATGATTGCCCACAGAAGTTATATAAACAGAAGTTTAAACATCATTAAACTTATCCAGTTGCAGTCAAAGATATATCAAGATATACCAATTGTATTGTATGATAAGTGAACATCTACCTGAAAAATAAAACACTGGAGCTAAATGTAAAACCGTACAAATAAATGACCACACAATATTTTTACATCTGCAGCAAATATCGCCAGGTTGCCAAATATTCACTTATACTTGCTAAATCGGTACCATTAGTGTCAAGGATTATCTTTAGTATTTAATCTCTTACTGAAATGAAGCTTCATAGTTTCCCTCACTTTATATTTTTTTAACATTTTTTCAAAGAGGAGTGTCATGACAGCTTTAAATTAGAATGAGTCAGAACACAAAGGCATTAAAAATAAGAAATTGCACAATCAGTTTCAGGAAACTGTGAAAAATATTAAATATGAAGGAAATATAAATTTAACAATTGATACCACAATGAAGTCCAACTATTTATATAAATAATCAACATTTTAAGTACACAGTGAAAAGCATAATTCTGGGTACCATACTACAGACTTAAAATACATGTATGTAACCAAAGAAACAATCCTTATTATTCAAGACAAGATACTATCATGTATAAGAAATGCATTTATTTAAGATGAATGAAAAAGACTTTTAACAGTGAAATAGCGAATCCTGAATGGTGAAAAAGAAGAGTGCATGGGATCAAAGTGTATCCCAATACGCTTTTTCAACTTGCTGATATTTATTTATTTTATTTTGAAAGTTTTATATAGCGCGAACAGGATCTTTGCAGATATCAGAGCGCTTTACACAGCTGGTAATGCCAGCAAGAGAGTGGGGTTACACATAAGTAGTACAGCACATCAATAATACAAATATAACAGTTAAATGTGTGCATAGATAGTCAGTAGCATCAATAATACAGGTGAGATACATATTCATAGAGTTCGAACAGCGAGTTAAATGTGTGCGTAGATAGTTAGCAGCGACAATAATTCAGGTGAAATACATAGTCATAGAGTTCGAACAAAATAATACAGGACGGAGTAGGGTCTTTCCAAATCCACGCTAATAGGTCAAGTGTATTTGGCCATAAAAATAGCTTTTACTTCTTTCTTAAAAAAAGTGAAGGAGGAGATGAGCCTGGTTTCAGGAGGGAGTGAGTTCCAGATCCTGGGTGCCATTCCTGAGAAAGAGCGTTTATAGGTTTTTACCTTCCGGAATCTTCGAGGTTTTAGCAGAAGATTGTCTGTGCCTCTAGTGTTTCTAGAGCCGCCAGAGATTGACAGCTTCTGAGTGAGGTATCCAGGAGAGCTCAGATGTACAGCCTTGTGTGTCATGCAGGCTATTTCCAACTGTATTCTGGCTTCAAAAGGCAGCCAGTCTAGTGTTTTCAGATCAGGTGTGATGTGCGAGTGTTTTTTTGATCCAGTGATGAGTCTGGCTGCAGCGTTTAGAGAGGCTCTTAGGGGTGCAGTGCTGGTTAACGGGAGACCGCAGAGGGCGGTGCTGCCGTATTCAATTCGCGGGATTACTAAAGCTTGTACTGCAGTTTGGAAGTCTTTGGCCGGTAGGAAGGGTTTAAGTTTCCTCAGTGTATTGATTTGGAAGTTCGCTCCCTTAGTGGCCTTGCTGATATGATGCTGCATGTTAAGGTTGGAGTCGAGGGTTATGCCTAAAGATTTCGCTGAGTCCACTATGATGGGTTGGACATTGAGTGCCATTAACTGTTTAAGCCAGGTTTGCGTGATGGGGATCTTCGCGGGAGGTGCGATCAGCAGGAATTCTGTTTTCAGAGCATTGAGTTTGAGATGATTATCAGCAAGCCAGGATTGGGTGCTTCTAATCGTAGAGTTCAGTAGTAAAATGTCGTTGGGGGATTGTAATTTGAGATATAGTTGGGTGTCATCTGCGTACATGTGAAAAAGTACATTGGATGCTTGAAGCAAGGTGGTGAGAGGTTCCATAACTAGGTTGAACAGGGTTGGTGATAGGGAAGATCCTTGGGGGACGCCTAACGACACAGGTATTGGAGAGGACATCAGGTTGTTACTCTTGAATTTCTGCGACCTGTTGTGTAAAAAGGAGGTGAACCACTTGAGAACAGTCCCAGAAAGACCCATTCTTGTGCTCAGAAGATCGAGTAACTTCTCATGTTTGACAGTGTCGAATGCCGAAGAGAGATCAAGCAGGATGAGGAGGCAGGTATCACCTTGATCTAGGATTTGAAGCGCGTCGTCAATTATGTGAGTCATGGCAGTTTCAGTGCTGTGTCCTGCTCGGAAGCCTGATTGATGCGGGTTGAGGAGATCAAACAGGTCAATATGTTTAGTCAGTTGTAGTTGAACGCATTTTTCCAATAATTTGGCGAGAGTGGGAATATTGGTAATGGGACGGTAGTTGTTTAGGTCGGATGGGTCGGCAGTAGGTTTCTTTAGCAAAGGTATGACTTGTCCAACTTTGAGGGAGTCAGGGATGGTTCCTTCTTGGAGCGAGCTGTTGATGATTTTAGTCCAGAGAGGAAGGAGCAGTGGGATGAAGTCTTTGACAGCGTTAGCAGGGAGGGGATCCGTGAGGTGATTGGAAGGTTTCAAGGTGTTGAGCAATTTGCCTATTTCTTCTTCAGAGTAGGTTTCAAAGGTTGACCATGTTGCATTGTTTTTACGTTCGGTGGGTGTTATGCAGTTGAGTGTGTTGTGGAGTCTTGCGTCAGCGCGGAGATCATTCTTTATGTTGTCAGTTTTTTGGGTAAAGAAAGTGGCGAAGTCTTCACAGGAGGGTGCTTCGTGCAAGATACTGAGAGGTTGGGGTTGTTCCTTGGCTTGTGTTCTGATTAACTCAAAGAGTTTTCTAGGGCGATTTTTTGCTTGGTCGAGCTGGAGGCTGAAGAAGTTTGCTTTTGAGCGCTTTGTTTTCCTGAAGTAGGCGTTTCTCTTTTTCTTCAGGGTTTTCAGGTGTAGTGCAGAGGGAGCTGTCCTCCAAGTGCGCTCTGCCAACCTCATGGCTCGTCTATCTTCATTGAGACTCCCGTCGTACCATGGGTTGGAGATTTTAGCGGAGACTCTTTTTAGCTGCATGGGAGCAGCCTCAATAATTATTGAGGTCACGGCGCTAAGATAGTGGTCAGTCAGGGATTGGACATCTGTAGCACCAGTAGGGGGGAGTAGGAGGTTGCGACTGTTCGGGGGTAAGGATAGTGGGTTGAGTTTTTTCAGGTCTCTTTTCCAGACTTTAGTTCTGGTGGGTTGAACCGAATTGAGTTTGACTTTTTCATTGATGTGAAATGTAACAATATGATGATCTGACCAGTCACAGGGTTGAATAGTCTCAAGTTGAGTAGCGCCCTCTTTGGCGATGATAAGGTCGTGGATAGAGCCTTTCTCGTGGGTCGGGCTGTTACATAATTGTGTGAGGTCCAGTGCGCTGAGGAAGCTTTTAAGACTATTTACCACCGCATCGTTAAGATCGTTCCAATGGAGGTTGAAGTCACCCAGGTATATTTGGGTGAGCTGTCGTCCTGCGTTGGTTGAAATCAGGCCCATCATTTGTTGGGCGAAGATGAGGTGGTCTCTGGGAGGGTGGTAAATGCCATGAAGAGAGCATATTGGTTTGCCATCACTGATGATATCGAGGCAGATGTATTCGTAGGAAGTTGGGGAGGGTAGGGGCGGCACGGAAACTGTCAGAACAGAAAGGCTGTTCCTGTATATGCATGCGATTCCGCCACCTATCTTGCCAGACCTGTCAAGCCTAACGATGTGGTAGTTAGGGGGAACCAGAATGTCCATTATAGGTGTAGAGGATTCGGTTAACCAGGTTTCAGTCAGGATGATAAGGCCAAGGTCCAATCTTAGGATGAGATCAGCGATGGCGGAGGAGTGTTTAAAAGCCGATCTGCAGTTTAGGAGAGTGCATTTGAGACGGGGTGTGTCTGGAGAGGATGAGGGTACTAGAGAGAGGGGGACTTTTCTAAGGTTATTTGGGACGGATATTCTGTTGTTGAGAGTGGAGGATCTATGGGGATTTGAGTGTATTGTGGGGATGGGGAAGTGCGAGGCAGTTGTGAGGTTTAGGGGAGCTTGGTCGTAGGAGCGGAGGAGGGAGAGGGTGTCGAGGTCCGAGAGAGGGTTGCATGTACGAAGGGGGCGGTTGTTGCGATTGTGGGCGGGGATTGCGGTCCAGTGAGTGCGGCGGTTGTGCTTGTTGCGATTGTGGGCATGGATCGCGGTCCGGTGTGAGGGACGTGGCTTAGGAGCGTCGTCGGGACGGGAGGGTAGCAGGTTGAGAGGGGGGGTGGTGGTGAGTGAGGCGAATCTAGGGGGTGTGGTGAGCAACTCTTTGATGGTGTGCATGTCTTCCTAGATGGTGTGAATTTCTTCTTTGAGTTGTAGGAGGAAGGACATAATCTTGTCTAGCGTGGGAGGAGTATTAGTGCTGGGGGTGGAAGTCATGGTTGGGTGGATGACCTGGGACTTAGCGTGCGGGTGGGGGGAGGGTTAGTGTTCATGCAGGGCTCCGTGTTGTCGTCGTGCGGGTTGGTGTTAGGGAGAGAGGTTAAGGGGGCGATGGGAGTGGATGAAGTATGGAGGAGGTTGGAGGCGTGGAGGCGGGGATTCATGGCAGGTGGAGAGAGCGGGGTGGAAGTGGAGTGTATGATGGTGGTGAAAGGGGAGCCTGAATGGAAGTGAGGGCTGAGAGTGGGGGGAGGAGTTAAGGTTGGAGATGGTCCTGTCGTGGGGCGGGGGAGTTAAGATAGTAGATGTGTTGTGCTCTGCATGATTAGTTAGCGTGTGGAAGTGGGGGCTGAGAGAGGGGGGGGACAGGGTGTGGGATTTGTCGCTATGTGTGTTGATCTGGTGCTGAACTAGGTTAGAGGGGTTGTGGGCGGGGTCTATGGTGTCAGGGGGGAGAGGATGGGTGGGAGTATTATGAGAGGGGGTCACCGGGGTGGGAGTGTGTGGTCGGCTGGTGTGTGATGGGAGGTTATTTATGTCTGTGATTGCGGGATGTGGGGTGGTTGCAGCAGGAGGGTGAGTGACTGGTGTGTTGGGGGAGGAGGTGAGGTGCATGTCGTTCTGGTGCTGAGCTAAGTAAGAAGAGTTGTCGGTGGAGGCTGTGAGGTCTGGGGTGATAATACTGGAGGGGATGTGAGTGGAGGTCCGATGGTTGGAGAGGTTCTCTTTGAAAGTGGGGAACAGGTTGTCTAGTAGTTCCAGGTTCCTGTCTGTGGATTGAATTAGGACAATCCCGTTATTGTAGATAGTAATAGTGGTTCTGCCTAGGAAGAGTTGGGAAGGTGTGATGGAGAGAGTTAAGCAGTGAGCGGATTTCCTGGTGGTGGAGACAGTGAGTAGGGTGAGGAACGTTTCTCTCCATTGAGCTCTGCGAGAGGTGTGGAAGATGATATCGATGTTAAGGGATCCATTGACTGGTGAGAAGTAGGTGTCGACAAAGGTACGGTCAAGTTTTTTGCCTTTTTATTTTCACTTCCATAGAGACTCCGCTTGAACCGCATATTGTGAGACGTGGCCAAATATCTTTGTTAGTTCAGTTGAGTAGTAGACTAGTATATTCTCGGAAAACAGGTTGATTTGCACTATTTTGCAATTACATCAATTTCTGTCCTCGGTTTAAACTCTAGACCAGACATAGGGATCTTTTGCAGAACCTCGTTCTTTTCCGAGATCGTGTGTCCTCCTTTTAACGCCTTTTGGGTCCCAAAAGGAGGACACAACGAAAAAACATGACCGCAAATCATATCAGCAAGTTGGAAAAGCGTATTGATTGTTATCATACAGTGTGGGAGAAAATGTAATAATCCTGAAGAAGGTGTCCTAACATTTGGGGTATCCACCGAAACACGTTGATGCAGAATCGGACACCAAATCAGAAGGACATTAAAAGAACATTGTAGACATTAAATACGTGGTGACACTTTGTTATGTAAACAATGACCCAAGAAGATTGGGGACAACTAAAACAGTTTTGTTCATTGTGTTCTCCCAATCTAGGTCTTTGTGTTATGTAATGTATTGTTTAGTTTTGTGAAATAGCGCCTTTCTTCCCTTTCAGTAAGGGTTGTAAAAGCATGAGATTTTAATTTTATATTTTAAGAATGTGTACCGAGATACGACTTGCTTATGGATTTTACAATGAGAGCTGATATATGAAGAAAAGGTCAATAGATTATTCTATTATTTTATATGATAATATAGATGTGGTATTATACCTTAATGCTATAGGGATGTACATGCTATATTGAATGTAAATGGAGTGAATGTGTTAAACACGTCTGAAACTGAGAATGAAAAAACCCATTGGAAGTTTTTCTCTGCCTGGATAGTCTTATAAAGTGCCCTGTCTGGTTAGTAGGGCCCCTCTCTGCTTTATTTGATTCTTCTCATTAAAAACAACATTGAAGACAGTCAGTTTCTGCAAATAAACAAGGTTCCAACACATGTTACAGTGATGGGAAATCTTACCTGCAGGTTGACACGGGCTTGGGCAGTACAACTCCCGCTGTATAAACTGCCTGAAAGATCCCCTCCAGATTTACTCTTCTGGTTATTTCACGAATCAGAACTGGGGCCACTCGCTTTGATCTCAGCTTTTTATGAACACAGAGAAAATTAATTTCTACCATCTTCTTTAAACTAGGAGGGGAAACATGCAAAGAAATAAAGATGTTTACAGTGTAGAATGGGCAACACATTTAACCAATCACAGTATGATACTCATTGCTGTATATCAATGGCTGAATTACACAAATAAATAAATCAGCTGCTATGAATCTAGTACTTGTGTGTACCAGACTCCTGTGTGTTGCCAACATGCTGGTGGTATTTTATTAAAATATGTAAGATTTGCCACAAACATTTAAAATCTAACATTGGCAATGCCACCAGATCTGGCGTTATCTCCATTTAAAAGCTAAACCCATTGGCTCTGCCAACAATCAAGGGTGATGTGTGGGAGGGTTCTAAGTCATACTCCATCCGCTTTGCATGAAAGCGCAGCATCACAAGGGTTCTCCTGGTATTCTCCATGCAAAGATGCAGCCTGGGAGCAGAAATATCGGAATAGGTGTGGGCAGCTTTTAAGTGTTTGCCAGGTCCTTTGCATGGAAAGGAGCATCACAGCAGCAGCAACATCCGTGAAAGCAGCGAGGGTTCTGTACTGCATGTCAAGTGCATAAGAGTGTCAACAGCATATGGACTCCCGGATGGTAACCTTAATCGCACATCGCGAAGTCCATAGAGGCTAACGTCGAACTGTCGTCTTACAATTGACTCTTAAAAAGTATCTCTCCCTCACAACAAGCCGCGTACATGTCCTCCGAATGTGGTGTACAGCCGGCGTTCCCGCATCCAATGTCCAAGAGTCATTTGTAAGACGTCAGTTCGACGTTAGCCTCTATGGACTTCGCGATGTGCGATTAAGGTTACCCTGACACCAGCAATATGACAAAAGGTCTTCATATTCAAGTTAAAGCAATTGAATGTTGTCACCTTCAAGTGTGAAGTCACAGATTTAATCAGTTCAAGAAATAAGAACATACGGTCCTGATGAGAACCCGACACACAGTTGGGTTTGAAACGCGTTGACCTTTCTGTTTTCCCTTGTCAAACACATTTTGCAATATAATTGTTGTATTGATATAGCGATTGAGGCGTGAGATGTAGAAAATATTGATTACATTGAATCATCTCTACATTTCACTAGGAGTATATATGATTTATTTTACTGTTTGACATTGGGATTAAGAACAGTTTTCACCAGAGCTGGGGGTATACAAAATTATTTCCATCCACTCTGGGCCTTTGTCTTGGATGGTGTGAGTGTTTGTGTACGAGCGTCTGGCCAAATTTGTGTGAGGTATGTGTGAAGGTTTGCATTGAGTATATGGTGATGTCGTGTATGATGCAATGTACTTTTTTGTATATAGCTTTTCCCTTTGTTTTGTATTCATTTTTGATACACATGTAGAAAGTATTATTGAAAAAGTGATGTCTAAGAGTTGTCAAATAAAGCAACTGATTGTGTAGTAAAAAACGCGGACCTATATGTTTTATTCAGAGGTTCTGCAATAAATAGTTGTTTTGGAGTTGCCCTCAGTATTGGCAAGTGTACATGGGACTCAAAGGCACCAAAAATCTGCAGCATGGCTTCTTTGAAAGCCTCTATCTGCTTAGCGGTGTGATCCTTATTTTGATGTCCTCTCGCCTTCTCATCTCATTTAGAGTGGTGAGATGGCGATGAGTCCCTCTTCATTTTTTATGCTTATTTTACGACTTTGACTTACCAGAAGACTTAGACCAGGAAGTGGGAAAGTGGGAAAGAAACCAAGAATGTGACTGCACGTCTTTCTTGGGATTACTGACAAGAGTTTTGCCTTCCATTCTTGGATGTCCTGAAGTTGCCTCTAATGTATGCGACAAGTGTGCCCATATGCAAAGTACCACAAGCAGGACTTCTGTAGATATGTGACTGACATCTGCTTCCTGCAGTATCCACATGGCTTGAACTCTACATTTATTTTGCTGGGCATTTCCCTCCCTAGCACACCGTGAAAGAAACAGGAACTCATCAGAAGACCAACAGAGGGAGCAGAGCTCCTGATCAGCATCAAAGGGGACAAAAAGAAAGGATCTGACATCAGTACGCATGGATGACACTTATATGAAGATCCACTCCATCATTTCTGGGGCAGTCCGGAGTCTCTGTGGATTCACATGGTACCTCTTACTGACAAATTCGAGTAATGCTGAAAATATTTGCGGATTCGTTCTGGTGCCTCAAGGGGCAGTCCAAACACTCATAAGCATGTATTTATATACTAACATCACTAAAGTTGGGCAAGATTTTGTTGGGAGGGTATTAGTTTGGTAGGTGGGGAGGGATTATGAAAACAGAAGGAATGTTTGTTTCTGAGGGTCAGTGCTGTGTACAGCAGTCAGAGGTGAATGCGGAGAAGGCTACAGTGTTTAGAACGGTAGAAGGAGAAAGCCTCCAGTTTTATCATGCTGCGGTTCTGGCTAGAAATGGGGTGTTTTAAGCTTTGTATTTGTACATATATAGTTAATGTAGCTGTGATAAGGTTACTTCATTCTATGTCGGGAACTAAGGTGAGGATTATGCTTTTCCTCATTCACTTTATGCTTCAGCAGCTATAGTAATGAGAACAAGACACACTACTGCATTTACCAAGAACCACGAGGAAAAGATGTATTCCAGAACAACCAATCATAACTCGTGTCAAAATACGTATTCTCTCCTGATCAACCTCTTTCTTTGCTGCTCCAGTTGCACAAGAACTTTATAGTCCCTGCAAGTGGAATTGGTTAAAAGCGACATTAGTCGTGAGCTCAGTGCAGTTCGCCTGCTGCTTTGAAGACAAGATTATTCCTGCATCTCACCATAGGATTGTGTATGAGGGCCTGGTCTAATGAAGATGAGATACAAAGAGCTAGACATAGAAGTGCCAATATATAGTATTGTACAGTGGAAAGCCAATCATATTAATTACACTCCGTACCCAGAGACATGAGGGTGCTTATGTCTCCACCTTAGTCAATTACTCTCTGATTATACACAGTTCTTTCTTGGACGCGGTATACATCCCTAAGCCCTAGACATCTTATGCCCATCATGCAGAGAGGGGAACCAATTTCTTTTAAAGAGGAGGTTAAGGAGGTATTTCCTTTGAGATGACAGCATATCATAGGTAGTGGATGCCTCTATACATAAGACTGAACAATCCAATGGGTCCTTTTGGGAACTAATTAATAGCTTGGGCTGCATCTCTTCCTGAGCCAACCCCTCTAAGGGAAAAGTTGGCAGATCTATTCAGACACATGCTTTGGATAGTACATCTGGATTTGAAAGAAGTATTTAGCGATTCCCATTTGTCAACCTCCATCAAAGGTTTTTGTAGGGCCAGTGGAAACACAGAATACACATTCATAACACTAACTTTCGTCCGATCATCAGCACCCTGGTGCTTCGCAAAGGTTCTCAGACCGGTCATGGAATTTCACTGCATGACAAGTGATGTTATTAGTGTGCCCCAACGATATCCTGATTAAGGATCAATGTCCACATTGTCTCACAAGACATCGGAGTATGACCATCTCACTATTGCAGATACTATGATTTATAATCATCCAGGAGAAATTAGAACATATACCATTTTTATGTTTCATCATAGAGACGACACAAGCAATAATGAAACTGCTGAATATCAAGATGGCAAGCAAAAAGGAAGTGGAGTTAAGCTTTAAAAATGTTTAGAATATCATTACGACAATTAGCTTGATTGGTGGGGCTCCTGGCATTGCCCATCCATTTCAGGCCTCACTGCAGTACAGAGCTATGCAATGGTTAGAAGTGTCATATCTGAGAAGGGAACATCTATATTTGTAACAAGTGGCCCTTACACCAGAAGTCTGACTGGAGATTTAGTAGCAGCTCCAACACATGGAAACATAGAACTGAAGGCCAAATACAGATTGACGTCAGACCTAGTTGTAGAATCAGATGAAAGCTGACTGGAATGTGGGCCCAGATGTGGAGACGTATCTACCGCAGGAAGGTGGTCAGAAGATGAGAGATTTACACAAATTGCTGCAAATGTTTGACCAGGTCAGTCGCAGTCAAATAGTGAATGAAGGACACGCTGAAATGTTGCATACTGTTGACCATCACTGTGATACATTACATAAATCATTTGGTAGAAATCTGCTGAAGACTGTCAGACATTTCCCCAAATTATGGCATTTTGGCCTGGAGAATCAAACGGTAACAGTGGAATATCTTCCAAGGAGACAGAATACATGAGAGAATTGACAATCACAGCATTTTCAAGATGTCAGTGCATGGAAATTACATCCGCGGGTGTTCGAAGAACTCATGAGGAGATTGGATCTGTGCTGTAAGTGTCTGTTCACCTCCAGGATGGGCCATAAACTACCAAGATATTACAGTAAAAGACCGGATCCAGAGGCAGCATCAACTGATGTGCTTCTGCAGGTGTGGACACTAGATGTCAATGATGCCTTTCCTCCACTCACTATGATTAAGAGGGTGGTGGCCCAGGTACGGCGACATGAAGTGAACTTTTCTCGATCTTGCCAATTTAGAAATCTCAAGTCTAGTTCCCAGTTCCGATGGAACATCCTGAAATTCCCTGATCTGTCTACCTCACCAGGTTCCACTGCCTGGTGACGGAGCGCTTACTCTAACTCATGCCGTTGAGTATTTTAAGGAATGCGGGACTGGCCTTTCAGAACAGGCTGAAGAACTCATGAGGAAGTCCTTGGCTCATAGCATGATCAAGAAATAAATGTCAACTTGGAGATACTGGACATTTTGGTGTGAGGAATGAGGTCTGAGTCCCATGCGGTCTGAGCTTGTCCAGGTCCTGAATTTCTTTTCACAGGTGGTATATGAATGTCAAGCTTACAGGTCAATAAACATCTTTAAATCTGCCACCTCAGCCGGACATGCCATGGCGAATGGTGTAGCAATTGGTGAGCTTCCAATTGTTCATAGATTATTGAGAGGTGTGAGACTTGTTAGCTTCAAAACCAAGATATATCAACCTTTGGGATGTCAATCATGTCTGAAATATGTTCTTCTCATAGCAGCTGAATGAATATTTGCCAGGACAGAATTATCAGGTAAGCTTACTAGGCGTCTTTGTTTAGTATCCTGCAAATATAATCCTATCAATTCAGTCCCCTTAAAAAAAACTAAAAGCTTTCCTGCACGTTTGCTAGGAAATTTCATATTAATATGGCAAAATCTGAACAGTATATTTCCTCATCAAACATCTATCCAATAGATATCAGTCTTCTAAATTATCCTACCCATGTTTTATATCCTAAGATGCAGTTTACCTGGAAGAGTTCATCCAACCCTGCTTTACGAATATAAGGTCTATAGGAGGTACACCTACAGCCATCTATCGTACTGAAATAGCTGTGATTAAAATACTCTATATCCCTCCCAGGAAAACAAAAAAAAATAAATGAATCATATTTAGACCTCACTTTTCCAGTGTGAAGTACACTGCACAAACATCTATGAGCTTCTTCTCCCATTCAAACAGGATTTAGGGGCGCAACTTTGTACAAATTAAACATGCCCTTATTGTTTTAACGTCAGCTGGAAAAAAACACATGTTTCAAGGTCCTGAAGGCTGGGTTTAATATGTTATATTGTTTACCTGGATAAGAGGGAGGT
The DNA here is from genome assembly GCF_964263255.1 of Lissotriton vulgaris. Lineage (NCBI taxonomy): Eukaryota > Metazoa > Chordata > Amphibia > Caudata > Salamandridae > Lissotriton > Lissotriton vulgaris. The sequence continues at coordinate 859,668,243 of NC_141698.1, forward strand.
TCTGGTGGATTTCATAAGGACAACATGGTAATTCCTAGGCTGCTAGGAATGATTCACTCTGTGACTCAGTGTCAAATTGGAACTGGGTTGATCAGGGAACGAGGAAAACCTGTGATGAAGGCCTAAAGAATGGGTATGTGTGGGGTTTTCAAGGGTGTTTAATGATCTGAAGAAATTGTTTCAAATAAAGCAAGGAAAATTAAGGACTGAAGTAGGCAGCATGGGTAGGACTTGTTAGTATTTACTTCGATTTTGCACGTTTTTGCATCTTCTTAAATTCTTTCTTCATATAGAAACTAGGGATCACAGGAATGGAAATAAACTGGATTTGGTTATTGAAACTAGAAGAATACCACAGTCAGAGAATCAAGGAGATCTTCTGTTTCCCACACAGTCATGTCTACTCTGTGTTTCTTTTAATATTAACATGCTGTTAGGCCTGAAAAGTGGCTGAGTTAAGCACTTGTTCAGAGGTGTAGCTAGCAATAGTGTAGCAGGAGCAGTAACACCTGAGCTCAAAAGTGTGTAGGCATCCCCGCCTCCTCATTACCGGTCGTTTACTGCTCAACCAAGGAAAAAGGTACTTATTTTCTTTGTTTGCACTACGGCTCATGTCTTCATTGTAACACCACTGTACTAGATTCTGACATCTAGCAGTCAGAATAGTTACTATATGCTGCTAGCCTTTCCAAAGGAGTAAAAAGCATGAGAGGAGTCAGTATGACCATAGAGGAATGTGGAATAATTTGAATAGTTGGAAACAAAGTCCTGTATAGTTTTAGTAATCTCTTAAACGTTATAATGCCTCTTAGTTCGTTAAGTTTTTAAAACATGGTGAGATAATTAAAATATTTAAAATAAAGTTAACTAGAAAATGAGTTGTAAGTTTTCAAGGTTCAGGGGTTGAATGTAAAATACCAACATAGAAAGAACAGTGAAACTAATACTCGGTTTCAGTGCTATCATGAATTTGAAATATTTAATTGAGAAGATACTTCAGGCACTGTCACTTACCTATCGTAAATGCGAATGTTAGCAGGGATAGCGCTTATAAACCCAACTAATTTTTTATTTGAGGTTACACGAACTCCACAGTGCCATTGAGGAAGCCAACCTGGAGGACGCAGCGCCCTGGAAATAATTTGTAGATTGGATTCAGTTAACCACTGTTTATATGGTACCGTGGAACAAGCACGAACGAATGAAACCCACCCGTTTTCCCCCACAAAAAGCATATGTACTTACCACTGCAGAAACTCTGGTGAATAATCAAATCTGAACATATTGTCGTCGTCTTCTACATAATTTTCATTCAACAATGTGTACAGTTCTTTTAGCTAAAAGGTCCAGATGAAAAAAACGCACATTAATAGACTTCGACTCAGTCTGAGCAATTTAAAGCAGAGGTACTGCATGCGTCATCCAAGTGATACCGTTCCAGAATTTTCTAAAGCATTTTGATTAGGATCCCAGATCTTTCATACCACGTTCCAACACAAGCATTTGACAATAAAAAGGGTTCACTTCCAACGGCTTCCTGACACTTGATTAATTGTTGTGCTCTTTATTCGGTTGTGGTTCGCCTGAGCATCAGCTGGAGAATGTTCTCGCACATGTCCTTGATAATCCGCATCCATGGAGCTACAAGCTACAAATGATTCACAACTGCTTTTGTAGGCTGCTTGGAAGATAGGCGTACCTTCAACACACGTGTTCATGGTTTTGCTCTATCTGTAAATGCAGCCTTTCGACAAGTAGCCTCTCACACTGTATAGCAGTTCTCTCAGGTAACACTCCAGTGAACTCCCAGACGCCCTTGCAACTTCAACCCAAGTCCGTCTTCTCTTTTTTATTAATATGCATTCCCTTTCATGCACATTACCCGTGCCTGTACTTTAAGGAGTACGACATTCCTATCAAGGAATACGCCCATTTCTTAAGCATATATTATTCAATAAAATTAAAGAGTAACCCACAAGGAAGCCATGCCGAAGCCTGATGTAAGAGTAAGACACAAATGCATGAAGTGCTGTGTCAATCAGGGTTGGATAATTGGGTGATATTCGCATCTAAAATAGCAGTACCACACAATTACTCATGGAAAAGGCTTTCGGATTTGGGCTCTAAGTTATACGGGAGGGGGATTCCTGGCAATGCCTCTTGGAGCTGAGCAGGCCGGCGGAAACCTGTCTTCCCTATGCTTATCTCATTCATAAATAGCTCTATAGTCCCATAACTAAGGCATCATTTATTCAAAGCACGGTCAAACAAGTTCACACATCAAGCTGCGAAGTGCAAATAATAAAGTATAAAACCACAGAAAACATTCACTTTTCAGTCAGAAATATAGTCAGTAGCTCCTTATAGACTGTTGAACAATGCTTTTATTGTCCTAAGTGCAGTCTTAATGAAAAGGCGCAACAACATCACGAGTGACTTGATTACAAACCTCCCCCACGGTCTTTTCCCAAGTAAATAAGACAGTTTTGTGTGCCTATTTAACATACATATGTAACTCAATTAGTTGAAGGCGCCACTAATTAAAACTAAGATTCAGGAATAGCAGCCCAATGCATTTTGGGTAATCTATTGCCTCATATCCGGCTCAAGTCCTAATACAGATCATAATCAAAAGCTAAAACATTCTATGATATACACTTACCATCAATGTGCAATAAAGTGAGATAATCAAACATTATTCTCAATTAAATATAAGGGTCATTCAACATTTTCTTTTAGTTCTAATGCTTAAGACGGTTCACCATGCTATATGTAGTTGTCCTAACAATAAGCAGAATGTCTAGTTTTATGTACATCTTACATCTAGAAACGAAGGGGACCTACAAAACGATTTTAAACAATAGATAGTGCTAAAAATGAATACATTCCTTCTTTTTTAAAATGTTTATTTACGATGTAGCAGGGAAAGAACAAAACAATAAATATTATATAATGCATAATCCCTAGTAAAAAACATAATTCTAGAATTCCTTGCCAATTATAATTTCTATATTCATTTAATGCACTGTTCAGATAAGAAATCCGTTTTTCTCAACTGGCAGGGGTATAATAGATCATCTATTTACTAATAAACTCCTTCTTAAATATACACAGTTACAGAATGAGGGACAAGCAAACAAGGTGGTGTTGGGAAATGAAAAAGACTATGAAACTAAAACTAAAAGATGCACAAGCAACCCGCAAGCCCAGATTAGTTCGCAGGAAGAAAATAAAACAAGCATTGGCAATGCCGATAGGTCTGGCTTTAAAATAATGTTGTATGGTAACGTTAAGCATTACAAAATACATAAAGTATGTATTTGTGTGAAAGTAAAGAACTGAATAATAACATTGGTGTAGGTTAAAAGGTCAGGTGAGAGTTGAATAGTCAAGCCAGACCTAAACATCTATGTAGGTTAATAACTGTCCTCCTCCCATCTGTGCTGCTGCCGGAGAACAACATCATAAATTACCTAGTTATCTAAGACAACTCTATAGCATTAGAATGTTCTGCATGTGCCCCTGAAAGTTCAATCTCAGGGAACTCGATAGATAAACAAAATGATCGCAGCTGTGTGGAGGGCAAGCACTTTAATTGTGGAAACACATAACTTCTGCCCATTCTGGTTTCCAATATGTGGGCGGGGCCAGAGCCCATCTACAGCAATGATTTCTTAATTGTCTGGTGACAGCTGTGGTGTCAAGGCAGACCGTAAGACATGCATAAATGAATTTATAACATAGAAGATTTAAAGGGTACTCTCAAAACCGGTCTCTCGCAAACTTCATATGCCCATTCCTCACATGGAAGGAGAACTGAAAACCCCAGTGTGTGTTTTAAAAGAAACTTAAATTAAACCTGATATGGCCTGCTTCCATTTGCTGGCTGCTATCCAACAAAAATGCTTAAGCACTCTGTTTTCTAAAGAAATCAAGTGGGAACCTAAATGCACAGGAAGCAGTTCAACAGCCACCCAGGCATATATAAATATCAAGTGACCAGCTTCTAGAGGTGAAAGAGGCAACCCCAATTAATTAAAAGCAAAATAAATTTGAATATTTGCAACTACACCAAAATAAACTTGCTTGACCTCTCCGCAGCCTTCGAAAGCGTCTCCCACCGCACTCTTACCGCCAGACTCCACGACGCCGACATACAGGGAACTGCCCTCGACTGGATACGCTCTTTCCTCACCGGATAAACCCAAAAAATGAGACTTCCGTCCTTCCTCTCCAAACCCAGAGATCAACTGTGGAGTACCCCAAGGATCGTCGCTCAGCCCCACGCTCTTCAACATTTACATGCCCCCCCCCTCGCAGCCTTTGTCAGACAGCATGGACTCAGCCTAGTATCCTACGTTGACAACTTCCAGCTCAAAACCACCCCCTCTGCATGGGACAACACCTGGTGGCCCTCTGCCCTCGGCAGCCCCCTTACTTTCACGGACCACGCCCAGAACCGTGGCATCATACTAGACTGCTCCCTCACCATGACTCGACAGATCAACGCCATCTCCTCCTCGCGCTTCAACACCCTCCGCATCCTTCGCAAAACCTTCTAGTGGACCCCCCTCCGTATCCAGATAGACCATCACCCACACACTCATAACCACCAGACTGGACTACGGAAACGCTCTCTACACCCGAATCAAGAAATCCCTGCTCCGGAAACTCCGAACCATCCATAACACTGCTGTCAGGCTTGTCCTCGGCATCCCACAACACAAACGTATCACCCAGTACCTACAAGACCTCCACAGGCTGCCCATCGAGAAGAGTTACCTTCAAGCTACTCACTCACGCACGCCAACAAATCCCTCCAAAACATCGGACCCCAATACCTCAACGAAAGTCTCCTTCCATGCACCCAAGAGAAACCTCCGGTCCACCGACGTTGCCGAAATCCCACGCCTCTGCAGAGCCGGAACAGGTGAAAAAGCCTACTCCTATATCGCGGCAAAGACCTGGAAGAACTCCAGCTCAACATCAGACGTTCCCCCACTCTGCACACCTTCAGGAAAAGCCTCAAGACCGTTCTCTTCGGCTGATTCGGAGCTGCACAACCATCCCCCCCCCGCGCCTTCAGAGCCTCACTGGTGAGTAGCACGCTTCACAAATACCTGATTGATCGATGCCTCTTGTTTCTTACTCTAACAGGGTTAAATGTTTCTCTGAGCAATTTCAGGTAATCACAAACAATGTAAAAACATTTTAACTAGTATGTTTATTTTCTATAATATAATTCACTAATCTTTTCTGCCATTATAGAGGGCTTTCTATTCAAACTAAATTATAAATACTTCTACTGTAATGCTTATATCATTTTATTTCATCTTCAGTTGTATGATTTATGTATAGATTGCTTTTGCATATTTTAGCGGTCCAAACCATATCTTACAGTTAATTTGAGTTCTTTCCCGGGCGGCAATACTGTATAGTTTACAGTCGCCAACAACTAAAATAAAACCATTATTCAAGTTAAGTAAAGTGAGAGATTGCTTAGTGGCTTTAGTAATGTGCAGAACTGTAATGGAATCACTTTGGAATAATCCGTATTCGGTGTTCACAACAGGAACTTTGATGTGTCATGTTTTCCAGATTAAACTGGAGGGTGATCAGTCATGGTTCATCGAAATTTTAATTCATTTTATCGAAGCTGAGTGGAATGTGTGCCTGTTTAGGAATCTGGTGAAGGAATAACGTGGGAAATTAACATATCCCTTCTTACAATCAATCAATGAAGTGCTGAGTTTAGAAAATATCTTGCAAGTCTTCACGATAGCTTCATTTACCTTCAACTGGTGTTTCTAAAGTTAATAACATTGGTGTCAGCGCCCGCGGGAAGTTGTACACAGTCAGATAGTTCGCAATCATACTATAAGTCCACAGTAAGACACGTCCGTCTGTCAGAATATTTCACTGCTCTCATTTACATATGAAGAAATAACTACTAAAATGATACTTAATGTTGGAGGATTTTTGCAGAGTGGACAATATTTGATTGTGACAGAAATTCTGGCTTACACCAATTTAGTGAAACAGCTTTCGAATATGAAGTGGAAAGATGTTTTATTTTATATTTATATAATCTAACGTCATGCCGATTGGATGGGAATCTTCCAAGAGAGGATTATGAAGTTACAAGAGAAAATAGGCTTCAATTTCTTCATAGCCTGCAGGACTACCTCATATTACAGGTGTCACCTAACAATTTGGATAGACAGTACAGAACCAATAACCCACAAAACAGTATTTGATAGGTCATAATTTCTCTCAAATATCCATTAACTAATTATGCAACCTAGGACTTCCTGGCTACCATGTCGAATTCATGATTTGAAGAAGCTACATTCAGAAGTTATAAAGGCGTCCATTTACAAAATAATCCGTTGTGCACTGAACAGGACAATGGATAACTCTTACATATCTGCATTAAGTGGAGATTTTTAACCCCGGCCAGGCAACAGGAGACCTGTTAAGCAAATTGGGATGGTACCAAAATGGGCTATAGTAATGCGGTTGCAAGCTTGGCCTTGTGCAACATCCTGAACGACTGTTATTCACTAAGTGAATGTCCCTGAGGAAAGAAGGAGAAAGGCATACTTTACAGAGCTCTGATCAAGGTCGAAAGCAGGGTGCATAATGTTGGCATTTGAAGACTCTGAATGATGGCAAAGCAACTTTTGTGAATATGCATAAAACAATGAACAAAGGCAAAAATGTTGAAGAGTTCAATTTCCATGGATATGTTGGATGATATTGAATGTGAAATCAGTATCGACATTGTAACCCTCACAGGATGAGCAATGATCAGAGAAATGGTTTGGTTATAAGTTCATTCTAAAATCTCAATAGTCAGTGAGCAGAAAGTGTGGGGATGAGTTACATTTGTGTAGTTTCCAAGTAGATGAAGGCTAGTTTATTTCCACAAACATGACAACAAGGGTCCTCATTAGAATAGCATGAAAAATAGCGTAAATTTAGAAAAAAGGCCCCTGCACGTCAGGAACATGGAATCGGTAGCCTCCATTGTTTTCCACCCTCCCTTCTTTGCATGTTTAAAGTAGTTAATTAAGACTTCAAGGACGTAAGAACTCTACAAACATAAAAAAGTAACCAAGAATACTCATTTAACAAATGTTTCACAAACGGGGTCCACTGTCAGGGAATGTGAGATATGTACTGCAAACTACTTCATTAATTGACAAAAAAACTAGCCAGGGCAAAATCACATGAAAAGAAATCATTTGAAAATCATGACTGAACTTGATAAATAATAATGTGGTTTCGGATTGCCAAAATGATCAACAATGTAATTAACTTGGGGAGGTGGTGAAAGGTTGCAAGTAGACTTTGTTTAGTAACAACTGATCCCGAACAACAATTTGAACTACAGTACAGACTGTGTCACACTCTGGGAAATGGCTTTATTTGATTGTCCTTTTAGCAACTATGCAACACTGGATGCAGAACCCTTAGAAATGTATATGTTTATTTTCCCACAAAAAGAAAAGCTGCTCAAGCACTTGTATCTTTTGCCCATTCTCCAAGGCAACGCCTGAAGGAGATTTTGTAACAGGTGGTTCGGCTTTGCTATTGTTCAAATATGTGTACAGTTTATTGCACATTCCCAGGAATGTGGTTCCACTGATATCATTCAACTAGGAAACACTGTACAGAAGGAATGTAAAATAAGATCATATTAAGTTACAAATAAATCGCAAGCATTCTGAACAATGCTCTCAGACAAAAACTAGAGTTATGTTACCATTGAATGCCCAGGTTTTGATTACTCACATGCATTTCACACTTTATAGCTTGGCATTTATCTGCTAATTTCCAACAGCATGAAAAATCCATATTACGAGTATAAAGTTGCAGTTTTAAACAAATCAAAGTTTGAACTTACCACTTCAGCATTGCTCAAATCCAAAGTGTCCCACATAAAACCCTGCGGCAAAGAGTAAGACTCTTGACGGATATTCTCTTTATCTGGTTCAATTGCACCATGAGAAGTTATAACTTCATCTATCATTTAAAAAAGGAAAAAAAACATTAGTATACATTTTAAGTAGTGTATGCAAAACATTATTATCATCACTTAGGCACTTACAACATCAGGAAGCAACTGCTTTAATAGTAATCTAGAACTTTTTTTATACTCTAAAATGTTTTTGCAGGTAGCATGTGCTATCATCAATAAATTACAGATAACAAAAAGAGCTGCGTCAATTTATTTATGGTCAATATTGAAGAACATTTAGCTAGTATACCAATCCCAAAAATTATCATTTGCTTTCATCTTTTCAGCTTACAATATTCAGCTTCGGATGTGCTTGATTTGGGGGCCAGAGGGTCAAGTTCTTTGGGATATCTGATGCCAGCTGTCCAGACCTAATTTAAGTCTTATTCTGTACAATTGATCCTTGTCATTTACAGCGCCAGGAGACTCTTTTAGGAGTGACAGTTTTGTTTATATAAGACTCACTTTCCATTTCATTTCGAGTTAATTAGTAACAAAGTCGTCCTGACAATTTTTCAATTGCTCTATTACGATGAATACATAGTTTTGTTTTGATGGGTGCTTTCCTACCCTTGCATACTCCATTTCCTCTTTGAGGGTCACTTCGGTACTGGAGTTTTTTTCAAAGATAAGTTATTAATTAATCAGAAGCCCAGATCACAGCAAAAGCTCACCAGGAAAACAGAATGCACAAGCTACTTCCCAAATAAATAAATGTGAAGACTGATTACAGAGCAGAGATGAACGATGATTGAGCTGCTTTCATTCATAATAAGAGTGCTAAGCTACAAGACGAGAGCGGTATAGAACTAATGACAAAAGCTTAGAAGTCTTATGAGAACTACTGCGCATGCCCAGATGTTCAACTCCCATACTAGTAGTCTTTTTGGGCAGAGCAAGCTTTGGGAGGCCAGGTGACCTAGAAGGCGCTAACGGAGGCAGCACTGAACAGTCACATCCATGATACTAGAAGCCAGAGCAAGAGACAGAACACAGGGTAGTCCATCCCTGATGGAGCAGAGGCCAGGTTGCTGCAAAGGAGCAAATCAAGAGCGGTCACGGGACAAGGGGTGGAAAAAGAAAAGAAGAGACTGTCACAAGTCATTGAGTGCGAAGCAGGACAGCAGATAAACAACTCCAGTGCTTTAACCATTTACTGCATTAAATCCATGTCTGTCTTCTACAGTCATTACTGCTACATTCTCCTACACGGTTTGTCTATACAAGCAAACCCACAAACTGTATTAATGTTCGATGGCTGTGCTATAGCAAACCCTAAATAATTACATAATTAAATATTTTCAGTGGTACCTTGACCACGGAGCTTGGTGAAGAAGACCTGGTTTAAGGTTAATCATTCAGCCACAGGACCTGCTACAGCATAATAGGTTGCAACAAATAGTAGCACAACATAGGAGTAGGATATCAGCGCAACATAAAGATAATACGGGGGAACCCTGCTTACCCTTCTTCGATTAATCAGAGTGCAAGCTTGATGTTGTCCTCATGGACAATTTACTTCCAGACAGATTAAGGTCACAGCCGGCGCCTTTGCTTGAATTAGACTTGGGAGGTGGTATTGCAAGACATTGTACAGCTGCGCTACTTGGTAACCCGGTAAAAGGTCTAAAACCAGAAGTTCTCATTGCTATGTAGGGATTTTCCACTTTTCGTTATCAGTCTGAATTTGGGAACAGTCAGCAGATTAGATGATGAGGATCTCAGTTCACGAACAGGATGATATTGTTTGAAGTATTTTCGTAAGTAGGCTGGGCTGTGGTGATGGAAGGCTTTAAAGGAAATCGTCAAAACTTTAAACAAAATACGTTTTTGCATTGGAAGCCAATGCAGTGCGTTAAGCGCGGCAAAGGCTGAAGATCTTTTTGTCCAGCCCAGAACAAGCCTGGTTGCGGCGTGTTGTACCATCTGCAGTTTTTGGAGGGCAGCTTTATTTAGCCCAGCATACAGACCATTGCAGTAGTCTAACCGCGATGTAATGAGTGCTACTGCAACAGTCTGTCTGGCACTCAGAGGGAGGAGTTGAAAAATTTCCTCAAACCTCTGATAATATTAAAGCATTTACCAGCTACTTCTCTAGTTTGTTGGCTAAAGGACAGAGTATTGTCAAATTTAACCCCTAAATTTCTTGCTGCATTTACAGTGTTAGGTGGCGCTTCTGCTTCTTTGGGCCACCAGGATTGAGGGGAAAAACAGTTATTGATGCCAAAGGTATTATTTCTGTTTTGGCAGAATTACATTTAAGATGATTACTAGTCATCCATGCAAATACTGCCGAGAGGCATTCTTCGAGGGTGATTTCTGCATTCGCCACATTTTTATCCAGTGTCGGGATTAGCTGGGTGTCGTCAGCGTAAGCTATAGAGTCAATACCAAACGAGGAAATGAGATGCATCAGGGGAACCATGTAAAGGTTGAATAGAGTGGGGCTCAAACTTGAGCCCTGTACTCAGCATTTTTTCCTTAGAGCAGAATTGACCCAGCATAATGACCTGCCGTCTGTGTGCCAAAAAATTTCTGAACCATTCGAGCACGGTTCCTGCTATGCCTGCATTAGCTAGGCGGTGTAAAAGGATAGCATGGGATACCGTGTCGAAGGCTGCAGAGAGATCTAAAAGGATCAGGACCGCCTTCTTGCCCTGATCCAGTGCAGCTCGAATGGTTTCAGTGGTGGAAAGTAATGCTGTTTCAGTCGAATGATGTTTCCTGAAACCCGCTTGGCATGGGTGGAGGACTTCATTCTCCTCCAGAAAAGTCACCAGTTGTTTATTTGCACTGGATTCAGTAAGTTTACATAGGGTTGGGAGGAGTGAGATGGGACGTAGGTTAGAAAGAGTATTAGGGTCTTTTATAGCTTTCTTTTGTAGGGGTCTCACTGCTGCTACTTTCCAGTTGGAATGAATCTCGCCCGAAGAGAGGGAGGCATTAACAATGGAGTTTATTCCGGGATTAATGTCATTTACTATTGCTTGCAGTAGGGTGGGAGGGCATGGATCAAAAGGTGACCCAGATTTCGTATTTAATATTGCTTTATAAGTGTCTTCCAGACTGATGGGATCAAAGGTAGACCAGCCAGATTTTTGTGAGCTTAAATGGATCTCATTGTCAAGATTTTGTTGCTGAAAGATAGGGAAATCTTTAGTGATAGTTTCGATTTTCTGGAAGAAGTAATCAGTTATCTTATCACATAAGTCCTGAGACGGTGGAATATCTTACTTTAGTGCCTTTGGATTTCTGAAGCTGTTTACAATATTGAATATTTCTTTTTGTTTATTTCCTGACGCTTCAATCTGTGCCGTGTAGTACGTTGATTTAGCGTTTTTTTTTTATGGCGGTATGATATTGTTTCCGTTCTGTCTTATAGATTCTTTGATCCTCTTTCTTATAGTAGCGTCACCACTTTCTCTCTAAGATTTTCACATTAGTTAACATATCTTTAAGTTGTCCTGAGAACCATGGCGCCGAAAGCTTTTTTTTAATTAGATTTGGGGCCTGCTCCTCTGGTAGTGATTTTGTTACCTATCATATTCATCCAACCCTCGAATTTCTGATTGTCTGTGTGAGTGTTTCCCGTAAAGATGGGTTTATTATCATTAGTCCATTTTATCAGGTCAGGGTGAGCAATGATTTTGCCACAACAAGGGACTTGTTTGTCCTTGATATTACATGCTTTCTTCCTTCTTTCAATATCATTAATGCTAAAATTAAATTCAATAAATATGTGGTCCGTCCAGGTTTGTTGTACTGGGGGGTTAACAGTCATCGTGTCAATGTTGGTGCCCACACAATCACGTGTATGTCCTGCTGAATGAGTGGGTTCAGAGATGTGCATCATCAGACCTAAAACCTGCATGATTTCTTTGAAATCTGCGGCATGTTTATCGTTGGAATCATCCATACGAAGGTTTAAATCTCCCAATACAGTAAAGTTCGCAAACCTGAAAGTTTGACCACTGAGTACTTCCCCTATAGTTTCCAGAAATTGCTTGGCATATCCCGGAGGCCTATACAGTAATGCACCCGCAAAGGAAAAGAAGTCTCCTATTGTCATACAGAAGCTTAAGCTTTCTGCACCTAAAATATCGATCAGCTCTGTTATAGTGCATTTCAAAGTATCCCTATATATGATTGCCAAACCACCACCACGGTGGACTGCCTGTTCTGCCTCTGGATTAAATAGCCGGTGGGAAGGGCATGGGCTATATCGGGATTCGACCATTCACGTAGCCATGTCTCTGTGATAAATAGGCAGTCCAAAGCATGTTCTGTGATATGATCATAGATATGGAGTGCATTTTTGCACATTGAACGTGCATTTATAAGATCACCTTTTATGGATATGGATTTAGCATTGCATTTGGGTTTGCAGAATGGGAGTAGTGTTGACTTACACTTTGAACAGCTCATCGGCTCTTGCCAGGAGTCCGCATTAATGGTATGCTGGCAATGTTTGGAGTGAGTATTCAGGGATTGTAGCTCCTCGCTTGACCAAACAATTAGTGGAGTAGGATGTTGGGCCCTAAGCTCGTCCTTAGCGCGGACGGGCGCAGACGGGCAGGACTTTGGCTCGACTTCCGCTGCGCGGAGAGGTTGCCATCTCCTTTTATAGTCTACAGCGCTAGGGCGCTGGGACTTACTAGTTCCACCAATATGGCCACCACGAACCACTCTTTATTCAGGGGTCAGTGGGAGTTGTTTCCCAATGCGAGGGGATTGCAGGATTATGGGTAAAACACGGCGCAAATCAGGTATTTAATAACGTTTCCAAATGAAAGTTTTAAAAGTTACACAAGTAGCCTAACACCCGGCTTTCCGCCTTAGGTGTACCTTAGAAATGGTACCATCCAAAACTTGTCTGAATCTGCTTTGGGTTTACAAGACTCTTCTCCTCAACATGATGGTAAAATTAACTTAGGCACTATTCAAAAGATGATCAAGATGAAATGGAATATACATTTGTGGTACCAGAAGGTCCCTCACTTGCCAAAGTTCTTAAGATTACGATGGTACCAAGGAGAGGTCATGAAAGGGGAAGCTAAAGAGGAAGAGGCCAGTAGTTCATACAGGGACCTGAATTGTCTGCAGTGGTAGGACATTTAGGAGATCATTTGGCATTTTCTGAGACCTATGTTGGCATGGAAGAGGAGTATTTTTCCATTCACTGTCAAAAAAGTCAATCTGATTGTTTGCGCTTACATTATACAGTACAGAATGTGTTGTCACTGAATGGAAGGAGGAGGAGGACTCACAATCCTTTCTAAGATCTCTGATTTTCTGATAAAAGTCGTGCAATAGTCAAAATGGAATTCTTAATGGCAGGCTTATCACAAGGGGTGATAGTTTTAGACAAGGACATTGCATCAGATGCTGTAAAAAAAGAATGTTGAATCGCCAGTTACACACGCTTATGCAGCATCGAACTTTGCTAAGACATGAAGCACATTTTCAAATTATATTATTCAATAGTTCCTTAAAGAGTTTCAGGTATTGAGTTGAGTAAAAACAATTAGCATCAACACTCAATAATGGACCACCAAGTCCGTTTTCCATGATTATTTCTTTTGCATCTTGCGGAGCAGCAGCTGCAGTATCAGATTTTGTGATTGCAGGCAAGATGCATCTTTGAATGTATTGCAGAAAGCAATGATATTGCCTGTTCGTTTTTCAGATGCAAATGATGTGGTCCAAATCTGCAAGAATTAATCAAAAGATGCTCGGAAAACAAATGGATGGCCCCGTCTGCTCATTCTTCTGAGGAAGGGGGGTTTAGCTACTGCCGAGTGCTTGGACTGGGAATACTGGGAAAAGGGTCTAAACAGGCCTTTTGTGTAAAGAGTCGTGGTCAGGGTGAGGGGTTTGCAGCAAATTCCAGTTCCAGCCACAACCAGCAACAAATCCTTCAACTCCAAAAGAATTAGTATGCTCTAGACCATTCCAAGTGGCCTGTTGGATGTCTCCTAACAACTTTTCATGATTTGGGGACAGAATGTGCCCAGAAAAAGGGAGATAAAAATTGCAAACATGGGGGGGCGTGGCTTGGCGGCGACCAAGATGGCCGCTTAGTTTTGCGGCGCTCCGTGGGTTATCCAGTCGACCCCTGCAATCCGCCAATGATCCACCAATAATTCGCCCGATCGACGACGTCCGACGCTGGCATTGAGAAGACCCATTCCTCCGATGCCTGCTGTTGCCTCCCTGGTGCGGATCAGAGACCGGGTGCCGGAGATACGGGAGTTGGCGTCTGGGGGCCAGCCGCGGCCTTTGATGTAGAGGCACAGCGTTGAAGCACCGGCCTCGGGTGAGGAGATGGCCGGGGCGGGGACGCAGGACGGCGGCTTGGGACAGCGCTTGGCTTAGAGGAGCCCAGGATTGAAGCACAAAGTGACCCTTGCCTGCCGGCCCTACACTAAGGTGTTGATTGGGCGGCGATAGGCGGTGGACCGGGAGAAGCCCTGCCTGGGTCCCCGGCGGCCGGACTGTATTGACGGCGGCATCGTGGGAACAGGCGGCGGCCGGGTTTGCTGACCCCGCGGCGGACCTCACGGCCAACAACTCCCAGTGGAGCCCTAGAGGACACGAGACGTGCCCCTCCCGCGGCCGCTTCGTGAGCCACTCCAGTGAGTAGCGGTGCAAGCGGTGCGGGGGCCAGGAACGTTGCTGAGGGGCCTATATACACCGGGGGACCGCCTGGGGCTGAAAGCAGGGGCCCCCCCCTCCGGAGGAGAGAGGAGACCTGCGGCCTTACACCACGGCACCGGCTGCGAGGCCCTCTGATCAGATAGCCTTGAGAGACAGGGCACTCTAAACTCGGGCCAGAAGCGGCTTCCATCCGCACGTGCGCAGGTCCTTGCTGATGGGCCCCTGTGGGGAGTAGGACGCAGGCCTAGAGACACAGGTAGCAGCGGCCTGGATTGACACTGTATATCCGGGCGGACAGGGCTTGCCCCGACGTTGGGGGACAGTCGCGACGCTGGATACCTAGGGGAAGAATCCTTGTACATGAGGCTGGCCACACAGACGTAGGACGTCCAGGGGGTACACAACTCTGCTTGGCTGCCGGAGGGGGTCCGCCCCACAACTAAACTCCATAACCGAGGCCCGCTGCGTCAGACGGACTGCACGCTTCGGTATTCTGGTTGCCCGGCGACAGGGCCTGTTCCACGGGTAAGTGGGCCCCTACATACCCTAGGGACTGGAAACTGGAGATTGGAGCACAAGCGCTGCTTTGGCTCCTCTTGGAGACGACCCTGTGAAGGGCCTAGGAGTGGCCATCCGACGTCCTCTGCGAATATGCGGAACAAGAAGAACACGGCGACTCAATCCAATACTATGGATAATTACACGGCGGGCCCGGACGGTGATGATCTGCCTCACCCCGGGCCATCGGAAGAGCCCCGCGAACCGTCTCTCTCCTCCATCATGCAGGCCATTCAATCCCTGGGCACTACCTTGGAGTCTAAAATAGACAAAATGTCCATTAAATGGACACTCCAGCGGGCGGGTTTGAACAAAACATCTGAGAAGGCCACTCAAAACGCTGCTGCCATTACAGACCTACAGGGGGCCGCCAAGTCACTACAAGAGCAGGTCCAACAGCTCACGCAACAGCAAAAGCAGATGGCGGCGCGGCTGGAGGATCGGGAAGGGAGAGCCCGAAGGAACAATCTCAGGGTGGTAGGCGTGCCAGAAAAAATGGAAGGGGCCAGTATGGAACTGTTCCTGGAGGACCTCATTTTGAACACCCTGAAACCCAAGAGACTGTCTAAGTTTTTCGTTATAGAGCGAGCACACAGGGCACCAGTCCCTCCGCCGTGCCCGGGGGTCCCGACGCGAACCATCATCGCGCGGGTACTCAACTATCACAACCGGGATGCTATCCTGCAGGCAGCACGACAGCATGGAGACTTGCGTGTGGAAGACACCACGATACGTTTATTCCCTGTCTTTACACTCAAGGTCCAGCAGGAGCGCAGATCGTTTGACGCAGTCAAGAGGAGACTTCGGGAGTGTGACCTCCGCTACATGATGTTCTTCCCGGCGCGGCTCAAGGTGTTGGCGGATGGAAAATCCTTCTTCTTTACCACCCCGGAGGAGGCACATACCTGGATGGAGGAGCGCGGACAGCGACGGAGGGGCCCGGACCGTGAGGGAAGCTGGAGGAGCGCAGCCCCCCAGTTTCCAGCCTCATCTGTGGAGCTGTCGGGGGCGCACTGAATGGGGGGGGGGGGATTGGTCTGAGCAGAGGTCCTGTAGAGATAGGTACCAAATGGACCAGTACACCTGCGATTGTTACTTGCTCCCGACGTGGCGGGAGGGCACTGTTTACACGGAGGTGGGGTTGATTATTCATTTTGGGCCTTTGGTTTTTGGACGTGACGTTCGTTGAACTACTTATTGTACTGTATGGGGGGTCGGGGGGAGAGCCCCGGAGAATGGACTTGGCTGCACCACTCACCCCTAAGGTTATTGTTTCAAGGGCTACAGGCGCTCTGCTTATTGGGGATGTCTGGCGTAGTTGGCCGGAGTAGCAGGGTAGCAGGCTGTTGAGGGGAGGAACGGGGGGTTTGGTTCTGTTATTTCTTCTTGGTTTTTGTATTGCATCATTGTTTTGATTCCATCGACACACTCACGGGGCGGATGGGAGGGGGGTGGAAGGAGGGGACGGCTCTTCCCCTTTAAGTTTTGGCGGAGGAAATGCCAGGCTCACATTCACCCAAGACGCAACACATAGACATCGTATCCTGGAATGTGAACGGCCTGCAGAATAAAATCAAGTGGACGGTCGTTTTGCAATACCTTCGGAGGCACGCTCCAGATGTCGTCCTCCTACAGGAGACACATCTGCTAGGGAATCACTGTAGGGCCCTTGATAGATTTGGTTACACCCTACGCGCTCATTCTGGCTTTACGACAGGCTCAAGGGGTGTGGGTATACCGATTAAAAATTCACTGCCATTGGTCCTGGGACGAAGCTGGTCTGATCCCCTGGGTCGTTATGTGGCGATATCTGCACAGTGGGAGCGTTGCCCTTTGAATTTCTGCTCATTGTACATACCTCCGAAACTACACGCGTCCACCCTCCCGGATGTTGGGAAGCTGTTGCTGGAATTGCCTCCGGGGATATTAGTGCTGGGTGGAGACATGAATGATGTGATGGCCAGAGATTTGGATAGATCGTCACCCTCACTGGGCGGTGGGGGGGTGGGGGGAACATCACCTCAGGGACTTTACGCAAACAATGGGCCTAACTGATTTATGGAGGGCACACAACCCGCACCTGAGACAGTACACACACCTTTCCGCAGCCCGTGGGTGCTCCTCTAGGATTGACTACATTCTCACACGCACAGAATGCATGACTCCGTTTCGAGATGGGCATCATTAAGGCTAGAGGAATTTCTGACCACGCACCGGTGGGGGTCCAGCTGTTAAGTCCCACCATAGATTGGAGCATCCCCCCCGGCTTGACTCCTTTCTTTTGAAGGGTAAGGACTTTCAGGAGCGATTCAGGGAGAGAGTGGGTCAATACTTCGATGACAACCTAGGTTCAGTGGATTCCCCGGGCATAGTGTGGGAGGCGTATAAAACGGTGGCCAGGGATTTCGTACAAGCAGAGGTAGGGCGGAGGCGTAAGGTTAAGCATGCACAGGTGGAAAGATTGGAGTTGGAGCTTCTAGCTCTGGACAGTGAGACAGGGCTTACCCCAGAACAAGACCGGGTTAGACTGCATAAAGCGCGCCTCCTTAGCAAAGAGATAAGGGATGTCTAGACGGAACAAGCACGGGCGCATGCACTGGCCACCCAGCGTAGAGTATATGACCTCGGTGACAAGGCGAACAAAATGATCGCCTGGTCTCCCTCCTTAATTATGAGACGAAGGTCCTGGGGAAGATCCTTGCTACTCGCCTGGGAGCGGTGATCCAATCACTGGTCCACCCGGACCAGCCAGGCTTTATGCCTCACCGGAGCACAATACTTAATTTGCGCCGCTTATTCGGGGTTCTACAGACAGCTGCCGTACCAGGGTGGGTTCCAGTGACTTTGCTCTCCCTGGACGCCCATATGGCCTTTGATAGTATCAAATGGCGCTACATCTACGCCGTACTGGAGAAACTGGGGTTTGGGGACAACTTCTGCTCCTGGGTGAAACTGTTGTACACGGGGCCGCTGGCGCGGGTCCGTGTTAATGGGGCCATGTCGCGTGAGTTCAGATTGGGGCGCGGGACGAGGCAGGGCTGCCCCCTGTCCCCGACCCTCTTTGCCTTGGCATTGGAGCCACTGGCACACTGGGTGAGGACGGACCCTGGGGTGTTGGGGATAGACATGAGGGGCGGATGGGAAGAACGCATATCGCTCTATGCTGACGATATATTGCTATATACCCAGAGACCGGCGGAATCTATACAACGTCTAATGGCTATGCTATGTACTTTGGGGAATACTCCGGGTACCATGTCAATTGGAGCAAATCCCTAGGCTACGTTTTGGCGGGGCCCCAACCGCCTACAGTGGTCGGATGCAAGGGCTGGTTTGGCGAGAGATGTTTCGCTATTTAGGGATATGGATCACACCGTCTGACTCGGAGTTTCTCCGACTAATGTGCAGACACAACTTGATCGCCTGCACAGTGACGTGCAACACTGGCGGACCCTCCCGGTCTCCCTCATGGGAGATGATGGCCCGGCCACGTTTGTTGTATGCGCTGCAGAGCTCCCCCTTTCCAATCCCGGATCATGTCTTTAAAACGGTGGAGGCAGAGCAGCGCTCCCTTTTGTGGAGCGGGGGGTGTCCGCAGATTGCTCTCCGCAAGTTACAGCGCGGTCCCTATGAGGGGGGACTGGCGGTACCCGACATCCGTCTATATTATTGGGCGGCGCAGCTGGCTAATATTAACGGGTGGGTATTTGCCCCGCAGGAAGAACCGGCGTATCGGATAGAGCGTATGGCCCTAGGCGCGGATACCTATTTAGCGGCCCTCTACTCCAAGGCACGGCGTAGTCAGCTTTTGGCCCCCCCAGACCGCGGTGGTGGTCGAGATATGGAAACGTGCAACTAAATTGCTTGGTTGGGACAGGAGGCTCACGGCTCAGACGCCCTTATGGAGGGGTGACTTCCTTAGGGAAGTTGTGCAACTCCGCGACCTACGCCATTGGAGCCTGATAGGCAGAGATCTACTGGGAGATATCTGGAAGAAGGGGCAGGTGGTGGAATTCGTGGCTCTACAGTCAGAATTCCATATGGGAAATGGCGAATTCCTTCATTATCAGCAATTCAAACATGCTATATATTCACATCTATCACAGGGGGATCAGATACCTGAATACGCTCCACTTGAAGACAGGCTGCTGTTGGACCCAATGATTGATAAGGCCATATCGCTCACATATAAGAAGCTAATTAACAACATCCCAGATACACTTGGATCACTGCGGGAAAAGTGGGAATCCGACTTGGGCTTCTTAGAGGACGATGATTGGAATGAGGCCCTGCAGTGCCCTAGAGAAGTGGCGATTCGAGCACGATTCAGATTGGTGCAGCTCCGCATCCTTCACAGGTCCTACACCCCACGCACGGTGCAATTTAACCCGTTTAGCGCGTCGAACATTCCGCCCCAGTGCGGACGTTCGATCGCACTAACGGGATTCGGACGTCCAACGGTCGTGCGCAGCACCAGTGAGGTACTGCACGCGACGACCGTTGGACGTTCGCAGCACGGAAAGGGTTAAAATGGGAAACGCAACATCACACTTTTGCTTGAGAGGGTTCGGGGATGAGGGCACATTCTTTCACATCCTTTGGGAATGCCCCAAAATTCATACGTATTGGGTTAGTCTGAATGACATAATGGAGGAAGTGGTTGGGGCAGAGGTGCCGCTGGAGGCTAGGTGGCACATCCTAGGGGTCACGGGGGCGGTAACATGGCCCAATGGAGATAAGGTGTGGTTGGCCTTCGCAAGCCTGGTGGCAAAGAGGAATATCGCACGTCTTTGGGGGAATGACTTGGTACCGACAATAGAGGAATGGGAGCGAGACATGGATTGGTGCCAGAGGGCGGAGAAGGTCATCTACAATAGTCGGGGTTGTCCCAAAAAATGGGAAAAGATCTGGCAGGCCTAGAGGAGGTATAGAGGGGAGTGGATGAACACCCCGGAGGAAACGTAGTGGAGGCTTCCCTTGATAGATACCGCCCACGACATGCAAATGACACTTCCTTTCCTGGGAGGCGATGGACTTTGGTTCTGATACGTTCTGCACAACTGATGGGGGGATGGGGTGGAGGGGAGGGCAAGAGGGAGGATGGTTCGAAGGGCGGGGGAAGGGCTGAAGGATGGGTTTGGGGTAGAAGACGCACTGGCTTGGAGGTGGACTGTCAATATACCCGCCAACGACTGATTTGATGTGATTTTCTATATGTAAACACCATTGCACTTTCACTGCTCCATGATGTGTCATGTGATGGAACTGTTTCTTTCAATAAAAAGATGTTTAAAAAAAATGCAAACATGGATTATTGAGTGCAGTTTTCTTCTCCACCTGATCAATTCCTGTCAGACTTTTCTTTTCGCTGCCCAATTCACAAACTTCCCATGCTGT
Organism: Lissotriton vulgaris; assembly: GCF_964263255.1. NCBI lineage: Eukaryota > Metazoa > Chordata > Amphibia > Caudata > Salamandridae > Lissotriton > Lissotriton vulgaris. Next base: position 859,688,878 of record NC_141698.1, read on the forward strand.
AAGGAAATCAAAAACTTCTGGGAAAGGTGACAATCACAGTACCAGAGAGACTAAGAGAAGGCAGAGGGTGCAACTCTATTCTCTTTCTAGTAGAGAAAGTATTATGAGACTACAGATCAGTGTTGGATCTGAAGAGAGTGAACATCTATTTTCCTTATCAAAGATTGAAGATGCTCTTTTTACAGAACATTGTGCTGTTCCTAAAATAAATTTTCTTTTTACGTCTGTTGATCTTTTAGCTACTTATCTACACATGATAATTCAGATATGTACTCCGATGTCTGTGGTTTGCATTCAAAATCAGCAATAGCAATTTCAAGTTCAGCAATTTGGGATTCTATCTTCCCCAAGATGTTTCGCAAAGTTCTTAGAATCAGTGGTGGGTTGAATTCAAGCTGAAGGGATACTAGTCTTACCATGTTAGGAAGATTGGGCGATTGCTTCTTCTCTTTTGAAGGGTTCATAACTGATGCAGCTCATCTGTAAAATCCTATTGGAACACAGTTTCCTAATAAACTCAAAGACATCCCACTTGCTGGAAAATCAACATCTCTAATTCTTTGGAGAGATGTTCCGTTGGGATCTGGGACACATGTGTTTTACAATTCACAGGTAACAAATGTTGGGTCTGCATCTGAGTTCTTTTCTAGCAAAATCGGAAGTTACAGCCTGAAAGTGGCTAAGGGCGCAGAGTAATATTCTGTCAACTGGGATAATTCTGCCATTGGTATCGCCCGCATTTATTTCCTTTGGTTCAACATCTCCTGGTATTTGGGAGCTGGAATTGTCAGAAGTATGAATCCCTGATCCCTTAACTAGTCTGCCAGAAAACCAGGACAAATATTTCCTAGTTTCCCTCCCAACTGCAAAAGTTATAGATGCTAGCAGGAGAGGATGAGGACACATTTGGTGGACAAAGTAGCTCAAAACAGATAGGAGCCTCTGGAATTGGGAATGACCAGTCATTGGAAAGAATTGAAGGTGGTTCATACAGCTATTTCCTCCAGTGTCCAAATGATCAGGTGGTTCTTATCAGGCCGACAATCACATTATCAGATCCTATTTGAATCACCAAGAATGGATGGGATCCTTGTTCCCATTATATCTGACCCAGATGACCTTTCTATAGGCAGAATAATAACTCTTGACTCTCTGTGCAGTTTATCTTCCGGGAAGGTAGAATGGAAAAACGGTCTGGTAGGTGTGTTTTCCCAGTCATTGACCTTTCTCTTCATCCCCTAGATTTTTGGCAGTTTGTACAAAAGTTTGGGACCACTTGGTTAGAAGTCTTTAAGACTTAGGACAATACCCTACTTCCTGTTTTTTTTTTACAGTCAAATTCTATCTCCTGAAGCATTGGCAGTGATTGGGCTGTTAATGGCATCAGGGTCTTGTGTTTGCCTTCCCTCCAATACCCGATTCCAGGGTGTTAAATACATCCAGGAAGAGCAGGTGGAAGTAGTGATAGTTGTTTTCTATTCGCTACGTCGTCCGTGGTTCCAGTCAGTCTGTCTACTCCAAGACATCCGTCCCTGTCACAGTTGATGCTTTTATGTCTCAGTGTAGGAATCTTAAGTTTAAATGAGTATCAGGAGGCATTGAAAAGGTTAGAAAAACAGTTCGATGAGGAGAACAATATTATGGTTGCAAGGCATAAATTTGCTCAAAGAAAACAACAAGAAGGGGACACTGTCGATGAATATGTTGCATGTCTAAGGATTCTTGCAGTGGAATGTGAATATGAGGAGATGACAGATGTGTACATAAGAGACCAAATTGTTTTCTATTGCTATACGAAGAAAGTGCAGGAAAGACTGTTAGCATGCAAAAGACCGACCTTGCAGGAAGTCATAGACATTGCTAGGGGTATCGAGAGATCTCCAATTTCCACTAAAGAATTGTCATCAGCGGGGAATAACACTAATGTATTTTATTTACAGGACAAGAAGAAGGTTTATGGTAAAGCGTATGAAAAATGTATGAGTGAAAGGAAGGTAGGAGGTAAGCAGTTGTGCTGTTTCAGGTGTGGATCTAATGAGCACTTAGCTGATTTCAAGAATTGCCCTGCAATAGGCAAAAAGTGCATTAAATGTAAAAGATATGGTCATTATACTGCCTTGTGTAAAACTACAAGAATGAGTAATAGCATGAATATAAACGCTGTAGGCAGTTTTGATGAAGAAATGTGTGAGAACATAGTCCTATATGTAGAGATGGAGGAAGGAAGGATAAAGGGTCCTGTTAGTGATGTGAAAATCGGTGAGGTTGAGCTAAAATTTACTGCAGATTCAGGTGCGCCCATAACAACCATATCTGATGTTCTTTTTGAAGAAAAATGGAAAAATGTACAACTAACAGAATCTGATGTGAACCCGAAAGCATTTGGGGAGAAGGAAATAAATATGCTAGGATATTTCAATGACACTGTAAGTTTCAAGGGAAGAGTAATTGAAACAAAGATTTATGTAGCGGAAAAAGGGAGGATACTAGTAGGATGGAGAGATCTAGCCCAACTAGGGGTGGTATTGGTGCCTGGGGCAAAAGACCCGGTAATTTTAAGAGAGGAATGGGTGAACAGCATATGCATAGAGAAGGACAAAGGAGATTTAGATACCATTCTTGACAAACATAAGGAGGTGTTTAAAAATGAAATAGGTTGTGTTAAAGGTTTCAGCCATGACATCAAACTAAAAGAAGGCGCCATACCATGTAAGCACAAAGTGAGAACAATACCATTATCCATAAGAAAAGAGTTGAGGGAAGTGCTTGAGAAATTGAAAGAAGGGGGTGTAATTGAAGAAGCAGAAGAGTCTAAGTGGGTTTCTGCTATCGTGGTATCAAAGAAAAAGAAGACAGGGGACATTAGGTTATGTGTAGAACTGAGGTCGCTAAATAAAAACATAATTGTAAACTGCCATCCCCTACCCAAAATTCAAGACATTCTTCAGTCAATATCAGGCTCAAAATACTTTTCACTGATTGACTTAAGGGCCGCATATCATCAGGTATGTCTGTCAGAAAGGTCTAAGAAATTGACAACTTTCATCACGCCATTTGGAGCGTTCAGATATGTGAGACTTCCCTTTGGCCTAGCCTCCTCTTCAGGGGTTTTCCAGAAACTCATGGACGTTCTGTTTGGGAAGATGAAAGGGGTGGAAGCCTTTCAAGACGACATTCTTTTGCATTCTGAAACAGAACAAGAGCACATAAAATTGATTGAAAAGGTTTTAGATGTTTTAGAAAAGAAAGGTATGACAGTCTCAAAGGATAAATGCAAATTCATGACAAAGGAGATTGAGTACCTAGGGCATGTCCTGACGGCTGAAGGTATCTTGCCAAAAAACGATTTAGTACACGCAATAAGGGAGGACCCAGAACCTAGAAACAAGGAAACCCTCAAGTCATTCCTTGGCCTCAGTGAATATTATGCGAAGTTCATACAGAAATATGCTGAGAAAGTGGAACCACTCAGAAGACTGTTAAAAAAGAATGTAGCATATGAGTGGAAAGATGAGCAAGTTCAAGCATTTAGGTCAGTCAAGGAGGAAATAGCAAATGCACCTGCACTGAAACCCTATGACCCATTACTGGACAACATTGTGACTGTAGATGCAAGACATGAGGAATTGGTGCTGTGTTCTGCCAGAAAAAGGGAAGTGAAGAGAACACAATTGCATTTATTTCCAGGAGGCTAAACGACACAGAAGTCCACTACAGCACAATCGAACGTGAGACTTTGGCATGTGTGTGGGCAGTGCACAAACTCAAGGACTATCTGTGGGGGAAAAGTTTCACACTTGTAACCGACCATAAACCATTAGAATATATGATGGATGGCAAAGGTCGAGGCAACGGAAATGCAAGCTCTAGACTGATAAGGCTAATGTCAAAACTTCAGGAATTTAATTTCAGGATTGAGCACATAAAAGGGGGAAAAAACAGTAGAGCGGACTGTTTGTCCAGGTTGCCTGTACAGGATCAAAAAGAAGAGGAGCAAGATGACACGGAGTGCGTGGTAGTGCACATTGATGCAACAATTATATGCGAATGGTCAATAACTGACAAGGAGTGGGAGGAGAGTGTGGCAAAAGATACTATCCTAACCAAAGCAAAAAAGTATGTGCAAACTGGATGGCCACATATAAGGAACCTTCCAAATGAACTAAAAACTTACCAGCAGGTGAGTGATGAACTGACATTAGAGAATGGCTACTTAAAAAGGGGAGAAGTTTTTGTGCCGCCATATGAACTCAGACAAAAGATTATAAAGATGGCTCACAGAGGGCATCCAGGTACCACTGCCACAAAAAACATTCTAAGGATGCACTATTGGTGGCCAGGTGTGGACAGCGAGATAAGGAGTTATGTGGACAAATGCGAGAAATGCTTAAAGTCAGATAAGCATTAGAAAGTTGAAAAGAATGAACTACAGATGGTGGAAATCCCCGATGGGCCCTGGGCCAAAGTAGCAATAGACTTTGCAGGACCTTTCAACATATTGCCAGATGGGTGCAAGTACCTAATAGTTCTGACAGACTACTATACTAAGTGGGTGTGTTACAAGTTTGTGAATGTGGTTACAACGGAAGTGGTCATAAAATTTCTTAAAAAAGTATTCGGAAGTGAGGGACAGCCTAAGGTCCTAGTATCAGACAATGGGTCACAATTTGTATCACGAGTAATGGTCGAGTTTTGGAAAATGCGGAATTGTACAGGAAAAGACACCATTATACAGCCCAAAGAGTAATGGCCAAGTTGAGAGAATAAACAGGTTCTTTAAAGAAGGGATCCAAATGGCTATTGCAAATGATATGGATGTAAAAGAATTCATTAAGGTGAAAATCAATGCGTACAACAATACGTCAAAGGAAGCCACTGGGTATACACCATTTTTCTTGATGAGAGGAAGAGCATGTAACAACATTATAACACCAAAAATAGGTGGATGGAAAGGAACAGTAATCGAAGCGAGAGAAGTGTGTGAGAAAGAACTCAAGGTGAAAGAGAACATAGAGAGAAAACAGATGAAAAACAAAACATATTCTGATAAGGTAAATAGAGTAAAAGACAAATGGGTAGCACCTGGAGACTGGGTGTTGGTAAAGAAGCCAGGTTTGGTGAGTAAGGGTGAAACAAAGTTCAGCAAACCCATGAAGATAGATAGAGCGTCAGGTGGTGCTGTGTTCATAGAAGGAGAAGGATGGCGCAGTAAAGACGATGTGGTAAGACTTAAACATGGGCAAGAAAAAATAATAATGAGGAATGTGGAAGAAGGAGATGTGAGCCTTAATGAAAGTGCCCTTGAATGGGAAGACATATCTAGTAGCACGAACCGGTTGCATTCCGATGTCAGCCAAGGATGTTCTTTGGCATTGGGAGATAGTTCAATAAGTTTCTCTGTTGGAAGTGGGGACACTATTCTGGCCCAGGAAGACTCTATGGTAGAATCCAATGTAGACGGAACTGGTTCTCCTGTAGCAGGCACGAGGAACACTGAAATTGATGACACTGGGGGTTTGTCTTCCAGAGTGGGTGGGGTTATCAACTTGCCGAAAAGGTTTAAGGACTATGTTATGGAATAAAACGTAATATTGCGTTTTCTGATGGAGAAAGGGAGATGTCGTACATGTTATACTTGTTGTGGGGGCAAAGGGTTATGTTCACAGTATGTTTTCCCTTTCCATCATGTTGCGTCACACAGTGTCACCATGGAATGTCCAGTGCGTATTTATGTGACGTCACTGTAATCTGTTTGACAGATGACAGCTGACTCCCGTGGTGACTGACGTTTATTTCCCGCTCCCTGCGGGCCCTTGTGTATTGAATAAAATCTTATAGTTGACAACACATCTTCTACTGTCGTGTTGTTACGCTACAGTAATGTTACAATATCAGGGTTGTTCAGCTGAACTAACCGTGAGTATTCAGCAATCTAGACATGTAGAAACACTTCAGGTTTAAGCACGGCCTTGGCATAACATTAGTAACATAACATAACTGGTGTCGAACTAGTAAGCTAGCTAAGGTTTTAGACTTGTTGCGGGATAGATTTGCATTAGCTAGCAGTGTCCATTCTTAAAACCCAGTGTAGTTTGTCTATTTTTGCTTAGATAGATAAACAATATTCAGGAGCAGCAAGCGGATTACTCGGCCAGTAAAGACTGTAATGTGAAAAAACTGAAATTGAAGTGATAAATGTTGCTGGTAGGTAACTGGGCTATTAACAGTCATTAACTGAATCTTTTACCTCAAAAATCACCATATGTCGATGGTCACCATTCATATGTTATTAGAGCAATCTTTTAAAAAAGGATCAGTTATGAATACAAGGATGAAATACTGAACACAAATGCACATAAAAGCAAATCTGACTAGATGTAAAAGCTGAACCTCACATATCAATTTCAGACAGATGACCAAGAAACAGCTCTTTCCAATGATGTAAGACAGGTTGCATGATTATGAAAGAACAGCATCCAACAGAATAGAGGTCAATCCTAAAAATGATTTAACACAAATGCAAGACAAACACAAATGAGACTACAAAATGACACTAAAGATTTAAACCAATGTAATCTGTTATACTCCTTCTCTTGCAAAGTAAAATTAAGAACCGTAGAAGACACACATTTTTAACTAAGGCATGCAAGAATCAGATAATTCGCAAAGCTTTTTTATTTTTAATATCAATCTCAGTATATTCACATGCATGAGCAGAATACCTATTTTGTAGACTTCTCACACACTATACATAAGAAAAATAAGCTTAATTACAAGAATGCTTTAGAACTCTGTGAAAATGATATTAATGTCACCAATGGTCCCACCATCCAGAGCACCCAAAGTATGAATTATTTATTGGGGGGTGGGGGGGGGGGGGAAGGAGTGTGTGTGTGTGTGTGTGTGAGAGAGAAGAGGGGTCGAGGGGAGGTGGCAGGCGAGAAAGCACCAAATCCCCTGCGGCTCCTGCAGCATTTCCGGATGAAACTGAAACAGGGGTGAGCTGCTGTTTTGCCTTTGAGGCAAAAAGCCTATAGTCAGCAGGTGGTATAGTGAACAATCACCAGACTATGTCTCAAGTCTCTTCCAGAAAATTGCAAAGTACCTATTAAATCCATCACCTCTAAAATGGCATCCAAATTATTGGAAGAGATTGTAAGGGAGGTTTGGCAATATCACTGTGACTTTTTATCTGGCATTCAGGACATTATTGTCGCACTCCGCACATATCCCGACCAGAAAAACAGTGACAATCTGGGTCTTCTCTGCTGCTTCTTGTCCTCAGTCAAGTGTTCTTGGGCACGTTGTGTGTTAAAATGGCATGAAGACTCAATGAAACAGGAGTTTTTTTTGGGTAATTCCACTTTCCTCCGTAGTCATGTGATTAATCAGTGGACATCTGCTGGAAATCTCACTGGTGGGGTTCTCTTTCAAGCACTTTGTATGTTATATCCTGGATTTGTCGATATTTATGTGAGACTGCCAGGTTCTAGCAGCCGCTATCTCATTGCCAACAACTTTCAGTCTTTTGTCTACTCTCTTTGTACATACATGGATGCAACTTTTTCACAACCATGTTTGACATGAGAATCTTTCCCTTCTGCAAAGGTGACTTCTCCTCTCTAGTATTTATTTTCCCATGCCTTTCAAATACATTTTTTTCATGAACTTGAGAAATGTCTAATTCTAGCACTACAGGTTCGGGAGGTTGAGGTATAATGCCTACTGTCGGGGGAACCTGTTTGTCCTCTGTTTTAATAAAACATTAGTGATCAGATAGGTTTAGGTGCTCCTTTGTATATAAGTAATTGTTGTCTCAGGGCCAAAAGAGGTCAGACACAAAATTCTGGGCTTACTGATGACTGCAAATGGTCAATAGTTATTTTTCTGCAAGTATTCACTGCCTATTGTATGTAGCGATATCAGCTGATGGGTCCAACGCCATAGTAGACCCCTCCTAAACTAACATTTCATTGTTCAGGCCTCCCCATGTTTGGGTACATCAATAATTATGTCCGATTCCCTGTAATAATAGCGATGGAGACCAAAATGGGGGTTAAGGGGGATGGTACCATGTCACATTATGGTTGAGATTCTCTTGCTCGCCATTAGAGTCATAGTTCTTCTGGAAACTGTTTCTTTAGGTTGAGTGTAGGAGTTCAAAATCAAGATTGTGCCCCAGCATCTTTCTCCCGACAGTGTAGGCTATTTGTTCATCTGTTGTGAAGTCTACTAATACCTCCATAGTTGAGTTTGGATGTTGTTGCATCAATGAAGTGTCATACTGCTCCTAAAACTTGATTTGCTAAGTGCAGTAGTGGTCCTCCAGCCAACGTATTTATACGTTTTACCATACCTTGCTGATCCAAGACTCCCACTTTTGACTCACTGTTGTGGTTCACAGGACCAGAAAAGTAGACATGCTAGAAGCATCTGGTATTTTTCATTCTCACTACATGGAATCAGAATGGGAGGATATTGTGTCATATCTGTTTTCCTGGGTTTTTTTCTTCCTACAAAGTCAATGGGCACTTTTGCTTCTGTTTCTGTGCATGGTGGTAGGGCAAGGATGCTTATGTATGTGTGAACACTGGGCATTATAGCAGTGCAGGGTAGAAACCGGTATTACTCAAACACTGTCTGTTCTAACATGAGATAAACTGCACAACGCCCGTAGGAGGGGGCGACTTTCTCCAACCTTAACCTCTGGAACAATGCCATGTTTTGCATATATTTGTAGGATTTGTTACATAATGTACACCCACAACTTGAAAGAACATGCCCTGACAAGGTTCATGTTACCAAAACAAAGTAGGAAAGAGTGACTGGAGATCAGTAGCATAGAACTGACATTTTTCAACCCATGCAGTGACTGAAGTCTATTATGAAAAAATAGAAGTAAAACCACTACATTTAAAAAATAAGAAAGCAAACTAGCAAAAACAAACAGCTAGAGTGAAATGAGGAGGAACTCGGAGAAGTCTTCATCATTAGTAAAATAGAGCAGCGGATTACTCTGCTGCCAAGATTTGTTTGCAACCTGAGGGGCATAGCTCGGATCCAAATGCTGGCACAGCAAGCCCAGTTGTTCTGTTAGAAACTTTGAAAGCCATAAAGACCCTGCAAAGGCAGTTGATTGTCCTGCACAAATAATTGTGAATTAAAAAGCTGATACCAATACAAACATAGTGCTGTTATTTCTAGGAAAATATAAACACAGTACTGTTACTTCTTGGCATTTGAAACTATTGGGCTCTCTAATCGTGTACACAACTCGCTGAACCAAACCGCCCAACACATCGTACTAACCAGCGAATTTGTGATGATTCAAGTGTACTAATAAAACAATCAGTAAGAGCATCACAAAAAACTCAATCCAAGACCAAAACCAGATCATAACACAGCAGTTTAGAAGCCCCTCCACTGATCTGTAGTTGAGACAAGGATCACATTTAAAGTATTTTAAAATAAAAAACATGTGTAATAATCAAACTAACACACATCCAAAGTCATAGAATTAGCTCATTCTCACAACACAACCTATTGAGAAACAGCCATATGGATACGAACTTTGGGCCTAGCTAGATGATGGTTCAATAAAGAAACTATTTACATCCCAGATTCTGCCCCTTAACCAACCTCCCTACTACACAGTACAGCTAACAAAGGTATAACAACCAAACTAGCACAACCAGAGCCCTAAAATGAGAATTCTCACAAAATGAACATTCAAATTATAGACACGTAAAGGGAGATCTACAAACCAACAACGAGAGTAAAAACAAAACTACACTTCAGGGCACTGTTGGTAAGCAAGCTGTTTATGTCAATTCTCACAAAATGAACATTCAAATTATAGACACGTAAAGGGAGATCTACAAACCAACAACGAGAGTAAAAACAAAACTACACTTCAGGGCACTGTTGGTAAGCAAGCTGTTTATGTCAGCCCCGTAAAAGACCATTCACCTAATCAAAACACAAGCTCTATTGTTCCTATGTCTGACAGTTCCCCTAGAAATTTTCAATGTCAAATTAGAAGACTCTTCATAGTGGACACTACCAAGTACACTCATTAACAAATATGCAATAACAGAAGATCTATTGTGAAACAGCCATATGGAATCGAACTTTGGACCTAGGCAGATTGTGGTTCAATTTAGTAGTGACTACTACTGTCCCAGCTCGCCCCTTCCCCCATCAACAATCAACCACATAATACAGCTACCACACTTGGTACTTTAGTATTATGAACTGACCCTAAGGCTACACAAGAACTTCAAAAACATCTGAAATAAATAAATTGCACACTAGAAAATATTCCAAACACAAAAAACCTCAAATGTCCAAAACATACATGACCACCTATCTCACTTCCGCATTCAGTATCAGCAATGAAATAATCACGCAGAGGTTTCTCTATGGCAAGGTAAACAAAAGACATTCTCAGACACTTGTGAGTAAGTACACTTTTGCTTCAGTAAGTTTTGTATTAATGCTCATTTTATTACAAAAATAAATGGCCATCTTGTTTACCAGTTTTATTTGTTGGAAAGTAAAATTTAAACAAAGATTTTGCATTACTCTATGAAAGTCACATTCATATGACCAGTAAATATTAGGATGCCCTGGATCCAACAAAAAGCGAATAAATTAAGGAATAATTTCTTGTCAGGACTAAGCCAGGGACACTGGCATGTGTCAGGAGACTCTGGCAAGGAAGACAAAGTAGGCAGAATATTTGGTACAAAGCTGCCTAAGATCACACCGAGCCAGAGGAGCTAGGGAATCAAAAGGGAAACCTCTGCACAATGGAGTAAGAGAGTTAAGGCTTAGAAAGGGCAGCCACGCAAGAGGCATTGTGGCATTCAAACTAACACCAATGATATATATATATATATAGATATATATATATATATATATATATATATATATATATATATATATATATATATATATATATATATATATATATACACTGAAAAAACAAAAGTTACAGGGACATTATAGTTAGGAAATAGCATTAAAAAACCTTAGAAATATATTGAAAAAAACAAAGGCTAAAGGGACATTATTGTTAGGCTCAAACCTCACTCATACATAACCAGAGAAATTCACGTTACCTGAGCGAACTATAACTTACGTTAAAGTTTATGACTGATAAAAATATATACTGAGGTACCACAATAGTTATATTAATATACTTTCTGTACTACCAAGTGATGCCATTTTGTATATAGATTATATGAGTGGCTGTGTGAGTGTGTGTCTGAGTGCATGCGTGGGTGTATGAGTGGTTCTGAGAGTATACATGGGTGTGTGAGTAGCTGTGTGGGTGACTATTGCTGAGTGACTGGGTGTGTTAGTGGCTGTATGGGTAAGAGAGTGGATGTGTGAGTGGCTCTATGGGTAGGTGGGTGAGTGGTTGTGTGAGTGATTGTATGGGTGCGTGAGTGGGTGTCTGAATGGCTGTATGAGAGTGACCGGGTGTGTAAGTGCCAGTGTGGGTGTGTAAGTGGCTGTGTGGGTGTGTTAAGTGGCTGTGTGGGTGTGTTAAGTGGCTGTGTGGGTGTGCTAAGTGGCTGTGTGGGTGTGCTAAGTGGCTGTGTGGGTGTGCTAAGTGGCTGTGTGGGTGTGCTAAGTGGCTGTGTGGGTGTGCTAAGTGGCTGTGTGGGTGTGCTAAGTGGCTGTGTGGGTGTGCTAACTGGCTGTGTGGGTGTGCTAACTGGCTGTGTGGGTGTGCTAACTGGCTGTGTGGGTGTGCTAACTGGCTGTGTGGGTGTGCTAAGTGGCTGTGTGGGTGTGCTAAGTGGCTGTGTGGGTGTGCTAAGTGGCTGTGTGGGTGTGCTAAGTGGCTGTGTGGGTGTGCTAAGTGGCTGTGTGGGTGTGCTAAGTGGCTGTGTGAATGGCTGCATGGTGAGTGAGCAGATGTGTGAGTGCTTGTATGGATGTGTGAATGGGTATGTAAGTGGTTGTGTGAGTGTGTGTGACTGGCTATATTCAGAGGCTGTATGGATGAGTGAGTGTGTGTGTGGGTGTAAGTGGCTGTATAGGTAAATAAGTGGCTGTATGAGTAGCTGTATGGGTGAGTGAGTGGTTGTATGAGTGAGTGGCTCTATGAGTGACTATGGATGAGTGAGTGGTTGTGCGAGTACTTGTATGGGTCTGTGAATGGGTATGTGAGTAGTTGTGTTAGTGGGTGTTTGAGAGGTTGTGTAGGGGTGAGAGTGGGTGGATGTGGTTCTGTGAATGCCATCAATGATGTCACTAACCAGGTCATGAGTGATGTAATATGTGAGGTCATAAGCAGTGCACTACGGGGGCTTATGTTATAGTTAGCTGAGCTAACTAGAACTGCTGAATTTCAAGTGAAATCTGAGCCTAACTAGAACGTTCCTGTAACCTTTGTTTTTTCCAGTAAATTTCTAAAGTTTTTTAAAAATTCAATTTCCTAACTAAAACTGCCCTGAAACCTGTTTTTTCTGAGAATTTCTAAGGTTTTTTTTAAATTGTATTTCCAAACTGGAACCAGACTGGTTGTTTTAGTGATTATCTAAGGTTTTTAAAACATTTTATTTGCTAACTGTAACCTGTGACCTTTGAAAGTAGGTGTGTGAGTGGCTGTATCGGTCAATTAGTGGGTATGTGGCTTTATTGCTCTGTGAGTGGGGGTATGAGTAGTTATCCGAGTCTGTATGTTATGTTAGTGGTTTTGCAGGTGTGAGGTGGTGTATGGATCGGTCAGTGTATGTTCGTGGTGGTAGGGATCTGTGAGTGGATGTGAGAGTGGCAGAATGGGTATGTAAGTGACTATGTGGGAATATCAGTAACTTTGAGTGACTGTGCCAGAACGGAACCTCCCCTGTCCCTTGATCCTACAAGAGAAAACAGATTTCAACAAAATGTTTACCTAACTGGAGTACTTTCTTCTGGTTAATTACTAAGATCTACCTCATTGGTTAAATGTCCAGTGCGTATTTTACATTACATCTGCATAACGGGCCACAAGCAAATGTCTCCAGTGACCTTGTGTGTGTTTTGGCAATGTAATTGTTTCTTTGCATCTTTATCAAAAAATCTGTGAGGATATGAATTCTCCTATAGAAAAGTCATCCAGATTAGAAAGAGGTAAATCTCCAACAAACAAGGATAATTTCTCTTAACAATACGAAGTAAGTACTACTTTGTTTGGTTAAGATGTCCCCATATACCACTGCATCAAGAATGTGTGTCATCAGCACCATGTTGGTTTTCACTTGCTGTCTTGTGAGCCCACCCATATCCTCTCTCATCGACCTACCCCCATGCCCTTCCCCAGTGCGAGTGCCTTTCTAAGGTCACTTGCAGACCTGCACTATTGTAAGGACAGAAAGTATTATGGAGGGGGCATGAGGAAGGTCTCCAGATCTCAACAGGGTATGGGACACGTGGGGCACTCTTGCGGCACCATTTCTTATCCCACCACTGTGGAAAAAGTGTAATATTTTATTTGGCATAAGTAGCAGCCATTTTGGCTGTGGGGTCCATTCCCTTTCCTTCGTAATTCTCCCGTCCTCGGCTGCTCGTCTTTTCCTGCCTGTGCTATCTATTTCAGTTGACTTCCTGACTCAGCTAAAAGCAATGTACGTGCTGAGAGTTTGTATCTGCCAGTACATCTGTTGTCTGTCAATCATTTCTGCTGCTATAAGCACTCATGCTCCACCTCCCACTTTGCTGACCATGTAGTTTTTATCTGCCCTTGTTTGCTGATAACTATTTCTAAAACTGTTCTTTCCATTTCTGTTCACGTGCTTACACTGCACAAAACCTGTATAAAGAGGGTACTGGTTTGTGAAGCCAGTGTACTACCTCAGGCAGCACTTGAGAGTGCTGTGTGGATGTGGTCCCACTCATGAGTGATTAATAAACTTGTTATTTATTTCCTACTCCAGTGCTGATCACTACTTTGTTGGTGTTTGAACCCGTGTACCAAAAAGTGACCTTGCACCAGTGTGCCTTTAAAAAGGCATATTTCCACTGTTGGCGCCCGTCGTGGGACCTCATTGGAGACGCTGCCATCCGAAGGAGTGGTTTTGACAGAGGATTGGAATTTTGCTGAGGAAGCGCACTGCACGAGGAGACCTTTGTCTTTGCAGGCAGACGTGAATTTTCTGGTTTTCCTGATTTGACCCTCTAGGGGGTGGCCGGTCTCAAATGGGGTTTTCATTGGAGCAATTTTATCGTGACCATTAGGTTGACCAGAGATCAGCATGTGGGAGAGTCTTTTGTTCGGTAAGGTCACAAAAGCGACACTCTTGGGCTTTTTGTTTGAATGTGTGATTTAATTTTTGCAAAAAATTGAAGGCAGGTAATATGGAGATTTTTTATCCTTTTAAAGTATTTTTAGTAGTAATATTTACTAATATGTGTAGAACATGCCTGCTCTCAGCACACTCCATAGGTGGTGTTGCTGCTCTTGTGGTACCAAAACCAGTTTAGAACAAAGTCAGCCGGCTCCCCCAGACGGAACGCCTAATCGAGATATGTATGTCAAATATGGGATTTCTTCCATAATGTACAGTCCACTATGGAACAAATACACAAAAAAAGATTCTGATCTGCAATGGTCAGTAAATGGGTCATTTGATTTTAAAAAGGTTCAATATGTAGAGCAGTGTTTATTTAAAAGAAAAAGTAGACCGGATATATTTGATTGTGTGCTTAAGTGGGAGAAAGAAGTGCGAGAGAGCGAAAAGAGCAGAAGTTATAGCAGAAAAAGAACAAAAAATGACATATCAAAAAGCGCTAGAATAAAAAAATAAAGAAAAGGAAAAAATTGAAAAAGACTGAGAACGTCGATTAGAGATAAACGGCCGGTACCCTATTAGTCGCCCTATTTATCCCATACTTAATAAACCTCAGGGTGACTGCATCTTATTAGATCGATCCCCACCCCGTATAAATTTCCCACTCCAAGTGCCCCTGAGGATGAGGTTTCTGCAAGGAGCCTTTGTCTTCAGATGGAAAAGATAAAGATAAGCAGGTTAGTCGACAGACTCGCTCTACTCTGTCTAGCGCAGATAAAGATTAATTGAAGGGCAACGGTAGAGAGGAATCTCGTCTGAAGACTACAGCGACTATCCTGACAACTACAGTTCAGGCTTGGGAAAATGCAAAACAGTTATATTTTTTTAGAAAAGTTCTGTTGAGAGATTTTATATAATTGGCAGTATATCTCGGACGAATCCGGTCCAAATGATTTGAAGACAGATTATAGGCAGTTAAGAGATGGGACTCACCCTTTCAAAAATATATCTGACACAAATTAGACGAGCGGTTAAATTACGGGATGATACATTACAAATGCAGAAAGAAAAAGAGTTAGCTAAAAAGCAGCAAGTAGGCGTTGAGACAACAGAATCTCAGACAGAGAAGACGGATATTCCGGTGGATGCGAATGATCCCAGCAGTAGTGAGTCTGCTATTAGACCAATGTGTGAAGCTGCACCCCTGTATGCTCCTCCAAAGGGGGAGGAAACAAATAATGACAAAATCTTCGGATAATGAAAAGGGATATTTTAAATATAATTGGGTTTACACTCCTTGGAGGAGAGTTGTGCGTATCGATCACTCCTCTCTAAGGAGGGACGTGCACTTACACCAGACTGTATTCAGACTATTTTGGACACTCCCGTGCCCCGTACTCAGAAGGGTGTTCATGCTTCTATTTGTATGCAGTGGATCCCTAGTTTTTCGCACATTATTAAACCTTTGTTGGATTTTTATTTTTTTGCCCCTCCCATGGACAGCTGAGTGCCAGAATGCCTTCTAACAGCCACACCAAGCTCTTTGTTCTGCACCAGTATTAGGAACTCCAGACTGCACTCACTAACAAGAGCATGTGAGCTTAGTACACTTACTTGTTAACATTTTTACCGACAGCCAGTATGCTTTCGGGGTGGCACACAATTCTGGCCGCTTATAGAAAGAGAGGCTTTCTCACCTCAATGGGACACAGATAGTGCATAGAGAATTGGTACATAATCTACTTACTGCCCTAACCTATCCTAAGATTGTTGTGTGTGTCTTATAAAGTTGTGTGTGTCTTATAAAGCGCACTTCTACCCGCACCGCAGGCCTCGTAGCGCTATAGACCACTGGGGAACCCGTCCTGGCTTTCCCTGTGAGATAGTCCCTCCTGGGAGTCTCCAAGGTGAAACCAGGCATCCCCGGCGTTTGTGAGGGGCCGTTGTGGAGATGAGGCAAGCTAATGCCCAGAGTTGCCGAGTGTGATCTCTGGTTGGAGTAGGCACCGATGCGAGAATTATCGAGTCCGCTGATCATGGTCCGAGACCCTGCCGCGTCGGGAATCGAACCCTGGTCCCGGCCTGTTCTCTGCTCTCGGGTCTGCCGCCTCTAACCAGTGAGCCACACCACTCCACTAAGATAGTGGCAGTTGTTAAGTGTAGTGCACACAAGAAAGTGACTGATAAAATAGGTGCAGCGAAGTACCACATCCATGTATGTCATGAAGTCCCAAGCTGAACGTTGGCATGATGCCAGGCAAGAGGTGCTGGTCACGCAACAATCTGCCTCTGCTGAACTAGATCAATGGTCTAAGGAGGGAACACTGGATAATGAGGGCTGTTGGAGGAATAAAGATATGACCAAATGGAAGTTACCCACAGCTTACTTATATCCCTTAATTCACATGGCACATAGGGGGGGGCACATGTTGGTGCATCCTCAATGGCAAAACAACTCATGCAAGTTTGGGATCATCCTGATATTGCTGGCACTGTTAAAAAGATGTTCCAGTCTTGTTTGGTCTGTCTTCAGTATAATCTTGGAAAGGGATCACAAACTCCAACAGGAAGGTTTGCAACACCAACTGCACCTTTTGAGGTCCTGCAAATGGGCTACATTCAGTTTGAGCGCTGCAATAACTTAAAATATGTTTTGGTAGTGGTTTGTGCCTTCAGTAAATGGGTGGAGGTGTATGCTACAAAGGATAATACAGCTCTCACAACAGTGATAGTACTCCTAAAGGAGTTATTCCCTCGATTCAGCATTTGTTGGGTCTTATGGAGAGACAACAGATCTAATTTCATTGGGTAAGTTGTCAAATAAGTCATGAAAGGGTTGGGGGTTAAGCAGAAATTTCATGCTGCTTTTCACCCACAGTCAGCAGGCCTGTGGAGCATTACAACTCCACCCTGAAATTGAAATTGGCTCAAATACAGGCTTCCACGTCTTTGAAGTGGCTGGATGCCCTGCCCCTAGCACTACTTTCTATCAGATCAATACCACATACACGATCTGGCCTTACACCATATGACGTTGTGTTTGGCAGGCCTATGAATATTTGGGGAATCCCTAAGCCTCGCCCTATACATGATGTACCCCATGTGTTGATGAGTGACTTTGTCCCAGCTAACTGACAGCTTGCCTTCTATTTATCAGTAGGTACAGGAAGTTTCTCCAGACAGGTCACAGGGTGAAGGCCACGATCTGCAACCTGGCGATTCCATGCCCTCGTAAGCCCAGCTGCATTGACAGATCACCTCGAAATCCTGGTCACCGGGAAAGGTCGAGCTGTGTCACCTGTAAGATCTGAAGAAGTCCTGCCGGACCACACAATCCTTGGTACATCTAGATATCTGCTTAGATCCAGAAAGAAAGACATTTCATTGCAGAAAGAGACTGTTTGAGCCACTGTCCTGGGTGGTTAAAGACTGACTACAAAGGGGGGTAGCCTATTAGTGAATACTAGTCTAACGTTAGTGAAGAAACCAACGCCTGCCCAGGATCTTAGGGCGCCATCTGTTTTGTTGTTTACCGATGAAATGAACATGCCGGAGGAGAAGAAATCGAATGCTGCAAAAGTCTGTAGTAAAAACATGATGTTCGCTATTGGACTAACTTTGACTGTCATCATCATTGCTGTCATAATGTAGGTTGTAGAGGAAGTAGCTCTGGCTCGAAACTTTCTGGCTGCTACTACTCCGGGCCCCACCGAACATTATTATTTTACTCTACCTGATCATGAAAGAAAACATTGAATGTCGTATCTCAATAACACTTGCATATAAATGTTGCATCATACTCAAAATGCTACAAACACTACCAACTGCTGGGTATGTGGAATGATGCCAGCACATCAGAAGAAGGGAGGAATGCCTTTCATTCCCTTGCCGTTCTCGCATAATGGCACCTGTAAAGCCTGGTTCGCACCGTTGTGGGCCTCTGAAATTGCTAATATCACTCTAGCTGATGTAGGATGACTTATTGTAAAGCTTAATAAAGTTTGTTACCCCAATGAGGAAGGGGACCACAAGCCAAAGGAACTGTATGGGAACTGGAGGAGTATCGAAGAGGAAATTCCTCCACGTTATGTTTTCCCCAAAACTCGAATGGCCAAGGGTAACAGGCCTTTTGTCATCGCTGTTACTAAAGCCTGAGCAAATCTTTGTGTGAGCAGTTTTGGTAGTATCCCAGTGGGAAAAAGTGACTGTACCACAGTACTGAATATTACTGAAACGAACAATAGCAATTTTCTATCCTCACACAACACTTATTTCATTTGTGGGAGTGAAGGCTACTATCATCTACCAATCGGATGATCCGGAACATGCTACGTGTCCTTCTTGCTTCCTCCTGTGTTCGTAGCACCTGCATCTTATCATAAAGATCAAAAACTGTTTAATGACATTTCCTTGAACCGTTTCAAAAGAACTATAGATAAGGATGAAGTGGATCAAACTGACACTGCATTACAGCAATATGTTGACTTTAACTTGGGACTCTTTTTCTTTGTTGGTGCGGCTTTAAATATCAGGAAAATCAGGAGCTTCTGTATCCAATGCGGGCCAATGCTTTGTTGCCTCTGTATTTCCGCTTGTACTACTTGTCTACCATCTAAAACAAATGTTCAAAATGTAAATGCCCATTTAGCAATATACTGAGAAGTCAGCGATATGATGCTGATTGATAGCCATGATATTTATCGTACCCCTTTTAAAGCATAAGAAAATGTCTTAGCTTATGCTAAAAGGGCCGTATGTGGAAAACATGCTTTCCACATACGGCTAAGCAGCAGCCATTTTGGCTGTGATGTCCATTTCCTTTCCTTCGTAATTCTCCCGTCCCATGCTGCTCGTCTTTTCCTGGCTGTGCTATCTATTTAAGTTGACTTCCTGACTCAGCTAAAAGCAATATACCTGCTGAGAGTTGGCAGTGGTCAGTACATCTGTCGTCTGTCAATCATTTCTGCTACCATAAGCACTCCTGCTCCCCCTCCCACTTTGCTGACCACGTAGTTTTATCTGCCCTTGTTTGTTGATAACTATTTCTAAAACTGTTCTTTCCGTTTCAGTTCACGTGCTTACACTGCACAAAACCTGTATAAAGAGGGCACTGGTTTGTGAAGCCAGTGTACTACCTCAGGCAGCACTTTAGTGCTGTGTGGATGTGGTCCCACTCATGAGTGAATAATAAACTTATTTATTTCCTACTCCAGTGCTGATCTCTACTTTGTTGTTTTTTGAACCCACGGACCAAAGGGTGATCCTGCACCAGTGTACCTCTAAAAAGGTATATTTCCACATCACTCCCGGAACAGCCTCCTAGGGGAAGGTACGGGGTCAATAAATTGAGGTGACCCTGTGATGAACTGGCAGATGTGGCATCCCTGTATAGCATCCCTGGTACATCTTAAATGGGTACCCGCTGTCTGTCCTGCACTGAGCATCCCAGATTAGAAGGGTATTTAAAAGTAACTGTGGTGTAATCAAATATCAGAGAAATTGGAATATCTTTTCCATAAGCTTAAGTTTTCCATTAATGGCTAATAAATTTGCAGCTTCCTCTTCTGATTGACAGTGGAGGGCAAAGGCGCTTTTAGTGCTGATGTTATGGCCACGCCCCCATTGGCTGTGTTCTGCAGTTGCGCCTCCTTGCACATATCCTTGTGGGACACAGGGTCCCCAAGCACAGGTGAGGTCAAAAGGGACTACTGACCCCAAGTACAGGTAGTATATTGTCCCACACCGCAGTATAGCAGAGGCGCTTTCAGCACAGGTGTGAAGGCCCCAACCCCCATGCTCCATTCTGCAGTCGCGCTTTAGGGTGCATATCCTGGCGGAAAGTGGGTTCCGCAGGCAGAGGTGATGTCAAAAGGGGCTATTGACCCTTAGACCAGGTAATGCATTATCTCATACAGCAGGATAGCCGAGGTGGTTTAGCACTGGGGTGATGGCCCGCCCATTTGGGCTCTGTTCTGCAGTCGCGCCTCCTGGCATGCAGCCTGGTGAGAAATACAAAAGAGGTCAAAAGGGGCTAGTGACCCCACCTATTTAATTTTAATTGTATACCCGGGTATGTGGTGGTCTCCGGGTTGGGGGGGGGGGTGTTGTGAGGCCCCCTTGTATTTTAAGTTAACAAAGTCCCGGGGAGGTGGTAACCACAGGGCTTCGGGAGGGTAAGCATGGCCCCCTATTCATTTTATTTTTAGACTCGGGAGGTGGTGGACCCCCGGTGGAGGGTAGCGTAATGGGGTTTCTCCGCAGCACCCCTGCCATAATTTCATCGTTAAGCCCTGGGGTTGTGGCAGCCCATGGAGTAGGACCACGTGCCTTATCCAGGCATTCCCCAGGACCTGCCCCACCCGGGGGCTTCATTAAAAACAAGAGCGGGAGACCAACCAGGCATGTTTTTTTCTTTCTTTTTTGCTGGGAATTACAAGTATCTACCAGTAATTGTGCAGTATAATTGAAAGAATGTTTTATTAAACCCCAGCGGTGATCCTACCCTGCCCCTTTTCTATATTTGTAATGTTTTTTATGAAACTCGGCTAAAGCAGAGTCTCAAAATGGCTGCCAACACTTCCTGGCTGAAGTTTTGGCAGCCAATTACATTACAGCATAGGGACTGTCTGATCCGTGCCCCTAAATTTACAAATTTGGATTTCAGTTACTCTCTCTAAATCTACTGAACGGATTAACACCAAATGACCCAAAGGCACTACTCTGGACCAAGAAAGTTGGTGTAATTCCGTTCAGTGGTTCGGGCTGTGGTCCTCTTCAAAAAGCTCATAGGAATTAGCATAGGGAAAAAATGTTTTGGGACCCCTGTTTCTTTCCCCCGTTTCACAGATTACCACAAAACTTTTCAGACAGCAGCTAAAGTGAGCGCCACATTTTTGGGGAAAATATTGTGAAGATTCGCCAACGAGATAAAGGCAAGTCAAAAAACGCTTTTCCTAACTATCTACTGGCAGCTGCCAGTAGGTAATACATTTAAAACATTAACAATGAAGGTAATGTGAGGAAATGCACTCGGGAGCTCACTCCACATGGTAGGACTGAAGCTCAATAAGTTCTTGACCCACAATGCTGTTAAAGATACTGACTGCGAATACCATATATTGTATAGCATGCAAAGGCAGGGTCAGTGGAGATGATACCTATGGTGATGTTATAAAAGTAAATACAAGTCATTTAAAGATAATACAATGGACAAGAAATACTACCTAGGTTGTCAGCTGTGCTCACGGATCCTGGCGATCAAACAAGAATGCAGAAGGCAGAAACAGTAAGGGTGTTGAATCAAATACATGGCCACAATAGACAAGGCAAGCAAGGAGGAGAGCTTAAAAGGCAAGAAGGGAATACAAGAGCACACTTGGCAGAAAGCAAATAACAAGCATGCAAGGTAACTAGAAACAAGGCAGCAGGAATAGGAAGACAGCAAACTAAGAAATGGAACAAAGGTGGAAAGAAAGGCAGGTACTAGAAAAAAGGTATATACAGAAGGAAGGGCTTCAAAGGTGCACTAGAAAAGTGCTGGATCAGGAATCAAGACAATAAGGTAGCATTGAAGGCAATGCTAGTCCAATAAACAAGAAATAGCTAAGGTTCAGAAATCGAGGCATCAAAGTAGCACTGAAGAAAGTGCAAGTTCAGGAACAAGAAATGTCTACAGCTCAGGAACGAAGGGAACACTGAAGGCAATGCTAGTTCAGGAACAAGGAATTGCTATAGCTCAGGTATCAAGGTAGCACTGCAGGAAGAGCTCGCACAGAAACAAATAAATATCTACAGCTCAGAAAACAGAAACAAGGAATACCACCTATTGCCCAGGAACTCAGAAAAAGCTCAGGAAACATGGGGCAGTCTCAAAGGAACACAGCTATATTGACCAACCCTAGACTGAAGAAAGTGGGAGCTTAAAAGAGTGCATAGTAATCACATGCATCAGGTGTGAGCAGGCTAGAAGCTGCCAGTCTCAGGTGTGCTGAATTCCTCCACCCATTGTTGGTCTTCAGGGGTGGAGGGGAAGCAGTGAGCAGGGGATTATAGGTAATGAGTTTCAAACATGAGCAGACTGGCTTCCACTAAACCCGGCATGGATGGCAATTTCAAAATCGCATTCAAATGGCTGGAAGTCAGGATATGCATGCAGGGAAGTGGCTGGAAGCTTATTAGAAAACTGGAAAGTCCCACAATTCGGCCCCCTGGTGGTGGACACAAGAGCCCAGGGAGGGAATCGTGACAATCATATAAAAATATTTATGTAGAACAAAATAAAATAAAGTCACACAGGAAATATGTGTTCCACAGGATCACAATCTGACACTATCGCATCAACCTTGCCAAGTTAAAAATAGAAGATAAAGAAAGTTTAATGTTTATAAAAGGTTAGTGACTGGCCCAAGTGTACCTCCCCAGGACATGGCTAGCATTTAAAAAAATCATGTGTAAAGTGTGTCATCAGACTGAAGTAATTGTCAAGAGTAGCGTCTTTGTCACTACTTGACCGTCCCTTAATGAACTTACTAAGTTTGGGTACAGGCTGTGTATCCCAAAACTGGTATTTACGTTTGCTTGCCTCATCAAGATTCTTAGCTGGACCCTGGCATGCAGAAAGCAGCTCCATTGCTCTTTGTATATCTTGAAGTTTTTGTATGGGAATGGCTGGGTTCTGCAGAAAAACAAGAATATTAAGAACACCGTTACTTCAACACTGGAAAGTGGGTGGGAACAACATTTATTTAAATACTCAAACAAAAAAAAGTTGTGTGTGAAAAATAACAGTGTGAAACAGGCATTGGCAAAGTCAATAGATCTGGCCGTGGCATGCTAGTGCAATGTTTTTTGTTTTTTATTGAAAGCCTATGCCACAAAAATAAAAGACAAAAAACTAAATATGCCACCACCTAAACAAGACCCACACATGCTTGCAATACAAATTTTCAATTTAAAAAAAACATTAATTGTTGTGGCTCTTTTACTAGTCATGTGCCTTTTGGTTGCACCATGCATATTATCATCATTGTTATTTTCGTTTATAAAGGAGACAATATTCAATCACAGCCTATCCAAAAACATATATAACAGGCAGCTGCAATGTTACAATGGCACTTAAACGCTTTATAACACAAGCTACAAGAACTTGTGGACCCCGAAATGCAGCGAAAATTAATACACAGTATTCAGAGGTAATATGAAAAAAGTATAATAAAGCACACTTTGATTCAGCTTTGTAACTAAACAGTAAGGAACTTAATTTAGGCCTATCAGAACAATGTGCACAGGCTTTGCGAGGTCACTCAAAGAGAAGGGAGACAATCGGTGAAGCGTGCTGGCCTATTGCCACCTGCTGTACACAGCAGGCTATGGAGGAGGAAGCAAAATATGAAAGACCTTTTGACAGTCCAATGGATGAGGCCCACTGGCCAAAAGCCCCTCTATGCCTGTATAGTATGCATGATTATACAAAAATAAAAAAGTATGGAGAGACAGCTAAATCGGCTTCAACGTTTGGATCTAAAAAGTAAGGTGCATTTCTAAATGCCGAATATGAAGCTGTTTTTCCATTTATGATTTGATAAAGTTCTTATTGTGTCATGGTCTGTGGTAGGGTTGTTTGCTAGCTCCAAATAAGCCGTTTGACCACAAACTTGATTAATGTCACTAGCTTCCTTGCTGGGGTGATGCCAGCTATCATACAGCAAAGAATGGTGTGAGACGCTCGCTTTAAATATATGTTGAGGCTGTCAGCGTGTATCACATTTGATCATGGTCAGGGTCTGTTGCTTTACCAGCTCACATGATTGTGTTTTTATGTACAATTGTAAGAAGTGCCTTAAATAAATCGAAATAAGTGCTCAGGAGCAGGAGAGATGGCACATGCACCTGAGCCCTGCTACAGTTCTGCTGTAGGCCAAGGAGGAGCGAGTCACTTGCTATGGCCCGTGATCCCTATTTTCCAATTGAGGTGGCAGGTGACCCACTCCTTAGTGGCCTACACAATCCTCTGGGCCACCGAGGAGCAGATCAGCTCGCTCTCACTCAGTCACCCTGCTCCCAACCATTTGGTTTACCAGGGTAAACATCCAAACTCTCCTCAATAAGGGAAATTAGCTGGAGTACTAGTGAGCTTCCTTAAACATTATCATTTGCCAGGTTCATACAGGCAATTTGCTGTTTTTCCGGTAAGTCGAGGGAAGGCTTTCTCATCGTGTCAAGGGAGCTCCAAAGAACACCGTCATTTACATTTATTATTTTGCACCTAGGATTTAGCCATAGACTGCTTTGGAGCTGCGTTAATGTGGACACATTGTAGCGTTGGCGCAATTTTTGAAGGTACTCTGGCAAGAAGCCTCACTAGGCTCTGAACATGAAGCAGAAGAAATGCAATTTAACTCTTTGGCCTGCTGACAGCCAACGGAGGCTGGTGAGATGCACTCATCACTCTTTAGATTTAGGAGAAGTCTCTAGCAGCTTGTTTTTGGGTCCTCTGCACTTTCTATATTTTCATTTTAGGGCCCTCTGAATAGACCCTGTCGCTTCAAGCTAAGTAGGATAGGTGCTCTTCACAGCACTGGTGTTCCATGCAGCTAACAAGGCGCTGAAATTAATAAGATCCAAGATGTTTAGCTTTAGAGGCGCTGGGCGATCCAGTTCTTTGGTGCCATTCAACAGGCTCTGTATTCTTGGGTTAGTCTCCAACCAGGAGGATCTGAAATTGTGATACATTCATCAGTGGCCGTTTTCATTCTTTCATAGTTAGAGGTGTTAAAACACTCACTGAAATTTCCATTCTTGGCTTTTCTGTTCTCAAACTGGAAATGGATGTGTGTGTGTGTCATCAATATATTTTGACTTCAATATTATGTTGCGTGATAACTACTCCCAGGGGCCACATGTATGCTTGGAAAAGGATAGGAGACAATTTAAAGCTTTGTGCTACTGGCTCAACGATCTAAAACAACTCAGAGTGTGGCCTATTATGCCCATCTGGTTACTAGCCTATTCAGGCAGATTTTGCGGTCAAAATGTCGATTCTATAGTATCTGCGTTATATACATGACTAAGAATGATTAGTGAATTATTACATTGTATTGCAATATTAATACAGTGCTTACTGTCCCTAGGAGGAGAACTGAAGCACTTGCTTGCAGTGTGCATTGTTCTGGTGTATTCCAGGGTGCTTTGCTTCCTGTGCAGATGGATCACAATTAACTGGGTGGGATCATCATGAAGCCTGTGCATTGCCTTCATTCATCTGCAGGTTTTCTAGCTGACTGAACATGTATAATTTTGTCAGCTTTGATCAGCCTGATCCTATTTGAGGGAGAACATTCAGCTGTACGACCTTGGTTGGTCTAGACTGGCTGGGCAGCAGTCATCTAATCTTAAGAGTCAACCATGTGAGGAAATATAGAAGATGTTTGTTCTACCAAGCCGCTAAAGCATAGAACAATGTGAGGGAAGCTGCATGAAAAAAGTTGACCTGAGCAGGCACAGCCCAATGTTTCAGGTAGAGCCATAAATGAAAAACAGTTACACAGCAAAAGCTATACAGTTACAATCTTTTCTGGAAAACTGGACACCCAAAATAAATCTGCCGAACGGCATTGATTTCCCTTTCCAGATTGTAGGGCTTAAACGAATGGCTGCCGATGGCAACAGAAAATCTCCTAGAAGACCAGAACCTGAGCAAGCGGTGAAAATCTTTTAAAAAGTACTTTAATACACAGAAAATAATCTCACAGTAAAAGCATACATTTGCCGAAGATAAAGCAGAATGTTAACGAATACTGATGATAAAGAAAAGCAGAGCCAGACAGACTACATACATAGGATCGGACTACTGACTTGGGGGTAATGCAGGCGAGGCGTATGAGGTCGGTAGCAGACTTATCAGATGAGCTAGACTGTCAGATGTGAAAGAATGTGCAAGAGGGGAGGTGATACCCTAATGTTGGTATCGGGACCGTGAAGAAGCTGGGGAGATTTTGACCAAACTTGACATCACACCAACCTGCTTGCAAAGGTGGAGAGAAGCGAGAAAAGAAGTGATGGCTCGGCAACAGAGACCAGAACCAGAGGAGAACACACACGATCGGCTGGACACATAGATGGTCTTAGAAAGTGAATGAAGTGGGTGCCAAAGGAATAATATTGTATACAGAGCAGAGGTGGAGTCAGATTGGCGTTCGTGAGTCTGCACAGAAAAGATGCCCATGGCACTCTTTAGCCCTGAAAACTGGCACTACAAGTAGAAGGAAGGGAACTGGGTTTAGGCTGAGCTCAGGTCGAAGAGGAGAATCGAACTGGCTTTGATGAGTAAAAAGAAGCTTAAAGTATATCCTCTTATCCTCAGCCTATCATTTTGAAGCTCTACATTTGAGCTGGCAATGGTAGATTGTTGATGGTTTGATGATGACTGACTGATAAACATTGTAACAAACACTGTTCACAACTGACAGACCTTTCAGCTCAAATGTTTCTATAAAATGTGGATACTTGCCCATACTGATATGAATGGGTAACTGTTACAAAGTTACAATGAGCTCTGAGATTTGAAGTAATTGATACATTCTTGTGGAAGGCAAAACATTTGCTGGAAAAAGCTCTGGCTTAGCATTTACTGCACGTGTGTCCCTGTGCACATGTTGCCAATGGTGAAGAATAAATTAGAAATTTAAAAAAAAAAAAAAAAAAAGGATTCATCGGTGGAAGTAGGGATTATGGTGCTATCCATAAATCTAGAGGCACCCTCAGTGGATTACACAAATGCCAAGGAGTAATCTTCCCTGCCGAGAAAATGCGGTTTCAAAAAGAATTAGAACCACTTTTCCAGACTCAATTTGGTAACAGCATAATGAAAGGGAGGATTGTGAATTCACCGAGAAATATTGAAATTGTGAAAAACTGTTAAAATGTATAGATGTTGAAACTGCAGTCCCTGGATAAGGCAGAAGTGAGATACTGACTGAGTCACTGGATGATTAAAGGGACAGCGGGGTTCAAGATGGCTTGAACCCCACTGGCAATAATTTGCAGGAACTAACATCTGAGGTTCAGAAAGGGGACCTATATTCGCAGGGGCGTTGGGTTGGGAGGGGGGGGGGGGAATGCAGCAATCATTCTGGTGAAAAGTTGACTAGATAAGGGGGTCAATAAAGGCAGAACATAAGGAGTTGAAATTTAAATGGGTTGCTCTACCACACCTTATTATGCTACATATTATCTACAGCACGGTTCCAGCTGCCATAAGAATCCACAGACTTAGTGGCCACGAGTAAACCTAGAGGAATCTAGCTAGGATGGCAGAGCTGTACATTATCTAGGTGATGCTAAAGGAGGCAAAATACGAAAAGGGAGCAAAGGGACGGAGGCTCCCGGCAACTTTGAAGAGCATGCGTCAGCTCATAATGGTTGTTACGCCTAACCCTTACTGAAAAATTCTGTGGGAGGTAAAAGAAATCAATTCGACCCAAATAGAGCAGATAAATAGATTACAGTATTTAAAATAAAAAGTCAATAAGCTTATAGAGAAAATTGGGGGTGATTGGAGAGTCTTTGATTGCAGATAAAATCATAATAGAGAGGTTAGGAGCTAAACCTGAAGCGCAAGATGGTGCTCCAACGTATGTCACTTCAATGTACAAAATGTAAACTCGAAGGTATTGAAAATAGGTCTTGGAGTTCTAAAATAAAGATAGTAGGCCTTACAGAGAACATGGGAAGTGAGGGTAGTGTAATGATGCCATGGTAACCATATCAATAAGCGAATCAAAATGATAAAGAATCTGAGTCTTATCGATATCTAAACTAAAACAGGATAACCCATCATATATCGCGACTGTGTATTTTGAGAATTTCCTGATTTAGGAGAAAGTTCTGCCTATGCACAGGGATTTTCTTTTGTGATTTTTCCTCCTTAGATTGTTTTCCTTTCTGATATGAAAGTGATATGGCAGCGCCAAATACATAGTTTAGGGAGAGAGATGATGCACAAAGTGTTCTTGAGGAGATTAAAAAAAAGGTACGATAGCAAAAGTCTAGTGGATTTCTTTGTCTTTAAAAGTTAAAAAAACATTTTAGACCACTTTTCGATGATACTAACAGCTGCATCATACAATACTAAGAAGGAGGCGAGGGTACCAGGTCCAGGCTGGTCTCGGTGTTCGGAACACCTTGTTTGAAGATGCTGGATAGGAAGGGGTAAAAAGAAGCGGGAATGGGAGAAGAGCAGGGTGGTGATGTAAAATAAAATAAAAAGTGAATAAAATTCATAGCATTTCCTTTATTCTGGTCAAGGGGAAACATTTGGAAAAGTGGCCCACTGAAGTCAGAGATATTAGGAAATAGCAGGTAAATGTTGTGCCTAGCATCCATGAGTGCGTAGTTTTAATAACCATAGCCATTTTGGGCCGCTCTTTTCTTATTTAAGAAGGTATGAAGTGACTATGGGCCAGATGCATCAAAGGGTTTTGCCCATTCTGTGTCTATGGGAAAATGTGTTCATGCATATGGTCCTCTAACTCTACTAGAAAAAGCGAATTTAATGAGCGAAAAATGCACCATTATTAAAATGAAGAACAATAACTCAAGCCAGGACACAAGAGAATTATCACTTTTGCTCCACAGCTGTTAGGAGGAGAAGAGCTATGACTTTGAGAGGTTTGACAGACTCTCACGTTACTCAGCAAGAAACTAATGGAAACGAGGGCATATTATAAGGCTTAAACGACTAGAAAACAATCCTCGACTGTAGTTTAATATTTTGGTATTACAATGACCCAGAGGCTTTAATTACGTTAAAAATAGCCTTATGTACGTTTTCAGCCTCAATAATCATGACTTTATTAGGAAGGATTCTTCTAATCAGCATCAATGGACAAACATAGGATGGTATTTAGTTGGGGTGCACTAGAAGGAATTCATGTACATTTAATTCTTCAAAGACATAAGGAGGGGAAAAACCAGACACAGAGTATACATTTATTAGCTCCATTTAAACTGCTCCAAGAGTCAGCTTCTTTTAAACCACTTGAGACACTGAATGCTTAAGGACTACAATAAAACAGACATCCTTTTCAAATCATAGTAGTATAGAACAAACAGAAAAACGAATAGAGCATCAATCACTCTTTGAAGTAAAGTTCTAATTAGTGACCATTTAAAGACTGTAAATGTTCCATGTAAAATTTGTGATGGACCTTCCAAATTAGAGTGACAATCAGTTGCCAAGGCAGAAGGGAACAGATAAGTAGAATTTATACGACATTACCAGGACCTCCGAAATTCGTGTGAAACACTTTCTGACGAACACTAATCTGTAACTTGCATTTAAAAAAAATAATAAAATCATGTCCTTTTCAAATCTGGCATCAGCCAACATTTTTCTTTAGTTTTCGGTCTCATCTACAACAATGTATCTCACTTTTTAAAGTTTTCTATGTACGTTTGTTTCAAACATCTAAAGTTGTTCTTTAAGTCTTGTTGCTCTTCTTCAAACTAAAAGTTGCATTCCAAATTTATTTTAATTTCAATATTTTCAATCACCTATCTTCACAGGAAGGAACCACTGGATTTCCCATGATCCATCTGCACAGAACGTAACATCTCTGGTTTCCTGGCAAAAAAAGTGTCTTCAAAAGAAAAGGTCGAGAAAGAGGACTTTATTTCCCATCACCCATCTACACAGGAAGTGACCACTGGAGTTCCCATCTTCCATCTGTATAGGAAGTGACATCTTTGGTTTTCTAGCAAGAGTGTCTTTAAAAGAAAAAGCCAACAAAAAGGACTTGATTTCCCATCACCCATCTGCACAGGAAGTGGTATCACTGGAGCCCATCGTTCATATGCACAAGTAGTGACCTCACTGGATTCCTGCCTGCAGCACCTTGCACACCTCCCCGTCTAAGGAGATACTTAAAGGCAGCCACAGTGAGGACATGGCGCTGGCGTGCCAAAGGGGCACCAAAGAAAAGCCCGTCTGCTCCCGTCCATGCCTGGAACGAGTCCAGAGCCAGGAATGTCAGGAACGCTGGTTCTTCCCCTGCCCACCTCTACCATACCAAACTCTTCCGTGCTACCAACCCTGGCCACTGCTCTGCTGCCACACCGCACCACAGAACAGAACAGGGTCAGACCATTCACATGCATCTGCTGCAAGTTTTCATGCACTCTCCCACACCTTACTCCTGCACCAATAGCAGCCAATATCCTACTAGCTCACACTCACAAAAAACAGCCGCCTGTTCATGCTCAAACAGACCAAACACAACACTTGTATGCCAGCTTCACAACACCCACTCACTCACCAAACATGCCACAGAAATTTGGGACCTCCTGCACGACCATGCTCCGGACCTGTTCTACCTTACAGAAACATGGCAAAACTTAACCTTTACAGCAGACAGCACCACAGTCATCCCTGTCGGCTACAAGATCGCCAGGCAGGCCATCAGCCCAAGCATGGAGATTCTAAAATACTATCAGCTGCTCCATCTATAGGGACATCCCCCATCAGCTACATGGAACACCTCAAGGTATACATCACAGCCACTTCTCTTTGGGCAGATCCCTTGTATACAGACCATCACGAGCTAGCATTAATTTCACCAGTGACATCACAGACTTTGTTTGCTCCCTCATTATCTTCAACACCTTTACTCCTCAGAGACCTTCACTTTCACCTTAAAAGACCTTACCAACCCATACTCTTTGGCCCTTCTAGAAAACCGTGGCCTCACCCAGCACGTTACTGAACCCATCCACACCAACTGGCTCTGATCAATCAGCAACATCCCAATCAACAAGCCAGCAACCATGACCTGGCCCGACCACTCTCTCGTCAGTCTTTGTGCCCATCCCACACCACCATGGACCTCCCAGCGCTGGACCCGCCCTTCGTAGATGGAAAAGTATTACAGAAGAGTGAGTTTCTGCCCTCTCCACGCACCGGCCCGAGCACACCATCAACTTGCCCAAAACAATTAAGAACCTCAATACTTATATCATTGCATAAGTTGACACCCTGGCCCCCCTCAAGCACAATCTAATTTCAAAAGCCCAACTACAGGCCAGTTGGTACACAGAGAAACTGAAGTTCACGAAACACAAATGCAAGGAACTGGAGCACAAATACGGAAAAATTCAAGATAAAGACATCTTCAAATCAGCCCTAACACTACCTTCAGCAGGTATGGAACACCAAGCACACAGCTTTTGCAGATTGTACCTATAACAACATCAACAGAAGCCAGGAAATCCTCACCATGGTCACAGATTTCACAGTGCTCCCACCACCTCCAGCAACATCACCCCTTCACAGGGCCTTTACAACATGCTCTCAGAATTCTTCTGTAACAAAATCACCTCCATATACAGAAACTTCGACCCTCAACTGGATCACGTCACAACTCCACTTTCCATTACACCTGAAGAACGACCTGTGACCTCGTAGCTGCTGTCACCACCTTCTGAATTGCTACCATGAAGAAGACTATCCACTCATGGGCCCCATCTGACCCTTGCTGACACCATACTTTCACCTAAATACTCCTACTGATCAGTGAAGCACTAACATCCATCCTCAATGCCACCATCGACTGAGCCTCATTCCAAGATACCTGGAAATATGCCACCGTTCTGCACCCGCTCAAGAAACCATTTGGTGACCCAGCCACGCTTACATACTACAGGCCCATCTCCCTCCTACTATACCTGGCAAAGGTCTTCCAGAAACTAATCAACCTTCCACCTTAGCAACCCCCAACTCAAAGCCACGCAGTCCAGTTTCTTGCCCAACCACAGTACTGAAGACGTACTCATCGCTGCCACAGATGATATCCGCATGATATTAGACAGAGGCAATATGACGGATGTCATTCACCTGGACCTCTCTGCAGCATTTGACATGATCTAACACCCTATCCTCATCAGGCACCTGCTCGAGATTGCCATCAAAGGACCCACTCTCTGCTGGATCGGTTTGTTCTTAAGGGATAGAACACAAGCTGCTAGCCTGGAACCTTACTCTTCAGAAGTACGCAAACTCACCTGCAGAGCGCCCCAAGGTTCATCGCTCCGTCCCAACCTCTGGTCATCATCCGCACACAGAACATCAACATCCTCTACTAAGCTGATGACACATAACTCATACTCTTCCTCTCGTACAAGACTCCCAACACAAGAAAAAGTTCACCGCCCATGTGACCGAAGCCACTAACTGGATGAAAGCAAACCATCTCAAGTTCAACACTGACAAGAGAGAAGTGGTGATATTTGGCAAAAATACCTCACCATGGGCTCCAACTAGTGGCGAGCTGAACACAGGCCCACACCCAGCAACCAAACAAGAACCTCAGAATAATCAGGACAGAAAATTGGACATGAATACATAAGTCAACACCATCTCTGCAATCTGCTTCTACACCCTGAAGATGCTAAGGAAGATCTTCAAATGGCTCCCAACCTACACTAGAAAACCCCTAGTCACCAGCAAGTTAGACTATAAGAATGATGAAGCTCAAAATCAGATAAATCTACATGACATAATTACTGATTTAGACATAGAAACCTACACGTGCACTTCCAACATGTTGAGAAAAACGACACAGAAATGAGAAACTGCGCCGTAAAAGCATGCCGGAAAAAATAGAAAAAGAGAAATGTTTACTAATAAGGTATAATAACAGGTTACTTATAAAATAAATGATTTATGATACGTTTACTGACAAAATCATACAATTCTAATTATGTGACTTAGCATTTCTATTGCCTTTCATTGTAATATACCATAAAAAAGAATGTGGTGCAAAACGCTAGAAGATCTAGCTATATAGCTGATATTTTCAGTAGTGATTATAGACATCATAAAGATTATATAAAAGCTAAAACGATGAATTTTGAGAATAATTTACATATATGAATGTTGAAATTTGGGGGTAATAGGCCATAGTTAACAGTAGTCCTTTTATGTAATAATACACTGAAAATTTTACTATTATTTCTTAACATGATTGCTTGAGATATTTCAATATGTTTAATTCCAATTAAGAGTTTATTTTACTGCAAATGAAATGTTAGTTTGAAAGCCTTTTTCCATGTTTCTTGCTGAATTGCATTATTTCATAGCCTAATACAATGAACATTCTTTACACAGGTCTTCGAGTGTAGCTTTATCTGTTCTACATACGCGACATTTAGTACAGCTGAGGACATTCTTCTAGTTTCCACTGAACTTTATACAGACCTCGTGGTCTACAACCTGTGAGGAAGGAAGGACAAAGTGTTTCTCATGACATGTATGGAAAACCATGATGATCTGACCAATATGGTGTGATGACTGACCATATGAAGTGTCACAATGCTTTTAAAAGGAGAGACCCCCAAGGAGGGGCATGCCAGCATATTTTTTTACAGGAACACATGCTCGATTTTTCCCCTATGCAAGGAGACTTGCGCTTTAAACAATCATCCTTTTGCTTTTGGGTTAATTTGCGGATGCGGATACCTTTGACAGATTTATTTACATTCTTCTTTGCCAATCAATCCTGATTTTGCGAAGCCCATGTTTTTGCCTTTGCCAATAACTTTGTCTACTGAACTTTCTTGGACTATCTGGTGGCCAACCAGAATTGTCATTTTTACCAACTGACTTGTCTGTATTACCTGAGACCCTTTAGCTGACGCTATCACTCAGTCAGTGTTCCTGTGGTTGCTGTAAGGTCACGACGGGCGCGAGCAAACACCGAGCAGTCTCCTGCCGGTCTCCCCCGCCGCCGCTGCACTCTGACATCCGTGCGCGGCCGCCGAGGGGGGAGACCACAATCCCCAGCGCTCCCCACCCACTAAAGGATTTCGCGCCAGGCGGCGCTTCAAAAGGAGGACAGAGTTCCCGCGTCGTGGGACGCGCGCGGCCGCAGCCAGGCTAATCCCAGAGGAAGCCGGGCCATCTCCTTTGGTCGGCAATTTAGGTACTTGCGACCTTATGGAATAAAGCCTGGAATACTGCCTATGTTATGCTTCTGTCCTCGTTATATTATGATTAGAACTAAATTTGATCACTCTGTAAAGAGCGATAGAGTCCAAGGTATTCGATTGTTCTTCCTGTTGTGATACTTTGTGCGAGCATGGTGGTTAATCAGGGAATTGTGCCCTTTTTGATATACTAACCCTGTAAATATCTGAGTATTCTGATGTTGGTATTTGGACATTGTTGCTTCCCACATATAATTTATTTTTTGCTAGAAAGGCTTCTGTAAAGGGCTTAAAGAGTTAATTTGGCCTTCTCCCTAGTATAGTGAGATAGTTAGACAAATAACGAGGGACCGTCCGACTCCTGGTCATCAAGATGAATAATCCGAAATGCTTGACCGGAACTTTGGACGTTTTTTTCCTTCGTGCAGAATCGCTTATTAGTCATGAGATTGCACTAGTGGAGAAAAGGTTGTCCCTGGATCCTTCATCTTTAGCCATGTATCATGCTCATATTTCTCCTGTTTCTACAAACACACCCCAACTGCCTTGCGAACTGTTGTTACCCTCTGTGCATACACCTGAGAGGATAACGGTAGTTCCCACCCTGATTACTGATAGAACCCAGTTAGATTCGGAGGTATCCCTATCACCGCCGATGGTGACTAGGCAGAGGGGGGCACGTAAGGGGTTACAGGAAAAACCCAAAGTAAAACCCCTATTGCAAAGGAAAAGGCCATATAATAAGGGAGCAGTGGGGGCTAAACTGAATCCAGTAATTAGTCAGGCGGATCAAACAGATAATTCAAGCCCTAAAAATAGATCATTCGGTACTCAAACCGAAGTGGCCTATTTTTCTCCTAATACTGAAGCCGATAGTATGGTAGAGTCATTGAAATCTGTAGTCGCTGATATTTTTAAATCTACCCTGCAATCCATACAGGAGCAAATAAATGACCTTATGGTTTCTAGAACAAAGGACCTAGACGATAAAATAAAAGGGCTAAACCAGGGGTTATGATTAAAAAGGGGGAAGATCTCTTTGAGGACTGTACTAAAGCCCATTAGGAAAAAACTGCGAGCGAAGCGAGAATCAAAGAAGTGTCCACCAGGTTGAATGTTATACCTCACCCAGTGGTAGTTTTTCCTACTGAAACGACAGCCCTAAGTGCAAGTTTTCAATCGTTACCTGCGACTGACATGGGATCTAATAAAATGGGTTTAGGTGGTGGGAGGTTGGACAAAGCACCAGGGAATCTGGCGCACCCTAGTAACAGCAAATTGCCAATACCCAGCTCAAAATTAAATGAATCTAACATCACCCCCATTAGTAATAACCTGAGATTACCCCCAGCAGCGTGTCCATATGTTCTAGTTTTGACAGGAGTACCTGCGCTTAGGAGTGATCAAATTGAAACCTGGCATACACTTAGGAACAAGGCAGTGGACTGGCTGCAAAAGTTTAAAGGTTTTAGTCCTTTGAAAATGAATGAGATCATTATGGTCCGTAGGGTAGGTTGGGTTGGAGAGCAAAGGAAAGACATAGAGGGGGACTGCATAGGTATTCATTTTAAACGTCCAAATACTGTACGTCACCTCTTTAGAGTACGTGATGAAACCCAGAAGGCTCATACTAATATTCATGCCCATTCCTCTAGGCTTCTTCTATCGATCAACTATTAAGGGTGTGGGTATAAGGGCGGAAACCCCAATGCCTCTGCACATCTCTAACAGATTCTGGGACCTACCATCTTTGGAGACGGTCGACTGACTAACTGCATCAACGCCCTTGGCTTTTGGTATAGAGGAAACCGGGGTAAGAAGTGGGGGAAATGAGGATACCAACCACCAACCCGAAATAGCCACTCATGTGTTGATTAAGGAGGTACCAGGTGCAGATGTTGAGGCGAGATTGGATCCGGCTCTTTTATTGGGTGTTACAGGAGAAACAATAGGTTCAACTTCTGCCTTGAAGGAAGGTATCCAAGAGCTGACTCTGGATGGCTAAGTCTAGAAAGGCTGGATACTCATGTAAGATCCGAACGGCCTTTAATATTGGGGGGCAAAGGAGCACAACCACCAGGGCCAAATACTGCCCTAATGGTAGGCACGAAAGGGGTATCTCCGGAAGGACTATATGTAGAAAGACAGGGTTATATTCCAATAAACTTAATATTAATATCATGGAATATTGCAGGTCTGCTGAAAAATTGTTTTGATCCCGAATGGAGCAATTTCATAGACTCTAGTGATATTGGTTTCCTACAGGAAACATGGGCTTTAGAAACACCGCATAGAGTCGGATATAGGACTTTTAATATAGAAGCAGTACCATCAGTTAGAGGCAGGCCGTCTGGGGGGCTTACAGTATGGGTAAAAGTATCCTTGGAAATTAGCATTACGCCATTAATAATTGATTCAGCTGATATACTCAGGTTGAAAGTTAGTACGAAAGATGGGAGGTGTCTCCTTTTATTTAATGTATATAACAGACCCTGTAGTCTATCGAAGGAGTCTCCGATCTTGGAAAAATTGGATAATTTCATAAACAGCTTGGAAGAAATACCGAGTATGAGAATAGGTGGGGATTTGAACTGTAATTTTGAGCCAATTTCAGGGTTTGGTGATGTTTTTGAAGATGAGGACAGGGCCAACAATATTCCATCCCCATCTAATACTGAGGCAGTGCATTGTACTGCCTTAGCAGTTCAAATATTGAGGCTGATAACTGTGTATGGGTTGAGGGCCTGTAACGGCCGCCTCCCATCTGATTCCCCTAAGGCTGCAACCTTTCTCAAAAACAATTCCCAAAGTAGAATTGACTATATTTTAGCATCTTTCGATGTTTGGCCTTACCTGATAGATCTTGAGATCATGCCTCGGTTTGAAAGCGACCATCTTCCACTCCAATTGTCAATAGACCGCCGTTTATTTCCTAGTGATAGCTTGGAGAAGGAGTACCATCCTTTGGTTAATATTGATGCGCCACTAGTAAGTAACAACAGACGTTCACTTAAATGGGCACAATTACTAGACAATGGAGAAGTGTTAGCACGTATTTACCTGCTCTTTGCGGACACATTTGCTAGTCACCTAAGTCAACCGGTAGGGGATAATAATTTTATTGATCTCCACAATGGGTTTTTTATATCATTAATGCCCTATGTGTCCAAAATGCCTAAAAAAATCTGTCAAAAGAAAACTAGTTTAGTAGGCAGTCAACTGTGGTACAATAAAGATTGCCGTTCAAGCAAGGCTTTACTCAGAGGCAATTAAAAGTAAAGCACCAGGGAGGAGGAGCTACACTAGCAACAAGATGGCTGCTTAGGCTTCCGGCTCTGCCGACCTCCGTATCCTGCCAGATGAAACTGTCGATAATCCTGTTTTTACGCCCGACCTCCGTGTAGATGAACTGATCCACGCTCCGATTGTGCAATCCCGAAAACTTAATCAGCTTGATTGACGGAGTTGTGTCGAGTTGAAGTTTGCGGCCTAGTCCAGCAGGAGAGCCGGGGCCTTGAGTTTTGACCCAGCCGGGTTGCAGTTAAACAACATCGGCCGTGAGAATCAAGCAGGGTCCGGTCTACCGCAGTAGAGGTCTTTTTTTGCCCGATTTTGATAGCGGTCATTCTAATTGACTAGCACCGAGGGAGGAGTGACGTGGCACGACAGTGGCAGTGGGTGGAGGTCCCTGTCCCGCGGACCTGGTTTGCCACCGCCGGGGTGCGGTGGGTCGGGGTCTTCGTTCGCGGCAACGGAGTGCAGATTGCTGCCGCGCAAACCGATCAGTCACCCTCCGATGCCGTCCGTTCCTGTCTATTCCCCCGGAGAAACCGGACTCTCTCAGGGAAGTAAATATGATTGGTACTGAGCGAGGAGAAATGGGCCGGACGGAGCGTCAGCCGTCGCTGAAGACCGTATTGGCAGCCATCGGGGCATTTCAGTCACATATGGATGCCCTGATTCACAAAATGATTACGGGCCTATCTGAGAAGGAGTGTGTGGAACCGGACCCTGCTTCACTGCAAGTACTGCTGCCGGCTATGATTTACACGACAATCATTTTGATTCTGGACAAGGACCCCGTGCAACAAGAGGCGCCGAATCCCTCGGTCGGTACTCTGGAGAATCCTGAACCCGGTGTTTCGAACGTATTACTACGCCTGCCATCATTGCGGACGTTGGGAGAATAGATTGGCGTTCCCTTCCCGGAGACTCATGTTGGTGATTGTATTGTTCTTGGACTTCTGTTTCATCCTTTCCCTCTTTGGTGACTGTACGATCGTGGAGAAAACAACAATGGGACTATCCGTCCATGAGGGAGCGTTTCTGTGCTGCTGGAGTTCTTGAGGAATTACGGACTTTGATTTGTTTTGGACTGAATTTTTTCAGACTCTTTCTGCACTTTGATTCTCCTGTAGAAGTAGTAGTCCTATCGGGAGGGATTCGCATGATGGTTCGGAAGGGCCAAAGCTGAGATCGATTGACCGGGGTTGGTACTATGGCCTTAATAAATGTGGGATTCGTAACTGTTGGTCTAACGGGAGGCTGGGCGGTGTATCATGGCTCTACCTAATTTACTTTTTCTGTGATCTCTGATAAAATTGTATATTCGTCATAGGGGGTGCCTGTCTCTGGCGGGGGGGGGGAAGGAGACCGGGAGCCCATACGGAAATGCCCTCCCCCATGTTTTCTCTTTTCTATCTTTAGAACTTAGTTAGTTTGGGCGACAGGCACACTGCTAGTTGGGGTTAGGCGATAGCCATATGCAGGGGTGCAGGGTGGGGGGGATGGGTTTATTGTTTTATTTTTGTTCTCGTTCTTATGGTTTTCTTTTCTTCAATCTTCTCTCTAGTCTTTCCCTTATTAGTAAATATTGGCGAAATATCCTGATTTTGTTTCAATTCCAGTGTCTGGTTGCCATGCTTTTTCTACTATTCTGATTTTATGGGTGGGCGGGCTCTTAAATTGTTTATAGATTGTAATGCTACCAATTGTGCTTCGTACCTACTCGCGCAGGCGTCTCAGCGATTCTTCTGTCGCTTCACGTCTATCCTGTCATTGTACCTGTCCGCCCTATTTTTATGTATGTATGTATGGCACCGGATAAGTCTATTCCCTTTTTCTTGTTTTAAAATAATAAAAAGATTTAAAAAAAAAAAAGTAAAGCACCAGAAGTGATCAGGGCGTCAATGAAGAAATATAAGTGGATCCAGGTTGTAGCAAGAACTAACTGGGACGAGGAATGTTGGGAGAATATGCTATTGGCAGCAAAGTCTAAGGATAATGTGGGATTTTGGAGACCAGTAGCAAATGGGAATCTTGTAGGTAGATTGGATCATGATGTGTTCATTTAAGAACAGACCTGGGTCAACCATTTTACCCACCTATACGAAGTCCCTGAACATATGGAGGCAAAGGTAAAGGAGCACCCCTGGTATACAGCTCGTATCTGTACTTTAGTGTTCACATTAGAGGAAACTGAGTTAGCTATTAATACAGTTTAAAATGGCAAAGCACCAGGCCTTGGCCTTGACAAAATTCCAGGCGACCTATGTAAACATGAGATTAATGTCTGGGCACCTTATATAAATCGGCTTTTTAATATTCTAGTTACTGGTGTAAATTTAAATGATAGTTGGAGGGGTGCAGAGATTATTTTAATTTTTAAAAAGGGCGATAGAAATGATCCGTCCAACTATCGTCCTATTCATTTAACACCATCAACGCTTATGGTTCCCCCCCCCCCCCCCCCCCTGCGCTGCAAATCTGGAATTTCCACTAATCATGATGAGCTCAGCTCGGCATGAGTGTACGAGAGGTGTACCTCATGACGAGCTGAGCTCGTCATGAGCGTCGAAGGTGTTAATGGACATTTTACAAAAGATATTTGCCAGGCACATTTTAACACGTATGAATTCTTGGATAGATGAGAATGCCATACTTACAAAGTTCCAAGCTGGTTTCAGGAGTAACATAAGTACGATTGACAAAGTTTTCAGATTTTGTTGTCTTTGTTGGAAGTATGTTTTTTTACAGAAAGGGCATATTTATGTAGCATTTGCAGACCTAGGGGCAGCTTTTGATTTAGTTTTGCGTGATCGTTTATGGGATTGTTTATGTTGGGATGTTGGGATTGCCGGTCTGTTTACTTCAACAGATCATAAGACTCCATGATAATAACTATGCAAGAGTGCGTTGGGGACAAAATGGAGAACTGACAAAACCTGTTCCAATAAAGCGGGGAGTCCGCCAAGGGTGTGTGCTGGCTCCCACGCTTTTTTCTCGGTTTGTCAATGATATTCCAGCCCACTTAGAAGAGTGTAACGATGATTTACCTAAGTTGAATGGAGTAAGGATCCCCGCACTCTTATTTGCGGACGATAAAATCCTGATTTTACAGACGCCCAAAGGTCTACAAACCCTTTTAAGTTCATTCCAACTCTATTGTAACAAGAAAGGCCTAGAGATAAACACGAAAAAAACTAAATGTATGGCCCTAAATCCTCACAAATCTTTTAAGGGGAACTTTTTTTAAACAACCAAAAACTGGAACTTGTGTCAAATTTTACCTACTTGGGTGTTTCTTTAGATTAAAAAACTCATGGAAAACCCAAATTGAAAAAAGCAAAACTATCCTGACTCAGAACACCTTACCTATTCTAAAGAAACATGGGGCGAGTCTTAGTAAATCAGTATCCCCAGCACTAGAAGTGTTTAAATTTAAGGCCCAGTCTGCAGCGCTATATGGCGCAGAAATCTGGGGGCCAACAGCTGGGAACCTTGTTATAAAAAGTAAAAGCAACTTCTATAGAAGTATTCTAAGACTACCTAAACGCACCCCACTTTTACCGCTATTGTTAGATCTAAGCATGAAGCGTACAGACCACTTTGCAATCCTACGCCCACTTTCTTATTGGGTGAGACTCTGGCGCACACCAGAACTCGGAATCTATAGAGATGGCCCCTTAGAACTAATGAGTCTGGATTTATATATTTCTAATGCATGGCTGAAACATGTCCGAACATGGCTCTGTAGAATTGGGCTGTCTCACTTTTGGGAAGAACCCCTACTCCTGACCAAAGCTGTAAGAAACTTGTAAAAACTCAATTTTGGGCTTATATATCATGTAATCTCCCAAATAGCCACACAGGTGGATCCATTACAAATAGCTGTTTGGCATACAAGGACCTTCCATACTTTGAGGACTTTCTAGATGAGGTCCGACCACCCTTGGCAAAAAGCCTATATTTGAAATTCAGGTAGGGAATACCTCAAACTAATGTAACCCAGCAAGGTGGTCCAAGACAGTAGGGCCTCCAAAAAGTGAGAAGTGGATGTGTTGTCAGTCCAGTTCTAACGAGGACGATAATCCTATCCTCTTTTTCTGTGCAGCATACCTATTAGCAAGGAAAAAGTGGATTAAGCCGCTGTGCAATGTCAAAGGTGTACGCTCTTATGACGAAGCATATAGGATTATCAAAACATATCAGACAAGTGGTTGTCTTGTGTCAGTAGATTTTTATTGTCCGCAAGTTATGCTCGTAAGAAATTGGGTCTGGATTTATAAATGGCTAGGTCTGTGTGCTAATATTTTGTACCGGATAAGGTTGTTCTGATCATTAATTGGTTGCATATTAATGAATTGCTCCTGTGAAACGAAACTACTAGAACTGTATACATTGTTTTTTAAAGTAAATGTTTTATATATGCTTTCTTAATTAAATTATGGATTTTATTGTATTTCCTGCAAACCCCATCCGACACCTTGTAAATCTTTCCTTCCTCTATTATAAATGTGATATGTACTGTTGTTTTTATGTATCTTTTATGGCCACAATGTGCCGAAATAAAGATTAAATGAATTTCCCCTTTAGCTAATGCTTATGGACTTTCAACTTGATCCTTTTGTCCTTTGTTCTAAAACATTATGAAAGCTAAGAGAACAAACCATCCTTCTGCCCTTGATGGTGGTTGGAACCTGTAAGTTCTATTTGATGTGAATCTTAAAACAATCCTCTGCCTTTGATGGTGGAAGGAATCAATTTCTGATTGCGGTGAGTTTATTCTGTAAATAAACCATCCTCTGCCTTTCAATGGAGGCACACATCTGTAAACTTTTGAACCATCCTCTTCTGGATGAGAACCTTTGACTAAATGTGTGGTATCATACTACATGCTGTAAGATTCTTGACTAAAATGCTTAAAATGACACTTATATGCATGGATTATTGATACAATAATAAGTTTTTCTAAATTTGCCATAGTCATAGCTAGGCGACAAACGCGGCTGCTCAGTGCCAGATACCCTCACAGGTGACAGTTCGCTTTACAAATACACAACATGTAAGATACATTTGTAAAGATGTTGAACTGAAATTAGACCATGTATACTAACCATATCTATTCGACCATTGAAAAAGCAGTCAAGATCTTCATATAGAGCTTTAAGAAAGCAAGGAACTGAAATTTAGTGATGTCAAAATGTTGAAATGATTTTCTTCACTATGTACCAAGGTTTCACAATAGCACAGTGTTGTAGCAAATTCTTACCCCATGGAAACAAATGTGATATCTGAAAGAAATCCTATTATATCAATAGACATGCCTTACTTTCAGTATGAAGGTGCACTGATGCATATTTCAGTACTGAAGCACAGTATAGGTTTTTTTTGCCTCTGCCTCCTGTCTTTTTAATGGTGTGTTGGATTTCGTTTTGCTGGATTAGGTACTCTGGGCACTTTGCCACTGCTGATTAGTTCTAAAGTGCAAGTGTTCCTTGTGTAAATTGGAATTATGAATGGTTATCCACGATTGGCATATTTGATTTACTTGTAAGTCCCTAGTAAAGTGCACTGTGGGTGCCCATAGCCTGTAAACCAAATGCTGTAAGTGGGCCTGCAGTACTTATTTTGTGCCAGCAACACAAGTAACCTTTCAAATGTGTCTCAGACCTGCCACTGCCGTGTCTGCGCATACAGTTTTTAACTGCTATGTTGGCCTAACGGGCCTCGAAAAATCCAAACAATTTTACTAGACCTGCAGGTCTAGGTTTCAAATTATGTGATCATGGGCAAGTACTTTAATTCACTGAGATGCCATTTTCTTCATTATCACATATGAGAGCACCGTCAAATAAGCAAGTTCAGCACATCTGCTGTACAGCAAACGTTTTTGTTTGAATTAATAGACTAAACAGTAGCTCCATATAGAATGCAAATCTAGCCACATATAAGATACACTTGACTGCAGTCTTGCCTCTTAGTTCATTAAATGCATGGTCATCAGAGTTTGGTCAGGAATGCATCTCACATCATGTTTAAAAACTATCACTTTTAATAAATAGATAACTAAAGCATAAAGTAGCAGCCCACTGTTATTTGCATTCAGCAGATTTTACATTGAAATGCCTAAAGTACGTCACTGACATGTAGTTTTAAAACTATGTAGTATACAATGTTTGGATATAAAGTTTCTGCAAAAATTTGTCATTTGCACATCACCAAGTAAAGTGTTTGGATTTGTTTTCCTCCAATTTAAAATCTTTGTTTCCATCACACTTCTGAATTACAAAAAAAGTTATTTCATAATTCCTGATCTACGTACTATTCATTTACAAGCTGTTCAATTGTCGTATTAGGGGAAAAAAGGACATATTACCATATTTTGTTTCACAATTATTGTCAGATAGCTCACTTCACAAAAAGCATCAACTATAATAAGAGAAAAAAATGTTAACACCATTTTCCAGGAACAAATGAGCAACAATTAGTAA
Organism: Lissotriton vulgaris; assembly: GCF_964263255.1. Lineage (NCBI taxonomy): Eukaryota > Metazoa > Chordata > Amphibia > Caudata > Salamandridae > Lissotriton > Lissotriton vulgaris. The sequence goes on from NC_141698.1 coordinate 859,732,913, forward strand.
AAAGGCAACTGACATTTGACCTCTGTCCTTGAGCAGTCTGCAAATGTGTCAAGATAAAAAAAGATTGAAATGACTTATTTGCTCATTCATTTGCTGAAGGAACAGAACACCTTTTTCTTACAACTTAAGTTTACTCACCAGCCGGTCGAATAAGTTCTAAAAATAGCTCGATTACTCTAAAAATAGCTCGACCTGCTAAAATTTCACTCGCAATTGCGAGTGGGTGAGTGAATTGTTCGAGGCCTACCTAACCTATCCTTTTCTTACATGTATGTCACCCCTCAGGTAGGCCCAAGGTACCACCATGGGCAGGGTGCAGTCTATGTGAAAGGTAGGACATGTGCTGGTGTGTTTTACATTTCCTGATAGTGCAATACTGTGTAATTTTGTTTTCACTATTGGAAGGCCAAGCTCTCCTATAGGTTAGCAATGGAGCTACCTTGTAACATTTTACAAGTGTAACTTTCAATTAGGAACAGCTAGAGATTTGGAGTTTAAGCTCTGTGAGCTCAGAATTTAATAACACACCTTTTAGTAAAGGTGGTTTTTAAATTGTGTGTTTGAAAATGCCACCTTTAGAAAGTGGGCATTTTCTTGTTTAACAATCCATTGTACCTCTGCCTGTTTGTGTACTCACCATCTGGTTTTGGCGTGACAGGAGCTGGGGATGAGCATTCGCTCGAGACAGTCACACAGGGGGGACCGGGGGGGTGGGGTTAATGTGTGTCCTGCTTTTCCTGTGTGTCTCGTAGCCAGGCTTAATTGACCTTTCTGCATTTAGAGTGGTGGGAGGAGTTTTCAATAGCACCTGAATAGGATGTGTCTGCTTTGCACAGCGATTTCTCCACCTCCTGTAGTGAAGCTGAACCATGGAGGACAGGATTGGTTTTTACTGAACTCAAAGACTCTAGAAACAAAGAGAAAATGGGGTATGAGTATTGGACCTAAAGCTTCAGCACTTTAGATCACTTCTGGAACCAAGAGGACCCTACCAAGAAGAAGAGCTAAAGAGCTACTGCCCCTTTGCTGTGTGTTGCTTTGTTGGGTTAGCCTGCAGTTGCTGCTTCTGTCTGTGGGCAGAGGAAAAGACTAAAACTATTGTCCCACTGTGGTATCCTGCATAAAGAAGATCTCCACTGGCTTGATGCCGAGCTTGCCTCCTGTTCTGAAGTCTCAGGGACACAAAGAATTCACCTGCAGCATCCTTGGACTTCATTACAGGGAGTTCTGACCTGCCTTGTGGTGCCAACTCAAGTTCTGGGCCTTTGGAGGTTGTTTCTGCGGCAAAGAACTAAACAAACCTGTAAATCGATGCATCACCCTTCCAACGAATGTTTTTCTAATGTAGATAAATATACAGAGGACTACAGAATAATTTAAATTTGTGATTAGAGAGAAAAATCTCCAATTTTTCACAATAAATCCAACTTGCCCTGTATAAGATTGGATATTGAATATAGACATTAAAGAGTCTTAAGGATCATAATTAAAGGCACATCACCAATAGCGATATATGTATTGGATGTCTTTTGTTAAACTGTTTTTCATGTAAAAAGTGTTTGTGATATATGTTTTACTACACATTTATGTCTTATTGAGGTATGTTTGTTAATTGTTTGGAGAACAAGGATGTATTGATATGACACAACATACTTTTTTTTCAGATTGAAAGAAATAACTAAGAATAAAAAATAGTGATAATAAATAGGCGAAATAAACACACCGGTTCAAACTGAAATCAATGGGTTTAGCTATTTAGCAAAGACATTCAACTATCAAAAAATGCGAGACACAGGCACATTTTTCGTTAACATGTTTTTCCAATGCAGCACTGCCATGCAGTAATAATTTCCACGCGCCACCACTGTGCGGCCGAAGAATCGACTGAGAATCGGTCAGTGGCTGAAAAATCCACTGCACGCCGAGTCCAGTGCACCGACCTCCAAAGTCCGAGATAATAGACGCAGCGCCTGTTCGCCGCAACAACTTCCAGCGCGTCCGGATTTCCATGCATCGCACCTGTGTGGCAAGTTTTTCCGATGAAGCACCCACAGACCAGAACCATCTTGGAATCAACATCACTTCCCCCGACAGACCGGATTCGATGCATCACTTCTCCTGCGTGCAGCACAACTGTTGCATCGCCTCCACAAGGACTCAGGAACTGACATATCGCTGTTTATTTCTAACGTATCCCTCCTCTGCGGCAGTTTTGCCTTGTAGATTTGGATACATTTGAGGTACTTTGTAAAGAAATAACGCATCCATAGTTTTCACCAGACAGAATTGCTTGATACCTTTTAAACGTCATATTTTGAGCAGCGTATGTTGGATTTTTGTCATTTTGGTCTTGTTTGGTATAAAGTTACTTTCTTTTTCTAAACTAGGGTGGTGTTCGTTTTTAGTGTTTTCACTGTGTTACTGTGTGAGTTTTGCACTAATACTTTACACATTGCCTCTGGGATAAGCCTGTCTGCGCGTGCCAAGCTACCAAGGGGGTGAACAGGGTTTATTTAAGTGTGCATAGCCTTATCCTGACTAGAGGGTAGGAAAGTAGAGATCCCCATTTCTAACACATAGAGCTTGAATACATCATGATTAAGTATGGCATATGGTCAACTTTGCAGCCCATTCCCCCTCACACACAAGTAATAGATCTCATAGAAAAGAAGTGCCTAACTAGTTTCAAACTGAAACTTTAATTTAGCCAAAATAATCTAGGATTAGAGCCACGGTGCCTTTAAACTTATAGCAACGAGAAAAGAAGTTTGGAAGGTGAAGATGGTTGCCATTGCATACTTTTTGCTCTTTAGACTCAATTTTTTTTGCCTGCATTTTATCAATTAAACTGCTAAGGGTATTAAAGTATCTTGTGAAGTATTGACTAATTAGTGAACAAGTGTATCACAAGCTGTACTTCATCTTGATATTTGTTTTTGCCCCTGTGTTTTTGGCCCCTGGCCACACTGATTTGGTCATGAGCTACACGGACAACACTTCGGTAATGTAAAGACTTGACAGGAATTCTGAGTTTGCTCATCACCATTTTCTTTAATGCCTTTCCAAAATGGCTCCATAAATTAACAACAATTGTTTAAAGCTCAACGTAGATAAAACAGAGGTAGTAGTTAGGAACAACCTCTCTATAATCTGGTCTGCTTACTGGTAGCCAGAGTCTTTGGGTTTCAGTCCTCCATCTTTCTCTCTTGCAAAAACCATGGGAATTTTGTTTGACCATACGTTCTCTTTCAAACCATAGGTTGTTAAAGTGTCTTCCACATGACTTTTTAATTTAAAAGTTTTTTAAACGCTCCCTTTTGTATATTAACAAGCAAGTTTTTAGGTTGAAACCTACAACTTGTCTGATTGCTAACAACATCTATAGGACATTCAGAATGATAACCTAAGAATGCATTCTGCCCATTGCTTACCATTGGCTTTGTAACTCGCATTTGCTTGCTTTCTATTTGCTGACTTTAATTGTTTTAGGCTACCCAGCTTGAGTTAGTCCATTTTGTGGAGCATAGCCTGTATATAGTAATCTTCCACATTGCTCGCTTTCTGCAAACAGGCCTTTACATTTTGTTCTTAGCTTGTCACATTTTCTGAGCTTCAATAACAGACTTCAAACGTCTGACTCGGTCTACCAAGGGAGCTTGGTGTTTACTTTTCTTTCTCTGACTTCAAAGTGGGAGGATTTATCTGAGAAGCTGGGGTGTGAAATGAGGTGGCTATTTCCCCTTTGAATCTGTGCAGGATTTTCTAGTCCATTTTATTTGCTCTCCCTGCTTCTGTCACAGCTTCTCAATTTGGCAAGCGCCATGGCACCTTTGGGTACTGCATGCTCTACAAATTTATTTTACTTTCTTACTAAAGCTTTTTTCTAGCAATGTCTTTAGTGTGCTTGGAACACACATTTGAATACAATCAAAGCAGACCAATACACTAGGTGATGCAATAACCACACATTACCGTTTGTGAACTGAATAGCTTTTTATCAGTAAAACTGTATGCCTGTGCAGATGCAATGGTCATTTCAATTGAAAACGTTTGGTCTATAATGGCAGTGCACGACCACACCAGGCATACTACACTCTACTCCACGCCATGCCATGCCACACTACTCTACTCTGCTCCATGACACTCTACTACACTATATGATGATCCACTCTATCACAAGAGGTGGCAAAAACAAAAGGGGGAAATGACCATAAGGGGGCAGAGCAGACCCCCCCCTGACCCTCTAGGTGTGATGTGGGGGCCATAAAAGGGCCCCGCGGGGCAAAAAAAATTAATATTTTTTCCAATTTGCGCGGGGGGAATGCCCGGTCCGCGCATCGGGGAGCGTACCATGGGGAAAAAAGAATGACAGAGTTTTAAAAAAATGAAGCCTTTTTTTATAAATTGGAGGTAGTTCTAAAAAGAATTGTTTTTTTGTCTTTTTGTTGTTTTATATTTTTTTAATGTTTTTTTGAACATTTTGTACTTTTTTTTGGCTTTTATGAACTATTTTATATTTTTTGTTATTTTTATGGGGAGAAACAAAAAACAGGGAATTGAAAACGGCTCAACTGGAGCAAAAAAAAAATCAGGAAAAAATAATGTTTTTTTGGGGCAATTGTGGTTGTCACCAGCACGGTTGATGAGCTTTATGCTTTGCTCACCATAGGTGATGGTTTTACCACAAAAAATACAAGTGATCTTGTATTGCCCAAACTGTGGTTGTATGTTTGGGACCATCTCCCTTGTCTCTGGTCCCGATGGAGTGGGTTGCTTTCTTTTGGAGGTGCTGGGTGAAGATTAGGGAGGGTTACTGGCCAGTTCTCTCACCTCTCCAGCAGCATAGTTTTTAGTGTGTTTGCATTGCATATGGCGAATCATGGTGTTATTGTCAAATGAGTATTTCTTGTTAGGGTTCCCCCTTGAAAGTTCAGTGCCACAGATTAGGCAAGTAACCCTTGGCGCATTCACTTTTTTTTTGTCCTTTGGGATGGAAAAAAACTCCCATATAATGTGCTGCTTTGGCCTATATGGGGTATTATCTTCTGGCAGCCACCTCCTCCCCTCTTCCTCCTCCTCCTCCTCCTCCTCTTCTTCATCATCTCCACCACTGTGGTGTTGTGGTGGTCCTCTTGGTGGTGGTGGTGGTGGCTGAGATGCTCCTGCTGCTGCTGCTACTAAAGCCATTTTTTAGTCCAAAAAGGTACAGAGAGGTCTTTCAACAGGTCTTCTTTACTCAAAGTACAAAGTGAGAATGAGCAAAAAAGGTGGGGGCTTTCATCATTAGGGAAAAAAACTGTCCTGAACCAATGAAAAGTGTTATTTTCAGGTCACATGACCAGGGCTTTCATCATTTGGAAACCAAAACTGTCCTGAACCAATAACAAGTGTAATATTTAGGTCACATGACCCGACGCGCTTACGCTACGCGCCCCGGGGCACGCCCAGGGGCGCGTCGCGTAAGATGGTCACGTAGCGCGATCGTATGCGCTCGAGTGCTTCCGGGTGCGCTTACGCCATACGTATCACGCGGACGCGGCTACGCGATACGTCACGATGATGTTTTCGTTCGCGGCAATAGCGCTAACGGGACGCTCACCGGTACGCGCCCCGGGGCGCGTCGCAAGACTGCGCTTACCGGTGCGCTCACCGGGACGCGCACCGGGAGCGCTTCAGGGCAAAAAAAAAAACCCATAAAGAATATACATAAAAAAAATAGTATTACATAAATATACAATATAGGATTCATTATAAAAAATATTACATTTCATACCTATAGAAATTTGCTATTAAAAAACCTTTGAAATTCTCTGAAAAAAAAAAATAGGTTTGAGGCCCTATATAGACTTACGAATTAGCATTTAAAAAACCAATGACATTCACTGAAAAAACCATAGGTTTCACACCAGTTATAGTTGGGAATTAGCATTTAAAAAAAACTATTAAATTCACTGAAAAAACCATAGGTTTCACAGCAGTTATAGTTAGCTGGAAATTTTACTGACATAAAAGCATTGAAATTCCCACGTTATAGTTAGTTGGACTCACTATAACTTGCGCGCCTGCAATGCACTGCTGATGACGTCACATATTACATCACTCATGACATGGTCATGGTATACAGAAAGGTGCAGGTCTGAGTCCATTTAAACCTAACTCTGTGTTTGTACCTCTGATGCCAAAAGACAGCATTGATACATATCATGACATGGTGGTGTCTGATATTAAAAAGCTAAATCATGCTGTTAGAAAAAACAAATGGCAACGTAGTGTTTTCTTTAAAAATGTGGCATATACTAAATTGATGAAAAAACTCAGCAATAATTGTAATGTGGTTGTTAAAAAATCTGATAAGGGCGGTAATGTCGTTTTGTGGCCAAAAGCAGATTACATTGCCGAGGCACAAAGACAATTGGCCGACACTGTTTGTTACACCAAAGCCAGTTCAAAGGAGTACGACAAAGCAAAAGACAACATATATAAATTGTTGTGTCAATGGAAAAGAGAGGGTCTCATCTCCAATGAGGAGTTCAAGTTTTTAGATAATGAATTTCCTAAACTCCCCATTTTGTATCTTATTCCAAAGATACATAAAGATAGAGTGCCTGTCCCTGGTAGGCCTATTATATCGGCCATAGGAAGTATGGGAGAACATCTCGGTCAATACATTGACCATTTTTTACAAGAAATAGTTGTTACCCTTCCCAGCTACATAAAAGACACGGGACATTTTCTCACTAAAATAGACCATATAATATGGTCTGAGGGCTTTATGTTAATTACACTCGACATAGAGTCGCTATACACCAGCATCGACCATGGTCAGGGTCTTGAGGCCATCAAGTACTATTTGTCTAAGCGTCCCATTGAATACTATGCACACAGCAAAGTTATTCTTACACTTATTGAGTGGTGCTTACACAATAATTTCTTTCTTTTCAATGACACTTTGTACAAGCAATTGAGAGGAGTTGCCATGGGGGCCTGTTTCTCTCCCAGCTACGCATGTTTACATCTAGGCTGGTGGGAGGAACAGGTCCTTGGGCGTCTCCACAACGACTTATTTGTTAGACATGTTATCAAATATTATCGTTATATTGATGATGTGTTCCTGATATGGCAGGGAACCCAAGAAGAGGCGCTATCATTCATTGCCACCATCAATAACAACAATATGAATTTAATTTTCACTTCTATGATCAGTTCAGTGCAGATTGATTTCCTTGATGTTAGGCTCCAAGTGAAAAATGGTATACTTAATACTACACTATTTCGGAAGCCCACAGCTGGGAACATTACATTACATGCTGCTAGTTCCCACCCTCAACATTTGATAGCCAGTATACCATATGGGGAGATCTTAAGATTAAAACGCATTTGCAGTGATCATGAAGATTTTTTAGCATGTCAAGACAATATGTGTGCTCGTCTTGAAAATCGCGGATACAGTAACAAAGTGATTGCCAATGCCATTAAAAAAGCTAGTGAACGTCCAAGGAATTCTTTGTTCCCTCAGCCTCAATGTGAGAAAGCACCAGCCAATCAGGTTTCTGATAACCCCAGATTTATTACCACCTTTTCTAGGCAAGAAAGGAAAATCAGAAGTATTATAACTAAACATTGGCCAATTGTTTTGACCGATGTTATACTACAAGAAAGATTGCCCAACACACCTTCAATTACCTTTAGGAAAGGTAAATCTATGGGTACTGAACTTGACATTAATTCTCCAGAAACTAAAAAACCAACATTGTGGCTACACACTAGCAATGGCTTTAGGCGGTGCACTTCCTGTCGTGCTTGCAAATTCGGTTGTAACAAAACTACCTATCAAATACCCTTTCAGACATCCCCAGTTCCAATAAAAGGTAGTTACAACTGCAAAACTGAATGTGCTGTTTATGTTTTGACGTGCACTTGCGGGCTTAACTACATTGGTAGTACCAAGCAGCCAGTGCACGTCAGAATATTGCAGCACATAAGGGCAATATTGCATAATGACCCTGCCTATCCTGTAGCCAGGCACTTTGCTCAATGTCATAATAAGGACATCAACTGTCTGTCATACTATGTTGTCAGCGCCATTCCTAAATCTAAGAGGGGTGGCAATAGAGAACGTCAACTGCGACAACTTGAAACGAAATTTATATTAGAGTTTGACAGCAAGTGGCCTCAGGGTTTGAATAACACAGAGGATATGCACACTTATCTTTAGGGTCATATTATCATTTATATTTGCCTGTCTCTAAGAATTTAAAACAGTTGTTCTACCATTTCAAACCAATTCAATGATATCCTTTTTCAACAGCAGTGCTACTGAACAAGTCAGCAACCGTTTCTGCCTTATCTTGATTACTATTTTGCAATGTGCTCATTTTTAGCAATTAAGCTACTTTTGTATAATTTTATCAATTTTAATGTTTTACCCGGACGGAGTATCTTATTATTGATGAATTGTTATACATGCTTGCTATGAATTCGTATATTGTATTTTATAATATTAATCAAGGTTTTATTCTATTTATTGCACTGCACTTCTTTATGCTCATTTGCACATCACTGTCTTTTTTGCACTGTCTGATTAGTCCTTTTAATAGGAATTGTCTGCACTACGCACTTTAATCGAGTACTTGGTTGCTTGGATTTATCCGGATATTTTCACAATATACAAGATGGGCGCAAATTTATCATGTTACATTGTAACATTGATACAAACTTGGATTTATCCAGTTAGAAATGTTTAGTATTTAAATAACTTGACCTTGCAAAAGAACGCTATAATTTATAAAATTAATGTATGTGCAACACATGAACATGTATTAATATTTTATAAATTATTTGAATAGCGACTGAAACAAGTATTGATGTCAGGTATAGAAGAAGTACTAGGCAGTATATGAGAACAGTCTTTTTTCAATGCCTTTTATTCTTGTGAATCTCACTGAAATGCAACTCAGGTGTGCACTTTCACTAATTGTTTATAAAGAAAAAAATGGCGCAGTTTAGCTGAATGTGATCAAGGGCTGCACAGCCCGAAACGCGTCGTCGTGAGAGGTGACAAATAAAATACTTCTTGCCTGAAACATTTGCTGCTGAGGCCTGAGTTTCCTTCTTCGCCTGGCGTTTGCTTGGAAGTGGTGGGAATCGTCTCGAATATATATATATATATATATATATATATATATATATATATATATATATATATATATAGAAATTAAACTGGGGAAAACACGTTTTGGGACCCCCCTTTTATCTCGGCCCCCGCTTGACGAATCCCCCCCCAAACATTCAGGGAAGGAGCGGAGCGCAGCGAGGCAAATTTCAGGAAAATTACAGGCAGATCCCTCAATCGGCGCCAAAGTTATTCCCAATAGAATGTTGCGGATTTCCTATAGAAAACAATCCTAACTATAACTGATATAAATATATATAGTAAATTGTGAAACGTCCTGCCGCATTATGTAGCCAACTTCATTTGTAACTTTGAGCTATTGGGTGTAAAGCATGCACAAACCAGGATGCTTTCCTTTCTGGTGTGACCGGTGTACAATGGACTTCATTCTCCTGATTTCTGCTCTCACTTTGCTCCTCCTTTTGCAACTGAATAGAATTAGAAAAACATCTAATGGACCACTGCATCCAGCCACAGTGAGTACTAGTTTCCAAAATCAAACTGCCGATAGGTTGAACAAAGATATCAGGTGGTCCACAATAAAATACCACAGATAATTGGTTCTTCCTTGTTTGCAAAGTAGAAATAACGCACATTCTGAACCACCTTCCAGGTGTCTACTGAAGTTCATTATAGATAATTAAAAAGCCAATATGAGAAAGGTTCTCAGTTTTCTATTCTTGCTTATATTGTTTATGATATAATGCACACAGAAAACGAGCTATTTTTTGGTCTGCATTTATTCATTGAAAAAAGGAAAGAATAATTGAAAACCGATTTTTTAAAATTAATTGGTCACCATGCATTCCAGGCCACTAGCGGGAAAATTGGAGGGGGAAGGTGGGGTGGTGAAGCTTATTTGAAATCCTCACCCATTGGCTGAATCAGCAATTATTTTAATCTCCCTTTCAGTTTACGCTTCAATTCTGATTAACAACACCCCTGAATCCACAGAGTTGAAAGCGTCCTCCATGTTGGTGTTTGAAAACGTGGCCTCAACTAAAATGATCTGTTTAAAAAACATCGGAAAAATCAATAGGGTCTGGTGTTGGCTGCCATTGTTTTGGCTTTGTCAATGTTAGTTTCATTTTGTCTTTTTTCCCCCAACTTTATTGTCGAGGGTGCTGCAGGGCACTTACAATACAAGAAACATTGGTTAAAAGCAAAAATATTGTTTGAGTCTCAAATCGCACGCATTCCTAAAGTTGTCCCTGGCTCTACAGAGGAATACTGTGAAGGCAGATGTGCTCCTTGTGAAAAAAAAATTAAAAAATGTAAATTGATACTTGTATAGCGCACTACTCACCCGCAAGGGTCTCAAGGCGCTTGTACGAATACCGCTGTGGAACCCATCCTGGCTTTCCCTGTGAGGCGTCCACTCCTGAGCACCCCCAAGGTGGAGGCCAGGCATCCTTAGCGTTGTGGGGGCCGTTGTGGAGATTAAGCAAGCTATTGCCCAGAGTTGCAGAGTGGGACTCCATGATTGGAATAGGCACCGAGGCGAGAATTATCAGGTCCGTGGAATTTTGAACCCAAGACCCGCTGAGGCGGGGAATTGAACCCTGGTCCCGGGCTAGACCTCTGCATCAGGGTTTGCCGCTCTAACCATTGAGCCACACTTCTCCAAAAAGAAGAATTCCCTCACTCAGAGAATTTAGCCAGTTGCTGAAGTGGGCCGACTCCTTGTCAATTGCTGCCGACTGCAGTGGGTGGATGAAAAAATGCAAGTGACAATGACAAACCAAGAGATGAAGAGGGTTGGCCGGCAGTCCCTGTAAGTAAGAATATTATCCAAACAATTTGAGTAAAATTAATAGATCTTGGCCAACACCAAACCTAAAAAAGAACCCATCTCTTTTCTCTTGCTCGAGATCTCGGATGCACAACTTCTTCACAATATAAACACAGAGAAGACAGAAGCAGATTCTCTACTGATTGATGGGGAGGTGAATACCTCCAACTGCTATGGAGGAGCTGTATTCCCAGGCATCTTTATTCATGTGTTCACGCTAGCTCTAATAATTACTGTACTCGGATCTCTTCGGGTTTAAGCAGTATTAAATTAAATACATAATTAAAACTGTTACAACAACGCAACAAGTCTACTTAATATATACCACAAAATATAAAAAGATGCAAGTTCCATATTCATTTACACTGAATAAATAAACCCTCAACGAGAAATAACGCAGAAAAAAAATAAACATAGCACAGCTGGAACTGGTGAACAAATAACTACCAGAAAACCACGAGACATAAATTAGAGTAGAAGGAACATCGTCCATGGATTATGAAGCATTTTATTAGGCTCAGCAGCGTTCAAGCGCATTTTCTCCTTAACAGTGATGTTATCTTTAAATGTGTACCACTGTCTACGGGTACACGTGACTTGTTCTTCCCGTATATACGAGTAAGAATTATTATCCCTGGCGAAACTGTACAATGTGTCATGTTTACTTAGTTTCACTTCAAAAAGCAAAATGCAATCGTTAAAAATATTTCTTCAAAAAAAAAGTAAATTGTAGCAGTGCAAGTTACTGTTGCTTTTTGTTCCAATGTCACAACCCATCTACATTCCTGGAATAACTCCAGTTGAACGACAGGATATTCAACAAACATTGAAAATGCAATAGGTCTCGCCTTTGATTAAGTTAAAGCCATTTGCTTTGCTAATGGTATTGTATAGCAAAGCAAATGGCTTTCACTTAATAAAAGGCAAGACCTATTGCATTTTCAATGCTTGTTCACTATAAGTCTCGGAGGTGAGGAGCGCATGCGCGCTAGCCATCCTGTACTCTAGAAAGTATCCAGCTGCCACAGTTCAGTCTCCACTGTCATTTATGAGGCAGATATCTACCACATGATGAGGTGTTGCAGATCAGGTACACATACAACGTACCATATTAACCTGGACAAGTGCCTTTTGGGCATTCCACCGAGCCAAGAAAAGAGCAAGGGAGGCACAAAATTCTACCTGGCTGTACACTCTTTTCAAGTGTGCCACTGGATGGTCCATTGGGTCATCTCCTACAGTTCGACCTGTGAAAGGTTGAGGCCTCCATAAACACCAGACAGCGCTGGAATTGAACGAATTATGTGAGTCTCTCCCAGATGGCAGGGAGAATTACTTAAGGCCCCCTTTACCACTGAATACCTTAGGGGACAGCCCTTCTCAACGCTCAGCACTGCCCTCAGCCAGACTCCGCACACTGCTCACACCACCTACCCGCAAAAAAAATGATAGTGGCATTTGGGCACCCCATCCCTTCTTTCAATCCCTTGACTCACTTTTGAAGCCTGAGGGAGGTGATGGACCCACATATTAACATTTGCACGACGCAGACCATTGGGCTCTGTACAAGATGGATAGCATCAAGCATATATAGATCTGAAAGAGATCCCCTACAAATAAAGGAAGATTTACAAGTCAAGCACAACTTTGAAACCATCTAAGAGGGTATCAAGGTTTGAACAAAGCATACAGCTCTCCAACCCCAGGGCTTTTAAAACTCAACGTCACCATTTACAAGGGCCTCACCTACAACCCTCTATACAGCTCAACTGTCTGGCAGTCACCTACTCTACATCTCAAACAGGTTGTACATATAAGGGGTTTAAGGTCCTCCTAATCATCTTAGCAACGTCGAGCAGTTGACCGGTGCTCAAACCCAGGTTAGAAACTCCTATATCACGAGATACCTCATTCACTCCGAACCCCAATCTTGATTTAGATGTGCATTATCCTGCAACCTAGAGCTTAAGTCTAAAGGCATCTAATGAACATTCTTAGACGTCAAAGGGTAGTCAGATGGACAACTTTAAGTACAACATACCCACACACATATGCTACCCTAAGATTCCATTTTCTTGACATCAGCTCATGTAAAGCAGAACGGATTGAAAAATAATCATGAAGATGATGGCCTGGACGATTCACTTAAATCTTGCCCTACTAGTTCAGCAATTATGTCGTGTTTAATATGTCAAACATTGCAATGCATGCGTGACAATCAAGAATATCCTGCATAAAAATGCAAAGGAATCATTTCCTTTTTGAATGCAACAGATCTACATAGCATAGGATGCTGAAAACAATCAGCAAACCAACCTATTATTTATTTTGTTACCTGCTTGATACATTTAAAGCAGATAAGACAACTAACAGCATCTCCCCAGTTAGAAAAGATGGTAACTAACGATCATAAACAAAAAACAAAAAAAACATGTTTGGGACACGTCTGTGGCAGTCATTTTGCCCCAATGTACTTGAAGGTACGGCTCAAATTCATTTTTCAGCCTCACAAAGAGATGAAGTGTACTAGGAAAGCATCCCTCAGCTGTGCGATGCAATTAAAAACAATTTCAGGCCATGGTTACCGAATTGGTCATCTAGGCAACACATGGCCACAAATTGGACAACGTGCAATATTTTTTGGTTTAAGAAAGAACCTAACGTGGTTTGTGTAAAGTAGCTTCCTTAAGGTCAAGGCATAACTTATGTCTTCCCAGAAATCCAAAGGTCGCATCCAATAGTTAAAAAGTTTAGGTTTGCAAACGAATATTAAGCAAATACCACACACAGCTGACAGGCCCAAAGACCTCAATAATGCCTTACCAGTGAAAAGGAAATAACCATGCGAAACAACTGGGGCCTTATGATGAAAGTGCCTGGGGTGCAACGGGTAGGAGCACCTGCTTTGTACCGCTGGGCATTTTGGTATTCCATTAAGGGCTGCTGGCGCATGTATAGTGCCAGCGCCATAACCAGTGGGTTTGAAAAGTGATAAGTGTGCTCTCCACATAAGATTGCATCAATTTTCGAGATTAATATCCATTTTTTCAGATCATAATATGGAGGACAAAGACGTTTTATTTTTCTTAGAGCAGCGGGGATTCAACCCAAGAGACCATCATATCGGTAGAATTTTAGGATCGGGGGCATCAGTCCAACAAAAAATGTTTTATCTTTGAAGAATTATATTTTTGTATTTGGGACTCTGTAAATATTTGGATACAAAGATTGTCTACGCGACCTAATCAACCTAGCCTTGAGAAAGCCCCGGCGCAAATCGCCAAGAGGGGGCGAAACACGTGTCGGCTGTCCTTTGCTCTAAGAAAAATAAAAGAAACCTCACTGCAAACAAAAACGTCTTTGTCCTCCATATTATGATCTGAAAAAATGGATATTAATCTCGAAAATTGATGCAATCTTATGTGGAGAACACACTTATCACTTTTCAAATCGGTTTTGTATCTGAAGCCCAAGAGGTCCAGAGCTTCGAGTGTGTCTCCACCCACCTATTGAGATCACTTATTCAAGTGTTGTCTAAAGCCTTAATTTCCCTGGACCTTTGCTACTTCATCCACTTCCATAACCAGTGGGTGTTCCCTCATTTGCATGGGAGTCTCATTCTCTGCACCCACACCAGGTTATAGATGTGAGCACAGTAAAATGGGTTGTCAGGAGGAGCGGAGTGCACCGCATTTGACAGCCTAGACTTCCCCTTGCAGGCAGCTGGTTTCTGCGTGGTTCACTTCAAAGCGCTGCCCTTGGGACAGAGCATTCAATGGATGAGGGCGCCCCCGCTTGGCAGACTCCTAGGGGGCACTTTAGAGCTCCCCTGCCTACACTAGACACAGATCGACTAACCTGCTCAGCACTACGATACCCTCCTGGGTGATAGTGTTTTTACAAATCAACATAATGCTTGCTATGTAAACTTTTAGATGTGCCAAGATTAGTATGGTACACACGCACGAGGGACTTACTACATGAGTGTTGCTATCACAAAGTGCAAGACAAACAAATGCAAGTTTACTCAACTGTCAAATCATGCACTGCATTACAAGGTCTAATTAGATTGCAGTGTTTAGTAGGGTTTAAACAACGAGAGGTCCCAAGAAACTGGAATTCATTGCAACTGTGTTAAGTATTAGCATGCACACTACAACTCAAACGCATGCCTACCCTGAAGCAAACTAAGCATTTACAAGGAGTTTGTCCCATGCAATCAGTGCGCTTTACAAAGGGTGCAACGTACTCACAGATGAAACTCCATATGCAAGGGTCCACTACACAAGGTCCCCAAAGGACATCTAAAACCATGCACAAGTGAGGTGTGAACATGCCAGGGCGCCAACCTGCACCCTCTCTCGAACTATCCAGCCCACAAAACCAATAGCGCCCACTGAAGGTTTTCAACCAGAGCAGGCCCCAGACTAAAGGCAACCAACATCCTCCCCCAAAGCTAGACATTTCACATTTTGGAGGATCATGTGCCCACCAAGAACGGATGCAACTGTCAATGCCGCACAAACATTTACATTACATTATATAGCGCATGACTCTCCCAGGGGCATCTCAGCACTTACCTAGAGGATAACCAAAAAGAAGCTCTAATAACGGTATCAGAAACCCAGAATTAAAACAAAAAAGCTTTACATTTTTTTTCTAAAAACCAAATAGGAGAGAGATTTACGCAAGGCCTCTGGTAACTAGTTTCAATACTTGGGAGCAATATATGAAAAAGCTTTGCCACCTGTGCGGCTACGACGAATACGGGGGATCTTCAAGAGCACCAGCGAGTTTGACCTAAGATTACACCTGGATAGCTGCTTACAGAGATTATTTTGCATATAGCCAGGACCCATTCTGTTGATTGCTTTAAAAGTGAGGAAACCGATCTTAAAAAAAGATCTTTTTTAACTGAAAGCCAGTGAAGCTCTCTGAGCAAGGGGAGTGATGGAGATCCTGGGGGACGGTTTAGGACCATCCTCGCTGACGTTTTGGATAACTTGAAGTTTGGCTAACATAGTTTCACCCACTTCTGCCAATTGCGCATTCCCGTAGTCGAGGCGGCTCACAACCATTGCCTGGACCACCATTCTGCAATGTTCTACTGGCAGGTAGGGGAATATCCTACGTAGTAGGCGAAGGCTGTAATAACAAGAACCAGTAATATTCTTGATATTGTCTTTCATGGTCAACTTATAATCCAATTGAATTCCCAAGCTTTTTACTGAGGAGGGACTGGGGGCCACACCCAACTGGGATGGCCACCAGTCGGCCATACAGACGTTAGTGGCTCTTCCAAGGAGCATACACTCTGTTTTTTCTGGACTGAGTTGAAGGCAACATTCTGTTATCCATTTTGAAATGGCAAGCATTCCCACAGAGAAGCAGAATCTCTTGTCAGCTGGGTTAGATCCTAATGGAAATATCAGCTGGGTATAGTCTAAATACGATATTATCTCAAACCCAAAAGGTTGGACAATCTTGGCTAGGGGAGAAATATACACATTGAAGAGAGTATGGGTCAGACATGAGCCCTGCGGTACTCCCTTATCCAACAAAAATATTTGAGACCTGAATGGACCCAGGGTAATCGTTTGCCCTCTAACTGACAAAGTTTTGTATCCATTCCAGAGCTAGACCCTCGATACCACACTCCTGTAGTAGGATAAGTATCACGGACCCAACATCATCAAGGGTTTGTCTTATTGAATCCGTGACCGCCAATATGGCCATCTCAGTACTAAAACCCGGGCGGAAACCTGACTGTGAGGGGTCAAGAATGCCGTTAGATTCTAGATAGTGGCTGAGTTTATTACAGTTTCCAATATTTTACCCAGCAAAGGCAGCAAAGATATCGGTCTGTAATTGCTTAAAACCTGAGGATCGGCTGTGGGTTTTTTAAGAATTGGACGAACATAGGCTTCTTTCCATGCAATCGGAATTGAGCCAGTTAAGATAGACAAATTGAAAAATGTATGGATTTTCGGAGCACAGACAGGGGAAAGAAGGGCCATAATATTAGGAGAACATATGTCCCCCCGGTGATCCAGATTTAGCTGCCAATAATAGATTACTTATATCCTCCAGCGAAATAGTTTCAAACTGCTTAAGATGACAAGCGGGAGAGGTCGTAAAGACATCCTGATCCATGGTAGATCTGGTGTGATTTGTACTCGTGATGGGAAAGTTGGTATAGATCAAAGAAATTTTGTTTTGAAAAAAATTTGCTAATGAATCACAGAGCTCCTGTGATTCTAATGAGGAATGTTTGCATGCTTGGGGTGATGCAAAGTCCTTGACAATGTTAAACAGTGCTTTAGAGGAATTTCTGCCTAGTTCTATTTGATTATGAATATACGAACATCTAGCAATTTAGATTTTTTTGATGGTAATGGGATAGAGCTAATTTATAGCTTTGTTTATCAACACCATTTTTGGATCTTCTCCATCGTCTCTCTAAAGCCTTACACAATGACTTATTGATTTTCAAGTCGCCTGAGTACCAGGGGGGTGATTTCCGTCGGGTGGCACAATTCTTCTTACACTCAGGAATAACTGCATCTAATGTCGAATGCAAAAGGGTGGAATGTATTAAATCAAAGGACAGCAATCCTTAATAGTCAAACTGGAAGGAGACCGCAGGGGAATGATGCCAACTCACCCCAATACACGCTCGACCGGGATTAAGCCTCCCAAGAGAACAACCCCTAAGCCAACAAAGGGGGAAATAAAGGAGGCTGCCCACGTTAAGGGGAACAAACCCACAGCTATCGATCTAATGCTAAAAAAAGTCACAGGGGAAATTGAACGAATGGAACGGAGCTTATCCTCCTCACCCAATCTCATTGCCATCACTCAAACACCCCCCAGAGATACATTACTGACTGATAGCTTAAACACCCAGGGCAGCATGTCTCAAACAAACTATGACATAGTGGAGGTCCCTTGTGCCCAAACCTCAGGGCCACAATCCCCGGAACTTATAGACACGGCCCCCCGGAAAGTAAGGAAGCGAGGAGGGAGGAATAAGGGCCAGCAGAGGCAGAGGAAAGTACCAACAAGAATTAACTCCCCAACAAGCCCTCAAGAGTATAACTCATTAGAAAATAACCCACGAGTGGACACTACTCCCCCAGGGTGGATTGAGCAAGTAGTAATGGATATTAAAACACAGTTAGAATCCTTCATTGCGGCACAATTAAAACCCATTATAAGCAAGGTAGATAAAATAATGTGTGAGTTCTCCAAACAAACCAAGGCATTAGAAAACGCACTTGCAAAAACCTCTGCGGATCGCTCACAATCAACGGAGGAAACCACAAATAATAAGGCAAACGTACAGAGGGCTCAGAATAACAACTGTGTTAGCCATGATCAACAGGCTATAGCTCAGATCCATGAGGTCCCCAACTCTGCCCAAAACCCCAAAGGGGGTACAAATGATAACTCAAAAGGGAGACAACAACAGGGTGCGAATAACACGCAGAGGGAGAAACCTCCCATACAACCACTAATGCAATGGAGACAAGATGAGCGCCCACAGAGAGAGGGGAATTACAATAGCTGTGATACAGACCTAGATCCCTTTAACAACATTAATCCTCAGGCACCTCACTTAGATTTACCCCCCGAGGCGACCCCCTTCGTAATAATCTTCGCAGGGGTACCTGAAAATAGGCCTAACGAGAGAGAAACACACCCACAATTGCTCTCAAAAATCTCTAAATGGTTGAACATCCATAGACCCTTAAATAGTGGGAAAAGAGGAGAGATTCTAAGTGTAAGAAGGGTAAATTGGGTGGGGGGGAGAGAGAAAGATATTAGAGGAGACTGTATAGTCGCAAACTTCACGGACACTAGTCTGGTAGAGTACATCCTGAAGAACTCCAACAGGAATCAAACCAGCACAATTCGTGCTCTCCCACTTGGATACTTCTATCCAAGGACACGATATAACAATCGTGTGGAGGACGAGGGTGGATGGTCGCTGGTTAGATCACAGCGCCCACGCAGACCTAGACTAGTAAGCCACCTCGAACAGCCCTACTCCCACCGTGATTACCCCCAATGGAGGAATAGATATACCCCATTTCAATCTCTAGAGGACATAGATTGACTCAATGATACTCCACCCACCCCAAAGAACTTTATTGGAAGCCCGGCCATTAGCAGCTATCTCGGCCCACAAGTAGGGACCATAGGGGGGAGCGAGGAGAGTATATTAACTAGGGGACTAGACTCACCCCGGCCTCAGAGGGAAAAGGAAAAAACAGCCAAACTAAAATTACCATCAGATGGGGTGGAGAGAGCTACTGAAACCCATGTGGCAATAGGCAAAGGAAAGTGGGAGGGCCTGACTATCCTATCGTGGAATGTCGCAGGGTTGGAAGCCAAATTAAAAAACAAGGAATGGCTAGAATTTACCAAATGTTTTCATGTTATAGCGCTCCAGGAAACATGGGCAAGAGACTCGGGCCCATGCCAACTGGAAGGCTACAAATGTTTCTTTAAACCGGCACAGGGTACTAACTCGGGAAGAGCGAAGGGAGGCTTAGCTCTATATGTAGACTTAGACCTGAAGGGTTCCTGGTCATATAACGACTGCTCCTCAGATAATATACAAGCAGTTAGACTTACTCATCAGGGGGAGTGTCTACTGCTCGTGAATTTTTATAATTCCGGACCAGTGGAGGGAAACTACCCAATCTTAGAGCAATTGGAGAGCTGTCTAATTGAGGAACTAGATCAAAGGATGACGGGGAGTGAACCAATTGTTCTGCTGATGGGGGATTTTAATTGCCACTTATGCCCCAAATTATCCCCCTTAACTCCCGACTGGTCAGGTTGCCCTTTAGAAAAGGGCCCCCACTTCTCACATACTAAAGAGGGTACATTATTGATGAAGTTACTAGAAAACTTTGCCCTTACTATGGTTATGGATCTAGCCGCTTATAAGGCTGGTGAATTCCCAATACCAACCTTTAAGGGTAAAGGAGGGGGCTCTACAATAGATTACGTTATGATATCTGCCTGGGCTAGGGAAAGGATCATAAATACCAGGACAGAGTGGAGTCCCTTTAGTGACCACAACCCTATTATAGTAGAAATTAAAGGGAAAGATCTTATCAAAAAAGCACCAGGGGTGATCCAACAAGTGGAAATCCAACCAACAGATCAAGGGAGACGCCTTAGGTGGTCAGTGATTAACCCCCAAGACTTTTATGCTAATTTAGTCAGTGAAGTGAAAGACCACATAGAGGCCTGTCTAGATGTCACAATAGAGGGCAGAGGAGTAGTAGAGGCATTCGAACTCTTAACTAAAATTATAGAGAAACTCCTGACAACCAAGAAGCCCGTAAACCTGCAACCCACGCCCAGATGGTTTGACACTAATTGTTCTAAAGCGTTAAGAGACTTAAAACAGAGCCTGAAAATGACACCAAGGGACAAAAATGAAATTACTCGCTGTAGACAAAACTACAAAACCCAGGTTAAGATTAGAAAAAGCACTCTCCAAAAGGAAATCTGGGCAGACTTAAGGGAGGCCGGTGAAAACAAGGACTACACCCAGTTCTGGAAAATTATAAATAAACCATGTTTCCACGACTCAACCTCCCCAGTCATCAGCTCAAACATTCTGCCGGAACAATGGATCGCCCATTTCAAATCCCTGTATAACCAGCAGGATGTAGACATTGGTGACGGAATCTGGAGGGGGCCAAGGGCAGAAAAATTCGAATTATCTCTGGATGAAACTCTTAAGGCAATTTTAGGGCTAACACGAAATAAAGCCCCGGGCCCAGATGGAACCCCGCCGGATCTTTTTCTTAGCAACACGGATCTTTGGGCCCCGGTGGTAATGAGAGTATTGAATGCTGCCATCAAAACGGGCCTGCCGAGATCATGGTCCACTGCGGTGATTGTCCCGATCTACAAGAAAGGCTGTAGGGACAGCCCGCAGTGTTATAGACCAATCTCGCTCATCGACGTCTCTGCTAAGGTACTGGGGAGGGCACTTCTCAATCGTCTACAGGATTGGACTGACACACATAATATCCTGGTGGACACCCAGTATGGGTTCAGAACTGGGAGATCAACCACCGACCAGTGCCTCAACCTGTACCTGCTTACTGCTAAGTACACCAAAGCGTCTGAAGGTACCATGTACATGGGGTTCATGGACTTAGCAGCTGCGTTTGATAATGTTAACAGAGTCAAACTATGGTCGATCATGTTTAATCTGGGAATTGATCCGGACCTCATCAACATCTTGAGGGAACTCCACTGGAACACCACTGCCAAGGTCCGCTACAGTGCGGGGGGGGTGAGTACCGATCCCTTCCTGTGCTCGGGCGGGGTCAGGCAGGGGTGTATCCTGGCACCTTTTTTGTTTTCCCTCTATATAAACGGCCTGGAGAGCGACCTTTTAGCACTGGGAACTGATTGTCCAAAGGTGGGCTCACGTCACCTGCCAGTACTTTTGTACGCCGATGACGCCGTCCTCTTGGCCCGGACGGCGGTCGGCTTGCAGCGCCTAATTAAGGGTTTTGCAGATTTTATGAGAAAATTGGACCTATCTGTAAATATGACAAAATCCTTCATTATGATAGTGGGGAAGAAACCTCAGAAGAAATTCGTATTTAAACTGGGGGCTCATGTCCTGGACAGCGTTAAAACATTCCCATATCTGGGTCTCTTATTCGACGAGAAGCTAAAGTTCGCCCCGCTGGTAGAGGAAAGGGCGAGGAGACTTGTCTCAGCTAATGGAGCCATATTAAACTTTGCTCGTCGAATGGGAAGGTGGTCCCCAGAGCAGGTGCTGACCCTGTATAGATCAGTCAGCATCTCAAAGACTATTTACGGATCTGAAGTCTGGGGTTTCAGAGATGCTCAACTAATTCAAAGCGAGGAAGAGAAATTTTTAAAAAAACTGTTAAAACTCCCGCTGAGCACTTCCGCTGCAGTAACACACAATGAGCTGGGAATAACATATATAGCGGATTTGATTAGACTGAGACCCATATTGGCCTGGATCAAAATTTGGCTAAATCCTTACGCGGAACTATCAAGACAGATCATCCAGGATTGCTTGACGAAAGAAAAATCCCTCCAAATCCCCTGGCTGAAATATATCAAAGATACCCTGGGGGAAATAGATGAACAAAGACTATTTCTGGACCCATCCTTGGTGGACTAATACACTAGTCACTCGGTACAAGGGCAATTGCTGGACAAATTTAGGGGCAGGAGGAGGGAGCTTGACTCTATTAAACCCTCGGTAGTGGCTCATTCACTAGTCTCGAATCAAGTTGGCATGGAACCTTACCTCTTCTTATTGCATAGTCAGCACGAGAGGTTTTTAATGACTCGTTTTAGGCTCAATTTGTTGCACCACAATTTAGCTCACCCATCAGGGTTTACTCTAACAATTGAGCAGAAGGGTGCCTGCGGCTGCGACAATAGGTCTCCGCAGGACACCCTTCATTTTGTATTATTGTGTCCTTATTTTAAAACACCCCGTCAAAGATTTTTAGTAGGGATTTTAAAAGATTCCAAAATCATCCATGCCAAATCTGCCTTACTGTTTCTGCAAAGAGCCACTGAAATGCGAACCTTATGTGCCATTATAAGCTTTCTCAAAGTTGCTTTTAAACTGAGAAACACTATGGGCTGTTGAAATTGGTAGGCAACGGAGCTATCTATTATGTGATTTGGACTCTTTGTATGTCATTTGCACTTTGGCCCTATTAGTATCAATAACTCTCCTGTTTAAATGTGATGCCCCTTTCCTTGCTTTTTTAATGAGATGTCGTCGAGAAAGTTTATGATCATGTTTTTTTATTGTGATGTATTTTCATGATGGTTTTTAACCTTCGAAATAAATAAACAAACTGAAACTGAAACTAGTCAAACTGGAAACAAGGACAGACACAACAACACGCTGAAACAGATTATAGACAAACACCAACCCCCCTCCACCCCCCCGACCACACTGTGCAGTGAACTATTGGTACCCCAGATAACAGGGACCAACCCACGATCACACTAGTGTTTTATAACCACTTTGTAATGAAAACAGCAGGCGATGTAATTTCACGAAGTTTATTCGTATAAATGAAGTTCCCACAGGTGAGCATAGGTGTGCTTGCAAGCACCACAGAGAGTAGAACATCCAACTGCCACTCGGAATAACTGTCAACCTATAACGGATTCACGCGTCCCAACGGGCAGCGCGAGACACAGAACAGTGTCCTCTCGCAGGGAGATGTGCGAGGAGAAAAAACTACATATATCTCCTTACCTATAAAGAGGAAAGAAGAAAGAAAGCTAAGGAAGAGAGAGAGAGCGAGAGAGCGAGAGAGAGCGAGCAAGAGAGAGAGAGAGCGAGAGCGAGAGAGAGCGAAAGAGAGAGCGAGAGAAAGAAATAGAAAAACAGATAAGTGGAAAAAGAAATAACCTGAACCGAAACGTCAGAGAAAAGAAGAGAAAATTCATCTGTATCTGGCTGGTAACCTGGTCACTCTACAACTTCTCCTACAATTAACAATAATGCGCTGAGAAGAATCTACATCACAGTTTTTAGATACAAAAGCACGTGCCAAGTCCGTTTCATTATTTACACAATGTCTCACATCAAACTGATCATTGACTTTTACAACCTTATTCATGTTTCACCAGTTGCCACCATTGACACGTACGGCACTGCCACATATTTTGTCAATGACTACTGGTTCACTGTATTTGGGTGCACCTTTTTTCACAAAACTTTGTTTCTTTATTTTCACTACATCACCTACAGTCAAATTCTGTTCCGAGACATGTTTTCTTTGGTCAAAATAAATTTTTTTGCTTGTTTTGCACCTCATGGACTTTGTTTCTAACCCTTATATCTAATTCTTGGAGCGATTCTTTGTTTTTAAACCATTTTGACATCCATGCAGGGGTGAATACCGTGGAAGGTTTCCTACCTCTTAGCAATTCAAACGGTGCTAAACCAGATGAGTGGGGAGGGTTCTATAAAACCACAACATGCTTCTCACTGCTCCAGGTATGTCATTGTTTTGTTGTATGGCCCACCTTATACAATCCCCAATGACTCTGTTGAGTCTTTCTACCATATAATTGGTCTAGGGATGGTAAAGTGAGCTTTTTAGAGGAGTAATGGATGAATCCTTGAGGAAATCTTCAACATCAGATGAGGCAAACTGTACACCATTGTCTTAGGGAATCCCTCTCATGAAAATGTATTTCATGAACTCAATTATCTCTTTGGAGTCAGCTTTGGATACAAATCTAACCTCTGGCCATTTTGACTAATAGTCTATTAGGACAATGGCAAATTTGCTTTGTTGAGCCAGAATGTGAAAAGGTCCTAACACATCTATACCCAAATTCTCCCAAGGTCTTTCTGGAAAGGGACTAGGTGTTAGAGGATGATTAGTAGTGCAAAGACTTTTTTCGCTGCTAGCACAAATGGCACATTCTAGTACTATATCATCAATGTCTCTGTCCATTTTTGGCCACCAAAAGGACTCTCCAATTCTCCTTTTTGTGAGAGTGGCTCCCAAATGTCCCTCATGGGCCTTGATTAACAGTGTTTTCCTAACATTTTTTCGGAGGAACAATTTTGTCACACCTGAAGACAACACAGTCTTCTAATGATGTCATCTCATATTTTTACAAACGATTGAAGACCATCATTTAAGTTTTTTCCTTCTGGCCACCCTAGTGTAATGTATAGTTTAACATCTTTCAAAGTATTATCAGAATCCATTGCAGCATACCACCTGCTTTCAGAAACAGAACACACGTTTTGTAACTCTACACTTGCAATAATGCAATCTTCTAGCTCATATTCCTCAATGTTGTCTTGACCCAGAGTCAACGTATTTGTTGCAGAGGGAAGGCGTGATAATGCATCTGTGCGTACATTCTTTCCACCTGAATGGGTATAACATCAAAATTGTATTGAAGAAGTTTAGATGCCAAACGGGCTATGCGTGGCGTAGTGTTGTGGTGGTTGGTGTTCCCTAATATGCTTACTAAAGGTTTGTGTGTTCCCTAATATGCTTACTAAAGGTTTGTGATCAGTTTTTAAAGTAAACCTCCTTCCCCACAAGTAGCACTTGAACTTTTCAATACCCCACCAGCATGCAAGTAGTTCCTCCAGAATAGTGTGATTCTGAATCCCTCAAAACACTTGAAGCGAAACCAATGATATTCTCTTGAGGACCAACTTTCTGAGTCAGGACGGTTCCCAGACAAATTCACAGCTGGCATCCACTGTCAGGATGCAGGGCACAGAAGGTTCAAATGGTTTTAATGCTTGGACATTGCAAAGCTGTTCTTTTAGCCAAGAAAATGCTTGAATACAATCATCATCCTACACAAAATCAGTTTAATTTCTTAGAAGATTAGAAATGGGACGTACACGGGGATGTATAATCAGGTATGAAGCGAGAGTAGAATTCTGTCAACCCTAAAAATGACTTCACCCCCACTTTGTCCTTAGGAGCAGTGGCATCCACTATGGCTTGGGCCAAACTAGGTTTGGGACTGACACCTGCGCTTGAAATTGTGTGTCCCAGATATTCAACAGAGTCTTTCAAGAACACATACTTGTCACGCTTATGTACTATGCCATGTTCCTTAAAAATGGACAAAATACGCCTCAGAATTTCATCATGTTCTTTCTGGTCACCTGCGTATAATAGAACATCATCTTGAAAAATTGCTACATTTTTGATTTGTTTGAGTAGATTGACCATTAGCCGTTGAAAAACGGAAGCTGCCTAAGCCAAACCAAATGGCATTCAACAGAATTACTACATGCCAAATGGTGAGTTGAAAGCTGTGAGATAATGGGAGTCTCTGTCTAATTCTACCTGGTGGTACGCAGACGCCAGGTCAAGTTTGGTGAAAATCTTTCCCCCTGCAACTACTCCCAACATTTCATTGATGTTGGGTAAGGGGTGTGAGTCCACCCAGATAACTTTGTTCAGGCTACGCACATTCAGGCAGATTCTCAACTCATTGTTTTTTTTCGTGCAATAACTAAGGGTGATGATCAATCTGAAGATTCAATGGGTTCGATCACTCTCTCTTGTGCATGGATAACAACACTTTCTCTAGGTCTTCCCTTATGCTGAAAGGTACACTTCTGATTTTATGTTTCACAGGGGTTGCTTCATTCAAAACCTTTATTTTATGTTTGAACCCTTTTATTTTTCCCCAATTCTCCTGAAAAAACTATTGGATAATTGTTAAGTAAATCTTCAACATGTGATAGATCACGAATGGCGAAAACCTGTTCTTTTGCACCAGGATGTAGCATCATGTTAAACAGACCTTGGTGAAACCAGCCGAGTATGTTTGATCCGTGTGATAAAACAATACACACTTCTCGTTTTTTCTCTGGCGAATGATAGGGTTAGGTGTTTAAACTTGGGATACGGCCACGGGACTATCAGAGCTTCAGTGAAGGGAAGGATATGGTCTACAAATGCCTGAAAGGGGCCAATATACTTGGGTTATTCACCAGCACAACCTTTTGGCCAGGGACTGGGGTAGGACAGAACTATTCGCTATAAGGGAATAAAGACTGTGTGGGTGAAGGATAAGGAGATGTTTTAGGAGGAATTTGAGAGGCTGAATAATAAAAAGCATTGGGGAAGAACAAAGAGGAGGTATCCATGTCAGGAGATGCATGGTGTGTGAGCATCATGCAGAGATGTATACACTATAGATGTCCTGCAGTGGACAGTGGAAGACCAGGAGTGTTTCCAGCCGCCATGTCAGCCAAGAACCAAGATGAAAGCAGACTGCACCAGTATGGACATAAAGCAGACGTCATCTTACCTCATCCCCACACAGCACCTGGGCGAGGCCACTTCTGCCCGGTTGAACAGCAGCTGCTGCAGCCAATGGTCACCACTCCTGGTTGGCTGAAGAGGGAGGCAAGCAGCTATGCTGCAAACTGATTCCTGTATGGGTGATGCTGCTGTCGTTTCACTGCGTGTTCTCATCCACTCAAGCAGCTGTCTGCCCCAGCTGTATTCTTGTGCACTGAATACACAGAAATTGTGCTCCAGACACCTGACCGTTTACCAGATAGTAAAGTTTAAACAGGATGCACTGCAAGAAGATCATTTTAGAACCATTGGGACCTAGGCTAATTAATACGATTAACAAGAGCTTACTGACCTGCACTTTCCATGAGGGACAGTTATCTGCCAACAGTGAAATCTTCATTATGGTATGAGGTCTGTTATGTTATTTAGGCAACCTAACTCCGGCGACGCGCGTCCAAAAAGTCACCCATGTTGTCTCCAGCACCGCAGCGCTACAGGTGTTGGGAACTGGAAGAGCACTTCTTTTGAAACTAATGTTAACCTATCTAAATGGCTGGCCCAAACAAAGGAGCATCTTCCAGGGCAGGTCTTCACACTCACAAGGAGATTGATTCACCGATTAGTGAAAGCGGCTACCGTGGAAGATGTGCTTTGCTAGAATGAAAAGCGCCTTGGGTATTTTTGAAGAAATGCGCATGGGCTTACACGGCTCAAAACTCGGATACTGAAGTACAGCCACGGATTTGACTGATAGTTGCACAGCTCTGCACATTGCAACAGTATGCTATGAGCCTGCTCTATTTTAGTATAATCGCAGCAACCGTGCTTTACTTTTAAAATGTTATAAGTAAAGCGCGGGTGCCGCGATTATACTAAAACTAAAGAAATAGGTTTTTTCTATTTCTTTCATTTTGATATAAATTGCAGCACCCGCGCTTTACTAATAATTTAAAAGTAAAGCACGGGTGCCGCGATTATACTTAAATGAAATAAATAGAAAAAACATCTATTTTTCATTTTGGTATAATCGGGCACCCGCGCTTTCCTTTTAAAATGTTATAAGTGAAGAGTGGGTGCCGAGATTATAACAAAAGCATGGACCTCAAGGAAACGCATCTCCATCGCCAGGAGGGTGACCTCATATACAGCAGATGAAGTGGCAAATTGTTCTGCACCCCTCACTCATTTTCCAGAGGTGTGGCGATCTGGACCCATATGGGAGTACCCTTTGTATTCAATAGTAGTGTGATATTATAATCACTAACAATGCGCACATTTGGAAGCGAAAGATCCTTTATTATTATTTATATTGATGATTGTGGGGGGGACTGAGTGATGAACCGTAAAGAGATGGGAACATATTCAGAGGGGTAGAAACTTCCTGAGCATCCGATACTAAACGCTAAGGACAACAAACTGTTATGCGGAGATATAGCAGACATTACTCGATATACGATTTGAGATTGTATGTATCAAAGCGGACTGATTGTATGTATCAACAAACTGAAACCTGAATGACAGTTGTGTTGTATAACATGATGAAAAGCTAAATAAAATGTTTTTTAAAAAATGCGCACATTTTACATGAAAACAAAGGTTCTTCTCCTGTTTCTCTATATTAAGAAACGCAACACATAATCCAAGTCTTTCGTTCAGTACTTATTTTATTCTTTCTTGTTTTTCGCAAAGGGTTTATCCTTTAGAGCATAATCATTTCAAATGTGGGCAACATATTCATGCACCCCACCAAAGGCTATGAGATTAATTTACAATATTCGGCTACATGCGACAAAAGAGAAACAGGAGAAGAACCTTGTTTTCATGTAAAATGTGCGCATTCTTAGTGATTATAATATCACACTACTATTGAGTTCCTGAAGGCACTGCTAGACACAGTGTGACAAGAATGGCGCCAATCGCAAGTTCTCAATATTTCAATATTGTAAGACACGCAAGTACAAAGAGTGCACGGAGATAACATATTGTGCTTGAATACCCTTTGTATGCCAGGATTCCCTAATCGACCGCCTCACTCCCGACCGCCATTTTGTGTGTGGGCTCAGGAGCGCTCCAGGGGCTAACGCTCTAGTGGTTGCAAGCTCCTTTCTGGCAAACACTATTTAGGGGACCAGTCAGCCTCGCGCGGACAAACAAATAGGATTGTCACGCTGCTTCTGCTGCTACTTTAGACCATTTGCTGTCTGTCAATAATTTTAGGAACACTCTGCTCGTTTTTTTAAAAATTGCCCGTAATTGTAGGATTGATTGTATGGTGGTGCTACATTGTACTACATGACGCTGTGATAACTTACAATTGTGCCCCACGATCCCCCTTTGATTGTATTGCCTAGACAATAATTAGACCCAACAGGACTCACCAATTCGAGTAAACTCAGCGCCGCCTCACTCCCGACCGCCATTTTGGGTGTGGGCTCGGAAGCGCTCCAGGGGCTAACGCTCTAGTGGTTGCAAGCACCTTTCTGCCACACACTATTTAAAGACCAGCATGCCAACGCGTTGCGCCGGAGGAGCCCCAGAGGAAAGCCCGTCTTTGCCCGTCCGTGGTCCGGACGGGCACAGGGCCTTGACCGCTGCCTTCTGTAGGTATTCTAGGGACGAGCTATTAGCCATAGGTAAGAGTGTAGAGGGATCTCCTCAAATTACTCTACCACAGTCCGCTGTAGTACTGGACTGTGGACTGATCAATAGCAGATCCCTAGTAAAACATCACCTGGAAGTGTCAGAGTTGCTAAATGATATGGACCTAGATGCCCTATTCATCACGGAGACATGGACTACTGTGGACACCACTGTCGAGTTGGGCCTGTCATGCCCTGAAGGATACAAGTTATTTCATAAACCTAGGCCACTGGGAAGAGGAGGGGGGCTTGGAGTGATTTATAAAGACAAGTGGGACTTCTCCCCTTTACAGATTGATGGGGTGGCGGGGGTAGAGCTACTGGGGTTCTCCCTGCAAGAACCAAAAGGTAGGATCCTGACCGGATTGATATGTTACAGACCACCTGGTGCGGAAACACAATACCAGGCACACCATTGCTGCCCTTGCCTTGTCCCACTCCAGAATGGTGATCCTAGGAGATTTTAACCTATGGGACAACGGGTCCCTGGGGAGCCACCTGAGGGATCTGAAGGACAACTTTGGAAACTGGGGGCTGGATGAGTTGGTACAGAATCCAACCCATTTAGGGGGGCATATCCTAGATATGGTCTTTGCCAACAAGACAGACCAGGATGGTTGATATCCTACCTCAGCACTGGACCGACCACTCCCTAATCCACTTCCAGATCTCCATACCTACTGAGGGGAATAAAGTGAGCGACCGATGACCTATAGGAAGGGACGGAACTGGTCTAAATTACCGAAGGACAAAACAAAGCCTATTTTTATGAGCAACGTCTCTTATGATCCAGAGGAATCGGTAGACCTGAACTATCAAAAATACTGTAATCACATCATAAAGACTCTGGACAGACTTGCCCCTCTGAAAATTATAAAGAATAAGAAGAAACCATCTGCCCCCTGGTTTAATGAGGAGCTGAAATCCCTACGCAATGCACGCCGACAGGCAGAAAAGAAATGGCGTAGACACTATTCAGAGATGGATAAAAAACAGCTGAAAGTGGAACAGGCCAAATATAAAGGAGCCATCGCCAAAGCTAAGGCACTTTTCTATGCCACTACTATTCTTCAGTCCCCTAACAGTACCAAAACCCTTTTTAACATCATAAGGGATCTCTCACATCCCACCTGTACGAGTAATAAGGTGGTTGCTACACAAGAACTCTGCGACGAGATTGCGATCTACTTTGAGGAAAAGATTGCTAAAATTGTGGGGGGGCTGATGGAGGAAAGGGATAGCTGCAAAGATGCAGAGGCACAGACAGAAGAAGAGGAATCCTTACCAATATTGTCATCACTGGATAACTTCACCCCTCTTACAGAAGAGCTCTTTGTTAGACTGGCCCAGAATGTGTCATCTGGGTCCCCTCTAGACCCCCTTCCGCACAGGATCTGGAAAGAATATGGGCCAGAGCTGTTCCCCTGGATGCATCAGATCTGTCGCCAATCTCTTTAAGGCATAGTGCCGGAAGCATGGAAGCAGGCAGTGGTTACCCCCCTGCTTAAGAAGCCTTCGCTGGACCCTACTATTCCGGCGCATTTTAGGCCCATTTTCCTCTTGCCCTACCCAATAAAAATTCTGGAAAAGGTGGTCAGTAGATCCTTATCAGGTTATCTGGAAGACAATTGCCTTTTGGATAAGGACCAATTTGGCTTCCGCCCAGGCCACGGAACAGAAACTGCATTGGCAACCATGTTGGACACCCTTCGAATGCGAGCCGACAATGGCAACTCCTCAGTCCTGGTGCTGTTGGACATGTCGGCCGCATTCGATACGGTCAGCCATGCGGTTCTGCTAAGCAGGCTGGAAAAACTGGGCGTGAAGGGCAAGGCCCTGAGGTGGATACAATCCTACATGACAGGTAGACAACAGGTGGTGACCCTAGCACCCTTTTCATCTCCCAAGTCTCTGGTCAGTCATGGAGTACCTCAGGGCTCCTCAATCAGCCCTATTCTTTTTAATCTTTATCTGCAGCCCCTGATCCCCATGATCAAATCATTCGGAATAGATCTGATAAACTACGCCGATGACACACAACTGGTGTTCTCCTTAGAAGGAAGACAGGAGGTGACCATGGAGACCTTCCAGAATTGCATGAACAAAGTGTCCAGGTGGTTGACAATAAACTCCCTTCAATTTAACGAGGGTAAGACAGAGGTAGTCTATTGCTCGTCAGCCAAACTGAGTCAACAACCTTCCCATGAGATCAGGCTTGCGCCGGGAGCAGAACCTTGCATCCCAGTTAAGACCGTGCGCAATCTAGGGGTACTGTTTGATGCAGATCTCCAAATGACCTCTCAGACCAATAAAACCATCAGTGTCTGCTATGGATTGTTGATGGCACTCAGAGAGATTTTGCCCCTCCTGCCTGACGAATCTTGACCACTCGTAGTTAGGAGTGTGATTCTGGCCAGACTGGACTATTGTAACTCTCTATACTTAGGGGCCCCCTTATATATCCTACAGGGGCTCCAGAGGGTCCAGTCTATAGCGGCCAAGCTGGCACTTAAAAGACCTCGCAGTTCCTCCACTACGCTGGCGCTAAGAGATCTACATTGGCTGCCAATCGGGAGTAGAGTTGCCTTCAAGTCCCTATGTATTGTGTACAGAGCCCTGCACAATACAGGACCTATCCCTCTACAGGAAAGGCTCTCCTGGTATAGTCCTTCCAGGTCCCTGCGTCTGCTAGCCAGAGTCTGGCAGCTACTACAGGATCAGGAGATCGAGGATGGGAGGCAGAGCTTTCTGCATCTCTGCCTCTAGGTTGTGGAACGAGCTTCCCCAGAACATCAGACAAATTGACACCCTACTGGGTTTCAGAAAGAGCCTGAAAACCTGGCTGTTCGCCAAAGTATAATCCCCCTGACTCTATTTAATAGCTCTGGCGGCTGGTCTACATGTCATGACAGCTAGTGTATTGTTACCATCTGATTACCATCGGATTACCTCCTGTTTGGGCGCCAGGATACCCGTAGGGTGACAGTTGCGCGTTACAAGTAATAAATACAATACAATACCTGGAAGGGTGTGATGTTGCTTGTTGGATGGCTCGCCCTTAGTGCTGGTGAGTCTTTATGCACCTGATTTTGATCAACAACAATTCTTAGATTCCCTTTCTGCACGACTTGCTAAGTGGGTCAACATCCCATGGCAACTAGGAGGCGACATTAACTGCAACTTGGACAGTGAACTAAAAAAGATCACACCTTCCAATACCAAACACACCAGCTATTCGGAAAGTTACAATTCCATTATATCACATGTACCTTGTAATACGGCGGGCAGGATATCCATCACATTTGTCATGGAGTATCCTATCCGTCAAGATCGTAATCGGGCCCTTCATCTGGCGGAAGTGAAGAAGGGTGGCTCCATAGAGGGTGAGACTTCCAACCAGTTGGGGCAGAATGAATGCACCAAGCTTTTCCCAATAATATCTAGCAGCACACCCAAGCACACCCACAGTGGGTGTGCTTTTGACTGGCTGACTGTCTTCACTGGGAGACGGGACTCACACACAGGCACCTAGTAGAGGATAACTACACTGTCTTTCACTTCCCCGTGTATCTATCCACAAACCTATTTGCTACTGTTCCACACAGCTCTAGAATCACCAAGAAGGCTCCACTGCACAACACTGCCTCCTAGGCCAGCAGAGGCGGTTCCTGAAAATGGGCAGAAGGGTGTTGTGCCACTGCTTTGAAAAGCAATCTACCTTGAAATGAACGCAATTCTAATTTTTGGTGCATATAAATACAAAAATTTAACAATGACCAAGAAACAAATATGCAGAATGTAAAAGAAAGCCAGATAAATGTTTATTTCAATTCAGAGGCAAGGACAGCCTGTCTGCATTTCAATCAGTCGTGTACATTCGAAATCATAAACAAGTGGCCATATTTTTCTCGTTACAATTGGCCTTATTCCATGTGTTTAAGATTTGAAACGCACTGCGTTTTATTATTAGACAGGCTTTTGGTGCATCACATGTGGTGAAAACTGATCCTATGAGGCTTGCAACACCTTTGCTTTATAATAAAACCCATACAGTCATTTCATTTGACAGTCCTAATCACTAGTCACAATAGCCAAGGGTTACAAAACTACAGTCCAGAATCATGCATTAAAAGCGCTTCTCTTATAAACAAAAAGAGACATTTTAAATAATATATGAAGTGCAGCAGAACTGTCAAATTAGATGCAACATTAAGATACGACCTTGCTATTAGCGTGTAAAGCACCTCTGCATACCTTTTCCAGCCTGGTTATTGCCAAGACAATGTCCTTTTATGTGAAGCACTGCTGCCAAGAAGCTATTAACTAATCCGTTTTCAGTGGATAAAATATACTTTTTCCCCACAGTGGCCAGTCAGTCACTCACAGGCTTCTGCATGTACACCTGAAAGAATCTTGCTATGTCTTTACAATAGTAGTCCTACTTTCTGTAGCAAGAACTTATTTGCAATTAATGTGCACTTAAAAAGACAGTACTCTGTGGATGTAGTAACTGGACAAATTATGACAAAAGGGTAAATGCTACCCATCATTTACTGGAGTGGTTTGTTATAGTGTATACAATTAGACTTCCTCACGCCTTCAGACTACACTAATGTAAAGTAAATGTGGAATTATGCTAATGAAAAGCCCACCGGCATGCATTTGCCTGCCTGCTGAATGTGGAGACTGTTTCCTTTAGTGTAAAACTCATTTGGGCCAGTTGGTGTCACTCGCTTTGCTAGCTCGGTGACAGTCGAAGATGACTTATGACTCACCACTCTCAAAAGTCACCAGCCACCACTATAGGGCAGTACTCCCATTCCAAATCGAAAACAAGCATTTACAATGCAATAGGTCTCGCATTAGGAAAGTTTGAGCTATTGGTATTGTAAATGACACATTTTTTATTTATGTGTTGGTTTTGAAAATAGCTACATTAATAGCTTTGTCATTTACAATGCCAATACCTTTAACTTTCACAAATGTGACACCTATAGCATTTGTAATGCAATATGTTTTGTATTTACCTGACTTGGATGTATTGATAATACAAATAACAATTGCTTTGAATTTTTTAAATAATTAATGCTTAATTAAAAGTTATTGTAATTTATAATGGCAATAGGTTAAACTTTTGTAAATAACTTTTGTGAAGATTATGTTCTTGGATTTTTGTCACAATAAAATACACTGAACATAAGTGAAATATTAACCTCTTTTTGTGACATTTGTAATAAAGCTTGAAACACTGAGAGAACATAATGAAACCATTTGTTGTTGAATGGTTGCACAGATTGATGCTGTGGTGGCGCTGAGTGATGTTGTGGTTGGGACCAGTGATGTTGTGGTTGGGACCAGTGATGTTGTGGTTGGGACCAGTGATGTTGTGGTTGGGACCAGTGATGTTGTGGTTGGGACCAGTGATGTTGTGGTTGGGACCAGTGATGTTGTGGTTGGGACCAGTGATGTTGTGGTTGGGACCAGTGATGTTGTGGTTGGGACCAGTGATGTTGTGGTTGGGACCAGTGATGTTGTGGTTGGGACCAGTGATGTTGTGGTTGGGACCAGTGATGTTGTGGTTGGGACCAGTGATGTTGTGGTTGGGACCAGTGATGTTGTGGTTGGGACCAGTGATGTTGTGGTTGGGACGAGTGATGTTGTGGTTGGGACCAGTGATGTTGTGGTTGGGACCAGTGATGTTGTGGTTGGGACGAGTGATGTTGTGGTTGGGACGAGTGATGTTGTGGTTGGGACGAGTGATGCTGTGGTAGCGCATAGTGATGTTGTGGTGCCCCTGCCTGATGCTGTGGTGGTGCTGAGTGATGCTGTGGTAGCGCATAGTGATGTTGTGGTGCCCCTGAGTGATGCTGTGGTGGTGCTGAGTGATGCTGTGGTGGTGCTGAGTGATGCTGTGGTGGTGCTGAGTGATGCTGTGGTGGTGCTGAGTGATGCTGTGGTGGTGCTGAGTGATGCTGTGGTGGTGCTGAGTGATGCTGTGGTGGTGCTGAGTGATGCTGTGGTGGTGCTGAGTGATGCTGTGGTGGTGCTGAGTGATGCTGCTGAGTGATGCTGTGGTGATGCGATAGATAGAGTGTAATTATGTGGTGAGTAATTATGTGGCACTGAGTGATATTTGGAGCATGTTGCATTGAGTGCAGTGTAATTATGTGGCGTGTAATTATGTGGCAGTGAGTGGTATTTGGAGTATATGTTGCGTTGAGCGCAGTGTAAATATGTAGCATATAATTAAGTGGAACTGAGTGGTATTGTCTGGAGTGTATGTTGTATTCAGTAGAGTGTAATTATGTGGCGTATAATAATGTGGCACGGAGTGGTATTGTTTGGAGTGTATGTTGCATTGAGTGCAGTGTAATTATGTGGCGTGTAATTATGGGGCACTGAGTGGTATTTGGAGTGTATGTTGCATTGAGTGCAGTGTAATTATGTGGCGTGTAATTATGGGGCACTGAGTGGTATTTGGAGTATATGTTGCGTTGAGTGCAGTGTAATTATGTGGCAGGTAATTATGTGGCAGGTAATTATGTGGCAGGTAATTATGTGGCAGGTAATTATGTGGCAGGTAATTATGTGGCAGGTAATTATGTGGCAGGTTATTATGTGGCACGGAGTGGTATTGTTTGGAGTGTATGTTGCATTGAGCGCAGCGTAATTCTGGTACTGTGTGGAGTGTGTGTTGCATTCAGTAGAGTGTAATTATGTGGCACTGAGTTGTATTTGAGTTGTTATTTAAAGACCACGCAGACAGACGGTGCATTTCCTGACTCCTTCGGACATTATTCCCCTTTGTTTGCTCTCCAGTTTTACCGGTGTTTCTCAGCCCAGTCGGACTGGGTTATATAGGGCTCTACAGTCCAAGTACCACGTGAGATGCTGGACGTGGTTGGTTTTTAGCAAATAGCTACTCATTTCATTCTGGGACCTGTAGTTTGTTTAACCTGGCAAGAAAGTACTTAAAATCCACGGCCCGTAAAGTGCTGTTGCGCTACTCGGTAGCTATGGAGTTATGATAAACCCCGGACATTGAACAGTGATATTCTCTAGGAACCAACTCGATTGGTTAATATTTTACACTGAGCTGGATAAGGCGGGTCCCTCCTTTATTTGAGGTAGGTAGCAAGTTCCTTAGTAGATGTGTGAACGCTTCCGACACCACCACTGTTTACAAAAAGTCACTAACAACCTTAATTAACACGTACGCCCCTCTTCACTTTTTTGAACAAATGCAAAAAAAAAACAACGTGTGACGCCCAGCGCGAAACGAGAAGGGCATATGCTGGGAGTTTACCATTCCCTCCTTAAAGAGGTACAGTATGTACCTGCTTTTCACAGACAGACTGCCCTACAACTAGATCCACCCCTCCCCTCCCACTGCCGCAAAAGTTCTGCCCACCTTAATTCCGCAAAAAAACAAGAAAAAGCATCGCTTTACCTGTCGGACGGTCCTTGCAGCCTCCTTGTGTGTGGCGAGGGTGTCTGACAGAAACCTCTGCCCTCATTGAGAGTGGCGTTACTCGGCACTGGGCTGGTACGGCATCGGGGGTCTGTGGTTCTGCCCCGCGGAGATCGACAGTTCCATTGGGCTCCACCGCCAGCCAATGGCGGCGCATGTTTACCTCCAGCGTAGAGGAAGAGCGCGCGGCACGAGCAGGCCGTGCGTGGAGCTGGGAGTGGCAGGAAGAGTGGGGCGTGGCTTCGAGCGTGAACGGGCAAATCAGCTTGTGGGTGTGCGGCAGCGCGGGGTCTGAGCGAGGCGCGGACAGTGGGAACAGAGGGCGAGCGGAGAGTGTGAGAGAGAAAGCAGCGCGTGGGCAGGAGCCAGAGAGCGGTGCGCGGGCAGGGACAGCTCATGCCGGCAACAGCAGATCAGTGGGCAGGGAGTGAGCTACACAGAGCCTGGCGCTGCAGCAGGCACCGCACTGTGACTCCTTTATACGCTTTATGCAGAACTAGGGGCATTCAGTGTGCGGCGGGGGTGTCTCTGTATGTGTGTGTGCGTGTATGTGCGCTCTGTGCTCGTGTGCGTGTCTCTGTGTGTGCGCTTGTGTGTGTGCGTGTACGAAAGCAGGGGGAGGTGTGGCTGTGTGTGTTGGAGCTTCCCAGGAGACAGGAGATCTGCATACACGCGCGCGGCCCGCTCCGATCCGATTCTTGAAGATGCGCCTGGCCATCTCTTGTCTACTGGGAAGCTGAGCCGGTGACTATAGGTCTCTGGCGAGAGCGGTAATCGCCACGAGACCATTAATCTGGCTTTGCTCTTGGCTAAGCAGACCGTGGCGATTAAGTGGAAATCGCACACTCCTCCTTTGGTCTCACAATGGAAAGCAGATGTGTTCAGATGGGTGAAATCGGAGAGCACGACCCTCCAAACTGAAATAAAATGGGGCCTGTGAAAAGGCCCCGATCAATTTACTGGGATACGATTGTCTAACACGGCATGCAGGATACTAGGCCACCCTAGGCATTTAGATCAGACGGTTGGCTGGTCCTCGAGACAGCTTGGGGATCCTTGGAGCAATTCTCTACCTTTCCTAGCCCAGCTTTATTTACTAAGGTTTACCTATATGAAATCCCACAAGGCCTTGGAACAGTCTCTAAAATCTTGCTGTCTGAAGCAGTTTGTACCTCCCGACAAAACACATGACTCCTTTTGGGGGGGGAGAGTTTAAGTTCACTATAATAAACTTTTCTTCTTATTGCAACATATTCCTCTACGACACCTTATGCTATTTAATCAGCAATATGCGGTACCGGAAACACAGACACTTTTATAAATATATACCACCCAGGGTATTTTTTTGCTAATCCAGATGAGTTGTTTTCGTGCAATCTGTGTAAACTTTGTGCTGCCCGTGAAGTGGTGGAATATTTTGTTATTTGAAAAGGTCAATAAAAATATATTTAAAACCACCGATCATTTCCTGGCAATACTTTTTTCACCTGCAGCAGAAATCACCTTTAATGCTAGGTCTCCTATTAATTCTGAATATCCATCTCCTGAAAATAATAAAGTTCAGCGAGCAAGAGGCCTTGCACTGGTTAATCCGTGTAACCAGTCTTCAGAAACAGATATGATCCCACCTTCTTGGAGAAAAGTTTCTGATACCCTAGAAAAAACGTGGAATTTCCTCTCTTTGTTTGCTAACCTAGTATTTCTTACCATGTGTTAAAGCCACCCACCTACTTTTATTTATTTCAGAATAGCAGGTGGATTATACAAATGTCACTCATTCATCCGGTAGTGATCACGCTGTGACCGATATCTAAAGCACCGTGTTCACTTACCACGCCTCCTCATCTTTACCTTTAGGACTTTAGATGAATTATCAAGGGTTTCGCAAACATTGGTCCGCTTCTACCACCGGCTGTACCTATAAAACATGCTCTATCGGTCCGCTTCTACCACCAGCTGTACCTATAAAAAATGCTCTATCAGAACTGGAGCAAAATAATCAGAAATACAGGACTGTCTGATACCAGCCGGCAGCAATAGGCCAATCCAACACTGCTGGGTGCAGCCCACAGAAGCATAGTGGCACAGTTGTTCATTGCTACAGATTGCAACTGGGCTGTAGGCCAACATTTCATAGCTTTGCCTAAAGACTAAGGTCAAAGCAGCACAAAAATCAGACAAAATGATGGGCTCTTAATAAAGGCTTCTTTAAAAGCGGGGCCACGCGGCCAATGTTCCGTTAATTTGTGATCATGCCCTTGCTATGGAAAAAAAATAAATGATTTTTTTTCAAAACACAAAAAATGCCTTAAGGAATGATATAGAGATATCATATGCAACAAACGTTGACTTCATTCACCTTCAACTACAACCATGAATGAAAATAGATCTAGAAATGTTTCTGTATCAATTTCAATGCCTGTATTCTAGGTAATTCTTCTGAAGGTTATATTTAATACTGGAAATCCATTGTGAGCTAAACTATACAAATTCTGTGAACAGCTACTTTGAAGAAGTGCCCTATACAGCAATGAAAGCAGGCAGTCAGATTTTTTTTAGCAGTTTCAACCAACTCATTTTTGGCATAGGGATTTAGGTCGAATAGAAAATAGCTTTTCGTTCCTCAACTAAATTTTACAACTTGTGATGAATTTATTTGCAAATTTAGTTTTCAACACTAAAAAGGTACAAATGGTACTGCTACCCGAGTAGCTAAAAGATATATCTCAGACTGGTT
Organism: Lissotriton vulgaris; assembly: GCF_964263255.1. Lineage (NCBI taxonomy): Eukaryota > Metazoa > Chordata > Amphibia > Caudata > Salamandridae > Lissotriton > Lissotriton vulgaris. The sequence continues at coordinate 859,772,578 of NC_141698.1, forward strand.
GATTAAATCAATTTGTGAAGGCAACTGTTTATTTTAGGGATAATTTACAGAGAGAGAAAAAATGTGTTGCATTTCCTATCTTTTTAAACAGATAACAATGGTTGTGTCCATGTACCGGGTCAACCAAGTGATCTCATTTTAGTAAATAAATCTGATTATATAATGAAACCGGTAACATGAGAAAACACAAGATTTCACTTACAAGAACAATATATATATATCCCTGAAAGCGTTCATTAAGTTTCTTTGATTGCTTTTTATAATTTTTCTTTGGCATTCTAAACAAAGCCAAAACTGGGAATCCCGCATTTGTTCTCCCCGATGTCCCAGACCTGAGATGGAGGTATTGAAGTTATCGCAGCAGGTCCATTTTCGAAAAACAGGACCATCTCCAATTCCACAGACATCTTGAGACGTGTGTGATACACACATGATGAGGAGGTTATCAAATGATAGGACGTCTATGTAGCAATGAAAATGTTCACTCTTCAAAATAGCTAAAGTGCAAATTTTGGATACACGTTCTGGTCCACGTCAGCCTGACGAAAGCTGCAAACAAATCACTCTCAAGTGCATCCCAGGTGGACCACCACCAGGCTTTAGGATTCTGACCGATCTTTATGAGTTTCTGCTTGGTGGCAGAGCTAAAGATGTAACATTTGAGGAAGCCGAGTGTAGAATTGGGATACAGTGTCTGGTGTACCCTAGTACGACAAAAGTTGCACAAACCATGCTTGGTGGCAGAGCGGTCTCTGGAATTTACAGCGTGGCCTGCCACGGACACCCTTAAGCACCGTTGCCCACAATTCGGGGACAATAAAAGCTTAGTTATTGGCTCGAACCACAGGCAAGCACAGATCACAAGGGGGTAATTGATAGTGTTTATAGCCTGGCAGTTAAGAGCAATATGTCGACGAGTAACTCTCCTCTTGCAAAAAACACAAAAAAATAGTGGTCAAGGAGCAGTTAATTTCGCTCATCTGAAGGGATTCAGGAACAAAATTCTACATCAGGAGTGGTTCTTATGGGGCAGGAAAGGTGAGGCGGGAGAGGAGAGGGGGTTAAAAAAAACTAAAGAAAAAAAGAGGATTTTTTTTTAACATTTTCTTGTCGGCCGCCGCTACACCTCCGTCCTCCTCTTCTTCCATTTACGCAGGAACAGAAAGCCCAAGCTTCCAGGCTTCCCTAGCCAAGCACAATACTGCTGATAACAGTGTTGTGATTGGTCAGAGCCCTGAGGTTCCTTGCTCAGAAAGGGACTGGGAAGTCTGGGCATGTTCTTCACCCGGGATGTGCAACAGCTGGGTGGAGAACATCCCAAGTGCGCATGACTGTTTGGCCTACAGAGGAGTACTGAAAAAATAAAATAATGATATGCTGTAATTTTCATTTTATTTTTAAAGCAGATGGTTTTTGCACATGGCTGTCTGAGTTTTTCTCTTTTAGTTTGCTGAACTCACCCCTTTGCAGAGTGCTGTGGGAGAAAGAAGCAGTTTTTCTCATCTTCCCAGGTAATGGAAAACTCCGGCTCCCGCAGCAAATCCAAGGTGCATAGCACCGCAGAACGACGTTAAGAGCTGGCACAATGCTCTTTGAGGGTTGGAACAATAGTTAAGCCCTGAAGGGAAGCATTCTAAATGACTGTCCAGGATTCACAGCTGACTTACAATGTATGCTCATAATAAAATAGGGACAAGCAAAGACACAGGGACACACAATGCTAGATTAAGACTAACACAATTCAAGCGGCCATTTTTACGCTGCCACTGGTAGCCAAAATCTACCCGTCCGTAGTGGGAAACAGTCGAGAAAGTCACAGAGAAAGAGAGGACTTACTACACATGATTTTGGGCATGCTCAACTGTCTTAAAATACTGGAGATAGAATGGAGCGTAGTCCACAGTGCCAGATATTTCACCACCTGCAGAGTACAAAAGCAATTTATCAACTGCAGGAAGCAAAAAGTAAAAAGGCTGCGCTGGCAATGATCAGGAGCATGAGGGACACTGCCAGAAAAAACACCGCTCATCCAAAGAAAACACAGAAGAGATTCCAGAACTTCTCTCTCATGGAAATGTTTTCAGGGCATTATGGGTAAGAAAATATGTTGGGCCCATGCTAGCCACACCACCCCGGATTCTCAAGGACCTCTGGTTTAGAAGAAGCCCAGGTTTGGTAGGCCTCCCTGGTGACCGGCTGACCCAGAGCCAAAATAGGGCAGCCATACACAAACTGCAAGGGAGAGTAAATTAGAACTTTTTGGGGAGTTATTTTGGCGTCTGGGCTGGTGGGAATCAATCCTCATTCTGGCTTCACCAGGGGCTGAATTACACTATTGCCTGGGGATAGGGCTGATGCCAAGATGGCCCAGTGTCTCATCCAATTCCTTTTCTCGCTATTTTTCCTGGAAGTCTGGTGGGCTTTTAGACTCCCAGGGTGGGCACATTTGGGTGTTTACCACCTTTGTGTTAATCTCCACCAGACCATCAGGCAGAAACTAAAAAACAGAATGTGGTGTGGGGCTTGCTTGTCCTGGCTCTACACTGGAAGGGGCGGGTTAACTCCCTCTCTGCCAAACCACGTTAAAGTTACGCACAAAAGAATACAATTTCTTCTTGTGTGTGAAGGTGATGTTGGCAGTATTGGGGCTCTACGCCAGAAAGGGCGTGTCTCACCCCATTTTTAAAAACATATTCCTGGAATTCAATGGTTTTTCTGGAGAAAAAATTCTGCACTCTGCCCGAGGCAAGATAGTGAGACTGTTGGTGCTTTTGGGGATAAGGTTACGGTCCAATGGCAGATCAGACATCCCCACCCCATTTTGTGTGTAAATATAAACTGCACTTGTGACTAGGGGGCCTTCTACCCAAAGTATCCTTTGAGAGTAGATTGGCGTTAACCCCCCCCTCCAATCTGCGGCTGGGGAGGGGCAGAAAGACTGATGTGGTATTGGGGGGATGAGTTGGAAGGCTTGATGCCTGGATGGGCCAGCAGCGTCTGGCCAACTCCATTCTTTAACAAACAGAAACTGCCCTGCAGTCTAGTGGGCTATTTGCCTCACCCTGGGGAGGTCAGATTGGGATGAACGCCTCAATCTACTCGTCAATAAAAACTTCAAGCCAGGAAGCACGTATATGCTAGTAATGAGTTGGCTCAGTTAACACAGACCAATCATACCTCATTTTACACCTTCAAAAAGAGTGATGGTAGCTGTGTCATATTTTAGCCTCATAGCTGCTATGGAACGTCCAGCTCCAGTGCTGGACGTTCCATTGCTCAGGTGAGGTTCAAACGTTCAACGGCTGACGGCAGCACTACGGAGGTAGTGGTGCCGTCGGCTGCCGAACGTGCGCAGCACCTAAGAGGTTAGATCTGTGCTTTGTTTACGCTTTCATCAATTAAACAGTGTATGATGACATGGCTGTATAAACCAATATGCCTGCTGAGAATAACAGATTCACATATTGACTTTTCTATGTAGGCCAAGCACAATAGAAGGTTCCTTCTCACCTTGGGAAAATGGTGGTCTTACACTTGAAATTGGGTGTTGGACAGCCAACAAAAACATTAAATAACTTCACAACAGTCCACTGACCTAGTCATTGTAACTCACTCGTCTGTAAAAAGACTAAATGTTCTTCCTCATCCTCCTTTGAATCTTTGAAAGTGAAATGGAACACTTCCTCCATGGAAACCATCTGCATTCCCATGATCTACCACTGAAGACTGGTCACTGAAACATCATTGAATATTTCACCACCTATCTCACATCGCAGCAAACTATCATCAAAAAACGTGCACCCTGGCAACTTCAACTTAAATTGTGGTAACTAAAAAGACTATGGGACTTATTACGACGCCCTGTTTTAACTTGCTTTATTTTCACAGTAGCCACATCACACAAGGGAACTTGTGAGTGACCGGGGTAGCTGGACCCCTGTTCTCTGTTTTTTCCCTCACGTTTAAAAACTCCTTTTTTAACTTGAGCACTTGTGCTCTATAGTGCCTGTGGCCACACCTCCTCCACGCCCCCCCAACTATCCCATGGTCCTTAAAAACAGACGAGGAGCGCGTACGCGCAGCCGGAACGCATGGACTTGCTTTTACTGACTAGCTGGTCAGTTTATTTTCTTTGTAGGCACAGAGTGCCGGGGAGTCGCCTGGGCCCTGTCGAGTCGCCATCTTTGAGTGGGGTTTTATTCGGCTAATGATTTGTATTTTCATCCTGTTTTAACTTGCTTTATTTTCACAGTAGTCACATCTCACAAGGGAGCTTGTGAGTGGCCAGGATAGCTGGCCTCCTGCTGCATTTTATTTTCGCCTCACGTTTCTAAAAACTGCTCATTTAACTTGAGCCCACACCCTATATAGTGCCCGTTGCCTCACACTCACCACGCCCCCAACCATTCCATGGTCCTTAAAAACAGACTAGGAGCGCGTACGCGCCAATGGCATGCCAAAGGAAAGCCTGTCTGCGCCCGTGCGCGGACGGACTGCACACAGGACCAGACAAAATTCCTCTTTTGACCCAGGCCACAGTGTACCTAATCAGCCATTTCAATACTCTATCGAGACCTTGAGGGATCTTCAAAAAATTGGTAAGACATGCCCGGCCCGATTTGTGACCAATGCTCTGCCGTTGCCTTAACTTTCTCCTCGGTTCGAGCCCAAGCCATCTTAAAGAACCATGTCCAACAGAAAATAGTAGACCATCTGTATCTTGCATCTTGATCAACGCCAGATCCTTAGTTAAAAACGCTGTTCATATTTGAGAGTTTCTAGAAACTCATGAGATTGACCATGCCTTCGTAACAGAAAAGTGGGCAGAGGCTTCCTCTGTAGGCTTTAAAATTCATCAAGTGAACACAGCAGAGAAGAAAGGGGGCGGTGTAGCGCTTATTCCCAACTCTAAATTAAAATTGCATACATTAAAAATATCTGGGAACCCTGCATGTGAAGCCATGAGCCTCAAAGTTGAGGTGAATTAACAGTACTCCCTCAATGGTTTTCCTCTTTATAGACCACCCAACTCTAAATACATCTTCATTGATGATCTTGACCATCTTCTATCTCTCAAGCGGATCATCCTGATTTTATCTTTTTAGGTGTTTTCAATTTCTACTTAGAAACAACTGTCGACCCAGACACAAGAACATTACTCGACCAAATGACTAGTTTAGATCCTAATCAAGTGGTCGATCCTGGCTTTGCCTGCCCTGACGGATTTAAATTTCTCCACTCTCCTAGGCTTACTGGCATAGGCGGTGGTGTGGGAGTGATCTTTAGATCCTCCTGCAACATTAAGGTCCTTAACTTAGACCCAACCCTGGGTACTGAGATGTTGGGGCTTTCTATTTCGACTCGCCCTGGGACAATTGTCACTGGCTTAGTTTGCTATCGCCCTCCTGGTTCATTTAACCTGTTACAGCAACAAGCGTTAACTACCACCCTGACCAATATCGCCATATCCCATCAAAAGTTACTTATTATTGGGGACTTTAATCTTTGGCGTAATGGTACACTTGACTCTGCTCTTGAAAATCTTTTTCAAACCTGTGTCAGCTGTGGTCTCTCACAACTGGTGTTTACAGCCACCCACAAAGCTGGCCACCTTTTGGATATGGTCTTTGCGGGACCAGATTTGGTGGTTATGGGAGACACCCTGCCAATGGATTGGACAGACCACTCCTTAGTTAAATTCTTCCTATATAAGAAACTGGATTCACATAAGGTACCGGCCCCAACTAGAGAAATCAAATGTAGAGATTGGAAAGCGCTTTCACGACTACACTCTTCTGGCGAACTGTTCCATCTCGATTCGCTTTTTGATGTAAACAAGGGTGCGGATGAAAACTATAATTCCTTTTACACCAGTATTTCATCGGTCGTTGACTCAAGTGCTCCTCTAAAAAATCGCATCTTTAGAGGTAGAGGTTCTGCTCCTTGGTTCAACGACGATCTCAAAACAGCTAAACTGGATTGTAAACAAACAGAGAGGAAATGGAGACGTGATTATAATGAATTCTCAAAAGAAATATGGAAAACTAAGATCCTTGTCTATAAAAATCTTATTAAAAAATCTAAAGCGGACTACTACTCCTCTTTGATATGTAATACCACCAATAATGCCAGGAGTATCTTTAACATCTTAAACAGCGTTACCAATCCGGATGCATGCAAGAATGTGATTGTCCCTTCCCAAGACCTGTGTGACAATCTTGCCATATTTTTTAAAGAAAAAATCGATTTGATTCTTAAAGATTTGGACATTCCCCTTGACAGTGACGCCCCCCAGGAACCTGGTCCTGTCCCATCGGTTAACCTGGCACCCAATTCGGCTTTGGCTCTGGATAGATCTTTGCCCAAGTTCTTGCCGCTCACTTTTGAAAAATTCTCTAATATAGCGAGTGGAATTGTTTCCGGCTCGCCTTTGGACCCAGTCCCCCCAAAAATCTGGAAGGAATTTGCAGACGAGCTTTTTCCTTCACTCCATCTCGTCTGCAATCAATCCCTGGTGACTGGCACCGTCCCTGCTCACTGGAAACGGGCGTTAGTCTCCCCCCTGCTAAAAAAACCTTCGTTGGATCCTGAGTGTTCAAAAAACTACCGGCCCATCTCACTGCTGCCGTTTCCCGCCAAGATTGTTGAGCGGGTGGTTAGCAATACTCTTTCCACCCACCTGGAACAATTTCTCCTTCTTGACGAGGATCAATTCGGCTTTCGGCCGGCCCATGGGACCGAGACTGCTCTCATCACCGTCATGGATGAACTTCAAAGGCGTGCAGACAGAAATCAGGCTTCTTTTTTGATCCTGCTCGATATGTCTGCCGCCTTTGACACAGTTAATCATAAGATCTTGCTGAGGCGGCTGTTTGAGGCAGGGGTGAGAGACTCGGCTCTGAACTGGTTCCATTCTTTTCTGCAGGACAGGCAGCAGGCGGTTTCAATGCCTCCTTTTCAATCTCCTTTCTCCCCGGTCCAGCATGGTGTGCCTCAGGGCTCTGCCATCAGCCCTATTCTTTTTAATGTTTACCTTAGGCCACTAGTCTCGCTTATTAAAGGATTCGGCATTCGAATTGTTAATTATGCCGATGACACGCAGATGATCCTCTCCTTGGAAGGAGAGGAGTCCATCTCTGTGAAGGTCCTTCATAACTGCTTAAGGACCACGGCAAGCTGGTTAAAGGCAAACTCGCTTCAGTTTAATGCCGGGAAAACTGAAGTGCTCTTCAGTGCTGGAACAAGGATCCCTCGACCGTTTCCCAACAATTTCTGGCCCCCGGAATCCGGCTCCATCGTTCGGCCTGCGGACTCTGTCCGCAACCTAGGAGTCATGCTGAACCACTGGCTCAGTATGGACACTCACGTACAGAAAACATCGGCCGGCTGTTTTGCCATCCTTCGCTCACTCAGGAAGGTTCTGCCCCTCTTACCCCCCCAGGCCCGTGCACAAGTGGTTAGATGTACCATCCTGAGCAGGTTGGACTACTGTAACGCCCTCCTGCTCGGGTCCCCTGAGTATCTACTGGACAGACTCCAAAGGGTCCAATCTGCGGCGGCGAAATTGGCGTTGGGACTGCCTAGGAGATCTCATGGACCTTTCGCCCTGGCAAAATTACATTGGCTTCCTCTTAGACAGAGGATTCAATTTAAAGCCCTCTGTATAGTGTTCAGGGCTCTCCACGGATGCGGTCCAGCCCCTTTAAGGTCCAAGTTTGTCTGGTACACTCCCTCCAGACACCTTCGTTCATCGGATGCTAAACTGGTAGTCGTTCCTAGATTTAGGAAGGTCAGAGCTGGTGGTAGATCCTTTCAGGTGACTGCCGCCAGACTCTGGAACACTCTCCCCCTCGAGATTAGGGCCACTAATGAACTTTTGCAGTTTAGGAAAAAGGTAAAAACCTGGCTTTTCCCTGGCTAACCTCTCTTCACTGGTTTGCTCTACTGCTTCTGTCTCTATCTGGGTTTGGATTCTACTAGCGCCAGGATGCCTGTAATGGTGACAGTCGCGCTTTACAAGTTCTTAAAATAAATAAAATAAATAAAGGTGCAGCTCACACTGCTGGCCATTGTATGGACGGCATTTTTATGGCTAATCTATATATAAACTTGACTGACCCTCTCCCATTAACATGATCAGACCACTTTACGGTTCTCTTTAAAATTAGGTTTCCATAAAGGATACACCGCAAACAGACAGCAGAATCATTTATTGTCCGGCACTAAAGTCCAAATCAGTCTATAGACCTTGATTTGGCTGTCGCGAACTATCACTCTTGGCTAGGGGCAACCATGAAAGAACAGGCCCCAGCAAAAAAATGCACTTGGATTAGGCACACCCCCTCTGAACCTTGGTTCAATGATAAACTTTGTCGTAGATTAGAGAGGAACTGGAGATTAAACAATGTTGAAACCAAAAAGTATAAGCAATCCCTCCAAATATATAAACACCTTATTGTCACAGAGAAAGCCGCCTATTTTACGGAGCAAATCGGAGCATCTAATAAATGTCCCAAAACTGTTTGCCACCATAAAAAAAATCTGTCTAAACTGCCAGTCCCTCAAAACACCGTAGCCAGCCAAGATTTTTGTAACATCCTTGCGGATACTTTTTAAAAGAAGGTCAAGGCAGTCTGCGATTCTTTCCTACAACTGCCCAACGGCCCCCCAAAAAAAACTGGCGATCACCACGAAAGTACTCCCATTTTTGAGACACCATCTGCCACTCTGTCCTCATTTACATCACTAACCACTGAAAAAACTCTACAACTAATTAGTACCATCGAATCAGGTTCCCCAGCAGACCCTTGCCCCCCTAAAATTTTACTCTTGGCGTCCGAGACATTTGCACCCCTTTTAACAGTGATCTTTAATGCCATGATCACTTCTGGGAGACATCAATTAGAATGGAAAAAAGTATCCTTATTGCCAATACTAAAAAAAAAACTTAGAATACTGAGGATAGACTGAACTACAGGCCTATCTCAAGACTCCCGTTCCCTTCAATGGTGGAAGAAAAAGCTATTAATTTAGAACTCTCTTCTTTCATCAAGAACAACTAAATTCTGGATCCCTCCCAATTCTAGTTTTGGACTCACCACAGCACAGTTAGCGCTGATCACGGCCACTGAGGAGCGCAGTTGGACGCTGGATGGCAGGGGCAGCACGGCCATGATCCTATTCGATCTGTCAGTGGCCTTCGACACCGAGTCATGGGCTGTTGATGGATCGTTTAGCAACCAATCGGGATCAGGGACAAGGCGCTCTCCCTGCTAGGCTCCTTCTTACCCGACCGATCTCAGTGAGTCACATTACTATCATGTGGGGTTCCCTAGGGTTCCTCCCTGAGCCCCATACTTTTTAATCTATACGTCACTCCACTGGCCAGACTAACAAAAAGTCACAACTTCGCTCTGGTATCATATGCAGACGATACACAAATACTTCTTTCGGTAAGTGAATCCTGCAATTCCACTGCAAGGAGTTTTCAGGACTGCATGAGCCACCTTGGGAAATGGATGCCAGAAAAGTGCCTGAAACTAAACTCAACCAAAAAAGAGGTCCTACTTTTTAGCAATAACCCTTGATTCTGGACCACCCACTAGTGGCCGGCCCACTTGGGACCACTAACCACGCCTGTTGTAAAAGCAAAAAAATCTGGAAGTAATCATGGACAATGAATTATCATTTGAGGCCCAAATAAATTCTACTACTTCTAGCTGCCATTTCTTACTAAAAATTCTGGGGAAGATTCTACCCTCAATCCGAGTAGAACTCATGAAAACAGTAATCTCAGTCTTAATCTTATCAAAACTGGGTTACTGCAATACCCTTGTCACTAGCGCGACAAAACATAGTATTCAAAAATGGCAAATCGTACAAAATAGGGCACCTAGAGTTCTCCTGAGAATTCCTAAATCTGATTCTGTAACTTCTGTCCTTCCAAAGAAGCATTGGCTGACGGTAGCAAAGTAAATTCATTTCAAATTTCTTTGCATTGCTTGTAAAACATTGAATCAAATAGGCCCAATTCAACTAGCAAGCTTTTTAAAAACATATGTCCTGGCTAGGCCACTAAGATCAGCAGAACTTAGGAACTTAATTGTCCGAAGCACAAAAAAGATCAAGTGGGGTGGAAAGAGTTTCACTTGTACCACAGCAAGACTCTGGAACACCCTTCCAACTTCTTTTAAGAGAGAGACAAACGTATTTAAATTCAGAAAGAACTTAAAAACCTGGCTCTTTGGTACATAACCGTATTCTTCTCTTGAATTACATGTCTTTCAGGTAGCGCCTAGACACCTCAGGGTATTGTTGCGCTTTATAAATTATTCATTCATTCATTCATTCAGTCCACCCAGCACAGTTGCGGAAAAGAACCGCCCTATCTTAGGTCGACAGTTCAGACCACATCATTATGATACGACCTTCCACAGGATGGTCGCAACATCTATTTCACAATGGAAGCTTGTGCTTTGCATTTGTCACCCGGGAAGGGTAGGCCCAGATGTGGGTCCCGTGCTCACTACACCACTGGATTCAATCTAGCCTGGCTGATTAAGGGTGATGCCCTGAAACCGGTCCCAGGATGGTTGTTTCAGTTCCAGGGAGGACCTGGCTTGGCAGTTCAGGCTGGACTGTTCCCACAAGGAAGAGGGTCAAGACTGATTTGCATTTGGCTGGGTCCAAACTGGGGTGGTGTAGTGAGCAAAAGAATGATGGATTAAACCCAGATCCTTGTGACTGGGGGTTAATGTTTGCATTGTCCAGCATTCCGTCCATCTATTGTTTCTTTTACATATGTCACCCTAAGTGGGAAGGGTATGCCCAGAAGTGGGTCTTGTGCTCACTACACCACTGGATTCAAGTCAGCCTGGCTGATGAAGGGTGGTGCCATGAAACCGGTCCCAGGATGCTTGTTTCCGGTCCAGAGAGGACCTGGCTTGGCAGTTTGAGCTGGACTGTTCCCACAAGGAACAGGGTCAAGGCTGATTTGCATATCGCTGGGTCCAAACTGGGGTGGTGTGGTGAGCAAAAGAATGATGGATTAAACCCTGATCCTTGAGACTGGGGGTGAATGTTTGCATTGTCCAGAATTCTGTCCATCAATTGTTTCTTTTGCATATTGATTTACTTGTCGTAATACGTACATACCATAAATTGCAGGGGCACAGAATCATGTAAATTGCATGATCACTGCTACAGTTGTTATTGAAAATTACACAGCGTTTGCAAGCACAAATCTAGTTCCTTGAAGCTAGTTGCTGGGCATAAAATTTTCTACCTGCGTTCTAAATCTTCCATCGTTTACTACAAATCTTTTTTAGCTGGTTTCAATTTTAAGAGAATGGGCTGACACATTTTGTTTTATGCTGGTTTTACTTGTTTCAAAAAGAGCTTCCTTTTTGTTATTTTCATATTTTTCTAATCTAGATAAGATACTCCTTATCCTTACGTACTACACAAAAGGTAAGTTGTCATGCAGTTTACTAGGGTGTTGGATGTCTTATCGATAATTCCGTCTGATATGTGGGTTTTGTGGAACATGCCGGTCACCGCCTGTATGAGTGATTGAACTTTTTCCTCACCGCCTTTACAAAAGATCTAGATGCTGTCAATGTTACAGGCTCATAACAGGACACACTGTTGGTAAAAACGTTTTGAAGTGTATATGCAATCAGTCAGTCAGCATGGTTACAGAATAGCACTGTCACTCTTAGGGTTATCTGGGCGCTGAGGATGCCACGTCTCCGTATATCTAATGGGTTTCAAATAAATATAAGTATCGATTAGCAAGATTTGCATTTTAAAGACTTCCAGCCTCATGAAAGCGTCCTTCAATTGAGAAAGTGGTTCTAATAGAGTGCAGATGTTAATGGGCAAACTATGGATAGTGGTCTTTCTTTGTGGATTAGTAGGGTATGGTGGATTTTTTGCTATGAGAAGTCAGCTTCTTATTTTGGAATTCATCAAGCCCCTTCAGTTTCTGAATCTCAGTTCCTTATCTCTGGGTGTGAGATTGAACACATCACCCTCCCCTGCCACCTATACTGATTAGGTAAGCCAAAATTCACTCTATAGCCCATACTTTCACTTTGGCTATGCAACAGCCTCATACATATATTTAATTTGTTTCAGGGCCTTGCTACTCTTCTAGCTGCCCACACTATTAGTCCTGATGAAGACTCGCTGGCCAAGGTTTAATTTTCCATAAGGCCTCAAAGACGAGTCGAAACGTCGACGCCATTTGAACCTTTATCCTGGATGTTGTTATACACTCTTTCGTGTGCAATACAATTGTGGAAGCATTGTCTCCATAACAAATTGTTTTGAAAATATTACACGCCAGGACATTTGCAAAATTGTTTTTTGTATAAATTAATCGTTTATGTTTTCAAATTTGAAGTACTCTTCACTCTATGCTCTTTTATATCTCTCTATCCTAACACGCTATATTCAGTTTCGTGCACATACTCTAGTTTGGGCAACCGAATCTCTCTCTCTGTGCATTGAGATAGCCATAATTGCAATGAATTAAAATTGCTCTGGATTTAGAATTATTGCTGTTGCTTCTTCTGATTTTGATTTTGATTGTATACATATTATCATTGAATGTACTTGGGCTTAGTAATTGTACATGCCCCATGACTAAGTGAATGTGATCAGAAAAATCTCTGAGTAGAAATAATTGTCCGAGACCATTGTTTTTGAATAGCGTGGAGTAGAGACCAGCGGCGTGGAGTAGAGACCAGCGGCGTGGCGTAGAGACCAGCGGCGTGGCGCAGAGACCAGCGGCGTGGCGCAGAGACCAGCGGCGTGGCGCAGAGACCAGCGGGGTGGCGTAGAGACCAGCGGGGTGGCGTAGAGACCAGCGGGGTGGCGTAGAGACCAGCAGGGTGGCGTAGAGACCAGCGGGGTGGCGTAGAGACCAGCGGGGTGGCGTAGAGACCAGCGGGGTGTAGTGGAGCGGGGTGTAGTGGAGCGGGGTGTAGTGGAGCGGGGGGAGTGGAGTTGTGGCAGAGTGTGGAGTGGCATAGATGATGTTGCGCAGTAGAGTGCTGTAGAGTAGACTGGCATAGAGTGGGTGGTGTAGATTGTTTCAGAATGAGTGGAGTAGTGTAGAGTGGAGTGTTTCAGGGTAGAGAGCAGAGGTATACAGTACACTGGTGTGGAGTGGTAAAGAGTAGAGTTCACTGGCACAGAGTGCAGTGGTGTGTCGCGAGTGTTGCAGATTAGAGTGGCATAGAATGGAGAGTCGTAGAGTGGAGATTCGCAAAGCACAGTGCTTTCTATTTGATGACTTTATCTGTTTTAGGCTGTCCACCTTTAGGTTCTCCTTTCCGTGACCCATATTTCTTTACAGTATCCTTCCACTAGTGCTCGATTTCTGTAAGCAGGCCTTTATATCTTGTTCTTATCTGGTCACATTTGCTGTGTATTCAAAGACAAAGATCACATTTCAGGTTCTTGTCTTCTATAGTCAGAGTGGCACACCCTGACACACTTGTCCCAATGGCTGACGTATACAGATTTGGAGGAGGGACACCAGGCTGCGACAATGACAAAAACATTCAGAAGAAGGTCAAAGGCAGTTAACTATCATCACTCAATCTTGAACCATGAAGGTGGAGGATGCGTAGGCTTGTATACAGCACCCGGCCCCTGTGACAGAAGATCCTCCTGCAGGGTAAACTTGATTAGAGGACAGATGCTCAAGCCCAGGAGCTCAAGATATCATTCTCTCAATGCCCAATGTGAGGCCACTAGGATGACTTGGGTCCTGTCTGTCATGATCTTCTGATCTCAGAGAACGAGAGGTATTAGAGGAAAGGTGTACAGGAGTACAGAATTTCACTTGATGTAGCATGTCTCCATGTGAGAGGTAGCTTGGAAATTACATTGCATACCAGTGCTGACTTTGGGCATTCTCAGTGGTGGCGAAAAGATCGAGCCAGGCGTCTCCCTATTTACAGAACAGACCCTGCACCCCTCTGGGTGTGGCTGCCATTCATGATCTGCAAGACATTGATTGATGGCAGAGTTTGTCTGCTCTGGCATTCAAAGATCGTGCCAGGAAGTGCTCATTCAAAAAAATCCTTAGTGGTCTAGCCTCATTGGAGATGCAAAGCCTCCTAGCACAGGGTCTGCCTACATATCAGTGGTGTAGTCTGTGAGCACCTGCACCAGCTTCCCTTTGGTGAATAGTAGGAAGGCTTTCACTGCCAAACAGATGACTCACTGCCCCAAAAGGAGGATATGAAGTCAGGCCTCTGCTAGAGACCAGACACTTCTGAGCTACAACTCTCCCAGTTGGCTTGCCGACTCCAGAAGCGATGAGTCAGGCACCACTGTGATCTCTGGGTGGGGTAAGCAGACGGGCCTGCTGCTGACCTAATCACAGTCCTGCAGTCACTACTGCAGATCTTTTACAGTTTCCTCCGAAATCTGGACCATAGTTGAACAACACCCCTGGTGCTGTGCCCAAGGGGACCCTCAGATCCCGCTGTAAATCTGCTTATGCCATGTGCTGTGCTTGACTAGCAGGATGCAGCAGGCCATCAGTCCAATCAGAAGCCTCAGAGTGTACCTCTAAGATCCCAGACTGAGGTCAAAACATCAGGATCCTAACCTTAATGTCTTGGACTCTACGCTTGGGGAGGGGGGTGGGGGGATTGGGCGTTGGAAGGGAGATAAATGTGAAACTGCACAATGTCCACAAAAGCTACGATGAAAGGAAGCATCTTCGTAGGAGTCGGTGTGACTTTGGCATGTTGATAGTGAACTACAACAATATCAAGATGTTTGCTTTAGTGTGGAGGTGGGAGACAACAGTCAGGGTGAGCCTTCTTTCAGCAGCCAATAGTCAAGTTAGGGGAAGTCAGGGACTCCTGGCCTGTGAAGGTGTGCTACTACCATCACCTTCACTTTCGTGGACAACCAGGGGCACTGGTGAGGCCAGGGTCAAGAGCAGACAGAACCTGGGCCTGGGTGAACACCGTTAATATATCCATTTACAAAAAGGCATTGAGAGGATGTAGATCTAAAATGGGATGAGGCCTCAGTCCTTATTTGGCACTAGGAAGTAGCGACTTCTGGTGTCTGCACCCTCTGTGTGGCTCTCTTGGCCAAAAGTCCTGCAGTTTCTGCTGCAACAGGGGTAAGTCAGCCAGTCTTTGGATGGTGGAATGGGGGGTGGGGTATAAAGGAATGGTAAGGCGTAACCCAGGGGAACAATTTGCAGGACCCACTTGTCCGAAGTTAATACCTGCCAACATGGTAGAAAATATCAGATCATGCCTCTGACAGGGTGGCTGTGTGTCCTCAAGGGCACACTTAAGATGGTTTGGGAGGTGTCAGCTGGAGAGTATGTAAGAATGGGCTGCGCACCACTGCCCCCTATATCCACGTGTTCTGTGGTTACTGTGGCTACGGCCACAAAAAGGCTAAGAAGATTGTTGAATTGGTTGAATGGTTTGGCGATATTGAAAGCTCCTATCCTAGCCACGGAGGGTGTAAATATCTTGATGCAGCTGTCGTGGACGCACTGAAACACCCAAGGAACTCCCCATGGCATTGCTATTTTTAAAGTGCTTCAGGGCAGAGTCAGCTTTGTCCCAGAAAAGACTAGAACCATTGAATGGCATTTCTACACGACCTGCCTGAACTTCACCTGAAAGTCCAGTGGCCCTCATCCAGATGAGTCTGCGAAGAGCCATACTGTTGGCTTTGGCTCTGCTAAGAGCCTGCAGTATCCATTCCGCAACAAATAGTAAACTTAGTTTCATCACAAGCTTCCTGCATGGCTTGAAAGACGGGGGCACGATCTTCCTCTGATAATATAGGCAAGACCGGAGCAACTGAGCCACACAATGTGCGAGAATAGCGGTCTCCAAAGCAGCTGGCATTCATTGAGGATAGGGCCAAACCTGTGGAAGAAAATACCCTTTTTTTGGAAGGTCTCTATCCTCTTCCAACCCGGTCAGAGTAGCTGGGAATGAATTCGGGTTCCCCTTATTGACTTAAGCATGTACCATGAGGCTTTTGAGATTGAGATGGAGGCAGAGAAATTCTTGGTCGCCAGGGACATGGCAATGGCACCTGGCAATCTGCCAACTGATGAGGGACAAGAGCAGGGCTTAGGCCAGGTCCCTAACAGGGTATCTGTATCAAAAGGAAGCAGAGGCTCAGAACGTGTTTGACCAGGTTGAAGACCTTCTGTTAAGGCATAGGTTTTTACTCTGAGTGCGGAGCTGAAGATCAAGAACCTCTGCTGCGCTCTGCACAACAATCACAAAGGAAGCACTCTTCTGTGGCTGGGCTTAGAGGTAAAACCAATCCAATGTCTGGGGGAAGTATTCAGACCACTGGCTTCCTGGAGACTTCATTCCAATTATCCACGTGCTAAGGTTGGGCAAACTCATATCCAGCATCATAGCCACCATTGTCAGAATCTGTACTAAACAATTCATGGAACACATGCGCTCTTCCGGAGGGTAAATGCAGTGTATCGGAATCAGAAGGATGGCTAAATGGCTGCTGCTCAGTCAAGGGAGTGCATGTCCTCGGTCGAAGCCAGAGTGAACTACACAATGGGTTGGCGGTCATCATCAGGAATCAATGATGTGCGCATCTCTGTCAACTAATCATGTTCCAGCATGTAGCGCTGCAAAGGGAATTGCAACGGAGGTCTGTCTAGGAAAAATTCAGACAGACCACCTGGCATCAAGTGCTATTTACCTAGCAACGCTATGAAGATTGAGATGAATGCTGGACAAGTCACCACAAGGGAACATCTCAACAAGCAACTTTAGGAAAACCAGTAATATATAATTTTAAATATTTTCCAAAATTCACCATGTAAGAGATTTTAGGCCAAATTTGAGGTTCCTTTAAGTGCAATTTTTTCACAATGCTCTATGTATTGCTGCCACTGGATCAGGAATTCACAAACCCATTACCACCCACTAGGCTGAATGACTGGCTGTGAGTGACGTACACTAATCTAAAAGTCCAGTTTCTACTTTTTGGGCACCACAGACAGAGCAGTGTATTACAATTAAAGAGCAACAGGGAGTCTCTTTACTTTGTGAACTCTTTTACAGCTTGTTTATGTTGTTCTTTCATTTAGTTTGAGATAAAAAATGACCCACAAAGTTGTCTAGATCGCTACATGGAAAACGCTCACATTATTTGTGCTGTTCCTTAATACCAGGTACTTTTAACAACAGGTGTCACTCAATTTACTTCATTAGAATGTCACTAAGTCTTCATTTTTGCTGTAGTGCTGCTCTCTAGCATTATCAGGCCAGTACTTAGTGTGTGACTGTAATAAATGGAAAGTATATACTTTACACTTTAATGCCCATTACAAGTAACCGCAAATAACTTTCCAAATGTAAAGATGTGGATATTGTTTTGGTATGCTATTCAGATATTTGAAAATAAAACTAAAGTGTGAAGAATCACTGTTCGGGAGTAGACTGAAAACCTGGCTGTTTGTTAGCCCCAATGGCTACCACCCTATAGTTTAGCCTGCTGTCCGCAGCGCCGGGACACCCCCGTCGGGGGTAGCCGCGCGCTTTATAAGCTCCAAAATAATTTATTTTTTTTTAAAGTAACACTTGCTGGGCTGTTGACTGCCACAACCTCTTAGGGCTCCAATCAAATCCCTGATTCTTTGTTAAACCTGTGTAACCTGGGAATCTGCAGATCAGTGAAGAAATGGTTTAAGGAGGAGACCCCACCCAGCCTCCATGTTGACAGGAATGGGACTGTTCCTTCTGCCGCCATTAAAACACTGTATGCAGCCCACACTGTGGCTCTCCTACCTTGTTTGCAGCTCTACCAGGATGCATGCATTTGGAAGATCAGGTAGTGCTGCAACATTTCAGTGAGTTTGACAGAGCCATAACAAGTAAGCCTAATATTCTGAGTTTTTGTGTTCTGCAAGTAGCAATGTTAGCTAGTCAAATATAGAAAGTTGAACGTCAAGAGTTAAGTCACAAAAAGCCAAAGGGATCCACAAGATGAGTCTCATAATGTACATTTATCTGCTAAGGAAACAATACTCTGCTCTATAAGTGCCCTTCATTCAGGCTAGTTGAAACAAAAAAAACGTACTATTTAAATAAGGGTAAGAGAAATCGAGATCAAGTTAATGGGTTGTCCAGCAGACCAAAACATGGGGTTGGGAAAGTGGCTGGCACATTTCAGTAGTCTAGGGAATATCTAGGTAAGTGAGATAGCCTTTTTGAGGCAGTATGTTGTTGTTTCCATCCTGATGCTGGACTCAGACATGAAGCCCTTTGACAATATGAGAAGGGGGTGCACATCTTACAGCGTTTAGTGTTCATCTAGTACTTCAATAGAGTCCCTCCATACTGGCATTGATAAAGTGCCGAATGAGCTGCTACGGCTGCAAGCTAAGAAAAAGCAAAGAATTGCGAAGAAGGCTTACCTACTGCCCTTGAAATCATTTAGAGCAGAAGGCATGTACATCCATTGTAAACTCTCTCTGAAAACGCACATCCTTGGCCTGTCCGGCACCTGTTTCGGCATCCTCAGAATGCTCCGCAAGTTTCTACCTCTTTTGTCTGCGGAGCATAGACGGATTACGGTGCAGGCGCTCATCGGATCCAGGCTAGATTACGCTAACGCCCTTTTCTTAGGCCTCCCGGATTACTTGGTTCAGCGTCTGCAGGTGGCACAGAACTCGGCAGCCCGGGCAATCTTTGGGCTGCATAGACGAGCACGGGCTTCGGTGTTGCTGCAGTCGCTCCATTGGCTTCCTATCCGGAAGCGGATTGTCTTTAAATCCTTGACGCTGGTGCACAAGGCTCTGTTTGGCTCAGGCGCAGGATACCCGAAGAAATGACTAGCTTTTTATCGCCCAGCTCGCTCATTGCGTTCAGAATCCCTGTTCACTGCGGTGGTCCCACGCGTGAGGAAGGCCCGTATTGGGGGGCGTTCTTTTAGCCTCAAGGCTTCCCAGCTGTGGAATGCGCTTCCATTGGCACTCCGCAGCACTTCCAACTTGCTCCAATTCAGGAAGAATTTGAAGACTTGGCTTTTTAATCATTCTGTTTAGGTGGGTTTTCTTTCTTTCTCTTTTTTTTGGGGTTCTGTCTCACTTGTTATGTTGATTTGACACTGTAAGTTGCCTGTGGAAAGCGCCGGGACACTCTTTTAGAGTAGCCGTGCGCTATAAAAATGCACCGTAACATAACATAACATAACAATCATGGTGATTTTCTATGATGCTGATTGGAGACTGCTGGAGTTTTAGGCAGCATTTCGGAGGAAAACTGTTGTACTGTGGCAATCACATTCTCCAGCGATTCCAAGACATAAGTACTGGCACCCTTGCCAAGAAGAGCAAACTGATGGAAATCAAGGAGGAGCTGATAGTCCATAGTGAAGTGGCATCTGTGGCTTTTTCTTGAACACTGAGCCCCTTTGGGAAGGAAGTAAACCTATTCACAAGCCAACTTCGCCAAAGGCTTTTTGTGCACACTCCACTCCAATCGGAGTCTGGATGACTATTTCATGTAGTGCTGGTCTTTGGCACATTTTTGGCCCACTTGGACAAGTGGCTTGGGTTTGGAAAGAAAAGGGCAGATTCTGACATGGCGACCAGGCATTTCCGTGAAGTTAGGTAGGCTTTAACTACTCTTCTAGGCCACTGCAGTTTCCTCACTTTTTCAGCAGCACAGCATGGTACTATATACCAAGGGCAGCAAAAGTCCAATAATAAGGTATCGGTCTACCCTTGAACCTCTATCCATGTTAATTTCTTCCCATTGTCAAATAAGACTGCCCTAGCCTAAACCTAGTTGACTGAAAGTAGGCAAAATAGGGTCTCTCTCTAACTTTGCAGCTGTGTTTAAACCACCCCTTCTGTGCCATGCATTAATATTTTGAAACTGGTCTAAAATGTCCATCATATGCAGCAAAAAAGGGTCAATTAAGGTGTGGTCTAACCAGAACTATACCTTCTAGTACAGATTAGTTAATACACTTGCTCATAATTGCTGCTGGTTAAATAGCTATTATAACTAAAGCCTGCCATGGGTCTTTAGGTGAGCCCGACTAAAGAGCTCTGATGAGTGGTTTTCTTTATTTAAGTTATTACAATCAAGAAACATGCTTTTTCTCCCAAGACTTCGACTGAGGGTTGATCCACAAGCTGCTTAAGTTCTTGTGACTGCAATGGCCTCAGATGTAGCAGGCCAGGTTATTAAAACTGGTATCTATTGCTTCCAAGAACATTTTGTCCTCCCCAAATGTTATCTAACACTTTATCTATGTCCAAGTCTTGTATATATTAGTATAATTCACGGATGGCCCACATAAGTGAATAAAATGTTTGAGGATTCTTACAGGTTGCATTAAATAAATGGGTTTGTTGGCGAAGAAAGCGACCGTGATTTCGAGTATAAGACCATGACTCACCTGGAGGTGAACCATATTGTTTCGATCAATCTGCAGGTATTAGATTGTTGCTGCTGGCCCAAACAGAAAAGGGCAAGTTCTTCCAAGAGTCTCAAAGAGAAAACGGGAGGACTGCAGACTATTGCATAGCCAACACTGGCTAATCTGTCACTCATGAAAATCTGGTGCAGGATAGAGCCAGTACATCATATAAAAATTTCTTCATTAGACCCTTGTTGCTGCTGGTTGCATGTGCAAAGTGCAGTGTTTTAGTGAATTGATATCTGCTTGAGAGTTCTAGTTCATGTTATGTAAAGTTGAATGATCTATTAGGTGCACCACTGCACATTAGGAAATGTCCAAAAAGAGACCATTAAGGCGTGTGAACCTCAAAGTTAAATTCCAGGATTGGTTAAACGCCTCCTCTGTTTTTTGATTGTGAATGAATAGCCATCATCTCAATGCGATACACAAAATTACCACAACTAACAAAGATGCTGGCTTGAAGTGTCTTTAAAATACCAAGTACCCACACAAATTTAAACAAAAATTACAAAGAGCACCAAGATCATTAAGAAAACTAATATTTCCATTGTGCCATCTATAAAATCATTGCAAATATGACTTGGGTAGCGATTTCACATTAGACTCAATTGATTGTGTAAGCAATGTCAGAGGTATTTAAGATTAAACACACTGAAATCCAGAGGAAAGTTGATTAGGTAGTAACACTTATCCAGAGCACAAGATGGTTGTGCCACTGTCATTTCTGGAAGTTCAGTAATGGAACTGTGCCACAAAAAGTTCCAGATAACAAAACGTCACTAACCAAATATAGAACATATGATTAAAAACAATCAAAGCACATTTTTCAATTTAAAAATAAAAAAAAAACTTTAATAAGAATAACATCATGAACTTAAGTTCAAGTTTACAAAGTATGCAAACAAGAATTCTACTTCAGTCAGCGAAAAGCCATCCCAACGGGGCAGGACGAGTGTAACAGGCGCTGCAACGAGCAGAGCAAAGCATACATTTAAGAAAATGCATCATTTCAAAAATATATGTCCATTCTAATAGAATTAGTACCACTCACATAAAAAATTGTGAAAGGTCCACAGATTCCATTCACAGTCTGTAAACTGGAATCGACATGTATTCCTTCAAATAGATCCTACTCCAACAGCCACTTTTGAGAGGCAAGGCTAGCACGAAAAAGCAAAACATGGCACCAAACAAAAATGAGATACGTTCATGAGAAAGTGTTCCTCCTATGTTTGCCCTTTGTAAAGGCCTCACCTTCATCCTACTTACCACTTAGAGAGCTTGCAATGTTTGCAACATTGTTCTCAAAGAAATCTTACCCCCTTGTTTGAGGTAGCCATCTAATATCAAAGCAGCTAACTGAGTGATTTCACTTCAAATTCTTTTTACATACATGTCCAAGGTTCACTTGTTTGTATTTCTAGCATGTGATCTATTTAAAATAAATGTCTTTGTGGAATACAGCCTCTCACCAAGTGACTCACCCAAGGTTACACTCCCTAGGTTACATGTTGAGAATTATATTCAATTACAATGAGACTGAGGGGGTTATTTTAATAGAAAAAGGTTCACACTAGCCATGCGTTAGGGTGAACTAAAATTATGATTCAATAGAACATCTAGTGCTGGTTACATGCTTTTTGCAGGCTTTGGTATGGATATCTAAATCAGGGATTCAAGAGCTTAAAAAAACATACATTGCATTCACTTAGGAGCGCCTCTCCCCTTTTAGTGTGTAAGAAGGCCTGAAATCGAACCACGGAGTGTTACTCCAGTAAACATTATAACCAACACATCAAAAACTAAGTAAATTCTTCCACAAAAATACAAAGTTTAAGTTTAGAAATATTTGGGCAAAGAAGAAACTGTTTTCAATCACAGCCACACAGAACATGCATAGGATCTCTGCTGATGGATGGCCAGCCCCCCTGAAAAACTCTTCCAGCTTTTAGAAGTTCAAAGCCGCTTGAAGGAACTCAGGAGTTCTGATAATCTTGAATATCTGCTCTACAGTGGAAGAAGAGGCGGCTAAGTGGAAGGATGAACATGTCGAATGGCTCAGCATCTTCTCAGACGGCTGTAGAGTAGCAACAGGAACGATGTCTAGTGTCTTTGGACTTGTTGGAGTCTTAGAAAAGCATTCTACAAAAAGGCATACAGAAGCCTAGGCTGCTAGGAAAATGTCAAGTATGTATTTCATCCCCTCCAAATGGCCGGAGAGATAGGTTGGGAACGTAGTAAAGTGTGGTTGGAGTCACTTACAGAGGCCCAAATCAGTCCTGGAGTAGAACGAATACTGCTAGTCCCGTAAACTACTTCAATGACGTCTGAACGCTTGTTCAGTTTAACTTGGAGATTTTCTTCTGGAATGTAAAGTGCCTTGAGAAACTGAAGATTTTTTTCTGTTCAAGGGCCAGTTAACTCAGCTTGATGATACAGGTCTCGGAATTGTGCTTCATTTTGATGCATGATGTACGACTTAGCTACTTGATTATCCATCCCAAGTTGCAGGACGCTTCTTCAGACGTTGTCATGGATGGCCTAAAAAGTGAGAAGGATGTCAGCAAGAACAATCCTGATTGCTAAAAACATACGAATAACCAAATCTGAGTGGTATTCAGAGAACTAACAGAGAGGGTTAGCCCAATAGTGATCTTCCAGCCCAAGACCCTAAGGGACACATCTTTGAATGCAAAAGCCATTTACTTATCTAATGTAGAACA
Source organism: Lissotriton vulgaris (assembly GCF_964263255.1). Classification (NCBI taxonomy): domain Eukaryota; kingdom Metazoa; phylum Chordata; class Amphibia; order Caudata; family Salamandridae; genus Lissotriton; species Lissotriton vulgaris. The sequence goes on from NC_141698.1 coordinate 859,795,776, forward strand.
GTTTCCCTCAGTAATAAGACTGCAATGATGAAGCCAAGTTAACATACCTCGATTTCAGTCACTTAAGATTTGTAAGATCAAGCCTACACCTACAAGTTCTGGATCTGTGTAAATGCATTAAAATGTAGAGGAGAGGAGTGAAAATTGTGTATGTGACAAATTGGTTTACAATTTCACACCTGAGAGACCAAGAATCAATGGCAGCGTGAAAGTTATCCCTAGCACTGAACCTGCGAACAGTTCTTTCGACTAACACCAACAGGAAGTTATCAAAAACCAAGGGAAGCACAGAATACACGAGAAATATGGTTTGTTCATAAACTCCTTTAAAGAATGTATCTATAGCATTTTAATTTTGGCATCATTTTGCATGCATGGCATTCATGTCACCAGGTGACAAACCGCAGATACTGTAGGACTACAAGTCTCAAAAACAGATTATGTCTGGCTGTTTTTATAGTCACAGTACGAAAATATGACAAACATCAATAAAGGGAAATTATTTTATTTGCATGCAGACTGACATGATTTAGTTTGCCAATTTATATGGTTAATAGGCAGCCTGGTTTTTGCAGGATGTTTTGATAAACAGGGAACATACCACAATTTAAGATGGAGAGAATTTGTAAAATGTGGCAATTTATCAGGTAAGCAAAGCTTGCTCTAATTGAGGGCCAGACTTTGGCATTCTGATCCTCTGTTGCCCTCCCACCCTCACCCCCACTGTTACATACACATAGCCTGTTTCACAAGCAACTGACGATGCAGAGAGGTCATCTACTGTTCTTGGCCACTTGAGCACTACCCGGAAACATTTCAATCCATTGCCATCTAATGCTCCCATACACAGACCTTCTTCAGTCGGAAGGTCCGGGTCAGGTATCTGGCTCCACAACTGGTATGCCACATTCCAGCATGAAGTCAGAAGTCTCCCCTCCGAAAGCCATAATGGTCACCATATGCAACATAAGAAAAAAGGAAGCATGCACATAAGAAAAAAGGCGAAAAAAGCGGGTGAACTTTTAACTGATAGCCCTAATCCACCAGAACCTCCTATCTTGACCACAACACACAGGTCAAAACACCACACAAATAATTTCCATCCAAGATGGAACTATTGATGCAGTAACGAAAAGTTTGACAAAATGTGTTTGAAAAAAAAAAGAAAAAAAAAAAAAAAGACTAAGCAGTCTTTCATTAGTAGTATCTATCTAGATCTTACTACTCCACCTCCAAGTTCCAAAGCTTGTGTAAATATAAACCTTTTCATATGCAAAGGTTTTGGCTAGATACAAAAAATACATAAATTTGACTGGTACTTTACAAAAGCCACAGGCGAGTGATGAGTACAATGCTTGCATTAATTTCATGCACTGATAATTACTCAAGTCGCATTCCACTATATCACCGTTTTTGCCACCACACCACCTCAATCAGCAACCAGCTGTAAGTAAATCAGCCTTGGTCCTGTTTCAATAGGAACAGCCTAGCCCAAGTGCCAGGTCAGGTCCCCTCTGCACAGGAACACAAGCAATAAATGGGTTTGTTGGCAAAGAAAACAACTAAGGTTTGGAGCGAAAGACCATGTAATCGCAGACCTCAGCAGGGGTCATACCCGTTGCACTTCAGGCGACATACAAATAAAAACAAAAGGGATGGGAGTAATGCAAAAAATAATCTCAGTCACAGGTGCACATTCCAGTCCACTGTTTTTTTTGCCCACCATGCGACCTCTGACAACAAGCCTGGCAGTCAGGCTTAACTGTTTCCTTAGGAGCAAGACCAGGTCTGATTTGTACATGGCAGGTCTCTGTCTAAAGTGGCACAGTGGGTGGAAAACGATGTACAGGAATGCAGCCCCCAACAGCCACAAGTGCCTGAGATTAATTCATGCATTTCATCCACCACCTATGTTTATTTATGTAAATAAGGCAGCATCATGGCTAGAGATTCATCAAACCCGTTACTCAGCCCTCTGCTGCTCCCTCTTTCTAAACCTTCAATGCAATTCCTTGGAAAGGAAACACAAGTCAGACAAGCAGAAGGGTAAGTTAGCCACCACGTATCTACGGCTCCTGACAGGATGGCGTTGGCCATCGATTTTCAAGATTCGTCCAATTTTTCCTAAAAAAAAAACCTCAGTGTTCTACACAACCATATCAGCTGCTTTGGGAACCTTATAGCTACTCTTCCCCTCCTTTACCCATCATCCAAGGTCCTTTATTTACTCACAAAATCTATAATGCTCCTTACAAATTAGCTATAGTTTTTAATAAACAGATGAAAATTATTAATCCTCAGTCTGCATGCTTTTGGCTCAACAAGCAAAGACGTGCTCTCCTGGCACCATATGCCTTTCAATGTAAACTTGATTTAGGTTTATACCCTACTAACATGCTACCTGTAGACTTCATACTGTGTAATACACAGTGCACGAAGTAATACCACAAGACAGAGTTCATCATGTCGAGACAGTCACAGCAATTATAGTCTGCACCGTGTGAAACTAATTTTAGAGGACTATGTATTGTATAATTTTAAATCATTATACAGTAAGCTTCTGTGTGTCCCTTTACATTTAATTTCCACACTGGCAAAGTCTCCTGACTGGCAGTTGTACATCCATCAAGATATTTTTCTTCTGCTGTAACTTGCAAAAAAAAAAAAAAAGTCTCTTGTTGCATGCTCGTGCATGCCCCATTAACTATAAAGTAGATACTGTGTTGATACCCTTATGGATCACCTAATAGCAACAAGCAAGCCATACAATTCTGCCATTTCTAGAGTTACCTTCTCTAGCCTTCTAAATGCCAGATCTCATCTAGGGCAGACCACGTAAGCCTGTCCTCAACATCCCAGCATGCATGCTTAACGATCAGAGACAACTTTGGAAAGGAAAACATACGTGTGTTTTAAATTGTTACACATTGTAGAAACCTATCTTGGCAAGATAGACTATAGCATTACAATAGTCTACAGCCATACTGAAACAAGTTAAACTGATATCTTCAATGCAGTACTACTTGTTCCTGTGGAAAGGGTATTCCTATTTACGCTTACCACTTCTGGCTTGTTGTAAAAGGTATTTTAATGCTACAATAATTACGCTCAAAATGGTTTAAGTGGACCTTACTACCCTCCGGAACACAGGGCCCATGAACTTCCACAGAACAAACTACAACTCTCCAAGCAAACCTATTTTATTAGGCATACTCCAGGACTGAGAAACAAAAGAAAGCAGTGGCGGCTCGCAGTGGTAACGCTGTGGGGCGGGGAGGCGGGGTGAGGCTGGGTGGGGGGTGGGGGGGATGGGTGTAAAGGAGTTCAACAACACAGCAGATATTTTTTTAATTTGACCTTTACCGTCGTATGTCGGACTCCACTATCCCCCTCCCTGCCCCTGCCCCAACCCGCCCCACAGCGTTATTGCTGCGAGCCGCAACTGAAAGAAAGTTTATTCTCTTCTAGAAAGTTGTGCTTCTGACGCTCACTTGTGGAGATACAAGTATAAGCAGTAGTAAAAGGAATCAGGTGGTGGAGACCATATTAGTTCTCTTTCTGCAACATCGTGTGTAGTCTGGTAAATTGCAAGACTAGGTCTTAAGGCTGAAAGTCCTATGGTGTGGACTGATGCCAGAAGCAAAAGAACGCGTGCCCACCTTGGAAGTAACCTCAATCCGCTTCCAGAAGATGGAAGCATTTGTATCCAACCTGGCTTGAAGAACGCAACACTTTGGCCTATGATCATTGATAACTGTGCAAATTATTGATTGGCCCGATCAAACAATTTGCAATGCGTTAGCTCAGGTAATTAGAGGACCCATAGAGTGGAGGATGCCGCAAGGAGTGTTGCAGAGGTAAGAGTACATTTATCTCACCGCTCAGATTGGAAGTGCCACTTGTCAAGACCCAGGCATTCAGCATTTCAGACCAGCACCGAGTCATAGTCTAGCACCTCCAGCCAGTGCTGGACTGGCCGTACCAGTCCTTCTGGGTTTTCCCAAGAAGGCTAGATTGGTGGGGCGCTGGTTTTATCACTGGGAGTTGGTTTTGCGGCGGTGCTACAATATCGATCCCCAGTAACAAAAGCAGCAAGCAAGCATTTCCAGCCTCCCGGGGCCAGCCACTGAGTCCGCAAATCTTGCCTGGGCAGCTTTGGGTTCTCAGTCCGGCCCTGCCTCCAGTCAACAAAAATACAACCCACATCTGAAAACAATGGAAAGAGGGAAGAACACTATCCACTGGGTAAGGGACCCAGTATGCAGCCAAAGCAGGAAGGGAACTAAAAAGCAAAGGGGACATTTACATGATCCCTCGTAAAGAGTGGATAAAACATTTGCCCCTTCAATGCTTTTATTGGATAGCCCAACAACCAAGGCAGGACTGCATACTGTTGCTTGTGACCCTATGAAATACAGGTGTTCATCAAGAGGCCCGCAAGGAAGAACTACAAATAATAGATACATACAGAAAGGTTCAGGGGGACAAATTTCAACTGCAATTGGTATGGCTTTTATGCTTTTAAAACGTCCAACATTTGGCCCATTTTCTACTCTGACAGGGATGTATAAGGAAGTTGTTTCCTCTACACATTCTACTGCAATGCTCGATGTGGCTTTGGCAGCATTGAGACTTATAGAGAAGGAAGACTTTCAGGATGCAGTGTCAACGTATGTTTCCGCTGGCTGTTCACAAAGTGGAGATTCGCCTACAACGTTCCACACATGGCTGCTGCGAGGACCCTCAAGTAGGCCTGCGCTTTCCCTTCCTTTGATCATGGAATGTATTGGACTGGAAGAGGTGGGTCTACCACCCCATAATGTCTTTTGAGCATAATTTCAGTTGTCCATGTAGCAGGCAGACTTTGCTTGAGCGAAGGACATCACCATTTGCTTTTCTGTCCCTAGTAAGCATCCTAGAAGTTGCTCTTCTGCAGTTCTGTCCCACCCTCTGCACTCTTGGATGAGTGACACATTTAAACCCTCTAAAAAGCAAGTCCTTTAAACCCGCACATTGCACCAGTTACGTTACATGAGGACACACATTCATTTTAGGAACAGGGAGAGTAAGTGATTTGCCCAGAATCACAGGAGCTTTTGGCGTTGTTACCGAGACTCGAACCCAGATTCCCAGGTCTATTTTTGAGCCTTCGCTTAGCACTAAGAGTAAGACGCTACGGTGTTTGCGCGCTTCTGAATCTGCCTCTGCCATTGACAATGCTGCGCGCGTGGCCAGCTCTTGTCTCCACTCGTTGTCGGCTGAGCCGATAGCTATAGTTCTCGCAGCGAGAGCGAGCTTTCGCCAGGGCGAGACCTAAAAACGACACAGAAGCTTACGAAAAAAGTGATGAGCCAGCACCGTTAAAGTGTGCTTGACTAGTTAGAAACAGTAGGATTAATCAATTAGTGAATTTAAGATCTTTAAGTAACCAATTACCTTATCTATATATATAAAAACGAAAGTATGTCTGTTTATCCTTTATGCATTACTACACCATTCACCCGATCGGCATGAAACTTTGGGAAGTTGTCGACTACACTCCCACAAAGTTTTCTGGCAAAAAAAAACCAAAAAGTAAAAACAAAAAAATTGTTTAAAGTTGTTGAGTACATTCCCGCGAAGGTTTCTGGAAAGAAAAAAAAAATGTTAAATAGCGGCCCCCCGGCCCTCATAATCTTTCCAATACTGAATGTTTACAGTTTCCGGTGCGACTCGCTTTTGCAAGGACCATCAACAAAGCACAAGGACAATCGCTGCAAGTGTGTGGACTAGATTTGGAGAATCCGTTCTTCTCACATGGACAACTGCATGTGGCCAGCTCACGCATCGGAAAACCTGATTTATTCGTGTACGCACCACACGGAAAAACAAAAGATACAGTGTATTCACAAGCACTCGAATAAATAAACCGAATTAAAACACTTTAAAATGTTTTACATATTAAAAAGGAATAAGTTTCAATAAAAACTACACAATGTAAATTGAATGTTATCATAACAAGTTTCCTTAAATTTCCTTTCTTCTGAGATCGCAGCAACGCGCAAGCTAGTATTTTTTAAAAGAAAATGTTGAAAAAGTTGATAACATAGCATTTCTATTGATTTCATTGCAGAGTGTCCTAACAAACTCGACTTTGGATGAATTCCTATATGAAACACAGAAGAGGTTTGAAATGTTCAATATAAGTGCTTAATAGTATAAAGCTCATTGGCGTTCAAGAATATTTTAATTACTTCTAGAATTCATTTTTCATGTTTCTACTTTCCTGAAATAGTGGCAGTAGGCTATACTTGAAGTTGAATATTTAATTTATGTGCACCAATTACGGACAATATTGCAAAAACTTTATATACGATCTATTCAATTTATTTAATTATAGCTAAACTTAATTAGGAGTTTGCAATACTAAAAGATGAAATATTGAATTTAAACACGTTAAGATGTTTTCCTCCTTAGGCAGTATTAGTTCATAGCTTTGTGCAATGGACTTGATACGTTTCTCATATGTTAATTTATTTGTTCTTGGTTCATGAGACATTCCTTATGATAACAAAGACAGCTCTTTACTCCTTCGGGTGAATGGTGGGAAGTTTACTTTTTCCCCTATATCCATAAAATGTAACAAGCTGAACAAGCTCTTTGTCTATTAACTTGTGAGAATGGAAGGACATTCGTTTCTCATGACTTATGTGGGAAATTATGTTGAAGTTACAATTTGTACCTGGAAAGACACAAGAACGATCACATGACAATCATGCCATTGTGACCGACCATTGATGTCATGATGACAAATATGAACTATTTAACCACCATGTACAGGGAGTAATATCGCATTACTGCATTGGCATTTTTGATGCCCTTTTTGAAGAGAGGTTATGTTTAAGCTCAGGGTGTCCTTTGACATTGGTCTTAGGCTCTAACCTGCCTACCAGTTAAGTCCCTTTGCTTTTCGCCCTTGCTGGTGAACTTGTATAATCGGACAATATGGAACATTTTGGTGCGATACCAGACTTGAACTCTCCTGATTAATGCTCCATTCCCCCTTGCCCCTTACCCATGGACTTTGCACCTAGCGACTTTAACTTGATCCCTTTGCCAATGCCTAGAGAACCAACTTCCTTCTTTATTGGAGGTAGAAATTGTTTTGCTAACCAAAAAGCCATCCTCTTATGGATTCTTTATTTAGGAATAGATTACTTTAACTAGATGTGTAATTGTATATTTCGAACTGTTAGGTTTAGGACTGAACTTCTTAAAATATTACTTATATGTATTGATTGTCTATCTTTAATACAATAACCAAATTCTCTAAATCGGTCTGATTCATATTAGGTCTAATGTTATTTTACAGAAACTGTGCTAAATTCTAAATGTATAATAGAGACAGTAGGGGATTATTTTCCGAACTTCAGGTTCTTTTGTTCTTGTTCTGTGTAGCCACGGCAGAGTTTTTAGTTTGCATGATTCTTGGCAGACTAAAGATCTACCAATTGCCATACTTTCTTCCTATAGCATATTCTTGAGTGATTTACCTAAACCTGATTACCAATTTGGGAGTTGGTTACCAATTAATGGTCCTCATTGGGTAGTGGACAGTTGGACATCCTGTTCCTAACCCCCAACTACGACAAAGAAAGGTCCATCGCCTCTGAGGTGAAGTGTTAACCTCCACACTACTACTGGATCCTTGAGGTAGGGCTTTCCTAAAGTTTAAGGTCACAAGAGTAAAAGCTTCCAGCACTACCAAAACTTGGCATGAAGGTTTTATGGTGGCCAAAATTGATTTTTCAGTCCAGTCCAACAGCCTAAAAATCCCTCAGTTCGGCAGAAAGTCTGTTGGAGTACCGCCGGATTTCAAAAAATTGTAGCAGGAAATGCAGTGCAAGTATTAATAGTGTTGCAATTGCTGTGACTTAAGACTGCAGTTTTAAAATGGCTAGGTGTCGAATGAATGAAGGGATGAATTGGTTAAAGTCCATATAGGATTGTGATGCGTAATGCAAAGAAGTTACGTACGGGTCTGTTTGTGGCCTAATATCCCGGGATGATGATTATATATACCTATGTGGTGGTTTTAGTGTAGAAGACAATAAGTAAGTTGTCTGCTGTGTTGTGGTGCTTCTTGTGAGATTTCGTCAACATCTTATAGAGGGGACTTCCTTTGGAGTGTTAGTAATAAATGATTGGTATAGCTGATCTTGGGTGCACAGGGAATAACTATATTAATTAAGGGTGAAATCCCACTAGTTGAGAATTCATTTGAAGTGAATGAGAAGTATAGGTATAGAAATAAGATTATTTCATATTATCTTTGAGTGAGAGGCATTCTTCCTTTAGTGGAGGAGACAGTTTTATGTTGAAATGCTTGCATATTGTCTTGTATATTTTGCTTAGAGAACACACTGGAGAACATTTTGAAGAAGGGTGAGCTGCTGCAGGGAGTGAGTTTGACGTCAGAGTGTCGCTCTGTGATTAGTCGTTTGGAGTAAAGTCGCACTGGGATTAGTTGGCAACAGCACAGAAAGTCACGCTGTTATTGATTGGGATTCTCGAACAATAGAACTGTGGGAGAATTTAATTTACTGAAATTGAATAAAAATAAAGTTTTTCAAAGCTTTACAAAAACTGATAAAAAGAGATGTGAGTATATCTGCTACAATAAAAGAAGATACACTACCTGAGGGTAAGTCAGAGTATTGTTGGACAAAGGATTACATCCATGTCTTTGGTTAAACATTGGCATGAAGTTACAGAGAAGGACAAGAGCTTTTGTAGAACTGAATTCAGCTTTGATCGATATCCAATTCCATAACAGCTCCAATCCCTCCAAAACCATTTTCAAAGTAATGAAGGATCTTTTAGCAAAACGAGCCTGTGCTCCGACGACTGGCTCCTCCACTCATTGTGAGGCTCTCGCTGTGTTTTTTCTGGAAAAGGTCCAAAACATCTACAAGACCTTTCCCTACACTGGCCCTCCTGTTGAGTCCCCAATCAACATCTATGGAGATGCCACTTTGCACGTGCTGCCCCCGTTGTCTTCTGAGGGGTTTGACCTCTTGGCTCAGCAGGTTAAGTCGGGGTCCCCCGCTGATCCGCTCAGACCGACTCTTTTTAGAGATCAGTCGTTTGTGGGCCGGGCCGTTGGTACACTCCTTGATTAACATCTCATTGGAGTCGGGCACGGTACCCGGTAGCTGGAAGCGGGCGGTGGTCTCTCCCATTTTGAAGAAGCCTTCGCTGGATCCAGAGAAACCCGAAAACTATCAACCCATCTCCCGGCTCCCGTGGCCGACCAAAGTGTTGGAGGCCCATGTCAGCAAAGTTCTATCGGCCCACCTCATCCAGGCTAACATCTTGGATCCCACCCAGAACGGGTTCCGTGCTGGCCACAGCACGGAGACCGCCCTTCTCTCCATGGCTGAACATCTTCGCACAGTGATGGATGCGGGGCAGACAGCGGCGCTCGTGTTATTAAATCTGACCGCCGCATTCGGTACTGTCTCGGATCCTATCCTGTTGCATCGCCTGGAGGAGATTGGGCTGGGTGGCCCTGCCCTCCAGTGGTTCCGGTCTTTCCTAGACGATCGTTTTTTTAGCGTTGCCAGCCCACCGTTCCAGTCCCAATTCCATCCTTTGAAACAGGGGGTTCCGCAAGGCTCCTCGCTGAGTCCCACGTTGTTCAACCTATACGTGAGACCACTGGCTGAGGTCGTCAAGCAATGGGGCATGACCATGGTCTCATATGCTGACGACACTCAGCTAGCGGTTACGATCAGCGGGGATGCGGACCGGGAAGCCCCCAGGTTTCAGAGTGGACTTAGAGCGGTGGCGAGCTGGATGAAGAACAACTGTCTCCAGCTCAACGCTAAGAAAACGGAGATCATGATCGTCGGTAGGAGGTCGGATCTTTGGGTGGACAGGTGGTGGCCTACGGAGCTGGCACCGGCCCCCATTCCGGTCACAGAACTAAAGAACCTGGGAGTATGGATGGATCCTGCCCTTAGTTTCGTGGGTCATACGAAGAGAACTGCGGCCTGCTGCTTTGGCATACTACGGTCACCGCGTCCCGTTCTGAAGTTTTTTGACCATCGTACCAGGCAGCTGATAGTCCAGGCTACAGTGTTATCTCGCCTGGACTATGCCAGCTCGCTCCTGGTAGGGATCAACTCAGCGGAGGTTACCCGCCTACAACGCGTCCAGAACGCCGCGGCGAGAGCCATTGTTGGCTTACCGCGTACCTGTTCCATCTCCGGCACATTGAGATCACTGCATTGGCTGCCTATCAGGGCAAGAATTCAGTTCAAAGTGCTGTGTCTGGCGTTCAAAATTTTGAGGGGTGTGGGCCCTCAAATTCTTGCAGACCTTTTGTCCTGGTATGTGCCTACCCGGTCCTTGAGATCGTTGGGTCAAGCACTCACAGTGATCCCCCGATACAGGCTGTGTCGGGTGGGTGGTCGATCTTTCCGGGTCAGAGCGGCCGAGCTCTGGAACTCCCTTCCAGTAGAGATGCGGTTGTTAGATAATCTTTTAGCTTTTCGCAAAGTTTTAAAAACTTTGCTGTTTTAATTAAATTGCCACTATCTTTTCATCTGTTGTGTTTCCTGTAGGTGTTGCATATTACCTGCCATGCGCCAGGACGCCCCTTAGCTGGGGCAGCTGTGCGCACTACAAATGTATGTAACATAACATAACATAACAAGTGAAACTGAAGGGCTTTCAGTGGTTGCTTTGTGCCAAGCTTTCTTTTCCATTCCTTTGCAAGAGGTTAGTCAATACCTTTTCGCTTTCTGTTTAGGTAATTGTGTCTTGGCATGGTGCCGAGTCCTACAGATACTCAAGAAAAATCTCAAGTCTCTGGTGATGCCAAATCACTCAGTTTGAATGCAGTATTGACAACCTACTGGTGGCATCAAATACAAAGGAAGCTTGCAAGTCTGATACCATTGCTTTTCTGAATCATCTGGCCGAAAATGGATATAAAGTGTCCCTGTAAAAGATACCATTTTACCAAACTAAAGTACCGTACTTAAAACACCACATTGAAAAAGGAGCAAGGAAAGAGTCACAAGAGAAGAACTCAGTGATTCCAAATATGAGACCGCCGACTACACAGAAAGAGGTCACATGTTCTTAGGAATTGTGGGCTATTGTTGACAATGGATTCCAAATTTCTAATTGACAGCATAACCTCTCCAGAGGTTGACACACAAAGAGGTGTCTGATCAGGTACCCTTGGATTACCGTTGTATGAAAGCCTTCATTGGAGTTGCGAGCACGCCTTTGTAGGGCACCAGCTTTGGAAATGCCGGATTACAATAAGTGCTTTGTATTATTTTGTAGTGCGAGAGAAGGCTGAGCTCTTTCAGTAAGGACACAGAGGCACGCAGTAATCTCATACCAGTCACATCATTTTCTGTGACTCTTTATCCAGTAACAGCCGTGTTGCCTGGATGTTTTAATGAGGTTGCATCTGCGAGTCTTGAGCAGTGTGAAAATATAGTCATAGGACATCCACTGATTGTGATCGTGCCTCACTCAGTGGAAATACTGTTGACCCGTACTCAGACAGAGTATTTAACCAATAGTTGTTTGACTTAATATGAGCAGATACTTCTTGGTGCATAGAATATTACACTTAAAAGAAGCACAATATTGAACCCGGCCACTCTGTTGTCACTGCCTGGACATGCTACTGTGACTGATGAAGTTGAACAAGATTGCCTGGCTGTGACTGAATTATGTATTAAGCCCCGACCTGATATAATGGATGAGCCATTGCCTGAATCTGATCATGTGTTTGTCGATGGTTCTTGCTTGCGAGGCAATGATGTAAAGATCGAGAGTGTCAACTAGTGTTGGTACCGAAGGGTCTCAGCCAGTTAAGTTACCTTAACAAAAGGATTAGTGCCCCAGGAAAGCGAGTTGTACCCAGAGACAGTTTGTCCAGGAAAGGTGAGGTACTAAGACATTGCCTAACAGAAGGAGTGAGAGTACCATAGACCATTCCAGAAAGCTCTGAATAGTCGGACCAGAGTCACATTGATGATGAGAGAACAACTGACTGTAAGGATCTGGCTGCAAATGAATGGAAGCAGGAGTTTATTGCAGTTTGCTCTAATGGTACGAGTCCACCTGAATCTTCTTGAAACAAAGCTTGTTGTGGATTTGAATTTCTACCTTGGTGTGCGGCCTGAAGGATTGACACAATTTATCCACCGTATTCTCATCAACAAAGCTGATCTGGGCACTTCCCATTTTGATTAGAACTATTACACTGCGCTTTGGTATTTCTGTGCCCATCTTACGGGATTGCTCAAAGCACTCGCTGCTATATTTTACAATTCATTTTTTTTTTACAGTCTGAACTGTGAGAAGCCATAAAGTCCAACGCTGAAATCTCCCTTAGATGGAAACGTGTGTATGCAGGAATTATTCGGTATTATTCAGATTAGTTTCATTGCTTATTCTTTTAAATTTGCGGCAATATGTATCTGTTGAAAATCCTAAGCTTGCCAATTCTTTCACAACTGCTAAAACTAATGGTACTGATTTTACTGTTTTGAATGACAACACTTTACATCTTAATTTCTCTAATTCTAAACCTTCACTCACTGTTTATACTAAATTGCTAAAGGAGTACTTGGAAATAATGGATGCTAGTGATTGTTACATATGTATGCAATTACCTGCATCAGTTGCTGAAGGTGTGACCTACCATATCTTTTCATTAACATATGGAGTTTCTTGCAGCATGTTAACTAGTATGTTTGATGATACGGATTGCTTACATTATGCAAATCAAGACTTGATCTCTTCTGAACTTCCTGTACTAAAATGTTTAAACCCACGTCCTGAAGCTTCGTTTGAGTTGATCTCAAAAGATAGCCTACAGTTTCAGTCAAGTCTAGTTTATTTGCATAGTTAGTTAAAACCATTGCATACCAATGAAAAACATTCTATACATAAAAACAACTCTAAAACCTTTTATGCTGACCTCTGCTAAGGATTTCTGCTATTAAACAGTGCACCCCAGCGTTTTGCAATTTGTCCAGCAATTAAAATACACTTGTGAATAAAGTGCAAATAGCAAAAGAACAAATCCATTGTTTGTCCAGTATTGCACCTGTGCTTACTCAATACGTAGGAAAATGTGCAAGTGCCATTAGTAAACCTGTGGTCTAACCGGTTGTCAGGCCTTGATGATTCGTTTCCCCCCATAGCAGCAGATCATTAGTGCCTTTCCGTACTCAGATTACAAGTTTAAGTGCAAGTGCAAACCTAGAGTCTAGGATCATCAGGGAGTAAGTGATTGGCTCAAATCGCGAATAAAGTGTGAATACCTTGTATACTTTGATTAACTTGTATGTGAGCTGTCCTTACTGCTTCATTTGCTCCCTAACAGCAGATTGTGAAGTGCAGATTGTCTGAGCAGTTTAATGTCCAGAAGAGTCAACAAGACTTGCTCGTTATCTGACAAAAATGCTTATAAATTTATGTGAACCTGTGATGTTGAAGATCGCCAACTTTTATTGATTAGGAGCTCCTCAGAGTTGCCTGGCCCTAGAAGTTTGTTCTAGGAGAATCCTCCTATCCTAATTGCACCAGACCTTGCTCGTTCACTTGGCCAATTCTTTGAAAAGCAGCTTTAGACATTTAACCCCCTTGCAGGCTAGGGGAATCAAAGTGCCACTTAACCAAGTAATTACCGTTTGCCGACAAGAACGAATTTTCAAGTTTATAAATATTGGTTTCAGGTGTTTTTCCTTTGACCCAGGGCACTGTATATGAAAAAAATATATATATGTAGAAGCAACTCTTGCTTGTATCCGCAAAAAAACTGACAGATTTGATAATGTGAATGATTTTTCCAGGTGGTAAAAAGATCTTTTGCCTCTATGATGCCAGAATGAAGTACAATTAACTGATGCTTTAGGGCATGGGGAAACTGAGCTGAGAGATACTCCTGAGGTTGAAAGTTGTTATATGAGTTGACCACTGCCCAGACGTGTCGTCTTCATACAAGATCATTGTTTATTAAGTGACAAGATCAGAGTGGAGGCACTGGTTGCTCAATCAAATGCAGATTTTTCCAGGCTTCTTGAATGCCTAAAACCCTTAATGGTCTGGTTTAGGTGGTTTCTGCAGGAGCCTTATAAGGTACTGTGTTGTTGCTCCCAGATTTCCAGCCAACATAAGTTGTTGATGGAGACCCTCTCGGAAGTGCGCAGTTTCTAGCACTGTTTGATGTAAGCACTCTTGCATTGAAATAATTGATTTCTCAAGCCTAACTCTAGGCATACCTGGGCCAGTGAGACGGATTTTGGAATGTAAAACATGGTTTTATATACTTTTGTTTGTATCTTATTAAGATTGTCTATTTCACGTCCCCGCATGATTTCTGTGCCATAGGTCACGTTGGCATTAATTGAATGAACATTACAGAGACTAGATAGCTAAATGACAGACAAGGCAGTTTCTTCTTTAATAGTTTGAACCCAGAGGTTAACGACTGTGCTTTGGCCTGAATAGCAGCGAGATGTTTAAAAGCCATTTGATGTACCACTTTGAATCATAGATATTTATAGGAGGCTGTCACCTCAAAAAATGTTCCTTCTAAAAACCAGGAGTATGACTTAAATTTGATATCAACCAGCCAAACTAATTTAGTTTTATTCAAGATTAGCTCCAGCCTTTGCTCGTCCATATAACGTTTTGGGACATTTATGCTGCATTGCAGGCCTATTGGTGTTGGACACAATAGCACAATATCGCCCACATATTGGAGGCATACTAGTAAATTGATAAAGGCGTTAAACTGGGGTGAGTTTTTGCACCCCTTCTTTTTATCGTATATATATTAATGACTTACATGACTCACTAGTAAAACTCACCCATGATGACCCGAGAATAAATGGTAATATACTCCCCGCCTTATTGTATGCTGATGATGCGGATTTAATGGCACGTACCCCAAACGCCCTACGCATTTTAGGATTAAGTTTTGTAAATTTTATGGCCTTTTTTAGATTTAAGGACTAATTTTAAAAAATCGTTTTTAATGGCTTGTGGTCCGAAAAAGCGCCCTATTAATAAAATCACTGTTAATTCGGATACTTTACAAAGCACTTGCACTTTCTTATCTTGGGTTAGTTTACGCTACAAATGGCTCCTGGTCCAATCACGTGGCACACAGCAGAAGCAAGCTGTCACAAAGTATTAACACAATTCTGGGATTTGCTAATTGCAACCCAGCATTGTTCTGGGTTGCAATTTGGAAAAACAGTGCGGCAACTCTCACCAGAGATATAATAAAATGACTGCCTTAGATGTGAGAGGGGGTGGGGGACATACCATGGCTCGCCGCCGTAAAAGACAGCCTGAAGAACGTGAACCACCTGTTCATCTTTTTAAACCCAATTCAATCCGAGTCAACAAACAAAATGGTGATACAATAGGCACTGTATAAAAAGAATAGAGATTAAAGATACCAGAGAGAGATCAAGAAAACCTCAGTTGTAAGGTATATGTCCATAGAGGACTGTTCTCACTTGCCTCCCGGATACCTTTTAAAACCTATAGGACACTGGGAAAGAGGGATGCTATTTCGCTTACGGGCAGGCACTATGAAATATTTACTACGCTTTCCTCTGGGCAATAATATCGATCTTGATGCATTGCCCTGCCATTGCAACACACACAGTAACCAAACAATGTTGCACTTGTTAGTCTCTTGTAATTTTTATTCTAAATTCACAAAAGGATTTTTGATACCTTTCTTTAAAAAAACGCGCCATTTCCGACTTCAGGGCAACCTAAAGGGAAGTGCTTTAACTGGTGGAAGCCGAATTAATTTTTTCAGGTTGGATCTTTCCTAAAGTCAGCCGTACTATCACGCAGAACTATGTGTGCCCAATGATGGTCGTTAGAACTGTATATTATTGTATTGTTGTTAAACGCACCCTATCGATTTTTAACACACGATATATCCTGTTAACCGTGGCCCATTTTAGTCAGTTATAAATGTGTTGTACCTTTTTGCTTGGATTATGTTGCTATGTATGAATTGTTTTTTATTGTGCTCTATGGATATTCTATATTCGAATTAAGATATTTTGAATTGAAAAATATTGTCCACATATTGGAGGCATACTAGTTTCTCTGAAGCCAAGATTGGCGGGTGGCGGTTATCTTGTGGGAGGGCGCCTACAATGTTTGCAAGATATAAGTTAAACCAACTTAGGGACATTCTTTGTGACAATTTTATTTGCAACTCTGCTACCATTTCCACTTTTGACTCGTGCTCAGGTTTTTGTGTGTAGTTTCAAGATTGTCCTCAATAGGCTTCTTGGAAGGCCTCATTCTTCCAGTTTTGACCATAAACGTCCTCAAGGAACGCTATCAAAAGCATACTTTAGGTCTACCAAACATAAGAATAGTCATGATTTCCTATCTTTGGCCTTCTCTGCTAAGAGAGTTTGCGCCGTTAGATTCATTCGTGTCCCAATGCCTGCTCTGAATCCTATATGTATTCATGTTATAAGCTTTGACGTTGATTAAAGCGATAGGCCTATAGTTGGATGGTAAGGCGGGGTTGATGCTCTTCTAGATGGATTGAAAGAGGTTGGCTTTCCATAAATCTAGAAATCGGATAGCGTGATAAAGAGAATTAACAAGCATTTGCAATGCAATAGGTCTCGCAGCATTAAAGTTTGAGTTACTGGCATTGTAAATGACAATGCTTTGCATTCATTTTTTTTCTTTAATTTGCAATTGGTATATAAACATTGTTTGTGAATGGTTAGCTGTTGCTTATGCTAAGCAAAGTTGGCAGTAATATAGAGTGCTAGTCTTGCCTGTTATAAGCATGCAGATTTAAAGCGCTCTTATACCTGCGGGTAAAGTTTGCGCTATATAAAAGTGAAAACTGATAAATAAATAAAACAAGCAGAAGCAGATTTGTTACTGTTTCTGCATCACTCTGTACATTTACCAAATTAAGTCTGCTTAAAGAAGCCATATGGTCGAATTTAGAAGGAAAGTACAATTTTTTTCTCCACGTCAAAGTTGTGTTTTTCATTTACGAGGACCTCAAGAAGCAACAAAACTGCTATGTATCTGAGGCAGCGATTCACTGAATGCCTGTTTTTAAGCAGACAGTATTTCTTTTCACATTGCATGTATTTTTAGCACCTTACATACACAACGGGTAGCAAGAAATAAAGGAAAAAAAATGCATTCGAGTCTGGGAAGAGTTGTAACGCTGTATGAAGGGATGGGGCAATTAAAAGAAATGCCTGCCCCTGTGTACCATTACAGTGAAACTGCACCCTAGGCCCGACCCTTTCCATTAAATAGTTGCATGTGAGAAGGCACATCAGAGCTGTGACACTGCATTACCCACGACAGAGAAATGTGAAGTCAGCGTAAGAGACGGGGCTTTGGTCTTGGAAAAGCGCTGAGCGGGGAAAGTTTTGTTTGATGCAGGAAAGGAGGCTCCTTTGAAGCTGTGGTGTGTCCGTTCGTGAAGGAGAAAGTGGCGACAGCCTCCCCCTCCTCACCTTTGGATAGAATGCCACGTCTGGTTGTGATAAGCAGCGGCTACCCCACGTGGCTAAGACTGTCCCCATTGACAAAGCCAATAGTTCTGACTTGATGTAGGTATTATATTACTTGTTTTATCATATACCTGGATGCAATGACAGAAAGAGCAAAATACAAGTCGGCCGGCACACTATGCTAAGCACAGATTTTTAGCTTACGTGTTTTTGAGCCACGCCCTTTATTACACTGCCCACGCCCCTTTGAGAGACACCCCTCCCCCAGTTTTTTCATCCCTTTTAAAGCCCTGCCGTGATGGACCTACTTTGTGTATGCAATGAAAGTTTCCACCACTGCAGTCATTACTGTACTTGCTCTGTGTAAGTAAATCGGACATGCCGATGTTTGTGGTTGCAACAGTGATTTGCATGAAAGAGCACGCGGGAGGCAGATGTGAAGAAAAATAACAGTTTCTGTCCACTTTTTCACGCCTCAGGCCAAGTACTGGTTGTGTTACTGCACGGAGGCTTTGTTTATATGTAAATAGTGATGCCCTTTTGTCATCGGGTACATCAAAGAATAAATGGCGGGTGTTCATAAGGTAATGCCTAAAAGCAGTGCGGCTTTAGCACGTGGGAGCTGGGCCCATGCCCGGGACACACAACTATGGCGGGGAGCAGGAGCCAGCTGGTTTCCTGCAAAACGTATGGAAGGGCCTGGTTTAATAGCACAATGCGTGAGGTAGGCGGGGACAGCTGGCTTAATGGCACGCCTTGCTTAACTACACCAGAGGGGGCGCTATGTGAGAGTTTGGGGAGCACCTTTTTTATTGTACCAAGGGGGGTGCACGTTGTTTCTGCCATGGCAAGGGTACTGTTAGAGGTAAGGGGTGCCACGTGTTTACCGATATATGCGCAGCACTATGCATGAGGTAAGGGCAGAGCTAGGTGATAGTGAGGTAGTGTGCAGGAGGTGAAGACGTAACTTGTTTTGAGGCACTGTGCAGTGCAAGAGATAGGCGGCGATTGAGGGGCACAGTGCAAGAAATCCACTAGGGGTTGAGGGATCCCTACGTAGAGTGAGAAGCGGTGGGCGGGGTAAGGACACCGAGGCCAAAAACAACGAGCGGGTAGAAAGCTACAACTTAAAAAGCGCTCGTGAAAACTCCTCGGAATAAAAGAAGCAGCAAACGCAGAAAACAACGCGCGGGTAGAAAGCTACAATTTTAAACAAGCCTTACCCCTTCCCCAGCCCTTCCGCCGCCTCGGTTGCTGCTCGTCGTTGAGTACAAACGAAACAGAAACCTACAAGGCGCGCGTCGTAAGATGTCTAAGGTACAAGCTCAAGCGAGCGACCCAATCCCAAGGCGCACGTCGGAATCTGCCTCTGCCATGCTTCTCAATGCTGTGTGTGGCCATCTCTTGTCCCTCTGCAGACTCCCCCTGCTCCCCGCTGCCCTTCCCACGCACGCCGACTAAAACCGAAACCTAAAGCATTCCAAAGTCAGTCACGTGAACTGTTCACGAGGCGCGCGTCTTGATCCGATTCTTTCTGCCATGCTGTCTATGGCAGAAGCTCACGCGTGCGACCTAATCCCATTGCAAAATGCTACGCGTGGCCATCTCTTGTCTCCACTTGTTGTCGCCTGAGCCGACTACTATAGTTCTCGCGGCGAGAACGCGCTTTCGCCAGGGCGAGACCTAAAAAGCGGTGCAAAGTAATGGACCTACTTTAAATAATGTGTTGGGGATTCCATTCGGGCCTACTGCGTCTTCTGGTATGAATTTCTTTAAAATCATCATGTTCTGGATCTACTACTGAAGTCTCAGCATCATGAAGATTTATCGAAACCTTATGCTTGTTAAGATTTACTTGGTCGCCATTAATTGCGGTGATAGGACATTCTTTTGTTTCGGCTTTAGCAAGCGCACTTTCCCTAGTGCTGTCTGTCTCTGCATACATGGCACGAATATAAGCTGCCCATAAAACTGCATCAATCCCTCTGTAGTGCTGTCTGGCCTTTTCAGATGACAAGCCATTCACCAGCTGCCAGAATATATATATTTTTTTTACTGTTCAGCTGTTTACTGGATAGAAGAAACTTGTTCCACAGATCCTCATGGTAGCTTCTTACTTATCTCCAACAGTTGTTCTTGTATTGCGTTCTTAAATTTCATAGTATGGTTTCATCCTGCCTCTTCCCTTGGTTTAACTCATTTGCCACTTCTCATTTCTCTTATAATTTTAGATTTTGTAGCTCTCTGTTGTATCAGACTTGCCTTCATAAACCTCACATTTTTGTTGGCTCTGTTTACACTTCTTATGAGTGGTTGTTTTTTAAATGCTAATTTTGTCATCAGTGTATCATTTAAGATTACCCATGCCTTTACTCACTCACCCACTTCTATTTTTGCTTTTTCCTGCCTTTCCGATTCTATTTTTACGACCTCAATGGTTCCAGCACAGAGGTAAACCTATGCCATCAGCTTCACTTTCTCCAGGAGATGCCATTTTAAACATTTTCAATGATAGGTTACTGTGGCAGAGATTATATTGTCTGATGGACACAGCTGGTCTGTCTTACACACTATCCGGATAGATTGAGGGAAATGGTCACTATGTGGGGGAGTATTTTAAATTGACACACCTGTGGCAAGGCTGCTTCGCTATTCAATGTATGATCTATTGTAGAGTTTTTTCTACCACTATGTGATTGATGCGGGTGAGTCCTCTTTTGTATTTCAGTTCAGGAACCTTAGCCAAAGTTTTTCCAGCTAGTTTCTGAATTTGATACAGCTGTTGTGAATGCCCCTTTTTGTACTGACATTTATACTGAAATCAACAGAGATGAAATATGTGGATTATAACAATACAAATATTGTACCTCTTTTAAAATAGGCTACTAATGCCACGCATATTTGAAGCTCTGAACACAAAAAGTCTTGAGAGAGAAAAAAAACTACTGACAAACGTCCTCAATATCTTTTGGTAAGATGAGGTCCAGGACTCATTATTTTAATCATGAGTGAAGCTTAGACTGAATACAGAATATGGAAATGATTCCCCCTTTCTTTATCGGTATTTTAATTCTCCCTTCAAATCCAAAAGATATCATATGTCTTATACATTGTGGGACTATACCATTCCTTTGCGTGTTTTAGAATCTCTTCTTCACTTTTCTTCTGTGATTTATAGAGGCTCAATTGTAAATCCTTTCAGTAGGGCAATCAAGTTTAAGGACCAAGTGGTGTGTACACCATGTTGTTGTAATTATGATGTATCACAAACCTGTGTTTTAATTGTAAATAGTTTTGTATAATAGGTGTATTTTTGTATATTTGTTTGTTGTAGCCCTGAAGAAGTCCTTCGGACGAAACGCATTGGCTACGTTTTGCATGGAGATTTTGAATAAAAACAAGAAAGAAAACTTTAAGTCCTACTGATTTGATTCTTTGATGATTGTTAGACTACCACTGTCACTGTGTATTACGTGGGGTGTTGAACCATTGTGTTGTATTGCATAAGCGTTTTGGGTATCGCCCTTGGGAGTCTAGGGGTATATGACTTCAGGTTCCTGGCACCCACAACAAATAACTGGACCGTAAAAAATTGGATAAAGTGCAGTCATTCTTGCCTTATACCCCTGTTCTAGTGTCTTTTACTTAAAGATTAAATGTTGAAGTTAAAAATGTTAAGATGTTTTTCATCTCAGGCTGCATTATTTTAAAGGTTTGTGTAATGGAATTGATAGGTTTCTCAAATGCGGATTTTTTTTGTTCCTGGTTCAGGAGACATTCCTTATGATAACAAAGACAACTCCTTGTGTGGGAATGGTAGGCAGCTGATTTTTTCCCTATATCCATAAAATATAACAAGATAAACAAGCTCTTCATCAATTTACCTGCGAGGATGGAAGGACATTTGTTTCTCATGACTTCTGTGGGAAATTATGCTGGAGTAACAATTTGTAGCTGGAATGACGGAAGAACAATCAGACCATTCTGGACTGGACATTGATGTCTCAAGGACATATATGAACTATTTAACCATGATGCACAGGAGGAGTACCACACTGCTGCATTCACATTTTTATGCCCTTTTTGTGCCTTTTGAGGAGAACTTACGTTTAAGCTCAGGCTGTCCTATGACATTTTTCTTTGGCTCCAACGTGCCCACTGAACAATTTCTGTTATGCCTGTTGCTTTTTTGCCCTTGCTGATGAACTTGCCTGTCAGAAGATTTGGAGCAGTTTGGTGAAATATCAGACTTGAACTTTCCTGATTTATGCTCCATTCCCCATTGCCCCTTACCCATGGACTTTGCCCCCGGTGTACTTGAACTTGATCTCTTTGCCAATGTCTAGACAACCCTCGAGAACCAACTGCCTGCTTTGTTGGTGGTAGAGGTTTTATTGCTAACCGAAAAACCATCCTCTTATGGATTCTTTATTTAGGAATAGATTACATTAACTAGATGTGCGATTTTATATTTTGAACTGTTAGGTTTATGACTGAACTTCTTAATATGTTACTTATATGGATTGATTTTCGATCTTTAATACAATAACAAAATTCTCTAAATTTGTCTGAGTTTTACCATAGCTCATGTTATTTTACAAAAGCTGTGCTAAATTATAAATGTATAATCGGGACGGTCATAGATTATTTTCAAAGCATCAGTTTTTTTTGCTCTTTTTCTGTGTAGCCATGGCAGAGCTTTTAGTTTAGTTTGCATGATTCCGGTTGGACTAAACGTCTTCAGGAGGTTTGGTCTATCAATTGCCATACTTTATTTCTATAGCATGGTCTTGAGGGATTTACCTAAACCAGATTACCAATTTGAGAATTGTCTACCAGTTAATGGCTCACATTGGTTAGCGAAGAGTTGGAACTCCTATACCTCCCCCCTCACTACACCTCAGTGGCGATGGTCCTCCGATGGATCTTTCTCTGTTGCAGTATTAAACACGAGTAAAATCTAACCTAATGGACCCATTAGGAGTGTTGAGGTTAAAGTCATGAGTAAAAGCTTCAAGGACTACCAAACTACATATACAAATTAAGCACACAAAAGAAGTGACCAGCCATGATTTAGTATGCTTTCTCACTTACATTAGTATTTTTTCTCATTCGCAGTAATAGTCTATACCATTTAAATTGACCAAATGAGTCATAAAATCTACATAAGATTGGTGACAGTTGAACTAATGAAGATTGTTTTCTCGTTTCTTGTTTACAGGCATTACTAAACGGTCAGTCATTCTGTTGAAGCATGACTTCGCTCTGTTAATAAAAAAATGTCACTCCTCTAAAAACATTCTTATAGATGTAAAGTGAAGAGACAAACTATTGTCTAAGTTCAAACGGTACCTGTACTCCTATTTTGTCATTCTTGGTTTCAAGGTAGGCTCCCAAGTAACCTCTGAGTACATAATTCAAGTGCCAGCCACAGTTCAGGCTCTCTGTACCTACATTCCTTTCTCATTCCGACCACCAATTGTTCCTTCTTGCTATGGGTAGAAAATTAACCATCCTGGTTACAAGATGTCTTTGCTTTCCATCTGACCAGTTTCTCTTGATGTCCGTCCTTAAAAATTCTAGGACTGGAGTTACTTGTTCTTTCCAGCACATAACAATGCTTGTAGATTCTGTAGATGTTCCTCCTGGATCTCCTTTGGGTGTTCATGACGTCCATGGCTTCCTTAGGAAGGTTTCACAGTTCCACTCCATAGGGAAGGATGCTTCCCACCGCTGACTTGAAAGTACCGTTGACTGAGGAGGTGGTCTTGAAGCCAGGTTTGTTCATGAATCACTGCAGGCCCTCTATTGCCGCCTCAACTTTCTTAACAGCTTTCCCAACTTGATTGGTATGGCGATTAAATTCACTGACAACCTTCACCTCTCCCAAGTTTGAGCTAATGGAATGGAAAAACAGTACCTCCATCCTTCAGTAGAGACACAAATATCGGCTGACGGACCAACTGCCACAATGTAGTA
Organism: Lissotriton vulgaris; assembly: GCF_964263255.1. NCBI lineage: Eukaryota > Metazoa > Chordata > Amphibia > Caudata > Salamandridae > Lissotriton > Lissotriton vulgaris. The sequence goes on from NC_141698.1 coordinate 859,819,310, forward strand.
CTTCTAGGGCTGTCGAGCTACACCCGGTAAACCCTTCCCTTCATTTTTCGCTATTATAGAAGGGACAACAAACAGGGTTGGTCAGTATCGATTTTCTATATAACATTACGCCCACTTTGATGGTCTAGTGTTTTTATATTTTTAAATTGTACCAGAATATTGTACCACATTATAGTTAGTTGGAACCTGTACCTCTTTAGGTTTTCATATATGCCATGTTACAGTTTTATGTGAAGCACTCCTTGTGGCCAGCTCCCGGCTACACAAATAGGTTAAATATTTTTTTGCTATCATGATCGAGGAGGTTTGTTTTGTTTTCATACCCACAAATTAATTTAAATGAATAGCCTACCAGGGTTCTGGTTTGTATTTTTTTTTTTTTTACAGGAAAAGGTCAAATTGGGACACCAGTAGCTGCAGGATATGTGGAGGAAAAATGTTTATGTATTTATTTAGTTGTCACTTGCAGCATCAGTTTGTGTGCAGCCCAACTCAAAGGGGTGACATCTGTGCCTTTAAAAAATGAATCTGTACTCTTTTTATTTCGATTTGCGCTGGTGTAGAATATGAGTCAGTGGCTAGATCTTAATTGTGGAAATCATTTCTGCTCAACCAGTGTAGCAACCTGTGTGACGATACTTGCTTATGTCCTGTATCTGCTTCATTCAGAAGCTCTTAGACGCAGTTATTCGCCTTATTGACCACTGTGTAAAACTTGGCCTTTGCTTCAATTTTTCAGCTGTTGAATTTTTCAACACATGATTTTAGATGTTTGGAGACTGCACTGCTTACCAAGTTAGTTTGCTGTTTACGTGATATAATATGTACTTGGACAGTGTGATTCAGCTGAAAAAAACACCACCCTGGCTGAAATTTAATTGTACTGCAACATAAATGTATAATGTAAATTCTGCAACTGCATAGTGTGCTGTGGCAGTTTATTTTTAATACACATTCCTGCATCCCAATTATTGTAGACCCACTGACATATAACTACCTGTGTGCAAACACACCACACACATGCATAATACCGTTGTAATGCAAGCGCCTCGAGTTTGAGATGCGCTACTGCAATAAAATGTTCTCTGTGTAAAAGCGACTGGCAGCTCTTTGTAGCAGATTCGTGCTTTATAAAATACCTAGGATAAATGCTTCATTATGCTGTGGTACGTATACACCATGCTGCTAGTTTCAGGTTGTGTTCTGAGCTGTATGTTGAGTCAGGTTATGTACTAGGTAGTGGTTTGTTCTGCTGTAAGTGCAGCCAGGGTGAAGGGGCTGCCTGCTCTAGAAGGTTCTAGTTGGTTAATGTGCAGAAGCACAGTCTGGAATGATTAAATGGACTTGGGGGGTGGTGGGAGGGGACTTCTGAACCCTCTGTGGCATGGGTTCTTCAAGCTGAAGGTAGACTCTGGAAACGGCCTTTCAGAATAAGAAGTGAAGGATTCTAGGTGCAGCACTGAATCTGAATATGTAAGTTAGTCTAGAACCACAGTGAATCTGGTTCACTGGCCCTGCAAGCTGGCCATCCAGAACCTAGTCAAGGTACTGCAGCAGTGTAATGTTCTGGGTAGTGAGTGGATTGGTCTAGAACATTGCACTGAAGCCGAACATGTTCAAGTTGTACAATTCCATCATGTGTCCTTGCCCAATAAGTCAACCTTTCCAGAACTGTGCAGTTTAATGCTGCATATTTGAGCTCTTGGGCACAATGCTGTGTACTGGCCTATTAAGTAAACCCTTTTAGAAGTATGCAGTGCATCAATCCCTATAGAACGTGCAGCGAAATATTGGAGCTCTTGATCCCAATGTGCTGTGGCACAGTAAATCCAGTGGTTCAGAATGTTCCAGTTTTATCAGAGGCTCCGCTTTACCTCCCTGCCCTGAAGTGAACTGTGAGTGAACTGCACATGTGGCTGCAAATTATATTGCAGCACCGGGGCAGGGCACAAATGACAAATCCTTTTCTTTTTATACTAAAAGTATAGCTTACATTGACAGGAATCTTCCGCTTGTACTGCACAGCAGTTGTACTTTATGGCACTCATGTTATCATCCCAGGATGGATGAATGTTTGTTTGATGCTGAGAATCTGACATGTGGTGTACCGTTTGCACAGGTGCATTCTAGCAGAGGACAGATTTACCACCTGAACTATCCCACCAGCTTCAGTTAGGCAGAGAAGAGGCCTGAAAAGCAGGAATTGTGACGAGAAAGCAGAGATGGGAACTGTCCCCTGTGAGGTATGGAGGACACAGAGTGCCTGTGTTGAAGCATTTATTAATTCTGCTTGTGAAACTGCTATTTCGCCGAGCTGTGGGCTTCTTGACAACCACTTTTTAGGTTGAGCCTACCAAACAGCCCAAGGTTTCTGGTTGCAAAAAAATCGATTGTAGGTTTAGAGGGATTTGAAACCACCCATTGATTACCATTGGTTGGCTCCAAAGTCACTCACTGCTTGCTTCTTTTTCAATGGCTTGATGGGTTTTCCCTCCCCAGGAGCTTAGACTCTTTAAAGTCTTTTTGATTGGATGACTTCTATCCATCCACTGCCCACACTTAAGTAACTTTTTCTATCATTCAGCACTCCACCAGAGTGCATGTGTTTGCCACCTCCCTCTTCCTCTTGTGCTGCTTCACCCATCACATAACCCGTGCTGTGCTTCTCCCCACAACTCCCAACCTGTCTGCAAAAGAACAGGAAGAGCCATATTTTTGATTGGGTGTGGCTGAAGAGCATACTTTAAGGGTGGTTTAATCTCCTGCATTCCACATACTGTGGAAAAGTTACACACAAAGACACAAAGGTTTTCATAGTGTTGGGGCAAGGGTCACCTGCTACACTCAATCAGCTGGAGTCCTGGAGGCCAATAAATCCGCTCCCTGTGCTAGTGCAGAGAGGCAAATGACTGAATCCTGTAGGAAAGTAAATTAGGCATTAGGAAGTGTTACCCTTTACATTCAGAGGATTCCTTTTTTATTTGTTATTCTGTTCAGAGGTTCTTGAGTGAACAAATGTTGATCATAAGAGGTTTGCTTTTCCCCAGTAATTTGGAACGTTTTTTCCTTTTCCTAAACAAAACTTTACAGATAAACTTTGTCAGAGCCAACAGCTTGCCACTTGCGTTATAAAGGTGAGACCCACTGGCTTCGCTAATGCTTGTTTTAAGTGCAAAAGCTTTATTGAAAACAAGAATCTTTCAAGGGTTTACACATCTATAACCTATCAGAAGCTGAGAAACATATTGGAGGTAATACGAATTGCTTGTTATAAGTGGTCATAAACCAAAACCTCCTATATTATTGAAGGTGCATAACTCCTAGGTCATACAACGGTATAAACATCGGGAAAAGAGAAAGTAAAGGGGGAAGAAAGGGGACAGGGAGTTTAAATATAAAATATATTGTAGTCAATAAATTTAGAAAACTTATTTGTAGTAATATGAATAACAGTTGTGTATACAAGGTCAATTCATTTTTTCTAAATAACAAACATATAATTAACCAAAACAGGCAGAGAATGAAGAGCGTCAACCAAGGAGGCATAGGTACTTGCCCTGAAGAACTGCAATTGTGCTTAGATATAGAACTAGACTTATTAAGGAATGCTATATTAGGAGACCATGGCTACAAAACGTGTAATGTTATGGTCTTCTATTACAAAATTCTAGTTCTATATCCAAGCAGAACTGATCAGTTTTGAGCTGTAACATGGCTGTTTTCACATAGTTTTATTTCTATTCCAAAATACAGGTTTAAATCTGGTGCAAGTTCTGGATATGAACTTGCCTGAAAAATTAGAGAGAACCTAGAGCAGTGGCTTTTGTGAAAGAAACCCCCTTAATGCCTACTTTCAAAGACCCAGCCAGTCTCCGCATCGGGAATTAGAGAACTATATTAATCTTGAATTCTGTGTGGAGCATCGATGCAGTATTCCTGCCCAAGCTGGGATAGCCATAATTTGCTTCACAATCTGCTACACTGCAGACTGCTGGGATATAGAGTAAACTTATTTCTGAACAGGTTAGCGCATTTGAAAGGCAAGTAGAGCTAAGGCATAGCCGGGTTTGGGCTGGGACAGATAATAGACTGAGGCACCAAAATTAAACTGGCCCGCATTCGTGAATTGGAAAGCTAAACAAAACAAGCATTGGAATGCAATAGGTCTCACATTACAGAAAGTTTGAGCTACCTGGGTTGCTAATAATAATGCAACACCAATAGCTCAAATTTTGTCATTCAAGAGCTACTGTATTGCAAATTAATCGTGGCACCCGCGCTTTAGCTTTAAACATCCTAAGCTATAGTACGGTTGCCCAGAATGCTTCAAAAGTAAAGAAATCGAAAAAAATAAGTAGCTGTCCATTTCTTTACTTTTGAAGCACTCATGGTACCTGCGCTTTAGCTTAAGATGTTTAAAACTAAAGCGCGGGTGCCATCATTGTAACAAAAGTAAAAAATATTGAAAAAATATTGGCAGTTGAAGGTTTACTTTTCTATTAATTTACTTTTGTTACAATGGCGGCACACACACTTTAGCTTTAAACATCTTAAGCTAAAGCGTGGGTGCCCAGAAGGCTTCAAAAGTAAATAAATAGGAAAAAAGGCCGGGGGGACACGTTCGGCGTTCGTAACTAACAAAGGAAAGGCGCGGCCGCCATTATTCTAGCCGAGGTGTGCTGTGCTAGTTACATAAGAAAAATAAAAAAGCCTTTTGGGAGGGCGAGTCCTGCCAGCAGGCAGGAGAAAGTAATTTGAGAAAATAGTGCTCTGAGGCTGTAATTAAAAAAAAGAACGAGTGACACCACATAACAGGGGGTGTCCTCATGGAAGGTTACAAGAAGAGAAAAAGGCAGTACTAAGGAGGGACTACTATGCCGGTTGACCAATGAAAAGCCACAATTTACAAAGGGCAGGGACATCAGCGAATTAAAAAGATAGAAGAAAAGAGGGCAAAGCTTCATGCCCATATTCTGAATACAGTAGGTCTTGAAGAGACAGCACAAGTGCTTCATATGTGAGATCTAAAAATGGCCCATTTTTGGAAACGGAGTCTGTTTTGGACTTGTGAAGAGATGCTCTGTAAGTGTTTGGTGCAAGATATGGAAGACTGCATGAATTGAGCTTGCTGCAGGCAATGTCCCTGGAAATCAGAATGAACCCTTCAAGCACTTCCTTCAAAAAAGAAGTCCAACTGCTTTGAATGAACAAAACTTTACCCAAATCCCAACGCTTGATTTAGCTATTCACCAATCAGGATCTGCACTTGACACTACGTGCGGAGGGTTTACGCACTCTTGGGTACCTTCCTGATCTAGAACGAGTATTGACAACATTTAGGTTTCCTGTCAGCTAATCACACATGTTTCTAATATATCTTGCTTTCTAGTTGCTGTACCATTTGTAAAGCGCTCTGATACACTTCCAGGGTCTAATTTGTGCTATATAAAACTTGATAAATAAAAATAAATGATTGCCTAATAGCTGGGAAATCAACAATAAAAACTGGACCAGCAAACCATAAAACAGGCCCACAAACAGCCAAAAAAAAAGGTCAATGCACTGACAAGTCACAACTGCCCGTCAAACACAGATTAATTGTCCAATAGGCCAGCCCGACCCTGGGCACAGTTAGTCCTATTTTGTTGCTGGACAAATCCACTGGTCAGCTTTTCACAGAATTCAGTCAACCTCAGGAAACCGTGCCAGTGGAACCCCTCAGAATACATTAGTGTGTCTATTTTATTTGCATTGTCCTTTTTAAAACTAAACCCTTGTGGTTTGCATATTATGGATAATCAGGTTTGTGAGGGCTAATGCTTTTGTATTGTTCTTAGTCCAAATAGCTTACCAGATCAAAGCTCTGGATAAAACTTGGAAGGTTCTACCAAAAAAGTACAAACCTGAACTTAGCCTGGAACAAAGGCGAATGAATCCTCAGAAGTGTGGAGAATTATTAAAGTCTTATTTAGCCTCAGGATATGAATTCTGCCTGTTTTAGGCAGAGGAGACACCAGAAGTGTACGTTTCACCAATTTGTTATTCTTCTATGGACTACCAATGAAAATTAGATGAAGGAAATCCAGTACAGCCAGCAAAAAATATGTACATTTTTCATTTTACGAGACAAATATTGTTTTTAGAAGGCCCTGTGGTTCTGTTCAGGAAAGGAGGCAAGCACTGACCCAAATGCTAGAATTCTCCCTGGTCAAAGGATATCCATCACCTAAATTGTTGGAAAACGTGGAAAATAAAAAAAAGCCCACACAACCTCACAAACACCTTCATCATACCATACTTCTCAACACACCCATAGCACGAATCTCAATTATATTCCAGAGATTGTTCATCTCCTTCCTGGGCTCTTTGTCCCCCTGCTTCTGCCAACCAAGGATTCCAAAAATAAAATGCTCGTGCACAGCAGTGAGTTAAGAATGTCACTGGCAGCCAGAGGTATGTGCAGTCAAAAGCTCTGTTGCTCATACGTTTCTTCTGAAAATACACACTGAAAAAACTGATTGCAAAAACACTTCTAGTACTAATGTCCAACATTTAAATATTATAGAAACATTTCCTAAAAACTGTTTGACCAAATGTAAATCCAGACAAACTGTTCCCATCAGTCTTTGTCTTCGTTTAATTTGGTAAACAGGCTTTAGTTTGGTAGACGGACTCCATACGGAGCGTAGCTGCACGCTGATATTTTGTAGGGAGATCTCCATGTAAGCTGCACATTTTGATTCTATGAATTTCTTTTTTAAACTGATGTTTTTATGATATATATTTTCACACCCTAAACTTTACACACCACCTAGTCCCAACAACACACAAGACAAAAAGGAGGACAAAGATAGAAGGTATTATTGAGGAAACCGAGTCATTTAAATAGTTACTCACAACATTCAAACTTACCCCCGTCACAGACTCATTTAAAGAGTGAAAGGCATTACACATGCAGCACTCTCTCCTGTGGTGCTTGCAGAGATCATGCCGGGTGAACAATGCGGCCAACCCTGCAGAGGACTTTTAAGGTCCTGGAAAGTGATGGAAGCCAAAGGCTCTCATCACATGTATGCGAAAACATAAATTAAGGTGATCAGCAAACTTTAAATACTCTAGACATCATCCAGCAGACAATCAAGGTCTTTAAGACAAATCACACAGAACAAGAGCAGTCATGTGGGATGAAGATCTGACCAACACATCAGTTATACCATCTCTTCATAGCCAGAGAATGCAGGAAAAGAGATATGGATCACCTCTTTACATATTTACCGAAAACCTAGAAAAGATGTGCAAGAACAAAGAATCCTTTTAAAATATTGTGTAACGTTCATAATAAAACAAAGCCCTTCAACTTGCTGGTCCCCCAAACAGAGGTAGCATCAGAAAGAAATACTGCCTTTTAAGCAAGAATCATAAGATCGCTAGGAGTTGAAGGATCTGAAAACTTGCAAAACTAGAGGTACTGGAAGAATTTTCTGTAGGGAGCGACCGGATTCCTTAGGAGCGAATACCCTATAAAACTAAACCTTAATACAAGTGACATTGCAGCTCAATGTAACAAAATTTGGACACCACTATCAGCTTGGCGCAGACCTGTGGGACGGAATTGAATTCATGGGGGAACACAGCACTAAAACTGGACTACCCTAGCAAAAAATAAGTAGGCAACCTTGAAGTTAATTACACACAAGTCCACACTTAACAGTCCTGTCGAGATCTGCCTATGGTCGCCATAGCATTTATTACAGGGGAAGAAGTTGAAATCAAGGATTGCACAGATACTGCTTCTCAAGCCAAATAGAAACAAACTAAGCGGAAATGAAAGTTAGTGTGTTCCAGGTTCAACACCTCCCTAAGAGTGGGCTAGGGGTGAAGGGAGAAAGGGGGAGGCAGATAGGCAAAATCAAGCCTGAACTTGTAACACCCCCCCACCCACCCCCACACACACACACACACACAAACACAAACAGTCCAACAGACCCACTTTGGGGCATTTGCTTTACAATGGGGAAAATGAAGATGGACCTAGCTCACTAAGGGTCCCAAGCTGGAGAGATCTTGTGGCCCCTTCAGATGGGTGGTAGAGAATACACAGATTTAGCGGTTATGATCAGACACTTACACCTGGTGAGTTGTTCATCAGATGAGACCATAAAATATTCCCTTCTAATCAAGTCTTAGAGGTATATCAAACTTGCCTGTGCCTGGTATTACATTTTCACCATAATGATCATGCCTCTAACCAGAGTATCCACACATGATCAGAGCACAGCTCACAAGCACACCCCATGGACCTTCATTTTCCTTTGCTTGAAACAGTCCGCTTTTCTCCTGAGTGGTCAGAGATCTACCGATCTCCATAAATTTGTTGTTGGGCCATGCCTTGATGGCAGAGAAAGGGACTCTTGGTAGACCTTTGTGATTATGGAGAATAAGAATTTGATATTTTTCTAGAGCTGCGTAGGCCCTGGATGCAGACCACTACCCCAAATTAAATACTGCAAATCCTTTAAAGACCTATGAAGAAAACATGCAGTGGTAAAAAAAAAAAAAAAAACATTCTGAGACATGGTGCAATTCCTTTTCATCACTGATGAACTGTGTTTCTGCGAGCTCTCAGTAGTAATACGCCCCCCAGAAGCGTATGTCAAAAAACTCAGTCACTTGGAAAGAATGGATCCCACTCCAATGTTAACCCACAGCACTTGATCCACATTATTATGGATATGATCACCTATCAAGTATTAATGCTATATTTAAAAAGTACTTTATGGCACTGAAACACTAACAGAACAAATAAGAAATGTGCTACAGAACAAAAAACACAAAAGCAGTTGACGGAGCTGTGCAAAGAACTGACAGATTAGCAGAAGGAATGTTTTTAACTTCCTTAAAGACTGTTCTGAATTCTCCTGAACCTGATCAGCGGGTTTTTCACGACCTAGGTTGCAAATACTAAAACTAATATCTTCTAGGTCACTTCTTTTTATTCTGGCAACTGGCAATTGAAGAGCGTATGGTACAACCTGGGGTGTAGGACTAATGGATACCAACTACCTTAGACTCCTCATTTTGTGTGTGAGCGAAAGAGACATTTTAAAGTGTACTCCATAGGAAGCCTATGCAATTCTCAGAGTGTCGAAAAATTATATAGACTTCATGAGCAGGCAGACCCTGAAGCAGAGGTCAGACCCGGGACCAGGGTTCAATTCCCGACGCGGCAGGGTCTTGAGCTCAAATGTCCATGGACTCGATAATTCTCGCTTCGGTGCCTGACCTAATCATGGGTTCACACTCTGCAACTCTGGGCATTAAGCTTGCTTAATCTCCACAACTGCACCCCCCCGCGGCGGGATGCCTGGCTTTCACCTTGGGGATGCCCTTTAGGGGCTATCTCACAGGGAAAAGCCAGGACGGGTTCCCAAGGCAAGCGCGGAGATACCCCTTCGGGGGTCGATTCTGGCGCTATATAAGAAACATAATAATAATCATAATAATTACACGATCGCTCAACTCACCACCTAGACCAGTATCCAGCTTTTACAACAGGTTGGATGAAGAATCAAAGGGCTGAAACCAACCATATGGATTATCTGTATTTCTGCACACACACCGTAAATGTAACAATTTAAATAAGCCCTCATTAAAATATTCCCATTTACTAAAAAGTGGGTGATAGTTAAATAACTGTGCTTGGTTTATTCTCATGGTCTGTGGCAACGCTTCTATTGCTTTTTTCAGCTTATCTCACTTTTTATTACTGAGAGGCAGCTGGGAGCTTCTTGCTCAGTGCTGAAGCTAGTAATGCATTTTGATAGGTTGTAATAAATTATTAGAACCTTATTAGTTTGAAACATTTTCTATGAGGAAAATACTCCTGCATCCGTAGGGCTAATGCAGTGCTACTGCTTTCCTTTCTATCAACACATTCATGAAGAGCAGATGACTGCTTGTACTCTCTTTTCCAGTATAACAGTGGTACGGATTCCTGAAAAAATTAACTTGCTTTCAAAAACTACTACTTTTGCGGCTGGAAGGTGAAGAATTACTGTCATATGTGGACAGGGCAATTATGAAAAACACATTACTAAATATGCAAAGAATACACACTTTAGAGCACCTCAAGCAAAACATATTGGCACTCTTTGGAGATGAGATAGCTCAACCAATGTTAAACATGTTCCACACTGCACTAGAAGATGGGGAACTACCGGAAGATTTGGCGACCATAGCGGTAAAACCCAAAGGGGGAAAACCCCCGGAGCAGTGCAGTTCCTTCAGGCCCATATCGCCAATTAATTCCAACGCTAAGGTACTAGGGAAGGCCCTAGCAAATAGGATACAACCGATAATATCGACAATAATCCACCCTCACCAATCACGCTTCATACCACACAGAAGTACCAGACTAAATCTCCGAAGATTAGTTGGAGTTATGCACGAAACAGTGCAGAGACTGGAGGGAGGCAGCGACGGTGCTGGCACTAGATGACAGAATGTCATTCGACAGTATAGAATGGCCATACCTCTTCATGGTACTAGATAGGATGGGCTTCGGGTCACGATTTAGAGTGTGGATTGCCTTACAGTGTAATGACCCACTAGCAAGGGTAAGGATAAACAGGACAATATCCAAACTCTTCAAGTTACATAGAGTGACACGTCAAGGGCGCACTCTCTCCCCTTTGATTTTTTGTGAAGGGGGTGGAACTGCTTACAGAGTGGGTACGCAATGACCCTATGGTCTACGGTATTAACATTGGAGGTGAATGGGAGAAGCATATCTCCTTGTACGCGGACAATGTGCTACTCTATGCTCGAAGACCGAGGAAAACGATACACAGACTCATTCATATATTTCGATTCTTTGCCAGCTACTCTGACTACCAAATACAATTGTGAGAAATCACTAGTGTTCCCACTGAGGCGGAGCTGCCGCCCCTTACCTTGGCCTGTGTGGCACTGGAGAGGAAGTACAAATTGAAATAACTAGGAATACATATCATTAGGTCTGAAAATGACTATGGCCCGGAACCTAAATTCGCAGCTGGAGAGACTGAGAGGATGTGGGCGCTTCCAGTTTCATTAATGGGCAGGGCGATGCTATTCAAAATGATAGCACTCTCACGCCTGTTGTATGTTCTACAAAACACTCTGTATCAGATCCACAGTTCATTCTTCAAGTCAATTGATGGGGAGCTTCGGAGTCTACTATGGGAAGGAGGAGCCCCGCGCATAGCACTTAAAAATTGCAATTGGGAGTCTATGGGAGAAGGGGAGTGGAGGTAGCAGTCCCTGGCATTAGGGTCTGCTATGTGGCATCGCAGCTCATCCATGTCAATGATTAGGTCTTCTCCACAGTATCAGAACCGGCGTACCCGGTAGATAGATCGGCCATGGGGAAATGTGGCTGGCAGTCTGCCCTTTATTTGCAAGAATGAGAGGGAATCCTTTCCACCACACACACACACACACACACACACAGTGAGTGTGGTGGGATGCCACGAAAAGACTAGGGTCGGATGGAAAATTGAGAGAACAAACCCCGCTCTGGGACAGCAATATGCTGTGGGAAGTTGGGCAACTGAAAGATTTTCATAAATAGGTATAGAGCGACTGGGTGACATACAGAAAAAATGGTTCTATGCTTAAATTTGAAAAGTTGCAAGCCAAATACCAAATAGCGCTGTCAGAGAGATTTTGCTATCTACAGCTCAGACATGCTCTACAGAGTCACATAATAGAAGGGGCTGTGCTACCGGAATACTCCCCATTGGAGGACAGGCTGTTGCTAGACCCGATGATAGACAAAGCGGTGTCCCTCACCTACCCCAAAATCATGAATAACTTCCCGGACCCCTTGGTCCCCTTGACGGAAGCGTGGGAATCAGACATCGGACTCCTAGAAGAGGAGGACTGGAGGGAAGCATTGCAGAGCCCTAGGGAGATTGCTAGAAGGTCATGGTTCAGATTGGTTCAGCTCCGGATCTTACATAGGTCATACAGCCCTAGACGCTCCAACATCGGCTGGGTTGATACAGTGATACAGACCACTGCACCAGGGGGTGTGCGGAGAAGGGCACTTTCTTTTACAAGATTTGGGCTTGCCTTAAACTGCTTCGGTACTGGACAAGGGTAACCCGTGTTATGGCGAAGGTAGTGAAATGAAAGTAAGATTTATGACACAATACCCGGGGGTATCTAGGCGTGGCGTTACTGCTGAAATGGCTAACCAGAGAATGGACGTTCGATTAGTGCGTTTAGGCTAGTTGTTGAAAATCACGTTTTTTAAAGTTTGCAGATTGCCAGATAAGATTGCTGCTTCCCCCACCCCCCGGAGGCAGTTTTAGCCCTAGGAATAACCAGATTGGAAGAGGCCATTGACAGCAACTACCTCTCTGGGATGTACTATCTGAAGCTCTGTGCAAAGTAATGCCTAGCCCATGTAGTGCTTTAAAGGCAATACAGAGGGATTTGAATTAGATTTGTCTTTTAACTGGTAGCCAGTGCAGAGATGGAAGAGCATGGGTCACTGACTGATGTTTTCGAATAGCAAGTAGCAGGCGCGCTGCTGCATTTTAGAGGACCTGCAACTTGTTAAGATACCATGATTGCATTCTGAGAAAAAGCCCATTGCAATAATCAATTTTATACAGGATGAGTGCAGCGACCACAGCTTTTTGGAGCTCTGATGGAATAAAAGATATTATCCTGAGGGTGTGGCAGCGGGAACCAATAGACACAAGATGGCACATATTGGGGGTGACGGGAAAAATCAATTAGCCCACTCACACCAAAACATGGTTGATATTGCTGGCAGGTGTGGCTAAAAGAAATATTGCTAGAAATTGGGGAAGCACTGACCCTCCAAGGAATAAAGATAGGGGAAACGACCTGAACTGGTGCCAGCTGGCGGAGAAAGCTGTGTACCAGAGTAGAGGGTGCCTGGAAAAATGGGGAAAGATTTGGTCTGCAAGGGAGGCGTATAGAGAAGAAACGGGGTGAATTCTAACCGAAGGATGTTGCATAAAAGGAAGCCCATGAGAAAGACTGAAGAAATGTAAAATTGAATGTGATGGACAAAATGTATTGCAATGTGCCCGACCGGCATGTCCATGTGTAAAGAACAATGTACAGGTGTACCAATGTTTGTAAAATAAATATAATTATATATATATTGCCACTCTGCCAGAGTAAAGGAGAATAATATTTCACTTTGCCCAAGGATGGAAAATGTGGGGCATGCGCAGCAAACTATTTCCACATCACACAACTACTGTTGTGTGCAGGTTGAATGCTTCTTCCAACTTTTAAATTTCTCTTTTACAGTAATTGTCGTGAGAGAAATTAAATAAGAAGCAGTGTCCTATCTACTCATTCTTACAGGAAAAAAATATGAAGTCACAAAAATCAATTATCTTTCATTGGATCTTTCTGCACCCTTATGCAGCTGTATTTGCAGCTCATATGGGACCTGAGACCACATTCCCATGTCCCAATATGGCTCATTGAGCCTACGTGAAAGGAGGCAGAGAGGATCAGGCTTCATGCACCTTAGGCAGAGAGGATCAGGCTTCATGCACCTTAAGTGGTATAGCATCTTCAGAATTCTAGACCCGATTCTTATACCTCGCCTACGATTAGAGCAATTGTACAAAAGGTAAAGAGATTCACAAAGAATCCCTGGAGTACTCCAAAAAATGAGCCCATCTTAGATGTTATGCAATATACGGATGCATGAGATGGTGTCCTATACTACACATATGAAGGTTGCAATTCCACAATACTGTCTGAATTTCTTCCTTCTTAAGTGCACCTTATAAACAAAACAAAAATATCGTCTTTTTATGTTCACAAAGAACCTATAATGTGCACTTCATTTTTAAGTAGCTACAAAAAAAATCTCAATGATGTTGACTGCTATAGTTAGGCATGTATGTCATTTTTATATTAAAGGCTACCTGTCTTAGGGGTCTATTAGGATGGTGGGCGGATCGCCACCCCGGCCGCCAAAACACCGGGTCGGACGGCCTTTTAACCCTGCCACATTAGCATGGCGGGGAGTACCGGGCGGGCTGAAAGACAGTCTGCCTCTTTTCTGCAGTTAGGCAATAGTCATGATTGCCTCCCGGGTGAAAAAGGCATGCAATATGGTGGCAGTGCCTTGCAGGCACCGCCATCCATATTACGATGGTGGCAGTGTAATGCCTTTCCATGACGGAGACTACCCCATGGAAAGGAATTCAGTGTTTCCTTTTGGGGCCCGTTGCGGGCCCCCAGGAGGGTGTGGGGCTGCACTTGGGGGGACCCATAGTACCCCCCAACATTGGCATACACAAGGTGGCAGGCACTGCCTGTCACGATGTGCATGCCAATGCACAACATGCACATACTGCATTGTGGCGGGTGCTGCATACAGCACCGCCTGCCACAATGCAATATAAGGGGGATGCGACCGCTAGGGTGGCGGTCGCATCCTAATTGGCGATGCGGGACCGCAGCACCACTGGCGGCCGGTCCCAGCACAACTAGGGTGGCGGGTGGACTGGAGTCTGCCCGCCATCCTAATAGACCCCTAAGTTCAATAGGTGGCCAGTAATAAGAAACAGACACCGTACAGTGAAATGTTCTCATGTAACAGTTACTACCATATTATAATAGCTTTGAAGCATAAAAGACAACATTTATTAATACTAGTTTTGTCGAGCTGAGTTAAGCCAATAATCCGCGATTCACACGGACCTCTGAAGCACATTTGTTATTTGAGAAAATCTGTAGAAACATTTTGTTGGCAAAGCTTCCCCAGCTGCTTTAAATGAGAGCATGTTCCCCAGTCAAGGAAAAATGGAGAGGGTCAACCATTCTGTGGAATTAATATATATGTTGCTGTACGAAAGCAACTTCTTCCACCTAGTAGACGTTGATGCCCATGGCAGGAGTACACCCGTGTCAAATATCCAAACTGTAGAAATAATACGGAAATAGCACTCAGATCAATCAGACCAATAGCGATCATATCACTCTGATCGACCGTGTCGCAGCCCTGGGAATAGGAGGAACGGCCAAAGACCTGATTGCCTCATTTCTCGCCAATCGGCCACAGATTGTCAAAATGGGTAACTACACCTCCCAGACCTTTTCTCTCCCCTGCGGAGTCCCACAAGGTTCCTCGCTAAGTCCGACGCTTTTTAATATCTATGTATCGGACTTGGCGAGGGTGATAAAATCTTACGGCATTGCATTGACCACATATGCCGATGACACGCAATTAGTGCTATCGGTACATGACAACGGAACGAGTGTGGCAGCCAATTTCCGGGAGGGTATGAAGGCAATAAGCTCCTGGATGTCATCAAATTGCCTCAAACTTAACTCTGATAAAACGGAGGTGATGACATTCGGGAGCTTGAAACCAGCATGGTCCCCACAATGGTGGCCACCGGAGTTGGGATCCCCCCCCGAACCGGTGACTAAGGTCCGTAACTTAGGAGTTATCTTTGATAACAAACTGACCTTCCATCAACACGCCAATACTGTGACATCATCTGCATTCTTTATACTCAAAAGAATTAAGAAACTTCTCCCATATCTTCCTCAATCAGCGGGCAAAACTCTCATTAGTACTCTTGTGTTCTCAAAAACGGACTACTGCAATTCCTTGCTTCTCAACGCGCAGGAAGGAGTCCTTAATAAATTCCAAACTGTCCAGAACGCGGCTGCAAGAATTTTACTTTCAATCCCCAAATTCACCTCAGTATCCCACCGTCTCAAAGAACTCCACTGGCTTCCAATCAGAAGCCGAATAAAATTTAAGGCTCTTTGTATAGCTTACAAGACCCTAAATTTTCCAGGGCCTAAGTTCCTAAAAATAGCTCTTCATCCTCTGGAGCACCGCAGAACACTTCGATCCTCAACTACTTGCATGCTGTCGATCCCTCGGACAAAAAAAGCGACTTGGGGAGACAGGTGCTTCACTACAGCTACTGCCAAGTTATGGAATACCCTCCCACTGCATATCAAAACTGCCCCCACCCTCATTAAATTCCGAAAGAGCCTCAAGACATGGCTTTTCTCCTCTGTTTAACCATCCTCATAGAGTTAGAGTTCCTTGAGCAACAGCGCCGAGACACCCGTATGGGTATTTGCGCGCTTTAAAAATAGCAAAAAATAAATAAATAAATAAGTTGTGATCCACGAACCCGACAAGCCGAAATTAGTCATTGAGCACTTAAATAAAATGCTTGGACCACAACAGAGTTGTGGGGGGGGTGTGAGAGACTGTGTGTGTAACCAGTATAATGCACTGCAAATGAAAAGCAACTTCAAAATGAAACAAATTGTTCTTTGTGCCATGTATGTGTGACGTGATGCGAAATGTGTAGGGATTTGCAAGTTTTCCAAGATACTCCAACGCCCCTAGCAACACATGCACCCTGCCGAGATTTAGGATTGCTCACACCCAAGCACATGGTTTAGTGAGATACATAATTTCACCAGATTCCTGTTGCATGCAACACTATTCATACCGAGGACATACTGGAATTAACGTCGCACAATCAAGACTAAAGCATCAATCTGTCTTCCAACTGAAATCCTGAATGATGCAATTAAAGGCGACACTTACTTTGGAAGGCTGGTCCAGTTTAATATCCTGAGAGTCAGATGCAGAATCGGACTTTGTGCCTCCAGAAATTGGCTTTTCTTTTTTCCGCTTCTGTTTCTTTTTTTTCTTTTTGGCTCCCAAATCACCTGCAGGACTTCTGGGGAGGAAATAAAAACGAGTGAATAAAGTGTACTACCACTCAACAAAAATAAAATAAATATTTATTTTGGAGCATCATGAATAATATGCCTCAACTTAAAAACAAAGTAATGTGGCGCTACTTAAAAAAAGTCATACGCAATATTGTGGCTAAATGAAGTCTAACATAACACCAGGGCATACTGTGATTACTGTAAAAAACTGCATATTTTCAAGTACGGTTTTTAATGTCTTATATGAACCATAAATGTATGATTTTAACTTTCTCTTAAGAAGCAGTCCATGCCAGTATATTAGCAGGGGTAGAACTGCACTCATAACTCACAATTCAATACTCTGCACCAAACACTTATCACCCCCTAGGTAATTCATAACAACCCTGTCCCTACCATGAGGAATTATTTATGTTGTTAGCCGCTACCACAAGAGTAGTTCAGATTAATTATGTCGCACAAATGAATGCATAGCCAGTTTAACAAAGCAGCCCGTGCACGCGCACACAGTCCTATGCTCCATCCTTTCTTCTTTACATACAGGACAAATTTGAATTTTTTTTAGCTACTTACTCCATATATATTACATTTGATCATAGGTAAAGCCCATCAGTTTAATAGGAAAAATACAGTTTGCAATTTGGTTTCATTTTAACTCGTCTAGGAAGCCAAACGATAAGGGTGTTATTGGGCTCAGAACAGCCAGCACTTTTTCCTCTACATGAGGGCTTCCATCAGGAGGCATATATTTATAGTCATTTTTAAAAAAAAGTTGATTAGTTACAGTCATTAATCAAATTGACAGCTATTTTGAGAAAAATGAGGGCTCAGTGAACCATGTGGCCACTGAATGGGATGCATTCAAGAGGGTAATTGGAGGCATCTGCCTAAAGACCAATAATGAAGCAAATCCTAGAGAAGGAAGCTAAGATTAGGGGCCTGGAAAATAACGTGGTTTCAACTAAGCACAGGGCGGAAGCCATGAAAGAGTATACCGTGCTAGTGGACAGACCAAGTGGGGTTCAATATAAGGAATATGTGGCCAAGCAGCTCTCTGCAAGAGGTAATGCGGGTCATTAAATGACTTGGCTACTACGCACTGAAGCAGATTGGAAACCAATATGTACCATTAGATCTGATGCAGGAACTCTAGTACACACAAAAGGAAATAGATGAAATATATCTCAAAATACCAGTCATTAGCTTGTGCACCAGCAGACCCAATTGAGCAGGGGGAAGAAGGTGATATCTTACTTACAGAACATCACAGTGCCTTCAATAAATGTCAAATGAGAAGCAATGGAAAAATCAATAGCCTTACAGGAAATTAAGGTGGGTAGAAATTTATTAGCCAAAGGTAAAACAGGTTCGGGACAGATGGCTTGCCAGGGAAGCTTTATGCAACATATAAGAACAAATTAGCTCCTAAATTATTAGCGGTGGCTAGTGAATAATTAAAGTAGGGACGCTACCGGAGATTACAAGAGCAGAAACTACAGTGGTTTTACCAAACCATCGTCAGGATCCACTTTACATGAGATCATACAAAACCTGCTTAAAAACCACCAAACGATTTTTGGAAAAATTCTGGCAAACAGACTGATTTGCGAATTCGTTCATCAAGACCACAATGGCTTGATCCTGGGCAGAAACACATTTTAAACTGAGGTGAGTCTTTTATTTTGTAGACAGATCGCAGAGACTACCAACGATGCCTCCTCAAATATTGAAAAGGTCTGCGATACCTTATTAGCAGTTTCTATTGGGGTGTTGCGCGTGCAGTATCAGTGAAGGGTATTTAAAATGGGTGAGTATGCTATATAAATCTATTGCTAGAGTCAAGACTCTGGGTGGGGGGGGTCCTCTGCAGAGGTTGGGGAACATATAGAGGCATGTGACAAGGATGCCCACTCTCACCATGGTTATTTGCTCTTGGCATAGAAGGTTGAATTGTACGCTCTGTAATATGGCTCAGAAATGGGACTTTGCTCTGAAATATGAACCACCCATATTCTCACAATATGCTGATGATGCATTTTTATATTTGTAACACCACGGGGTCATCTCGAATAAAAGACTCTGAACAACATGCAATTCGCCAATTGACAAACACTACCTCTTACTCCCCACAGAACGTTGAAACCGAGGTAGACATGCAATCGACACAGTGGCCCTTTAATTCCGACTGGAACTTGGAATGGGAGGAGTCTCGTCAGGACACGGAGACCTCTTATGCAGAAACGGACGAATCACAAACGTGCTTGTTCACCAGGAGGGAGCAGAGAATCGAGGAAGAGGAGAGCGGAGCGAAGGAGTACAGCGTACGAGGAAGGACAACGGAGGGACGACGAAGAAGACGGAAGCGGAGCGGAGCGAAGGCGGACAGCGTATGAGGAAAGACATCGGAGAGACGACGAGGAGGACGCTGAGCCGGAGAAGCCAGGAGGCCACCGACACTACGAGCCGCCCAGCCATACACCCGCGGGAGGTGTATGGCTTAACCAGGTACGTGATAAACTCAAGGGTTGGGTTACACGTAAGATAGCCACGACGGATTAAACCCGGGATACCCCTCCTTCCTGGTGTTTCCTTACCCCGAGCACTGAACCCTTCACCACGGCAATAGTTAAAGAGTGCATCACGTGTGTTTGATCCCTCACTCCCCTCCCTGTACCAAGTGAGACATATAGAACGGTTTACTGATACACCGTTTGCCTTTTCCCTGTTTATTTACTTGAGGGGCAAAACGGAAACCGAAGGAGACCTACCTCGACGGACACCCGACCGAGGACGTAGAGCTGCATCTACGGAATCAGGGATCCGGAAAGCTGCGAGGAGTCGTTCCCCAAGACTATCCCAAAGCACGAGGAAGAAAAGCTCAGACTCTATATATATTCAAATAAAACCCAGAACTACTAGAATCAGCGTACTGCCTATTCTTCCCGCGCCTGCTACAGTGGTGGAGAATGCGGGCATAGGCACCATCTGTGGAGTCAAGATGGAGACAGTTGTAGAGCAGTTAGTAAAGGGTCAAGGACGAATTGAGTGGGTGTTAGAACAACATTTAGCATCTGCACAAGCCGATAGAGAGATAATCAAGAAGGCAATTGAAGAAAAAAACGAACAACCCTGGGTGGATCCTGTACAAAGGGGTGGGACAACTGAAAGAACCTTAACCCATGGAACGCCAGCCGTCTCCCTACAAAAGTATAGAAACGGAGAAGATCCCGATGCCTTTCTATTAAATTTCGAAAGAGCAGCAAGGGCCTGTGGCTGGCCAGTATCAAAATAGCCGTTTTTTTTGGCACCCCTCTTGGGCGGAGAAGCCCAGGCTGCTTATCAAGTAGCAAATCCAAGGGGTGACACCACATATACGGAAATCAAAAAAATAATACTAGATCATTTAGGATTAGATCCAGAGGCATATCGCCTAAAATTCAGAAAAGAGAGAGGGTCTGTAGGCGAAAATCCTAAAACTTTGTTCGTAAGGTTGAAAATGGCCGCGGACAAATGGCTAACACCCACTACCAGCACTAAGGAGGAAATACTTGACCGAATATATTTAGAGCAGTTTCTTGAGGCTCTCCCCTACGCCACCCAAAAGTGGCTTCGCCAACATAATAATTTAACAACTACACAAGCGGTGGAAATGGCCTCATCGTTTACCCGGGCTCAACCTAAAAGTTTCCCTTTTGAGATGGAGAGAAAGATAGTTGTACGACCGGAGAAAACTGTTGTCCGAGGGAGAGAAACTACACGTCCCCGTACATGGAGGACTGAGAACAGTGCAAATACAGGGCCACAATGCTTCGATTGTGGTCAATGGGGACACATTGCACGGATGTGTCCAAGAAAAAGGAACGAGGAAGAACCGATGGAGGTTGGGTACCTCCCCAAGGCTGTGCTATTTTCCGCGGAGATGGGAGGATCCTTTAGAGTAAGTGTGAAAGTCAATGGACACTCATTATTAGCTTTATTGGACTCGGGCTGCCGACAGTCAGTAGTCCAAACTCCCTATGTAAGCGCAGGACAGTATGTTTCTCAGGGGGTAGTCAATATTAAATGTGTTCATGGGGATGTCCGGCCCTACCCCATTGCTGACATTGTCATTGTACCGACTGGGGGAGCCCCACAAACTGTAAGAGTTAGGGTAATGTCCAACTTACCCGAAGATTTAATAATTGGGACAGACAACCCTAGTTTCCTGAACATGTTTAAGGATAAACTAAAATCGGTGAGCAACACAGGGGAGGAGGGTAGTTCCCAAATTGAACGTCCCCTTATACCTAGCCTCCGAGTAGTAAAACTGACTAAAAATGCGACATCCCCCTCTAAAGGTTCTGCAAAGGCGGCTGGATATGATCTCTACAGTGCATATGATTATGTGATACCCGCCCAGGGAAAAGCTCTAGTCAAGACTGACCTGCAAATTGCAGTCCCTCCCGGGTGCTATGGTAGGATAGCTCCACGTTCAGGGCTAGCGGCTAAGCACTTCATTGACGTTGGGGCTGGCGTTATTGATGAGGATTATAGAGGTAACGTTGTAGTCCTCCTGTTTAATTTTGGTCCACAGGCATTTCAGGTGATGAAAGGGGATAGAGTGGCGCAACTAATTTGCGAGTGTATAGCTGAGACTAGGCTGAAAGAAGTCCACGGGCTAGAAGACACAGAGAGAGGTGCTAATGGGTTTGGCTCTTCAGATACTCGTAACTGGCCAGTGAACTCTGTTATTTCACATGATCCCTGGGTTCTGGATAAGAGCTTTAAATTTGCACAGATTAGTGATCCCACTCTGTTTAATGCGTGGGAACAAGCACACCAGAGAGGGGAAGACTCCAAACTTTTTCCCGGGTTCGTAATTGAAGATGAACTATTGTATAGAATAGGTAGAGAGGGGGAGCCTGTTCAACTACTGGTGCCTGTCTCCTTCAGAGAGCAGGTCCTTTTTTTTGCACACAGCCATCTCGTCGCCGGTCACTCCGGCGCCGAAAAGACGACTTCGAATATCCTCAGGCAATTTTTTTGGCCCGGTATTTATAAAGATACCGAATCGTACTGCAGGTCCTGTGAGATCTGTCAAAAGATGAATATGGTTCGGCCACCGGCCGTCCCTTTACAACCGTTGCCGGTCATTGGTAAGCCTTTCGAGAGGGTCGGCATGGACCTTATTGGACCGCTGCCTAAAACTAAGAAGGGGTTCCAACACATTTTGGTGGTTGTCGACTACGCCACAAGGTTCCCCGAGGCTTTCCCCTTATCTGCGGCCAATTCAAGACAGGTTGGGGACAAAATGATTGAGTTGTTTAGTAGGGTTGGATTCCCGAAGGAGATTTTGACCGACCAGGGCACGCCGTTCGTTTCAAAATTAATGAAAGAAATATGCGACACGTTGAACGTCCACCAGATCCGTACCTCTGTTTACCATCCTCAAACGGACGGACTGGTGGAACGCTACAACCGTACACTAAAATCCACCCTCCGTAAGATGATGGAAGTTAGTGGGGATGATTGGGATCGTATGTTGCCTCTGGCGTTATACGCCATCAGGGCGCAGAAACAGAGTAGTCTGGGGGTATCAGCTTTTGAAATGCTATACGGCCGTCAACCACGCTCACTGTTGGAAATGAGCAGGGATGCCTAGATAAATGAACAGGCAGAAGAGGCGAAAGCTACTCTTGATTACGCCAGGGCCCTTAAAGCTAAATTGGGAAAACTGAGAGAATTGGTGTTTAACCATCTTGAGCTTAGTCAGCATAGGCAGCAGACTAGTTACGATAAAGGGAAAAAATGGAGGCGCCTTGATCTCGGGGACTGGGCTTTAGTTCTACTCC
This sequence comes from Lissotriton vulgaris, assembly GCF_964263255.1. Taxonomy (NCBI): domain Eukaryota; kingdom Metazoa; phylum Chordata; class Amphibia; order Caudata; family Salamandridae; genus Lissotriton; species Lissotriton vulgaris. The sequence continues at coordinate 859,841,902 of NC_141698.1, forward strand.
CTTCCTCATCCCATAAATTCAAAGCAGAGTGGATGGGTCCCTATAAAGTGGTGGAGGTCATTGGGCGTACTAGCTATAAGTTACAGGTGTCCCCACGGAAGCAACAGTCGTATCACATCAACCTGTTGAAAAGATGGTTAGGTCCTCCTCCAGCAGACGTCCATGTGGCTACTGCGTCAGGCTTGGAGGGCTCGACTATTGATATGCTTGTTCATAATGAGGAAGTAAAGGCCCGACAGCAGGTAGAGCTGAGAGAGACATTGGAACATTATGGGGATGTGTTTTCCAACAGGCCTGGGAGGACCTCTCTAGCGGAACATTGTATTGATACACCACCCAACAAAAAGGTTAGGATTAAACCCTACAGAGTCCACGAAGCCAGGAGGGCTGCAATTAAAGCGGAAGTGGATGAAATGCTGCGGTTGGGGGTGATTCGCCCATCGAAAAGCGATTGGTCTAGTCCTATCGTCATGGTCCCTAAGCCCGATGGCAGTAGAAGATTTTGGATGGACTTTCGTGCTCTTAATGACATTTCACTCTTCGACGCATATCCCATCTCTAGAGTGGACAAGTTAATTGAAAGACTGGGCCAGGCGAAGTACATTTCTACCCTTGACTTAACAAAAGGGGATTGGCAGGTGCCTCTACGACCGGAGGACATCAAAAAAACAGCTTTCTCGACGGATGAGGGGCACTTTGAGTTCACGGTGCTTCCGTTTGGCCTTCATGGCGCGCCTGCTACATTTCAGCGCTTAATGAACACTGTCCTCGCGGGGTTGTCGGATTTCACATCGGCATATCTAGATGACATTGTGATCTACAGTCCAGATTGGCAATCTCATCTCCGACACCTGTCTGTGGTTTTACTGGCTCTGCGGAAGGCTGGGCTCACTGTAAATGCTAAGAAGTGCAAGCTAGCTTTCAACAAGGTTAAATACCTTGGATATGTTTTGGGTCATGGTTTGATAGAACCACAAATTGAGAAAGTAAGGGCAATTGCTGACACTCCTTTCCCATCCACTAGACGGGAATTACATTCTTTTTTAGGCCTAGTGGGCTACTATCGACGGTTTATTCCGCAGTTTGCGGACATTGCCGCTCCTCTCACTGACGCTTTGAAAAACGTTGGGAAAGCATCCTCTCCAGTACGTCCTACCATGCCAATGCAGGAAGCCTTTAGGGTATTGAAATCCGTGATAACATCAACGCCAGTTTTGTCTTCCCCAGATTTCTCTCGCCCGTTCTCATTGCACACTGATGCTTCGGACTATGGGATTGGGGCAGTGCTTTCCCAAATTGGTCTGGATGGCCTTGAACACCCAATTTTATATGTCAGCAGGAAGTTATTTCCTCGTGAGTTAAAGTATGCAACAGTCGAAAAAGAATGTCTCGCAATAAAATGGGCCATTGAAAAGCTGGCATATTACCTGGAAGGTCGGCGTTTTGAACTGTTTACAGATCACGCTCCTTTGCTCTGGATGGCCCGCAATAAAGCTAACAATGCGAGAGTATTGCGTTGGTTTCTCTCACTGCAACCGTACTCTTTCTCTATACACCACCGCAAGGGCAGTGAGAATGTTGGTGCGGATTTCTTATCCTGTCACCCACTCACCGATCGTGAGTGTCCGGAGGGGGGAGGTGTGTAACACCATGGGGTCATCTCGAATAAAAGACTCTGAACAACATGCAATTCGCCAATTGACAAACACTACATCTTACTCCCCACAGAACGTTGAAACCGAGGTAGACATGCAATCGACACAGTGGCCCTTTAATTCCGACTGGAACTTGGAATGGGAGGAGTCTCGTCAGGACACGGAGACCTCTTATGCAGAAACGGACGAATCACAAACGTGCTTGTTCACCAGGAGGGAGCAGAGAATCGAGGAAGAGGAGAGCGGAGCGAAGGAGTACAGCGTACGAGGAAGGACAACGGAGGGACGACGAAGAAGACGGAAGCGGAGCGGAGCGAAGGCGGACAGCGTATGAGGAAAGACATCGGAGAGACGACGAGGAGGAGGACGCTGAGCCGGAGAAGCCAGGAGGCCACCGACACTACGAGCCGCCCAGCCATACACCCGCGGGAGGTGTATGGCTTAACCAGGTACGTGATAAACTCAAGGGTTGGGTTACACGTAAGATAGCCACGACGGATTAAACCCGGGATACCCCTCCTTCCTGGTGTTTCCTTACCCCGAGCACCGAACCCTTCACCACGGCAATAGTTAAAGAGTGCATCACGTGTGTTTGATCCCTCACTCCCCTCCCTGTACCAAGTGAGACATATAGAACGGTTTACTGATACACCGTTTGCCTTTTCCCTGTTTATTTACTTGAGGGGCAAAACGGAAACCGAAGGAGACCTACCTCGACGGACACCCGACCGAGGACGTAGAGCTGCATCTACGGAATCAGGGATCCGGAAAGCTGCGAGGAGTCGTTCCCCAAGACTATCCCAAAGCACGAGGAAGAAAAGCTCAGACTCTCTATATACTAAAATAAAACCCAGAACTACTAGAATCAGCGTACTGCCTATTCTTCCCGCGCCTGCTACAATATTTACAACACAAGACTCGAGGAGCAGTTTACCAGGTACAATGGGAATACTATCAGCATACCCAGATTTTTCAGTCCTGTAGGTCAATTAGGGTAAATCCAATCTGTTTCTGATACATGCCTTTGAGGACGCCTCGTCCCCTACTAACCTAGAAACCTTCCCAATATAGACTCACTACACCTTTAAATATTTAATGTGTCTGGCTATACCATGGAAACAAACAGTTGGTAATGGGCAATATATGGAAGGCAGTCACAGTGATCCGCTCCTCAATTACATTTTGAGGAAGCTTCCTCTGTCTGGCAGGGTAGTCATAATTAAATTGTTAATATTACCGAATTTGTTGTATTTTTTCAGATACTTCCAATGATCTTAAAGTTCTTTAAGAAATTGAATGGTCTACTGTCAGACTTAAAACTTACTGGCAAAAGAGAGAAGATAGCAACAGATAAAACAATGCTACCTTTACACAAGGGTGGGATGGGGACCCCCAATCTGGAATGATAGTTTCTGGCAGCTCACCTGATTTGGACAATGTGAATTATTAGCAAAACAAATAAATGTGAGGCTAGGGAAATGAGAACAGGCATGGATGGAAACCAATGAACAATGTTCTGTTGGGTAATGACAAGCTTACTAAGACTTACCTAAGAGCACTCCAGGTTTCCAGACACTATGGTGTCAGGACGTGCAGTGCCTGTGCCTCTACCGCCTCAATGTGGGTAGCATATAAACACACCTTGAGTGAGAAAAGTCTCATTTCAGGAAGACACCAGTGGTGGAAGTGATGTAAATGACATGTACATAAGTCTGTTCCAAGACGGCCGCCGCAATTATATTCAGACAGGATATTATCACGAGATTCCAGGCAGGGAGTGATGCACATTTAATCACCTGTGAGACGCAGAGTCGGCATCTACTATTGTGAATGGGTGTTTTGCTGAGTTGGCGCGTGACATTCAAAGAGTCTACTCTACGGCTTGGCGGTTCTTTGCGACAGAAGGGAGGAGCTTTCAGGGTTTTCCTAGTTCAGCTGTGGTACTGCTAAGTCTGGGGTTGTTAGGTGTTGTCTTCATACAGCGTTTGCACAACTTGCCGGATTCGGTTGTATTTTTGGGGGCTGTTTCCAGCAGATGTTCGGGGTAACAGTTAATGACATTAGTCACTTATTTGTGGCTCTATTTTTACGACCAGTATATGAATATCTTCCACATTTTGAGTGTTTCAAAGAAGACGTTGATCTTCATTTCCCGACAACCATAATATTTGGTTAGTGAGTGTTACCTTTGCTATTTTTAACACTCGGGTTTGGTTATATTCTGTTTTGAGTAACCACATAGTTGAAAGAGTGTATGAGGAAACATACATCCTTAAGAACGAGTTCTACCACGAAGTGGAGTGTATGTGGCCTGGGTGCATTTTACGTCGGCATTGCAAAATATATTACACAATATATGAATCCTGGGAATTCTCCATTCAATGAAGTCATTGTTCAAGTTCCTACACAGTTGGGGATTATCATAGCCAAGTGTAGCAGCTTCTGTTAAGCCTGTTATGAGTGTGTGTGAATATCTTCTTGTTTAACATGTCTCCCTCCCTGGTGTACCTACCCTAATTCACCCCATTCTAGTCACATTAGTCGTCCGTGGATATTATATAACAGAACCGGGAGGTGCTGGAAGGTGGGCTTATGGGAGGTACTGTTCCCGGGGATCTTGGTTTCTCATAGGTGTCATAGGTACACATGGGCATTGATGGGTGGTATGTGGGGCAGGACAGGACTGTGTGTGCTCCAGAGATTCCGCTATGGATTATACCGAAGATCAGGGAGTTGGCCCGGGCATTATGAGAGAAAGATGTGGACAAATCACAGAGCCTCACAATAGAAGAGCTAACAGAATCTTCAATTCAATCGGATATAATTTTGACATGTGTAAGGCATGGCACATGTGGCAAGGCAAATAAATTAACCTGGCCAGATGAGATTAACGAACCCAAGAAATCAGGTACAATCTCAAAAAACCTTAGACTTGGCAGTTGTAGGCACACTGTATAGATCCTATGTGCCTCATTGTCCCCCACATATCAAACAGATACCTTGCAGCCTAGAAACACCTAGGAGAGATCAATAGTGGGTGAGAGAACAGATTATGTCTGGGACAAGATATCAGAATAGTCAAATACAGTGACCAAGAACTCCTGGTTTAAATTCACTCAAATGAATTATAGTCAAACATATTTATCCCTCCCCTCCAACAGGTTTGCTAAAATGTTTCCAGGAGCGACAGACACTTGAACCTGATGCCTACAGACACAGGCAAACTCTTATTGTACGGTTTTGGAATGTGTGCAAAATCAGATATACTGGGAGGAGATTACAACAATAACTAAGGTAAACAGATTTCATTGGAGCCACTGCAGTGTCTATTGGGTCAAACCCAGAGGTCTAAACCGGTTAAGCAGATATGTAAATTTGACGACTTGGCTCTGATAATTGCGAAAAGAATATTGTAACAGGAATAAGGGCAAAAGGGGCACCCGATATACGAAACTGGCTGCAAAATATTGGACACAAGCTGACTTGACTAATTTGCTTGCTCTGTGTAGGAGAAATGCTAAAGGACTACCCACAAACTTTTGGGAAAACTCTCCTAATGGTCTTCGAGGATAGATCAGATGAATGGCCACACTCGAAATGTACAATCAATTGAACGAACACCAGTTAAATGTAATGGCGTTGGCAGCGATACTGGTGTACAGATGATTTGGACATGCAGGCAAGATTAATACACGATTAGCTAAGCACAAGAAGGTGACTGTTTTCAATGCCAATGGTTACATAGGTTAAATAGAAATTATTATGGTAGTCACTGCTAGCTACAGACCGGTGGTCCTATTTTAAAATTTGCCAGGGATTTTACCAAAATTATGAAAGCTGAATTTTGAAATCTAGTCTATATCCTGTATATGAAACTTCAATAAAGACTAGTTGAAGAAATAGAAAACAAGCATTTGCAATGCAATAGGTCTCGCAGCATTAAAGTTTGAGTTACTGGCATTATAAATGAGAATGCTTTGCATTAATTTGTTGTCTTTAATTTGCAATTGGTATATAAACATTGTTTGCACAAAGGCATTCACACGATACATACAACCCTCCACCGCCCCCCCCCTCCCCGATTGGCAAAACCAGTTTGAGGGTACCCATATTCAAATGTACTTTTTAGGACTAACACTCCAACAATGGTTTACAATGTGACCAAAAATCGAATGTGGGCAAACCATTTAATCAACTGATACCCCCAATTTGTAAATAAATGTAATGTGCTCGGTTTGGTACTGTTCCATCTACATGTGCCTCATCATCAATGATTTTTAACCTGGATTTAACTGAACCACACAATGTAGTTCTTATGCATAGCACCTCGATCTGCCTGCGGAGGCATACACTTCACAAGAGTATTATATGGAAACAGACGAATACAGGAAAGGGTCTGCAGAACACAGGGGGACACACAGAGGCTGCTACCTGTAAAGTACAGAACCACACTGTACAGAAAAAGTCAGAAAAAATACAGGGCGTTGTACTATGTGGGAATGAGCACACTTACAAAATTACACCTGCAATAATATCACATGGAACACTTCCTGCCTCTCTGCCCCTCTGCCCCTCTACCTGCGTCTCCTCGTGCAGTGCATGTATCGCCTGTACATAACACGTGTCACTGGGTCTCAAAATGACCTTTCACAGCGTAATCTTAGCCCCACAATGGTCCAGGCCCCGTGTGCCGCGTGTGGACCCCTTTCGCTAACGCTGGTACGCTTCGCAGCGCTTCAGTTCGTCTTGTACGGTAAATCTAGAGAGGCCCCGCTAAACCTCACGCGTCTCGCGTATGAAGCGTACGGCGCTGAGGAAGGGGGGGGCGAGGCGTACTGGGTGCTGGAGCTGTGCGGTTCGTACCAAGGCCGGGAGACAGGATGGGGACGTCTCCCAGGTACGGCCACACAGAGTACGATCGTTCAGGGGGCTCGAGGGGGTGTGCGCCTCAAAGACTTCGGGTCCGGAGCGCAGCGCACGTCGCACACAATAATAGTACCTTCTGGTAGGGGATGCGAAGTGCACAGCAGCGGGGGGTCAGTCCTCTTCACGTCGGAATGCTTCTTGGGAGCAATGATAGTTACTGCGCGGCAGGGGTAGGAGGGGTTGGTGCACTTGTGTGTGTGTGTGTATGTGTGCGATGGCGGGGGGGGTGTCTGTATGTGTGTGTCTGTGCGCTCGTGTGTGTGTGTCTCTGTATGTGTGCGGGCATGTGCGCTTCTGTGTCTCTGTATGTGCGCATGCGTGCAGGGGAAGGTGTGGCTGTGTGTGTGTTGGAGCTTCCCAGAAGACAGGAGATGGCCACGAAGTGCGCGTTATCGCACGCGCGGCCCGTTTCGATCGCCTTTTGGAAGATGCGCGTGGCCAGCTCTTGTCTCCTGGAAAGCTGAGTCGCTCACTATAGGTCTCTGGCGAGACCGCACTTTCGCGCGGTTAACGCCACGAGACCTAAAAAGGGGGGGAAATGACTTGTGCAAACAATCCAGAAACAGAGCTGACATCGCCAAACTCTTTAAAGAGCTTTAGTAAATAAGGGCCAAGTGAGCAGAACAGGTTTTGTAAAATTCAGCTGGAATTAAATCTGGACCAGGGGATTTTCCTGTATTAAAACGCACTAATAGCAGTGCAGGTGTCTTCTATGGATACTGTTGTTACCAATACATGCATCTTTATAACTTTTAGAAATAACAAGCAAGTTACAAGATTACAGAATGTCATCTGTAGTACTAGATTGGACCTCAGCTTGTTTATCATACAACTTATAATAAGCAAGTAATTAGCAAGCAATTTTCTAAACCAGTTAGAATTAAAAAAACGAGGTCTATCCTTAGATAATTGCAAACCTGTCCTTTTGCAAAGAATAGAATAAATGTTCTTAACAAAGCTTCTGCAGTTTAAAATTCAAAGTGTTGCCCTTTGAGGAAATAGTCTTTCCAATGTAGCTATATTTCTAATTCAATTAATTTGGATTTAAACAGATTATTCTCATGAGCCATTAGGAATCTTGGTTTGTCTCAAAAGCATCCTAATGTGTTATGTTCGAAGTAATGTACTTGGTATTAAATTCAAAATATTCTTTAAAGGTCTTTAAAATTTAGTTTTCATTACTATTAATCAATTCAAATCATATTATAATGCATTCCCCATCTAGGACACAAATCTAAAAGTCAAGAAATGTAATCTACTTATATAAATAGGCATTGTCACAAACTTCGATCAGTTTAATATTGCACTTAAAGATTAAGCAAATTTCTTTAAGAAGATAGTAAACAGGCAAAGCTAGATTAAAAAAGGTGCAAGGAGAAAAAGTGAATACTTTGTGGAAAGGCAGATTAAATTCACCAATAACCTATTTTTAAGGAACAGCTTTAAATGGGAAAAATATTTCAGAAGACTGAACTTAGTGGAAAAAAGCATAACCATTAACAGATCTCCTATTTGATAAAAATGCCCTCATGCAATAAGGGGTACACCAAGTCAACTAATTTCTGAGATAACATTTCAAAAGGTAAGTTCACTAGCAGTGGGTTCATATAAATTAATCAAATAAAGAGTAAAATTGTCTAATATATCTTGCTTCTACAAATCATCCTTCTGAATTACAAAGTCGATCCAAAACTTGGGTTAAAAATTCAGAGAAACAAGGGATGGCGTTACCATTTTTCTTTCCAATAGAGATGGAAGAGAAAAAAGTAAAATATACCTTTAACCATAGATGCTAATATCCTGCAATCAGTACAAGTTTCTTGTAGACAACATATTATCACTGTCTAAGTATTCAATAATTGTCTTTTTTTTAGCTGGATCTCTTACCCTTTTTAGCATTCAATCAAGTAACCTTCGGATTATACACACTAATCATTCGCCAGCACAGGTACCACAAGGAGGGAACAAAAATAAAACAAGGGAAATAAGCCATGTAAATATAATAAATACAATGAGTAAGCAATGTGGTGTAGTGTGTCGTGGAGGGAGTAGAGTGTCTGAGTGGAAGGGCGTAGAGTTGAGTGGAATAGAATGTCAGAGTGGAGAAGAGTAGACTGGAGTGGCATAGTGTCATGGAGTCGAGTGGAGTGGCATAGGGGGTATTGCGTAGACTGTTGTGGAGTGGCATACAGTGAAGTGAAGAGGCAGAGCGGAGCAGTGGATTGGTGCATCATAGAATAGAGAAGAGTATAGTGGCATGGAGTGGAGTAGAGGGAGTTGCGTAGAGCGTCATGGAGTAGTGTTGTAGAGTATCGTAGAGTAGTGTGTTGTGTAGGGGAACAGAGTAGAGTTTAATGGAGCAGAGCATCATAGAATGGAATAGTAGGGACCATGGATTGGAGGTCAATGCGAAAAAAACTAAATTAATGATTTTTAACCCCCACCGTAGCTTTCGCTCTAAGGTGTTAATGGACCGACGGCCTTTAGAGGTTGTAAGTATTTTTACTTACCTTGGTATTCATGTATCTGACGACCTAGGATGGTCCAAGCATATTGATCTTGCGGTACTTAGGCATAGACAAATAGCTGGTGCCTTGGGGGCAGAACATAGAAAATCAAAGTCTAAACCTATTTCACCAGCATTGAAGGTATACGAAGCAAAAACCTTGGGTTCTGAATTATATGGGGCGGAACTGTGGGGATTTGGGCATCTCCACTTAATGTAGATTTCAGAGAACAAGTTCTTCCGAACAATTACAGGCCTTCCTAAAAGTACCCCTCTGATTCCCCTCAGATATGATTTGGGTAGGAAGGCGGTAGGAGACCTGGCAAGGCTTCGTCCGATTTTATATTGGAGAAGGCTTTGGAATACCCCCGAGCTCAAACACTATGCTGATGGCTTCCTAGTAATTATCGAAGCAGATGTGTTCCACAGGATTAAATGGTTAAAAGATCTTAGAATTTTGTTGAATGAGCTGCTTATCCAATGCTATGAAGAAATCCATCAATAAAAACTGGAGAATAGTCACAAGCAATAACAAGAATTGGAAGAAACCCATGTTCTCTTTCAAAAAAGGACGGAGCTTAAAAGACTCGTTAGTACACACACGTCCGAGGGAGAATTTACCGATGGCAGTGAGATCAGACACTTGGGGTCTCCGAAGAGTAACAGGCCATTTTGCTTGCTCAAACTGTAGTGTGTGCCATCTAACAACACAGACCAAACACCTGAATCTGGAACATGAGAAAATATGGACGCAACGTGTTCACAGGAACTGTAACTCTATGAATGTAGTTTATCTAATCACATGCCCGTGCCAACTGAGGTATGTAGGAATGACTACACGGAAAATAAAGCAAAGAGTATGTGAACATAGAAGTAACATCAGGTGCCGCAAAGTTACCACCAAGATAAGCAAACATTTCCTCCAGAAGAACCACACTACTAACGACCTCAAATGGACCATCATTGAGCAAGTGTCTACTGGTAAAAACATCCCCCAAACATTGTTCGAAAGAGAACAAAGATGGGTCTACCGTCTGGGGACCCATAAACATGGTCTAAATTCCGACATTCCATGGGCTACAGTATTACGACACTAGAACAAAAAGGACTTAACCTGTAACTATCTTCCATTCCTTCCCTGGCGCCCCCATTGGGTTATACAACAGTATCTTGATACTAACATACTATGGTCCAATCCATACTGGTCTCCTAGTCCAAATATCACACCAGTGTTCCAACCGGCTGATTCCCCATATTGGGTTCTTCAGCCAGCCAGCTACAAGTCCTTGAACCAGAGATTGATTGCCATCCCCACATGTTTTGATTTATCTTGCCCTGGGGTCTTAGATTACAGCTAAGGAGAACACTGCTACCTTTACAATAGATAAACAAACATGGCCAGGTCAATGAATTCAATCAATTAATTAGTGCCACACCTAGCCAATAATCCTAAGCGGATAACGTTTTCAGTCTGATTATTTTTTACTTCTTTACATATTTTTTTTTCATTTCAATATGTACGAAAGGAAGACACTTATCAAAAACATTAAACACCATCGATACAAACATTACATGAATCACAAATGAAAGACATTCATATATACACCATATAAACAAGGGAAAGATAGGTGGGGGATGCCTCCAAATCTTATGTTCATGGGGCACCAGTCCTGATGTTTTATGTACAGAAACAAGCGGCCAAACAATTCCTCGAATTACTGCTTGTCCGGACGTGGCCGCACAGAACTAAGTAAATACCTATAAGACGGGGAGGACCTTACTGATGTGGTGATAAGGAGTTATACATGCCATATCCCACTTTGATCTCTGTTTACTTGCAGTGCTTACCCCCGGTTTCATTGTTCTAATACTTTCAAGCTTGATCTGATCGCAGTCCATGCCGAGTACCTACGTTACCATACAGTTGTGCCTCCAATATATGGCCCACTGATCAACCTACAGACCTGCATTCTTGATCCATTGTCTAGCTGCTTCGGAATATTATTTCCTTTCATCTGTTCGGACTGTGACTGCTTCCATCCTTACTTGATGCAAATTTGACTTACTGCTTCCTTACTTACCAAGTCTCTTTCAATAGCTAGAAGATTTAGAGGTGGTGGTGGTGTCCCTGGGTGATGTGGTGGTGTCCCTGGGTGATGTGGTGGTGTCCCTGGGTGATGTGGTCGTGCCCCTGAGGGATGTGGTCGTGCCCCTGAGGGATGTGGTCGTGCCCCTGAGGGATGTGGTCGTGCCCCTGAGGGATGTCTGAGGGATGTGGTCGTGCCCCTGAGGGATGTGGTCGTGCCCCTGAGGGATGTGGTCGTGCCCCTGAGGGATGTGGTCGTGCCCCTGAGGGATGTGGTCGTGCCCCTGAGGGATGTGGTCGTGCCCCTGAGGGATGTGGTCGTGCCCCTGAGGGATGTGGTGGTGCCCCTGGTGTCCCCGTGGGATGTGGTGGTGTCCCCGTGGGATGTGGTGGTGCCCCCGTGAGATGTGGTGGTGCCCCCGTGAGATGTGGTGGTGCCCCCGAGTGATGTGGTGGCGCCCCCGAGTGATGTGGTGGCGCCCCCGAGTGATGTGGTGGCGCCCCCGAGTGATGTGGTGGCGCCCCCGAGTGATGTGGTGGCGCCCCCGAGTGATGTGGTGGCGCCCCCGAGTGATGTGGTGGCGCCCCCGAGTGATGTGGTGGCGCCCCCGAGTGATGTGGTGGCGCCCCCGAGTGATGTGGTGGCGCCCCCGAGTGATGTGGTGGTGTCCCTGAGTGATGTGGTGGAGTCCCTGAGTGATGTGGTGGTGTTCCTGAGTGATGTGGTGGTGTTCCTGAGTGATGAGGTTAGAGAAAGTTAAGACTATTGCATGGGAGAAAGGAACACATACCCCTCCCCGCCCAACATTCCCTTTTTCTCCCAGGCTTTTGTTCTTCTCTTGTGATCTTTCGAGTCCTTCCCGGCTGCGACTCATGCCTGCACGCGGGCGCAGGGCTATTGTTGAGTTCTTCCTGTTCTGATACCCTGGGTGTTTCCAGTTCTGCCAGAGGAGACGAAGGAGGGGCACTGTGGGGCTTGCGGGGACATTCTGGGCACCGTGAACGCCGATGGTGTGATAATAACATCGAAACCTATTGGGTTAAGGACATACATGTAGGCGCGTGAATTGCCTTATACAGCGTTCCCTGCAGACTGGATCGTCTCTAGGCACCCCGAAAAGCACGGGTTAAGATATGGCCCTGATAAATGACGTTTTTGAGAACGCTTGGGCCTTAACCCTTTCGATGCTGATGACGAGCTCAGCTCTTCATGATGCACAGTTGAGCTGTGCTGATGACGAGCTGAGCTCGTCATGAATACAGGAGAAGAGTAATTTCCAGCACAGGGGGGGGAAAACACCTAGCAGCCAAGGTGTTAAGGGGCGAGAAGGCGGACGGCGAGCGATAAAGAACAGAGAGGGAGAGAATGAGAGGGCGAGAGTCAGAAAGAGCGAATGAAAGAGAAAGATTATTTGAGTGATGGAGAGACAGAGTCTAAGTCGCGGGCTGATTCCTGCTGAATAGAATCTTTATAGAAAACGGACCTATATGATAACGGTGAAACAACTCCTAGTTCGGTAAATTTTAACAACATCCAACATGATAACTGTAAAGGCCATAAGCCAATTACATCCGTCTCCAATAGAACAGTAGACCAAGCGTAGTCTATGTAATGCTCCAAAAATCATGAACTAAACATATAATTCCCAGTTAATCCTTCTTTGGCTCTGCACCAAGAATCTACAACAGCAAATACACTCCGCACAACGCCCCCATACTGTGCCACCCAATAAATGGATGAAAACAAACTACAGTCAGTCATGCACCTACTAAATCCTTCATCCAGACACTTATACATCCACTCATTCTTCAATATGTAAGACATATTTTAACTTTACAGAAACATACAGTCACTGGATGTTGTCATTCAGTGATGTCATTTGAGATGTCATCAGTGATGTCATCAGTGATGTCACTGACCATGTCATGAATGATGTAATATGTGACAAGATCAGCAGTGGATTGCGGGTGCGCGATATATAGTTAGTGCAACTAACTATATATGCGAATTTCAATGGTTTTGTGCGAGTAAAATAAGGTTTTGTAAATGCTAATCCCTAACTATATATGGTCTATAACCTATGGTTTTTTCAGTGAATATATATATATATATATATATATATATATATATATATATATATATATATATATATATATATATCTCTATCTGTCTTTCTTTTAAGAAGAGGTTTGTTTGTTGTGAAGGCTCAAGTTTTTGGGCCAACTACGTTTAATGCTCGAGGTGAACGCACGGTAATTTATATTAAGAGTATTTTATTTACTCTTCAGAAATTAATTGCCAATAAGCGAAAACAGGTCACTTATGTAAGGTCAATTCTTTTCAAAATGGGTTACAGCGGTTCGGTAAGTATAGGGTCTAGTTTTTTTAATGGTTTTGGAGGGGAACTTTGCAGCGATACAGACGTGCTTACAGTTGGAGCGTAAAGCTTCTCTGGAGCGAGGAGCACGATGTTTCAGCTGCGGTCCGGTTGATGCGTCAAGCACGTTAGAGCGCACAAGGATTATAACGAGTTGCACCAAAGGGAGGCGACTCGTTTTTTGAGAAAGGTTGGGCTTGTATGCGCATGGGAAGGGGGGGGGTTTCAAAAAAATAAAAAGATAAGCTGCCTAAATGTATTCCTTTGGAGGTATTAAGGGCACATTGGAAGCACCATTTTGAATTGGACTTCTAAAGTAATATTCCCCATTTTTCTTTCTAAAGTTTGTCAGGCATATTGCTGAGTTCTGAAACATTCCCTAGGCAACGGTCTATGCCGTTTTACTTGTATCAGCAGATATTTTCAGAGAGTGCTTCTTCAGAGCGTATTTTGGGTCAGTGAGTATAGTGTAGGAGTATATTTCCTTTGGAAATCGTTTTAACGTTTAGTAGTCAACAGGTGTAGGTGTTGATTAAAGGATCTGTATAAAATAAATAAGGAAGCTTTTTTTCTCAGTCATGACTAATAAGAGTAGAGGAAATTAAGAGTATTGTACAGGAATCTGTTCGATCAGCCATGACTGGAAGGAAGAGGAGTATTTTTCGATTTCTGAAGGAGAAGAGAGCTCATAAAGGAGCGGGGGCAAATGCACTGGGAATAGGAAGCATCTGGACTACAGTGCTGAAGGAAGAGGAGTTCAAAGTAGCTCACAACGAGAGGGTGTTTGTGGCCACACTTTTGATGGGCAGGAAATCCCTGCAGATGGAATAAGAAAAGAGGACTTCGAGGAGTACATATTTGATTTAAATTAACCGGATGATATGGATGAGGATTTTGGTGGTAGTGAAGTTAACTGTAAAGGTGAAAGGATAGTGGTAGATCCACTTGGTCAGAAAGTGTTTGAGCGAAAAGAGATAGTCACCTTCGAGGGTCCAACTAGTGGCCCATGAGTCATGTTGCGGACTACATTAGGCATCAAATTCGGAGACCTTTAGACAAAAGGATTTTATTGTGATAATGCAGAATACACTCGCCCTGTTATTGGGGAAAAGGATTGGATGACTCGGAACCTTGATCCAGAGTTGATCACTTGTATGTTTAAATTAGGTAGAGAGCCTACAAAGGGTCTTGAAAGATCTCTTAAGAAGTGTGAGGATGAGCTCTTGTACACTTTAGGGCCTCTTGCAAGAATGTTTGACAAGATAGAAAACGCATTTCTAAATGGAACAGATCTGGATATTAATTTTCTCAGAGTCTGGGTCCAGAGGGTGCTTTGTTCCTTGGGCAATGCAAACGCTGGTCTGATTGCTGAAAAGGCGGTATTGCTTCACATAAAATCAGAAATAGGTGGATTTTGGTGGCAAATAATCTAGAGAGGATCCCAAAGGCATGTAATTTGAGAAAGGTGTGGTCAAAGCCTTGGGCAAATATGTACATGTACAGCTTTGAATAAAGTCCAGTTTAATATATGCAGAGTGTTTGGAGGTGCTAATGATTTTTAGGGTGGGGCCAGGAAGAGAGGGCAACCTTTCGGCTGTAGCTTTGTAGCTTTTATAGGTCCCATAGATATAATAGGGGCTCCTTCAGAGGGTTCCAAAGTCAATATGGAGTTTACCCCCAGAGAGCAAAGTGTTCCAGATATAGAGCCGCCATGGGTGAGGACCGCCATCTGTTACAAGTTCAGGTGGGTATGAGTAGGAGGATTACAACTTGTTTTACCTAAGGAAAAGCAGGTGAAAGGTTGAGCGATTTTGGAGAAGCATAGAAAGGGATTACGAATGATCCATGAGTGTTCAAGACAGTTGCGGGTTACATTATAGATTTCGATACTGTACTCAGGCAAGAGCAGGAGCCAAGGTAACTTTGATTTGGCATGGAACAGGAAGAATTTGTGAAGGAAGAGCTAGAGATTAGGTTACTGATAGGGGCGACTGTAGAGGTAAACAAAGCCCTGGTAGGATTTGAGAGTATGCTATTTCTAGTGGAGAAAAGAGACTAGAGATGGAGACCTGTAATAAACTTGAGGGATCTCTATTATTATACGACATACAGCCATTTCAAGATGGAGGGCATTCGACAGTTAAGATGTGTTACAGAATTCATATTGGTTAGTAAAGTTAGATCTAAAGGATGCATACTTTCCAATTCCAATGTTAGAGGAGAGCCAGAAGTATCTTCCATTCAGATGGAAAGGGCATCTATACCAGTTTGTCTATCGTTTTGGTTATCTTCAGCTCCTTGGGATTTACAAAAGTGATAAGAGATATAGTTGTTTTTTTGAGGGAGAGAGGTGTACATATGATCCTTTATTTGGACGAGCTTCTGATAATGAATCAGGATGTGTTCTTGTTAAGGTTACAGTTGGAAACCGTGAAAACCCTGTTGTAATCTTTGGGTTTTTTAATAAACAAGGAAAAGTCGACTCTAGAGCCCTCTTGGTCCTAGGAGTTTTTAGGATTTATAGTAGACACAGTGAAAGGGCAATTATTGTTACCAGAGAAGAATATAAGGAAGATAAGACAGGAAGTAAAGTCTCTGCATAGGAAGCAGGTGGTAAAGTTTAGGAAGCAGGTGGTAAAGTTGAGAGATTTGGCATAGATAATTGGTTTTTTATCTTCATCAATACTGGTAGTATTTCAAAGTCCTTTGTGTTACAGGGCTTCACCTCGGTTGAAGACTGCTGGACTGGCAGTAGGTTTGTGGTATTGAGATTGTGTGACCGTGTCAGAGGAGGCGAAAGAGGAATTAACTTGGTGGTTGGAGAATTTGGAGGCTTGGAATGGGCGAGTGATTTTGTGTTGGAGACAGATGCAAGCAGTTCGGGATGGGGAGTGTTGTGCTCAACACAGGAGACAGGTGGAGTATGGAGAATATATATTATTTGGAGATGAAAGCAGGTGGTTTTGCTTTGCAATGTTTTAAGACGCAGTTCCAAGGTGGTTCAGTACTTCTAAAAATGAATACAACAGCTGTTACATACATAAACAAGCTGGGTGGAAGCATATCAAGGAAGTTGACAGAGGCAGCAAAGGAGATTTGGGAATTCTGTTTAGAACACAAAAATGCATTACAGACTCAGTGTCTGCTGGGGTGCAGAATGTTGTAGCAGACTGGAATTTAAGAAATGTAATAGATTACAGTGATTGCACATAACAGTGTTTCATGAGATTCAGAGTTGTTTAGGTCCTCTGAGAGTAGATCTTTTTGCCTCAAGGCTGACGTATCAGCTGGAGAACTACTTCAGTAGGAGACCAGACCCAGGAGCTTTAGCAGTGGATGCTTTCACCCAGAACTGCAGGAACTTGGGGAGGGATATGCTTTCCCCTCATTTTTTATGATTCAGAGTGTTGATACATGTGCGGAGGCAGGTCTGTTAGATAGTATTGGTGACTCCCTTTTGGAGTTCTCAGGTGTGGTTCCCTTCTGTGTTGGAGATGGTGATGGAAGAACCTTTTTTAGTCAGGGCTTTCAAAGGGATGTTGGTAAGAGAAGAAGGAATATAGCATCCCTTGGAAGAGGCAGGTTTGCTTAATCTACAAGTATGGATGATTTCAGGGGCCTGGTAGATTCACAGAGTTTTTGGGAAAGGCTTCAGAACTACTCAAGATGTCCTGGGCACCTGGAACTCAGAAGAAATATAGGTGTGGGGTTGGTTGGGCTACCTTGGTGCGTGGCAAGAGATTTGGATCTCATGGAGGCTGATGATATAATGGTTACAGCAGAATGGTGGCAAATTTTGACAGATGTGTCTGAACGGGGTTTATCGTACAGAACAGTGAACTGTTATAGATCAGCAGTTTCTGCTGGTCATGTATTAGTAGAGGGTGTGTAGATTGATGAAAGGAATTAAGTTGAAGAGACCACTTAAGGGAAACTATATTCAGTTTGGGATGTTGATCGGATATTAAAGTGGTTTGAAAGTTGGCTGGCAAATAGATACGTGGGTCTGAGAGAGTTATCGTGGAAGATGGCGACGTTATGCATGGTTTCTTTTAGGAGAGTGTCTGATGTTAAGGCTCTTGATATTATTTTACGGTTTTAACAATTACTGGGTGTTCTATTTGAAATCTGGAGAAGGACCAAGACAATGACAGCTTCTGCTTTTTATCCAATATTTGATGGTTGTCCAAAGTTTTGCATTGTCAATTGCTTAAGAGAATATGAGAGTAGAGTATAGGAATGATGGAGTAGGTCAGTTACCAATTTCTCATGTGAAACCTTATAAGGGAGTTACTTCACCTACTATAGCTAGGTGGCTGAGGTCAGTTATGAAGGGGGTAGGTGTACATGTGAATCTTTTTGCAGCACATTCTGTCAGGGGTGTTAAGGCCAGTAAAGCATAGGTTAATGAGGGTAGTCTGGAAGGGACCTTAAAAGCTGCTGATTGGTCTAATGCAGAGGTTTGCAAACCTATAGAGCATGTTTCAAGTAGATTGTTAAAGGGCTTTGAACATGCATAATGCTCGCCTCCTGTCTTGCCATGAAATGTTGATTCTCATAGCTTAACTGCAAAGAGAATCAGGATTTTATTAAAAATAAAGAGGCTGGCATTATCCCTCCCTCACACCCTGGTAAGTGGGTTAGGAGACGCGATGTTATTTTGTATATATATATTTTTTTCTTAAGGATCATTGACTTTATTTAGTTGTTTAAGATTAGTAGTAAATGATAAACCTTTGGGTTCAGTGTTTTAAATTTATGAGTAAACTTTTAAATGTGATGGATTTTTTTTATGTATTTCAGAAAACTAGAATCCTTTTACGGTCATGAAGTGACTTCAAGTTTAAGGATCAGTTGAGAATATGGTTCACACAAGGACAAACATGGAGTAGAAGGAAACAAAAGAGGGAAAGAAACAATGGCGGACAACGGGATTACATGGGACCTTAAAGTTCTATTTCTATTGTTTGGTGTTTTGGTTCCGTTATATACAATACATCAGTGAAGAGACCCTATGAGAGAACACACCTTGGGGTTGCTTTTGGCTTGTGCAGAGGGGCTGTGATTAAACAGGTGTGCCCAATGCACTTGATTTAGTGTAGAGTGAATTCATTTGCATTCGGTTAACAACCTTGTATGGCGGCCTCCAAGTTAAACACGGTCCTATGGTAATTCCATTGGTTTACAAGATGTGGTTTGCGCACCTCCATCAATGAACTAACACTGAAGG
Organism: Lissotriton vulgaris; assembly: GCF_964263255.1. NCBI lineage: Eukaryota > Metazoa > Chordata > Amphibia > Caudata > Salamandridae > Lissotriton > Lissotriton vulgaris. The sequence goes on from NC_141698.1 coordinate 859,860,683, forward strand.
TGAAAAATATAATGTCCGATTCGAGAAGGTCCCATACTGCGAAAAGCTTCCGACATTCATGAACTCCATCAAAGTTTAAATTGAAACTTAAGGGCACTTAAGCTTTAAGATACGAAAAGGAGTAGTCACTGCTCCGTAAGTCATCTTTGAAAAGCAGCATTGCTGGGTCGGGCCTGCTCGAAAACGCCGTCAGTGGCATAATGCATAAGCAGCAAAGAGCGATTCAATTAACGGTGTTGAACATGTTCAGGATGGGACCTAAGGGATCTCGCTAAACTAAAATACATCACACTCGGGCCCCATTTCTTGATAAATAAAGACAGTGTTACTTCAAATGTGATTTTGCTAGTATGGGTACAAAAGTGAAGGATTTCATATTCATCTGCAAGGCCCACGTGCCCTCTTGAGTCCAACCCACAAACAGAAGGAGGGGGGGATTTTACGACTGCATGTTTCAGTAGATTCCTTTCATTAATTTCCTTTGAAGCACTATAAACATACACCAAACACCTTGCAAGACTGAGACTAGCCCCACACATTTTGCTCAATTTATCTAAAAGGTTTTATCATCTTCCTTCTATTCTACTGCCAGATAAAACAGTACTAGTTTCAGGGAACCTTTTTGCATCAGTGCAAAGACCTTAAGTAGAACTTGTGGAGTTAACGGTAGTCATTAAAAAGGGAATCACCTTGGCCGAATGAGGTTAGCTTGTGATGTGAAAAAATACTCTCATGTTGGGACAACTACTTATTGGGCTAGGTAGCAGGTATAATGAAAAGCTGCAGAGAAGATAATTTTAACTGTCAAAACACTTGCCAAAAAGAACAGTGATCCGTCAAACGTATTGGCTTAAAAACATAATAGCTTGTCAAGATACATGACAGTACTGAGTGTCTGAAGGCATAAGCACTTAAGTGCAATTTGGAGACAAAAATGAATTTGCCCATTGGCAAACCTGAGACAATGGCACAATGTCTTAATAGAAGAGACATTTCAAATAAAGGGAGGGGGTGGCTGCCTGCTCCTTACAGGGGTGTTATTTACAGCCACTAGAGCCCTCAAAACTCCAAGGAAAATGCAAGGAGGAAACATGAAAAATGGTATCTTGATTAGCTGTTGAAGAGCATGCTCGGCTTCAGCTTTATTCGACATTTCTTCACAAGCTTGAGATCCTTTCGTTTCTATGGCACCTGTAAACGCAATAGGCAGCCTTCAACATAAACATGCGGCCTACAGATACATCAGTCCCCTGCAGAAATGTCTGCAGCAATGAATCAGAATTGAAGGGGGAGATGAAATGCTCGGCTTCATTCAAGGAAGGCCTTGTGTAAGGCAATACATATTTACTCAAATCATTAAAATGTTATTTATTGGCAGATGTTTTATATTTGTACGGTCAAACAGTCTGCATTCAACACGGAACACCGATTCATAGAGTAAACAATGCGTCCTAAGCAATGCAGAGACAAAATCACTACAAAGTTACAACAGTGTTGAGAAGGAGGGGTATGCTTGCTTTTCTTTTTCTGTTTACTGAGGTTTCTAACATAGCGAGAACTAGGCTGGGGCGCATCTGAATGCTTTACACAAAATATGTACAAATATACAAACTCTGAACTTAGTGAAAAAATAGGAGCATTATTGAAAGGCCTGAAGGGTTGCACAGACAATACCAATTCAAACACTAAAACTGTTTAAAATTTGTATACAGAATGTCGAGGAGCACTGTACTGAAGAAGAAGCTCCATGGCAAACATGCAATTAGTAATCACTATACTCAATGAACTGTCTGATTTTGTAGTTAGTACAACTGTTTGTTAACGGAGTTTAAGCCAGCAATCGGTCAGGTGATGCAAACAGCCAACAGCCCTATTCCCACGCTAAGCTGACTTCAGAGACCAAGCACAGTGACAGACAACCATAACGAAGTCCGTTAAATTCGAGGTAGAAGCTTGAGAAGTGTTTGCTGATTAGCAAAACTACGTTTTTCCCCAAAACTGGTAAGGAAATTAGTCTGAATTTCCAGAGGGATAAAATGTCATGCTTTTGGTACGCTAACAGATTTATTGTTTCGAGGTGTGTTTTTTCTTGGAACCTGGAATTTTCAGTAGTAGGCTGTAGGCTGCAGACTCTGCATATACTGTAACAAAAAGAGGTATAGTGTGCACAGAGTCCAGTGACTCCCCAAAAGGTGTGGCAGAAGTTAAAGCAGATAATACCTTACTCCAAATTTAGAGGTAGCTGGGCTGAGCAGTAAGGCTTATGAGAGGTGAGTTTGACTACATTTGTTGTACATACCCATACAAGGCAAGGAACACACAATGACTTAATTCCAGGCCAATGGTTGTAAAAATAATACGTTAGTTACTTTTATTTTAGGAACCAAGTGAACTCAATAACAGACAGGTAGACTTTCCGATTATGAAATATTTTCAATATTGTTGGCAATAGGTTTGTAAAGCATCAACAAATGTTTCACATACATGAAACACATTTTAGTCTAATAGAAGATACTTTGTATACAGGCCAACACTGAGTACAGTGTCAGTCGCAGGGGACTGTGACCAATTGAAAGGTGCTGAAGTCAATTTCAGCGCCAAAGCGGTTGATATCGGCAATATATACCCTCGCAGTTGGCAATGAGCAGGAAAGGTTTACACAGACGGCTAACACAAGTACTGTCAAGGGCTGTAGATGGGAAGGAGTTCTGCTATTGTTGGACCATCTTGGGACGGTCTTGGTCGGCCGGTGGTGCAGGGGGAGGCCGGCAGGGCCACTTGCCAAGTGAGAGGGCCACTTACAGGAGGGTATGGGGCGGTGAACAGCTACTGTCATTGGGCCGGGAGGATCTCTTGAGGTCGTGGAGGCCGTCTGGGTGTGGTGCTTTCTTCTGGCCGGGCAGAGTCGCGTTGGCACATGGACCGGTCCTCAACTACTTTTGTAGAAGGGAGCCACGTCGACACGTGCCGGACCTCCCTGTGGCAGGGCTTGTAGTTCTGGTACTGGCAGACGCCGAGGACTAGAGCATTTAGTCTGGAGGGAAGTTATTGGCACCATGGCAAAGGTTGCTGGGTCTTTGGGGTTTCTTGGAGACCAGGCAGAGTTTTGGGAAGGAGAGCAGGTCCAGTGGTCGAACCAGATACAGGTGGTGGGGTTCTTGCCGAGTTCGGTCTGGAGCGGTTCTGTTCCTGGCCCAGCAGTAGTCCTGGTCAGTCTTCTTTAGTCCCTCGAATTCGAGGAACAGGGAAACCCTTAAATCCCAAATGAACCTGCATTACTGAGGTTGGGTTGAAGGGCAGTAGCCAATGGCTAGAAGTTCACCCATGCTTCTCTTTCGATGTGCTTGCTGATTCGCAAGAGGCTGCCGCTTCACTGTCGGGCTGCTGTTTTGGCGCTTTGGTGCTCGTTGCCCCCGCCCCCCGCATGAGGTTGCCGTGGCCGTGTAAGAGTTGTGACTGTCTTCTATGGCGTATAGTGGTGCAGATCTCCTACCCCACCCACCCCCGCCACGTAGGAGCCGGGAAGAAGGAGCTACCCCGCCCCACCTCTGAGGCTGAGGCAGGAACCGCCACGAGAGGCACTTACCGGTGCTAAAACACCCAAGTGACGCGGGAGTGGTGTGGGAAAAGACATTGTTGTGCTCGGCCTTGTTGCGCCCTGTTTTTCGCTGCAACTGAGGTGGAGGCAGAAGCTGTGGAGGGGATGCCCGAGGCCAGCCAGTGAGTCGAACCGCCCAGTGTGGCCCCCTCCCCCAAAAAACAAGAGCAAGACCCGGTACAAGAGCTGGTGGCCGCCTGCCTTCCCGTGACTGGCTAGCAGCTGGGGGATGGAACTGCTAAATCAGGCTGCTAAATCAGGCAGCAATCCCCAGTTATCACGCAGGGGCGATCCCGTAGGCTGACCCAGCAGATGATATGGTCGCTCCTCTCCCCCCTCTGGGGTGCCTGGGCCCCTCGCCCCCTCCCCTAGTTAGGCGAGCCAGGCAACCAGGAAACTAGGCAATTAGCATTCATTCAACGGCCGAAGGAACCCAAAAGCACTCAGAGAAAAAAAAGGGGGGGGGGGGGGGGAGTAAAAAAATAAATAAACAAAACACAAAACCACAATACTAGCTCCCCCCACCCAACTCGGCCACTGATTTCCGGCACCCAGCAGCACCCAAAGGAACCAGCGCAACAAGCGCACTGATGCAAGGGCAGCACCCCGTGAAGAAAAAGAAAAAGAATAGGAGTAGGAGCAGGTGAACACAGGGGATCATAATGAGATCCGGGAGGTCTAGGGATCCACGGGTACCCCCTGAACCCTACCAAAAGAGCCAGGAGAGCAAACAAGGGCAATAATAAAACTCAGTATCGACCCTATGAATGCCAGTGAAGACTACTTGAAGAAAGGGGCGATGGAAAATGAAAAAGAAGGAGGAGGAGGAGGAGGAGGAGGAGGAGGAGATGTGTGGCTGATCCCCCGGACCCCCTTTCTTCTAGGTCACCCCTTACCAAAACCTTAACCACATGGCTGCTGGGCGTTTTCCCCTCCTGTGCTGGAAAGTGGTGATTTTGGTGCTTTTATGACGAGCTCAGCTCGTCATCAGCACAGCTCAACCGTGCATCATGACGAGCTGAGCTCGTCACCAGCATCGAAAGGGTTAAAGGGACTAGTTACCAACCAAAAATGTACACAAATGTTTTATTCATTATGGATGCTGGTGCGGTCCTCTGCTTGAACAGCCGGAAAGCCAATAACTTGCCTACTCCGATGCTACCGATATCCTACGCACCAAAACAAGAGATCCAGATAGAGCCGATGAAAGAGCTAACGAGAGGGTTGAAGAGAAAGCCCGCCACAGAGGTGATAGATGACGAAGAAGAAGAAGTCAGCGATGATAGGGAATGCCCTGACGTCACACAGACTGGAAAATGCAGTGACTCTTATGAACATCAGAAAGCGGGACTCCGACCTGACCGGATCCTGGACCAGGCACAAGAAATAAAGCCACAGGCATACAAGAGCGAGCATCAAGACCCCATCCAGAGCGGCCTGAACACTGGAACCATAATAAACTGGACCCTGAAGGGCACTCCAAGACCAACTGGAGCAAAAACTTTCCCAGAAGACCAGCACAACACAGCCAGAGACGTCGAGGAAAACCCAGGGATACAAAAGGCACTTAAGGTGCCCGGCACACCTGACGCACCTGATGCTCTTGAAACACCAGCATCAGTACCTAGCGCGCAAAGCAACCTGAACACGCGGAACATAGGCCCCGGAACAATGGCAGGGCAAGGCGCCCCATGGTTTACGGCAATTATGGGAACTCCCAGGCTCCCCAGTAGGCATAAAAAAGGTGGTCAACAAGACAGTCCGGAAAGAATCAATGCTGCAGGACAAAGCCGCTCTATCAAAGCGGGCTCACAGCTGGCTTACAGTTCAATCGTATATCATGCCCTCGCCCCTAGCTTATCTACAGACAGGCTTTACCAAAAAAATACAAGAAAAGTTCCTGAAATTTCGCCTAGGGTTACTGCCGTCAGCGGCCCACTTACCCCCATGGTTACGGCCACAATTACCAACAACATGCCGACTTTGCGGGAACGGCAAAGAAAACACAGTTCATCTGATCACTATCTGCAGCAAACTCATTCAAGAACAACACTCCTTCTTGAGACCACTTTTTAACATCTGTGAGATACGGACCTGCAGGCAAGCGGTGCTTGCTTGCTTCAAAGGCGATGATATCCAACTGAGCTTCCGAATGGTAAAATTCCTTGAAACAGCAGAGGCATGCTTCAAAACGTTGAAGGAAACTAGCAAAATTTTGCAGTACCGTGAAGGACGAGAGGATCAATCCAACGGAACCCCTGAAGAGCAAGCTCTAGCATAACACCTTGACTTTGTCTTACTCCGAATATCACTGACTATACAAAAAGGGATACGCCGAACTGTTATAATAATTAACCATTCTTTCTTGTAACGTAAACAGTTTTTTTTTTCTTCCTACTGAGGGGGTACACTCTAAAATATTCAAGTGCACTGGCACTTTACTATATTACCCCTTGGCCGGCATCGAGGACAAACTTATTGCATAACTTTTTATGATAAACAGGCCATTTAACATGATTTTAAGCTTATTTTAACTTTGCCGCTGCTATCTCACTATGTTTTTAAGGATGAAATTATTGTCTTAACACTCATGAACTTGACTCATGTTTTATTAACCACATTTTTCTCTTTCATATTGTAAAGGTTTTCAATAACCATAACCAACGCTGCAGCAAGACTCATCACTGGATCAAAAAAACACTCACATATTTCCCCTGACTTCAAATCCCTGAACTGGCTGCCTTTGGAAGCCAGAATACATCTGAAAATTGCCTGCATGACGCACAAGGCTATACACCTGAACTCACCCGGCTACCTCACTCAGAAGCTGACTATCTCTGGCGGCTCCAGAACCACCAGAAGCACAAACAATCTTCTGCTAAAGCCGCGAAGTTTCCGGAAGGAAAAAACTTACAAGCGCTCCTTCTCAGGAATGGCGCCTAGGATCTGGAACTCACTCCCTCCTGAAACCAGGCTCATCTCCTCTACTCTTTGTTTTAAGAAAGAAGTAAAAGCTATCCTCATGGCTAAATACACTTGAGCTACTACTTTTGATTTTTTAAGACTCTGCTTCGATCTGTACTACTGATCCCTCTGCACATGTGCTTTACTTGTATTATTGGCCTACCTGATTGTTCATGCTCCCCCTCTTATTTGTACTACTTGCATTGATGACCTTCCTTCCTAACTATACTCCCTCATGTACCCACCCTACCACCACCACTGGCCTACCCCTTGCCTTTGTAAAGCGCTCTGTTATCTGCAAAGATCTTGTTCGCGCTATATAAAACTTTCAAAATAAAAATAAAATAAATGCACAATAAAGTATCCTGGTACTGACCCCTAGCGTGACTACACCCTTTAGGTGCACCCTTCCTTTGGGGAGAGGGGCACATCCGTATTGCTATTGGGCCTAACTCCCCAAACCAAGATGGAGAATTTTGAAGAGAGGCGTTCACCTCAGCTCCGGGCCGTCCTAGGGGGGTGCCAAGCCAAGGTGGACACTCCTACTCTGCCTACTAATTCTCCTGCCTGTCCTGCTGCCAAAATTGGAGCTAGGACATGGGGGTGGGAATCTCCACTAGTTGAAGCTGCCAAAATCAGAATAGCACAAGGTATGAGCCTCTAAGGATCACCGCCAAGTGTTGCTGTTCCTGCAAGGAGGAGGTGTGAAGCACCTCAACCCACGGCAGGCTTTGATTATGACCTCAGAGAGCACAAAGTCTCTCACCCCATGAGGTCAGAAACCTGTCTGGTGGTGGCAGGCTGGCAGGGACCAGTCAGCTAATACACTAGAAGCTGGTCATTTTTCAGTGGGCAACTCTAAGATGCCCTCTGAGTGCATGTTATAATAAATCCAACACTGGCATCAATGTGGGTTTATTATGCCGAGAAGTTTGATAAACTTCTCAGTCTTCAGTAAAGCCATCATGGAACTGTGGAAAGTGTGTATGACAAACTCCCAGCCTAGGTACTCAAAATGGCTTCACTGCACTTTGTGTTCAAGAATGGACTCAGACACTGTAGGGGCACACAGCTCATGCAGCTATGCTCTCACCTGTGGTATACTGCACCCTGCCTTAGGACAGTGAGGCCTGCCAGAGGGGTGACTGACCTATGCCACTGACAGTGGTGTGTATGCATTACACTCTTTTAGCTTAGCTACACCAAAATACATAGCCTGAAATTGAAGTGTGTGTGTCTGGTGTGGGGTCCTTTAGGGTGGCACAATACATGCTGCAGCCCTAAGGGACACTCTCTGGTCACAAGGCCCTTGGTATCACTAATACCTTTTTGCAAAGGGCTCATATGTGGGCCAGAGGTGTGCCAATTGTGGAAACAATGGTACAGTCGAAGGAAAAGAACACATGGGTTGGAGCCTGGTTAGCAGGATCCCAGCACACACTCAAAGTGCTTCAGAAACCTAGCAAGAAGTGGGGGGATTACTGCAATGGAAACCCACTTTCCTACATGAGCCAATACTGGAAAGTTAATGGGAACCACCCGAGAACTTCAGTTTTCTAGGGAGGTAATGTGTGTGACTCAAACCAATACATGTATGCACTATACAGAAGAGTTTGAGAAGTAGGGCAAAATCTCAGCAGAAACTTTTCATTAACCTATTGCATGCTGTGTGTGTAATTTCAACGGTCATAATTATTAGATAAATATGGCCAGTTGTTTTTTTTTGGGGGGGGGGGGGGGGGTAGTGGTGGGCTAGGCTTAAAAATATCACAGACAATTCAGATAAGGACTCCTTGATCTTCAGAGAAGTTTAGCAAGGGTAAGTCACCAACCATTCTCAACGAAGGCACCTTCTAGGTTTCATCACAAGCAGTAAATATGAAGGAGAACGAAGCTTCAGGAATGTTGTCCTTTTCTTACAAAACCTCAGCTCTTCCTCCAACACCTTTAAATGCTCTTTATACTCACAGTTCTACTAAACTAGGATTTTCGGTTACTCTGTTTAACTATTTCAAAGAGAGACAGAAATAGGCAATAGGTCTTCAACGAAAATCCATAAACGGATACCTTGTTGGGGCTAATAGGACATAATGCATCTCCAAGTTTTCAGTGGCAAACAGATGAAGGCTCAGAGTGGCCTTACCTAACCAGCGTGTCAGGATATCCACATAAAGTAAATTTAGATACAATAAATCTAAATGCAACTCACATAACCGGTCAATATCCTGTCATGAGACTTGGATACAAGCACTGGTTACCTTCCAGTGAATTTTTATACCAGTACAAAATTCAAAGTTCTCCGACAGACAACAGATCAAAGAAGTCCATTACTCTAGTGGCTCCCGATAATTGTTTTGCGATTTGGTTTTCAATGTAACTATCGTTATGTTAACTGACAGCCCTGAAGAAGCGATAAAATCACGAAACATATTGGCAGGATTTCTTCTTTTTTGGAGTCACGCAATATAAGTGACAAAAAGAATACTACCAGAAAGTGAAACTGGAGCAAAAATTGGACAATTGAATAAAAGAACTTCTCTGAAGCAGCAAGATTGATGGACTTCTTGGATATATTTTTTCTCAAACAACTTTAAAATGATGAAATAATTTTCTATTCCATTTTTGCTCTACACAAACTACTTAGTTTGGCTTATACAGTACACTCAAAAAGCAACCCAAAAGGCTTGAATCACAAACGTACTTCTTTCGAACTATGGTTTGAAAAATAGTTGAGTGTGCTGCAGGCGCAACAATTTAATGGTGACATTTTGCGATGCAGTACCAACTTTTCCTTATGTCACACACTACAAACCAAATCGTCTCTTGATACTTGCATAACTATATTATTACATAACTTCAGCGTGTGTAGTAAACACGCTTCCACAATGAACAAGAAGTCCCAACTCCCAGTGGATAAAGTTGCAAAGTACGAATTGCCGCTATTGACTGTTCCTGCCCAGGGAGAGGCGGGGCAGAAGAACATCCAGTCGCCCTTCTTGCTCTGCCAGTCTCCAGCCTACACAAGAAGGGATGAGGGGGTGGAAAACATACCTACAGCAGCACAAGTCCAATTATCGCCCACACTATATACAATGCGCTTCACCTGCCTCGTAGTGGGGAACTGCACAATCCACTGACAGGCCCACCTCGCCTGCGCATAGGGTGGCTGCGGGCACAGCACGCTATGAAAAACATGGCAAGCTGGGTGGTAACTGTGCCTAGCACCCCCACCCCCTGCTCTGCATGTTGTTTGCACTGCGGTCTGGGTTCGTGCCCGGTGTTGTTGACCTGGCCGTTTTGCCAGCCACCCTTCCGCAAATTTTTGAAGAACAGTTTCTTTTACTCGTAGCCCTTCAGTGTAATAGTGCATATGCGCTCTCTCTCTCTCTCTTTGCCAGCTACACTTCAATAAGAGAAGGAAAGTTGGACAAAAAAAAAGCCATTTCAAAGATCATTTAAAAACTCAAACCGCTGCTACCCAGAGTACAGTGTGCTCATCGCGTCGCTTTCTCTTCCCAGGCGTATCACACATAACACGGCTCAGACCCAAGCCTCTCCGTTGGCATGCAGTCATACTATACATCACAGGACTCAGACGTTTGCCGCTGTGCTGCTGGCATGAAGCCACACTATACAAAACAGAGCTGAAACGAAAGCCCCTGTGCCGTTGGCATGCAGTCAGAGGGCGAGAGAATCCAGCGAGCAAACACCTCGTGCATGGACTTACTGGCGGCCTAGCTCACCCCGCACTGCATCGCCGCCACCCGGGCTGCACCCCCAGCGTGCCTGCCGAAGGGTGCTCACAGGTGCGCCCCTGTAGACCGCAGCACCCCGCTGGCGCAAGCCCCCGGCAGCCCCCCACACGGGGACAATGGCAGCGCGGGCAAAGCGCGCGCCCCGCTGTGTCCCGCCGCAGCAGCAAAGCCCCGCGCGCCCGGCACGGGGGCCGCCGCCGCGCGCGCGCCGCCTACCCCTTGCCATGCTCCGTCTCGTCCTCGTTGTCCCCGTCGATTCCGCAGGTGTCCTGGTCGTCCAGCTCCAGGCTCTGCTGGCTGGCCGCGGACTCACTGTCCTCCGCCATCGCTGGGAAGAGAAGGCGCAGTTTTTTTTTCTTTCTCGAGCAGCCAGTGAGAGGGGAGGACGACAGGGCTGCTCTCGGTTTTGATGGTGCCCCCTCTAGCGTCGGCTCCTCCGCCAATGACGAGGGGGAAGACTGCACCCACGCACCAGCACAGCCGCGAGATACCGTGCAGTGTGACACCACGGCATCCTCGCTGCCCTGCGTACGCAGAGACAGCCCCCGCATTGGGTCTGACACTTGAGTATTTCTCAAGTTAAATGAATGAATGTATCTTGCTGTCATTTAAACTCGTGCAGATCCACCAGCGAAATTATTTTTCGTAGGCATTGAAGCAATTATTTATGACAAGTTTGTTTCAAATGAGAACCCAAACTTTTATTTATTATTTAAATGTAACAAGGGTCAATGTTTTTTAAACAAACGCACTATATATTGTATGGTCAATACAACCTGTTCAAAGTAAGTCAATAACCGTTTTACAAAGCTGTTAATTGTTAATTGATCAGGGCGATGTACAATTGTATCGAAATAAACAAATGTAAAACACTAGTTCATGACTAAGTGATTGCCTATTTTTACGAATTTTGCCAAAATGCCTTTCTTTTTATAAACGACTGCCCAATAGCATATCCACCGAAATAAAACATCCCTTCAGTGCTACTGAACACGATCTAATACTTCAACGCCTGGAGCATGGAAGTAAAAATTTAAATCGCCTATTTCCATGACAGCTTCAAATGACATGGGTCAACAACTCCTTCCAACGCGGGTAGAAACGGCAGTTCGTGGAGTTGCGAGTGTATTTACATCGTTGTTTGTTTGTAATTCACTTTGGCCATAACAGATCAATGAAGTGACAATGTGCTTTATAAGAGAGAGCATGCAGAGTTGTCTAGAATCAAGGAAGTATATTCTGTTGTTTCCTCACTTTTGCCTTAAAAGGGCACCTTGATGTTGATAAGTCTCGAAAGTGTGTTGTAACTTAATTGTTGCCATTCCCTTTCCTTAGCTACATGTTCCCTACTGCTCAGACAGGATATGTGCTGAAGAGACCAGGAAGACGGTCACCCAGGCCCTCGTCACCAGCCGACTGGACTACGGCAACGCCCTCTACGCCGGAACCACCGCCAAGCTCCAAAAGAGACTCCAGCGGATCCAGAACGCCTCAGCCAGACTCATCCTCGACATCCCACGACACAGCCACATCTCCGGACATCTGAGAGACCTGCACTGGCTCCCCGTCAACAAAAGAATCACCTTCCGTCTCCTCACCCACGCACACAAAGCCCTACACGATCAAGGCCCGAGCTACCTCAACAACCGCATCAACTTCTACGCTCCCAAACGCCATCTCCGATCAGCCAGTCACGCCCTCGCCGCCGTCCCCCGCATCCGAAGAACGACAACAGGAGGACGGTCCTTCTCCTACCTGGCCGCCAGGACCTGGAACTCCCTCCCGACCGACCTGCGCCTGACCCAGGCCCACCTCTCCTTCAGGAAGAAGCTCAAGACCTGGCTGTTCGAGCAGTAGCAGCACCCCCCCCCCCCAAGCGCCTTGAGACCCTCCGGGTAAGTAGTGCGCTCTATAAATGTCTTTGATTGATTGATTGATTGCTGAAGTGCTGGGTGATGATTGGAATGCTGAATGTTTGGTGATGTCATAGAATGCATGGGTGCCTGGTGATGTTCTGAGTGTCAGTTGGAGTATGCAGGCTGAGCAGCAGGTAGGCTGCTCCTGGTGGGGCTGTCTGCTGTTTACCATCTTCTATTTACTTACTTGAAACTTACCTTGTAACTAAGCTTGAATAAACCAATCTTAGATTATACACCTCGGCTAATGGACTTTCAATTACAGCATTTTTGGCGACGATTTGAACAAGAGCCTACGTGTTGGGGTAGGAAGACTATACTATACCCTGCTAAAGATACTGGAACTAAGGAATTAAGAAATTAAGCAAACTGAAACGTGAAGGAAAAGCAATGGCCTGTTCAGCCCCACCAGTGTCCATTATCACCTGGACAGCCTGCAGTCTGGGGCGTTTGACCTTCTTGTCATCTATGATCTTCAAGGACTGAAGTCAGCAAGTCTGAAACAGATTTCTGCAAGTGGTGATTCTGCATGCCTTGATGTACTGAACTGACTTCTACAAGTGCTGGAAGCACTTGGAGTTGCTGTAAGTGTACACACAGCCTGTTTTGTTGCCACCTCATAGCCTGGGATGTTTTTCTGCTTTGTTATCACTAAAGAATTGGATGTGGCATCCCTGGTGTTTATTTTCTACTATTCACTGGGGGCAAAGGCATCTAATTGGTTGTATGCTGTCATTATTTTTGATCTGGATTGGCAGTTGGCAGAGGGACATCTCCGAAAATCTACATGGACATTGACAGTTTTGGGTCACATGGAAACGACACAACGTAGGTATTTTTTCTTTACCTACAAAACCTTTGATGCCATTTTGAGTGACTTTTTTTTTAAACCTGTGCGATTTTTGATTCTGCCTTACCATTGGTTTTCAGCTCAAGCGTGTTACAACGAGCTCCGTGGCACGAGCCGGGTCCACGTCATGGCGGAGGTAAGCACTGTTCTGTGCGAGGCCCCTTCCTGCAGGCTGTTGCGGGACTCCGTAATGATGTCACACTGGAGGCTGCACGTTCCGAGTGGTGCTCAAGTAAAAGACTGGTGAGCTAACCCACATGCTTTTGCAGGTTATGCTTCTGTGATGCTGTTCAACCGTCACGTGATGCGGTGTTGTATATTATTCCTACCTTTGTTTCCATGTTTTCCCCTTGTGTAGCCTTATGTCATATATTCCAGAAGGTAGGTGGCTCTGGACTCTTCCTGGGATTCTAGGTTGAGACAGTTTGTGCCTGGCCAGCTCGTGTTGAAGATGCCTGCTGTTTTCCTATTAAAATAAACCTGCTGTTATGCACAGGAAGTCTCCGAGTATTTTACTACAATTTTGGCGACGTTTTGCAGCTGGTCAGTAGTACTCCTATTGGCTTCCGGCGAATCCAAGACGTTTTTTCGTTGTTGGGATATCGTTGAATTGTGCCAGCGTTACAGCTATGTTACAGCGTGTGCGGTTTTAGCTTCTGTCCTGTGCCAGCGAGTACTTGGAGTCTCACTAAAGAAGTTTTTGGCGAAATTGTGAGTAGCCTTAATGTCGCAGCGCAAGCACATCCGCAACCGCTATTGTTGCTAAGCGCTGGTGTAAGCTCCTACGTCATTGGCTTCCCTTCAGAGATGATCGTGATGACATCGCGCTAGTGCGCTCCAAGCCTCGTGTGCATGCGTTCCAAGCCTCGTTTCAATTCTTCCGTCTGTGGCGGCCATTTTAACTCTCTGTTTACTGTGTCAAGCCTATTTTTGAGACAGTTTGTGCCTGGCCAGCTCGTGTTGAAGATGCCTGCTGTTTTCCTATTGCAATAAACCTGCTGTTATGCACAGGAAGTCTCCGAGTATTTTACTACATGCGGCATGTGGCTGAAGTAACCTATGCTGACCGCAGCAGAGCACAGCAGGAGTCCTATGGTTACCAGCGTGTATTATGTGTGACATGAGAAGACATTCGGGTGGAGGACACTGTACATCTTTAAGTTTCTCTTTGCACGCAATGTGAGACGCCAACCGGGAGGAGGTCATGGTTTATTATGACGTTTCTATTCATATTGAACCCTGTGCACCACGGCGTATTGAGTGGCAGCATCAACACAGAGCTTGTTGATAAGTATTGAGTATGGGTGAGGACTTCGGGTGGGAGATCGCTCACCGGACTAAAAGACTTTATCTCAATTGATTGGAATACATGTATGCTGCATGTGGAGTGGTTGTTTCTTGATGCTATTTTGGGTTTCCTGCCTACGTGTATTATGCTTTTATGGGCCCCTTTGATGTTTGCCCATGTCTTGTAATGGTGTGTGGTATATGTTTCTGAATGGTTGTAGAGTCATGTACTCTATCATGGGGTTGTTTAGTTTTTATTCTGTGCTTGTCACGTGTGCTTAATTTTTGTGTTTGTGGTACGGTTGTGTATTTTGTTTTGGGATGTAAGGTCTTTCACCTTAGTACAGAGTTTTGGGGTGTTGAGTGCCCCAGTACAGTGTTTTAGGGTGGTGTGTGCCTATTACAGAGTTATAGGGTGGTGAATGCCCTAATACAGTATTGTAGGGTGGCTTGTACCCTAATACAGAGTTGTGGTGTGGTCCGTGCCCCAGTACAGTCTTGCAGGGTGGTGTGTACCCTATTGCAGAGTTATGGGGTGATGAGTGCCCCAGTACAGTCTTGTAGGGTGGTATGTACCCTAATAAAGAGTTGTGGGGTGGTGAGCGCCCCAGTACACATTGTAGGGTGGAGTGCACCCTAAGACAGAGTCTTAGGTTGGTTAGTGCCCTACTACAGTGTTGTAGGGTGGTTAGTGCCCTAGTACAGAGTTGTCGGGTAGTTAGTACCCCATTGCAGGGTTGTGAGTACCCAAGTTCAGAGTTGTGGGGTTGGATGTACCTACCTAAGTGTTGATTTGGTGTGCGTATTTGATTACTGCGGGAAGTTTGTTTGCTTTGATTTGTATTGGTAGGGTGTGTTGTGTTTTACGCCATGTCGTCTTTGGTCTCGGAATGCTTGTATTTTTATGTTATCCAAGGAAGGGGGATGGTGTAAATCTGCATTTAATTGGTTCAAGTGTTGATTGCTTTAGGAGTTATCGTTTGCTTTAAGTATATTTTGTCAATTCGTTTCCATGATTTAAATGCATGTATACATTAGGAATGTATCTACAAAGTCTATGTGTGGTTCATTAGACTAACAAAAATCAGTGTCAACTCATCTAACAATTGTAGAAATACATAGATGGATAGCTGTAATCTCTAACAGGATACCCATCAGTCACCACTCGGAACCGCCCTTCATCATTTGGGATTCCTGTTAATCACAAAGTAGGTACACTACCGGTTGAGATGGAAGGTCAGATAGTATAACCTCTTAAGAACCTTGTAGTGGCCAAAGGTGGTTTGGAGTGTCACAAACTACCCATCAATAAAAAATGAGGGTGACTGATTTGCAGTGCTAATGTGAAGAAGTGTGATTGGTGAGTGAAAAATAAAATTGGGTGAGGGAGCAGGAGTAAGACTAACTTTATTCAGTTCTATGCTCACTCCACCAATATTAAAAGAGCAGCATAAGTAGATTTAACAAATATCTACCTAGATGAAAATATGGTCAACATGTTTCAGCAATTCCAAGGGACTAAGGAGTCCATTGCTTTCATCAGGACCGGGATATTAGAAAATGCTACTGAAAAAAGTGTCGTGAAAGGTTAAAAAGTGACTACATGTTAACATAGCTGCAACATGAAAAAAGATCACCTGATTTCCTAGGTGTGTTCTTTGCTCGCAGATGCTATGTATGTCACTGTAAGGGAAAAAAACAGACACAGAAAAAGACAAGTAAAATGACCACATACACATAGACATAGTAACATGTGATGAATCCACATTTAACTGTAAACCAATAGTTTTGGTATGATAACACATTGGTTCTGTATTTTATCAACACGAAGATACTTGAATGTAATGTTTTCATGTAGCATATTGTACTTCGTCTTACCCTTATAGTCGAAGCAAATAGCTCCACCTCGCCTGGCAACGGCTCAGGACACGAGGGAAGCACCGCTCTGATAAAAAGAAGCAGAAAACAGGGATATGTCATCGCTTCCTGGTCAATAGAAAATAAAGCACATCAAAAAGTACCCTGAGAGAATTACTGATATGGGGTTTATATTGTAAGAGAAACTATGAAGAGACACAGCATGACTCAGGCCTTTGGTGTTCTTATGATGGCTGATTCAGAACAGAGATCTTCGCTGAAGTGTCAGCTTGCATACCGAATGTCTCTGGTACTCGGCAATTGGTTAGTATTTGCCACTGTTTTTACACGGGACACATTGTTAATCTATTCTTCTTCGTGGTTGTCTGGCTCGATTACAACAAGCCCACGGAGAATATGAGGGCTGTCTCGACAATCAGAAAAGTTCTTTTACCGTATCACACAAATAATGATCGCTTCACCTAATTGGTTTTTGCGCGCAAAAAGATAATAATAATCTCGGTCTTCGGGCCGTTCGTAAAAAAGAGAGATATTGCTGGTCCTTAGTATAAGAATATACTGCCCGAAATGAGCTCGGTTAGAGTGCAGCTCACCTCTCCGTCGGTACTCCTTCGCCACCATCTGAGCCAGTTGGGGAGGTGCCGACTAGGAGTGGAGGCTGCGGTTAAGAGCCGCACACTGATTGGCTCACCGTTGGTTATGTGATCGGGTCATGCAATGGAAATTACTGTTACAGCGAGATTCTGCACAGTCAGATGCAGTTTACTCATTGGTCTTACAATGGTCATGTGAGCAGACCAAATTTTGTAATGGAGTTGTTTATTGGTCATAAGGGACAACTGTGTCGATGGTTGCTTAGGAACGATGCCGAAACTTACAAAGTGAGAACACACTTTTCGATCGTCTCACCGGTCATGAGAAAAGATGTTTTACTAAAGTATTAGATGTACAATCTGTTCTGCTTCCGGAGGGAGAGGACAGATACTATGTTGGTCATCTCATTATTTTCTTCTATTTCCAGTAAGAGAACAGAGAATACACTAACCAGATCTTGATTGTCTCATATCCCTAATATGATGAATTTGTCCAAAGGGTGGGCACATTCTAATCAAAGTAACCCCCAAAAAGGAGTACGAGGCAAACGACACCAAAGAAACTGGAGAGGTAATCAGAATCAAAGCCAGTCATGGTGGCAACCTGCGCCTTGGCAATTTGGAAACCCCATGTTCCCACAGCAAATGGGACCTTTTCCGCAACCAATGGGCCCTTTTCCACCACCTCAATTTGCAGGAAATTTTGGGGGTCAGCGGCCTTTTTTAGGGTTTGGCCGTGGCAGATCCTGAGGACGAAGAAGAGGTCCGCAACCTCAGGTTCATTTCAGTCCTCCGCCCACCTCAACGAGGAACTTGAGGAGTACAACGACGAAGAACAAAACAACGGGTTCGGCACAAGTGAGCACGGAGGTGGGCTTGTCATCAATTTGAGCTCTCATACCGTCACCCCTATGGAAGACAAGGTCCTCAATAGAGGTTTAGGTTTTGTGCCTACTGTCAAAAATGACCATTTTGAAACCAACATAGAAATGGCTAAGTTCTTTCGGAGGGTTT
The DNA here is from genome assembly GCF_964263255.1 of Lissotriton vulgaris. Classification (NCBI taxonomy): domain Eukaryota; kingdom Metazoa; phylum Chordata; class Amphibia; order Caudata; family Salamandridae; genus Lissotriton; species Lissotriton vulgaris. Next base: position 859,878,538 of record NC_141698.1, read on the forward strand.
GTCTACAGTTTTTCTTTTCAAAATCCAATCAGAGAGAACCAGACCAAGAAAACGTGAATACTGGTCTAAAGAAAAAATCTACATTCAATCCTGGATCCCACATGGTTCCTGTACAAGTTTTTGCATTTGAACAGGCCATAGAGAAGGACATTGAAACTTTATTCTCAACAGAACAAGATAGTTTCTGTAATTTTTCCAAAGCCGAACAAGATGCCTTGAAATCCCTGTCTTCAAACACAGAACTTACCATCAAACTGGCGGACAAAGGGGGTGCAATTGTCCTGATGGATACTAGTGATTATCGAAACAAATGCTTAAGACAACTTAATAACAGACAAGCACACTGCCCCCTAGTCGAAGATCCTACGACTGACATGCGAAAGACAATCAACGAGATGGTAGAGGAAGCTCTATCTGAGGGTTGGGTCACGCGGCAAGAAGCAACCTTCCTAATTACAGAACATCCAGTAATGCCCTACTTTTACTGTCTCCCGAAGGTGCATAAAGCACAGAGGCCACCACCAGGCCGCCCGATCATTTCAGGCATTGGGTCCATTTTGGAACCACTTTCCACCTTGGTTGACCATTTCTTGCGCCCTATGGTGCAAGAAATGCCCACATACCTCAAAGACACAACAGATGTGCTTCGTCTCCTTCCTGGCATTGAATTTGATGCGGAGAATGACCATCTTGTCTCATTTGACGTAGTCACTCTATACATCTATACCACAAGACAAAACTTTAGAAGTCATCTCTTCCCTCTTGATGGCCCGTGACTTAGACAGCATCACGCCAGTCAGCTTTATCATGGCTTGTGCCACCTTAGCCATGAAGAAAAACTTTTTTAAGTTTGAGGAGACAATTTATTTGCAAACATCTGGTACCAGCATGGGGAGCATTTTTGCCCCCTGCTTGGCAAATTTATATGTACATCACTTTGAGCAAGAGCATGTCCTTACTAACACCAACCCGTATATCACTTTAATAAAAGTATGGACGAGGTATATCGATGATATACTAGTGATATGGCGAGGGACACATGAAGATCTTGTGGCATTTCAGAACTGGTTAAACAGTAGGAATGCTTTTCTTCACTGCACTGTAGAGGCCAGCAAAACTGAGATTGCTTTTCTAGATTTAAAGATCTTTTCCACTCCAGAAGGCCTCCAATCAGAGCTTTACAGAAAACCAATGGCGAAAAATTCCCTACTCTGTTTTGACAGCCTTCACCCCAAGTCTCCTAGAGAGAATCTGCCCTACGGCCAGTTCCTGAGGGTACAGAGAAACTGTTCCACCAAGGAAGGCTATAACAAACATTCAAAAGCTTTACAACATCAGCTTCACTGTAGGAAATATCCACCCAAATTGGTAAAAAAATCAATGAAGCTGGCTAAAAACAACAACAGATTAGCTCTTTTGCAACCTTCAGTGTCTAAAGTGACATCGAACAGATTGACCTGTGTCAGCACTTTTGGGACCTTGTCCAACAAAATTCAAAAAATAATAAAGAAACACTGGTCCATACTGAATTCAGGACAAGAAACCATCGAAGCACCACTTTTCTCTTTCAAGAGGGGTCCAAATCTAAAGGATAGCATTGTCCACACCAGACCTCACACCAAAATGCCAAGGGCTCTAGGCACCATCTGGGACCTTCCACCTCTAGTAGGACACCACCCATGTGGATCGTGCCAAGCTTGCCCCCAAACCACCAGGACAACTGAAATTGATATTGGCACAAATAGACCCTGGAAACAAGTCAAATTCACCAACTGTAATAGTGAGAAGCTAATTTATCTCATAACCTGCCCATGTGGTCTGAAATACGTGGGAATTGGCGACTCGGAAAATTAAAATACGAATCTCCGAGCACAAAAGAACGATTCGCTGCAGGAGACAGGCAACCAAACTTACCAATCTTTTTTTGGAGAAACAACATGCCCCAACTGCTTTTGTTTGGACTGTGCTCGAACAACCATACATTCCTCCCCACGTTACAGACCATACCAACTTTCTTATACGCAAGGAACAGAAATGGGTGTTCAAATTGGGAACCAACAAAGGGTGGGCTCAATGATGACATACCCTGATACCCTTAGTTTACTGCAACATTCTTCTCAAATGATCGCACTTGAGATGTGCCCACCCTTTGGACATATTCATCATATTAGGGATATGAGACAATCAAGATCTGGTTAGTGTATTCTCTGTTCTCTTACTGGAAATAGAAGAAAATATTGAGATGACCAACATAGTATCTGTCCTCTCCCTCCGGAGGCAGAACAGATTGTACATCTAATACTTTAGTAAAACCGCTTTTCTCATGACCGGTGAGACGATCGAAAAGTGTGTTCTCACTTTGTAAGTTTCGGCAGCGTTCCTAAGGAACCATCGACACAGTTGTCCCTTATGACCAATAAACAACTCCATTACAAAATTTGGTCTGCTCACATGACCATCGTAAGACCAATGAGTAAACTACATCTGACTGTGCAGAATCTCGCTGTAACAGTAATTTCCATTGCATGACCCGTTCACATGACCAACGGTGAGCCAATCAGTGTGCGGCTCTCAACCGCAGCCTCCACTCCTAGTCGGCACCTCCCCAACCGGCTCAGATGGTGGCGAAGGAGTACCGACGGAGAGGTGAGCTGCACTATAACCGAGTTCATTTCTGGCAGTATATACTTTTGAGTAGAGCGCGCAACTAAGGACCAGCAATATCTTTCTTTTTTACGAACGGCCCGAAGACCGAGATTATTATTATCTTTTTGCGCGCAAAAACCAATTAGGTGAAGCGATCATTATTTGTGTGATACGGTAAAAGAACTTTTCTGACTGTTGATACAGCCCTCATATTCTCCGTGGGCTTGTTGTAATCGAGCCAGACAACTACGAAGAAGAATAGATTAACAATGTGTCCCATGAAAAAACAGTGGCAAATACTAACCAATTGCCGAGTAACAGAGACACTCGGTATGCAAGCTGACACTTCAGAGAAGATCTCTGTTCTGAATCAGCCATCATAAGAACACCGAAGGTCTGAGTCATGCTGTGTCTCTTCATAGTTTCTCTTACAATATAAACCCCATATCAGTAATTCTCTCAGGGTACTTTTTGATGTGCTTTATTTTCTATTGACCAGGAAGCGATGACATATCCCTGTTTTCTGCTTCTTTTCATCAGAGCGGTGCTTCCCTCGTGTCCTGAGCCGTTGCCAGGCGGGGTGGAGCTATTTGCTTCGACTATAAGGGTAAGACGAAGTACAATATGCTACATGAAAACATTACATTCAAGTAGTTTCGTGTTGATAAAATACAGAACCAATGTGTTATCGTACCAAAACTATTGGTTTACAGGTAAATGTGGATTAATCACATGTTACTTTGTCTATGTGTATGTGGTCATTTTACTTGTCTTTGTCCGTGTCTGTTTTTTTCCCTTACAGTGACATACATAACATCTGCGAGCAAAGAACACACCTAGGAAATCAGGTGATCTTTTTTCATGTTGCAGCTATGTTAACATGTAGTCACTTTTTAACCTTTCACGACACTTTTTGCAGTAGCATTTTCTAATATCCCGGTCCTGATGAAAGCAATGGACTGCTTAGTCCCTTGGAATGTCTGAAACATGTTGACCATATTTTTATCTAGGTAGATATTTGTTAAATCTACTTATGCCGCTCTTTTAATATTGGTGGAGCAAGCATAGAACTGAATAAAGTTAGTCTTACTCCTGCTCCCTCACCCAATTTTATTTTTCACTCACCAATCACACTTCTTCACATTAGCACTGAAAATCAGTCACCCTCATTTTTTATTGATGGGGAGTTTGTGACACTCCAAACCACCTTTGGCCACTACAAGGTTCTTAAGAGGTTATACTATCTGACCTTCCATCTCAACTGGTAGTGTACCGACTTTGTGGTTAACAGGAATCCCAAATGATGAAGGGCAGTTCCGAGTGGTGACTGATGGGTATCCTGTTAGAGATCACACGTATCCATCTATGTATTTCTACAATTATTAGATGAGTTGACACTGATTTTTGTTAGTCTAATGAACCACACATAGACTTTGTAGACCCATTGACACTTTTGTGTTTTATGCATTTAGTTAGGGAATGTGTCTCTGTCTGGCCTTTAAACTCCCTTAGGCCCTCTTTCACCATATAGTTTTTTCTTTTCTCTACATTAGGAATGTTCGTTCTATCTTTTGTGAATTTAATGTATTTATTGATGTTTCCATTTATTTGCACTATTTCTGCTTTTAGTTTCCCTAAGGAAGCGAGATGTGTTGTAATTTAATTGTTGCCATTCCTTTTCCTTAGCTAAGTCTTCCCTACTGCTCAGACAGAATGAGTCCTGGGTGATGATTGGAATGCTGAATGTTTGGTGATGTCACTAAATACATGGGTGCCTGGTGATGTTCTGAGTGTCAGTTGGAGTATGTAGGCTGAACAGCAGGGAGGCTACTCCTGGTGGGGCTGTCTGCTGTTTACCATCTTCTATTTACTTATTTCAAACTTACCTTGTAACTAAGCTTGAATAAACCAATCTTAAATTATACATTTCGGCTAATGGACTTTCTATTACAACAGTTGCGAGTGTATTTACATCATTGTTTGGTCTCTCCCATATGAAATAGGCCAAATCTCAGCCTCTTAAAATCACGCTTTATTCTCAGCAGGAGTGCAGCCAGCAAGTAAGGCTATAATTCATTTTGGCTATAACAGACCAATAAAGAGACAATGTACTTTATAAGAGAGAGCATGCAGATTTGTCTAGAATCAAGGAAGTATATTCTGTTGTTTCCTTACTATTGCCTTAAAATGGCCCCTTGATGTTGATAAGTTTCGAAAGTCGGTCATTTTCAGATGATCAAGAGATTTAGTCAGTCAGTCAAAATTCTTTGTTCGGGTAAAAAGCCATAAAAGATATTACATCACAGGTAGAATTTATCAATAATACTGAACATTATTACAATATAAAATCCATGAAACAATATCAGCGACATAAATACAAATCATAATAACAGCAATGAAATACCATGATTAGTTAAAAATTTGCCTTGGCAGTTCGGGCTGGACTTTTCCCATGAGGCACAGGGTCAAGACTGATTTGTATATAGCTGTCTCTGAATTGGTGTGGCGAAGCGAGCTAAAGAACGATGATGGATTCAACCCAGATCTGTGTCTGGGGGTGAGTGTCTGAAAGGTTTCAGCACTCCGTCCATCATCTCCTTGTGTTTGCTTAGGTAAAAAAGACATCAATCCTTCAATACTTTTCTGAGTCTAAGGAGATTGAGATGTAAAGCTAGTTACAACGAGGCAACAATGTTCATTGGTTGACAGTTGGAGATAATGCAAACAATCTTTATAAGATCTAATACCAAAGGTGTGTAAAAATGATAATAAATGTTGTTTATCGTAGTCATAGAATTTACAAAAGAACATAAAATATGCCATTGATTGCTTGGAGATGTTGTCACAGGGATAAGGGGGCAAGGAATGATTCCATGTGCCCTGATGAGAGTAAGCTACCATAAAATGCAGGTTGCTGAGTCTGAAACGAGGTAGATAAAATCTGTGTTTGTTACTAGTGACCCATGTTAAGTAGCATTCAGTTCCTGCCTCCTTCTTTAAATCTGGATAGCACTGCACAGTCCTCATTTGTTGATTTTTGTCAGATTTGACTTCTTTTTTTACTTGACAATAAAGGATTTTCACCATAGACTTGGATGTATTGTCGATTTTGTTGGGTGAAAAATGATCAAAAAGGCATACATATCAGTGAGAGCCCTTTTAACATGGACAAACCGGGGGATTAAAAAAGCTCCATGTTGCCTCAGACAATCCTCTATAACAGAGCGAGAGAAGCTAGCTAGTGTGTCTTGAATGCCAGGTGGACAATAAGGCTGGATGTACTTTTAGGATTTGCAAGCAGCCTGTGTACAAAACTTGTTCTCAGTTTTCTGGAGGCTAGCTGGAGAGGCATACTTGCTCAATAGTACTCTAGGGAAAATTATATACTTTTATATAAAGTTAGTAGCTCCTTTATTGGCTTTTTTTCCTAGTTTTTTCACAAACCTAAAAATACCACCAATAGCCCCTGCAAACTTGCAGGCCTTCTATTTTATCAAAACATCCAAGCTCAATTTATCTGAAAATAAATATCCCGCAGTAATTAAAACTCTGGTCTTTTGTGATGGAAATAGCATCAATATAAAAAGAGTGTATTTTTTTTTTATTTGGACCACAGGTCATAATATGTGATATTTGATAATTAGTGTTTAGGTTAAGATCAGTCATGAAAGTATTACAAGTATCGAGGAGCAATTGCAGACCATTGGCAGTGCGAGCGATCAAAACCGCATCGTCAGCGTATAATAAAACAGGGACCAAATGGTCGGCAACTCTAGGAATATCTTTTCCTTTTGCAATCAAAGTAGTCTCAAGATGGTTTGTGTAAAAATAAATAAAAAAGGTGCAAAAATGCAACCTTGTCTCACACACTTGATTGAATAGAAAGGTGTAGTACAGTCTTCATTTAAGTTATAGTGGACTTGGACCTTAGTATCACGTAGCAAACATGCTAGGAATGAACCAGTTCAGGGTCAAGAGAGATTTAGTCATAGCATCAAGGTGAGATTTGTATGTTTGCAGTAACTAACTTCAGACCATATTTTAGACCTAAGTGAGCCTTGCTGGGCTGTCTTGCAATTATACCAAAAATGTTGTATGCTTCCTGCTTGGAATGCAGTCTGAATTTATCAGACTGTATTTCAGACAAATGTAGGCTTGAGAAGAGGACGCGAAGGAACACTGAAAAGCCTCCTAAACAGTTTGCAATGCTCTATTTCTAGTTGCCTGATGATACTGGAGAAACTTCACAGCCAATTCTTAGTGCTGCATGAATGTGGCTTTAGTTATGTCCAAAGACAGACCTGAAAAGCTGTTTGGTAGTTTTAAAATATTGGCTTAAAGTTTTCCAGGCTGATTGTTGTGAGGACATCCACCCATAAAAGTTGCCACCTAGCTTGCAGTCCATCATGGGAAAAAATGCCAGAATGCCCAAATATCTAGTCTAGCCCTGTGTTCACACTCTTTAGTTCACTACATAGTTCTGCCCTATGCTTTGATTTCCGGTTTGCACATGGGGAAACACACTAATAAGAAGTGCCAAACCCTCATGTATTAAGCTTTACCTGCTCATCCAGCATTTTCTTCCCTTTCCTTACTTCATGCTGCTGTGAGGTGCTCTCTCATATTAGTCACCTTTCCAAAGCATCCTTTTTTTCTCTTTCTGATGTTCCTCTGAATACCCACACCCTTTACTTTGTAAAAGGAATTGGGATACTAGCACTTCCTTTTTGTTATTCGTTTCCTTTAAAGGAGGACTTTTTCAGCACCATGCATTAGTGTGTGTGTGTGTGTGTGTGTGTTTTTAAACATTAGTTTGAATACTTTTTTCTCTTAAACGGTGCTTGGCCACATTCACTTCACAGATGACGTATGGACTCTTTCACTTCCTGTGGAGAACGACTCCAGACTTTTGTTGAATAAAGATAGTTCCAATGTGCCTCAGAAACATGTGTTTTATTTCATGTTTACATGTTTGGATTTCAGTGGGTCCACAGCTTTTCATCCTTCCCTAGCTGATAAGATGAGTACCATTGACTGGGTAACAGTGAACACCTGTTGTTCAGCATCAACATTTCCATTGGAGTGAATGCCCGGTTACTTACCGGTAATATTAATCACTTCGATTCCATATCTTTCTCATCACAGTCCTTACGTATGAGTTTATGTCCATTACCTCCTCATCCATCTTACCGTTCCATTCCTTGCCAGTGAGTGGCTTGTCTGCTCTAAAGAAACCTTTTACCACAGCAAACGGAAATACTTCCCCCAGTATGGCGTCACCTACCCTGTCCGGCCTGCATAAAGGGTGAAGTAAGTCATAACAAAATCCTGTTTTTTTTGTGCAATGCATTACTGTTTAACTAGCCTCGGGTAAGTATCCTTTCCTTTCTTCTTTTTTGTTACTGTGTGGCTTGCTTTTGCAGCCAATTTTACTTTATTGATGCCTTGCAGCTTGCATTAGCAGCTGTGCTGCCTTTGTTTGTTTTTACATATACGGGCGGGGTCGTGGCTTGCTTTAGCAGCCCCCTGCCTCCTTTTTATGGCTTACTGTTCGCCCTGCTGTAGTGGGCGTTGGTTTGGTGGCGGGTGGCATCGCAGCACGGGCTTGTTCCTGTTTCTTCCCCGGCTTCCTTACTGCTACGGGGTCCGCCCTTCTGGGCTGTTTTACTACTACAGGTGCTTCCTGCTGACTGGCTATCCTGCGAGAAGTCAGAGCCACAAGACTTTGTTTCCTTAGAAGCGGGTCTGTTGCAGAAATCGCCCATTTTTGTGCATACTATGATGAAGTCTGCTGCTAGCTGCTCCATGAGTGTCCCTACTTTGGATGCCCTCTGTCTTGTGATTAATGAGGCAGTTGAGGCTGTCTTTCAAGCACAGGAGGCAGTTAGTCCTCCTGCTATGGAGCCTTGACTTCAACCAGTTGCTGATTTGGAGGATCCGGAGGAGGGTGAGTGGTTGTTGTTTTGTTCAAAGTGCTGAGCTCTCAGACTTGTTTGCCAATGTTAGGGTCAATCTGAGGTTCCCTTCTCCTGTGGTGAATGAGTTGGAAGAGGATTTCTAAAAGCGTAAATAGTAGATATAGTTCTATTATGGTGCTAAAAAAGTGTATATATGCAGGCATATAAAACAAGGCGTTAATTGAGCGTACTCCTACTATGCGAACTCCACTCTAAGTGGACCTAGAGTGTGTGTAAGTGTGTAGCCAAGAATCCCCCCAAGGGATGATCCAACCCCATTACCTGATGAGAAAGAATGTAAAAAGCCTGTCTTGGTCACAAACTGGTCGCCCCCTCACAGAGGAAGCTACCCTTTTAAAATATTGCTAAAAAGCCTTAAAGTCATTAAACTATTTGCAATCTCAAGTACTCAGAAAGCTGTGGTGCCTAGAAAAATAAAACAAAAAGCTATTTTGAATCATTTTGTTTAAAAAACAGGCCAAATTATTCCCACACAGAAAAAGCCAATTGTCTATGAGTTCGAGAGGCAGACGCAACATTGCTGTTGCTCACAACCACTGACGACGGTTCCAAGGGCGGCTGTTACCCCGCAGTGCAGTTACGACGCGTCTTTTACAACGCAAGTCATAACCACGACTTGCGCTGGAGGGCGCGCTAGGCAAAGGAATTGTAGATTTACTATTCCAACACCTTCCCTACTGTACGTAGGCTGGTGTTGGAATAGTAAATTTAACTATTCCTAAGTCCAGCACCCCTACAGCGCAAGTCGTGGTAACGACTTGCGTTGTAAAAGACGCGTTGTAAAGTATCGCGATTTAATACATCGCGTGATAACAACGTACATCCCCAAAGGGTGCACCTCAAAGCATGTTTATGGAGCTAAGGTGATTCCATCCACTTCCCACAGCAGCTGCTGAGGGAGGGACTGCAAATTCCTAAGATGTATCGAAGATGTATCGAAGAGCCGGTGCCCATTACACTAGGAGGCAAAGCATCCCAGGGTGGCTCGAAGAACGGATTCATAATCAATGAAATACGCTGGGGACAACAATACCCATGTGCCTTTAAGGGGTCCATCAGTACCTCAATGTCCAGTGGCAGACCCGATTTTGATCATAGGCATAGGTCCAATATGCGTTCATGGCTGCAAAGCAGACAGCGGAATACAGGTAGCCAAACAGGCTTGAAGGACAAGAACCAGTGCTCGTTTCGTTCTCTAAGTCGAGGTGTGCTGAAGCAGCATACCATGCGCTCACAGCATCGCAGCATAAACAGTGCTGTCTACATTCCGGGTTGAACTGGGACATCCACTGTGTAGAAGAAAAATTTAATCACAATTCCCGCCACAAGTAGTAGGACTGAGTGTATGAAAGATGGTATACCTCCAAAAATTGCATGAAAGGTGTTAAGCAGTCCAGAGCCAATACGTTTAAAAAAATGCACAATTCCCTTTGTATCAGACATATTAAAGATATGGTGCACCAGCTCCCCAAAATGTAGCGGAAAGTTAGTATGGAGTATTGTCTGTATCTCAGACGAGGACCTTGCAACCTGGAGATCAAACATCTCTCTGGCTGAAGTTAAGGCAACATCCTTTTGAAAAAGCATGGCTTTCAGTTTGCTCAGAGTATCAAATTGTATGTCGGAAACATTTATCAAAGGCCATAACGTTGCATCCCTAACTGTGCAGGCAGGTGGGAACAGTACTTGTGTGCAACAAGTCATTATGGAATTACCCGTCATTAGATAAGTGATGCCCGTTTCCATTCCGCAGCAACCTTGATCATTCAGCATCAAATAGCTCCCATTCGAGAGCAGCTTGAACATTGGATGAATCACAGCAGCTGGAGAACCCTTCAGACAAGTTCCCTAAGAAGCATTGCATGCCCCATGGAGAGAAATGTCTTTGCAAACTAAGGACCCGCTTAAAGCATCCTCACAGTCGGAACCACTAAGGAAAACTTCAGTTTCCCCATTCCTACATCTAAACCTGAACAGTAACTTCCAATACTCATGCACATAACCTTCCCCAAGCGCTTCGTATCTGACTACCTGTTGGTATTTGAGACAATAGTGGAATTGGAAAGTCGTGACTGGCAGGGTAATGTAACCATGGATTGTCCACTCTATTGATGGTGTCTCAACCATGGTGAAAGGTAATTGGTCTAATTTTTCAATGTGCAACATGGTATATTTTGCATCTCTGCATGCCATGACAATCTGTCTTTCAGTTAGATTGTATGCCAAAAAAGATTTGTGCTATTGATGTAACACCATGGAACGTGGCTAGAATGTAATGTCTGTAACATCCAGCTGAGTATTATGATGGACTGTAATTGTGAGTGACCTTGTTGTAAAATAGACATGTCTTGCTGTGTTATGTCAATTGCAGAAACACTTTGTTGCCCAGTGAATAAACTCTGGATGATAATGTGGTCATACCGTTGTCAAACACAGTCTAATCATTTTCTAAATTAATCTTGTCAATTTCGCGCAATCACTCAGCAGCTTCCTGTTGAGAAATCTTCCACAGCACAAGAGACAAGTATTGCTTCACCATGGAAAGTGTTGATGTTTTTAGCCAATCTAGGAACAACTTTTCGACACTATATGACATCACCACCCGAGTGTTCTGTTTCTACATATCGCTGATCAGACCTATTCATCTTAAACCCTTCGGTGTTGCCCAGGAATGTATATTGGCACCTATTTGTGTCCACAGGCCAAATAACCATCTCTTCCAATTGGGGTTTGATGATTTGAAAGAACCATTATGTATCACGGTGTTAGAACTGGGGTCTCTAGTTGGCAATGGTATCACCTTTGTCCAAATAGGGACCCTTACTTCTAAGTCAGGATAAGGGGATTACATTCCTTAATAACCCCTGCTCACTCCCTTGGTCGCTAGGCACGAGCAGACAGGCTTATCTCAGAGGCAGTGTGTTAAGCATTTGTGAATATACACAGTAATACAGTGGAAACACTGCAGATGGACACAGCACAGGTTTTATAAAAATACGTTTTCTTTATATAGACTTAAACACAAGACCACAAACGACAAAAATCCACAATACTACACTTAAGATTACTTAAAAGATGATTAAAGTCTCTTAGTTCAAGTTGTTGGTAAATGCGACAAAGTTCTCTACAAAGTACCTGGATGCGTAACGCAAAGTGATCAAAAGGCTCGCAAAAGGGGAGATGTGTCGGTTCCGTGACCTGGGGAAACAGTTGCGTCCTTCCTCAATGCTTGCGCAGAGTAGGGGACTCGTCGTGAGCCGTCTAGTGCGGAGGTGATGCGTAGATTCTCTGCCTGCAGGCCCGTTGCGGTGCGCAAGATGGCGCCTTGATGCGATGCGATGATCCGGTTGCGATGTGAGAAGATGGCGCCCTTGATGCGGCGATGCGATGACGATGCGACGACGCCCCGCGACAGGCCCTGCAACACCCTTCTCCAGTAATGCGATGGCGACTCTCACGATGGCGTCACGTTTCTCCAGTGATGCGACAACAGGCAGCTTCGACGAAGGCTCGCTTCTCCAGCGTTGCGATGATTTCAGCTGCGGCGGCGACACGCTTCTTCTCGTTTCGTCACGCTTTCAGCTCCCAGCGGCATGCAAGTGACTGGAGTCACAATTCCCAGCAAGGAAATTAAGGAGGGGGCTGGAGGTGAAGTTTTTTGTCCCTGAGACTTCAGCAGGAGGCAAGACAGTTCAAGTCTTGGAGAATATTCTGTAGATGAAAGTCCTTACATAGTTCCTTCTCCATTCCCTTGGCAAAGAAGCAACCACTGCAGGCCAACCCACCAAACAGTACACTGGTAGAGGGGCAGTCCAAACTCCTGCAGCTTCCTTGGTTCTTCTCCTTGGTAGAAAGGTTTCTTGTTCCAGAAATGATCTAATTTCTTGGGATCAGGGTCCCAATAATTATACCCCAAAATCCTTTGTTCTCTGAAAGCAGAGAGGCCTCTGCCTAGTCCAAACCAGCTCCTGAGCACTTTGTTTACATGACTCTCTTCTTCCTTTCACTGTGCAGGGCAGAGACATCAGCCGCCCCACAGGAGGTAGAGCCAGCACAGGGGAGGGAAATTACAGCTCTGGAGCACTCTGTTGACATTATTCATCCTCTCCTTTCACAGTGCAGGGCAGAGACATCAGACAAGCCACAGGGGGTGGAGCCAGCATTGTAGAGGGAGCGCCGAGCCCTATTCAGGTCCCAGGTGCAACTCCTCCCTCCCATCTAGATTCAGATCTCCCTATTCACCACCGGGCTGCCCCAGCCTGTCTCCTGGAGTCCCCCAGCCCTGTCACACACAAACCCAGAAAAGGAATACACAACTCAGCAAAGGCAGGCTCAAATGGTTAGGCAAGCAAATACCTACTTTCTAAAAGTGGTATTTGCAAGCACAGAATATTAAAATAAACTTTACTAAAAGATGTATTTTATGATTCTGAGTTCAGGCATACTAAATTTGAATTTCTACCATGTTCCATGAGTCAGTTAGGATTATAAGAATGTAATAATCTAACAGCCCATTCTGGCCTATGAGAACAGGTAGCCTTCAATAGTGAAAAATGAAAATGGCTGTAATTCACTATTAGAACATGCTACACACATCAGAGCGTGTCTTACCTTCTACTTACGATTTACCCTGCCCTTGGGCCTACCATAGGGGTGTCTAATATGAAGAAAAGGGAAGGTTTAGGGACTGGCAAATGGGTGCATTTGGCCAAGTCGACATGGCATGCTAGACTGCACACAGGCCTTGCAATTGCAGGCCTGAGACATACTTTACAAGCTGCTTCTGTGGGTGGCACAACCAGTGCTGCAAGCCCACCAGCAAAATTTGATTTACAAGCCCTGGGCACACATGGTGCACTGTACTAGGGGCTGACAGATAAATCAAAGAACCCAATCATGGAATCCAATTAGTATATCAATTTAACATAGGGAGCACTTGCACTGTGGCACTGATTAGCAATGGCACAGTGCCCAAAGCATAAACCCAGCAAAAACATATTAAAACAGAGGAGGCAATCCATCAAAAATAGAAGGGAGACTCACGCCAATGATGTCAGGTCTAACACGTGTCCCCTCCAGCTGAAATGTGGGGAGAACTACCCTTCCCCTTGGGAGTTCTCTTCACTACGGCGGAAAAATCTGGACAGACCATCAGCGTTGGCATGTTATGTACTAGGGCAGTGTTACACCGTAAAGTCCATACCCTGTAGGGAAATGGACCACCTCAACAACTTTGGGTTCTCTCTCCCTCATCTGCATCAGCCATCTGAGGGGCCTGTGGTTGGTCTGAACCTGGAAGTGAGTCCCAAACAAGTATTGTCTCAACTTCTTCAGTGCCCAGACCACAGCAAATGCCTCACGCTTAATTGCACTCCACCTCTGTTCCTGTGGAAGTAACCTCTTACTGATGAAGGCTACAGGTTGGACCCCTTTATTAATTGTTCTGAGGAAGGTGTGACCGTATCCTTGGTACCAACACTGAAATGCGTCGACGCATAGAAAGATAGAGAATCCAAAAAAGCCTAGAAGGTACCAACTATATGCAAAATTAACAACTGTGGTATTATTATGCGAATTGAGTAAGGCTATTGGATCCCACAAATTGGTTGAAATAACATTCGAGCGAGTATTACTACTGGGATGTTTCTGTCATTTTGTAAATTTTGTGTTATTGATATCATTGTACTGTACTGTATTTGCTTTGCACCTGGGTCTCTATGTAGCTTCTTTTTTAATTGAGAAAATGTCATTCATGTGTTTTTTTTAAATTTTTAATAGTATGAAATGGTAACCTACACTGTTGACACTATGTGTTCAGAAGAATTGATTGATTTTTTCAGAAATTTTAATTCCACAATATCATATTTTTGTTTTAATAAAAATATTGTAAACGTTATACTTTGGTTTTTGGTGTGTCCCTTAACAATAAGCGTAGGGGTGTTTTGGACACAGAATAGCAATTGTTCCTTGCACACTGTGATCTCTACTACCATTCCAGGGATATTCTCTAGACTTACTTGGTCACATAGTACCCTGTTCCCTGGAACACAAGGGGTCTTCTCTCTTACCTTAACCTACAGGTTGGTCTAGGCCCTCTTCATTAATCTGTGATAGAACAGCCCCGACACCATGCTCTGAAGCGTCTGCCTGTACAATGAATTATTTTGAGAAGTTGGGTGCCTGAAGCGCGGGCGCTGTGCACATGGCAGTTTTCAGGGCATCAAACACCTTCTGAAAGGTGTCAGTCCAGTTCACTTTCTCGGGCTGCTTCCTGGAAGACGGCTCAGTCAAGGGTGCAACAATGTTGCCATACCCCTTGAAAAACCTCCTGTAGTACCCCGGGAGTCCTAAAAAGGCTCTCACCTGTGTCTGAGTCTTTGGTGGTTCCCATACCAGGATTGTATCAATCTTAGGTTGTAGGGGTGCCACCTGGCAGCTTCCTTCCTGGTGACCCAAGTACATAACGGAACCCTGCCCGATCTGGCACTTACTTGCTTTGATCGTGAGCCCTGCCTTGCGCAGTGCCATCAACACTTCCCAGAGGTACTGCAAGTTTTCCTCCCAACTGGCGCTGAGCACTGCAATGTCATCCAGGTAGGCGACACTGAAATCCTCCAGCCCAGCCAACACCTGGTTGACCAACCTCTAAAAGGTGGCAGGTGCATTTCTCATCCCAAAGGGCATAACCCGGAATTGGTATTGCCCATCTGGTGTGGAGAATGCTGACCTCTCCTTAGCACCATCAGTCAAGGCAATCTGCCAGTACCCAGACGTTAAATCAAGGGTGCTGAGGTACGGTGCAGCCCCTAACCGATCAATGAGCTCATCAGCTCTGGTGATGGGGTGTGCATCAGTCCTGGTGACTGAATTGAGCCCTCTGTAGTCCACACAGAACCGGAGTTTGGGTGTGGCACCCGGATAGGCAGCCTTTGGGACCAAGACTACTGGACTGGCCCAAGTACTGTTTGAGTTCTCAATGACCCCTAAAGCAAACATCTTGGTGATTTCCTCCTTAATGTAAGCCCTAACCTTGTCAGTCACTCTGTAAGCCTTGTGCTTGACAGGAGGACTGTCTCCAGTGTCCACATCATGGACGCACCACTCTGTGACACCAGGAACCAAGGAAAAGAGATCAGAGAATTGCCCCAACAGCTGGCGACATTCTTGCTGCTGATCAAGGGTCTATGTGGCAGAGAGGCTGACACCATCCACTGACCCATCTTGCTCTATTGCAGACAGGCGGTCAGGAAGAGACTCGGTCTCCTCCTCCATTCCCTCATCCGTTGCTAGAAGCATGCCCACTTCGGACCTTTCTAAGTGGGGCTTAAGGTTGTTCACATGCAGGACCCGCAAGGGTTCCTGGGAGTCCGCAAGTTCACCAGATAGGTGACATCACTCTTACGCTCCACCACCTCATATGGACCGGTCCACCTGTCCTGGAGCGCACAGGGCTCCACAGGGGCCATGACCCAAACTTTCAGTCCAGGTTGAAGCTCAATCAGAGTGGCATTCTGAACGTACCACCACTTCATTTCCTCATGGCTGGTTCCAGATTCACCTGGGCGAGATCTCTGAAACGCCGAGTCTGGTTCCTGAAGGCCATATAGCTATATACATCCTGGGGAGGTTTCCTGGGAGATTGCTCCCAGCCTTCACTGACCAAACTCAAAGGTCCTCTTACCGGGTGACCATACTGTGGTACCTCACGGTAGGCAAACAGAAGGCATGGCAAGAGGACATCCAACTTACGCCTCATTGGTTCCTCAAGACCCATGATCATGGCTTTAAGGGTCCGGTTGAATAGTTCAACCAGCACATTTCCTTGTGGGTGGTAAGGAGTGTTGAACTTGTAGGTTACACCACACTCCTTCTGCAGAGACTTCATATAATTAGAAATTAAGTTTGTACCACGGTCAGACACAACCTCTCTGGGGAACCCCACATGGGAGAAGATCCCCATCAGTGCACGTCCCACAACGGGGGCCGTCACTGTCCTGAGCAGAATGCTTCCGGGTACCGGGAAGCATGGTCCACCAAGACCAGGATAAACCTGTTGCCCAAGGCTGTCTTGGGGTCCATTGGCCCCACAATGTCAATGCCCACCTGTTCAATGGGGGTACTGACTACAGGGAAAGGTTGGAGAGGGGCCTTGTGCCTCCTTCCACTTTTCCCACTTGCCTAGCAAGTTTGACAGATCCTACAATGAGTATCCGAACTCTTCCGCATCTGGGGCCAATAAAAGTGGGAGACAAGCCTTTCAAAGGTCTTGTTCTGCCCCAGATGACCAGCTAAATGAACATCATGAGCCAATACGCTGATACAAAAATATTCTCAAAAATACAGGCAGTCAGATTCGCCAGGGTAATCACTCAATTGGTGAGTGTCAATCAACACGCGTTTATACCTCACAGAGATACCACAACACATGTAAGGAAAATGATAACACTGTTTGATATTCAGGAAGGGGAAGGGAACCCTATGGCCACCTTGTTACTCGACGCTGAGAAAGCATTTGACAGGGTGGCATGGGAGTACTTATGGGCTGTTTTGAGAAGAGGGGGAGTGGGCGAAACATTTATTAAAGTAATACAAGCTCTTTATACAAACTCAACAGCATGTGTCAGGATAAATACAGGCTGCACGAAACCCTTCAAGATTACCAGGGGCACAAGACAGGGGTGTCCCTGTTCACCATTGTTGTTTGCAATGTATATAGACCCATTAATACATAAGTTGGAACAAAACGCACAAATTGAACCACTAATTACTAAGAGGGGAGATATAAAGGTTCTAGCATATGCAGACGACATAGCGGTTATCACACCCAACCCAATGGACGCGATAAGGGAAATCGAATCAGAGGCAGAGCAGTTTGGGCGAATAGCGGGATATGCATTGAACAAAAATAAGACACAAATTATCAAAAATACACACACGGATTGCACAGACACACGGGTGGTTAACGAAGGGAAATATTTGGGTATTACTATTACATCAGATTTAGGAAAATTGGTGGAAATCAATATCATCCCTATTATCACAAAAACGAAAAAAGACCTGGACAGGATACACAATTTGCACATGACACTTGTCGGAAGGGTCAACTACGTGAAAATGAACCTGTTGCCCAAAATGCTATACTTGTTTGGAACAATTCCGCTGTTCTTTAGTCTGATCTGGTTTAAGAAATTAGAAAATATGGTAAATCGTTTCGTATGGGCGCAAGGGAAGACGAGAAGGGCACTGAAATATATGTCATTACCATACGACAAGGGAGGATGGACTCTACCAGACCTCAGGATGTATTACTGGGCTGCGGCTTTGCAGCAAATGACCTGCTTGCTGGGAGGGATGGAAGGAGAGGGGGAATTACATATAGGGTCTTTAGAAGTGTATGGTTTAATTTTGGGAGACAAAACCAATAATGCTTTCCTAAGATACACGGAGCCAAGTTACTTCAAGCGAACTAGGTTTAAGACATTAGAAGCCGCCAATAAAATCTGGAAGGCATTTAAGAAAAGCTTTGGTCTAGGGAGACTTCACGGACATACAAGACGTTACCTTCGGATATTTTCTCTGATGTAATTTTTAAAGAATGGGTCAGACAAGGTATCAGAAATATGGGAGACTTAATGGGGGAATCAGGGGTACGCCAATTTACGGAGCTTCAACAGGACTTCGGGGTCAGCAATAGGTCTTTCTTTAAGTATCTACAGGTAAGAAGTTTTCTAGGTAATAAACGTGGTGGTCAGGCGGGATTTAAGGAGAACCCAATATTACAGATGATCGAAGAAGAGCGGCCATGTACAATTAAACGGCTGTACGCAGCATTGATAGAACATAGAGGGGACGATTTAGGGAAGCATGAGACTAAATGGATGGAGGCATTAGGAATTTCAGAGGGGATATTCACAAAATCACTAACCATTTGGGCATGAGATCTTATGTCTGGCATCACTACAAGCACAACATTACAAAACTCTGTATAGACTTTACTATACCCCAGCTAGGATTGCTCAGTGGGGAGGAACTCAGGGGGTAAGGTGCCCGAGATGTGACAGCTCGGAGGCGGACATAATTCATATGTTCGCAGGGTGCCCAATCCTTTCACCACTCATAAATAGTATCGAAATGTTCTGTGATAAATCACTGGCCCTCAAAGTGAAATTGACACCTGATGTAATAATACTAGGTCTAGAGGATTGTAATGAACAACAACACACTGCAGGTGGTTTCATATTTGTGGCAATGGCCGTATTACGTCTTTGCATAGCAGCTGTATGGAAAGATAAATTGGCTCCCCCTTTCCAGCAGTGGTTGGCTAGGCTATTGCATATGCATAACCTTGAGAAGGCTATCAACGCGAGAAAGGGGAAAAATGGAGAGCATTTGGGTTACAGCTGTGGAAGCCGATTGCCGACTGGAAAGATAGGATGATAAATGTATAAGGGGGCAACGTAAGGTAGCAGGTCCTGAAGAAGTGCATATTGGTTCCTTATTTTCTTCTTCTTTTTCCTTGCTGGGTGGTCGAGGTCTTGGGTTTAAGGACTGACATTCATAATGTTAAGCCTAACGTTTCTCTTTTTTTTCCTTCTTCTTTAAATGCTTAATGTTTTAGTTGGTAGGTCCAGCTAGGATCCTTTTTTCAATTCTGTTATTTTATATCATATTTTGTAAGAAATGAAATTAATGCATTATGTACCATTTGTAAAAGAGAAATGATAATCTTTGTATGGCGCGGGGTGGGGGGGGGGTAAAATTGTTGTAAAATGTCAATAAAAATAATAATAAAAAGAAATGAGCCAAACCCAGTAGGAAGGCTCTGAAGCACTGGGGTACCACCAGCACACTTAGGCTTGCTATATAGGAGATCATTCTCCCAGTAGATCCAATGTGATCCAGACTGATCACCTGCTGCCTGGTTTGTGGCCTGTTGCCTCAAACCCATAAGAGAAGGGCACTTCTTCTGCTCTTCAAAAAATTCCTCCCTGGAGGGACCCCCTTCTTGCTGCCAATGGGTCAGCTCAGGTAGGTTCCCCAGTTCAGAAGCTTGCTCCCGTGTAGGTTCCAGGGCATCCCCCTCAAGGTCTGCCTCCTCCTGGACCGTGGGAACAATGGGGGCTGGTTTCCCATGCCCCCTACCTCTTCTCTTTAAGGCAGTTCCCTGGGCCATACTTTCAGGCTCCAGGGTCTCTTGAACACCCTTAGCTGTCATAGACCAAGTGGTCACACATGCCCACTCAGGCAGACCCAACATCTCTAAATGCACCTTCCTCTCCACCTTAGCCAAAGGGGAGCTTTCTAAATCATTGCCTAACAGACAATCAACAGGCATGGACGGCCTCACAGCTACTTAAAAAAGTAACTGAGACCCCCCACTCAAAGGGAACTTAAGCCACCTTGCAATGGCTCTCTGTGTTGTTAGCAGCAACAACTGGAAAGCATGCATTGGGGACTACCTGCTCTTCAGAGACCAAGTGACACTTGACAGCTGTCACACTTGCTCCTGTGTTTCTGAAAACCTCCACTCTATGGCCATTGATGGTCACCCACTACCTGTATTTTTTAGTGTTCTCAGGCAGCTGAGTTTTAGGGACCATCTCAAAGTCTCCTAATGAGACAAGAGACATTTCTGCGGGACCCGACCCACTTTGGGCACCCATCTCATCCCCACCCAGGGCTACACTGGCCATCTGACGGGGTGGTGCACGGGATGGCACATACTGTCCTTTCTGAGGACACTGGGGATCATCCCAATGGTGTTCCACCTGCTTACACTGAAAGCAGGTAACAGGCCCCCTATGAATAGGTTTACCTGTCGGGGTCCTGACTTCTTTTCAGGGGGAGGCTGGGAACCCTTACCTTGGGATTTACTTTGGGGACCTTTTTGGAACTCCCTCTGTTTACTCTTGTCCCCCCCACTCTTTTGCTGGGGACCCTGCCCACCTTTGGCGGAGTCTCCCACAAGACCCTTGTGGACCCTGGTACTGGCCCAGTGGTCCGCCTCTTCAGCAAGCTTTCTAGGATTAGTCAACTTGCAATCAATAAGGTGCTGGCGTAGCTCTTAAAAAACAATTGGCAGACAAGTGCTCCCTAGCAATCAAATCATAGAGCGCTTGAAAATTATCAACATTGCTACCCCTCACCCAACCATCCATAGCTCTGCAAAAGAAAGCACATAGTGTACCCAAGTGGTTCCCTCCAGTTTCTTACAATTCCTGAACCTCTGTCTAAAGAGTTCTGGAGTTAACCCATACCTTGTCATCAGTGCTTCCTTCATGTGGTGATAAGACATCCTATGCTCACTGGGTAGGTCTAACAAAGTATCCCTCCCCTCAGTCAGAAAGTGGCCCCACAACCCCGCTCCCCAATCCTTCTCAGGGACCCGGTGGGCCAACATTGCTATCTCATAGGCTGCAAACCACTGACCAATATCTTCACCTTTGTGAAAATCTTTGATGACATCCTGTAGCGTGTGCGCAGAGAAAGATGGGAGCCTTCTTCTGGTGAGTAAAGGTTTTATTTTTAATAGTGATTTTCTATTGCGAGAAGTCAGTCTTTCACGGGCAAAATCCGCGGGATTCGTGATTGCGGCTGTGGGTTGGTAGGTCTTTAGGACAACTCTCGTCTTCCTTTTCTCTGGCTTCGGTGGAGTCCCTCCGGAGTGCCGCGTCGTTATGCCAAAAGAAAATCAACAGAGGGAGAGCCGTCAGTCTCACAATCTGCGTAGGAATTACCCTGGGGACGCCCGAGGTGTAGGGATCACCGCTGAAGTGCTATATACAAAATGACGGTGCAGAGGGTTTAAAGTGGAGGAAAAGGTGCAGGGAAGGGGGTTTATGAAAGGTACGGGGAAACAGGGAGGGTCTATACAAATATTTACAATGGGGGAACGTCTTTCTTTCTCCCGACCCAGCCTGACAGACGCTGCCGTACCTGTCTTAGCCAAACTCCTCCCTCAGGAGTGTGGCACGGCGCTCCGCGGGGTCGTTGGCCTCCTGGCTTTCTTTTTCCCGTTCCTCTCTCGCTCCCTCCTCCGCTCACTCACTTGTCCTCTGATCTCTCGCCTTCCTGCTCGTCCTCTTCGCCTTCTTCCTCCTCCTGGGTGTCCATGCACACCGAGTATCGGGCTTCCTGCTTTTTCTCCAATCCCGATCCTCTGACGTCAAACGGGGGTGTGGCCTTATCCTCTTCAATCACCCAGTTAAAGGCACATTCCTCTTCCTCTGGGTCGGCAAGTATCGGACAGGAAGACCAATCCTTTTGGACTGAAGGAGGGGAGGCACGATCAGCGACCCACCACTCAAGTAAAGGGGAAGGATCCCTTACATTCCGTTCCTCCCTGTTACACATCCTTGGGAATATGTACCCTACCTTCTGAAGGCACAGATGGCGCGCTGCCACTAGAAGGATTGATTTCTAAGCCCTTGGCCTTGATCTCTAACTCCCTCAACATTCTCTCATGCAACATTCTCATTCTCTCCCTTTCCAAAGACAACCTGTTATTCTCTGTTTCCCTCTGACTCTTCATTTTAAGCTTAGCCATCTCCAGCTTGTGTGCCCTATTTCTCTCCCTGCCTTCCTACTCTCTGGGGGACAGGTCTTTGGAAGAGATGCTGCTGCCAGGCGGGGACGGCACCCCTCTCCTGGTTGGAAACTCTGGCCCATCAATGTGACTGGAGTCACAATTCCCAGCAAGGAAATTAAGGAGGGAGCTGGAGGTGAAGTTTTTTGTCCCTGAGACTTCAGCAGGAGGCAAGACAGTTCAAGTCTTGGAGAATATTCTGTAGATGAAAGTCCATACATAGTTCCTTCTCCATTCCCTTGGCAATGAAGCAACCACTGCAGGCCAACCCAGCAAACAGTACACTGGTAGAGGGGCAGTCCAAACTCCTGCAGCTTCCTTGGTTCTTCTCCTTGGTAGAAAGGTTTCTTGTTCCAGAAATGATCTAATTGCTTGGGATCAGGGTCCCAATAATTATACACCAAAATCCTTTGTTCTCTGAAAGCAGAGAGGCCTCTGCCTAGTCCAAACCAGTTCCTGAGCACTTTGTTTACATGACTCTCTTCTTCCTTTCACTGTGCAGGGCAGAGACATCAGACAAGCCACAGGGGGTGGAGCCAGCATTGTAGAGGGAGCGCGGAGCCCTATTCAGGTCCCAGGTGCAACTCCTCCCTCCCATCTAGATTCAGATCTCCCTATTCACCACGGGCTGCCCCAGCCTGTCTCCTGGAGTCCCCCAGCCCTGTCACACACAAACCCAGAAAAGGAATACACAACTCAGCAAAGGCAGGCTCAAATGGTTAGGCAAGCAAATACCTACTTTCTAAAAGTGGTATTTGCAAACACAGAATATTAAAATAAACTTTACTAAAAGATGTATTTTATGATTCTGAGTTCAGGCATACTAAATTCGAATTTCTACCATGTTCCATGAGTCAGTTAGGATTATAAGAATGTAATAATCTAACTGCCCATTCTGGCCTATGAGAACAGGTAGCCTTCAATAGTGAAAAACGAAAATGGCTGTAATTCACTATTAGAACATGCTACACACATCAGAGCATGTCTTACCTTCTACTTACGATTTACCCTGCCCTTGGGCCTACCATAGGGGTGTCTAATATGAAGAAAAGGGAAGGTTTAGGGACTGGCAAATGGGTGCATTTGGCCAAGTCGACATGGCATGCTAGACTGCACACAGGCCTTGCAATTGCAGGCCTGAGACATACTTTACAAGCTGCTTCTGTGGGTGGCACAACCAGTGCTGCAAGCCCACCAGCAAAATTTGATTTACAAGCCCTGGGCACACATGGTGCACTGTACTAGGGGCTGACAGATAAATCAAAGAACCCAATCGTGGAATCCAATTAGTATATCAATTTAACATAGGGAGCACTTGCACTGTGGCACTGATTAGCAATGGCACAGTGCCCAAAGCATAAACCCAGCAAAAACATATTAAAACAGAGGAGGCAATCCATCAAAAATAGAAGGGAGACTCACGCCAATGATGTCAGGTCTAACACGTGTCCCCTCCAGCTGAAATGTGGGGAGAACTACCCTTCCCCTTGGGAGTTCTCTTCACTACGGCGGAAAAATCTGGACAGACCATCAGCGTTGGCGTGTTATGTACTAGGGCAGTGTTACACCGTAAAGTCCATACCCTGTAGGGAAATGGACCACCTCAACAACTTTGGGTTCTCTCTCCCTCATCTGCATCAGCCATCTGAGGGGCCTGTGGTTGGTCTGAACCTGGAAGTGAGTCCCAAACAAGTATTGTCTCAACTTCTTCAGTGCCCAGACCACAGCAAATGCCTCACGCTTAATTGCACTCCACCTCTGTTCCTGTGGAAGTAACCTCTTACTGATGAAGGCTACAGGTTGGACCCCTTTATTAATTGTCCTGAGGAAGGTGTGACCGTATCCTTGGTACCAACACTGAAATGCGTTGACGCATAGAAAGATAGAGAATCCAAAAAAGCCTAGAAGGTACCAACTATATGCAAAATTAACAACTGTGGTATTATTATGCGAATTGAGTAAGGCTATTGGATCCCACAAATTGGTTGAAATAACATTCGAGCGAGTATTACTACTGGGATGTTTCTGTCATTTTGTAAATTTTGTGTTATTGATATCATTGTACTGTACTGTATTTGCTTTGCACCTGGGTCTCTACGTAGCTTCTTTTTTAATTGAGAAAATGTCATTCATGTGTTTTTTTTAATTTTTTAATAGTATGAAATGGTAACCTACACTGTTGACACTATGTGTTCAGAAGAATTGATTGATTTTTTCAGAAATTTTAATTCCACAATATCATATTTTTGTTTTAATAAAAATATTGTAAACGTTATACTTTGGTTTTTGGTGTGTCCCTTAACAATAAGCGTAGGGGTGTTTTGACACAGAATAGCAATTGTTCCTTGCACACTGTGATCTCTACTACCATTCCAGGGATATTCTCTAGACTTACTTGGTCACATAGTACCCTGTTCCCTGGAACACAAGGGGTCTTCTCTCTTACCTTAACCTACAGGTTGGTCTAGGCCCGCTTCATTAATCTGTGATAGAACAGCCCCGACACCATGCTCTGAAGCGTCTGTCTGTACAATGAATTTTTTTGAGAAGTTGGGTGCCTGAAGCGCGGGCGCTGTGCACATGGCAGTTTTCAGGGCATCAAACACCTTCTGAAAGGTGTCAGTCCAGTTCACTTTCTCGGGCTGCTTCCTGGAAGACGGCTCAGTCAAGGGTGCAACAATGTTGCCATACCCCTTGAAAAACCTCCTGTAGTACCCCGGGAGTCCTAAAAAGGCTCTCACCTGTGTCTGAGTCTTTGGGGGTTCCCATACCAGGATTGTATCAATCTTAGGTTGTAGGGGTGCCACCTGGCAGCTTCCTTCCTGGTGACCCAAGTACATAACGGAACCCTGCCCGATCTGGCACTTACTTGCTTTGATCGTGAGCCCTGCCTTGCGCAGTGCCATCAACACTTCCCAGAGGTACTGCAAGTTTTCCTCCGAACTGGCGCTGAGCACTGCAATGTCATCCAGGTAGGCGACACTGAAATCCTCCAGCCCAGCCAACACCTGGTTGACCAACCTCTAAAAGGTGGCAGGTGCATTTCTCATCCCAAAGGGCATAACCCGGAATTGGTAGTGCCCATCTGATGTGGAGAATGCTGACCTCTCCTTAGCACCATCAGTCAAGGCAATCTGCCAGTACCCAGACGTTAAATCAAGGGTGCTGAGGTACGGTGCAGCCCCTAACCGATCAATGAGCTCATCAGCTCTGGTGATGGGGTGTGCATCAGTCCTGGTGACTGAATTGAGCCCTCTGTAGTCCACACAGAACCGGAGTTCGGGTGTGGCACCCGGATAGGCAGCCTTTGGGACCAAGACTACTGGACTGGCCCAAGTACTGTTTGAGGACTCAATGACCCCTAAAGCAGACATCTTGGAGATTTCCTCCTTAATGTAAGCCCTAACCTTGTCAGTCACTCTGTAAGGCTTGTGCTTGACAGGAGGACTGTCTCCAGTGTCCACATCATGGACGCACCACTCTGTGACACCAGGAACCAAGGAAAAGAGATCAGAGAATTGCCCCAACAGCTGGCGACATTCTTGCTGCTGATCAAGGGTCTGTGTGGCAGAGAGGCTGACACCATCCACTGACCCATCTTGCTCTATTGCAGACAGGCGGTCAGGAAGAGACTCGGTCTCCTCCTCCATTCCCTCATCCGTTGCTAGAAGCATGCCCACTTCGGACCTTTCTAAGTGGGGCTTAAGGTTGTTCACATGCAGGACCCGCAAGGGTTCCTGGGAGTCCGCAAGTTCACCAGATAGGTGACATCACTCTTACGCTCCACCACCTCATATGGACCGGTCCACCTGTCCTGGAGCGCACAGGGCTCCACAGGGGCCATGACCCAAACTTTCAGTCCAGGTTAAAGCTCAATCAGAGTGGCATTCTGAACGTACCACCACTTCATTTCCTCATGGCTGGTTCCAGATTCACCTGGGCGAGATCTCTGAAACGCCGAGTCTGGTTCCTGAAGGCCATATAGCTACATACATCCTGGGGAGGTTTCCTGGGAGATTGCTCCCAGCCTTCACTGACCAAACTCAAAGGTCCTCTTACCGGGTGACCATACTGTGGTACCTCACGGTAGGCAAACAGAAGGCATGGCAAGAGGACATCCAACTTACGCCTCATTGGTTCCTCAAGACCCATGATCATGGCTTTAAGGGTCCGGTTGAATAGTTCAACCAGCCCATTTCCTTGTGGGTGGTAAGGAGTGTTGAACTTGTAGGTTACACCACACTCCTTCTGCAGAGACTTCATATAATTAGAAATTAAGTTTGTACCACGGTCAGACACAACCTCTCTGGGGAACCCCACATGGGAGAAGATCCCCATCAGTGCACGTCCCACAACGGGGGCCGTCACTGTCCTGAGCAGAATGCTTCCGGGTACCGGGAAGCATGGTCCACCAAGACCAGGATAAACCTGTTGCCCAAGGCTGTCTTGGGGTCCATTGGCCCCACAATGTCAATGCCCACCTGTTCAATGGGGGTACTGACTACAGGGAAAGGTTGGAGAGGGGCCTTGTGCCTCCTTCCACTTTTCCCACTTGCCTAGCAAGTTTGACAGATCCTACAATGAGTATCCGAACTCTTCCACATCTGGGGCCAATAAAAGTGGGAGACAAGCCTTTCAAAGGTCTTGTTCTGCCCCAGATGACCAGCTAAATGAACATCATGAGCCAATACGCTGATACAAAAATATTCTCAAAAATACAGGCAGTCAGATTCGCCAGGGTAATCACTCAATTGGTGAGTGTCAATCAACACGTGTTTATACCTCACAGAGATACCACAACACATGTAAGGAAAATGATAACACTGTTTGATATTCAGGAAGGGGAAGGGAACCCTATGGCCACCTTGTTACTCGACGCTGAGAAAGCATTTGACAGGGTGGCATGGGAGTACTTATGGGCTGTTTTGAGAAGAGGGGGAGTGGGCGAAACATTTATTAAAGTAATACAAGCTCTTTATACAAACTCAACAGCATGTGTCAGGATAAATACAGGCTGCACGAAACCCTTCAAGATTACCAGGGGCACAAGACAGGGGTGTCCCTGTTCACCATTGTTGTTTGCAATGTATATAGACCCATTAATACATAAGTTGGAACAAAACGCACAAATTGAACCACTAATTACTAAGAGGGGAGATATAAAGGTTTTAGCATATGCAGACGACATAGCGGTTATCACACCCAACCCAATGGACGCGATAAGGGAAATCGAATCAGAGGCAGAGCAGTTTGGGCGAATAGCGGGATATGCATTGAACAAAAATAAGACACAAATTATCAAAAATACACACACGGATTGCACAGACACACGGGTGGTTAACGAAGGGAAATATTTGGGTATTACTATTACATCAGATTTAGGAAAATTGGTGGAAATCAATATCATCCCTATTATCACAAAAACGAAAAAAGACCTGGACAGGATACACAATTTGCACATGACACTTGTCGGAAGGGTCAACTACGTGAAAATGAACCTGTTGCCCAAAATGCTATACTTGTTTGGAACAATTCCGCTGTTCTTTAGTCTGATCTGGTTTAAGAAATTAGAAAATATGGTAAATTGTTTCGTATGGGCGCAAGGGAAGACGAGAAGGGCACTGAAATATATGTCATTACCATACGACAAGGGAGGATGGACTCTACCAGACCTCAGGATGTATTACTGGGCTGCGGCTTTGCAGCAAATGACCTGCTTGCTGGGAGGGATGGAAGGAGAGGGGGAATTACATATAGGGTCTTTAGAAGTGTATGGTTTAATTTTGGGAGACAAAACCAATAATGCTTTCCTAAGATACACGGAGCCAAGTTACTTCAAGCGAACTAGGTTTAAGACATTAGAAGCCGCCAATAAAATCTGGAAGGCATTTAAGAAAAGCTTTGGTCTAGGGAGACTTCACGGACATACAAGACGTTACCTTCGGATATTTTCTCTGATGTAATTTTTAAAGAATGGGTCAGACAAGGTATCAGAAATATGGGAGACTTAATGGGGGAATCAGGGGTACGCCAATTTACGGAGCTTCAACAGGACTTCGGGGTCAGCAATAGGTCTTTCTTTAAGTATCTACAGGTAAGAAGTTTTCTAGGTAATAAACGTGGTGGTCAGGCGGGATTTAAGGAGAACCCAATATTACAGATGATCGAAGAAGAGCGGCCATGTACAATTAAACGGCTGTACGCAGCATTGATAGAACATAGAGGGGACGATTTAGGGAAGCATGAGACTAAATGGATGGAGGCATTAGGAATTTCAGAGGGGATATTCACAAAATCACTAACCATTTGGGCATGAGATCTTATGTCTGGCATCACTACAAGCACAACATTACAAAACTCTGTATAGACTTTACTATACCCCAGCTAGGATTGCTCAGTGGGGAGGAACTCAGGGGGTAAGGTGCCCGAGATGTGACAGCTCGGAGGCGGACATAATTCATATGTTCGCAGGGTGCCCAATCCTTTCACCACTCATAAATAGTATCGAAATGTTCTGTGATAAATCACTGGCCCTCAAAGTGAAATTGACACCTGGTGTAATAATACTAGGTCTAGAGGATTGTAATGAACAACAACACACTGCAGGTGGTTTCATATTTGTGGCAATGGCCGTATTACGTCTTTGCATAGCAGCTGTATGGAAAGATAAATTGGCTCCCCCTTTCCAGCAGTGGTTGGCTAGGCTATTGCATATGCATAACCTTGAGAAGGCTATCAACGCGAGAAAGGGGAAAAATGGAGAGCATTTGGGTTACAGCTGTGGAAGCCGATTGCCGACTGGAAAGATAGGATGATAAATGTATAAGGGGGCAACGTAAGGTAGCAGGTCCTGAAGAAGTGCATATTGGTTCCTTATTTTCTTCTTCTTTTTCCTTGCTGGGTGGTCGAGGTCTTGGGTTTAAGGACTGACATTCATAATGTTAAGCCTAACGTTTCTCTTTTTTTTCCTTCTTCTTTAAATGCTTAATGTTTTAGTTGGTAGGTCCAGCTAGGATCCTTTTTTCAATTCTGTTATTTTATATCATATTTTGTAAGAAATGAAATTAATGCATTATGTACCATTTGTAAAAGAGAAATGATAATCTTTGTATGGCGCAGGGTGGGGGGGTAAAATTGTTGTAAAATGTCAATAAAAATAATAATAAAAAAAAATGAGCCAAACCCAGTAGGAAGGCTCTGAAGCACTGGGGTACCACCAGCACACTTAGGCTTGCTATATAGGAGATCATTCTCCCAGTAGATCCAATGTGATCCAGACTGATCACCTGCTGCCTGGTTTGTGGCCTGTTGCCTCAAACCCATAAGAGAAGGGCACTTCTTCTGCTCTTCAAAAAATTCCTCCCTGGAGGGACCCCCTTCTTGCTGCCAATGGGTCAGCTCAGGTAGGTTCCCCAGTTCAGAAGCTTGCTCCCGTGTAGGTTCCAGGGCATCCCCTCAAGGTCTGCCTCCTCCTGGACCGTGGGAACAATGGGGGCTGGTTTCCCATGCCCCCTACCTCTTCTCTTTAAGGCAGTTCCCTGGGCCATACTTTCAGGCTCCAGGGTCTCTTGAACACCCTTAGCTGTCATAGACCAAGTGGTCACACATGCCCACTCAGGCAGACCCAACATCTCTAAATGCACCTTCCTCTCCACCTTAGCCAAAGGGGAGCTTTCTAAATCATTGCCTAACAGACAATCAACAGGCATGGACGGCCTCACAGCTACTTAAAAAAGTAACTGAGACCCCCCACTCAAAGGGAACTTAAGCCACCTTGCAATGGCTCTCTGTGTTGTTAGCAGCAACAACTGGAAAGCATGCATTGGGGACTACCTGCTCTTCAGAGACCAAGTGACACTTGACAGCTGTCACACTTGCTCCTGTGTTTCTGAAAACCTCCACTCTATGGCCATTGATGGTCACCCACTACCTGTATTTTTTAGTGTTCTCAGGCAGCTGAGTTTTAGGGACCATCTCAAAGTCTCCTAATGAGACAAGAGACATTTCTGCGGGACCCGACCCACTTTGGGCACCCATCTCATCCCCACCCAGGGCTACACTGGCCATCTGACGGGGTGGTGCACGGGATGGCACATACTGTCCTTTCTGAGGACACTGGGGATCATCCCAATGGTGTTCCACCTGCTTACACTGAAAGCAGGTAACAGGCCCCCTATGAATAGGTTTACCTGTCGGGGTCCTGACTTCTTTTCAGGGGGAGGCTGGGAACCCTTACCTTGGGATTTACTTTGGGGACCTTTTTGGAACTCCCTCTGTTTACTCTTGTCCCCCCCACTCTTTTGCTGGGGACCCTGCCCACCTTTGGCGGAGTCTCCCACAAGACCCTTGTGGACCCTGGTACTGGCCCAGTGGTCCGCCTCTTCAGCAAGCTTTCTAGGATTAGTCAACTTGCAATCAATAAGGTGCTGGCGTAGCTCTTAAAAAACAATTGGCAGACAAGTGCTCCCTAGCAATCAAATCATAGAGCGCTTGAAAATTATCAACATTGCTACCCCTCACCCAACCATCCATAGCTCTGCAAAAGAAAGCACATAGTGTACCCAAGTGGTTCCCTCCAGTTTCTTACAATTCCTGAACCTCTGTCTAAAGAGTTCTGGAGTTAACCCATACCTTGTCATCAGTGCTTCCTTCATGTGGTGATAAGACATCCTATGCTCACTGGGTAGGTCTAACAAAGTATCCCTCCCCTCAGTCAGAAAGTGGCCCCACAACCCCGCTCCCCAATCCTTCTCAGGGACCCGGTGGGCCAACATTGCAATCTCATAGGCTGCAAACCACTGACCAATATCTTCACCTTTGTGAAAATCTTTGATGACATCCTGTAGCGTGTGCGCAGAGAAAGATGGGAGCCTTCTTCTGGTGAGTAAAGGTTTTATTTTTAATAGTGATTTTCTATTGCGAGAAGTCAGTCTTTCACGGGCAAAATCCGCGGGATTCGTGATTGCGGCTGTGGGTTGGTACGTCTTTAGGACAACTCTCGTCTTCCTTTTCTCTGGCTTCGGTGGAGTCCCTCCGGAGTGCCGCGTCGTTATGCCAAAAGAAAATCAACAGAGGGAGAGCCGTCAGTCTCACAATCTGCGTAGGAATTACCCTGGGGACGCCCGAGGTGTAGGGATCACCGCTGAAGTGCTATATACAAAATGACGGTGCAGAGGGTTTAAAGTGGAGGAAAAGGTGCAGGGAAGGGGGTTTATGAAAGGTACGGGGAAACAGGGAGGGTCTATACAAATATTTACAATGGGGGAACGTCTTTCTTTCTCCCGACCCAGCCTGACAGACGCTGCCGTACCTGTCTTAGCCAAACTCCTCCCTCAGGAGTGTGGCACGGCGCTCCGCGGGGTCGTTGGCCTCCTGGCTTTCTTTTTCCCGTTCCTCTCTCGCTCCCTCCTCCGCTCACTCACTTGTCCTCTGATCTCCTCTCGCCTTCCTGCTCGTCCTCTTCGCCTTCTTCCTCCTCCTGGGTGTCCATGCACACCGAGTATCGGGCTTCCTGCTTTTTCTCCAATCCCGATCCTCTGACGTCAAACGGGGGTGTGGCCTTATCCTCTTCAATCACCCAGTTAAAGGCACATTCCTCTTCCTCTGGGTCGGCAAGTATCGGACAGGAAGACCAATCCTTTTGGACTGAAGGAGGGGAGGCACGATCAGCGACCCACCACTCAAGTAAAGGGGAAGGATCCCTTACATTCCGTTCCTCCCTGTTACACATCCTTGGGAATATGTACCCTACCTTCTGAAGGCACAGATGGCGCGCTGCCACTAGAAGGATTGATTTCTAAGCCCTTGGCCTTGATCTCTAACTCCCTCAACATTCTCTCATGCAACATTCTCATTCTCTCCCTTTCCAAAGACAACCTGTTATTCTCTGTTTCCCTCTGACTCTTCATTTTAAGCTTAGCCATCTCCAGCTTGTGTGCCCTATTTCTCTCCCTGCCTTCCTACTCTCTGGGGGACAGGTCTTTGGAAGAGATGCTGCTGCCAGGCGGGGACGGCACCCCTCTCCTGGTTGGAAACTCTGGCCCATCAATGTGACTGGAGTCACAATTCCCAGCAAGGAAATTAAGGAGGGAGCTGGAGGTGAAGTTTTTTGTCCCTGAGACTTCAGCAGGAGGCAAGACAGTTCAAGTCTTGGAGAATATTCTGTAGATGAAAGTCCATACATAGTTCCTTCTCCATTCCCTTGGCAATGAAGCAACCACTGCAGGCCAACCCAGCAAACAGTACACTGGTAGAGGGGCAGTCCAAACTCCTGCAGCTTCCTTGGTTCTTCTCCTTGGTAGAAAGGTTTCTTGTTCCAGAAATGATCTAATTGCTTGGGATCAGGGTCCCAATAATTATACACCAAAATCCTTTGTTCTCTGAAAGCAGAGAGGCCTCTGCCTAGTCCAAACCAGTTCCTGAGCACTTTGTTTACATGACTCTCTTCTTCCTTTCACTGTGCAGGGCAGAGACATCAGACAAGCCACAGGGGGTGGAGCCAGCATTGTAGAGGGAGCGCGGAGCCCTATTCAGGTCCCAGGTGCAACTCCTCCCTCCCATCTAGATTCAGATCTCCCTATTCACCACGGGCTGCCCCAGCCTGTCTCCTGGAGTCCCCCAGCCCTGTCACACACAAACCCAGAAAAGGAATACACAACTCAGCAAAGGCAGGCTCAAATGGTTAGGCAAGCAAATACCTACTTTCTAAAAGTGGTATTTGCAAACACAGAATATTAAAATAAACTTTACTAAAAGATGTATTTTATGATTCTGAGTTCAGGCATACTAAATTCGAATTTCTACCATGTTCCATGAGTCAGTTAGGATTATAAGAATGTAATAATCTAACTGCCCATTCTGGCCTATGAGAACAGGTAGCCTTCAATAGTGAAAAACGAAAATGGCTGTAATTCACTATTAGAACATGCTACACACATCAGAGCATGTCTTACCTTCTACTTACGATTTACCCTGCCCTTGGGCCTACCATAGGGGTGTCTAATATGAAGAAAAGGGAAGGTTTAGGGACTGGCAAATGGGTGCATTTGGCCAAGTCGACATGGCATGCTAGACTGCACACAGGCCTTGCAATTGCAGGCCTGAGACATACTTTACAAGCTGCTTCTGTGGGTGGCACAACCAGTGCTGCAAGCCCACCAGCAAAATTTGATTTACAAGCCCTGGGCACACATGGTGCACTGTACTAGGGGCTGACAGATAAATCAAAGAACCCAATCATGGAATCCAATTAGTATATCAATTTAACATAGGGAGCACTTGCACTGTGGCACTGATTAGCAATGGCACAGTGCCCAAAGCATAAACCCAGCAAAAACATATTAAAACAGAGGAGGCAATCCATCAAAAATAGAAGGGAGACTCACGCCAATGATGTCAGGTCTAACACGTGTCCCCTCCAGCTGAAATGTGGGGAGAACTACCCTTCCCCTTGGGAGTTCTCTTCACTACGGCGGAAAAATCTGGACAGACCATCAGCGTTGGCGTGTTATGTACTAGGGCAGTGTTACACCGTAAAGTCCATACCCTGTAGGGAAATGGACCACCTCAACAACTTTGGGTTCTCTGTCCCTCATCTGCATCAGCCATCTGAGGGGCCTGTGGTTGGTCTGAACCTGGAAGTGAGTCCCAAACAAGTATTGTCTCAACTTCTTCAGTGCCCAGACCACAGCAAATGCCTCACGCTTAATTGCACTCCACCTCTGTTCCTGTGGAAGTAACCTCTTACTGATGAAGGCTACAGGTTGGACCCCTTTATTAATTGTCCTGAGGAAGGTGTGACCGTATCCTTGGTACCAACACTGAAATGCGTTGACGCATAGAAAGATAGAGAATCCAAAAAAGCCTAGAAGGTACCAACTATATGCAAAATTAACAACTGTGGTATTATTATGCGAATTGAGTAAGGCTATTGGATCCCACAAATTGGTTGAAATAACATTCGAGCGAGTATTACTACTGGGATGTTTCTGTCATTTTGTAAATTTTGTGTTATTGATATCATTGTACTGTACTGTATTTGCTTTGCACCTGGGTCTCTACGTAGCTTCTTTTTTAATTGAGAAAATGTCATTCATGTGTTTTTTTTAATTTTTTAATAGTATGAAATGGTAACCTACACTGTTGACACTATGTGTTCAGAAGAATTGATTGATTTTTTCAGAAATTTTAATTCCACAATATCATATTTTTGTTTTAATAAAAATATTGTAAACGTTATACTTTGGTTTTTGGTGTGTCCCTTAACAATAAGCGTAGGGGTGTTTTGGACACAGAATAGCAATTGTTCCTTGCACACTGTGATCTCTACTACCATTCCAGGGATATTCTCTAGACTTACTTGGTCACATAGTACCCTGTTCCCTGGAACACGAGGGGTCTTCTCTCTTACCTTAACCTACAGGTTGGTCTAGGCCCGCTTCATTAATCTGTGATAGAACAGCCCCGACACCATGCTCTGAAGCGTCTGTCTGTACAATGAATTTTTTTGAGAAGTTGGGTGCCTGAAGCGCGGGCGCTGTGCACATGGCAGTTTTCAGGGCATCAAACACCTTCTGAAAGGTGTCAGTCCAGTTCACTTTCTCGGGCTGCTTCCTGGAAGACGGCTCAGTCAAGGGTGCAACAATGTTGCCATACCCCTTGAAAAACCTCCTGTAGTACCCCGGGAGTCCTAAAAAGGCTCTCACCTGTGTCTGAGTCTTTGGGGGTTCCCATACCAGGATTGTATCAATCTTAGGTTGTAGGGGTGCCACCTGGCAGCTTCCTTCCTGGTGACCCAAGTACATAACGGAACCCTGCCCGATCTGGCACTTACTTGCTTTGATCGTGAGCCCTGCCTTGCGCAGTGCCATCAACACTTCCCAGAGGTACTGCAAGTTTTCCTCCGAACTGGCGCTGAGCACTGCAATGTCATCCAGGTAGGCGACACTGAAATCCTCCAGCCCAGCCAACACCTGGTTGACCAACCTCTAAAAGGTGGCAGGTGCATTTCTCATCCCAAAGGGCATAACCCGGAATTGGTAGTGCCCATCTGAT
The DNA here is from genome assembly GCF_964263255.1 of Lissotriton vulgaris. NCBI lineage: Eukaryota > Metazoa > Chordata > Amphibia > Caudata > Salamandridae > Lissotriton > Lissotriton vulgaris. The sequence goes on from NC_141698.1 coordinate 859,913,800, forward strand.
GTGGAGAATGCTGACCTCTCCTTAGCACCATCAGTCAAGGCAATCTGCCAGTACCCAGACGTTAAATCAAGGGTGCTGAGGTACGGTGCAGCCCCTAACCGATCAATGAGCTCATCAGCTCTGGTGATGGGGTGTGCATCAGTCCTGGTGACTGAATTGAGCCCTCTGTAGTCCACACAGAACCGGAGTTCGGGTGTGGCACCCGGATAGGCAGCCTTTGGGACCAAGACTACTGGACTGGCCCAAGTACTGTTTGAGGACTCAATGACCCCTAAAGCAGACATCTTGGAGATTTCCTCCTTAATGTAAGCCCTAACCTTGTCAGTCACTCTGTAAGGCTTGTGCTTGACAGGAGGACTGTCTCCAGTGTCCACATCATGGACGCACCACTCTGTGACACCAGGAACCAAGGAAAAGAGATCAGAGAATTGCCCCAACAGCTGGCGACATTCTTGCTGCTGATCAAGGGTCTGTGTGGCAGAGAGGCTGACACCATCCACTGACCCATCTTGCTCTATTGCAGACAGGCGGTCAGGAAGAGACTCGGTCTCCTCCTCCATTCCCTCATCCGTTGCTAGAAGCATGCCCACTTTGGACCTTTCTAAGTGGGGCTTAAGGTTGTTCACATGCAGGACCCGCAAGGGTTCCTGGGAGTCCGCAAGTTCACCAGATAGGTGACATCACTCTTACGCTCCACCACCTCATATGGACCGGTCCACCTGTCCTGGAGCGCACAGGGCTCCACAGGGGCCATGACCCAAACTTTCAGTCCAGGTTAAAGCTCAATCAGAGTGGCATTCTGAACGTACCACCACTTCATTTCCTCATGGCTGGTTCCAGATTCACCTGGGCGAGATCTCTGAAACGCCGAGTCTGGTTCCTGAAGGCCATATAGCTATATACATCCTGGGGAGGTTTCCTGGGAGATTGCTCCCAGCCTTCACTGACCAAACTCAAAGGTCCTCTTACCGGGTGACCATACTGTGGTACCTCACGGTAGGCAAACAGAAGGCATGGCAAGAGGACATCCAACTTACGCCTCATTGGTTCCTCAAGACCCATGATCATGGCTTTAAGGGTCCGGTTGAATAGTTCAACCAGCCCATTTCCTTGTGGGTGGTAAGGAGTGTTGAACTTGTAGGTTACACCACACTCCTTCTGCAGAGACTTCATATAATTAGAAATTAAGTTTGTACCACGGTCAGACACAACCTCTCTGGGGAACCCCACATGGGAGAAGATCCCCATCAGTGCACGTCCCACAACGGGGGCCGTCACTGTCCTGAGCAGAATGCTTCCGGGTACCGGGAAGCATGGTCCACCAAGACCAGGATAAACCTGTTGCCCAAGGCTGTCTTGGGGTCCATTGGCCCCACAATGTCAATGCCCACCTGTTCAATGGGGGTACTGACTACAGGGAAAGGTTGGAGAGGGGCCTTGTGCCTCCTTCCACTTTTCCCACTTGCCTAGCAAGTTTGACAGATCCTACAATGAGTATCCGAACTCTTCCACATCTGGGGCCAATAAAAGTGGGAGACAAGCCTTTCAAAGGTCTTGTTCTGCCCCAGATGACCAGCTAAATGAACATCATGAGCCAATACGCTGATACAAAAATATTCTCAAAAATACAGGCAGTCAGATTCGCCAGGGTAATCACTCAATTGGTGAGTGTCAATCAACACGTGTTTATACCTCACAGAGATACCACAAAACATGTAAGGAAAATGATAACACTGTTTGATATTCAGGAAGGGGAAGGGAACCCTATGGCCACCTTGTTACTCGACGCTGAGAAAGCATTTGACAGGGTGGCATGGGAGTACTTATGGGCTGTTTTGAGAAGAGGGGGAGTGGGCGAAACATTTATTAAAGTAATACAAGCTCTTTATACAAACTCAACAGCATGTGTCAGGATAAATACAGGCTGCACGAAACCCTTCAAGATTACCAGGGGCACAAGACAGGGGTGTCCCTGTTCACCATTGTTGTTTGCAATGTATATAGACCCATTAATACATAAGTTGGAACAAAACGCACAAATTGAACCACTAATTACTAAGAGGGGAGATATAAAGGTTCTAGCATATGCAGACGACATAGCGGTTATCACACCCAACCCAATGGACGCGATAAGGGAAATCGAATCAGAGGCAGAGCAGTTTGGGCGAATAGCGGGATATGCATTGAACAAAAATAAGACACAAATTATCAAAAATACACACACGGATTGCACAGACACACGGGTGGTTAACGAAGGGAAATATTTGGGTATTACTATTACATCAGATTTAGGAAAATTGGTGGAAATCAATATCATCCCTATTATCACAAAAACGAAAAAAGACCTGGACAGGATACACAATTTGCACATGACACTTGTCGGAAGGGTCAACTACGTGAAAATGAACCTGTTGCCCAAAATGCTATACTTGTTTGGAACAATTCCGCTGTTCTTTAGTCTGATCTGGTTTAAGAAATTAGAAAATATGGTAAATTGTTTCGTATGGGCGCAAGGGAAGACGAGAAGGGCACTGAAATATATGTCATTACCATACGACAAGGGAGGATGGACTCTACCAGACCTCAGGATGTATTACTGGGCTGCGGCTTTGCAGCAAATGACCTGCTTGCTGGGAGGGATGGAAGGAGAGGGGGAATTACATATAGGGTCTTTAGAAGTGTATGGTTTAATTTTGGGAGACAAAACCAATAATGCTTTCCTAAGATACACGGAGCCAAGTTACTTCAAGCGAACTAGGTTTAAGACATTAGAAGCCGCCGATAAAATCTGGAAGGTATTTAAGAAAAGCTTTGGTCTAGGGAGACTTCACGGACATACAAGACTAGTAGGGGACTTAACGTTACCTTCGGATATTTTCTCTGATGTAATTTTTAAAGAATGGGTCAGACAAGGTATCAGAAATATGGGAGACTTAATGGGGGAATCAGGGGTACGCCAATTTACGGAGCTTCAACAGGACTTCGGGGTCAGCAATAGGTCTTTCTTTAAGTATCTATAGGTAAGAAGTTTTCTAGGTAATAAACGTGGTGGTCAGGCGGGATTTAAGGAGAACCCAATATTACAGATGATCGAAGAAGAGCGGCCATGTACAATTAAACGGCTGTACGCAGCATTGATAGAACATAGAGGGGACGATTTAGGGAAGCATGAGACTAAATGGATGGAGGCATTAGGTATTTCAGAGGGGATATTCACAAAATCACTAACCATTTGGGCATGAGATCTTATGTCTGGCATCACTACAAGCACAACATTACAAAACTCTGTATAGACTTTACTATACCCCAGCTAGGATTGCTCAGTGGGGAGGAACTCAGGGGGTAAGGTGCCCGAGATGTGACAGCTCGGAGGCGGACATAATTCATATGTTCGCAGGGTGCCCAATCCTTTCACCACTCATAAATAGTATCGAAATGTTCTGTGATAAATCACTGGCCCTCAAAGTGAAATTGACACCTGATGTAATAATACTAGGTCTAGAGGATTGTAATGAACAACAACACACTGCAGGTGGTTTCATATTTGTGGCAATGGCCGTATTACGTCTTTGCATAGCAGCTGTATGGAAAGATAAATTGGCTCCCCCTTTCCAGCAGTGGTTGGCTAGGCTATTGCATATGCATAACCTTGAGAAGGCTATCTACGCGAGAAAGGGGAAAAAAGGGAGAGCATTTGGGTTACAGCTGTGGAAGCCGATTGCCGACTGGAAAGATAGGATGATAAATGTATAAGGGGCAACGTAAGGTAGCAGGTCCTGAAGAAGTGCATATTGGTTCCTTATTTTCTTCTTCTTTTTCCTTGCTGGGTGGTCGAGGTCTTGGGTTTAAGGACTGACATTCATAATGTTAAGCCTAACGTTTCTCTTTTTTTTTCCTACTTCTTTAAATGCTTAATGTTTTAGTTGGTATGTCCAGCTAGGATCCTTTTTTCAATTCTGTTATTTTATATCATATTTTGTAAGAAATGAAATTAATGCATTATGTACCATTTGTAAAAGAGAAATGATAATCTTTGTATGGCGCGGGGTGGGGGGGGGGTAAAATTGTTGTAAAATGTCAATAAAAATAATAATAAAAAAAAAATGAGCCAAACCCAGTAGGAAGGCTCTGAAGCACTGGGGTACCACCAGCACACTTAGGCTTGCTATATAGGAGATCATTCTCCCAGTAGATCCAATGAGATCCAGACTGATCACCTGCTGCCTGGTTTGTGGCCTGTTGCCTCAAACCCATAAGAGAAGGGCACTTCTTCTGCTCTTCAAAAAATTCCTCCCTGGAGGGACCCCCTTCTTGCTGCCAATGGGTCAGCTCAGGTAGGTTCCCCAGTTCAGAAGCTTGCTCCCGTGTAGGTTCCAGGGCATCCCCCTCAAGGTCTGCCTCCTACTGGACCGTGGGAACAATGGGGGCTGGTTTCCCATGCCCCCTACCTCTTCTCTTTAAGGCAGTTCCCTGGGCCATACTTTCAGGCTCCAGGGTCTCTTGAACACCCTTAGCTGTCATAGACCAAGTGGTCACACATGCCCACTCAGGCAGACCCAACATCTCTAAATGCACCTTCCTCTCCACCTTAGCCAAAGGGGAGCTTTCTAAATCATTGCCTAACAGACAATCAACAGGCATGGACGGCCTCACAGCTACTTAAAAAAGTAACTGAGACCCCCCACTCAAAGGAAACTTAAGCCACCTTGCAATGGCTCTCTGTGTTGTTAGCAGCAACAACTGGAAAGCATGCATTGGGGACTACCTGCTCTTCAGAGACCAAGTGACACTTGACAGCTGTCACACTTGCTCCTGTGTTTCTGAAAACCTCCACTCTATGGCCATTGATGGTCACCCACTACCTGTATTTTTTAGTGTTCTCAGGCAGCTGAGTTTTAGGGACCATCTCAAAGTCTCCTAATGAGACAAGAGACATTTCTGCGGGACCCGACCCACTTTGGGCACCCATCTCATCCCCACCCAGGGCTACACTGGCCATCTGACGGGGTGGTGCACGAGATGGCACATACTGTCCTTTCTGAGGACACTGGGGATCATCCCAATGGTGTTCCACCTGCTTACACTGAAAGCAGGTAACAGGCCCCCTATGAATAGGTTTACCTGTCGGGGTCCTGACTTCTTTTCAGGGGGAGGCTGGGAACCCTTACCTTGGGATTTACTTTGGGGACCTTTTTGGAACTCCCTCTGTTTACTCTTGTCCCCCCCACTCTTTTGCTGGGGACCCTGCCCACCTTTGGCGGAGTCTCCCACAAGACCCTTGTGGACCCTGGTACTGGCCCAGTGGTCCGCCTCTTCAGCAAGCTTTCTAGGATTAGTCAACTTGCAATCAATAAGGTGCTGGCGTAGCTCTTAAAAAACAATTGGCAGACTAGTGCTCCCTAGCAATCAAATCATAGAGCGCTTGAAAATTATCAACATTGCTACCCCTCACCCAACCATCCATAGCTCTGCAAAAGAAAGCACATAGTGTACCCAAGTGGTTCCCTCCAGTTTCTTACAATTCCTGAACCTCTGTCTAAAGAGTTCTGGAGTTAACCCATACCTTGTCATCAGTGCTTCCTTCATGTGGTGATAAGACATCCTATGCTCACTGGGTAGGTCTAACAAAGTATCCCTCCCCTCAGTCAGAAAGTGGCCCCACAACCCCGCTCCCCAATCCTTCTCAGGGACCCGGTGGGCCAACATTGCTATCTCATAGGCTGCAAACCACTGACCAATATCTTCACTTTTGTGAAAATCTTTGATGACATCCTGTAGCGTGTGCGCAGAGACAGATGGGAGCCTTCTTCTGGTGAGTAAAGGTTTTATTTTTAATAGTGATTTTCTATTGCGAGAAGTCAGTCTTTCACGGGCAAAATCCGCAGGATTCGTGATTGCGGCTGTGGGTTGGTACGTCTTTAGGACAACTCTCGTCTTCCTTTTCTCTGGCTTCGGTGGAGTCCCTCCGGAGTGCCGCGTCGTTATGCCAAAAGAAAATCAACAGAGGGAGAGCCGTCAGTCTCACAATCTGCGTAGGAATTACCCTGGGGACGCCCGAGGTGTAGGGATCACCGCTGAAGTGCTATATACAAAATGACGGTGCAGAGGGTTTAAAGTGGAGGAAAAGGTGCAGGGAAGGGGGTTTATGAAAGGTACGGGGAAACAGGGAGGGTCTATACAAATATTTACAATGGGGGAACGTCTTTCTTTCTCCCGACCCAGCCTGACAGACGCTGCCGTACCTGTCTTAGCCAAACTCCTCCCTCAGGAGTGTGGCACGGCGCTCCGCGGGGTCGTTGGCCTCCTGGCTTTCCTTTTCCCGTTCCTCTCTCGCTCCCTCCTCCGCTCACTCACTCGTCCTCTGATCTCCTCTCGCCTTCCTGCTCGTCCTCTTCGCCTTCTTCCTCCTCCTGGGTGTCCATGCACACCGAGTATCGGGCTTCCTGCTTTTTCTCCAATCCCGATCCTCTGACGTCAAACGGGGGTGTGGCCTTATCCTCTTCAATCACCCAGTTAAAGGCACATTCCTCTTCCTCTGGGTCGGCAAGTATCGGACAGGAAGACCAATCCTTTTGGACAGAAGGAGGGGAGGCACGATCAGCGACCCACCACTCAAGTAAAGGGGAAGGATCCCTTACATTCCGTTCCTCCCTGTTACACATCCTTGGGAATATGTACCCTACCTTCTGAAGGCACAGATGGTGCGCTGCCACTAGAAGGATTGATTTCTAAGCCCTTGGACTTGATCTCTAACTCCCTCAACATTCTCTCATGCAACATTCTCATTCTCTCCCTTTCCAAAGACAACCTGTTATTCTCTGTTTCCCTCTGACTCTTCATTTTAAGCTTAGCCATCTCCAGCTTGTGTGCCCTATTTCTCTCCCTGCCTTCCTACTCTCTGGGGGACAGGTCTTTGGAAGAGATGCTGCTGCCAGGCGGGGACGGCACCCCTCTCCTGGTTGGAAACTCTGGCCCATCAATGTGCCCATTTGCATCCCCAACAGGCTCCACCAAAAGATCAGGGACATTTCTGGCTTCTAGCCAGGCCCTCAGCACCTTTTGGTAGTCTTCCTTTTTATAAATGCCTGGTGTAGGACTTGCAATTTCCTGCAGAGATACTTGAGCTGTTTCACAGTGTAGGTTTCCAACCTCTCTTCCTCAAAATCAAGATTTTACTCATGGTAGTAAAAATTGGGAGTTTTCAGGAAAAACTAACAGTCCAAGGAAAAGGGATTTTTAATAAAGTATGCGGTCGCGTATGGTCTGCACTGACTAGTAGTGTACACCAATCACTGTATATGAAACAAAAATGCAAACTTCTAAGTCAGGATAAGGGGATTACCCTCCTTAATAACCCCTGCTCACCCCCTGGGTAGCTTGGATCGAGCAGACAGGCTTATCTCAGAGGCAGTGCGTTAAGCATTTGTGAATATACACAGTAATACAGTGGAAACACTACAGATGGACACAGCACAGGTTTTATAAAAATAAGTTTTCTTTATATAGACTTAAACACAAGACCACAAACGACAAAAATCCACAATACTACACTTAAGATTACTTAAAAGATGATTAAAGTCTCTTAGTTCAAGTTGTTGGTAAATGCGACAAAGTTCTCTACAAAGTACCTGGATGCGTAACGCAAAGTGATCAAAAGGCTCGCAAAAGGGGAGATGTGTCGGTTCCGTGACCCGGGGGAACGGTTGCATCCTTCCTCAATGCTTGCTCAGAGTAGGGGACTCGTCGTGAGCCTTACCAGTGCGGAGGTGATGCGTAGATTCTCGGCCTGCGGGCCCGTTGCGGTGCGCAAGATGGCGCCTTGATGCGATGCGATGATCCGGTTGCGATGCGAGAAGATGGCGCCCTTGATGCGGCGATGCGATGACGCCCTGCAGCCTTGCGACGGCTCTGTACTTTGGAGCCGCAACAGGCCCTGTGACACGCTCCTCCGGTGATGCATTGGTGACTCTCACAATGGCGTCACGCTTCTCCGGTGATGCAACAGCAGGCAGCTTAGATGAACACATGCTTCCAGTGAGATGCGACAAAGGCTCGCTTCTCCGGCGTTGCAATGATTTCAGCTGCCGCGGTGACACGCTTCTTCTCAATGCGTCGCGCTTCCAGCTCCCAGCGGCACTCAAGTGACTGGAGTCAGAATTCCCAGCAAGGAAATTCAGGAGGGAGCTGGAGGTGAAGTCTTTTGTCCCTGAGACTTCAGCAGGAGGCAAGCACAGTTCAATTCCTTTCAAAATATTCTGTAGAGGAAAGTCCTTACAAAGTTCCTTCTCCTTTCGCTTGGCAATGAAGGAACCACTGCAGGCCAATCCAGCAAACAGCACACTGGCAGAGGGGCAGTCCAAACTCCTGCCGCTTCCTTGGTTCTTCTCCTTGGCAGAAAGGTTTCTTGTTCCAGAAGTGATCACATTTCTTGGGAGCAGGGTCCCAATATTTATAACCCAAAATCCTTTGTTCTCTGAAGGCAGAGAGGCCTCTGCCTAGTCCATACCAGTTCCTGAGCACTTTGTTTACATGACTCTCTTCTTCCTTTCACTGTGCAAGGTAGAGACATTTGCTGCCCCACAGGAGGTAGAGCTAGCACAGGGGAGGGAAGATACAGCTCTGGAGCACTCTGTTGACATGATTCTTCCTCTCCTTTCACAGTGCAGGGCAGAGACATCAGACAAGCCACAGGGGGTGGAGCCAGCATTGTAGAGGGAGCGCCGAGCCCTATTCAGGTCCCAGGTGCAACTCCTCCCTCCCATCTAGATTCAGATCTCCCTATTCACCACCAGGCTGCCCCAGCCTGTCTCCTGGAGTCCCCCAGCCCTGTCACACATAAACCCAGAAAAGGAATACACAACTCAGCAAAGGCAGGCTCAAATGGTTAGGCAAGCAAATACCTACTTTCTAAAAGTGGTATTTGCAAACACAGAATATTAAAATAAACTTTACTAAAAGATGTATTTTATGATTCTGAGTTCAGGCATACTAAATTCGAATTTCTACCATGTTCCATGAGTCAGTTAGGATTATAAGAATGTAATAATCTAACTGCCCATTCTGGCCTATGAGAACAGGTAGCCTTCAATAGTGAAAAACGAAAATGGCTGTAATTCACTATTAGAACATGCTACACCCATGAGAGCATGTCCTACCTTATACTTACAATGCAACCTGCCCTTGGGCCTACCATAGGGGTGTCTAATATGAAGCAAAGGGAAGGTTTAGGGACTGGCAAGTGGGTGCACTTGGCTAAGTCGACATGGGAGTGCTAGACTGCACACAGGCCTTGCAATGGCAGGCCTGAGACACACTTTACAAGCTGCTTCTGTGGGTGGCACAACCACCAGCAGCATTTGATTTACAAGCCATGGGCACACATTTTGCACTGTACTAGGGGCTGACAGATAAATCAAATAGCCCAATCATGGAATAGTATATCAATTTAACATAGGGAGCACTTGCACTGTGGCACTGATTAGCAGTGGCACAGTGCCCAAAGCATAAATCCAGAAAAAACATATTAAAACAGAGGAGGAAATCCATCAAAAATGGAAGGGAGACTCACACCAATGATGTCAGGTCTAACACATGGTTTCTAGTGTATCCTTACTAAAGTGTGTTAAGTGCTGGCAATTCTCGAAACGTGAAAATGGAGGAATACACAGTGTGTTCAAATCCTTCATTTTGACTATACCAAGACAAGAAGTTTGTTTCACTGCTTTGTTCAGGAAAATCATTTGATGTGGTATGAGGCATGATCTAAATAAAGCCACTGTTCCCTGAACCTGCCAATCTTTTATCCCCCAGACTGATTTTGTGTCTATGGTGTCTTTCCAAAAGTCGAAACCCTGAATAGACATGCAGTTAGCAGATTATATCAGCTTTGTGTTTGTTTGCATATTTTTCTTTGCAGGTGTAGGTGCAAGCCCATAATACTACAAGGCTGCGTCTGATGTGTCAAAACCTGAAAAATAAGCCAACCTTTGTGCAAATGTCTTTGAACTACCTTTCTGCGGTGTTGGGCAGTTTTCCTATTGTGTGTAATTATAAACAGCACGTGGGATACTAGCTTTATGTAAAAAAAAATGGCGACCATAATGTTGATAACAGAACTTGTTTCCATAAGTAAATATACTATCACACTATTCATTATTAGAAAATGCATCTCACTTTTCCATTCCTACACGCGAATTATGCTTCGTTTCAATATTCCAATCATCAGAGAAAGTACTAGAGGTGAAGATATCATTTAAGGAAATTTTAAACAAAAAAGGAATTTGCAAAATTTTAGTAGGACTTTACACATCATATAACACTCTGCCCCACACTATCCCTTCAGGAACTGGAACTGCTGTAATGTTCACCAGGAACAGGCCCCTTAGTTCACAGTGTGATGATGCATGTGGTTTAAGAACCAAGTTCACAAGTTGTACTGCGGAGCATTCTGGGAGGTCATGCCCATTCAGAAATAGGAAAAAGACAGTTACCAAACCAATCTAGAGGACTAGGAAAAGTAATCCCATCATAATCCTTAGTTGTATCCAAGGATTAACAAAGTATGTCTTTTTTACCCAAAAACAGAGAGTATAAAATTGCAGCTTGAAAGGGAGAGGTGACGGTGGCTGCTCAGGTTCACTGAATCTGATGAGAAGTCGTCATAATGTACAAAGAAGCCAGATGCCATCCTGTCGATTCTTGGCAGAACAGCAAGTTTTGTAGAATCAGGAGATAACTCGATCTGTGGCATTTTCACATAGATTTTTGTACTTGTTGATTGTACAGTTGTAGTTGTTTCAACAGGGAGAAGTATCCTTTCATTGTTGTTTACAGCTTCTATTTGGAGAGTGGAATCTTCTGTCATTATTAAAGCTTTCATCTGAACCTCTTGTATGGTAGCGAGAGGAGTGCAGCAGCTACTCAAGAGCCCACGCAGCCTACTGTTGAGAATTGGCCATTTAGTGTGGTTTGATCAGATCAATAGAGACAAACCTTTTGTCTCTGCGACCGGCAAGGGGTGGAAGAAGTATATTTCTGATACCTTCAAAAGCCAGGACAGGAGGGCCAAAATTCTTTCTTGTCCACTATTTTTTCTCTGACCAGGTCCTCAGTATTCAGGACCCAGGCAGGTATTGCCGGTACAACCCAGAGGTGGTGCGTTTTACTTGGACGTTGCTTTGTAAAGCCCAGAATTCATTGAGTTTAAAAACAGCTAAACGTTCATTGATGTCAAAAGGTGTTTTAGACTCCACTGTGCTGACACTATCAATGTCTGGTACCCACATTCTCACCCCAAACAGGACTTCGTATGGAGTACGACCCCGTTGGGAATTTCTTGACATGTTGTTAAGTGTTGTTAACACGTGTGTGTAAATATTTAGAATCTATCATTTCAGTTTGTACAGAACATAAAATATTTGCATGTTTCTGTGTTCAATGACGCACTGAAAAATCAGGTCTAATTAAGATGTAGAATGGTTTCACCCTTTCTGCGTAATCCTCAATGTAAATTCTGCCAACATTTAAGATCCTAAAATGGATTGTAGGTTTTTCATAGCTTTTAAGTTTAAATGTGTTTATGAGCATTTTCAAAAGTGCAAAAACAATACAGAGGCATAAGTAGCGCATTGCAATAGAAAGTACAATCCACATGTAGTCCTGTAGCAGAAAGTAGCATATCATTAGCACAGAATATGTTATAAATGAAACCGTTTCACGTCAAAAGGGGGAAGACATTAGTAACAGCTCTGCCTCTTCAACAAACCAAAAACATAAACTCCCCTCACTTCCAATATATCAAATAGATGACCCACTGAACAACAGGAAGTGTCTCACCTTGCTGGAAATGCTTTATCGGACATCCAGGGTGTGAATTTGCTATTTCCAAACAAGGGCGTCATGGAAGACGGAAAGGTAGTAAGGTTCTTTGTTGTCGCCACCCGTCCTAGACTGACATCACCGATTTAGTAATTGGTGACCCCATGAAACCACCTGGGCGTTGGGCCTTCTTCAAAAAGTGGACCCCATATAGGTGACTGACCCATATAGGTGACTGACCCAACTGACACCCAAGACTAATACCCTTGCTGTTAAGGATTACTTTAAGTCACTGTTTTTCCTCTCAACTACCAAATTTCCCTCCGGGATGGTAGGGGTACGAGCACCGCAAGGCCACACCCAAACTTCCCATGGCTTCTTTGTAAGCCCGAGAGCTAAACGCTGGACCCTGCCCTGATAATAAAGACTCACAAATCCTTTATAACAGTTGGAGCATCAGCCGAGCGCTGTGGTCAAACCCACAGAACTCTGGAGCATGAATCCACTGCCACCAAGATGTACTTGTAAGCCCCATCGAGTATAAGGGGCTGCAGTTGTCCAAATAAACACAATCCAAAGGCTTGTCTGAAATCAATAGAGGTGTCTGTGCTGAACTTGCTATGGTGAAACCTTTCATCTGCTGGCAGATATCGCATTTAAGGACAAAGCCCTTGGTCTGTTTGGTAAAACCTGGCCACCAATAGCGATACTTCAGTAATGATACTGTAGCAGTAATCTCTGAGTGAGCCAAACCCAGACCCTCATGTACAGCTAGTATCAGTCCTAATCTGGGATCTATGTTTGGTATTACTCTATCCCCCAATCCTGGAATCTGAGCATACAGAATATTTTAGGCATCTAACTTGTAGGACTACTTGAGTAGGAAGCCGTATGGCAGGGCTGATCCGTTACACGTGGCATTGACTGCCACCATAGTTGTTCCATCTGTACTTGTACTTGAGCAAATTATAGAAGCAATGGCAGCAGTACGAACTGTCCCCCTTGGCTGCTTCATCTGGCGTGGCATTCCCCTCAATGTGAACGCCAACATATTGATGATGCAATGTGTGAATAACATGAGCCAGTGGCAGGCCTTCTTTCAGCATCGCCCCCTGTTCTCAAAGTATCTTATGCTTTGTTGTGCAACCTTTAGAATCTCAAAATCCATTTTGGCCCCAATAGTGTAGATATTCATTATAGGTTTGGACACAGTAAAATGAATCACACACAATAAGAGTGGGGAATTCACGATCCGTATTCTGTAGGGCCAGTATCGGGACTCTGAGTTCTGCCAGCTGTGCCTTATAGTCCCCTAGGGACTGAATGTGTTTTCCCAGGACAGAACTTTCCGTCATGCATGTGCCCTTTAACAATTGAGCACACTGCAGAATATTGCTGTTTCGTTCCTACGGCAGGCTGGGCTTAACCATCGGTATGAATGATGCCTTCACATCGATCTAGAGGCATAATTTCATTCGGCAGAGGATATTCTTGCTCATACTGCAAGAATGCTTGTGTTTGTAATGTAGAGTCAAATCTGTAATTTACATCTGTTGCAGTGAGTGAGTTAGCCCATTTAATCTATCCCGGATGTAAAGCTTCAGCATTGGGAACGCTCACTTTGGTGACGGCCTCTAAGGTCGGCACTGGGGTCCCGACAATCATGTGTTTTTTCCCTGCGCTAGTGATCTGTCTCTTACGACAGCAGTCTGTACAGCTGTTAGTATTTTGTCAGTGGATGTAAAACGCACTTCAGCATTTGTGCCTAAATGTGATTTGTATGCAATAGGTACTCCATCCCCTTCATTGAAAGTGATATAGGTGTACCCCGTTGGTCTAGTGACTACGCGGCTCACCAGGTTGGTTGTGCTAACACGTGTGTGTAAATATTTAGAATCTATCATTTCAGTTTGTACAGAAAATAAAATATTTGCATCTTTCTGTGTTCAATGACGCACTGAAAAATCAGGTCTAATTAAGTTGTAGAATGGTTTTACCCTTTCTGCGTAATCCTCAATGTAAATTCTGCCAACATTTAAGATCCTAAAATGGATTGTAGGTTTTTCAGAGCTTTTAAGTTTAAATGAGTTTATGAGCATTTTCAAAAGTGCAAAAACAATACAGAGGCATAAGTAGCGCATTGCAATAGAAAGTACAATCCACATGTAGTCCTGTAGCAGAAAGTAGCATATCATTAGCACAGAATATGTTATAAATAAAACCGTTTCACGTCAAAAGGGGGATGACATTAGTAACAGCTCTGCCTCTTCAACAAACCAAAAACATAAACTCCCCCCACTTCCAATATATCAAATAGATGACCCACTGAACGACAGGAAGTGTCTCACCATGCTGGAAATGCTTTATCGGACATCCCGGGTGTGAATTTGCTATTTCCAAACAAGGGGGTCATGGGAGACGGAAAGGTAGTAAGGTTCTTTGTTGTCGCCACCCGTCCTAGACTGACATCACCGATTTAGTAATTGGTGACCCCATGAAACCACCTGGGCGTTGGGCCTTCTTCAAAAAGTGGACCTGCCAGAGAGGAATCCCAGCAAGTGCTCTATCCTGAAAGAGCCATCTTTTTTCAGATTCTTGCCTCGTCCATTCCACTAAGTACCTCATTTGTACCATTTTATAGTAGTTGAGGAGGTCTGGTATCCCCAATCCTCTGATTTTGGGCCACATATATCTTAGAGCCTTACTCATCCTTTGTCACGCTCCTGTACTATTTCTATTTGGATTAAATTAACCTTCTGGTTTTGCTGAATCCTTCTGGTCTTTGTTTTTCAATTACCTTTCGCTTGGGTATGGGCTTACTCGTAAAGAATGGGCAGGGAAAGACAGACAAGAAGGTAATGGCTGGTTACTCACCAGTAATCTTCATTACTCTGAGTCCTGGGCTTCCCATTCCATTCCTGGGCCCGTCCCTCCCTCCCTCTTTTTAGGTTTTGACTAGCCAATGCATACGAAGTACGCATGTGCTAGAAAAAACCTAATGAAAATAGTATATGGGGCTTGGAATCCGCCCCGTCTTCTATTGGCTAGCTCCATAAATGGAGGCTAGCCATTGGAAGACGGGCCTGTCCGTCAATGCCGGACCAGATTCGGGGGCGTTCCCGAGAATTTTTGGCTTTTGGCGACGTCACGCTACGTCAGCCAAAAGCCGGGAACGCCCCTGAATCTGGTCCGGCATTGCCGGCACCTGCCTTCCTGCTCGGGACGATTGTGCAAAAGTCGCTCGATAGCCCCTCCCTCCCGCTCCGTGGCAGCCCGTTTCCCTCCCTCTCCTCAGGCCGGCCAGCCGAAGGAAGCAGCCGTCTGCCTCCAGCCAGGGCCGCGCTGGGATTGGCCCAGCCGGCCGAGCCTCCGCCACGTCATCGGGAGGAGGAGTGGAGAGCAGGAAGCAAGAGATCTGCCGGAAGATGTCCAGGTGAGTGCTTTGTTTTTTTGTTTATTGCTTTGTCCGTGTGTGTCTGTTCCCTCCCCCCCTCCCCCTCCCGCTGTCAGTGTGTGGCCGTTCCCGACCCCCCTCCCGCTCTCCGTGCCTTTCCGCCCCCCCCTCCGTTTACCTCGTGCCATATTCAAACAGGGTTGTTAGCCAGGTTGTGTCACCGAAACTTATTTGCTACAATGAGCGCTGTACGGAGAACCCACAAAGGGTTAATTAACTGCGTGGGCTGCGAGCCCTGCACACCAGACCCAGAAGGCATCACATAACAGCAGAAGGCACAACAAATTATTCTTATGCATCAGAAGTACCACAGGAGAAAATAGCATTTTACGGCATTGTGCCAGGACTGCTGAAAACCCCGAGTGCCAGACACGGCAGTGCGCTGCAGCGGAAAAACGCGGCCTTTGGGCTTAAAAACAGCAGCAAAAACCGGAGCCCCGGAGAGGCTGGCTGCAAGCACGGGGCTGCAAACCCGCCTGCAGACATGCAGGACACCGGAGCAATGCACGGCACCGGCTAATGCACGCAGCCACGGCGGCGAGGAATGTGCTAGAAGGACCGAGGCGGCACGGACACCGCTAGAAGGACCGAGGCTCCACGGACAGCGCTAGAAGGACCGAGGCTCCACGGACAGCGCTAGAAGACCGAGGCGGCACGGACAGCGCTAGAAGGACCGAGGCGGCACGGACAGCGCTAGAAGGTCCGAGGCAGCACAGACAGCGCTAGAAGGCCCGTAGGGAGGGGCGAGGCAGCTGCGAGCCTGGCCCTGGGCCCAGGCTGTCGCTGCAGGCAAGCCTGGGAGCCGCAGTACGCGGCCAACTCCACGGCTTGGCGCTACCTACTGCAGACATCTGGAAAGGATTGCAGGGTCTCCCTCCCTCCTCAAGGCTCTGTCATCAGAGCTGGAAGCGCTCTTCTGCAAGTGTCAGGAACTTTCTCCCACAAGCATCACCTCATACCGCGCCTCGGTCCCCACGCCCACTCCACGAAAGAACAAGCTTTTTAGCACAGTGTGCCCAAACGATGCATCGCAGACAGCTCAGCGGGGGCATGCGCCTCCTGAACACATCGGAGTGTCGCAGGCAGATCACACGACCTAATACCAGCGGGACAGACCGCTCAGTGTAGGAATGCACCCATGCACGCCGGACACCTGCCATATACAGCCGGCTACTCCACTGCCCCTCTTCACCCAACCAAGCTGTCCTACCTGTCAGCCAAGTAAGACCAGCTGTTGTCTCGATAGTCCAGTTCTGAGGACATTGATTTAATTAACGTAGGGCTTTTACACACCTTGATGTTTTGAATGACACAATCCCTTTGCTGGCTGTTGAGTTCCTTTACCCTCAGAACATGAACCTCCAGCACTCCTACTTGAAGCATGCAGAGAATACAGCATACTGACAAGCTTCCTGTAACAAAAGTCCCAGCTAAAAGAAACCCACTCATCCTGCCCAGGCTTTGAAACATCTTAAAAATCACATCAGACATACAGGTAAATATCTACTGCAGAAGGGAACTGATCTCAACAATACGTTTTAACATGTGATATTTCCATTTATTGAGCTGTATGTTCCAAATTGGGTCAATAAATAATTGAACACTAAGCATTTTTCATTTCATGCTAAAGTACCAGAGAAGGACATATTAATCCACTGGAGAAATAGAGCTATTTATAACCAGAAAAACTAGCTTCAAAGCAAAACTCCCCAACTTGACCAAATCTTTTATTCTTATCCAAATCTCCCAGCCTGCCCACTCCCAGCCTGCCCCCTCCCTGCCCTTTCCCAGCCTGTCCTCTTCCAGCCTGCCCTCTCCCAGCCTGTCCCCTCCATGACCTTTCCCAGCCTGTCCTTTCCCTGCTTGTCCACTTCCAGCCTGCCCTCTCCCAACCTGCCCTCTCCCAGCCTGTCCCCTCCCTGCCCTCTCCCAGCCTGTCCCCTCCCTGCCCTCTCCCAGCCTGTCCTCTCCCTGCCTGTTGTCGTGCCCCAGTGGCAGCAGGCAAGAGCGTGCACTGCGTCCCCGAAGTAACAGTCCTAAAGCAAGCAAGAAGTACGCCCCCCTCCCACCAATCCCTGTTAGGTAGTGGAAACTGTCCAAACTGGGGTGCAGACAGCCCCTCTCACCTTTCGGCCTGGTACCACTGCACCAGCCGCACTACTTCCCTACGGACCGTTCTCCACTTCAGCCAGGTCTAAATTACAATTCCTGCTTGTGACTCTTTTGCCTGCTTATGCTTGTTTTCGTGACCCTGTTGCCTGCTTGTGCCTCCGTGTGCCCCTGTTGCCTGCTTGTGCCTCCGTGTGCCCCTGTCGCCTGCTTGTGCCTTCGTTTTCGTGCCCCTGTCGCCTGCTTGTGCCTCAGTTTTCGTGCCCCTGTCGCCTGCTTGTGCCTCCGTGTGCCCCTGTTGCCTGCTTGTGCCTCCGTGTGCCCCTGTTGCCTGCTTGTGCCTCCGTGTGCCCCTGTTGCCTGCTTGTGCCTCCGTGTGCCACTGTTGCCTGCTTGTGCTGTGTGGGTGTCTGTGGAAGTGTGGAATTTTAGTTTACGAGCTGAACATCATCTGCGCCAGCTTGTCACCCATGTACAACGTGCACGACAACCATTTTAGGTATCATGGTCTCCCTGTCCACGATCGATCGCCAGCACGCCCCTCTGACCCAGCAGGCATCCTCCGCGCACCCTGGCTCCCCCTCCCTCCCTCTCATGAGCATAACCCTTCTGCATGACCCTGTCCTTGGGAGTCACGCCTGCGCCTGACCAGTATCTCCTCTCCTCCCATGAATGCCCCTCTGTTGATAAACCCTCCCTCCGCGCTCGATTGTCCACGCGGCATGAATACCACCCCTTTGATGACCCCTTCCCCCGTGTCCAGCTGTCCACACAGGTCCGAGGCCATCGCCTAAACCGGGAGATATCATTTACTGCCCCTTATTGTATGAAGTCACTCTTCTTCAAAGGACCCTCTATTGATCAAGACCTCCCCACCCCCCGGGATATGATCAGGCGCACACATCCTAAGACTCGGCGGAATACTCAGCTGCGTGATGACCCCCTCCTCTTATCAGCAGGTTGAGGACCTCTATTGTGGAGGTATATGGGGGTGGGATTGACACGAGGATTACGGGGATTACTTTTTCCTTACTTCACAATGTTCTGATTGTAATAAAGAAAGGTCACATGCCATAAACCAGTGTATAAGAGGCCAGGCCTCCGAGAGGCTGTTAGAGCACCTCGAGACGATACCTTGTTGTCCGATCTGATGTGTTCTGCTCCGTCGGAATAAAACTTCTGTTTCCTGCCTTCTGGTCTCCGGCGCCTGCCTCATTGCTTGGTAATTTGAATGGTACAAGGGCGGTTAGCGCCAGGCAAATCTAGAAAAAGGTCATAGCCCTACCCTTATTCAACAATTGGCGTCCCAAAGCGTGGGGCCCATCAGCGACACATGGATCCAGTGGGAGAGGTCCCGACGACAGAGTGAACGACTGCAACGATTGGGAGAGCTCGTGTCCGATAGACCCTCGTCTGACAGCCGATCATCCGACCTTCACTAGTTCCGAACAGACCTCTCTCGAGTGATCTACGGTCCTGACTGGGAACCATCAGGAGTGCCACGAACATCACGAAGAAGAGAGGACGATCGGGCGCTGGATTCGGAAGACAGGAAACCGTCCATGCAGTCCGGGTAAGGTCGTGTAAACACGACAAATTGAGAAATGATTGTTTGGTTTGGATAATACTAGTATTACGCTTTGTTGATCCCTCTGGAGATTCACCGTCTGCAAACGGAGAAACAACAGGCTCTCTCTTTGCAAACAGTGAAGGATAGGTAACGCAGACTTTTGTCCCCATTGTAATCCGTCGTGCCTATCTTCCTCCCCCACTGTTTTCCCGAACTGTCGTTCGTGGATTGTTGTCTGGAGATTCTCTGTCTGCAAACAGGGAAGAACAAGGTCTCTCTTTGCAGGTAGAGAAAGAGTGGGTAACGCAAAACTTTGACAGGTCGTACCCACTTATTCTCCCCACTGATTGTTTGATTGACCGAACATTGACTGTTCGGTATTGGTTCTTTTGAGGTATTCACGGCCTACAAACAACGTAGAATAGAAATATTCTGTCTAGTCTTTGTCCGCCGTGATAAGATAGGTAGTGCAGACCTTTGTCCCCGTTGTAACCCGTCATGCCTATCTTCTCCCCACTGATTGGTAGCCTGTACAGCCCGGACCGCATATTAGAGATGAACCATCCAGCTCCACTGGAGGGCACCCCTAATAAGGACATGTTCACTAAGCATGGACTAGTCGCTATAGCTTATACTAAGCTATGGCATAAATATACAAAGAAGAACCCCGAAAGTCAGTGGCCACTGATAGGTTCCTTTGATGAAAATAAAATAAAAACATTGGAAATAGCGCTCCAGAAAAATAAGACCACGCCCACTATGCTCGATAGTATTGGCACGTGGTGCAAAGAAACGGAACAACGACAGAAAAGAGAAGAAGCAAAAATAGGGAAAGAATTACGAAAGCCAGCCCACCTAGCCGCCAAGCAACTAGAAGAAGAAAGAAAAGAAAGAAAAGAAGCTGCACAAAACCAAGAATTAGGGTCGACAGGTCAATGTCCTGTTAGGACCCCCTCTGCGCTCTACCCTGAATTGCCCTCCAAACAGCGGGCGAACGATGAGTTACTGCTAGGTCCCCCAATCATCTACATGCCCCCTCCATATGCTCCCTGCCAACAACACCTGCAGGCCCTGAGTACGAGCGAGAACGGCCTTAGCGCTAGTGCACCAGCCCTCACGGCCTCCGCACCAGCCACATTAGCAGCACCAACAGATGCCCCCGAGGCTAGCGAGCACCCACCAGCCAGATCAAATAGGTTGAGCAAAGATGAACGGGATGGGATTGACAAAATAGCAAAGACACTAGTGGAACGAAGGGAGAGCGAAGAGTACACAATGAACATGTATAACTCGCATGCCGATAGCCACAGACGGCATTTCATTTTGCGATTCAGCTACCACACCCTGAACGCATATGAAGATAGGTATCAAAGTAAGGGCCCCGCTAAACTGACCACACTGTATAGGAAGATTGATGTCGGAGATGGGACTGAATGTGAGGCGACGGAACTCTTCATGCAGACGCTTGAGGTCTTCCGCCACCTCACGGAGCAAAAACCAGAAACCAAGGTTACAGTCCCTGAAACAACCTCAGTAGAAGTAGCCAATACTATGATGCCCATCAGAGAAGCGGCCCCTTACTGGATCCCGCCACGTGGCCAGGGAACAAGCGACGATATTAATCACGCAGATGCAAAAGGGAGAGTTGTGTACAATTGGGTTTACCAACCATGGGACCGACAAGATATCCTAACCTTTAAACAAACTCTGCCCGATTTAAGAAAGAACCCGACAGCATTCTATACCGAATTAGGCACAGCCTTGGGTTCGACAATAATGACTTTAGCGGACATTGACTTGTTTTTCGGGTTATGCCTGCCAGCTGACGTGTGGAAGCAAATCCGGAAGGCTGACCACACGGATCTGTTTGGACATACCTGGGACCAACTCAGTAAACTAGATAGACAGCGAGAGCCTGGAAGGAAACCAGTAAAGGACATATTAGAACTCCCAGACAAATTAGTTCAGAAGTTAAAGACACTGATCCCAGAGAAAAAGGTAGATTGGTCGATAGTCACGGCCTGTCGACAGAAACCCCAGGAAGATGTGTCCGAATATTTCTCCCGATTTGAGACAGTGTTCTCCGACTACAGTGGCCAAGACATGACCACCGCAACCGGACAGCACCTGTTTGTACAAAATTATGTAAAGGGCCTATCACAAGAGGTCTCCCAAAAACTGCAGACGAGTGAGAGTAGTTGGGGGGCCTCCAAACCCGCAGCTATCCTTCAGATGGCTCAGTATTACGAGCACCAAAAGAATGAGAATGATAGGGCGTCCGAGAAAAAGAAGAAAGATTTAAAAGAAAGGGTAATGATAGCCCAGATACAAGGTATAGCAGTAGGACGGGAACACCAAAGGGGGAACTACCAATCGACTGCCCCCAAAAATTCACCTCCTAAAGATAATACCCCAACACCCTACACTGGACGTAGAGACATTAACAATGACCAATGCGCCTTCTGCAAAGGATTCGGCCATTGGAAATCCCAGTGTCCGGTTCTGCTAGAGATGAACAGAAATAGGGACCCCAGAGATGTGGCGGGTGGTCCGAGAAATAGAGGACAAGGACGAGGGCACACGAACGACGCCAACAATGACAGATCAGGGAGATCGAACACATTTGACCGCCCCGGACAGAACCAATATCAACTATCCGATGGTGAGAATGCCCCCGATTTTGCATAGGACTGCCAGGGGCAAGGGAGGGATCCAGTCGAGCTCTGTGTTGACCAGCAAGGTCCTTATGTCACCGCTAAGGTCCTGGGTACAGAGTCTCCATTTTTGGTAGACACTGGGGCGACACGTAGTGTGTTATCGAAACGACTGATTCCAAGGGCACCCTTGTCTGGCTCACACATTACATCAATAGGTTTCGATGGGACGCCCTCCACTAACCCCCTGTCCGTGCCTATCACCTTTGACCTAGAAAACAACACCACTGACACGACATTTCTGCTCTCCTCCAACTCCCCTGACGCCATTATGGGCATTGACTTACTGAAACATTTTCGAGCTACCATTAGGTGTTCCCCAGATGGAATCCGAGTCATCCTGTACGACAACCCAGGCATGCCCAGATCCTGCCCCTCACGACACATGTGCTCCATAACTGATGCTGACCTATCCTTGCTCGATACCCTGCCTCCGTACCTATGGGCCAAAAATGACTCTGATGTGGGACGAATGATGATTGACCCCATTCATATAACTGTAAGACAGGACGCTATGCTCCCGAAACTCCCACAATTTCGGATATCCCCCGAGGGCGAGAAGGCACTGGTAGCGATCATTCAGTCTCTGGTAGATGCAGGAGTAGTTGAAGAGGTGGTTAGCAACGTCTGCAACAGCCCAATCCTACCTATTGTAAAGAAGCAAGGCGAAGGAAATGAGAAAGCATACCGCTTCATCATCGACCTGCGAGAAATTAACAAAGTGGTTGTACCCCAATACCCCGTAGTCTCCGATATCACCACCATTCTGACCCTCATCCCGTCCACTGCCACCACCTTCACTGTTATCGACCTTAAGAATGCGTTTTTCTCTATCCCCATCCATCCAGACAGCCGTTATCTCTTCGGCTTCACTTTAAAATCCCGCTCGTACCGATTTTGTAGAGCTCCCCAGGGGTACACTGAAAGCCCCAGCATTTACAGCCAGGCCCTCAAAAGACAGCTGGATGCTTTCCAGCTACCAGATGGAGTGGTGTTGATTCAATATGTCGATGATATCCTTTTGGCGGCTGACACCACCCCACTTGCAATCACAGCTACTGTCCAACTCCTACACTTTCTTGCAGAGAATGGCCATAAAGTTTCCAAAAAGAAATTACCGTTCTGCCAGCCACAAGTGACATACCTAGGCCATCTCCTGTCCAAAGAAGGGAGGAAACTCACACCCGACCGAATCCAAACCATCCTAGACACCCCCGGCCCAAAAACACAAAAACAAGTCCGCTCTTTGGTTGGCCTAACCTCTTTTTGTAGACAGTGGTTACCTAATTTCAGCCTCATTGTAAAACCCCTACTTGCCCTATTAACTAAAGATGCCTCCTTCCCGCTCCCTTGGACCCCTGAGTGTCAAGCATCCTTTAAGGAATTACGAGATGCACTCTGTTCAGCACCCGTCCTAGGAACCCCGGATTACTCCAAACCCTTCTCCCTCTTCACCCACGAAAGGGAGGGGTGTGCATTGTCTGTCCTGACTCAATCAATTGGTCCTAAGCAGCGCCCTTGCGCCTACTTCTCCGCCACTCTTGATCCTGTAGCCAGAGCTTTGCCTGCCTGCCTTCGAGCGGTAGCTGCCGCTGCCGTCTCTATCCGTCAGAGCGAAGGAATCGTACTTTCAAACTCTCTGACCGTGTTAGTACCCCATGCTGTCGACACCCTTCTGAACCAAACCAAGACTCAACATCTGACTAGCGCACGACTGACAGGGTACGAATTGACGCTACTTGCACCCCACATCACACTAAAGAGATGCACGACTTTGAATCCGGCCACATTGTTGCCCCTACCTGAAAATGACCCTGACGTTCCTCCCATACACGACTGTGTGACCCTCACGGACGAACAAACTAGGAGTAGAGTTGACCTCCGAGATACTGCTTTCACTGACCCCGATGGAGAGCTATGGGTAGACGGCTCATGCATCAAACTCCCAGATGGCACCACTTCAGCTGCCTATGCAGTTACGACAGCCCGAACAGTAGTTGAGACAGCCTGCATCACACAACGATCTGCCCAGGCAGCAGAGCTGATAGCCCTCACACGAGCATGCATCATAGCCACGGGGACCACCGCGAACGTATATACAGACAGCCAGTATGCCTTCGGGGTGGTTCACCATTTTGGGCTCCTGTGGAGGGAGAGGGGATTCCTGACGTCCCACGGCACCCCTATCCTCCACGGAGATCTAGTCTCCGCCCTGATTGAAGCAGTTCTCCTCCCCAAACGATTAGCGGTGATCAAATGTCAGGCACACAAAAGGGTGACAGACTTAGTCGGACAAGGGAATGCACTGGCCGACATCACTGCACGAACCACAGCTGAGAATAGGGCGATGACACGCATATATGTGACCAGGTCACAAGCAGAGAAATGGACTGACACAAGGGAAATGATCAGAGACATCCAGTCGGCCAGCACCCCTCACGAACTGACTAAGTGGGCCGGGGTGGGTTTGAAGGATGATGAGGGCTGCTGGCGAACAAAAGATGCAAACAAATGGTTGCTACCTGACTCATACCTGATCCCCATACTGACAATGGCTCATTCCCCCGCACACATAGGATCTGCACCCATGATCGAACTCATTTCCAAAGTCTGGCACAACGACAAAATCCCCGACTCAGCCAGACGCCTAGTCCAACAGTGCCTTATCTGTCTGCAACACAACCCCGGGAAAGGAACTGTGGTACCCCGGGGAGGGTTTGGGATCCCCAATCACCCCTTTGAGGTCCTTCAAATGGACTACATCCAGCTAGAGAGATGCCAAGGCTTGAAGTATGTACTAGTCATCGTATGTGCCTTCAGCAAATGGGTAGAGGCCTATCCCACCCGTGACAACACTGCCATGACTACTGCCAAAGTACTACTGAAAGAATTCTTCCCTCGCTATGGCCTTTGTCGAATTTTATGGAGCGACAATGGCCCCCACTTCATAGCCGAGTTTATCCAACTGATCCTAAAGGGATTGGGGGTGAAACAGAGATTTCACGCAGTCTTCCACCCCCAATCCGCCGGCCTGGTGGAACGCCATAATGCCACACTGAAGCTGAAATTGTCGAAAATAGTGGCCACCACTGGACTTAAATGGCCGGATGCCCTCCCACTGGCATTGTTGTCGATGCGCTCCACTCCCACCAAACACCATTTGACCCCATACGAGGTTGTATTCGGGCGACCGATGAACCTCTGGACTGCTCCCAAACCAACCTCCATTCATGACGTCCCGGACGTCCTACCATCTGATTACTTGTGCAAGTTAACTAAAACATTGTCTGTCATTCATCAACAGGTGCAGCAGGCCATCCCCGATGCTTCCAGGGGCCCCGGCCACGACATCCAACCGGGAGATTTCGTTCTAATACGAAACTTCCAGCGGACCAAGAGTCTGGAACCCCGGTGGACGGGCCCCTGGCAAGTGCTTATCACCACCCGGACAGCACTTCGTGTGGAGGGGAAGCGGCACTGGCTGCACGCACACCACTGCAGGAAGATCTCCTCGACCCTGGCCACGACAGACAACGTCAACACCCAAGAAGAGCTCCTGAACAAAGATCGACCAACCTTGAACTGTTATCCCGATACTGAGGCACTTGAACTTGCAAAATTCTCTGACCCCACTGTGCCAACCAGAGAAGGGTATTTCCTGCGTCGAAAGGAGGGAGCTTCGGCTAAGTAGGCCACGGACTAAGTAAAATCTCAGAACGGTGACCTAAACGCAACCAAGGGTTACCGGGAGAGAAGCTAACGAAGTCTGTGGTTCTGCCCGCTACCGAGCCCCTTGAAGATGATGGAAGCGCCAGATAAGAAGATGATGGAAGCGCCAGATAAGAAGATGATGGAAGCAACAGGAAATACCCTCTATAGAAATCCAAAGACTGACAATTTGCACAAATCAAAGACAATCGTCATCTTTATTGTCTTCCTCTTCTGCCTCCTCCTCATGACCTCCTTCTGGCTTCTGGAGGAAAGCACACCGGCTCATGAGGCATTGCTGCCCACTGCACAACCAACCCCTATGAAAGAGCATCACCTAATCTCCCTGTCGCCTCAGCTCCGAGAAAGGCGCAGGGAATTTTGGAACAATTCCTTCGTGCAACTGTTGCACCAACACAACCTTGCTGCAAATGCTACGAACTGCTGGATCTGCGGGTTGCTCCCGCATGCCACTGGACACTCCATCCCCTTCATCCCTTCTCCTTTCTCAGTTCACGGCTCCTGCCTCGCCTGGTTGATCCTCATGCAAGAGAGCCACAAGGACAACGCCACTTCCAGCCAGACGGTGTCGCACTTCTACTCTGGGTTCTGGCTGAACAAAACCGGAAAGACCTCTGCCCCCCTGTGTCCTGCGCTCACAGGCGCCACCTTCCTTAAAGACATTGAAGCCAAAGAACGTGTCGAAGTACAGGTGCTCCACAATCCAGCTAGATCCACCTTCTCTCATCTGCAAAAACAAACTACTGCCACTCTGACTGTGGCTCTGTCTGTTATCAATGTCACAGGTCTTGTGTGTCTCGAAGGCCAGGGAACACAGCTGGTGGGTCGCAGTTCCTGCCGAATCATCAGAACATTGGACTCAGCCGACCCTCCTTCCTTTGTTGCTTCTCCAAACATGTACTTTGTGTGTGGCACCAAAGCTTACACCTGGCTCCCGAAAGGTTGGAAGGGTATCTGTTACATTGCCTTCGTTCTTGCCCCCACGTATGTAGCCCCTGCCAACCATCACCGGCAGAGGCGTGCAGATGACATTGGACAAGCCGACTCCACCGGAGCACAGTTCCTAGATGCAGCAAAGGGACTTGTTCCTCTGTGGGGGCCAATGGCAAACAGCCGCGCTATCCGACACCTGACCCAGGCAGTAGAAACAACGACCAACATCACGGCTGGCATCCTCGCTAACAACACGGCTGAGCTTCAGGCGGTCCGCCTTGTGGCCCTTCAAAACCGCCTTGTTCTAGATGTTGTTCTAGCCGATCGAGGAGGAGCATGCCGCATCATCGGATCTAGCTGCTGCACCTACGTGCCAGACAATTCGCCTTCAGTCTACAAGGCAATTGAGCACCTCCACAGACTTTCCTCGGAGGTTCACCAAGAACAAGAAGGATGGTCGCTTGGGAGCTGGTTTTGGGACACTTTGAAGGGCTGGGGTTGGAAGTTGTTTTCCTTCGTACTGATAACTGTTGTAATATTATGTGGGTGTTGTTTAGGTATTCAATGTCTGCCATCTTTGTGCAGCCTCGTTTCTAACTGTATGTGCCCAAAGACTTTGGACCACCGAAATGAGCACATGAGCCCCCTCTATGAAGCAGAAATACGTGGCCTTATGGGGATAAATCCGAACTGACAAGTTGGCGAGACATGTTAAAAGGGAGGACTGTGGAATTTTAGTTTACGAGCTGAACATCATCTGCGCCAGCTTGTCACCCATGTACAACGTGCACGACAACCATTTTAGGTATCATGATCTCCCTGTCCACGATCGATCGCCAGCGCGCCCCTCTGACCCAGCAGGCATCCTCCGCGCACCCTGGCTCCCCCTCCCTCCCTCTCATGAGCATAACCCTTCTGCATGACCCTGTCCTTGGGAGTCACGCCTGCGCCTGACCAGTATCTCCTCTCCTCCCATGAATGCCCCTCTGTTGATAAACCCTCCCTCTGCGCTCGATTGTCCACGCGGCATGAATACCACCCCTTTGATGACCCCTTCCCCCGTGTCCAGCTGTCCACACAGGTCCGAGGCCATCGTTTACTGCCCCTTATTGTATGAAGTCACTCTTCTTCAAAGGACCCTCTATTGATCAAGACCTCCCCACCCCCCGGGATATGATCAGGCGCACACATCCTAAGACTCGGCGGAATACTCAGCTGCGTGATGACCCCCTACTCTTATCAGCAGGTTGAGGACCTCTATTGTGGAGGTATATGGGGGTGGGATTGACACGAGGATTACGGGGATGACTTTTTCCTTACTTCACAATGTTCTGATTGTAATAAAGAAAGGTCACATGCCATAAACCAGTGTATAAGAGGCCAGGCCTCCGAGAGGCTGTTAGAGCACCTCGAGACGATACCTTGTTGTCCGATCTGATGTGTTCTGCTCCGTCGGAATAAAACTTCTGTTTCCTGCCTTCTGGTCTCCGGCGCCTGCCTCATTGCTTGGTAATTTGAATGGTACAAGGGCGGTTAGCGCCGGGCAAATCTAGAAAAAGGTCATAGCCCTACCCTTATTCAACAGAAGGCTCTGTGTGGGTGTGTGTGTGGAGAGCTTTGTGTGGCTGTGTGTGTGGGGGGCTCTGTGTGGCTGTGTGTGTGGGGGGCTCTGTGTGGCTGTGTGTGTGGGTGGCGCTGTGTGTGTGGGGGGCTGTGTGTGGGTGTGTGTGTGGGGGAGCTCTGTGTGTGTTTGTGTGTGTCATTTGCGAGAGATAAAGCTAGTGGCATTGTAAATGACAATGCCATTTATTTATGTTAAAAAAAACATAAATAAAAATAATGTCAAGAGCAATGCCAATAGCTCTAACTTTAACAAAGGCAAAACCATTGCATTGTAAATGCTTGTTTTTTCAGGTGATTGTTTGTGTTTATCTTTTTCTTGAGTTTCTTTGGTATTCTCAGGATGTTGTTCTGACATACTCCCCATATGCATGCCAGGCAAGGTAGGTGGCACCATATTGAGGCAAGTATTTCCATTTACTATGGTAAAAGGTGTCTGTAGAGCAGACAAGCTGCTCACTGGTAAGGAATAGAATGGGAAGACTAGGACTCGGAGTGATTAAGATTTCCGGTGAGTAACCATGTATTCATGCAGAACGCAATCACCAAGCTTGAATTTTCCTTCCCAATCCAAGATGGACCCATGTCACAGGCTATAAATACATCACTTCATGGGAAGGACTTCCTGAAACAACAAATTAGAGAAAGAAATCAGTTGAACAACAGGGTGAGGTGGGAGGTACCTCAGGACTGTGACTGGGAAGACATCAACTTCGAGTAATGAATATTACTGGTAAGTAGCCAGGCATTACCTCCTCGTATGTAGCGAACCCAAAACATTATTTCAACCAACAGCACAAGAGAAGCCAAAAACATTTGAAGGCAAGGCACAGACCAAAACAAAGGATACTTCAAGAGGACCCATGAAACTCAAAACAGCAGACCAAAAAGGAGAAAGCCTCCTCCTCCCCCGATAGCAAAGGGCCACAGGGCAGGAAAGGCCAAGGCATAGCCCTAATATCATCTAATCAAAGGCCCAGAAAGGAAGCACTAGGCAAAAAATCGCCCAAAGGGCCGAAACACTCCCGGCCAAACCCCAATCCCCCCTCCCGCAGAAAACATGCAGGGAGCCAGAGACAGAAAAAAGACAGGGAAAAAACAACCTAAACCAATGGGATCAAGGAGAGAGAGAAGGCATGAGCCCCATACCACCACACAAAGAGAGACAAATCAAGCAACTGACCTGTGAAACAAAGCAGAGTGGAGCAAAGAAATCGAAAGAGCACGAGGGACACCCAGAAGTGGAAAAAGGCCAACAGTGCCTCACAGGAAGAGGACCAAGGCAGGCAAGACAATCTCCGGAGCCAAAGGAAGAGAGGAAAAATACCTTGTTTGTAAACCATCCCGCAAACACAGGCAACCCCCAAAGGAGAAAAGGAGCAAAGTGAGCTGAGCCAGAGGCCCCCAACAAGGCACTGTGCAATGAAAAACCAGGTGCCAGAAAGAGCAAGATCGCAACCCAGACAGAACGCCTGCCCCTCCCCCAAAAAAGCCTGAACAGCCGTCTGCCGGCCATGGGGGCCAGACACAGCCAAAGTGATCGGAAAATCACCTGAAGAAACGCCAATACTGCCGTAGGAGCCCAAGAAGAAGCCCAACAAACACCAACAGGACACCATAGGGTAAACGTCACCAAGGGATGGCCCAGAGCCGCACGGACAAATGACAGCCGTGACTGCAAGACCAGGGCTGTAACAGCCAACAATCACCCCTGCACCCTAAGGGGCTACCACACAAGTGCCAGACCGCAAACTGCTACCTGCAAAGTGGGTCCCAAAGGAAGAAGCAGCAGATGCCGTGGGGCTGGAGGTAGCGGCACCACACAACAGGCCGCACCAACAGAAGGAGAAGACAAGGGAGCCAACATCACCTTGACCCAACTGGGACAAGCCCAAGAATCACCACCAGGTCGTGCACCACCAGCCAAACCACCAAAGGGAGAAGAAGAATGGCAGAAAACAAAAAGAAGGCACCCTGGACCAAGGAACAGGCAGGGCAACCACCAACCAAGCCCAGAGGAAGGGACCAGACCCCAGACTCAGAGAAGCGGGGCACACCACCAACAGGACAAACTGACACCGGACGCCAGCAGGCCCAAACACCCACCCCGGAAGAGACCGCAGCGAGTCAGGAAATGGGAAATGGCCCAGAGGCCAAACCTTTGGGAAAAGGAGAAAGAGTGGGCACATACCACCCCACCGAAGCACAGATAAGCAGAAAAGCCGGATGTCTTGCAGAACACACAGCGCCGTGTGCAATAACAGGGGAAAGAAAAACAAAGAAGGCCATCAGAACAGTAGTCAGACCTTTCGAAGCGGAAGACAGAAGTGTCACCCTCTAACACCAGCACCCCAGAGCAACGGAATATCCCAGGGAGACACCCCATCCATCCCACAGGCCGCGGATTTGAGAACCACACAAGAGCAGAGGAGGCACAGAAACCAGAAACTTACCCAAGGGAAAAAAGAGCCAAACTAGAGGACAGCACACTCCGTCAGCACGGCCACGAACCCGCAGATGGCGAGAGATGAAGAAGGCGGGAGGCCAAAAGGGAGTAGAGAGGAACCCCCAAGTCCACACCAAAGCTGACTCAGAAAAATGGGAGAACCTGGGATGGTCAAACCAGGGACATCCCCCAAGCGACCAAGAAGCCACACCCCAGTCACCTCCAACAGGGCCCATAAAAAAAAAGGAGGCAACAAGCCAGGCTACCAGAGGTGGGAAGAGGTAGATACCAGCAAAGTAAAACACCCACCAACTAAGCCAAAGCGTGGTGAACACCCAGGGTGCGGATGCCAGCCCGCTGTGCAGAACCTGGGGTAGAGGAGCGCCGGACAGCGAAAAGAGGAACCTGGACATGGAGAGAAGCAACCATGAAAACAACTGAAGCCATGAGACCGCCTCCTGGAAGAGAGGGCCGCTGGAGGGACACCAACCGGAAGGACACAAGAAGGAGAAACCGTAGGACTGCCACAAGGCCCAGAACCGGGTGGAACACACCAGGTACAGCAGGGACCAACACCCAAGGAAAATCTACCCAGGAAGAATGAAGGCAGTCCAATGGAAAAGCCAGAAGCAAGATCACGCCACAGAGAACCAACCCAAACCAAAGAGGGAAGGCAAAGCAGATCCTCCAGAGAAAACCATGCCGAAAGAAACAGAGTACTGCACCAGGTCCCGGAAGGCATGCCCGGGCACCACAGCAGCCAAAACCAGGAGAACAGGGTAACAGACGCCCAGCAGACTGCCCAGCCGCCCCTGCGGAGGCATGGCAAGAAAAAATCCCAGGACCCAGAATGCAACCGGCACCTAGGGGCAAAGGCAGGAATCAAACCCCTACAACAGAGGGGACAGCAGGCCCCCGTGGAGGAGCCGCGGGGCACCAATGAAAAGGAACCAGCATGCGGGACAAGAATTCCAACCCCCGAGATCATCAGAGAAACCAGTAGGTGTCAGGGTAATGCAGTCAATAAGCGAGATCCTGTACACCGCCTACCACGGAGGTCCGGAAAGGGCAACAGCACCGGGAGGTGACATGAACCCAACCAAAGCAGGAATCGTGCATGCCCAAAAGTTAGTTTTCACACCGTAAATGAAGGCGCAGACTCCTTGTGGTGCTTCAACTTATTAATTTCAAGAACGGAGAGGAGAGCGCGGGCGTATTGTCTCCGTAGTGCTCCGGTAAGTAATCGCCGCCGCCTCCCACTAGCGCCAGTCACGTGGTGTGGAGAGTTAGAGTGCAACACCACATATCTTCCCCCTTCAACAACAACCAAATGAGCAAGAGGCTCTAAATATACCAAGCATCATACTGAGGCGCCAAACACTATAGCGCCTGGAACATAACACAAAATGCTTTACTCCCATAGGGGGGGATAACAGCTGTGGTAACATTGCGCGGTATATATACAGTTACATGTCAAATTCTCTGTATCTCTTGGGTAAAACAACCGCTCTACCTGTGCCTATCTTGAATGTGAACTGGCTTCCCCAGGACTCTCCTTCCAGCCCCTGTTATATGACATGGGAGTTCCCTGAATGGTACCTGGGTCGCCTATATCGTGGCAATCGTGTGGTATGCTTTGTTGTGTGCCCCGTGATTTACTCCGTGACGCCACCATCTCCATCAGTGTTTCTCGTCATGCCATTTCTCTGTGTGCTGGTAGCCACTTCGTCTTCCTCATTTTCAAACTCCCATACAGCCTGCCTGGTGCTTGCAGTTGAACCCTCCTCGTTCCACCTCATCACTTTATTGCATTTGGCAATTCTACTGTGTGACCATATATTGCCATCACTTAACAAGGCAGAGCGCGAGTAAGGGCTCGCTGAACTTGCTGTCTCCCTTCTTGCATAATTGGCCAAGTTCACCCTGACCCATTCCCCCTTTACTAATGAGACTTCTCGCACTCCGTTCTTCTTGTTGTAGTTGTCTGTGTAGATTTTCTGAGCCTTCTCCAAGCTGCTTGTGACCACCGCTGGGGATCATTTGCTCTGCAGGGTGAAGTCCATTCAAACTGTGTTATCTCGTGTGAATGGCTCCCGGCCACGTATGATCTTGAATGGGCTGTAGCCGGTCAGGGTGGGTGTGATGCGGTATGCCCAGACAGTATTTCTTATTTCTGTTTCCGAACACTTGCCTGCACTGATGGCCGCTTGAATGGATCCCATGAGCACTCAATTGAACGGTTCCGCTAGGCTGTTTCCAGCAGGGTGGAACACCGGGTGTATTTGGTCGTGACTCCATTTCGTTTGGTGAATGCATTCCACTTCTCTGATGCAAATTGGGAACCATTGTCGCTTGTGATAACTTTCCGAATCACTTCTCGCACAAATGTTGTGGTGAGAAAGGCAATGACCGTTTCCGTGTCCACTTTCTCGCATACTTCTACCTCCGGCCACTTATAGTATCGATCAGCAGGACAATAGCATATTTGGGTATACACCAGGGGCCTTATTTATGAAGGCCTTGCGCCACCGGTGCGTCACTTTTAACATGGGAAAAAGTGACGCACCGGTGGCGCAAGGCCTTCATAAATAAGGCCACAGGGGTCCAGAATGGGGCCCAAAATGTCAACAGACAACTCCTCTCATGGGCTGTCGGGCGCCGTGAACTTCCCCAGGGGCGGCTGTAACAAGGTCAGGGATTTGTCCGCCTTGCCGCACTGCTCACACACTCACACATGGTTGTCGATGGCTGGCCACCAGTACGACTGTTTGACTCTTCTCTTCGACTTCACTGTTCCCAAGTGGCCTTCTTGCAGGATGGGGAGTAGGCGGTCTATTAACTGTTAAGGTGGAATGACTTTGTTCCGTCGTAGTAAAAATATGGCGTCATCGCTAATGAAGAGTTTGTCTTGTACTTCCCAGAATTTCCTGATGTCTTTGCCCACGTGCCTCTTCTCAAGCCAACCTTGTATGACGAACGTTTGACACTCTCGAGTTGGGGGTCTGTGTCGTATGCTGCCTTCCAGTCTTGTGCACTAATCACGTCTTCTTGGTCCGTCGTGAACCTACTGTGTATTCGTCCCATTCTGTGTGTGTCTGCGTCCCTTCCATTGCAGCTGAACGACTAAGGTAATCTTTTTTCTTCTTCTCTGGTAAATATTCAACATCGTAGATGAAATCCAATAATCTGAGTTTCATCTTGGCGATGAGTGGTGTGGCACTGGCATTGCCGCTAGACGTGAGGACTTCAACTAACAGTTTGTGGTCTGTTCGGAGGGTAAACCAGGATCCCAAAAGATAATGCGAAACTTCTCCATGGCCCAAGCGC
Source organism: Lissotriton vulgaris (assembly GCF_964263255.1). Classification (NCBI taxonomy): domain Eukaryota; kingdom Metazoa; phylum Chordata; class Amphibia; order Caudata; family Salamandridae; genus Lissotriton; species Lissotriton vulgaris. The sequence continues at coordinate 859,947,519 of NC_141698.1, forward strand.
ATGCCCACACGGAGAAAGATCTCAGGTGGACCATTATATCAAAAGTAGAACATGATGCCAGAGGAGGCGACTTGGAGACAAAATTAACGAAAAGAAAAGCAACTCTTATCATAAAATTCAATACTGCAGTCGCTGGCCTGAATGAGCTGTCAGAGATTGTCCACTTGTAATCATTAGCTGAAGAATGATGCCATATATCAACATTGTCAAAGATCATGACTAAATTTGAGGAGGATCTAGCAACTAAAACACATTCCACCAACTATTTTGAACATTAACATCATGCGGGCCACGATGCCTTGTTTAGACATCGTTCAAGGTTGAGAGAATTGTACCAAACATAAGCAGAGCTCATTGTTATAGAGGCAGTTCCATTTGCTAATCTGTGCCTGCCCGAGGCCACCCTGTGGCCATCAGGAGGGCGGGCCCTTAGTCGCGGAGGGCTGCCCCCGTCCCGTAATGTGGTCAGCCACCCCCCCCCCCAGGGCAGGCGCTGCCCGGTGGGATGTGGGCGGGTCAGGTGACGCGCGTCCGGGGCGGCAGGCAGGGAGAGGGTGGTATATCTCTCCCCCTCGCCATTGCTCAGGCCTCTTTGACGCTCCGGACGTCGCGCGCTCTACGTACCAAGCTCTAGCGCAAACATTGCTCTAGGGGTCAGAGCGCCGCATAGAAGAACCATTTTCAATTAATACAAGCCATGGTTCATGCTTCTATCATGCTGCGGGGCAGGAGCAGTAGCTTTGTCTAGTTACAAGTGTTTATATAGCGCGGCCGTTGCCCATAGGTGTCAGAGCGCATTACAGAGAATCAGTTTCACTACAGGGCCTCCGGGCGAATATTTCAATGTCAGACAGAAACGTCTTCAGTTTCTTAGGAAAGGAGGCGAGCAGAAGTGTTCAATTGCACAAGCTATGTTTTGCCATATGGTTTGTGTACACCTGTATTGTAAGTGCTTCAGTGCGTGTGAGGCAACCTGGCTAGCAGCAAGCCGACACTGCATGATATACTCAGCAGGTACATATCCTGGGTGCCTGCATATAAGTCAAGATGATATATTCAGTATGTTTATGGGTTTGAGTACCTGCATTTGAGGTGTGCGGTACACCTGGCCACCAGCTAGTGTACTCTGCATAAGGCTGCTAATGTGTTCGTGTGTCTGGGTGCCCTGTGCAAGACGTGTGATACATCAGGCAATGCAGCAGGCTAGAACTGTATGAGGTGATGAATGTGTACGCGTAACTGTGTGCCAATATTGGAGATCTGTGTTACTCCAGACAAACCGTAAGCCAACTATGCTTTAGATGATTAGTATGTACAGGTGACCGAGGATCCAGTTCTATGACTTATGCGATACACCAGCCAAGCAAATGCTACTGCATAGTGTGGACAATATGTACACACAACCGTTTGCTGGTGTACAGGAGATGTGCAGTGTTTCAGGCCACCAGCGTACAGATTCAGTATGTTGTGGCAAAAATATTTATGGGATTGAGTGCCCACCTTTAAGGGGCCTTTACTAGAGCATGCCGTCCACTACATGATATATATTTCAGGTGTCTGAGGCATGTTTGTCTGGGATGTGCGACTCACCTATCGCTGCATGCTGTGGTCGGAGGGCATGTAAAGGAGGGGCAGGTAAATGAGTGGCCATGCAGAGGAATTGCATGGAACAGACACGGTGTGAGGGGCGTGCAGCGCAAGTGTGTATGAGCGCCTGTCACCCGCAGGAGAGGTGCCGAGCAATGGGTCATGTGTGCACAGCAGACTTATGAATGACTGCTCGGTCCAGGAGAGGCGCGTAATGGTGCGCTCGGTCTACATGTATGTGATGGTCGCCTGCTCTGGCACATTTGTAAGGCCAACTTTGAGCGCTTCTGGACTACATCTACCATTAACTCAAAGCAAGATAGTGCGATTGTCAGATCATAAGTACGTAGAACACAACAGTGAGGAATCAGTGTGCCAAAGGTGTTAATTTACAGTCACTTTCATGTATTTGGCGTCTTTTGGGTCTGATCCAACACTGTAGTGCAGGCATTCCATAGAATTACACGTCTAAGTGTGCTAGGGGGAGCCCCGAGCCACGTTGTGACACCTTAATGGCTGTGTGGAAATTTCATGCATACTGCAGATCTGCTACTGTGCTTTCTCCTGTGGCGCTCCATTTGGAAGGGCCCTCACTTTTGGGTATTATCTTACTGTACTGTCATGGCAAGGTAGGCCTGTAGGGAAGTCCGTCTAGGATGTGCCAAAATTAGGCTATTTAGCTAATTTTAGGTCTAGCCCTAGGCTAATAGGTTCATATATCCCCTTACGCATATCGATCTCCTGGGGCCTTTTCATGAGGCATAGTTAGTCTTGTATATGATCATTCCTGGGACCTGCACTGTGAGTAACTCAACCATGAGAAGATAAGGTCACATGACAATAGTCAATTTGCTCTTCCATATTACTGCTGTTATCTGTCTGGGCATCCTAGGCTCTGGAATCTGGAAGACAGCCTATGCGCTGAGCCATCAGATCGAGAGCTCCTGCTGCCTTTCAGTGATTGGTAGGGTTTTCAGCCTGTAGTGTTACACTCATTTCACGTAATAGTGGGGCAACTGTGCAACCACTACCTGAGCCTGGACTGCCAATAATACCTAAAGGAGTGGGCCCCTAGAAGACTCATTATAGACTTGCTCAAGAAGGGAAGTAACAGCTGTTATGGAAAATCAGGATATCTATCTGGTATTCCAACCCCCTTTTGTTCATTTTCACTTTATGGGTGGTGGCTTTGCACGATGGGCTCCTATCAGGATTTGGACACACAGCTTTCTTTCAGGGTTAGTGTGGTTGGGCTCCCCTGGTTTGTGTTTGAACAGCTTCGTGTGGAACCTGAGTAACCTCCAGATTCCTTTGTGCTCCTCCCAAGGTGAGAAGTTGGCCTGAGGTTTGATATCGCCATTATTGGGAGTACCTAGGTTCAACTTATTAATCCCTTATGGCGGGGGTCGTAAGTCAACTTTATAGACAAGCTATTCTTGATAGCATGGTCTAAGCAGCCTCCAGGCTTCTAGGGGGGCAGGTGATACCAGCGGTTTACCTTTGCAATCCTGTATATAAAATGTAAGTCCACCCGCAAGTTATACTAATTATGCATTGCGCACTGTAATATCCCTCTGTACTTTGCTTGAGTACAGTTGCACAAGCGTTCACAAAGCTCAGTTTTCAGTTGTATTTTAGAACTACACTTCAGCAGAAGTTATACGCTCCTGGGTGTAGTCTGCTGTTGCTTTGTGTGCAGGTGTGATGGGTCTCAGTGTCATGCGCTGGTTCTCCTATGGTTTTGAATAGGGAGCGATATCAGCAGAGGAGGCCCCCTCATCTCTTGGGCCCTTTCCAGGGGTATGACCTCACGAACCTGGGATAGTCTACACTATTGCTGTAGGGGGATTTGTTACCGGGGGTATATGCTGACTAGTTTCAGTGGGGCTTTTGGTGTCAGCGGGCGTGTCATGATGCAGGTCGGGATCTTAAGGGGGCACTTGGTTTCTGTCCCAGCAATCCCTTGGTGGTGGTCGTAAGTCATCCTTACAGACAAGCTATCTACAGGTAGCATGGCCTAAGCTGCTTCCAGACTAATCCCGAGAGGGCAGGTGATGCCTGCTGTTTATACCTGTTCAATCCTGTATTGGCATATGCAAAATATGTATTTATCCCCTCTATGCCCCTGTGCTCTTTTGAGTATAGCTGCAGAAGCGTTCATCGTAAGCACTCTTTCTCTGTTATGTGGAGAACGGCGTTTCAGCAGTAGTTGTAACTTAGCTGGGTATAGCCCGCTGACGCTTTTTGTGAAGGGTGTGGTTGAGTTCCGGGGCATGTGCTGGAACGCCTATTGTTAGATACAAAGGGCCTTCAGCAGTAGGGGCCCCTCCTCATCACTTTGTCATTTACCTGGAAGTATGACTCATGTAACCGGGGATGGTTACACAATGCTGTAAAGGAATAAAAGGACCCGGGGTATCTGCAGATTAGTGGCAGAGGGGCCTGGGTTTCTTTGGCATGTAATGTTCATGTCAGGATCAGGTCTCTTCGAGGTGGAAAGGGTCCACCGCTCACCTGTCGTTTTGGTCTTGTTCCTTTGGACTGACAAAATGCTCTGCGTAGCAAGGGTTGCAGGTCTCCCTAAGAAGCGAAGTGGTGGGGGGCCCGGACGGCCACGGTGGCAGCCGGCCGGGCTGTGGCGGAGTTACAGGGTGATCTGGAAGCAGAGAGGTGCAACAATGTACTTCAGCGGGCACATAGGGGTGCCAGAGCCTAACCTGGAACCTCCTGGGAGGTCCAGGAACTCGTGTCGGCGCCCCAGTAGTCCTTCGGGCGGTTGTGGGCCTGTGCAACCGGGGGTTTGCCTAGATACGCCCCACAAGGGGCGTGTGTAGTTTTATTACCATAATGGTGCAGCAGTTGGGTGGTTCGCCAGTGTGCTGATTGGCTCAACAGGCGGGCAGGTGGCGAGAATGCGGCCTGCCCTTGGATCGTCCGTAAGATAACCCACCGTGATTACATAATGTCGTATGTAATAATAAACCTGCAGCAAGTTTTCCCAATCTTAACACTTGTGTCTGTGTGTTATTTGCGGGATATTGTATATGTTGGGGCGGGGGGTCCTGTGGCCCTGAAGTGACTATGAATGTCTGCCGAAAAAGCGCAATTTGACATAATGTGTAGCCTTCTGCACCAATATCATCACAATTCCCAGCATGCCTGAAATATGGCACATTTTAAACGTACCACTAATTCGATTCAGAATAAGCCTTGTTTTAAGCCTTCGACCGATAAAGCAGAGTTTCACATAATTGCGTAGTCTTTTCCAAAACAACTACAATTCCAGCATGCCTGCTATGCGGCGCTTTTTAGACGCGTCACAAGACTGCCGAGGGACGCGACTCACCTAATCGTTTCCCGGTACTGTGAACCGCGAGGAGGCATTTGGAGGCCCCAGCGTTAAAATCAAGGTGAGAACCCTGGCACCCCAGCGATTGTACGTTGCAAGCGCGCATTGAAAGAGGAGACTGAACGCGCTTACACTATTTTGAAAGGTTTGCAGTGCGCCCAGTTTCGAGAATCGGCACACTTCCTAGGATACCATAGCTGTCATTGGCACTATGTAAAAAGAAGCCAATAGGATGATAATTGATGGCAGAAAGTTTCTCGTTGAGTTTTCATTCGCTGAGGGAGGCTCTGTGTATTTCAGCCATCCATAACACATGGCGCAATTTGTAGACGGCTATACCGGCTTGAATAACTCAAAGGGCATTATTCCTTTACAGACAAGGGCTCCTGCCCCCCCCCCCCCCCATCCCCCATTTGAAAACGGAATTATTGATGAAAAGGCGCCATTTCACGTAATGAGAGGAACTCTACTAGAAGTTTCCAGGTATTTTAAACTTTGGTTCATTCACTTTCATGCGGGAAATATGTTACTCTGCATAGCAATTGTTATGAAGTTAGCATACCAGTAGTTGGGAGTGGGCGGAGCTAGGGGGCCAGGGGAAGAGGAGGAGTGGACACAGGAAAGGGGCAGTTAGAGTAGGGACAGGGCATGAGCAAGGTGCGTTAAATAAAGCTCCAGTTTAGACATCACTAAGTGTCTGTGTTTATTGTAGCACGATGCTACAACTGGCAACGAGGGTGGGATCGAGCAAGACTGCAGCCCACAGAATCGTGTGAGAGCACCCTGTCCCCTGCAGCGCTGGAAAAGAAAAGCCCGCTGCTGTGTGATGCTGCCAGCCAAAGGAGAGACCAACAGTAGGTGACCCTGCCCCTCCTGTGATCGTGGGAGCCCAGAGGGAGCCGCTACCACGAGCGTTGAAGCGCTCGAGAAAAGGAGAAGTTTCGTGCTGAAAACGCGAGCCCCGCATGATGCGTGAGCTTTGGCACGCTATCGGCACCGAAGAGCGGGAATTCAGGAATCGAGTTGGGAGCTCACCCCAACCTGATCTGACGACTGCAGTGGCCAGAGACGAGTAAATACTGAGGTAGATCGCCCCACGAAGGCCTGTTGTCGAGCGCTGCTGAGCGCGAAATAATCGGAGCCTGAGCGAGCTCCGATGTCGGAGAATCTCACGCCGGATGCGTGAGGATTGGCCCGCCGCAGCCGAGGACTCTGCAAAGGAAGGAGGGAGCCCACCCCAACCTCACCTGACTGCAGTGGCGACCAGAGGGAGCTGAATCTGGAGGATACTGCTCCTGGAGACGACTGCCGGTGAGTTCTGGGTGAAGAAAAGGGCTGAATGCAGAGAGAGAAAGTAGTGCCTGCAGATAACCACTGCGGCCATCTTTGAATCAGGCAACCTTCAAGACACCCTCCCTGTGCAAACTGCAGGCGGCCATCTTGAAGTCAGGCATTGAACAAATGAACAAGCATTGGCAGCAAAAAATAAACAAGCATTGGTCAATAAACAAGCATTGGCAGCAGAAATAAAATAAGCACTGGCAAACAAACAAGCATTGGCAACAGAAACAAACAAACATTGTCAACAGAAAATAAACAAGCAGTGGCAAACAAGCATTGGCCCCTGAAATCAAATGAGCATTGGCAAATAAACAAACATTGGTGAAACCAAGTGAGAGTGCTGCAAAATGTCCGACGAAGACAACAATCAGCCTCCACCAAATGACGCCAGTCCCAAGGCCACAGGTGGGTCGCTCCTGCGGGCACCCGCGCCTCTCAAGGTGACAACTGGAGGGAATATGGGTCCCAGATGGCAAGAATGGCTGGAAGAGTTTGAAGATTACGTTGAAGGATCGGATATTATAGGGGACAAAAAGAAGTTGATTGCCCTGCGCAACCTGGCGGGGCGAGAGATAGTTAAAATACTCAAGGACCTTCCTGCTACTGACACGGATACTTACGACAAAGCACGTGAAGTCTTGAATAAAAAAATTTCTTCACAAAAGAAATGTAGACTACGAACGCCACACGTTCCACTCCGCTCGGCAAGGGAAGGATGAGCCCATGAGTGCCTTCATGATGCGTCTGCGGAGACTGGCCAAGTACTGTGAATTTGATAATTTCTCAACAGATGCCGCTATCAAATCACAAATAATAGACGGATGTTATTCTGATCAGCTTAGGAGGCGCCTACTGAGAAAAGTGCATGAACTAGATGACAGAGGAGATAACACGAGTTTATGATCAGGCGGAGAAGTACGCAGCCGATATTGAAACAGAACACAAAGGGAGCCATGAACAAGTGCGACGGGTGCACGCCAAAAGCGACAGTCGAAGGAGCTCAAGAGACAGACAATGGAGGTCGCACACGTCTTCCCGTCAAGAACAATCCAAATATCAGCGACGAGAACCATGGAAGAAAGAGAGGAAATCGGAAAGAGTAAAGAAATGTTACCGATGTGGGTATGATTACCCTCATGTGGACAGCTGCCCTGCCATGGGTCAGAGATGTCGGAAGTGCGGTCGAACTAACCATTTCGAAGTGATGTGTGGGGACTACAATAAGGAGAAACGAAGTGGTACCACAAGGACACCACGATCTGACACACGAAGCAGAGCCCCAAGAATGTCTCGGTCCGACACCCGAAGACACCATGCGCGAGCTGTCCAAGACCAGACGGAGCAGTCCTCTGGGTCGTTACACTCTAGCAGAGAGTCACGTCGGTCCAGGTGGGAGCGGAGGTCACCCTCCAGAGAGTCCAGGCCGTCGTCCCGAGACTCAGCATACACCATCGAGTACCTGAACCTGGCGGCAGATCCAGACCAGCTTAAGAAATACCCTCGGCTGGATATCAAAGTTGGTAATCACGACACAAAGTTTGTACTAAACTCTGGTGCATCCTTAAACTACATTCCAGTCACCGAATACGAAAGAATGAGCCCACGGCCTCCTCTGACATTTGCACCCGTGAGAGTCTTCACGTGGATGGCCAAGAAGCCACTTCCATGCCTGGGGAAGTTCTCAACGACTCTTAAACATGACAACACAACCATATCAGCGGTCATCCATGTCATCAAGGGCCCAGAGGCAGACTGTCTATTGAGCCTGCCAACCGCTGAACGGCTTCACCTAGTAGAAATTCTTTTCAAGGTCAGCGACAACCAAAATGTGACTCGCCAGTTTCCCGGATTGTTTCAGGGATTGGGCAAATTGAAAGACTGGTAATCAATTGGAGTGGGGAGGAAGAGAGAAGATCCTTTCAAACTCCTGTAGAATTGCTTTTTATCAATGGGGAAAGGATCACTTGTCCTGCGAAAAACATAGGTCTGCAGGTTTGGTAACTGGGTGTCTCCGAATAAAATGACCCTCATACACGTGTGGTTTTCGATCGTTTGCGGTAGCGGTATATGAGGTGTCCCCGCTTATGACACACGTGCGTGCGTAATCATAGGGTCAAGTCATTCGTGTGCACCCTCCACCAGGAGGTTTTACCTTAGTTTTAAGGCAGTAGTGATCGTGGAAATGGGGTGATCAAAGTGGTGATGAGTGATTAGGTAAAAAAGCTAGACTCTCAGAACAAGGAATTTATTAGGTCTGGATACCAGCTTGAGTTAAAAGAAAATTCGTGCTGCTTCCGAATTTGTTTATGGATTCAAGCGCACTCAAGGTCATCTAAAATGGTCGACATGTTTCAGCTGTGGAAGAGTATTGGTCTAATAGCTTTCTTCAGGACCAGGGGGTGAAAAATAGTGAATTAAGTGTGAGAATAGCCTCTTCGCCTTAGGAGAAACTGTAGCATCAAGAGTGACTACAAGGACCAAGCCAATGATCTTTGCGAAAAACTATCAGTTCGTGAATATCCCAAGAAAATAATCCTCTCTTGCAAGAAACGTGCACAAAATCAACCAAGGGAAGCATTACTGGAAACACATCCAAAAACACCAGACAACAGAACGACATGTGTGACCACCTACAGCCCTGTTACTAACAAGGTAAAAAAGATAATCAATAGGAATTGGAGAATAATTACATCCAACAACCTTGACTGGCCCAAACCTCGCTTTGCGAACAAAAGAAGCAGGAATCTTAAAGATCTACTAGTACATACTAGACCACCACCGAAAAAGAAGATAGAACAACCAGGCCTATGGAACACCACCCCCATAACAGGACACTATCCCTGTGGCACCTGCCTAGCCTGTGAAACAACAAAACCCACCAAAGAACTACAGTTACTACCAGACCTGCTTTGGAAACTCAAAAGACACACCAACTGCAACACGAGTCATGTTATATATATGATAACATGTCCGTGCCAGATGAAATACATAGGCATGACATGCCGAAAGGCCAAACAACGGATGTATGAGCATCGCAGTAATGAAAGAAGTGGGACACACAGTCAAAGACCTACAGTGGGTCATTCTAGAAACTCTAGACACCATAAACAGAAATGCCTCTAAAATATTGTTCGAAAAGGAACAACATTGGGTACACAGACTCAAAACTGATACCCAAGGACTGAATGACTCCATTCCATGGCTCGCTCTTAACTAAACAAGTTCATCCCTTATAATTTGCTCTTAGTGCCACTCACAATTGCTCGCAAATACCACCCATGCGGTCCTAATAAGGCTTATCAACCCACTCTCAAAACCCGGTTTATCTATTACCCACATGTCATACCATCACATGGCGATACTTGAGAAAACAAACAAGTTGAGGTAGCCAACTGCCGCTCTACTTTATAGTTGCCAAATTTCTCTACAGTTCGAAATAATAAATAAATATCTCTTAAAATATATTTTAAAAAATATATTTTGTAAATAAGAGCATCATCGCAAAATGCAGTCTTTTTTCCAGTCTTTCTTCTCATTCTCTGCTCTTAAACACATCCGCCTCGCCGACCGCCACCATTTCCGGGTGGACGGAGGCAGAGACAGCACATGCTGCGAGCGAGGACGCGACTGCACAAGGTAAAAGACGGAAGACTTGACTCTCCGCCATACGCGAAACGCAAGTATTACCTTTCAATGCTAACAACTATCTCCCTCCCCCTAGCGCTACCGTCCTGTTCACAACCTCCACTTCCCGATGAAGCAAGTAGCTTAAAACAAAGAGGTAGGCTCAATCCGATATTTAAAATAGCCGTCCATATCCACCCCAGATAATCAAGCCATAAGATCACGCTAAAGCAACGCGTGATAAATAGACTACAAACGGCATTATAAAACCTCAGCCAGACACCGATATCACATAAAATCGGAGCTACTAGCTAGCCAGACCTTTGCATGAGAAATATTTTACCACTTCAATAGCTGGCTACACCTAAGAGCACTAGAACCAAGTATAGTCCAGCCACCGCACGTTGGATACCATAGCAAACACCACGTGAAAGATGTCGTAAACACTAACGGCACCAAACAACTTCTGACAAATGCCACAATGTTGATATTCTGAGCCATTAGCATGCCACGTCACCGTATGAGAGCATTTTTCTACACCAATGACCGGCTAGATCTAAGAGCACCACAATACAGTATTGCACAGTCACCTCACGCCGTTTTTGATATGAGAATGGGTGAGTTGACACCTGACATGAGAGTGAATTTGTGCGAAGCATTGCCATTTTACGGTTACTTAAACGAATGTGTACAAGTTTGTACCCTATTCATTTCCCCTACCCCCCACCCCCCTTCTTTTGTCTCCCCCTCGTTTTCTTGTTGTGTGCTTTTCTTTACAGGTACAATGAGACCTCTCTTCACTTCAAGAATCAGGTTATAATTTACCTATTCTCACACTTAATTCACTATTTTTCACCCCCTGGTCCTGAAGAAAGCTATTAGACCAATACTCTTCCACAGCTGAAACATGTCGACCATTTTAGATGACCTTGAGTGCGCTTGAATCCATAAACAAATTCGGAAGCAGCACGAATTTTCTTTTAACTCAAGCTGGTATCCAGACCTAATAAATTCCTTGTTCTGAGAGTCTAGCTTTTTTACCTAATCACTCATCACCACTTTGATCACCCCATTTCCACGATCACTACTGCCTTAAAACTAAGGTAAAACCTCCTGGTGGAGGGTGCACACGAATGACTTGACCCTATGATTACGCACGCACGTGTGTCATAAGCGGGGACACCTCATATACCGCTACCGCAAACGATCGAAAACCACACGTGTATGAGGGTCATTTTATTGGGAGACACCCAGTTACCAAACCTGCAGACCTATGTTTTTCGCAGGACAAGTGATCCTTTCCCCATTGATAAAAAACAAATTGAAAGACTGTCAGGTGCGACTGCATATTAATGAACAAGTCAGACCCGTCGCCCAACACCCTCGACGGGTACCATTTCATCTACAAACTGCTGTTGAGGAAGAGCTCCAGGATCTGTTAGCCGCAGATATCATTGAGCGCACCGATGGTCCGACCCCATGGGTATCACCAGTAGTTATTGTCCCAAAGAAGGGCACGGCCAACAAAGTCAGACTCTGTGTAGACATGCGCCTGCCCAACACTGCAATTGAAAGAGAGCGACACCCGGGACCACACTTGAGCGATATGATCGCAGCGCTTAATGGGGCCACCGTGTTTTCTAAGTTGGATTTAAATAAAGGGTACCATCAACTGGAACTGGATGTAGGGTCAAGATATATCACCACCTTTGCAACCCATCTGGGGTTGTTTAGATATAAAAGACTGAGCTTCGGAGTTTCCTCAGCGGCCGAAATATTTCAGGAAACAATTAGACAAGTCATTCAAAACATTCCTAACATGCTCAACTATAGCGATGACATCCTTGTCTATAGTTCTGATGTACGAGAACACGATATTGCACTCAATCGTGTCTGCCATGCCCTATTGGAGGAAAACCTGACTCTGAACAAAGAGAAGTGCGAGTTTCACCAAGCCACACTGAAGTTCTTTGGACATATCTTTTCTGGAGCTGGCATGAAGCCTGACCCTGACAAAATTGTGACCTTAAACAACACCAAGAGTCCCCAAGATGTCAGTGAACTCAGGTCGTTCCTTGGAATGGCCAGCTATTGTGCTCGTTATATTAGGGACTACGCAACGATCAGCCATCCTCTCCTCATGCTAACCAAACAGGGTCAACCATTTGAATGGACTCCCCAATGTGAGCAGTCATTCAAGGAAATCATCAAGAAAGCGGTGGAATCAGCGGATCACCTGTCATACTTCAACCCAAAGCGAAAGACGGAGATAACTGTGGATGCCAGCCCCGTGGGGCTTGGAGCGATCCTGGCACAATATGAGAATGACTCAGATCAACGCCGTATCATTGCCTACGCGAGTCGTAGTCTGACTGATCCGGAACGGGCCTACTCACAGCCCGAAAAAGAGAGCCTAGCCGTAGTATGGGCATGTGAACATTTTCATGTTTTCATATATGGCAAACATTTCACTTTAATTACAGACCATCAAGCTCTTATCACCATTTATGGAAACCCAAGATCCAAGATGCCCCCGAAGATTGAAAGGTGGGGCCTACGGTGAAAATCCAGCGGACTACATGTCCCGGCACCCACTTCCATCGTCAGCTTCCAAGTCATCCATCGCAGAAGAAAGAGTACATTCATTTTGTGACTGACCAAGCTCTACCTCCAGCTATCCCCATGGAGACCATTCGGGAGAGTACGGCACAGGACGTCATCCTGCAGAAAGTCCTTCACAGGGTTCGAAACAATCGATGGAGACACGACCCTCAGGATGAGAATGCCGACTCCTCGGTCCAACGTGAAATGCAGGCTTTCCGGCATGTGAGTGGCGAACTGTCCGTCACCACTGATGGCATACTGTTGCGAGACCAGAGGATTGTAATCCCCACTCAACTGAGACAAGGAGTGGTTGCTCTTGCACATGAAGGGCATCGGGGGATTGTGTCAACCAAACGAGCACTAAGGGAACGAGTGTGGTTTCCATACCTCGATCAATTGGTGGAAGCCACCTTGTAGGATTGTCATCTCTGTCAACTCACTAGCAAGAGCGATCCCCCGGCACCATTACACATGACCACCCTACCCAGTGGTGTGTGGCAAGAGATCGCTATTGATTTCTATGGACCCCTGTCATCGGGCAAATATGTACTGGCCATCATTGATGAATATTCTAGATATCCCATTGCATGCTTTGTACCGTCCACAAACGCCTCCAGTACTCTTAAAGTACTTGACGAAGTCTTTGCAACGTGGGGGGCTCCCAAGACAGTTAAATCGGACAATGGGCTTCCTTTCAATGGGAAAGACTTTGCAGCCTTTGCGAAACACCTAGACTTTCATCACCGTAGGATTACACCCCTCTGGCCACAGGCAAATGGGACAATTGAGAGATTCATGGCCATGCTCAAAAAGACCTTCCAACATGCTACCGCGGAAGGGAGGGATCTGCAAGCAGCACTCAATGAAGTCCTCCGAGCTTACCGCACAACTCCTCACGCAACGACTGGCCAGTGCCCAGCGACCCTCATGCTGGGACGTCCCATGAGGAATCACATTCCAATGTGGGATGGAGCCTTGAAAGCATCATCATCTGCAAAAGATCCACATGAAATAAGAGCAACTGACGAACGCAACAAAGGAAAAATGAAGGCCTACGCAGACCACCGGAGAAGAGCGAGGTCACTATCGTTACATGAAGGGGACCATGTTATCGTCAAGCAGGAGCCGCAGAAAAAGACCGACTGTCCATTCAAGGACGAACCATTGGTGGTCACGAAAAGGAAAGGAACTATGTTGACGGCGGAGTCTGAGCAGCGGCGAGTCACGAGAAACATCTCACACTTTAAGAAACTGCCACCAGATACCTCCAGAACCATGATGAGTGAAATGGACACTCCCAGTTCAGAAGAACTGCATTCAGATGATCGTGAGAGCACTGCTCCGATCATTGAGACACTGAGTACTAATAGTCCGAGAGCCAGGTCGCCACGACCTCATTGTGACGTACGTCCACCCAAGAGACTGATCGTAGAGATGGACTGAGAAGTCAGTATGTTTTGTTTGTTTGTTACAAAGGGGGGAGATGTTATGAAGTTAGCATACCAGTAGTTGGGAGTGGGCGGAGCTAGGGGGCCAGAGGAAGAGGAGGAGTGGACACAGGAAAGGGGCAGTTAGAGTAGGGACAGGGCATGAGCAAGGTGTGTTAAATAAAGCTCCAGTTTAGACATCACTAAGTGTCTGTGTTTATTGTAGCACGATGCTACAGCAATAGCCAAATATTCTCTTTAACTTTGACAGCCACAGATCGGCATTTGTTAATGATCTTCACACCCGCGATTTTGGACGGAAGCAAAACCCAAGTAAGACAATTTTCTTTTTTAGCCAGCACTAATGATCAGAGATTTGGTCCATCATCCTTCTCATCAGTTTCTTATACCAACAGACTTTGACTGAGTTTTTCCTGTATGAACGTGAAGGTAAGACGCCTATGCGCACAGTGCCGAGCAGTTGAGTGTGAGTAGTGGGAATAAGTGCCGGGGTGCCGCTCGTAGCCGTAGTGCAAGACTTTGTGCTTTCCCTTTTGTCCCTGGAAGGAGAGTCAAATCCGTGCCCTGGACCCTGGGAGAAGCCCTCGCTGACTGTGGATTGTTTGGGGCGGGACTGCGAGTACCGGCAGGAACCACGCTAGAGTCACCCGCGCACCTGCGTCTCTTCCCGCCCCCACCGCCCTCATTTGCATAAAGCGGCTCGCGGCCCCCGCTTCGCGGGAGCCGCTCGTAGCCGTAGTGCAAGACTTTGTGCTTTCCCTTTTGTCCCTGGAAGGAGAGTTAAATCCGTGCCCTGGACCCTGGGAGAAGCCCTCGCTGACTGTGGATTGTTTGGGGCGGGACTGCGAGTACCGGCAGGAACCGCGCTAGAGTCACCCGCGCACCTGCGTCTCTTCCCGCCCCAACCGCCCTCATTTGCATAAAGCGGCTCGCGGCCCCCGCTTCGCGGGAGCCGCTCGTAGCCGTAGTGCAAGACTTTGTGCTTTCCCTTTTGTCCCTGGAAGGAGAGTTAAATCCGTGCCCTGGACCCTGGGAGAAGCCCTCGCTGACTGTGGATTGTTTGGGGCGGGACTGTGAGTACCGGCAGGAACCGCGCTAGAGTCACCCGCGCACCTGCGTCTCTTCCCGCCCCCACCGCCCTCATTTGCATAAAGCGGCTCGCGGCCCCCGCTTCGCGGGAGCCGCTCGTAGCCGTAGTGCAAGACTTTGTGCTTTCTCTTTTGTCCCTGGAAGGAGAGTCAAATCCGTGCCCTGGACCCTGGGAGAAGCCCTCGCTGACTGTGGATTGTTTGGGGCGGGACTGTGAGTACCGGCAGGAACCGCGCTAGAGTCACCCGCGCACCTGCGTCTCTTCCCGCCCCCACCGCCCTCATTTGCATAAAGCGGCTCGCGGCCCCCGCTTCGCGGGGACCGCTCGTAGCCGTAGTGCAAGACTTTGTGCTTTCCCTTTTGACCCTGGAAGGAGAGTCAAATCCGTGCCCTGGACCCTGGGAGAAGCCCTCGCTGACTGTGGATTGTTTGGGGCGGGACTGTGAGTACCGGCAGGAACCGCGCTAGAGTCACCCGCGCACCTGCGTCTCTTCCCGCCCCCACCGCCCTTTAACGTCATAGTCCTCGAGTACATAACCCCCCTCAGTCCCGCGTGCGCGGGACGTGCGCGGGACGGAGCACGGGGCGAAGCCCGGGCAAAGGGCGGGCCGTTGTGTGGCCGTTAGGTGGCAGTGGGAGGCTGGGCTGGGGCTTGTTTCTTATTCCCCCACATTGCCTTCCATTAGACTTGTGTACTTTATATAAACAGCTGCCCTGATTGTCACCCTGCTTCTAGTATTCTGCTTGGTAATATCCTCTCACTCTGGTTTACTATTTGTATTAGTTGTACTGTTAGGTTAGGACTCTTTCTCTCCCTGTACCCCTTCCTTTTGTCTTCTCCCCCTGCAAGGGCCAAAGTGTCTAAGCATTGTGTGCTCCTAATTAGATATCCCTGTCTAGGTTCCAGCTTTTTTTATATTGGTGTAAACCTTTGTCAGTATGGATTTTGCTTCACCTAGCACCCCGGGGGGAAACCTCAATAAGCGCACCCTAGACAATTACTTTAAGAAATCCATTTCTGAAATAGACAGGGAAGAAGCCTTAGCTGAGAGAAGGGTGGAGCGCCGCCGTTCCATCGAAGGTTATAAAGCTAGACTCTCTCTGACATCAACCCCGCTTATTTTAACATCTGGTTCAGGGGGGGCCCTATAATTGAGGATTCTTTTGTAACCCAGGGAATTCCTGCACTCTTAAGGGACACCTCTCCGTTACCATCTTTACCTAGGGCCTTAAATAGTATTCTTACAACTGTTTCCTCACCATCCTGTAATTCTGGTGAAGGTCAGGAAGTTCCATCAGCTGTCCTCGTCACCGCTAAAAAGATCACTAGAAATCAAACAAGGAAGATAGAGGTCCCAAAAGTTCACGGTCCACCTCCTATTAAAAGAAGGAGGAAGGGGGGTTCTCTTCAAAAAGGCAGAATTAGCCACTCTGACTTCGGCAAGGGGAAAGGGGGGAGGTTAGTTTCTGCCCCTAAACCAACAGTGGACACAAGAACTGAAATTACTTTAGTGACTCCACAAGAAATTCCATCATCAATCGGTACTGCCTCTTTAAGTGCTAATATCATGGACACACAGCCGACTGTCCCCACCTTGGAGCTTCTTGAGCATTTGCTTAGGACGTTCACTTCTCCAATTTTAGACAGACTACTGGATATTGAGCACCGGCTGGGGAACTTGGAAGTGGCCATCCTCAACAAAGCGGAAAAACAGAAAGCCCCTCCCATTCCAACTCCAGCATTGGCTGCGGTTGGTCTATCTAATACTCTAAAACCTACTCCAGCCAAGGCGGCTCAAGTTGCATCCACTACCAACACAATGGATTTATTCCTAAAGCCTAGTGCACCCACTAAAACAGTGAGTCACAATCATCAAGGGGCCAAACCTACTATTATTCCATCCCGACCAGCCACGCAAGCTGATGGTGCCATCCCGAAGGGTGGAAACAGTTCGGCTGCAAGACCATTGCGGCCGGCCAGAGAGAGGGAGTCCCTAAGTAGAGCTGTAAAACGTAGGAGTCGTCAGGTTGAACTTCCTCCTGAAGCAGTACCCTATGTGGTGGTGCTTACAGGTGTTCCTTCACTTGACCCAGACAAGCGAGAAGGTCCTCAACAGCTCAAAAACAAAACTATGTACTGGTTGTCCCGGAATAGACCACTCCCAGGCAATATCAACGGGGACATCGTGCATGTGCGCCGACTCCCCTGGCTGGGGGGGCGGGAGAAAGACATTGAGGGTGACCTGATTGTGGTCAACTTTAGAGATCCTGAAGCTGTTAGGCATATCTTGAGTTGGATGCCTGGGAATCTAGGCAAATCAATTATGCCATGTGACCTCACTTACTTTTATCCAAGAGCCCTAGTGGCTCCCATGTCATGCCCCTGGCCACCTTTGGCCCAGCTAAGCACCTTAGGCCATAAATATAACAATCACTATTTCCCCCCGATGCCTGGTCCCATGGCCACAAAGAATGTATCTGGGTGGGAAACCATTCCACAAAGGGGTTATGGAAATAACTTTGGGAGGTCGGATTTTGCTCTTGAAACAGGAGGGATGGAACACCTGCTTCCTTTCACTCCCTTGGAAGTCAATAACAGATTTGAAGCTTTTTCTGGATTGGACTCTTGCGATTGATGCCTGGGTATCTCCCCTAGTCTTCTTCCACCAGAGAGGGGGTTATGGGTCCAAGATGATAAATCCTTTATCTCTTGCGAACACTCCCCTCCACAGTCTTCATGTGATCCCCCTGGCCTGACTCCAACTCCTTCAGCTCCACCTAACCAGAGTCCATCACCTCTTCCTGGGATCTCTGTCTTGTATGCAAACAATGATAATGGCAATACGGGGACGCAGGGACTTAAATCTAATACTCCATCTAAAGCCCTGAAGGTGTTGTCATGGAATGTCGCGGGCATTGCCAATAAAATACACACTGACGATTGGGACTCTCTAGTAATAAATAGTGATATCTGTCTCTTCCAAGAGCCTTGGGCGAGGGAACCCACGTCTAAAACTGGTTACGCAATTTTTGAAATCAAGGCTACCTGGAATGGTAAGGGGAGGCCCTCGGGTGGTCTGGCGGTGTGGGTGGCGAGTCATATTGGATGCACAGCGGAGAACATAGCCACGTCCTCACAGGACATACAGTGTGTTGTATTGAAGTGGCCAGGTGCCCCCAAATTGGCAATTATAAATGTCTACTCCTGCCCTGTTGGCCCTACTACGGAGTCCTCCACACTAGAAGATCTCTCGTCCTTCCTGGGACAGTTACCGATTGATTACAAGGTGGTAATGGGCGGAGATTTCAACTGTCACTTCGAGCCTTTAGAGGGTTTGAGGGAAGGGCCTCTTACGGCGGAAGACGGTTTTTGGGGTGTTCCGGTGTGTCAATCGCCCCATCCCAGATCTTGGACCCCACTTGCGGTTCAAATCATGTCCCTGACCCTCAACTTTGCGCTAAGAGCTTGCAATGGACGAACAACCTCAGACACTCCCTCAAAATGCACATTCAACAGGAAGAACCAGGAGTCGCGACTGGACTACATTTTTGTAGACATTAGTCTGTGGCCAAAGGTTGAGGATTTTAAAATAAGCGACCGTACAGATAGTGACCACAATGCTCTTCTACTCTTCTTGGTTTATCCCCTAGTAAATCCCGGACCTCTACCCCTTGAGGACAGAGATGATCTGGGAAATCTGGTATTAACCTCTAACAGGCGTAGGGTGAGATGGGAGAAATTCTCAAATTCTGAAGAAAACATTAGGAAAATCTATGAGCTTGTGCTGCCAAAACTTGAGGCCCTGGGTGAGCTAGTTAGCCAATTTAGTCCTCAGGATTTTGGTAAAACTTTAGCTTTTATTCATGAAGACCTAGTGGGAGCTCTAGGCGAGGTTCTCTACCCTGAGGTGGTGAAGCCTAAGCAAAAGACCCGAACCTCCTCCTGGTATAACTCTGAATGTAGAAAGGCTAAATCGGACCTAATGACTGCAGTCAAAGAAGGTGCAGCACGGACCAGGGTGGCCGATTTGAGGCGCCAGTATAAGGCCATAATGGCTCGTGCGAGGTCAGATTGGGATTGGGATAGATGGCAAGACCTTTCAACTGCCCTAAGAACTAAGGACTCCAGAAGATTCTGGTTACTAGTTAATACTGGCTCAGGAGAACCCAAAGCTGCAGTGGAGCCTAATATCGCAGCATCCACATGGGAAGATCACTATAGCAAACTATATGAAGACAGCTCAGAGGACACCAATGATGTTGTCGCAGCCCTCCTATCCCTCCCTGGAGACAGTTTGGAGTTCAGTCTGGGGGAAGTGGCCAGTGCAATAGACGGCCTAGCGCTGGGAAAAGCCCCGGGCCTTGACAAATTACCAGGTGACCTCTTTAGGTCCCAACCAGAGATCTGGGCGCCATACTTTCACATCCTTTTTAACTCTATTGCACGTGGAATGGCGATCCCCTGTACTTGGCTGGGGGCAGAGATAGTCCCTATCTTCAAGAAGGGCTGTCCTCTCCTCCCATCCAACTACAGGCCGATCAGCCTTATAGATGTGCCCCAAAAACTTTATTCTCGACTTTTATTGGACCAACTCCTGGACTGGATGGAGGAGAATGATATCCTAAGCCCCCTCCAGGCTGGCTTCAGGAAGAACACGTCCACCATGGACCAGATCTTCCGCCTCGTCCTCCTTTATTGGAAATCGGTGAGGATTGAGGGAGGGAGGTTGTACATGGTGTTCGTAGACCTGAAGTCAGCATTTGACTTGGTACCACGGAAAAAACTCTGGGAGGTCTTAAAGAAGATGGGAGTTCCCACCCACCTTCTACAGGCCATAATAAGACTTCATGAGGGTAATTTTGCCCAGGTACGATGTGGGAGGGGTGGAGTTCTGTCAAAAAGGTTTCCTGTCTCAAGAGGGGTTAGGCAGGGATGCGTCCTGGCGCCTACACTCTTTTGCCTTTACGCTAATAATGTCCTAACACATTTAGTTAACGTTAGGGACAACGACGCCCCGTTTTTGGCGGGCAGGAGGGTGCCGGCAATCATGTTTGCTGACGACACCCTCCTGCTCTCCAAATCCCCCATGGGAATTCAGCGGATCCTGGACGGATTTGGTCTTTTCTGCAGGCAGTGAGGGCCCCATTCACAGAATGAACTTAAGACTCAATCCTAAACTTACTACTATTTTGGTATTCACAGAATGCACTAACTACTTTTGGCATTCACATAATGAACTTAAGACTCAATCCTAAACTTACTACTATTTTGGTATTCACAGAATGCACTTACTACTTTTGGTATTCACAGAAGTTAGGATTTTGTCTTAAGTTTGTCTTAAGACAGACTTAAGACAGACTTAAGTTAGGATTTTGTCTTAAGTCTGTCTTAAATCTGTCTTAAGTTTGTCGTAAGACTGTCTTAAGTCTGTCTTAAGTCTGTCTTAAGTTTGTCTTAAGACAAACTTAAGACAAAATCCTAACTTCTGTGAATACCAAAAGTAGTAAGTTCATTCTGTGAATGCCAAAAGTAGTAAGTGCATTCTGTGAATACCAAAATAGTAGTAGGTTTAGGATTGAGTCTTAAGTTCATTCTGTGAATCGGGCCCTATGGTCTTGAGATCAACACAGGGAAGACCAAATTCATGATTTTTAACCCCTCCCCCACAACTAGACCTAACCCTTCTCTGAATTCCACAGCTCTGGAGAGGGTAAAAACATTCCAGTACCTGGGCGTAACCCTGCATGAGAACCTAGCCTGGGGCTCACAGATATCTAGCTCACGAATAAGGCTTTCTCAACTGTCCGGGGCTATTCTAAAGGTTACGAACTCTTCAACCTATAAACCCATAGCTCCTGCAGTTGAAATGTACAAAACACAAGCCAAGTCGGCTGCACTATATGGCAGCGAGCTGTGGGGTTACCAAGCTAGAAATGAGCTGATGTGTGTGGAAAATAATTTTCTGAGACGTCTTTTGGCCCTCCCGCGTGCCACACCCCTGTTTCCCTTACGTCTAGATCTGGGTCTACCGTCTATAAGGGAGGACCTTGAATTAAAACCATTAAGATACTGGCACAGGCTTTGGTCAACAAATGAGCTAAAACACTATAGGCAAGATCTTGTTCATGTTATGAACTTAAACCTTAGTGATAAAATTCCTTGGCTATCCTTTGTAAAGCAAGAACTGTACCGGCTGGGCTTCCACAAGCTGTGGGAGGCCCCTGAATTAGGTTGTAATAGGGTCCCCCGGAAAAGACTCGTAGAAGCTTACAAGGAACAAAGTCTTGCTTCTCATGTGATTGCACCCCGCACTGGCATTTTAACCTAACGTTTTATCGATTCCAAAAATTCTTACTATTTTGAAACTTTTATGGACATTATTTCCCCGACTTTGGCAAGAAAGCTATTTATCCAATGGAGGTTCGGCACCTTACCTATTAAATCCTTCACTTGCAAATGGGCCAATGGGGGGGACAAAATATGCCCCGGCTGCAATTCCTTTGACGAGGAGGAAATCCATGTTCTGTTTTTCTGCCCTTCCTGTAAGACACCTAGGAAACATTGGCTTGTGCCCTGTGTAGGAATATGGGCATAAGGAACTTTGCAATATCGTTCAGAATACTGAAAACTGATTCCTCCCCACACATTGTATTTGCAGTTGCAAAATTTCTTCTGGCCATGTGGCACATTAGGTCCAAGTTGCTCAAAGCAAGACCATCATAGGACTGTATTGCCAACCTTCCCTTCTGCCACTGTAACTTTTAGCATTTACGGTCATTGTCTCCCAATACACTGTGTTTTACCCTAATATCCAATGTCAACAAATGATTGTATGCTTGTATGTTTTTATGTATCTTTTATGGCCCAAATTTCTAATGTCAACAAATGATTGTATGGTTGTATGTTTTTATGTATCTTTTATGGCCTAAACGGCCGAAATAAAGAATTTTTGGATTGGATTGGATTGGATTGGAATAAGTGAAGTAAGACATGTTTCCATTCTTTTGTCTTTCAGAATTTTTGGGTCCTGAGGAGAATCCCCACAGTAGGGGTGATTAAAAATGCGTAGACTATTCTTGTTCAGGCTTATCTGTGTATACAGTATTGGTTCCTGTAGTGCTTTCTTGAATTACAGGAAATAATGAAGAAGGCCTGATGTTATTGTACATACATTGTTTGTGTATATAGTTGTGTAAAAACACATTTTTTCCCTTTTTACTCACCTAACGAACAATTGTCCTCAAAATAAGGGACACTAGGTTGGGTAGCGTATAAGTGAAGTGTGATTGAGTGTATGGTTGGGTGGGTAGAATAAGAGAATAGGTGAATGATTCTGACACAGTATGATTGATGTCATGTTGTTCTCAGAAAATTTTAGAGGTTGAATGTTTCAGAGTGTTTAAAGGGGCTTCTTTTAAAACACAAAAATAAAAAATTGTTGTGTTAGTTACCTTTTTCCTTATATAAAAAAAGAATAAAAATACATTCTAATGAAAGAGAATAGAAATGAAAAATAAATAAAGTTTTTTGACTTTTTGCACGAAACGGAAAAAGTGTTTTCTTGAGGGCAATTGTTTCAGTCATTGCTTTTCAGCATTCAGTTTATATCATTGTTGCAGCACTGGCAGTTATTTTGTTTATTCACTAAATGGCTGCCAGCATCTCCTTCTCTATGACACTGAACTTCTCCTCGTTGGGAGCGAGGGAACAGGAGGCAAAACTGATGGTGGGTGTCCACGCCATCCATGCACATCTGCGAGAGTACGGCCCCCAGGCCTTTGTCACTGGCATCTGTAGTCAATAAGGATGTGGCCGAGGCGTTGAACCCATGGAGGGGAACGGCGTCGCAAATGTCCCTCTTGATTCTCTCAAACTCTTCATTGGAGTCAGGTGACCAGCTGAAAATGATTTTCTCTTTCAAGATTTGACATAGGTGGTCGTTTTGGTGGTGAAATTCTGTACAAATTTGCTGTAAAACTTGGCCAACTCAAGGAATGAACAGACTTCCTCTTTGGTTTGAGATGTGGGAGCTGACATGATGGCTTCTACGTTGGCTGCCTTTGGCGAGATACCGCTGTCACTTATTTAGTGACCTAAGTATGTGATGGAGCGTCGGCCGAACCTGCATTTCTCCCATTCCGCTGTGAGGCCATTGGTTGACAGTGTCCGTAGCACCTCAGTCAGTTTCCTTTCGTGGTCCTGTTTAGTTTTCCCCAGGATGAGTATGTTGTCCTGAAAATATAGGACTCACTTGAAGTCTTTGAACAATTTGTGTATTCGTTTTTGAAAAACTGTGGCTGCAGATGGCAGTCCAGATGGCATAAGCAGAAATCTGTAACATCTGAATGGAGTGATGAAGGATGTTAATTTCCTACATGAGGGGTGAAGCGAAATTTGATGGTAAGCCGCAGTGAGATCTATTGTGGAGAACCATTGGACCCCCTTGGCCTGAGCTAACATCTCACTGATTTTCGGTAGCAAAATATATCCACGATTATGTTTTGTTCAGTTCCCTAAGGTCAATGCAAAGGCGCACCTTCCCATTACGTTTGTGTGCCACGTCCAAGGGTGCCAGCCATCCTGCGCTGTCGAGGAGTTCGATTATGCCATTGTCTTCCAGGCACTTCAACTCCATCTGCACTCCTTCTCTGCAGTTGAACGGGATGTTCCGGACTTTGTGGCAGACTGGCATGGCCCCCTCCTTGAGAAAGATTCTGTGCGTGAATTTGTAAAGTTTGCCTACGGTCCCACTGAAAATGGATGGGTAGTCTTCTTTCAGGGTGGCCTCCACTCGTGCTGGTGGGGTGTCCATCATGAGTACCTGTGTCTCCCCACCAGGGTTGAGTTGGATCCCCAACGCCCCTTGATCAACCCACTCCAGGACGGAGGGTCCCTTTTCCGCTACATGTAGTTTTCCTACAAAGACCCTCCCCTTGAATTCAAATCGAAGCGGACGGAAACCTGCCATGAGAATTTTCTATCCTGTGAAGGTGACTGGGTGAACGTCAGTTGGGTGTAGGTGTCTCCCTAAAGTACGGACAAAGTCCCTTTCCCAAATGTTGCGTTGGATAATGGTGTATGGGGAGCCTGAGTCAGCTACCATGGACACTTGTAATCCCCCAATGATCAACAGACAAGAGGGTTTCTTATTACTATTGCAATCAATACCCTGAATTTTGTCATCAATGCACAAAATACAGTCCTCATCAGCATCTCCCTCCACCCCCTCTGTTTCTGATTCATCCACAACACATTTGCCAGTAGTGTGGCTGGGTTTGTTTTCTGCAAACTTTTCCGAAATTACCCATAACCCCACTAAAGTAAAATTTTTCTCGGAAAGCGGGACACCCGCCTGTTATTTGCCATGTGCGCGTGACTCCTGCATCTATAGCAACTGCCCTTGTGGTCACTCAGTGATTTGGTGGGTCCTGGAACTTATGCCATCAGCTTTCTGCCGTACCTGGACCCTTGCATGGGTGGAGGCTTGTCTATGTGTGCCTTCGTATCACTCACTCTGCACACAGTGGGTTTGCTCTCACTGTCTCTTTTTGATGCAACTGTGCACCTTTTGGACAGTTCTGCCTTCTTCACTATGGCTATAATCTCGTTAAGGGGGGCTTCTTCCCATTCATCTTCCAGGGCAGACAGATAGTTCAGGAAGTATCCCTTCCAATCTGCCCATTTCATACCTGGCTCACCCGGCTTCGGCAGGAAAGGTACTGGGTTGGTGAGGGAAAAGGTCTGCGCACATATTGGGGCAATGTAATGAGCCTGAGACTACTAGACGTCTGAAGGTAGACACAGGTGCAGTGGATGTGCATCCCTTTGGGCAGGGGTGGGTCTGTGACCGTGAGCGGGCGGTCTATGCGCCTACAGTAGTGTTTCTTAAGGCCAGGACATGAGTTATCCGGCACGCCTCATGCAGCAACCAGGGCAACTTAGTTTGGAGTTTTGTAAGAGGTGAGAGCCAGTGCTCCCCATGATGACTGCTGGGCACACCCCTAGAAGCAATGGGTGGCCCGTCCGTGATGTGAGGTATCTTTAGGCAGTGTTCACCCTCAACATGCGCCCCAGCATGCCAAAGGCACTTACTGTGGGGGAGCACATCCTCAGTCCTCGGAGTGAACGTTAATCTGTACCAGTGCCTGGATCAGCTCCTGACTGTCTACAGTGGCGGTTGGGCACTCCTTGGATGAAATCAGAGGACACCACCTGTGCTGGGCGTTGCTCTGCTGCACTCCCCCTCCGATCGTCAGGCCAAAGGTCTGCCTAAGTGAGCAGTAACTCGATTTCAGCATGCACGCGGGGATCAGTGGCTGTTGCTCTCTTGAGGTCGAACCACCTCGCCGCCAAACTGTAAAATTGTTTTTCACACCGTAAAAGAAGGTATAGACTCCATGTGGTGCTTCAACTTATTTATTTCAAGATCGGAGGGAGAGCGCGGTGTACTGTCTCCGTAGTGCTCCAGTACGTAATCGCCGCCGCCTTTCCCACAGTGCTTAGCGCCAGTCGCGTGGTGTGGAGAGCTAGATCGCAACACTACACACACCAAGGCAATGAGAGGGGTGACACATACAGAAAGCAGGCACCACGACCATTACAAGGGAGCAAGTCCAGCCCAACCCCACACAGAATGGCTCAAGCCCTGAAAAGCTGTCGCGTTCTAATCTAGGACCCCGATCAATACTGTGACCTTATGGCCCTATACGGCTATAATCCATTTATATCCCTATAATGGCATGAACGATCAAGAGTGATATTTCAGAAACTCGTCTAAGACCTAACACGATCAGAGCCACATTTCAGAATCTCTTCCTCTGCAGCTCATTAGAGCAAATGACACAGCAGAAGCCACTATCTAAGATTCCTAGATTACACTCCGAGTTCTTCAACAAGATAAAACTCAGCAACCTGGGAAAACCCCGCTTGCTATGTTTTGATTAGTAATAGTACTCTAATGAGCACTGAGAGATGATCACTTCCTAGTGACATCTTTATTGACGTCTTATGTCCAAAAACTTACGTCAAACAAGGCACCTTTCAGGTATAAATATTACCAACGTTGCCTTAAGCAAACGCTGCCTCAACGACATCGATGATAGCGATGGTGTGGTGAACACAGGAGCAGATCAGCTGTCCCCTGCAGGGCCCAGCAGATGCAAGCTGCCCACGGACGCTGCCCCTCCTCCTCCTCGACGCGCTGAGAGAGATGCTGTCTTTTCTCCTGCCGAGAAAATCCAGCTCCGGCGTTTCCAGTCTACTCTTGCGAGTAACTGGGGTATCGAGTCCTGGAAGGAGATACAAGACCTCCAACATTCTATTTCAGAGGTATGGTGTTGACTAAACCCTTAGAGAGAATTCTTGAAGCAAACCTTGGCAAAACCAACTTAACTAAAACTGCTACTTACTTACTCCCTCCCAAGTATTAGGCTTAGGTCAGGTGCACTGGGGTAGGCGTAGTTAGAAGCACCAGTTGAGTACGTTAGTCAAATGTATATATGAATGTATATATTTTATTCATTTTAACCATTGTATGGCTAAGAAACCATATCAATGCTTTTACAGTATTATTTCGCAATCCTCATTTTACTGTACGCACTTTTTATAATAACTAGTCTTGCAATTGTGGCAATTCAATTCTCTTGCACGAGAAGAAAGACTGTTCAATAAATAATACCTGTTTATTGAAAACGCTAGTCTCTCTATTTCTCTGCATCTTGGTGAAAGTAATCTGCACAACTGACTGAGTAAAATAACTGTCTATTGTTTCACACGACTCTAGAGATTGACTCTTATTCTAAGGAGCAAAGTTGTCATGTTTATGCGGTTGTTGGAAAACTGAATCCCTTCTTGTCTGTACCAGGGAAGCTGATCACTTCATATTCAGTCAAGAAAGATTCCAGTGACCTCTGAGCTAGTTGGTAACAAACCCAATTAAGTTTAGCATAGTCAGTAGAGACCTGGAAGACCGCACTTCTACGTCAAAACTGCTGTTTATGTTATTCCAATGCGTAGGGCCTATTGGGAAAATAGGAACTACACTACAAAGCCAGCCACAGGGAGGAAAACCGACACCGACAAGCAAACAAACCGGCTGGGAACCTAAGAAACACCATTTCCGCCTGTAACCAGGGTGAGGCCGAATCGCTGGAATGGCATTCCCAGCACACCAGCAGTGACGTGGGGGAAGCAGGCAGGTGCCATGTGCCCTCCACGTCCAGCAAAACAGGAACAAAAGACCCCCCCACAGGGAAGATGCCAGAGTGGCCCACACCTAGGAAAACAGGGGCCCAACAAAAACAAGAGTAACATGGTAAAACACAAACCATCAAAGAAAAAAGAGAAAAGAACGCACACTGAATGCCCCAGAGACTGCAACAGGAAGCCCAGGACACCACAGATGAACCATGTGCCCAGTACACAAGCATGAACACCACAACAGGAACCGCTTGCAGGCCTGAAAGAAGAAAAGGAAAAAACAAAACACATCTGAAGCCAAGATGAAGAGAAGGTCAGTGAGTGTGAAGCACAGACACATGCATGCACAACCATAATGCAGTTAGCTAAGTGCTCTTCTCTGAAGGTGTGAGGATGAAGCTCATGTCAAAGCCTGGCCCAGGCAGAAAACGCCTCATGCCTGCCATGTAAAGAAAGCCCAGGGGAACAGTACACAAAAAAATTCCCCTAAGGTTGTCACAGGCTTCCTAGCAAGCCACTGACGTGCCTGGTGATCTTGAATGTCCCACATGCGAACATGACCACAAAACAACAATAAAACTGATACAGCAGGTCTCGTAGAAAAAAGAAACAAAAAACATACAGACCTGTGGCTAAGATGGCAATCTGCTGCAGAAAAAAAAAATCAGGAAGTTCTTCCCAGGAAGTGATGTATTTATACCAGTGGAGGCTCACGAGCGAGGGCTGCAGACCGTGGGGGAAGGGCAGGGTGGGGGGTAGTGGAGTCGGACAAACGACGGAGTAAAGTAAGTAAATAAATAAATAAAACTATTTACCTTGCGCTCGCTACATCGTTGAGTTGGCGATGCAGCGAGCGCAAGGTTACTTACTTTACTCCTTACCATCGTATGTCTGACCCCACTACCCCCCAGCCTGCCCCTCCCCCGCTTCACTGCCCCGCAGCACTCCCTCTGCAAGCCACCGCTGATTTATACCCCTGTTATGGGGGCCATCTTGTATTGGGAAGGAAAAGTCAAGTTTGGTGATTAGGTTCTGCATGAATGGAGATAAACTCACATGTAAGGACTGTAAGAGGAAGATAGACGAGGAGGTGTGCTTTAGGAATATATCGGTAACAACTAAAAGTTATAGTAACTTCATGGGTGCTAATTTTTGGGACAAATGGGGAAAACTTGCAGAAGCAGAGGCATGTTTCCCCCTCCTGTCCTCGTGGAAGGAGAAGGTTCTTCAGGAAATAAGTCAAGAGTACACACAACATAAGACTAAAGACAAAGGTGCATCTACTGCCAAATGTGATTCTTTCCAGCATTCCTGCACTTCATATTCCTCTGGTATATGCCGGTGCTCTTCTCCAAACTATGATATTGATAATGGCAGTGACAAGTTTACTGTTCCCAGAGGGAAATATTTTCAAGGGGCAGTAACATCGGCATCATTGATTTAGCATCTGCACCCCCGGACACTTCTTTTGCAACTCGGGCCTCGGAGGTTACAAAATCAATGCCAAGAACATGCAAGGGCTCGGCATTCCTTACTGTCTGCTTGATTTTCATTATACTAATAGTGAATAATATAAAAAAAATCTCTATTCCATGGGCGGTTTTCGCGGTTCCTCGATCCGCGAATTTGCGGATTAGCGGATTCGCGGATCCGCAAAATCCGCGAATTTGCAGATTCGCGGATTTTGCGGATTTTTTTAATGGGGGTGTCTTCTGTGCGAGTTCAAGTGCCTCTTGTGTGTATAAATGGTCAGAGACCAATCAGAGCAGCAGATGAAGAGGTCACAGGAACAGCACGAGGATTGCGCTTGTGAAAGTCAAGGATGCAAAGGCCTCTATCCAGCATCACAGCTGATTTTCGACGGTAGATTTGGGAAGAAGGCACACCTGCGCAGCCTCGACGACGCTCACAATTGTTTTTGGGCTGATAAATGAGTCACTGAATTTGAGCTTCAACTAGTTCCAGCGACCATGTGTGTGTTACTATGCAATCGCACCGATGTGCGCAGGGGTCCCTTGAGTGAGCTGTCCATCATCCTGTAACTATTTTAGGATGGCGCTGGCAAGCTGCCAGCGCCATCCTAAAATAGTTACTAAATTAGCTTCATCAGGAAGCACTAATAGATAAAATAAAGCGGGTGCTCGAGCACCTGCTTTATTTTATCTATTAGTGCTTCTTGTTGAAGCTGACTTAGTAACTATTTTAGGATGGCCCTGGCAGCTTGCCGGCGCCATCCTAAAATAGTTACAACAGCTTCAAGCTTGAAGGCTTGACCTTTTGCCCCCCGGATCCGCCGTTCGCGGATTTTCGGATTTTCGGATTTTCGGTAAATTCGCAGGAGTTCGCGGATTGCGAATTTACCGAAAATCTGCAAAATTACGCGAGCGGAACGGATTTTGCGCTCACGCTTAAGTGTAATACAAAATGGAGCACACTTAGGACTTTTGGTGCCTGCTGTGGTAAGTTTAAATGCTTTTAAATGTATTGTGTATGCATGCTTGCAGGTGAGAGTGTGTTTGAGTGAAATAGAGTGTAAATATGTGTGAGAAGGTGTTTCTGTGTATGGAAGCATGTGTGTTTGAGTGAAAGTGAATGAGAGCCAAATGACAGGTAGTGCATGAGACTGTGTGAGAATTTACGATTCTTTGACGCAATGAAACACAGCACCAAAGTTGCCTTATAAAACAAGATGTGGCATTTGTCTTTCTCTCCCAGAGTGCTGGTGCACTTTTGGCAGCCATGCTCCTACACACATACCCTTGTCATAAAATGCACGGTGTTACGTCCCGTTCCTCCTTTGTCAGATTCCAAAACACGATATATCCCCATTGAGTGCCGTGCCATACCTTGTAGCAAGAATCCCGCTATATATCCCTTACTGCATTTTCTGTTTCCGGGGGTAATAAGGCTCATCCCTCCCTTGCGCCTCCATGGTGGTCTCCTCTCCATTCTTTGTGGCTGGGACCATGTGATATCTTGGGAGAAGGCGCGTGGCGCAAGTCTTCCAATTTTGACAGCCATTTTGGATAGGCCGCGGTGTATGAATACTGTGTTCATCCGTACCGCACTTGTTTGGCTATATGCTTTTCTCTCTTGTTGAGAGGTCCCTATGCCTTGCGCCCATAAAACTCCCATATAACTCCTCCAATACTCTCAAAGTAGTCCTGCAGTCACCTGTGTATTGGTGCTGGGGTCAGAGACGTTTTAAGGGATGGGCAAAGTGGGCTCTGGCCCAGGGCTCCAGCCTTTGCGTGGGGGGGGGTGGAGGTGGGCCTGATAGAGCCAGCTCTGTTCTGCAAAGTTGCTGAAGTGTGAATGTCTGTTACAGACATATTGCAGAGAAATGTTGCGTTATGTTTTGTTCTTTTAGATCAAAACAAGAACGCACATATTCTTATCTCACTGAAATTATTTGCTGTAATATTAGTGAGCTGCTGCTGTGTTACAATATTGAAAATACAGGGCAGTATGCCTTAATATTAGATATAAACACATTTAGAATTTAGAGCAGTGTGCAATTGCATTGTCAGTGACCCACCAAAAGAGGGAATGAAAGAGCTGAAACTGGATCATAAATTCAAGGCTGTTCTGAACAAGGGCACCCAACATATGTTTGGCCTTGGCCCCCAAAATCCTTAAGATGTCCCTGGATGGGGTTTATCCCTTTTCTGCAGTTTTGGGTCCCTGTGTCTGGTCTGATTGCATCGTGTGGTCTGCTGTTTGGATTCCCTGTACTCAAGTGTTATTGGACTTCTACTACAGTGTCAGCACTCCTGCATTTGAGATGTTCTGGCTTTCTCAGCGGTTTTCTCCTCACGTTGGAATCTTGGAGAATATATTGAGAAAACCGTTCCTGATTCCTGCAGCAATGGTATGTATCCTACAAGAACCCATCCCAGGTCAGTGCATTGTACCTAAGACTCTGTGAAGCTAACAGATATAGCCTTAAGATTAGAGCGGTCGACCTCGAAGCTGGGGAACCGGGTTTGAGTCTCGGTAGGGACGCTAAACATCCTGTGATTCTGGGCAAATCACTTAATCTCCTGGTGCCTAAGAAAAATTCATGTCGATCAATCAATCAATCAATCAGGGAATTGTAAGCGCACTACTCACCCGTGAGGGTCTCAAGGCGCTGAGGGGGGAGGGGCCCGCAGATCTGTTTATCCGAAAAGCAAGGTCTTGAGGGTCTTCCTGAAGGTGTTCAGGGAGGGGCGTGTCTGATGTCTGCCGGTAGCTCGTTCCAGGTCTTGGCTACAATGTGAGAGAAGGATCTTCCACCTGCTCTGGCTCTGTGGATGCACTGGGTTTTGGCCAGTGCAAGGTTGGAAGATCGGAGGTTTCTTTTGGGTACATGGAAGTTGATTCTGTCATTGAGGTGTTTGGTTCTGTCGTTGTGTAAGCATTTGTAGGCGTGAGTGAGGATTTTGAAAGTGACTATTTTCTCCACAGGGAGCTAGTGGAGACATCTTAGGTGTTGGCTGATGTGTCTGTGTTGGGGGATGCCAAGGAGGAGTCTGGCGGCAGTGTTCTGTATTGCCTGGAGTTTGAAGAGTAAAGACTTGTTGATGTCGGGGTAGAGTGCATTTCCATTGTCCAGTCTGCTGTTGATGAGTGCATGGGTGACTGTCTTCCTTGACTCAGGGGGGATCCACTTGAAGGTCTTACGGAGGATGCAGAGGGTGTTGAAGCAGCTGGAGGTGACAGCGTTGACCTGTCACTGTCAGTTCATGGTGAGTGATGAGTCGAGTATGATGCCGAGGTTCTTGGTGTGGTCTGAGGGGGTGGGTGGGCTTCCGAGGGCAGTCAGCCACCAGGTGCTGTCCCATGCATAAGGGGTGGTACAGAGGACGAGGACTTCTGTCTACTCGGGGTTGAGCTTCAGGCTTACAGATCTTTTCATCTGTAACGAAACTGGTGCTCATGTAAAGAGCTCTGATACCTGATATCTTTGGGTCAAGAAAAACAGATGACCTCCTTTGCATGGTCTAACACAGTTTTGGGCTTTCCAAGGACTAGCGAGTGATTTTGCTTCATATATATTTTCTGGATTTGTTGGATTCTTTCTCATGGGCTATGCCAAGGAAATGACAGCCGCAGCCATGCACTAATGTATGCTGACATTCTCTAAATATTTTTTAATTGCATGCTTTACCTCCTCCTCCAAACTACATTTTCCAGTGTGTGGTTAGGTGATTCCTGGAGTTGTATTATGTCCTCTGCTTCTCCCCATGCATAGGTCATTATTGTGTTGTGAAGTGATGATATCCACCTTCGTACATAAAACACAACCTATTGAGGCTGGGAACCCCAAACGCATCTCAGGACCCAAACCACCTAGCACCTTGGAAGTCTTCCTCTTTCATCCCTTACCTCCTTTACCCTGGGTGTTAGCCTCTGGTGCTTGTAGTATGTTCAAGAGTGTTAGGGTTGATCAGCGGGTGATTGGGCGGATTTTCTTCACTTCCACAGATTCTAGAAATCTGGTGAGTGGACTACGACTGGGTGTGTGCATTCTCAGAAGCATAGGTTTTGTATTTGAAGGGTTCTAGTACAAATACTGATTTAAGAAGTTTGCCACTTTGCAAATACAGCACATATGTAAAGTTGGATAAACAAGAAGAAAGGAGAAAAAATCTTGTTACACCTACCTCGAGGAGGCATATGATTTTGGCACAAATTATTGTCTACCAATGTTTGTAGATACAGATTTGCATCAAAACCCATGAGTAGTTGCATGTGAACCCAATGCACCCACCATCCATGGAAAGTCCTCTTGATACAAAATGGTACAAAGCATAGTTTAGGGCCTCTTTGTGTTGCTTTGTGATACTATCTAATGCAAATCGTCAATTGTTGTGATGTTAGGTCATGTAAAAAGCCTTCCTCGAAAAAATCAGGGTCGGGGGTCATATGATGTCACTTTCTATGATGTCATTCAGGTCAAAGGATATGAGATGTCACTTCCACTACTCCTTCCATTTTGGTGAATCAACGCCCATGGGCAGTAATTCCAGCTAGGATACTTTGCAAGCAAATCTTCAGCTACCAGCAGACAAGGATCAACCTTTGATGAATAGTAATTATTTCAGATAATTTAACAGCTGCAGTGCAAAAGTTGTTAATTAATTTAGTAATCAGGGAGGTTAATATTGAGGGAATAGAAACCCTTTAAATACTTCAGTTCTTGTACAAAAGAAAAAAAAGACTTTGCTCAGAAGTGAGTTGTGGACCTCTTGTTAGCAGATTGGTCAGGCCAAACAGCATCCTGATTGAAGTCTCAGTGGATAAGAAAACAGAATCTTCATTGTAGAGAGCTTATTCAGAGCTCAATATGTTAATAATGCTTGGAATGTTCTCTGTATATACGTGCCAATCCTTGAGCAAAGGACTCCTGTCTCTGCCAGGAGCAATGCATGATTACTGAAGATGTCTGTTACAGGCAATAAATGTTTTGATGAGAAGATAGAGGGACTGATTCTATTTTCACTCAAAATACCAAGATAAAAATAAGAGACCTTATAAACGGTGTAAAGAAGAGAGGGCGACCCATCTTCAAATAAGTCATTTTCAAACCAGGCAGAATAAGGTGAGTTCCAGATTTAATACCTCCTGCCTGGGCCTCAGCTTCCCACCTCAATCCCTCTAGAGAGGGGCACTGTTTCTGTGCTTGGCAGGATTCCTTCCTGGCGGCAGACCATCAACTTGCCATCCAGCAAGCTCAGGCAGGTCACCCAGGGTGGCAATGTCCTCCCCGATAAGATCAGGAGCATCCCCCTCAAGTACCCCATCAACCTAGTCCATAAGAACTTCAGGGAAAGGTTGGGGGCAGAGCTTGCTCGAATCGGGGATGGCCGCTTAGCTCCCAGGCTCCGTTGAGCCGGCCACTTATACTACATTATCCTGTGTTCCCTCAGCCGCTGCAATCACGCATAATGGCTACGAGGGCTGGTGAGAAGGTCCGCCGCCTGCTGTCCGAAGGCGGAGACCGCCGGTCCCACATAAGTGAAGATTTCCGGTGGGGCGGCTCATCACCGGCCTCGCGCTGCTGGGAGCCCTGCCGACGGGACCGTCCGTGCGGCTTCGGCCGGAGGGTGAGGCCGCGGCAGTCGCGATCTCCAGCGAGTGAGGAGATCGATGTTGGGGGCAGATGCAGCCTTGCTCCCCCAACGATCGGAGCCGCAGGACCCGGTGAGGAGAGGTATGTGGAGCCCGGTGGCTGCGTGCTGCTCTGCGAGACGACTCGCAAAGTTGGCAGAGATCGAGCGTTGTGAAAGGGGAGGACGAGGAAACTGACAAGGGGCACAGTACGAGCTGCAGCACAGTATACGGACAGGTGACATCTACGGGCCCCGGTGAAAAGGACTACCTGGAGGGCAGTGGTGCGGATGCCAGATTAGACACGACTGTGATGGACTGCGCAGCTGCCCCTTCACCCCCCCCGCGCGGGGCGGTGGACTGCAGAGGTTTACCGGCATACAATTGACGCCCTTACTGCTGAGTGAGGCCAACAACTGCCTAGGGGTCCAGGTAGGAGCCATGATACTGCGGGCGACGGAGCAGGGTGGGGGCATAACAACATGGCGCCAGCCTTTGCGGAACATACAGAGAACGTTGGGTGCTGAGGTCCGGCTGGGAAGGCGACGGCGCTGGGACACCCTGGGGTCCCCTGTCACTTGATTGAGGGTGTGTGAGGAGCACGGACATTGTCTTGGCCCTTCAGTGTTCTACTGGGGCTGTGCTACCCAAGCGGTGAGATCTCTGGGACTGGCTGCAATCCTTCCGGGTGTTGATTTCTTCGAGCCCGGTGCTGCCTGTGGGGGCGGCCGCTGGTGCCTCTGGGCCCCCCCGCGCTGGGGTGTGCGTGCATGATCGTTTGACTGGCCCCAGGGTGAGGAAGCCAGTTCGCAATTCCATTGGCGCCGCTGAGTGCATCTGACCATCACTATGGGGAAACGGATGCCCTTCACACAAATGCGATCTAAAGCACAAGAGGATGGCGCTGGGAACGAAAGCGAACGCGTCATGACACCGGAAGCGGAGCAGGACCTAAAGAGTATGCTGAAATCTATGGATAAAGGGCTGCAGGAAGGCATCACTTCTCTTGGAGTGAAAATTGATGCCCTAACCTATAGAATGGACAGAATGGCTGAGAGGCTTGACAAACACGCTGAACGTCTCGACATGTCGGAGAGACAGATAACGGAGGTTGAAGAAGCACAGACGACCATAGACAGGGACCACAAGCAATTGGGCAAGGTCCTGCAGGTACTTCAAGACAAGACGGAGGATTTGGAAGCTGCTCACGACGCTGCAACGTATGCATCCTAGGTCTGCCGGAGACATCGCAGATGGGCAGGATGGAGACATTCATTGAACGGATGCTGGTTTCCTTGCTAGGAGCGGAAGTCTTCTCCAACATGTTCATCATTGAGAGGGCACACCGGGCGTTGGCCCCCCCATCTGAAACCGGGAGCGCCACCGAGGCAGATGATAGCTAAGTTCCTCAACTATAGGGACAGAGATGCTGCCTTGAGGGCAGCAAGGGAAAAACAGACACTGTCGTTTGAGGGGTCGGACATTGCACTATACCCTGACTTTACAGCGAAGGTCCAGGAGGCGAGGAAACACTTCGTCCCGATGAAGCTCCAACTGCGGGAACAAGGGCTGGATTACGCTATGCTGTACCCGGCCAAATTTAAAGTTACCAGGAATGGCCAGACACACTTTTTCACTGAACCCAAAACTTTGCAGAAGGCGATCAAGGATTGGGCGAAGGAGCGGAGGACAACACCGGAACGAGATCTTCTGGAAGAAGCAGTGGGTGGCGGACTGGAGGAACAGGACTGAGGGTCGTTTCATACAGTGCTTTTCCAAGATGGCTGCAAGGTTGGAGCGACACATAAGTGCCGTCGGGCGGGCTGGGAGGGGCAGTGGACACTGCACTATCTTTTGACTTTTTTGAATGGTTTGTGGCCACCTCCACTCACACGTGGTAATACCTAGCTGGGTATTTCTTTCTCTTTGCATTTGGAGAGGGGGGAGGGAGGGAGGGGGAGGGGGTTTAAGAGTAGATTGTTTCGCGACCTAGTTGGGGGAGGTCCGCTGTGGGTGGGAATGTCGGGGGTGAGGGCGTTGGGTAGTTTGAGGTTTAAGGCCATGAGGTGCAAGACAAGATTTATCGTACGATGCAAACTGTACACTGTGTGTAGAATGATGCCTGAGTTAGCTAGCTGTGAGATCTATGCCTGAAGTAGTCTCTTGAAACATTGGGACGGGGAGCCTGAATGCCTTGACGTGGAATGTAAGAGGCCTAAACGACCATAGGAAGCTTCGGAAGGTTATGAATTATTTGGCCAGACACCATATTGACTTAGCTTTACTACAGGAAACACACCTCTCTGCAAACAGCTCTAGGCTACAGGCTAGGGGGCTGAGAGGGCAGATTAACGCCGCTGGCTTTACGACCCATTCCCGAGGGGTACTCACATGGGTCAACCCTAAGTTGGATTACATCCTTAGTCAGGTGGCGGCTGACCCGGAAGGCAGATTCGTTATATTTACACTAGCTGGGAAGGGACTAGAGGTTTTGGTGGTTAAGGTCTATGGACCTAACGATGACAGCCCGGAATTCTATGTACAATTGACTGGACTTGTGCGGGAAACTCCCAGTCGGGCTGTGCTGTGGGGCGGGATTTCAACATGATCAGAAGCCCTGACTCGGACCGTTCTAGTGGCCCGGATAGACGCCCTGCTAAGGCTGCTAGGGAATTAGATAGGATGCTTATCAGTGAGGACTTGGCGGATGTCTGGTGCAGTCTATACCCAGCGCAGGTAGGGTACACTCATTATTCTGTCTTTCACAACATACACACATGCATTGATTACTAGCTAACGTCGCCGGAGATGTTGTCTCTGATCTGCAAGTGTCAAGTACTGCCCGCACCCTCTCCGATCACTCCCCTATCTTACTATGCTTTTCGTTGCAGAGGAGGGCCCCTCCCCCATTTACATGGAG
Source organism: Lissotriton vulgaris (assembly GCF_964263255.1). Lineage (NCBI taxonomy): Eukaryota > Metazoa > Chordata > Amphibia > Caudata > Salamandridae > Lissotriton > Lissotriton vulgaris. Next base: position 859,984,775 of record NC_141698.1, read on the forward strand.
ATTTCCGACGTACTCGCTCCTGGACCCGGTTTTCCGGGAAGAGTTACACGAAGCAATTGAGACATTCTTTGACACTAATATAGGCTCGGTGGACAGTTTTCAAATGGTCTGGGAGGCGTTTTAAGTTTATGTTAGGGGCGTGGCCATTAGTAAACATTCCGGAATACTACGCTCGATACGCCGTCTGCTTACGAGCCTAGAGCGGCAGTTGGCGGATTGTAAGGGTCGACTTTTGACAGGTGATGCCGCAGATGTGCAGAAGGAAATGAAAGGGCTGCTAGCAGAAAACCAGGAAGAGGCGAGCGCAGAGGTTAGACATCTGGGGAAGTACGCTATAGCGCAAACTTATGGAGAGCAGAACAGGCCGGGGGGGTCCTGGCAAACATGGTGAAACAACAGAAGATGAGAGGGACGATTGCGGTGGTCAAATCAAAGGAGGGGACTCTTTTCACGGAGGAGGAGGGGATAGCGAAACGGTTCCTGGAATACTACTCCGAATTATATGGGTCATGTGCGACGTATAGTGAGGAGGAGGTTATGTATTATTTGGAACATATCCAGCTCTCGTTCCTCACGAACACGCAACAGGAGTTTTTGATACTCCCTATAGAGTTCGATGAGGTACGCTAAGCACTTGGTGGGATGAAGTCGAGCAGTACACCAGGCACTGATGGCTTAACAGTGGAGTTCTACAAAACATATTTAGAACTACTCCTTCCGCACCTCTCTGCATTGTTTGCGGATATGATTGAGTCTGGGCAGATGCCAAGGTCGTTGAGGGAAGCGATTTCGTTGCCATTCCTAAGCCCGATAAGCCTACTGATGAGTGCAGCACTTACAGGCAATTGTCTCTTCTCAATGTAGACACAAAAATATTTGCTAAGGTCCTGGCGACCCGTCAGGCCCTACTAACACCGGATTTGGTTGCTCCGGAACAGGCGGGGTTCGTTGCGGGCAGAAATCTCACCTACAATTTACAGATGGTATTCGGGGCTATCCAGCATACAAGGCCGGATTCAAGGCGATGGCGGTCTTCTTGGATATGGAGAAGGCCTGCGACTCTGTGGAATGGTCTTTCATGCGGGCGGTACTCGCGAGACTGGGGCTTGGCCCAATATTTTTGCAGATGATCTCGGTACTATATAATGACCCGTCTGCCCGCATCAGAATAGGCAGCATTGTCACCGACTCTATCAAAGTTTGTAGGGGTACTCGTCAAGGATGTCCTTTGTCTCCTACACTGTACGCCTTGGTCGCGGAGACGCTGGTGTGCGCTATGCGTGAATATCACGCACACCGGGGTCTCAACTTTCCCACCTATAAACTGGTAAAAACAACGTATGTGGACGACACACTTCTTTATGTCCGGGAGCCGGAGACGAACCTAGCTCCGCTGTTACGCGAAGTTGTGCGGTTTGGGGCTCTCTCAGGACTGAAGGTGAATTGGGACAAGTCACTTGCATTCCCTCTCACTGACACCACAGAGCAATGCGAGATGGAATACCCATTGCGGTGGGCCACAGATCCCATACGGTATCTGGGTATACGTTTGCACACTGACGCTGAAACAGTATTTCGCGAGAATTATGGCAGGGCTATAGACAGATTGGAAGACAACGTGGAAAAGTGGATTGGGCTGCCTCTCTCCCTACTGGGTAGGATCTCGATAATGAAAATGGTCATTTTACCCAGGTTGCTGTTTCTGTTCATGAATATCCCGATGGTACTCCCTAAGTGTTTTTTCTCGCGGCTTACATCCCTAATGATTAAACTGGCCTGGGCGGGTAAACAGGCAAGAGTTCAGTGGACGGTACTGGTCTTACCGTACCAGCTAGGCGGCCTGGGCGCTCCTGACTTTGAATTATACTACCGTGTTGCACAGGGGGTGCACTTGCATCAGTGGGTGCACGATAGGGAGAATGCACCGTATATTAAGCAGGCAAGACTCTTTGCTGCATCATTGCCGTTACCGGCGGCCGCCTTTGACGCGGTGGATAGACGCACAGGATTGCTCGATTCTTTAAATTCACCTAGACATGCCTGGCATGCAATCTTGCAGTACCACTCTGGGGTGCTATTATATGCACCGCCGATGCCCATCGATTGGATGGTATGGCTTGCCCCATGTAGAGACAAATTGAGGCCGTGAAAGCCCTAGGTATACATACAGCGAGCGATATGTTCGTAGGCTGTTGAAAACAATGAGTGATATCGACGCTCCGGAGTTGAGAACTACTGTGCTGCAACACTTCCAATTCCATAGACTAAGAGAGGCGTAGCATGAACAGCTTGGGGATGAACGGCAGGAATCCCCAGAACTTAAAGAGCTAATTTATGTCATTAATACGGAAGAGCCGAGAAAAATTGTATCCACTATCTACAAGATAACTATGTCGGAACGGGCTGCTGGATATAACAAGGTGCGACTATATTGGCAACGTGACTTGGATATGCAGCTATCTGATGAAACATGGTGTTACTGTTGCTCCAGCACAAGATCCGTTTCCCTGAACGGCAGACATAGGCTTGTGCACTTTAAGTTCCTCAACTGAGTTTACCACACACCGGAAAGGCTACACAGGTTTGGACTCCGTGACAGTGCAGCTTGTGATAGATGCAATACCCCAGACGCGGGGTTTATTCATCTCACTTGGGAATGCCCGGGTGTACAGCTCTACTGGGGGAAGGTGTTTCAGGAGCTGAGTAATGTCATACAGGACGAGATTGTCCCATCCCCACTACTAGCACTGCTAGGCTATTCAAAGCCATTACCTAAGGCCCAGCGCAGGATTGTAGATTTGGGACTGCTTTTAGCGAAGAGGCGGTAGCGATGTGCTGGATGAGGGGGCCCCTCTCTACGACGGAGCAATGGCTTGGGGACTTAACACACTGTTGCACGAAATTAGAAAATTACAGCAAACTTCTACCCCCAAGGAGCAGGCCCAAGAACCTCTGGGGATTGTTCTTTGATTATAGACGTGGATAGGAAAAGGAAGATATAGGGGGAGCAGAGGAGAGGTCCATGGGAGAGGTGGAGGGAGACACGGTAGCGGGCTGAGCAGGATTCCCACCATAGACACAGAGTACACACACGCGACACGTTTAGTAACATGGGGCTCGGACCTGGCTGGCAGGGTATTAGTATAGATTACCGTACGTCCTGTAGCACAGGGACACAATTAGCAGAGGCAGGATGGCACCTTTGGTCTGTTTGAGTTCTTTCTATAAAACAGTGTTTTAAAATTTTTTTTAAGGTACTAGTATATGATGCAAGCTTATATTTGACTTTTATGTTGCAATATTTCATCTGAATGCCGCCCGACCTCTGGGATGTGGGCTGATTGGCTGTGTATGGTTCTTAGTTACAGGCTTATTCCTTCTGAAGTTGCTTGCTTGTATACAGATGTAATTGACACTGTATTTGTATTCACCACAATAAAAGAAAAAAAAAAAAAGAACTTCAGGGGATGGTTTCCCATGCTCATCACCCTTACTCTTCTTAGAAGCTGCCAGGACCATTGTTCAAGGCTCCAGAGACCCTTGACTCGCTTCCCGGGCAGCCATGAAACTTGTGGTCATACAGACCCATTCAGGCAATCCCAACATCTCCAAATGTGATCTGAGGGTGGGAGCCCTACCTCTTTCGAGATAGTGTGCTCCAGGTCATTACCTGACAGACAATCTAAAGGCATGGCAGGGCACATAACTAATTTTAAAGAACATGAGCCCCCCCCCACTCAAAGGGAACTAAAGCCACTGGTAGAGCACTCTCACAGTTGTCTGCTACTTTGACTTGGTGCAATGTGTTGAGGGGACCTGCTCCAAGAACAGTAGCTGACACCTTACAGGAGCCATGCTGGCTCCTGTGTCTCTCAGAGCCTTCATCTGTTGCCCATTGATGGTGACCCACTGACTATACTTAGAAGTATTTGCAGGCATATGGGTTCTTGGTACCATCTCCCTTTCCCCCAGGGACACTAGGCTAACCTCTGTTTGCTCTTCCCAAAGCTAACCGGGACCACCTCCTCCCCAAGGGCTTCACTCGCCAACTCAGGTGTCTGCCCACCGGTAAGGGGCTGTGCCCTCTTGGGACATTTGGTGTTTCCCTTGGAGTGCCCATATATGTAACACTCAGTACATTGGGGGACAAACCTCCCTGCCTGTTTCTCAAAGAATTAATTCCTCTTTGGTTCAAATTGGGACAGGTTACCAATATTCCCTTTGGGAATTAGTTTGGCAGCCTTTAGAGAACTCCTTACTATCAGATCTTTTGTTTCACCGGTTTCTTCTGTTGGGACCCCTGACCACACCTTTTGGGATTCCCCCCCAGATGCCTTTTTGGACACTCTGGTGCTGCCTCCTCGGCAGGTTTCCTGGGGCCAGTCAGCTTGCTGTCCACTAGGTGCTGGCACGTCTCTGTAAAATAAATATTGAGCATATGCTTCCAGAGAATCAAGTTGTACAACCCATCATAATCATTGACCTTGCTGCCCCTCACCCAGCCCTTCAGTGCCTTGCCGGAGTAGCCAAGAAATCCACCCAAGACTGATTTGGGAATTTGTGGTTGTTCCTGAACTTCTGGCAATACTTTTCAGACGTCAGCCCAAATTTAGCAAGAAGGACGACTTTCTTGGTGGTGTACTGCTTTTGGTCCTCTACTTCTAGGTTCAGAATCATATCTCTCCACACTGGAGGCGTACGCTTCCACAGATGCCCCCAGTGCTATTCTGTGATGTTGTGTACTCTCAGGGTCACCTCATAAGCTGAAAACCATTTATCATTGTAATTTCCTACCACATTACTGCGTATCAGGTCTATGGGTATACAGACCTTCCTGTCTTCTTCAGACACTGATGGTAGGCTGCCACTGTTGCTACTGGAGTTTGATTGCTTAGCCTTTAGCTCCACCTCTCTGAGAATAAACTCATGGGCCATTCTCCTTTCCTCCATGGCTAGTTTCATTTCTTCAAAGGCTACTTCTGTCTCCAATCTTAATTTGGCCATCTGCGGCTGAAACTACCTCTCTGCCTTCCACGCAACAATGCCCTGCTTCCTGCTCTGGCAGGTAATTTCAACTCAAGAGAGGGACCATACTCCTCCACTGAAGGCTGCAATTCAGAACTGATATCCAGGAGGTGATCTTGCTCATCCAGATTATCCTTGTCATCCTGCTCCTCTGTGGCTGTTAGTGACTAGCAAACCTCCCACTAGTCAAGGCATTTTGCAGCTCCAACATCTTGGTACCCTTCTTGGTGGCGAGCCCCCTTACCTTGCAGAATAACTTAAGCTCAGCCAGAGTGTAATTTACATGGTTGGCCAGCTCGAATTCCAGCACTGCAGATATGGCCACTGACAGTCAGGTAGCAAAGAGAGTAGATTTGGAAAACCAAAGGTAGCCAATCTAGGAGAATTTAAAGAAACTCAAGTTGGTCTTAAATTATGTATGTGAAGTGGTAGTGTAATACAAAATTACTGTATGGCACTGCACAAACACAAGTCCAAATCCTCACCGCTGTACTCCAGTGTAAAAATATGGGTTACTGGTTAAGGGGCGGTAAATCCTACTAAAGCGGGAACCACAATGCTTGTCAAAGTGAAGTCACAAGCAACCTTAAATGAACCTTTGCTAAACCCCCAGGTAGCTTGGCACAGAGCAGTCAGGTTTAACTCAGAGGCAATGAGTAAAGTATGTGTGCAACACTTCAAACAATAACACAGTGAAAACACTGCATCCCTCCCTTTGATGTTCCACTGCATGTAATTCACAAAATACACATTGCGATTAACAACATTTCTGTTGCTTAATGAACCATCAGAGCGTTTCTAAGATCATTAGTCTTTTATTGCAAATATTTTCATTTGGTTAGGTGAAAACATCGATTGAGTGGAATGAAGAAATGTTGTGAATTGCACTGCGTATTATGTGAATTACATGCAGTGGAAAATCAAAGGGAGAGATGCAGTGTCTTATGGGACACGCAGTTTGTGTAGCAAGTGGGATTTCTATACGGGTATTTGTGTATAAAACCGACGATTGATTCACACACAGAAAGGAGTGGTTAATTTTTTTGAGTTAAAATGGGAGAGTCAAGTGGGAGAAGGTAGCTGAGCATTTTCACAGTGAAATTTTGAAAAGCGGCGAGGTGTTTTTTTTTGTCGAGTGTAGAATGAAACTCTTGCAGGTAATTCTTTCGAAGTTTGGTTTGCTTTCGAGTTTAGAGTACGGCGTGGGAGTGTTGTTTGGAAGCACAAATGGGGTGGTTTCACGGGTGAGACCGTTAGGGTTAGAGGAGGGAGAATGTCACGTTTGGGAATAATTTGGGAATAATTAAGGTACTGTGGGTTAAAATAAATAGGTTAGTAAAGTTCTGGTAGACGAAGGGTCATGTCCCTTTAATGCATGGATTAGAGTTCTTTCACAATGCAGAGAGACGTATGAATTATGTTACATACTAAATGCGGTAAAATAAGTAATGGTGGATTTCAATTTGTAGTTATCCCTGAAGAAGGGCTATTAAGTACGAAATGCATTTGGTTGATGCAACTGCCTTGGATGAATGATGCATTTCTACACGTGTTTTAGAAAAAGGCCTGGATGGGCAAATCTCTAAAATGAGAAACAATGGAAAAGCATGCAACCTTACATGTGGATGGTGAAAGAATTGTAAAGACACTGAATGAACATGGAACAAAATGGTTTAACTTGGATTACCTAATTGAGTTGGAGTATCATGTGTACTTATGGATTTGCTGTGCGACTAGGATTGGAGTGAAACTGCGCTCCACATTTATTGGATTTAAGGCAGGAAAATACCAACTTTTTAAGAGTGGCATTTTCAAAATTGTAATTTATAATCCAACTTTTCATTACAATTCCAAAGACACCAAACATGAACTGGTTACCTGCTCTCATTTGGAAATTACAGCCTATTAAATGTACTAAGGTAATTCCAATTTTATAGTATGGGAGAGGTAGGCCTTGCAGTAGTGTAAAACAAATATAAGAGTTTTTCACTAACAAGACATATAAAACCAGTGCTTACCCTAGGTGTAACATATGTATTAAAAAAGGAGGTTTGGCCTGCCAAATGTTTATTTTTCTAGGGCGAACTGGCAGTTTAAAAACTGCACACACAGGCTGCAAGGCAGGCCTGTGACATGTTTATAGGGCTACTTAAGTGAGTGGTAGAATAAGTGCTATAGGCCCACTTGTAGCATTTAAGTTACAGGCCCTGGGTACATGTAGTACCAATTTACTAGAGACTTACAAGTACATTGCATATGACAATTGCAGATAAGCCAACGTTTCCAGATTTCAAGGAGTAAGCACATGCACTTCAGCACTGGTTATCAGTGGCAAAGTGGGCAGAGTCCTAAAGACAGCAGAAATGGAGGAGGAAGGCAAAATGTTTGAGGAAAACCACCCTAAGACTGACAGGTCTAACACTTGATCTTAGAAAAACTTGAAGATGGTGAGAATAGCCGGAGAACCAACATCAGGATATGAGGTATCAACTTTGAGATTCCCACTACTGACCTGGACAAATATTCTAAAGAACTTTTTCTCCAAATCCTCCCAGACACCGTATTCCTAGAACTTACTCACTGGGACTATACAATCTACCAAATTCATCAGTAATTGCTACCAGATATTTTGATAAAGATACATTTCTTTAAATTCAAAATGGAAGAACGTATAATGTTTGTGTCAAGAGTTCAAAGGCCCTTAACATTTCGAGGTGACACAATACATTTCACCGGAGACCTTGATAAGGTGTAAAACGTTTGCCGAAATCACCCCAACCTTTCACCAAAAATCAATATCTTATAGATGGGACACCCCCACAGACTTCCCTTTACAATTGAGGGAAAAGACTGTTCTGTTGGAGGACTGGAAATTCTGGGTTTGCTGGATAAGGCAGCAAAGGCTGAGGAGGGGGACCCCGAGCAACGCAAAGGATCATCTCTGTGGAGAAGCCTTCGCACCAGCGACCATAGTTTTCAATGCTTTAGCTCGATTTCTCACCCATGTAACCCCCTTCACACTTACAGCCTCTCTTTTACCCCTCACTCTCTCTACATATGATAGTAGCATTTATCACCTTTCCCTCTACTGTCTTACTTATAACGCGGATGAAGCTGTGAGACAATTCTGGCCTTCGGGCCGTCCTGAAGATTCCTGACCCTACCCTTCTAGCTCCAAGACCTGTATGCTGAACAATCTAATAGGGATGCCGGTGACCATATTCTTGTACCACTGTTACTGCCCTTTAATTTATTTTCTCATTTATGTTTGCTATGTGTAATGGTACTCTTATTGTATTTTGGGTAATTTCAGCACAATAAGGAATGGATGCTTTTGGGGAGGGAAAAGTGTGTTGTGGGTGCAAGTGCTACCCAACACTACCAATTACAGAAGTATATACTATTCTCAGATTCGCCTTAAAATCAAGGAGACCCTTCAGTGGAACCTATGAACCCCATTGACTATTTCCATAATGAGAAGTATTTGGCGGGTAGTTTACAACACATATAGCTAATATAAAACTGATGACCCTGTAGGTGCAGATTTTAAGCTTTCAACAAAATGACATGTGCTGCTGAAATGGCCACACAACAAAGAATATGACATAGCACTAATACAAGAGACTCATCTCTTGAAACGAGACTCGCTGGCAATATAATTTTCATGCATCCAATGAAACAAAGGCTCCACAATATTACTAAGGAGAAATTTTGGTCCAGATTTTCTAATATTCTGCATTGGGGTTGCACGACTTCCATGTTCCATGCTAGGATTTAACAATCCACGGATATCCAGATTTGGGTTGGATTTTATCCTAAAATAATTCAAGGCAGTGCATAGTGCTGCCTTGTGTTAGGGAGGCTTTTTGTGGGTGGAGCATAGACATTCTTATGCATCCTGCCATATATTTTGATACAGGCTAGAAGCCCCCACACAGGACCAAGATGAGAGATTCATGGACAGGCTTCAAGATAGGAATTTTACAATTTTCTCCATCTAAGTCCCCCAAAACGACTGCAATGCCTGTTTCGCACATAGTAGTCTTTACACAAGGATTACTTCCCATATGGGGACATTAGCGAAAACCTCAATAAAATGCTAGATAGATCAATTCCCTAACACTACACCTACAATTCTACCTGGGCTCTTCTTGAAGGAGTTGCAGCGCTAGGCCTCTTGGAGACTTGACGGTTAGAACATCCCATAGAGAGAGATCATACCTTTAATACTAGGGTAGAAAAGCCCGCTGTCATACAAATAGGCTTGGTTATGAAAGGGGTTTAACTACTGAAATTGGAACTTGTGCACTAACAGACCATGCCCAGTAACAATACAGTTGGGTCTCTACATACCAAACGCAAGGCTTTACAGATAGGAAGCTCGGATGTAATTGTCTTTAGGGATGTATCTCTCCAGGTACCGATAGGTGATAAGGTCCAACACTACTTCCACGAAAATGACACAGGAGAACTCTCACTTTCCACATTATCGGATACATCCTAAGCCATCTTGAGTGGGAAATGATATTGCATTCCGCAACTTATTGTAGGTTTAAAAAAGAAAAAAGTCAGATGTTGAATCGATGATTTGTACTTTTTAAACAACAACAAAAGACAGATTACTCTCCACATATGTGGAAATCTCTTATGAGGGTGAGCTTGAACAGCTCCTTAAAGGTGAAACAGCTAGTAAAATGATAATCTTAGCCAGAATGATTACAAAAAGTGGGAAAGACTGACCCTATATTAATCTTTAAATTATGGGCTCAACACACTCATAATCACATACAAAAACTGCAGACAGCCAAGAGTACCATAATCTCACACACTCCAGAGATGCCACAGCTGTTTCTTTCGCAAAAGTAAATACCAAACAAGAACTTGACTCTGTTCAACAAGATCAATACTTTTTGTTGTATCGCCTTCCGTGGGTGGATCATAGCGCTTCATTTGAGCCAGTGGTTTCCGGTGCTCAGCACTGGCACTGGCACTTAATTGTCAACACTGGTGATCCAGTGGAAGACTGGGAAACAAGGTAATTTCACTACTAAATTATCAATCTGATCATTTTTACTCTCTGGACCAATAACATAACCTACTACAATTCACGGGTCCCCTAATGGATTTTTTTATGTGAGCGAACAGGGACTTGGTGGCATATTATCAAGGGTCATTTCGGCGCTTTATCAGGACTTTTTCCCAGCAGTTAGCAACAGATTTTAGGTGATAGCGACCGGTTTGGGGCCCGCTTTGCATGTCAGCAATATTTATCGCTAATGACATGCAAAGTGGGCGTATGCAACCTGTTAGCGAAAACACAGCTATCGCCTATTAGCAAGGCAGACGAAGCGATAAAAAAAAATCATGCTATGCCGATTATCGCTAAAACCTAACGCCTGCTCAGACCACTTCTTAACCTGTATATCCAATGGGAGGTGGATATTCAGGTTAAGTCTCCATTAGCGATGATGCCTGAATATCGCTGGATTCCCAGCGATATTCACGCATTTCACCGCTATCGCCGGTTATTTTATCGCTTTGGAGATAAACGTTGCTAATAGCACGTTATCTCTGTGATGATATCCTTCGATAAAAAAAGCGCTAAGCAAATTTAGCGATAATTATCGCTATTTGTTGCTAATATGCCCCGTGGTTATTCAGAGAACATGAGCCAATTCCTTATGAGGACCTGGAATAACAAATGCCAAAAACCTGCATTTTTCCATCAACCATTTCACTTTTGTTACCAATAAATGTGAACCATAAAGCATGAAGTACACTCCAAGAATTGCTCAAATACAATAAGATTTGTTCATGTAAATCATTTATCTAAAGCCTAAATTTGAATGGTCAGGAAACATGAAGTCGCATTTTGAAATCAGATTTAATAACAATCAATTTGTAAATTAGCAACACAATGTCATACAGGTACAAATAAGGATAACATTTGCCTAATGCCTATAAGGGAAATGAGAGAGAAACATGCAGAAAATCGAGATTTAGCATTTAGATTATACAAACCAAATAATGTAGAGTCGTAGTTTTAAGGTGCCACAGGAAAAGTCAAGTAAACCCTTCAGCTGAAAGGTTGCCTCCTGCACACATTACCAGCTGGTAAAATGCAGGTCTGAGTCAGTTCAGGAAAGTTCAGTGCAAATGGATTGGCATTAAAGGGAAACCAGAGTTCAGTCCGACAGCATGCCAGGCAGTGAAATTGAAAATGACAGCCAACCCCCCCTCCTCCTCCAAGGGCAATTATACTTCCCAAACTTTTAGTTATTGCCCATAAAGTATCTGTTTTGGCCACTTCATATGATTTCCATTGGTCATCGACAGTTCTGTTCATGATGTGATCGATACCTCACTGAAAAATCCAGAACCATTAAGTAATCCTTTTGCGAATTCATCAAATTCAATTCTTTTATTTTTCCATCCTTTCCTCAGAAGTAAGAGGATTAATTTTGTTCAGTCTGTCCGTTCCCAGACGCTCTCTTGGGTTTGCGATTTTGTCTATATATTTCTGTTAAAAAGTGTTGCTGAATCAAGAGAAAGTTCTTTGTCTTAGAGCAGTAGAAAAGAAAGTTCACAAAAAGTTCTCACAGCCTCTAAAATTAACACTTCAGCTAGATTCTGGTTATTTGAACAGGGAAAGAAAAGCATTTGAGGCCTACATGAAAATTCGCTGAATCACTACCACGTAATGATTCATATAAAGCACATATTAATATAAGTATTTCAATTTTTTTAGCTAATTTGATTATTATTCTTCTGCTAGACATTACATGTCAATATTAGGCACTACCAAAAATTACTTGCATGTTCATCATTTTTAAAACAAAATATTTCCATTCTAAAGTACACGTTTTTATCACTCATTTCTAAAATAAGCTGCTAGCCTTTATATTATCTGTCATTGCTAAATTAATCATTTTAATCATTTTCAGGTGCATTATTTCATAAACATCATTTCATTTTGACATCTCTTATAAGTTATCCTCATCGCATTTTCAATGCTAATTAAGTTTAGTTTCTCAAGTCACATAATTATATGAATAGGTAAATAATATCTGTTTCTCCCTTTGTTTATGTTTTCACATTTCCATATTTTAAACACTTCTGCATGCTTTTACGATGCAGTATGAAATCTCACGTTTTTCATTTTAACCATTTTACACGATTCCATAAGGAATGTATTATCTTAAATCTCTTTTGATGGTGGGAATTGATAGAGGCAACCGTTATTTATCTTTTATGCTCCATCACTGGCACCTATGATAATTTGCCACATGGTGGCACTGTTTGTCTAATTTAGAGATTAACACAACAACAGTTGCTTATTAATTCAATATGTATTAAAATGACTTATACATGCCACCCAAGCCATTCTTTTAGCTTTGGGACCCTGGAAGTGTCTGGATTGTCACAATTGTAGGGCTGTGATGGTTGGTAGTTGTATTGGTGCTATGGCAGTGCTTGTAACAGCAATGGGTGGTGCAAGCTCCAACGGCCTCCTGACAAGGGCCCTGGCACTTATATTTTTACAAATTGGGCACTGATGGATGGATCCACAGATACAGTAAAAGACAGGTTCTCCTATTACGTCAACGGAAGTGGCTCTGGCAGTTAAGCGGATGCCATGTGTTAAGCGTCGGACAACAGTTAGCTTCTCAATTTTACAAAGCCACTTGGTTGAAACATCAGTGAAGCTACTACATTTTGTGTGTGAAACTCAAAGGGTAACTGACACGATGCTGGAGGCAGCCATCACAATATTCTTAGAATCAGGAAAGCATCACCCGATTTACGGCTCTTATTGTCCAATAGCCCATTTAACAACCGTAAGATTTTTGCTAAAGTGCTCATCAGTGACTGGTCACAGTGTGGCTGAAATTGATTTCACTCTTCCGGTCTGGGATCATTCGGGGGTGACAAGCTCAAAATAAGACAAAATTAATGTTTAATTTGATTGATTTGCCCACAAAACAGCACAAACAGATGGTCCTTCTGTCCAAGGGAGTAGCCAGACACTTAAAATACACCCCACTTCGATCAATACCTTCAACGCCATTGGGTGAGCAAAGAAAGCAAGCCCTACCCACCCTATATGAGGTCCCTTCATTACACCTTTTGTCCATCTCTCTTTCCTTTAGATCTTTAATGCTTTCATCAATCAATTCCTTCATCATTCCATCCATCCTTACTTCAGCATTCGGTCTATCCACTCTTTCATCATTTCAATTCTCCATCCATCCCTCTATCTTCCCTGTCACACGTCCGGCCACTTATTCATCCACACATTAATTATTTTCATCCATCAATCATTTCACCCTCCTTTTATCAATTCACCCATCTTTCCAGACTTTCATTCATCTATCCACCCAAAAATTCAACCATTCTTTATACCAGTCATTTTTCACTCACACAAATATTTTGTACACTTCATCCATCAGACCACTCACCCATGCATCCATCTTTTTAAGCTTTCGTCCCTCCTTTTTTGCCACAGTGTCTTACTTCTTTTCATATGTCCCTTGTTTACTCTTCCTTCCACCCCTCTCTGTCTCGCTCTGTCTCTCTCTCATACACACTCTAAGGGAGTCTATCATGGGTCCTGGTGCAAGGAAGGAAACTGCCCCCTGATTGCTACTTGAATGATAAACTACAGCAATAAACAGGTTCGAGTGGCCCCATGGCTTTTGGGCCCTGGTGTCCCTGCACCTGCTGCACCATTGGAAGCTACATCTCTGCACACTATTTCCCCTCCCTTTCTCTCATCATTTCACCTTTTGGGTCTCCTTTATTTTGATTGTCTTTGTATCCCTGTCCTCTGTTATCGTTTTGCCTGGCTACTCCCTAGACCGTGATTCAAGATATTACATACACCAATAGGCACATTTTAACATGTGTTATCCTTATGCCTTTTTCTAGCCGAGATGGCACCTGCTACGAATATCATACTTAGAAACATGATATATGTGCTGCATCCCATGACCCAAGACCTGCTCCCTCCACCTTGTGCTATCTTATATGACAGGGCATTGTGGACATTCCCAGTGCTGCACGAGAACTATTGTTTATATGCACGCATTCCAATGTACGTATATGCAGGCGTTCCCATTTCCAGAAAGAGCACTACTAAAAATAACAAGCATTGACAAAGCCATTAGGTCTTGCCTACATGAGATATATTGACTTTGCTAATGTTTTTTAGTTATGTTGCAAATGGCTGAAAGCAATGTGGAAAAGCTGTATGACACAATCAGGGTTGACCGTGTTATAGTGATTTTTTTCTATCTACTTTCATCCATGCTGCACTGAAACTAGCACTGCTATACAATATGGCTAAAAAACATTGAATAAAGCCAATAGATCTCGCATAGGCAAGATCTATTGTCTTTGACAATGCTCGGTATGGAATGTCATAGTAAGTTATAAGTATTTATATGGTGCTTACAACGGTTGAAGTGCTAATGTTATTGAATGTTAAATGCCCTTGCCAAGGTGTTAGTGTGCCCAGCTCCAGAAGCATTTTAAGACTATATAAAAACTGTGAAAATGTGCCACACACACATGCTGAATGTATTGTTTTGTATTGTATTGTATTGTAATTGCATTTATAAAGCGCTTACTACCCCTGACGAGGCGTCAAAGCGCTTTTTCGGCGAGTACCACGCTACTCCGGGACCCATAGAGGATTAGTGTTGAATTAGTATAGTGAAACATGCAAGTACATTTTAAGTGGTGGATAGGTTAGTCAGGTAATTGGATTTGGAATCATAGCAGAAGGATAGAAGAGGATAAAGGTTTGTATTTATATAGCGCTTGTTGACGCACGCTATTCAGGAAGCCTACAAAGGATTAGTGGTGAATTAATATGCTGAAATATGAAGTAATTTCAGTGGTGGATATTAGTCAGTTACTTGGAGTGAGAAGGATAACGGCGGGATAAAAGGGGAAGAAAGATTTGCATTCATATAGCACTTGTTACCCCTGATGGGTGTTGAACCACTTTTCTGGCGAGTAGCACGCCACTCCGGAACCGATAAAGGATTACTGTTGAAAATTAGTATAGTAAAAAAATATGAAGTAATTTGAGTAGAGGATATGTTATTCAGTTATTTGGGGTGTATATTAGTACAGTTTAATATGGAATTTGAGAAGTGAACATGTTAGTCTGTTAATTTCGATTGAAAAGGATAGTGGAGGGATAAAAGAGTGAAGGATTTTTTCTTTTTTTTTAGGTCTTAGCAGTAGGAGGAGGCTTTTGGATGAGTAAAAAGGAGTTTTGGAGGGGAGGACTCAGAGGGAAGAGTTTAGAAAGGTTTGTTTTATGGGATCGGTATAGTAAAAGAGGTGTCAGATGATGCAAGGAGGGGTAGAGTAGGAGAGAGTCTAGAAAGGTTTTTTTGGCAATCATAGTACTTGTATGGGGTTTGGGAAAAATGAGAGAGTGGATGTAGAGGATATGTTGATAGATGTATAGGATGTAACATAAGTTCTAGGTTTACAGAAAAATACAATAGGTTACAGCTTTTATTATCGTAATGCTTTTGGCTATGTGTTACATTGGGAGCAATGGTTACAAAGGAACCAAAGAAGCACTCCTGAAGAGTGCAGTAATAAATACAGCAACAAAGAGAAAGGTGTAAAGCTAATTGAAATATATGCACTGTGTGTTAAAAGCCATTGGCTGCAAATTTTGCCTTTATAAGGTAAGGTAATGTTTGTGTGGAATGTGATAAAATAGAGAGGTGCATAGAGTGTTTCCTGCTTTGCCTATGTGTAATTATTAATATTCATAGTGCCTTGTGGCCGTATTATGGAAGCAGTGCCATGTGGTTTATAACATTTTACACATTTGTTTGTGCTTTTAAGATTGAGAATGTTTTTTATACTTAACTGATGCAATGCAATGTTATTGTTATATTGATTTGTTTTAGTTGTTTGTTTTATTGGTTTCAGTCAGTCCACTTCGAAATAAGTGATTGTTCGCTGTTAGTTTTTTTGTAAAAGTTTGGATATGTTGCATTTTATCAGCGATTCAAATTTAATAAGGAGTGTAATTTGTGGTGGTTATGGTTTTGGTAAAAATATTTCACTAGGCCGTTTGTCTTGTAGATTGTGAGAAAGTGGGGAGGAGTATATAGTGAGTGGGTTGTGGAAAACGGGGGAACCAATTGAAGTGAGAAGGAAGTTACATTATGTTTTGTATTGCGCACAGCTGCTCAGCAAAGGAGCATCCCAGCACTAACAGATGACGGTTGGGAGGCTACTAACAGAAAGCTGGCCTAACACGAAGGGAAAAGGTGTATTTTAATGGTCTTGTGGAATTCCAGATAGTTGTCAATGCTACAGATGTGCACAGGAGGAGAGTTCCACCATTTTGCAGCCAGGGTGAGGAAGGAGTGACCTGCTGCATGCACCTTCCTCACCCGAGGGATAACCGCCAAATGCTGGCCCATAGATAGTAGTAGGCGAGTAGGTGTATAGGGTGGAAGCAGGTTCGTCAGGAAGTTGAATTGAGTAGGGCAACAAATTATGTTATTTTAGAGTTATAAAGATAAGGCATGATGTTTGATCATTTATAGGTTTGAGTATAACAGTGTGAATTTGGCTGTATGACGCTGATTGCAGAGGATAGTGACTTGATGGAGTGTATTGAGGTTATGTATCTGACTTGGTGTATAGTTTTTTGTTTGAAATAAGTTTTAATAGTAGAGGAGAAGCTTTAGGTAGGCCTTAACGTTTGTCCCTAGTATTTATTTGCCTTTATTTATGACCTGTAGTAAATTTGTATTTTTGGAGGTGTTAGTGTGTATTGCCCAATTATGTATAATTTGCAGTGTAAGGCATTGAATACTGTTTTTAAATTGTCCACTTCAACTCCTTGAGGTTAGGCTTATGTTCTGGATAAGTGTTTTTTTATTTTAGAAATGAGGTTTAGAAGGAGATGTGAAGGTGCTGGCCTGCATTAACCTAGTGTGGGTACAACTGTATATTACTGATACACTGGGTGCTGGTAATCACACTTGCTGTTGTTTCTAAGCCTTCTTTTATAATTATTAGTAGGCTAGTAGCACCTAATTGAAAGAATGCCAGTACATTTGGTAAAGGTGTGAGAGTAAGCAACCCTTTGATTATGAGAGAACCTTTGTGTAAAAACAATGGTGTGAAACGTTGCGTTGCTTGTAAGAGGTTCTTGTTTTGGTTATTTTGGGTATGCAATCAAACTTGCAAAAGTTTGAGTTGGAGTATGTGTATTTTTTTGTATCTAGAAGAGATTAAGTTATATATTCACTGAAAAAAACATAGGTTTCAGGCACATTATAGTTAGAAATTAGCATTTAAAAACCTTACAAATGCGCTGAAAAAAACATAGGTTTCAGGGACATTATAGTTAGTTGGACATTTCACTCTTACAAAACCATAGAAACTCCACTGTTATAGTTAGTTCAGCTAACTATAACTCACGCCCCCTCAATGCACTCCTGATGACATCACATATTACATCATTCATGACATGGTCAGTGACATCACTGATGACATGTCCCTGAAACCTATGGTTTTTTAGGTGAATTTGTAAGGATTTTTAAATGCTATTTTCTAACTATAACATTCCTGAAACCTATGTTTTTTTCAGTGAATTTGTAAGGTTTTTTAAATGCTAATTTCTAACTATAACATCCCTATTAAGTCCTCTTGAATCCTGTAGGTCCCTGGTGCCACGTTGCCCCCCAGGTAATACAGTAAGTGCCACAGAGCTGCGTTGCAGAGAGGTGTTCTGAGGCCATGCCCCTTTTTACACCATGCTGCAAAGGCAGCTTCTGGCGCACTGCTGCTCAGAGGATATCAACTTGTGTCCTGAGGTCCTCAGGACACAAGAGGACCTCATCGCCCCACCAGCAGTGCACCAGAAGCCGCGTTTACAGAGTGGTATAAAAAGGGTCGTGGCCTCGGACCACCTCTCTGCAACTCAGCTCTGGTGCTTACTGCAGGTACCTGGTGGGCTAGTTGGCCCCCAGGGACCCTCAGGATTCAAGGGGACTTAATCTCCCAATTTACAACACACCAGGGGGTGTGTTTGCACACTTGGAATATCAGGCCCTGCCCCCTCCCTGCACCACTGTGCAAATGCGCCCCCTGGTGCATTGTAAGTTGGGGGATTAAGTCCCCTTGTATCCTGGGGGCCAACTAGTCCACCAGGTATCTCCAGTAAGCTCCACAGAGCTGCGTTGCAGAGAGATGTAAAAAGCGGCATAGCCTCGGACCATCTCTAGTAAGCTCTTTGGCGCTTACTAGAGGTACCTCTTGGGCTTGTTGGCCCCCAGGGACACTCAGGATTCAAGGAGACTTAATCCCACAGTTTACAAAGTGCCAGGGGGTGTGTTTGCACACTTGTAATATCAGGCCCACCCCCTCCCTGCACCACTGTGCAAACGCGCCCCCTGAAGCATTGTAAATTGGGGCATTAAGTCCCCTTGAGTCCTGAGGGTCCCTGGGGGCCAACTAGCCCACCATGTACCTCCAGTAAGCGCCACAGAGCTGCGTTGCAGAATGGTGTAAAAAGGGAGAATGACCTTGGACCACCTCTCTGCAACGCAGCTCCCTGGTGCATACTTGAGGTACCTGGTGGGCTAGTTACCCCTCTGGCACCCTCAGTATTCAAGGGGAATTAGTTCCCAGTTGTACAATGTGCGAGGGGGGGCATTTGCAGAGTACTGCAGGGAGGGGGTGGGGACTCCGGCGCAATAGCAGATTTTTTTTGTCTTTGTTTTTTAGAAGGGGGCTGTGTGGCCCCCTTCTTTTCCCTTTTTTATGGCCCTGGGACCCCATCCACCAGGGCCTGACCCCTATTTATAAAAAAACAAAAAACAGGGAGATGCAACACTCGGAAATTTGGGGCCACAGAGCTCTGAATCACTGAGTCTCAATGTGGAGGCATCCATGGAGGATTGACACGCTGGATGTGTGAGTGGAGGCCCATTGAAGGACTTGAAATGTCTCAGACAGTGGCAGATGATTGAGGCACACACTTCCAAGACACACAAACCAACGCGGACTCATTTGAGTCGCCAATTGGAGGGCTTATATTTTTAAGTGGGAGGTGTGGCCTCTATGCCAAAATGACTGTCGCGCCTCTGAAGAGTGGAATGAGCACAAAACGTGTCAGGCGTGAATCGACAGGCATGCTGTAAACTGTATCCGTCCGCCGATCCGGCTTTTACCTCATGGAGGTTGCTGTAGTGGTGTCAGAGTGCATCTCCACAGGTGGAAACCTTGGAGCTTTGATTTTTACGCAGCCTCCCAGCCGCGGGAGATGCACCACCTTGAAATTTGGGGCCACGGACCTCCGAATCACGGAGTCTCAATGTGGAGGCAACCATGGAGGATTGATAAGCTGGATGTGCGAGTGGAGGCCCATTGGTGGGCTTGAAATGTCTCAGACAGCGGCACATAAATGAGGCACACACTACAAGACCCACAAACCAATGCTGAATCATTCGAGTAGCCCATTGGAGGGCTTATATTTTTAAGTGGGAGGTGTGACCTCTAAGCCGAAATGACTGTCGCGCCTCTGAAGAGTACAATGAGCACGAAACACGTCAGGCGTGAATCGACAAGCATGCTGTAAACTGTATGTGTCTGCCGATCCGGCTTTTACCTGATGAAGGTTGCTGCAGTGGATGTCAGAGTGCATCTCCACAGGTGGGAACCTTGGAGCTTTGATTTTTACGCGGCCTCCCAGCTGCGGTACATGCACCACCAGCGAAATTTGGGGCCACGGACCTCCGAATCACGGAGTCTCAATGTGGAGGATTGACAAGCTGGATGTGCAAGTGTAGGCCCATTGAAGGGCTTGAAATGTCTCAGACAGTGGCAGATGACTGAGGCACACACTTCCATACACACAAACCAACGCGGACTCATTTGAGTCGCCAATTGGAGGGTTTATATTTTTAAGTGGGAGGTGTGGCCTCTATGCAAAATTGACTGTCGTGCCTCTGAAGAGTGCAATTAGCACGAAACGAGTCAGGCGTGAATCGACAGGCATGCTGTAAACTGGATCCGCCCGCCGATCTGGCTTTTACCTCATGAAGGTTGCTGCAGTGGATGTCAGAGTGCGTCTCCACCGGTGGGAACCTTGGAGCTTTGATTTTTACACGGTCTCCCAGCCGCGGGAGATGCACCACCAGGAAATTTGGGGCCACGGAGCTCCAAATCATGGAGTCTCAATGTGGAGGCATCCATGGAGGATTGACAAGCTGGATGTGTGAGTGGAGGCCCATTGGTGGGCTTGAAATATCTCAGACAGCGGTACATAGCTGAGGCACACACTACAAGACACACAAACCAATGCAGACTCATTTGAGTCCCCCATTGGAGGGTCTATATTTTTAAGTGGGAGGTGTGGCCTCTATGCCAAAATGACTGTTGTGCCTCTGAAGAGTGCAATGAGCATAAAACGCGTCAGGCGTGAATCGACAGGCATGCTGTAAACTGGATCTGCCCGCCGATCCGGCTTTTACCTCATGAAGGCTGCTGTAGTGGATGTCAGAGTATATATACACACATTTATATATACATTATATTTATATATATATACACATATAATATATATATATATATATATATATAATATATATATTTATATATACAATATGTAAATTCAGTGAAAAAAACATACGTTTCAGGGACGTTATAGTTAGAAATTAACATTTAAAAAACCT
Organism: Lissotriton vulgaris; assembly: GCF_964263255.1. Classification (NCBI taxonomy): domain Eukaryota; kingdom Metazoa; phylum Chordata; class Amphibia; order Caudata; family Salamandridae; genus Lissotriton; species Lissotriton vulgaris. Next base: position 860,005,528 of record NC_141698.1, read on the forward strand.
TAGAACTTAACTGAAAAAAACACAAGTTTCAGGGAGGTTATAGTTAGTTGGGCATTTCTCTTGTACAAAAACCAGTGAAATTCGGCCATAATAGTTAATTGAGATAACTATAACTTGCGCCCCCGCAATGCACCGCTGATGACATCACAGATTACATCACTCATGACATGGTTAGTTACATCACTGATGACATCACTAATGACATCATCCAGTGGCTGTGTGTTTCTGTAAAGTTTAAATATGTTTTATATATCTCCTACTGGCGCGGTCGCCAGTAGGTAGTTATAGTTAGGACCTAGTTTCCATAGGAAATCCGCAACATTCTATTGGGAATAACTTTGGAGCTGGTTGTTGAATCTTCGCTAATTTCTCAAAGAAGATGGCCTGCTCCGCTCCTTCCCTGAAAGTCTCGGGAAGATTCGTCAAGCGGGGGCCGAGAAAAAAGGGGGGTCCCAAAACGTGTTTTCCCCATGTTAATTTCCATAGGACCATTAGACACGGCTACAGCCCGAACCGCTGAACGGAATTACACCAAATTTGGCAAAATGGTGGAGTCGGATTCGCAGATCACGCTTTTGGTTAAATGGTGTAAATCCTTCCAGTAGTTTCTGAGAAAATTAAAAGAAAATATATATATATCTATAAGCGCGCACCGTGCGCGCACGGTGCGTGAATCGGGTGTGCGCGAGCTGGATTCTGATTTGTTGTTAGATGTCTGTCAACATTCTTATCGGTGGAAACCAGAAAGTGTTGGCTGCCATTTTGTGTCCGAGGCAGAAGAGAGCCAAAAATCGCGAGGTGCGCGCACGGTGCACGCACCCTTGAGGCAGAAGAGAGCTCAAAACAAAAGTGGAGAACGTGAAAAGGGGGCAGGGTAGAGACTCCCTGATCCCCTAGGCCTTCTCAGGGGGTCCTTGAAGGACCCCGAAGAGCAAAAAAACTTTTATTTAAAAATAAAAAATTGTGGGGTGCGTGCACGCTGCTCGCACCCTTTGGCCGTCATTTTGTCACTCCGAGGTAGAAGAGAGCTAAAAACAAAAGTGGAGAACGGGAAAAGGGGGCAGGGTAGAGACTCCCTGACCCCCTAGGCCTTCTCAGGGGGTCCCTTAAGGACCCCAAAGGGCAAAAAAAACATTTTAAAAAAAATCGCGAGGTGCGCCCACGTTGCACGCACGTCGGAAAAAAAGACAAAAAAAATACAGTTAAATAACAAGTTTGAGTGTTTATGTGTTGGTTGGCTCTAAAAAGAGCTGTTGTATTCATTGAGTGTTTTTTGTACCTACAAGTAAGTACCGATGCAGAGTCTAAAGTTACAGAGGAAGACTCTGTTCCCCTCATCTGTGAAATGTACTCCGTCTCCTCTATAAATGCCTTGCATGTTGTAACACAAGTTGTTGTGGTATATAGAACCCATACCATAGTCTCTGAGGAAAGCAGAAACAGACTTATTCACATGTTTCCTTGCTTTCTTAATCTGTGGACAATATTGGTGGACCAGTTCCATTTTTGCCTTCGGCATATATTAGAATATACAAAGGCAGTTTGTGGAAAAAGAGACATCAATTGCCCAAAAGAGCCCTTTAAAAGCATTTCCAGACCTACCCCAGTCAAAGTGCCTAGGTCATTGCCACCAAAGTGCACAATTATGAGGTCCGGGTGTGGAGATGCAAAAAGGATTTTACCAATGGCATCAATTGGTGACATCTCAATCCTCTCTGGCCAATCCACATAATATCCCCATTTGGTAAATCAAGGTTGAGAAAGCATCTATTTGCTGCATACCTTTCACTCCAGAAAATATAGCTATGTCCTACAATCCACACTGTAAGCATCTTGAAGGGAGATCTGGTTGTACTCAGATGGGCACTGGAAATGAAATGGCAGTTTGAAAAGTAGGAGTTTAGAAAAAATGTGGATGAGATTCAGTGCACTTGAAAAAAAAGAAATGATTGTCGGTTTCTGAAAATTCAACATTGAAAACTAGGGTGCATGAAACTGTTTTTTAAAAGGAGAAATGCTAATGGTTGAGAAAAAGTCATTGAAAGGTACATTGCACAGGATAAGCTGGTATATTGAGAAGTCAAACACCCTTGCTGGTTTGGTTTGTAACATTTGGTGATGACATTTTCACCTGTGTGTTCAGTTAGGTGTTCTATGGAGTGATACCATGGTAACAGGCAGAGAGAGCTGTGGGGGAAGGTTGGACATTATGTGAGTTTGAAAGTATAGAAATGTAGAACCAATTAAAATGTTAGTTTGGTTTTGAATTTGTGTGGGAAGATGTTTCATTGGTTATCTACAAGAATATGTGTGTAAAATGAGAGGGAAGCTATCTCATTCTATGATTCCAGTGACTGGTGCACAATTGAGAGATTCTGCTTAAAAAAACCTGGTGTGTGATTGTCACTGTTCTAAATCTACAAAAGCATTTTTAAAGGTGAGTTGTTAATTTGTAAGGGGATCTATGTTGTGCAGTTTAGGTTAATAAGAAAAATGTGTTCTAATGTGGAAGCAAGAGTTTATTTGCATAGAGTGTAATTCTGAATCTGTCTTCTTTGGGAAAAACATTGTGATAGTTGCATTTGGTATGCTAATGTGTTTGACGAGATATTTTTTTTCAAGTCAGTGAATTCTCATTTCTACATTCTCAGTCCCACCTTGAGCCCCTACACTGCCTGAACACCACTGCACTGTCCTAAAACCTGAAACAGCACTCCCAGTAAGACTCTCTTTCACTGTAGTAATCATTTTACTGAATTGCAAGGCCTACTGTCATGTGTCTAAGATCACAGTGTGAGTCAGCTTTCATTTCACAAAATTGTGGCAGAATAATTTGCTTAGTTGATGTGTTTAAAAATATGGCAATGCATGTAGTCATGGAGTGAGTCAGGCTTGGGCGTGCTGTAGAAATTACATACCAACTCTCTCTGTGGCATGTAGTAATCATGTCAGTGAATTCTCATTTCTACATGCTCAGTTCCACCTTGAACCCCTACACTGCCTGAACACCACTGCACTGTCCTAAAACCTGAAACAGCACTCCCAGAAAGACTCTCTTTCACTGTAGTAATCATTTTACTGAATTGCAAGGCATACTGTAATGTGTCTAAGATCACAGTGTGAGTCAGCCTTCATTTCACAAAATGGTGGCTGATTAATTTTCTTAGTTGATGTGTTTAAAAATATGGCAATGCATGTAGTCATGTAGTGAGTCAGGCCTGGGTGTGCTGTAGAAATTGCATACCAACTCTCTCTGTAGCATGTAGTAATTATATCAGTGAATTCTCATTTCTAAATCCTCAGTCCCACCTTGAGCCCGTACACTGCCTGAACACCACTGCACTGTCCTAAACCCAGAAACAGCACTCCTAGCAAGACTCTCTTTCACTGTCGTAATCATTTTACTGAATTGCAAGGCATACTGTCATGTGTCTAAGTCAGACTTCATTTCAGAAAAATGTGGCCGAATAATTTGCTTAGTTGATGTGTTTTAAAATATGGCAATACATGTAGTCATGGAGTGAGTCAGTCCTTAGGACATTTAGTGCTATAAAGTTCAAAGCAGTATGTGTGCCAGGCCACTGAATTCCCAAATAGTCTCCATTCTGTGTAATAAAGATCCTGGGTGTGCTCTATAAATTGCATACCAACTCTCTCTGTAGCATATATTAATCATGTCAGTGAATTCTCATTTCTACATTCTCAGTCCCACCTTGAGCCCCCTACACTGCCTGAACACCACTGCACTGTCCTAAAACCTGAAACAGCACTCCCAGCAAGACTCTCTTTCACTGTAGTAATCATTTTACTGAATTGCAAGGGATACTGTCATGTGTCTAAGATCACAGTGCGAGTCAGAATTCATTTCAGAAAAATGTGGCAGAATATTTTGCTTAGTTGATGTGTTTTAAAATATGGCAATGCATGTAGTCATGGAGTGAGTCAGGCCTGGGTGTGCTGTAGAAATTGCATACCAACTCTCTCTGTAGCATGTAGTAATCATGCCAGTGAATTCTCATTTCTACATTCTCAGTCTCACCTTGAGCCCCTACACAGCCTGAACACCACTGCACTGTCCTAAAATCTGAAACAGCTCTCCCAGGAAGACCCTCTTTCACTGTATTAATCATTTTACTGAATTGCAAGGGATACTGTCATGTGTCTAAGATCACAGTGTGAGACAGAATTCATTTCAGAAAAATTCCAAATAGTCTCCATGATGTGTAAAAAAGATCCTGGGTGTGCTGTAGAAATTGCATATCAACTCTCTCTGTAGCATGTAGAAATCATTTCAGTGAATTCTCAATTCTACATTCTCAGTCCCACCTTGAGCCCCTACACTGCATGAACACCACTGCACTGTCCTTAAACCTGAAACAGCACTCCCAGCAAGACTCTCTTTCACTGTAGTAATCATTTTACGGAATTGCAAGGCATACTGTCATGTGTCTAAGATCACAGTGTGAGTCAGAATTCATTTCAGAAAAATGTGGCAGAATAATTTGCTTAGTTGATGTGTTTTAAAATATGGCAATACATGTACTCATGAAATTGATAAAGTCAGTTTTGTATTATCTATTAGTAAAAATAAACACCATCCTCAGCGAATTCCCCTACAATGTTGAAACACCACTGCACTACCTTATTCCCTGAAACAGCACTCCCTGCATAATCTCATATAGTGCCCGAACACTGCTGCTGTGCCTTACAATTACTTATGGAGTGAACCAGACTTTACAACATATATTGCTTCTAATTGCTATATAGTATGCTAGTAGTCTATCATTGTTAAAAAAAATTACATTTTTTTCTTCACAACAGATTTTAATTATCTACAGAAAGAAAAAACAATATGCCATCAAACATTGAGAAAAGAAAAAGATATAAACAGGCTTACTTTTCCAAGAAAAAAGAAGTACAAGATTTATCTAGACAGCAATCTGTGGATAAAACAAAGAAAGCTCACGGTAAGTCAACAAAGTAGTTTATAAGGAAAATAACACAAACTAAAAAAAGCGTGGAGAATCAGGGAAAAAAATATAGATCTGTAATTACAAAGAAAATCTGTCAAAAAAGAAAAATGATGGAAAAACATGTGGTAAAAAGATTGTTTATAGTAATAGACGAAAAAAACAGTTTGTTGAATTTCGGAAGCGAATGTTTCATAACAGAGTTGTTTCAAATTTATTACAAAATATAAAGAATTGTAAAAGAAAAACAGATTTTTATAAGAAAAAAAAACTTAGAGACAATTGTTGAGAAAGCTTTTGAATTAAAAAAAAAAGTTGTTCCTTTTAATAACCAGTAGGATTGGAACACTAGATAAGCCAATCAATCATATGAAGGTCAAAAGTAAGTGGAAAAGACTAATTAATAGAACTAATTTTTGTAATGTTTTTTCTGGAGAATGGAAACATCGTTCAAGTTGTGAGCTGTTTTTTAATGAAGAGAGTTACCTTCAGAGTAATGATTTGTTGCATGCTGTTGACACCAGTGGTCGAGCTTATGAGGTCAAGAATGGTTGTCCGATTGAAAAAGAGAAAATTGTCCCTAGAAATGCGGAAGAGGTGTTAGCTGATGAAGTTTTAGGGAGATGTTCTAAGGCTCCAGTGTACACTTGGAATTGTAGTAGTATTTGTAGTGTACGACAGGATTCAATTGATTTTTTTCGCAATTTCTTACGTAAGTATAGTAGGAAAAGTGTTAAACAAAAGAATAAGATGTTGCAAGAATTAAATCCTTGCAAAGTGAGAGAAAAAATGGGTTTGCGAGGTCATTCTCTGTCTTGTCTTTCTAAAAAAGGTATGTCAGAGTGTTGTTCACCATTTCAGGATGTTAGCAGTGCATCATACTCAAGTGAGGAAATTAGTGAGAAGGTTGTATTATGCAAAAAGTCCAGCACATAAGCTAAAACAGTTAAACAGTGCTCTTTTGCCTGGATCTGTATTAGATGTGATCAACATTTGTGAAGAAATTGAGGTTAGTTACTTTGGTCCTGAAGAAGACAGTGCAGAAACGGATACATTAATAGAAGGCAACGTGGAAGAAAATGTACAGAATTTTAGTACAGAAAATTTTGAGCAAGAAATTACAAGGTTTAATGTCATTTTGGGTGAAATGCCAAACTTTTCTTGTATTTGTTGTAGACGAATTCATTATAAAAATCAGACCAGGTTAGTTGATCTATATTTAAAAAGTGAAAAGGAGAATAATAATGAGTGGAAGGAATTTGCAACTTATTTGTTGGTAGAGAATTGTTTTGATTTGGGTTCAGATCAACATATTTGTAAATATTGTTATAATAAATTAAATGAAAATAAAATGCCTGCTAGAGCTGTACATAATAATCTTGAGTTGGTAAATAGTCCTTCTGAACTGATGGATTTAAATACTTATGAGTCTATTCTTATTCAATGTGTGCATCCATTTCAGGCTATTGTTCGTATGGAGCCTAAGACAGGGAAATTGCCTCCTTCAGATTTACAGAGAGGATTAAAGGGAAGAGTTGTTTATTTGCCTCTAGATTTAAAGAAAAATATTGAAACAATTGGTGTAGAAATTGTGGAAGAGGAACCTCTAGTTATTCTGGTTAATGGTGTTCCAACGAAGAGTAAGGAAATCTGGCAAGAATTAGTGGATGTTAGGAAAGTGAAAAAGGCAACGTTGTATTTGGTAAACAATAATCCATACTATAAAAATGTATATGTAGGAGAAGAGGAAACAACTGTAGAAGAGGACAGTGATTTGTCAACTGGACAAATTGAAAAAGTGGATGTGTCCAGAACTGAAGAAATTCATGAACATTATAGTGTGCATCCACTTCACTCTAAAGAAGTGATGGGGAATACTATTGAGTTATTTCAAATGAATGAAGTGAAAGGAAGTCCCATTAGTGTATGGGAAAAAAGCTTCGAAGCTCGTTGTTTCCCTCAGTTATTTCCAACAGGCAAAGGTTGACGATATGATGAACGACCTGTGCAGATTCCTGCATCTGAATACCGGACATCAAGATTATATGCAGAAGATCCAAGGTTTCGCCAATGTATTCCATATTTGTTTCATCTTCTGTTTGAGAGTGACTTGTCTGGACTTTCTTATGCAGTGAACCATATACTAAAAAGTGGAGTACATTTGCAAAATATTTCGGCAAAGGACTTTATGGATAAAGTCCAACAGAAAGATACTGTTTTGGAATATTAGCTAATTAATCTCATGGCAAGTCAGCGTGGTACTAATGAGTATTGGTACCATTGTCATGGGGAATTGAAATGTATGCTAGGAAACTTAGGAACTCCTACATGGTCCCTTACTCTAAGCTGTGCAGAGTATGCTTGGGAAGATTAACTTCAATTTCTTCGAGAGGCAAATGCAAACATAGAAAATATAGAATACAAGACACCTGGAGAACTGTGCTCTTTGGATCCAGTTATTGTATGCAGGTATTTCAATCATAGATTTGAAGCTATGATGTATTTTATCACAAACAAAAAAAATCCACCTCTTGGAGAGGTTCTGGATTTCTTTTGGAGAAAGGAGTATCAAGCAAGAGGTGCTCCTCACATATATATGCTGCTATGGATCCAAGATGCCCCCAAATTTGGAACAGATTCAGATGACACAGTGATGAGTTTTATTGAACAATATTCTACATGTGATGTACCAAAAAGTACAGAACCAAAGAATTTAAGACATCAAGTCTTACGATTTCAAACCCATCGTTGTGGAAAATACTGTCATCAAAAGTACAAATCTAAGGATAAGTCCTACACAAAATGTCGATTTGCATTTCCATGTCCAGTATTACCAAAAGGAAGAGTGAACAATTTTATGTCATCTTTGTGACATACTGTCACAAGAAAATCACCGAAAAATACCTACAACTTAAGAAGAAATGAAGAGTCAAAGTACATAAATGACTATAACCTAGTCATTTTGCCCATGTGGAATGCTAACATGGATATTCAATATGTTGCAGACAACTCCATTGCTGTGGCTCGATATGTAACGTCTTACATTACTAAATCTGAAAAGATGGAACTAAAGGAAATGTGGGAAGAAATTTTCATGAAAAGAGCCTAAGTAAGAAATTGTACAGCTACAGTCTGAAGATGTTGTCTCATCGAGAAATCGGAGCATATGAATGTTCAGATCACTTATCATCTGCAAGTCTATACTCCAAATCTTTGGGTGAGTTTAGGTCTCGCAAGAACACGAAACCGAGTTTTGAAATCTGTAGAAGAAATTGAATATTTAGCAGAGAGAGAACCAGACAGTACAGATATTTTGAAGACAAATATGTTGGAAACATACTATCCAAATAAAGTAATCATCTTGAGAACATTTGTCTCTATGAAGTACTGCAAAGCTATACTTTTAGGAGGAATACTACAGAAGATATCAATAAAGGAGTATATGCTGTGATTGGATCTGAAGGATGTTTAGTGAAACAAAGAAAAGGACATTTGATTAATCACCGAAAACTGAGTTGCAAAACTCCTGACAAAAGGGAATTTTACTATTTAGCTCTTTTGCAACTCTTTAAGCCATGGCGTACAGAACTGGAACTACTTGGAGATTTTGACAGTTATGAAGATTCATTCAACGCAACTAAAAATACTATAGAGCGTCCTGTTTTACTAATTATCTGAAAATGTGAAACGACGAAATACAGCAAGAAGCTACAATTGCAGCAGATATTGCTAGAGACAGTGCTCAAGACAGTCAAAGTTCTGTTTCGTTGAGTCAGGATCCACTAGGAGAACCAATTATCCAAAATGAAGCAGCAACTGCCATGGATGAAGTGGAAAGAGCAATGCAACAAGCTCAAGAGGATGTAATAAACTTAGAAGCATTGGAAAAACAATTAAATGTTGAGCAAAAACAAATATACGATCAAGTGACAGAACAGATTGAGCATGGTTTATATCATGAGAAAAAAAAGTGCTCATGTATGCCATTTAAACCTGCCCGACTGTACGTGAGTGGAGAAGCAGGAACTGGAAAAAGTTTTCTAATTAAAGGAATTGCAACTTATCTACAGAAAAGAACTGAGTCGTCACTGTCTTGTGTTGTGACTGCTCCAACTGGATTGGCGCATGCAAAAACCACAATTGATGGACAGAATGCAGAACAATGTCATACATTCACCCCAGTACAGAGATCTGGGTCTAAATCCATCGTTTTTTTGCACTCCAAACCACCCCAGTTCAGACATGGCCATATGCAAATCAGAGATCTAGGCCCCCTTTTGTACCGCTTTGTTCGCCATAAGTTGGCATGGTATGCTCAGACGTGAGTCCCTTGCTCACTTTGCCACTAGATTCAAGCAAGCCTGGCTGAAGACAGCTGGAATGCCAGAAACCGGTCCTAGGAAGCTTGTTTCTGGTCCAGGGAAGGCATGGCTTGGCAGTTCGGGCTGGACTGTTCCCATGAGGCACAGGGTCAGACTGATTTGCATATGGCCATCTCTGAACTGGGGTGGCAGAGTGGGCTAAAGAACGGTGATGGATTAAACCCAGATCTGTTGACTGGGTGTGAGTGTTTGATTGGTTCAGATGCTCCGTCCATCACCACCCCTTTTTTTACCGTTTAAAGAAAGATTTGGCATCAAGAATAGAGATTTTTTTAAGTATTTACAAATACGGGATTTTTTGGCCAAAAAATGCATCAATCGGAATCGAATCCCGTTATTAGATCTAATTAAGAATAACCAATCTTTGACATCTGCTGTATATAGATTAATTAATGAAAGAATGGGAGATAATCTTGATAGGCATTTTGACAGGTGGCAAATAAGTGTGCAAGCGGGACAGGTGGAGTGCGAGGACTCCTTGATGCTCAGTCAAACAGCATGTATTTCCGCTAATGTGCAGGTGCAATATTTTAAGACCTGGCGTAATCTCTATGTTATCCCAGCACGTATTCTCCATTGGGGGGGTGTACTTCAGGGACACATTGTGCAAGGTGTGGGCTGGTAGGTGCTGATAGCACTCATATGTTTGTTACTTGCCCCATTCTCTCTGAAGTATTGGTTAAAATTGAGCGACGATGAGGAGGAGCTACGACGGCAAACAAGATGGCTGCTTAGGTTACCGGCTCCGCCGATCTCCGGATTCCGCCACAAGATCCTGTACGATATCCTGATCTTACACCCAGCCTCTGCCTGGATGAAGTGTTCCCAATTCCGGCGGTGAAATCCCCAAGCTTTTATCGGTTGATTTCACGGACTTACACCGTGTTAAAGATCGTGGCCTGTTCCAGCTGTGAAGCCGGGGCCTCGAGTGATTGCATGGCCAGGTTGCAGTGCAACAACATCGGCTGAGAGACCCCGGCAGGGTCCGGTCCATCGTAGTGGAGACTTTGTCTGTGCCCGAATTTGGTGGTGACTGTTTCCTTGCCCAGCGTTGAGAGAGAGGTGACCTGCTGCTGCTGACTGTGTGTGGGAATCCCCGTTCCGCGGACGCGGTATTGATTCCTGCCGGGGTTTGGTGGTTCGGGACCCCAGACTGCGGTGCTGTACCGGGTTTTCCCGGCTGTGGATAACTACGGGTCGCCATCCACGCTTGCCCTCTCATTATCCTGTGCTTCCCCCCCGAAAAAGCCGGATTCACCCGGGGAGTCGATTGTGCCTGCTATCGAACTTGACATCATGGATCGAACGGCGTCTGGGCCAATGCTGAGATCAATTTTGGCAAAACTTTGGGCGTTTCATGCACAAGTGGATGTGTTCATGACTAAAATGGATGCAAGTCTAACTGGGATTCTGTTCGAGGTACCGGACCCTGCCCCACGGTTGAACCAGCAAACAACAGCCACTCAGGCCGCGGGCATTTTGACTTTGTGCAAAGACCCCGTATGGGACCGTGAATGGATGCTAATGTCGGATCCAACGTATGGCGCCCTGAAAGATGGTGTCCCCGAGACCATGAGTGTATCACCGTACTTTTCATCATCGTTGACTTTGGAGGTATCGAATGGCGTTCCCCCCCGGAACCCTGTGTTTTCCTTTTTTATTTTCTATGGCCTTTTTCTCCCTTCCCATATATTCCTTTAGGATCTGAATGTTTTGTGCTTTATTTTGATTTCACTGTGACCTGAAATTAGTGTCCATGCTTCTCAAGTTAGTCGACTTTTTGGGTCAGCGGGCCCTGAGAACTGGCGTTCCCGAAAATGTATACTGTTTTACTGTCTATACTGATATATGAACATTGATGCCAGAGTTCCGCGAATGGTAATTTCTACATGCATATCCTGTTTTCTCTGCCTGTCCCCCGTACCCTATTGTTAGACTGTATGGCACCTTATTCGATCATTTAAATAATATAAAAAGAAAACCTTTATTATATCCTGTGACCTATCAATGTGTTTTAATACAAGATCCATCCTGAATCGCTGCCGGACCTCAGGGTTGTCGGCTGAAGAGCTGTGTTAGGTTATGACGAATCGAGTTTTACTTCTGTTTAGCGGTCGGCCCCTGCGGTTGTAGGCCTGTACTTGTATTTTATGAATGCTGCAATAAAGGTTTCCCCCCCCCCCAAAAAAAATTGAGCGACGATTACAATCTATTATGGGCTATTTAGTATCCTTGACTTCCCAGGTTATAATGTTGGGGGTTTCTAATCAAGTCATGGTAGAAAGCAATAGGAAATTTGTTTTTATTGCAATGACTGTATTTCGCTTGTGTGTGGCCACGGTATGGCTCGATCCAGACCCGCTTCAGAACATGTTTGGTTTAGTAAATTGCTATCTATATACAAATGTCCATCAACTGTGGTTTTTGCATTTGTCACCCCGAGTGGGATGGGTATGCTCAGACGTGAGTCCCATGCGCTCCACACCACTGGATTCAAGCAAGCCGGGCTGAAGACGGCTGGAATGCCAGAAACCGGTCCTCGGAAGCTTGTTTCCGGTCCAGGGAAGGCATGGCTTGGCAGTTCGGGCTTGACTGTTCCCATGAGGCACAGGGTCAGACTGATGGCCATGTCTGAACTGGGGTGGTGTGGAGTGCAAAAAAACAATGGATTTAGGCCAAGATCTCTGTACTGGGGTGATTGTATGACATTGTTCTGCATTCTGTCCATCAACTGTGGTTTTTGCACCAACTGGATTGGCAGCACATAACATTAAAGGGTTTACTTTACATCGTTTATTGATGCTGCCAGTAGAGCATGAAAATAAATTAGAATGCCACAAGCTATCTGGAGAAGCTTGTTGTGAAGTTTCTAGAGTCTTGAAAAAAATGAAACTTCTCATTATTGATGAGGTAAGCATGGTATCAAATTTAATGCTTGCCTTTGTGCATTTAAGAATGCAACAAATCCTTAACACAGTGTATGATGTGTTATTTGGAGGCAAAAACCTTTATAGTTTTTGGAGATTTACTAAAACTAACTCCTGTGAAAGGACAGCCAGTATTTAAAATAGTTACACATGAAGACACCAGAAAGTGCCTGGGAAGCATTGGAAATGTTAATATTTGGTCATATTTCGAATATTCAGAACTCATTACAAATATGCGACAGGCAAAGGACGCTGATTATAAAAGAATTCTTGAAGATATAAGAATTGGAAAAGTGAGTGAACATGGCAAAGAAGCTTTACAGGTACGATTACGTACAAATTTGTTTCCAAACAAAAATATTCTCCCAGAGAATATATATAGAGAAATTGCAGAAAAGAAATCAGTGATATGCTTGATGCCAACTCTGAAAGAATGTTCAATATTCAATAAAAAAATTTAAAGTTAGAAAATCAAGAAATTATAAAACTGGAAGCTATTGATAGAATAGAGCATGAAGGAGTTACTATTATTTTGTCACAAAAGTTGAAGTCAAAATTGGATTCTTTGGAGAAATCAATATCTAAAACTGCTGGTTCAGAAAAGAATCTATATGCATGTATAAATTGTCGAGTAATTTTACGACGTAATTTACATGTGGAAAGAGGTTTAGTAAATGGAGAAATGGGTAATGTTGTTGATTTTGTGAATTACCCAAATAGAGATGACATTGAATTTTTGAAAATCAAATTTGATGAAATTGAAGAAGTACAACAATTGAGTCGTTGTTCAGCACGATTTTTGCTTGTAAAAGATTTATATGTCCGCCGAAAACAGTTTCCTGTTTGGCATATGCAGTGACTATTCATAAATCTCAAGGTTTAAGTGTAGATTGTGCTTTGGTGAATATTGGAAGTACTGTGTTTACAGAGGGTATGGCATATGTTGCTTTATCTCGAGTCAGAACTTTATCTGGATTATACCTGATTGATTTTGATGACACAAAGATTAGTGCACATGTAAATTGTGTAAAAGAGTATAATAGGTTAAGAAGAGCACATGCTCCTAATTTACCTCAATATCCAGTACTTGAAAAGCGTGTGGTAAGCCAAAAAAGAAGATATGAGAAAAATTGTAGCGAGGTTGCAGAGAAAAGGAAAAAAACTAGGTGAACCAGTGATATTAAGCAAAAAGAAAAAGGATTCTATTGAAGAGGTTGTTGGTTTTCAGTTTGAAAACAGTTCTGGTGTCAACTGCTATGCTAATGTAGTGGTTAATGTTGTTTTTTGTCTTGAAACTTTACTTCAACAAATTATTGAAAATCGGGACAAAAGATTTTGTTGTTTGTTGAATTCTGTGTTTGAGAAATGTAGTAGTGATAAAACTAAAATAGAAAGTGTTTCTGATATTCGAAATGTTTTAGACATATGTTCTGGTTTAAATCAATTTTCACAGAATGTTCAGCAAGATTGTCAGGAATTTCTAATATATATGCTTGTTGTATTGCAAGATGAAGGTATAGATATTGAAAATATTTTTGGCCTTTCTTATAAATGGCAACATGACTGTGATAATTGTTCATTTTCACGTAGTACTGAAATAGACACTGAAAGAATTATATATTTGACTTTACCAGACTGCAAATCAGTGTCTTTTCGTAATCTAGATAGAGAAGCTAATCAAAACATGGTCTGTACCCAATGTAACTCCCAAATGTTATCCACATTATTTATACAAAGATATGGACAGTATGTAATTTTAATGCTGCAACGATGCAGACCTGACAACTTTAATTAAAAAAATTGTGGCTTCTCAACTATCAATATCAGGAAGAACTTTTGTAAGTGTAGCAATTATTTTCCATGATGGTCCTTCTACAACATCAGGACATTACACAGCTTATTTAAAATGTACAAAAGGCTGGACTCAATGTAATGATACTCAATTGATTTTTAGACAACGTTTGCCTTATGACTTACCAAATTCTTACCTAGTGTTTTTACAACCCAATTTTTAGGGAAAATAATTGGATGTATGACGTTACCACGCATACTATTACCACGCATACCTTTACAACACGGTATTTACAATGAATACCATTACAACGCATAGCGCTTAGAGGTGCTGGATAGTGGTAAGTATAATTTTCTATTCCAACTCCAGTCCCCGTGGACACTAGGGAAGGTGTTTGATAGAAAATTAAACGTATTCCCTATCCTAGAGCGCCCCCCAGCGCAATGCGTTGTAATGGTATGCATGGTAATGCCTGCGTTGTAATGGTAGTGCGTTGTAAAAAATGCGTGCTAAAGGTTGTATACCAAATAATTGGCCTGGGAAAATTACTGCTGTTCAGAAAGGGTAGTCTGGTGTTGAAAAGTACTTTGTGAGTGAAGGTGATGAGGTTAAAAAAATTCTTGTAGTTGACGTAGAGGTAGTGTAAGTGTATCAGATAGTGGGTGATGTGGCTAACACAGGAGATGTTGATCATCAGTTAAGCAGAGGTGTTTTAGATTTGTTGTAGTTGTTGGAGATGTTGGTGACATTTTTTATTCCCTTGTAGAGGTTTCTTTTAATGCTATACAGCTCCTTGGTGGTAAGATAAAGGATGAACAGAGTGTGATGGGCACACCAGATGATGTTGAGGTTCTGATAGCATGCTAGTTGTTTAAATAGCATCGGGTGGAGGTATAACCATTGTTAGATTGTTCAAAAGATGTTGGTGCTTTTGATTCAGAAGGTTGGGAAACGGACGCTTAAGAGTACTATTAAGTTTCTTCCAAACTAAGGATTTCACAAATACTATTTGGCCATGAGGAATGGTATTTGAAACAAAAAATGACTATTTCGGGCAAATGTTGTTAGCATATGTTTGTACATTACTTTATTTGGAGTGTATAAAAAAGAAGTAATAATGTTTTGTTACTTTGTGATTGTTGGTAATATCCCTTACTTACGTAAAAAATTGCTGTTCGAAAAAGACATTTAAGATTTGTTTTTTTCTAATTGTTACATTCATAATGAAAATGTTGAATGGGTTTTTTAAAGACAATCTTATTGATTGTCTTTTTCTTTGCCCGCTGTTATATGATGAGTACTATTGAACTCACTGTTTTCAGTGAAATTCAATATAATCTGAGAACAGCAAAATAAAATATATAACATATTGTACAAATTATTTTGTATTGTGAAATATATATTATAACTCCATTTTTTCTTCTCTTCCACAGATATTATATTTATTAAAAATATATTATTAACTTTTTATTACTTACAAGGTGAGTATGTCAAACAAAAAATACTTTCTCATCACTCTCTTACTTCTCTTTCCCTTTTTCCCTTTTTTTAGTTTGTCTCTTACTCCACTTTCTTTGCTCATGTTACTCTCCTTCACTCACTCTTTACTCCCCTTAATTCACATTTACACTCCTTCTCTCACCATCAGTACCCTTCCCTCACCCTCAATTACCTTCTCCTGCTTACTCTTTCCTCTCTATGACCCTCACTTCTCTTTTCTTTCTTCCTCCATCACTACCCTTCTTTTGCTCTATCCCTTACTCTTTTCTCTCTCCCCCTCACTCTCTTTCCTTCACACCATCCCTCACTCACTTTCGGTCACTCCCCTTCTCTTATTCCCTCACTTCCTTTTGCTCACTCCCCTTTCCTCCATCCATCTCCAAGTCTATTCCTCTGTCTCAGTCACTATAACCGCCTCACTCTCTCACAGTCCCTCACTCTCCCTCTCTTTCTCTCTCTCTCTCTCTCTCACTGTCTCTCTCTCTCCACCAATCTTTCTTTTCTTCCCTCTCTCTTTCCATAAATTCTTCTCTCTCTCTCTCACTACTTTTTCCTCTATCTTAATATGCTTCTTTTTCCCTCACTGTCACTGCCCTTCACTCAATCTCACTCCTCTTCTCCTATTTCATATTCTCCTCCCTCTTTGTGCATCACTCCTATTCCCTTTCACCTGCTCCCATTCCCTCACTCCCCCTCACTCTCTTTCCCTCACTCCATCCGTCAGTTCTCTTCCCTTACTTCCCTTTCCTCATTCACTTTTGCTAACTCCCATTCGTTTAGTCCCCCACTCTCCTTCACTCCATTTCTCTCTCCCCCTCTGTCTCACTCAGTGTAACCACCTCACTCCTTCTCAGTCACTCGCTCTCCCTCTCTTTCTCTCTCACTCTCTCTCTCTCTCACTCACCCTTCCTGTCTTTCTCTTTCTGTTTCCTTCACTTCTACTTTATCCCTCAGTCCCCTTTCCTCTCTCTTAATATCCTTCCTTCTCTCTCATTCCCCTTTCGTCACCATCATACCCTTTCTCTCAATGTTACTGCCTATAACTGACCCTCAGTACTTTTCACTCACTCCCCTTCCTTCACTCCTCTTTCCTCACTCCCTCACTCCATCTCACTTACTCCCCTTCATTTATTCCTTCCCTCAATTTTTTTTCATCCATTTTTCTCTCCCTGTCTCCCTCTGTCTCACTCACTCTAACTACCTCACTCCTTCTCAGTTCCTTGCTCTCCCTCTCTCTCTCATTCTGTCCCTCTCTCTCCCTTACCCTTAAACTCCTTTCCTCTCTCTTTCTATCAATCTTCATCTCTTCCTCACTTACTTTCCCGCTCTCTTAATTTTCTTCCTTCTTCCTTATTCATCTTCCCTCACCCTCATACTCCTTCCCTAACTGTCACTGCCCTTCACTCACCGTCACTCCCTTTCCCCCTCTTCACTTCATCCTATCTGTATTTCTCACCCCTTCTCTTTCCCTCTCCCTTTTCCTCACTCCCCCTCACTCTCCTTCTCTCACTCCATTCCTTACTCCCCTTCTCTCACTTCCCTTTTCTAACTCCCTCCATCCCCTCACTCCACTTCTCACCCGCTCACTCCCCATCTCTCACTTTCCCTTACTCCCCTTTTTTTTATCCTCATACCCCTTCCGTCACCGTCACTCCACTTCTCTTCTCTTACCTTCACTCCCTTTACCCTGCTCTACTTCTCCCTCTCCGTCTCTTACTTCCCTTCCTTGTCTCCGTCCCCTGCTCCCCTTTTCTCACTCTTCCTCCCTCACTTTCCTTTCCTTACTGACCTTCCCTTACTCTTTCACTCCCCTTATCTCACTCCCCTACACTTAGTCCCCTTGTTTCAGTCACTCTTTGACTCCCCTTTCCTCACTCACCATACTACCCTTTCCTTACTCATTCCATCAGTCCCTTCCTACCCTTTACTCAGTCATTTCATTCATTCATTTATACACTACACATTCATTCAAAAAAAGTATGACACAGTATATAAGAGATATAGCTCTTCTTGGAGAAGTGACGTTAGTTCTGAAAAGAACATTTTTTTTTGTCTTTTTTGTTTTGTTTTTTTGCAGTTTTTAACAATTGTATATTGTTTTGGTTTTTTTAAACAAAAAAGTAAACAGGTAATGAAAAACTGTTCAACAGGAACAAAAATAATAAATGAAAAAAATTAAGTGCGGGAGCATGTGTGCTGCCTAATCTTCCTCTCAATCAGGTTGACACTCTGCTCACCATAACACAGAATCTCATTGCAGAAGTTGCAACGAATATGTACATTCTTGAAAAGTGGCTGAATTTCCAAAGGAGTCGATGAAGGAGATGCTCCAGCAGAAGAGGTGCTGGGAACAGCAGCTGGAGGGCTGGCTTTAAGGGCTTGAGTAGATGCTCTTGCAAAGTTAACCGGATGCAAATTTTGTACGTGCCTAATCATAGTATGTATGCTAAATGAGTAGTGCTTCTTTGGATCCCCTTTTGAAAGCACACTTCCACATATTGTGCAGGTAACCTTGGGGGCATTAACTTTCCTCTGCCCCTCTGGATACTTAAAAAAACTTCCAAATGAATGAATGTTTGCTCTTCTTAGGAAGTGGCTGCTCTGGAACAATGTCCATATCAGAACCAGATGATGAATCTACGGGCTGGTATTGCTCTGCCATTTCCTCAAGTTTGAAAAGCAGGAAGAACACTCCAAAGATCCTTCTCCCATCAAAGTGAAAGAGATAGTGAGGGAAGTGGGTGGGGTGTTTGAAGATTCTGGAAAAAAACCTACTATGAACCAATCAAAAGTGTTGTTTTCAAGTCACTTGACTTTACGTTCGCGCATGGGTGCGCGCACGGGCGCCCGCACGTTATGTTATGTTAAATTGAGTTTTGTAAAGTGCTCAGTTACTCATGAAGAGTGTCCCGGCGCTATAGACCAAAAGGCACAGAGCAGGAGAGGGTAGCAAGCTTAGCTTAGAATAGCCATGTCTTGAGATCTTTCCTAAAGGCTAAAAGATTATCGGTCTTCCGTAAGGACAGGGGCAGGACATTCCACAATGGTGGTGCAAGACGTTTAAAAGAGCGTCCACCAATGCGCGCTTGCCTGATTGTCGGTTGAGTAAGAACAGGGTTAACCCAAGAAAGTCGCTGGGACCTGGGTAGCTAACGTTTAGGTGTAAGGGGTCCCAGTGAAGGAGGAGCATATAGTTATACAAATTGTTAAAATGATACTAATCAACAAAGAAAATACCTCTATAACGTTTTAATCACATTATAGGAAAGGAGCAATTTTGCATATTCACAAAGATTTCACATTCATAGTGATATTGGTGCCCCTGAGGGGGAGGGGGGGAAGAAAACGTGCAGTAGTGAAGGTACGGTGGGGGGAGGGTTTGGTGACAATAAAAACGTGATATTGATCAGATATTAATGGTCAAATTCAAACTGTTCAATAGTAGACAAATAAACAATTAATCAATGTCATGGTTTACAATAACATGCCCCAATGTCCATTCTATGTAGAAGTAGTGGGTTGAGCGGGGCTGTTAAAGGGTAGGTGGGTATGTCGACGTTTCGACCCTAGAAAGCAGGATTGGTCAATTTCCTTGCACATGGGTCTTCTTCAGGACAGGCGGTAGGATAGGGGCAGCCAACCTGTGTACATCCAGTTGAGGATGGAGTTATTCCAGAGAAAGGTCCATGATGTGATTCCAAAACTATTAAGGAGAAGTCGAGATTCCCTGTTGGGTCCACGTGCTGAGCGGGTTACTGCTCGAACAATCGGAAGGCTTTGAAGTCCGCTGTTGTATATGATTTGAAGAGGGATCGCCGAAAAAATCAGGCGCGATTCCGGTCGGCTCGAAAGCTCGGCGTTTCATGCGAGTTCCTGATTGTCGGGGCAGAAGCCAAGGTCAGTGAAGAGGACCGAAGCGACCTAGGAGGCTGATAGAAGTTCAATCTTTTCCTGATATATCTGGCGCCAGTGTTATAGAGAGATTTGAAAGCTAAAGTTAGCATTTTAAAAATGACGTGTTTATGAACCGGAAGCCAATGGAGGGCCTTTAAAAGGACTGTCACGCTGGATCTTCGATGAAGACCGAAAATTGCTTGTGCCGCAGAATTTTGCACAATTTGCAGACGGGACAGAAGGTATTCAGGAAGGCCCAGATATAACACATTGGCATAGTCCAAACGCGAACCTATCAGCCCCTGGACAATGATTCTCCAATGGGCTAAGGATAATAGTGGTAGAAACATCCTGAGCATTTTTAAGAGCGCAAAGGACTGACCCACTAAGCCAAGGATCTGTGGCTTAAAAGTGAGACCATTGTCCACCTTCACTCCCAGATTCTTTGCCGCAGAGGAGGCGACGGAATTAGGAAACGGATGGCCACGTTGTTGTTGAAGAGGTGCAGGGATTCGAAATGATGGACATACAGCCCTGCTATGCTGGGAGCGAAAACGCTCCACATGGATGTGCCATATGTTTGTAAATACAATTTGTTTTCGAATCCGAAAAAGTTTTCTTTTAATGCGAACTTGGCACATTCCCATATAAATTTGGTGGATGTGCGGTATGGCCAGTCCGTATTGGCGAGGGCAGTTTCAAGGACTCTGAGTTGTGGAAAGGTTGCACACTAGCTTACCACAGGACGACACACTCAGAGTCCTTGAAACTGCCCTCGTCAATACTCCCCATTACACCTGTAGAATCTACGGGTCAGGGAAAAAAATATATGGCCTAGAAGCTCCAGAAGTTCCAACATTTGGGGTAGCCAGAGTAGTCTTCTGGAACATTTGTGGCCTTGAAACGAAGGTTACAAACGAAGTTTGGGTTGATTTTATTCATAATTTTGACATTCTTTGTATTCAAGAGACACGGCTAATAAATGAGATACACTTGGATGGCTACAAGATATTGCATGTACCTGTATTGCGGTCTATTTTTTTTTTTTATAACCCAAAGGAGTTAGGTATTTTTTGGACGTGGACAAGGCTGGACCATATATAAATGCAAAAACACACAAATGCCTAGACTACTCTTTTTTAAAAAACAAGAACAATTAATGAAGGTCAAGAATACTCTTTATTGGATTCTGACCATGTACTTATATTTTATACCTTTGACTTCTTTTTTACTTTCAAAGTTTCTTTACATATAGATTCATTAGCAAAGATAGGACAAACTGTACATATATTTACAATACTATACAAACCAATTTATGAACAAAACATGTCACAATGTTCTACACAAACTCAAAAAAACATCATCACAACAAAAAACACATTAAATTGATGTGTACTTTTATGTAATAGTTTCTTTATTTAGATATATAAAAACATTTTTAAAAGATTCTTCCAACACATTAAGTACAATTTTGCAGATTAAAAGAATTAATAAAAGAAAAAAAAGAAAAAAGAAAATTTGGCCTTCTTATCAGTGCTTACTGCATTGTGTCAATTTAAAATTTAACACTCCCAGACAATGCAGATGAAATTAAAGTACATATCATTCTACACAGTTGTCAGCAAAGCCTTAGCCGTTTCCAATTTTTCTAAAATACTGTACACTTGCTGAACAAATTTGGCCAATTTTATATTTAAAACAGTGTTCTCTAAAGACAGAGCAGCAATAATGGCATGCCTACAAGTTCGAACTCCCAGCCTGTTCCATTC
The DNA here is from genome assembly GCF_964263255.1 of Lissotriton vulgaris. Lineage (NCBI taxonomy): Eukaryota > Metazoa > Chordata > Amphibia > Caudata > Salamandridae > Lissotriton > Lissotriton vulgaris. The sequence continues at coordinate 860,026,762 of NC_141698.1, forward strand.
TGGCCTGAGTAGGCGTCTACGTTGAAGAATAAAGAAAGGGCATGTACAAAGCTCGTGCAAAAAAGTTTCATTTGCTGCCCCACACCCTCTGCACATTAGATCGTCCCTTTTTCGACGCCATGCTGGGAGATTTTGAAGGAAACGCCAGTCTCCCAGTCTAAGGGCGATCAGGCATCGCTTTAGGTGATAAGAAAATTTTGTCGAAAGGTAATTGGCCGGGGATAATCGTTTATAAGAGTTGGCTACTGCCCAGGCATGACTGCGTTTCACAAGCAGAGCTTTGTCCATGATCAGGGATTTCAATCTTATACCTTGTTTAATTGTGTTTTGAAGACAGTCTGGCTTGGATTAAGAGCCCAGAGATCAGCAGCAGACATTTGTTGAATGTGGTCATTTAGGAGGCGGCCAAATGACTCCCCCGGGTTGTTCACACTGATTTAGTTCCAGACTAGGAATTCCAGGGTACCTGCTTCTGCCCGTCTTAATTTGTGGATCAGGTTAAGATATGAGCCAGCATTGGAGGCTTCATAGTTAATTAAGCCCAGCTCTAGTCTGACCTGTGCTGGCGAGGAAGAACTCAGCAGGTGAAGCAATTTGTGTAGAGTTTAGTTGTAAGTTTATTTAAGGTATTGTTCATTTTACCCTTAAAAATCTCTATGCCATACGAAAGTGTGGGTCCGATCTTCGCTCTAAGCACTTCCAGTAGAGGCAAGACAGTGGGGCCTGATAGTCTCCTCGACAGCTTAGCCAAGGATACCAGTAAAGCTGTAGCCTTGGCTGCAATCACAGTGTTCTGTTTGGTGAAAATGCCCCTGGAGTCCAAATGGACCCCTAAGTATTTGTAAGATTGGCCGTTTGAGAGGCTTTCTTTATCTATTGACCAACCTCCACCGCTGCAGCGTTTTTTGCCAAACGGAACAACCATGGTTTTTTTCATGTTGATTTCTAACTGGTTGTTAACCGTGTATTGCATTAAGGCATCAAGGAGTCTTTGTAGCCCCACTCTGGTGAGACTGAACAGTGCCAGGTCGTCGGCATATAAGAGATTGCATAATGCCGTACCTCCTACTTTTGGTGGATGGCTGATTACCTTCTCTAGAGAGCTTGATAGGTCAGCAATGAATAGGTTGAAGAAGACGGGGGCCAGCATGCATCCCTGCTTGACACCACGAAAGGTCGAGATTTTCCGGGAGAGATGCGAGCCAGACCCTAACTTCACTCAGACCCATGTGTTGGAATACAGCAGGATGATTGGATTCAGGATGTTGTCTGGAATTCCCCACTGCCTCAGTTTTAGCCATAGTGCAGCCCTGGGCACCCTGTTAAATGCTGCTTTGAAGTTGACAAAGCAGCAATAAATCGACCTGGAGTTTGAAAGAGCTTTGTCAATGATGGTAGAGATTGTCAATAAGTTTGTCATTGTACCTGATTTGGCAACGAACCCTGTTTGATCTCAATAAATGAGAGACAAAATCAAAAGGAGGAAAAGAAAGGCAGGAAGGAAGGAGAGCGTAAGGAATAGAGTCAAGTTAATGATACTCTTTCATGGTGTTAAGCTAACAAACAGTTCTTGTGAGTAAATTATTCCTTCAAATGTGCCTCCAAGTGTGCCTGTGCCTCCAAGTATACCGACGCGTTTCGATTACAGGAAACCAGTTCCTGGAATCTCATCAGGGCCTTTTGTCTTTTGTCTGTATGATGTGAACAACAAAACAATAAAGTTGTGTGTTTAAAAATCTCATTGTTTATCTCCATTAAAGTTGCACAAATGACCAATGCAATGTCTCCGACTTAAGACTACATACCAGATTTAGGAGGTGGACTATGGAAGACTCTCTTGTTATGCTCGGAAATTTTTCTTTCTTTAATTCCCCAACGTTTTGGCAGTGAAAGGTGCAGAGGGCTGTTAAGCAAATGCGAAGTGTAAATTATTCAAACCTAGAGCCTCTCTAGCCTAGTGTGGAAGCCATTATGTGGCCTACCTTTGTATTTATTGTTGGCAGATTCCTTTCTGGTCCTGGAAGAGCCAGTGCTTGTCGGACTCCCACTTACTCCATTCCACGAGATAATGCAACTGCGCTGCTTGGAAATATTTACGGAAGTCAGGTATTCCCAAACCTCCCGCCTCAGGGGCCAACAGTGAGGGCTCTGCGCATCCTGGGCTTTTTCCCCTGCCAGATAAAGCGTGAGACGTCCGTCTGTAGTTGCGGGATCCACCCGACCGGTGGTTGGAGCGGTAGGGCCCGGAACAAATAAAGCACCTGAGGCAGGACCGTCATTTTAACGGCAGCTATCCTGCCCAACCAGGAGAGGGTGCCGCGGTTCCATCGGCCCATTTCCTCCCTGATCTTTGCACCCAGGGCCATGTAGTTGGCCGATACCATGGCCGGTAAAGTGGGAGCTATCTGGATCCCCAGATAGGGTACCGCCTCTGATGACCAAAGCATGGGGAATTGGTTCTGTAGGTGGGTCCTAGTGGCCGGCTCAAGGGAGATATCTAGTGCCACTGACTTTCCCATGTTCATTTTAAAAACCGCGACTGCGCCAAAGGAGGCCAGCTCCTCGATGCAGGCCGGCAGGGCCGTCCGGGGCTCGTCAAGCGACAAGATGACATCGTCAGCATAGAGGCTTATAGCGTGTGTGAAACCTCCCATCCGCACCACCGTCACCGCCGGATTGTTGCGGACCCGTTGGGCGAACGGCTCCATATAAAGGGCAAAGAGTAAGGGCGATAGCGGGCATCCCTTCCTAGTGCCTCTTTCGATGTTAAAGTCCTTAGAGTTATACCCATTCACGCAAACCACAGCAGTCGGCTGTCTGTAGCAGTTAAGGATCATGGAGCGGAACTTATCCCCTATGCCCGCCTTCACCAGAACTCGTTCCAGGTAAGGCCAGTGCACCCGGTCGAACGCCTACTCCGCGTCCACCGCCAGCATCATTCTTTCCCCCGGAATCCGGGAGGTTTTCTCTAGCAGGTTCTCTAGATCCGTTTCGTGTTGTCAACCGTCTGCCTCCCCGGGACAAAACCAGCCTGATCAGGATCTATAAGACCAGGTAAGTGAGGGGCTAGTCGGGCGGCCAGGATTCCCGTGTATAATTTTAAATCGACATTCAGAAGAGATATCGGTCTATAAGATCCACAGTGCTTCGGGTCCTTCCCAGGTTTGGGGATAACTGTAATGGAGGCCGGTAGAAGATCAGGCGGGATGGTCCCCGGTTCAGCAAATGAGTTGAAAAGACGAGTAAGGATAGGGGCCAGCGATGTGCAAAACGTTTTGTAAAAGAGCGTGGTGTATCCATCCGGGCCTGGCGCTTTGCCATGTTTAAGCCTGGCGATGGCAGAAATCACCTCCTCCATCCTGATATCCCGATTTAAGTGCTCTGCCTGCAAGGGATCCAGGGAGGGCAAGGAGACCGAGTCCAAATAGGCGGCCATGGCCGTCTCATCCGGTGGCTCACTAGTGTAGAGATCCGCATAGAACCTGCGGAATACGGCTGCAATGTTAGCGTCTTCCGCCTCCACCATCCCCGTAGGGTCAGAGATCTCCTTCACCAGCTGACTCTGGCACGCCACTCGAAGCCTGTTGGCCAGCAATTTGCCACAACGGTCCCCCCCCCCCTGTGTAAAAGGTATGGCGCAGCCGGAGTGCAGCGTACTCCGCTCGGTCCAAGTCCAGGGCCGCCAGGAGCTTTCTCACTTTCTTGAGCTGCCGCCAAATTCTGGGGGCCCCTGTCCTTCGATGTATCTGTTCGAGCTCGCGGTGTCATGGTTCTGATTCTGGGTGGAATTATATATATGAAACCTTTGTAGATAAAATAAAGAACTACATGCCCCAGAAAGCCTAGCACAGAGGGAGGAGTCAGAGTCTATATAGGCACCTGAGTACTGGTGAACTGTGTACGTGATTTTGACCAGTATGTCGGAGCTTGGAACATTTGTAATTCCCGCTTGGTGGCGTTCCATCTAGGCGGAGTTCTCTCTCAAGGAAACGTCAGCGTGCGGCGGCTGCCGTACGACTTTACTGAAACCTGAGTGTGCCGGAAGTCCTTGGTCCGGCGTACTTGCGTGAAGAGCAGCGTTTGAGTCTTCTGGCTGCTCCTCGCGATTATCGGAGTTTTCTCGGCTGAGAGAACAGAAGCTTTGGGAAGCGGCGGCTTCTCTTCAGAGCGTGTAACGGCTGTTGCACGCTGTTCTAGCACCGGCTGGTGTTAGCGGAGTTCTGGGATCGGGCGGAGTTGGATTCATTCCGCTGTACCGGAGTCCGTGAGTTACAATCTGGGTGTGGAACTGTTGTGCTTGCCAAAGCATTTGAGAACTCTTTCTGGTACCTTGAACTTGTGGCGAAACCATTTGGCAATAATAACATTTGGAATTCGGCTTTTTTGAACTGAGAGTTTATAAGTGTTTGGACAAGGTTTATTTGGTTCTACACTAAGAAGATTTTTGGAGAGCACGATTGACATTTTTGTTAATTCTTTTGAAGACATTGCACTATTGGGGAATTTTTATGGGAATCACCAGGAAGGCTGGAAGGTGTGTGTGACAGTGTTACGGAAGGAGGAAGGTTTGGGCTGAGTGATTGCGTGGTTGAATGCTAATTTTCTTTCTTGCATTCCAGAATATAGGTTTTCGTGGATTTAGGTTATTCACTACCTACCAAGAGGGAGAAGACGAGATTGTAGTTAGTATCCATGGTAGGTGGTGTCCTAGCGAGAACATTGGAGAGTAGTTAGTATTGTTTTGGTACTAATGCTGGTATTTCTCTGTTGTTTCTCTTTTCAGCCTCCCGACCTGTTCCAGTCCTGTCCCGGTTCTCCCTTTTTTCCCTCGCCTGATTACTTTATGCTCAGTGTAGTTGAAATTCTGAGCATAGGGCAGTCTGGAGGTGGACCCCATATAGCATCACCTGATCCTGAGAACACTTGATCGTGACAGAATCACGTACCCAAGTATATTAGTTCTCCCGGTCAGGGGGTGCTTTTGGGATGGCCACTCTGGAAGATGTGTTGCGTGCGTTGGGTGTGGTCCAACATGAACTTGAGGCTTCTAGGGCTGAAACTGCAGCTTTAAAAGAACGGTTTGATAGGCAGATACGTAACCCGTTTGATGCTACTACAGGTGGTACTCCTATACAGGTCACGGTGTCTCCTCCTATCCCATTAGCCAGCCCGGAGAGGTATGCGGGGGATCCTGCAACCATCCAAACCTTTTTGACCCAGGTGGCATTGCATTTTTCGTGTAGGCCTGCTTCTTTTGCAACTCATATTTCCAGGGTGTCCTTTGCTTTATCCTATCTTACAGGGGATGCTGCCAATTGGGCGGTGCCAATGGTGAGATCTGACGATGCTCTGTTATCCAACTGGGAAGCGTTCCGTGCGGAATTCGAAAGGGTTTTTGATAGACGGGCCACTACGTTGAGCGCAGATAAAGAGTTATTGGGGTTACGTCAGGGTAAAAAAGAGCTGGTAACCTACATGACAGCCTTTAATCGTTTGGTTGTGGAAACATCTTGGCCCGAGGCTAAACGGATGGCACTGTACTATCAGGGACTAAATGATGACATTAAGGATGTGTTAGCACAAATAGACCCCCAGCCCAAAACCTGCCTTGATCTCATCAATCTCACTTTGAGATTAGATCATCGTATGTCAGATAGAGGAGGAGAGCGTAGAAAGGGGGATCGGTCCGGGTATGGATGGCATCTGGGTGGTAAACCTAGCATAAAAGAAGTGGGATCAGAAACCATGGAGTTAGGAGCTATTCGGCCACCATTAACGAAGGCTGAAAGAGAGAGTAGAAGGGCGATGGGCTTGTGTATGTACTGTGGCAAAAAGGGGCACTTTGTAAGGGATTGTACCATGCGGCCCAAAAAGACCACTTATTCTCCTCCATTGAAACAACTAGCAGTAACAGCGATAGCTGAGGGTGAAAATAATACTTCCACCTTGGAGGCCTTGTCCCTGGATAGTCGCCCTTTACCTGTGTGGAAAATTCCATCTTTAGAAGTACCTGTGTGTAAAAGGACCGAATCACATATCTTGTTGTCCATGTACCTCAACACCACGTATGAGAGTCATTCAGTGGTGTCCATGATTGATTCGGGAGCAACGGGTAACTTCATAGACCAAGGTTTGGTGAATAGACTGGGGTTGGTAAAGGTGCCACTTGACAAGCCGGAAATGGTTTTGGCGGTGGATGGTACACAATTGAAATCTGGCCCGATCACAGCCCATACTGAACAAGTAGAATTGGTGATGCCTGGGGAGTTGAGGGAACATTGTGAAAGGATTGTGTTGAACATAATCGAGGCTCCTCAATATGAGGTGATCCTGGGGATGCCCTGGTTGTGGCAACACAATCCGTCCATCAACTGGAGAGCTAGGACTGTGGATTTCGAGTCAGGGGAATGTGAGGGGGGTTGTATGAGGTTTTCTGCCCCTCATATCTCTTCTTTAGCCCAGGGATTTGCCATTGCTACTGCGGTGGAAACAGATGTGGAACTACCCGGTGTATACCATCAATTCAGGGACGTTTTCAGCGAAGCAAAAGCGGAAACATTGCCCCCGCACCGGGATTATGATTGTCAGATTGATCTGGTGGACGGGGCGGTGGTACCTTCGTGTAGGGTTTATGCGCTGTCAGTGTCGGAAACGGAGCATCTGAGAAAATACATTGAGCACTTTAGCGCCCTGGGTTTCATTCGTCCTTCTCGTTCCCCGGCGGCTTCGCCACTGTTTTTCATAGCTAAGGCCAACAAAGAATTGAGGGCGTGCATCGATTATAGACAACTTAATCAGGTTACGGTGCGAAACAGGTATCCGCTTCCGCTCATCGCCGTCCTTCTTGACCAAGTCCGAGAGGCCAGGATTTACACGCGCCTGGACTTAAGAGGGGCTTATCATCTGGTTCGGATTAGGGCAGGTGATGAGTGGAAGACGGCCTTTAAGACCTGTTTCGGATTATATGAATATCTGGTAATGCCGTTCGGGCTCTGTAATGCCCCGGCGGCATTCCAGTTCTTCATAAATGATATTATGAAGGAATACCTGGACAAGTTTGTTATCATCTATATCGATGATTTGTTGATCTACTCAGTGTCCTCTGTACAACATGCCAGTCACGTGTTACTAATTCTTAAAAAATTACAGGAACATCATCTATTCTGTAAGTTGAGTAAATGTGAGTTTGGGGTGGAGGAGGTGGAGTTTCTTGGAGTTATCCTTAACCCTAGGGGGTTCAGAATGGCTGATCGGAAAGTGAGGGCTGTTTTGGAGTGGCCGGTTCCTTTGAATGTTCGTGATATTCAGTGCTTCCTGGGGTTCTCCAATTATTATAGGAGATTTATTTCACATTTTTCCCAGTTGGTGGCGCCTATCACCCGCCTGTTACAGAAAGGAGTGACATTTCTTTGGGACAATGAAGCTGGGGAGGCCTTTGAACATCTTAAGAAGGCATTTAGTTCAGCTCCAGTACTTATGCATCCCCAGATGGATGTGCCGTTCATTGTTGAAGCCGATGCCTCGGATGTGGCCATTGGGGCAGTGCTATCTCAGAGAGAGCGTACAACCGGATTGTTACACCCAGTGGCATTTCTTTCGAAAAAACTTAACCCAGCTGAAGGTAACTATACCATTGCCGAGAAAGAACTGTTGGCAGTGAAGAAGGCCTTTCAGGAGTGGAGGCATTATCTGTGGGGAGGTAACCATCCAGTGACAGTGTATTCCGACCACCGTAACTTGGTGTACTTGAAAACAGCCAGGCATTTGTCTCAACGCAGATGCGCTGGATGCTGTTTTTTGCAGAATTTGAGTTCACCATCACCTCTCGTCCAGGAGTGGAAAACAGAAAGGCAGACTGGCTGTCGAGGTGTCTAAATACGGACAGTGACAAAAAAACGGATCCCAAGCCTATCCTATCACCAGAAGTAGTGGTATGCGCCATCCAGGTGGAACAGTTTTTGGAGGTGGTAGCTAAACAGCGCACCCCGCAACAATGGAAGGAGTGGGCAGCGGGGGCTGGCCCTCGATATCTCAAACATGGTTTACCTATGGTACAGAACAGGCTATTTCTACCAAGCCATGACCTACGTCTGATGGCTTTTAATTGGTGCCATAATGCCCTCATGGCCGGTCATCAGGGTCATCAAAAGACAGTCCATGAGGTACAGAGACATTTCTGGTGGGAAGGACTGGTTCGGGATGTAAGACAGTGGGTGAACCAGTGTGAGACATGCGCGAGGGCCAAGAATATTCCATCGAAACCGGCAGGGTTGCTTATGCCGTTACCAACACCTTCAAGGCCATGGCAGGTGATTAGCTTGGATTTCGTTGTAGGACTGCCTATGGATAAGGGACATGACGCCATCTTAGTAGTGGTGGATAGTCTCACCAAGATGGGACATTTTATCCCCTGTAGGAATTTGCCCTCAGCGTCGCAAACAGCTCAGTTGCTACTAACCCAGGTGGTTCGACTTCATGGGGTTCCGCAAGTTATCATCTCAGATAGGGGTCCGCAGTTTGTGGCCAGGTTTTGGCGTACTTGGTGTAAGGCCTTGAACATCTCGGCGGCCCTATCGACCAGCTTCCATCCTCAATCTGATGGTCAGACTGAGAGGCTGAACCAAACGTTAAAGAAATATCTACGATGCTATGCAGATGAAGCTGCTGAGTCCTGGGTTTCATTATTGTGGTTAGCCGAACTGTCTTATAACAATGCTTGGCATTGTTCTACTGGGGAAACACCTTTTCGGGCTAATTCAGGTTTCAACGCTAATATCTTACCTGTAAGCATACCTTGTGATGTGGCTAATCATCCTACAGTGGCTGGCCAGGTGAAGGCACTGTTAAAAATCCATCGGAAGGTGCAGGCATCTTTGGAGAAAGCAAAGGACTCATATAAACAATGGGAAGACAAACATAGGAAGGAAGGGCCAGTGTATAAGGTGGGTGATAGAGTATGGCTCTCAACGAAAAACATCCGTTTTAGATTCCGGAGCGTGTTCCATCCTCGATACATTGGGCCATACCCGGTGGTGAGACGGGTGAATCCGGTAGCATACAAACTAAAGCTTCCAGCGTCATTACGGATTCATCCTGTCTTCCATTGTAGCTTGTTGAAACCCGCCCTTGCTGCGCGCAGGAAGGCCGCTCCGCCAGTGATGTGCGATGGGAATCTGGAGTACGAAGTGCGCAAGATATTGGACTCTCGTTTCAGGCAAAAAAGACTGTGGTTTCTGGTGTCCTGGAAAGGGTATACCGCAGAGGATGATTCATGGGAGCCAAGCTCGGGGGTACATGCTCCTGTAGCAATCCGCCGTTTCTTTGCGAGTCATCCGAGAAAGCCAGGGGCCAATCGGCGCTGGTAAAGAGGGATATACTGTCATGGTTCTGATTCTGGGTGGAATTATATATATGAAACCTTTGTAGATAAAATAAAGAACTACATGCCCCAGAAAGCCTAGCACAGAGGGAGGAGTCAGAGTCTATATAGGCACCTGAGTACTGGTGAACTGTGTACGTGATTTTGACCAGTATTTCGGAGCTTGGAACATTTGTAATTCCCGCTTGGTGGCGTTCCATCTAGGCGGAGTTCTCTCTCAAGGAAACGTCAGCGTGCGGCGGCTGCCGTACGACTTTACTGAAACCTGAGTGTGCCGGAAGTCCTTGGTCCGGCGTACTTGCGTGAAGAGCAGCGTTTGAGTCTTCTGGCTGCTCCTCGCGATTATCGGAGTTTTCTCGGCTGAGAGAACAGAAGCTTTGGGAAGCGGCGGCTTCTCTTCAGAGCGTGTAACGGCTGTTGCACGCTGTTCTAGCACCGGCTGGTGTTAGCGGAGTTCTGGGATCGGGCGGAGTTGGATTCATTCCGCTGTACCGGAGTCCGTGAGTTACAATCTGGGTGTGGAACTGTTGTGCTTGCCAAAGCATTTGAGAACTCTTTCTGGTACCTTGAACTTGTGGCGAAACCATTTGGCAATAATAACATTTGGAATTCGGCTTTTTTGAACTGAGAGTTTATAAGACTGTGTTTGGACAAGGTTTATTTGGTTCTACACTAAGAAGATTTTTGGAGAGCACGATTGACATTTTTGTTAATTCTTTTGAAGACATTGCACTATTGGGGAATTTTTATGGGAATCACCAGGAAGGCTGGAAGGTGTGTGTGACAGTGTTACGGAAGGAGGAAGGTTTGGGCTGAGTGATTGCGTGGTTGAATGCTAATTTTCTTTCTTGCATTCCAGAATATAGGTTTTCGTGGATTTAGGTTATTCACTACCTACCAAGAGGGAGAAGACGAGATTGTAGTTAGTATCCATGGTAGGTGGTGTCCTAGCGAGAACATTGGAGAGTAGTTAGTATTGTTTTGGTACTAATGCTGGTATTTCTCTGTTGTTTCTCTTTTCAGCCTCCCGACCTGTTCCAGTCCTGTCCCGGTTCTCCCTTTTTTCCCTCGCCTGATTACTTTATGCTCAGTGTAGTTGAAATTCTGAGCATAGGGCAGTCTGGAGGTGGACCCCATATAGCATCACCTGATCCTGAGAACACTTGATCGTGACACGTGGACCCTATCGGTAAGTTCTTCCCTCTTGACCTGTCGCTCTTTATTTTCGGCAGAGGAGATCGCCAAAAATTCCCCCCGGAGGACTGCTTTCAAGGCTGCCCACTGCGTGGCCCGGGCGGGGTCAGAGTTGTCGTTGTGAATTAGATATTCCCGGATCGCGTCCTCAATGCGGTCCACCACCACCTTCCTGTGCAACAGGGTGTCGCGGAGGCGCCATGTTCTGGGAGGACGAGCTGTCGGAGGCAGACACAACGTAGCATCGACCGGGGCGTGATCCGATAGAGACAACACTCCCATATCCGACCCCGAGACCAGCACTTGCACCGGAGACGTGACCAAAAGGTGGTCTAGCCTCGCATACGTCTTGTGTGCGTGGGAATAATACGAATAATCCCTGTCCGTGGGATGCATGTGTCGCCAAAGATCAAGGAGGTCTACCTCCGCCAGCCGTGCCCTACAGCCGGCGGAGAACTCCCCGACCTTTGGGGAGCGCTGCGCCGACCTGTCCGTAGCGGAATCAAAAACCATGTTAAGATCTCCCCCGAGAATAATATGTCTATCTTGCGAGGCAGTAATATCCTCAACCGCCGATTGCAGAAATTTTCCTGCCGTTTATTAGGGCTATACAAGGACCCGATCGTAAAAGTAAGACCCCCAATCCTAAACTGGTATGCTAACAGCCTGCCTTTCTGTTCGGTGAACTTGTGGAGGATTTCCCCTTTAAAGTGTCTGGCCACCAGTATCGCCACCCCCACTGTGTTAGTGGTACAGGAAGAGAAGAATTGTGACGGGAACTTATGGGAGCGCAGTCTGTGTGTGTCCTGTGGCAGCAGGTGCGTCTCCTGAAGGAGATATATGTCCGCACGTGTATTCTCCAAGAGAGAAAGAACTGCCCGCCGCTTGACAGGATTATTCAAACCCCTGACGTTCAGGGTCACAACCTTAAAAGTGTCAGGAGGCATCGAGAAAGATGTGGAGGAAGGCGTGAAGACCCCGCTCGGATAAGGCTGAGTGTATGAGCACCCCTAACGGTACCAGAAGCTGCAAGGCAAAGAAGAAAGTGTAGGTGTTTGCGCAGCTTCCCCGTCCGGGCAAACTAAGGTGTATGAACATCGCCAGAATATCTAGTAGCCGCACAGTGCACTGGACGACCCTCCCCCCCCCTTCCCAACTCCCGGATCCCTTCCCCATCCCAATCCCCTCCAACTACCCAGGAACATCCCCCAAACTACCCACCCTGCCCCCTTCCTTCCCCACTCCACCTTCCCCTCCTCCCTCCATCCCAACTCCCCAACTGTCCCCAACCTGACCCACAACTGGAACCACTCCAACAACCCCCTCCCCTCAACCCCTGCTCCCCCAACTGTTCCCAAGATTCCATTGTCCCAATCCGGTCCTCAGCGGACAAGTCTGCAGAAAGTTACTCAAGTGGACGTCCAGCCACTGCCCGCCCCCCCGTCTCCCCCCCTACCCCGAACCCCCATACCTGCATTGTCTGAATGGCTATGGCGATCTCCCCCCGGAGAATAGTCAGGCCATCAGAGCGACTTCAGTAGGCGCCGTGTCTCTAGCCACTTCTTGAACTGCATTGGCCATGTATGTATGTATGTATGTATGTATGTATTGTGCATTTGTATAGCGCTAACTGCCACCCAAAGGGTATCCTGGCGCTTCTGACTCCATGAAAACCTTGTACGCAACACGTTTTAGCCAACTCTGGGAAAAAAATGAGTTTTTAAATTTTTCTTAAAGGATGGGAAGTCCTCCGAACTCCTCAAAGAGAGTGGAAGGGAGTTCCAGAGCTTGGCAGCTGTGAATCCAAAGGAACAGCCCCCCATTCGAATCCTATTAATCCTAGGAACCACAGCCAGGTATAACGAGGATGATCGTAACGGCCTCGCTGCGTGATACCAGGAGAAAAGGTTCCGTAGCATTACTGGGCCCTGGTCATGTAAAGCCTTAAATACCAAGCAAGCAGATTTAAAAAGAATTCTCTGTTGGACTGGAAGCCAATGTAGGTCTTTAAGTGCAAGGGAGGAGGAGGCAACGCGGGGCCTGGCAAGAGCTAATTTTGCGGCCATGTTCTGGATACGTTGCAGTTTGGAGATCAAGTTACCAGGAGCCCCCAGAAGCAATGCGTTGCAATAATCTATCCTGCTAAGGATAATGCCACGCACCACTTCTGGTCTAGCCTGGAGTGGCAGCAGGGGGAGAATTTTCCGCAACATCCGGAGTAGCATCATGCAGATAGAAATAGTCTTGTCAACAAAACCATTCAACTGGAGATTAGAATCAAAAATCACTCCAAGGTTGCGTGCAGAATACATCGCCACAACCTTGCCTAATGAAGAGGACGGCCAAAGATCAGGCGGCAGAGCGCGTGGAACGCGGTCCGATGAACAGTGAAGAACCTCAGTCTTGGAGCTATTAAATTGAAGCGAGTTGTTCCTCAACCAGTCAGCCGTGGCCGACATGCAGCGATGGAAGGTATCTGTAGACACCGCATCTTCGCCTTCCAGGGAGAAGATGAGCTGGGTGTCATCAGCGTAATTGATCACTGAGATGCCAAAAGATTTGATCAATTTAACTAAAGGACACAGATATAGATTGAACAGTATGGGGCTGATTGCGGACCCTTGCGGGACGCCTTGTCCCACTCTCCTAATACCTGAGCGGAATGGTGGTAAGGCCACCACCTGATGCCTGTTTTGAAGATATGAAATCAACCATTTCCTTGCCAAACCAACTATCCCGGCCTCCTCCAGCCTGTTAACAAGGATGGGATGGCTGACCGTGTCGAACGCGGCTGATAGGTCGAGCAGCACTAAAAAGGCTGCTCGACCATCATCGACCCGAGATCGAAGTTTGTCCAACACGACCACCAGTGCCGACTCCGTGCCGTGAGCTGTCCGGAAGCCGAACTGGGCCATCTCCAAATGGTTGGTACTTTCCAAAAAGCCGGAGAGGGACCGGGTGACCAGTTTTTCCATGATTTTAACTGGAAAAGGGAGCAAGGAAATTGGCCGATAATTCGACAAACAGGTGGGGTCTAGCATTGGCTTTTTTAGGAGAGGGGAGACCACCATCAACTTCCAGCTGTCAGGGACCGTAGCTGAATTAAAGGACTGAAGACAAATGGAGTGCAAAGGAGAAAAAAGTTCATCCTGAAATAGTTTCCAGTATCTGTGGGGCAGTGGATCCAAAGGGGAACCCGAGTTCACTCCGTTTGCTAGCAAGCAAAACTCAGCCAGTGAGGGAAGGGGAAAATACTCCAGCCGTAGCCGAGAAGTATGCTCATCCAATTCAACAGGGGCAGGAGAGGAAACACAGGCAACTACAGATTGAGGGGCGCATGTGCCTGAGGTAGCAAGGGCATTTAAGATGTTTGTAATTTTATCCTCAAACGCTCCTGCTAAGGAGTCACAAAGCGATTGTGAAGCTGGAATATTATACGCCGCGCACTCGGGCTTAGAGAGGTCATTTACTATTTTAAATAAAGACTGATTTATTCGTTGCCTGGGTCAACGTGACCTCAAAATATTTCGCCTTGGCACTTTTAATTTGGGCTTTGTATTCACACAATGCAGTTTTATATAATGCCTTAGCACTCTCAGAGTATGACCTCCTCCACACCCTTTCCGCCTGCTTACACTGAAGTTTCAATTGGAATAGGTCAGAAGAAAACCAGGGCTTTGCAGGTTGGCGCTTGGCCTTAGGGTTCCATATAGGAACCAATATATCCAGCGATCTGGTAATTTGCTGGCACAAGCTAGAATAGCTTGCTTCGGCATTTTCCATCAGATAGAAAGTCCCCGAAAGGAGAGATGGGTGGTCCGAATGATGTAAGAGCTTTGACCACTGTCTCCTCGCTGTAGAGTTCACTCCATTTTTCCTAAGAGACTCTACAGAGAGGTGGAGAGAGAAACAGACCAATGCGTGGTCTGTCCAGCATTGAAAGACTATTTCCCCGACCACCACCCGAGAGGCTTCAGCGAAGATCAAGTCCAGTACATGACCCTTCATATGGGTCTGGGACAGCACCAGCTGTTGCATCTGAAGGTTGCCACAGGCCTGGCACAGTTGTCTATATGCTGTACCCAGAGGCCCATCAGGCCATAGATTGAAGTCCCCCAGAACAAGAAGACTCGCGTGTGAATTAGAAAGATCGTAAATTAGGTCTACCAGGTCTGGTAGTTTAGACAGCACAGAGCCCGGTGGTCTATAACAGAGCAGTCCGGACTGTACAACCCCTTTATGCCCTTTAAGCGAAAAGGCCAAGAGTTCGAACCCCTGGACCGCTTTGAACTCGAATAGGGAGAGGGCCAGTGAGTCTCTAAAAATGAGTCCAATTCCTCAGGCTCTACTCCCCACCCTCGGGCAGGGCATGATTTTATAACCCACTGGACAGGCAGGTCCAAGTTCCACATTGCTGGCTGCTCGTGTCCATGTCTCAGTTAAAAAAAGCACATCCAAATCATAGGAATCTATGAGGAGTGCTATTTCAACGTGGTGTTTACAAAGTGAGCGGACATTGAGCAAGCCACAGGACAATGCGTCAAGATTGCCCGATTTGGTTCTTAACACTTGGCTTGCCTGGGGTTGTAGCTGTATTAACTCAGACCTGGAGTATGTGACTGAAGGTGTGGGGACACGGGCAGCATAATTGGCACTAGGCACAACCGGTGCGCGAACGGGCGCAAACGGGCTTACCTCAGGCGCGTCTACGGCGCGTCTACGGCGCGCCCGCTGCGCGTCACCGCTGCGCGCTTGAGGCTGGCACATCTTATATGGCCGTTAAGCGCGGGATTCCTGCGAGGCCGATCTCTGGCCCCACACCCAAGATGGCGCCCGTAATTCGGCACCTCCTGGCTATCCACACCCAAGATGGCGGCGCAAGCACCGCAATGCGCTTCCAGGGGATCCTGATCTCTAAATCCCGCAAAGTGCGAGTGATGGCACAATTATAATGCAGGTAAGACCTGAATATAACCCCAGGCGAATTCCCAGCGCGAGAGGACAACTGCGTTCTAATCGCCCAGTGCAATAGTGCAATAGTGCAAATGCACGTGAAGCTAAGTGATTTAAAATAAAGGCGTTTAAAATGAGGCAGCAAGGGAGCAACAGTTTGTTGGGTAAGTTCTTCCCGCTTGCGTCTATGCTCTACATTGTCGGCTGCTGAAATGGCCCCCCCGAAGGACCGCCTTTAGTGCTGTCCATTGTGTTGCAAGTGTTGTGTTGGCATTGTGAGAGAGGTAATCAGTGATGGAGTGCTGTATACGCTTAACCACTTCCTCGTGGTGCAGTAGTGTCCCTGAGACGCCATGCCCAGGAGGGCTGTTGTATGGGTGGGAGGGTGAGTGTGGCAATGACCAGTGCTCCCCCTTGTGTCCCCAAGGCCCAAAACTGTGGTGGACTCGCCGAAATGGGCGACTCTCCGCTCCCACTCAGGGACTCACCCGGCAGGGATGCCTGGACCAGGCTGCATGACTTCCAGCAGGCCGCAGCCTCACCCAGAGCTCTCTAAAATGGCACCCGCTTCCTTACTTGCAGTGCTGGCGGCAGGATTTCAACTCCTCACTCCCTACAACGTAAGGAGTCTTTTGATGTCAGGCGTACCGCAGGCTGGGCCCCGGGGAGTACGCTCCGACCGGTGCCTCCCCCACTTCCTAAAGCCCCAATGTCTCCACTCTGGTGATCAGTGGCCGCCAGGGCTCACGTGCCTCCGGCGGTCTACGGTGGGTCGTGGGCAATGTCACTAGCCCCCCCTCGGCGGTGCCGTAAAGGAAGGGCCCCGGTACTGCCGCCGGGCCCTAACCCGCACCCGTGTGCAGCTAGGCCCTGCAGGGACTCTCACAAGATGGCGGGCGGGTGCAGCCTGTCTTCTCCCCTTCTCTGTCTGCAGTGGGACCTCCGCCAATGCTCCACTCCAGCTCACACGACTATCATCTCCTCGGTGACGCGGAACCACCACCGCCGGCTGCTGCTCCAGTTGGGTCTCCCAGGGCTCGCCTCCCCTCCGTCCAGGCAACCCTCTGCACCACCAAGGATCGCACCGACTCATCTCGCAGCCTCATGGGAAGGGTGCACTCATAGCCGCTCGCCCTGTGCCGTCAGAGCTGCACTCTCCTGAGCTCCTTCACTTCGCCTGAAAAGTGCCCTGCCAGCTCCGCGGCCAAGACAGCCCCGGTGCTAAGGCTAGCAATCGCTAAAACGGTCAAAAGCAGTTGCTTTTAGCGGGCTGCCGGCGGGAGCGCAGGAGCAACACGTCTGCTCACGCCACCAGCTTGGCCACGCCCCCCTCCAGGTCCTTTTTAATTTTCTCCACTGTCTCATTCACCTGAAGGCTGAAGAGTTGCTTCCCATCAAAAAAAAACATTAAGATTCTGTTGCACCTCAGTCCGGACATCTAGACCCAAGCATGACGATGTAGGATGATGCTTGAATGAATACCTATGGAGGGAGTGTGTCTAGAATTAAAGCAGCAGTAGATATTGCCTTGCCTTTATGCACCAGCTATTCTCTTTTCCTGTGTGCCCCAGGTCTGGTTGTTCCTTCCTGTGTGCCTCAGGTCTGGTTGTTCCCAATAGAGTCTATCATAGCAGGAGGTGAGGGTTTGGAGTTTGCAATGAGCCAGTCTGTGGCGTCCCCACCACCAACAGCAGTTAACAGAAACAGTCATGTCAACATTATTTGTAGGTGGAGGTGCAGTATCTGCATCCTGAGGAGGCATGCTTGTGTGCAGTAAGTACCACCAACAAGTTGGATGGAACTTGATCCAGAATGTACACTGGGTCATCCATTGGAGTTTAAGACTTTTTCTCACCCTTCACTGTTCCCAGTGAATACTCAATAGCAGTTTTCTTGATGCCCTTGAGCAGGGAGAGGTATTGTGCCGATCTTTAGGTCTTTGACATGGTCTCATCCTCTTCTTGCACCACGTCCATCTTCACCTTGTGGTAGTGGGCTGCCCTTTGGATTACTGAATGATGAGCAGTTGTGTCATCAAGCCGGGAGACCATTGAGTAGTAAGGGTTTAGATCCAGTTCATCCTTGGGATCAACATAGTCCTCCCAAAGGTCGTCCCATTTATTGGGTGTTAAGGACTCAAAGTACAGGTCCTAAGGGTGGTATGGATTACTGAGATCTGAATCTGTGAAGAGATTCAGGAGGGATTGTGGAGAGTGAAGTTGCGGCGGTGTGTGAGGGTGTGGGGTGGGAGTGGTGAAGGAGAAAACCTAAAGGAAGGGGAGGTGGTGTTGGGCTTGTGGCTCTGTCCCTAACTCTCATGGGCCTCTCTGGGTTTAGCAGTCTGCTGGCAGAGTCAGACCCTTAGATCAGTGCCTTTTCATTACAGGCTCTAGCGTCGATGCCCAGCTACTTTGGGAGTCTTTCTCTGCCTCAGTCTGGGGCTGCTTTGGAGATAGAGAGGACTTACCTTGCGGCATCTGAGGCATGACTGGAGCCCTAGCAATGCACCTGGTGTTTGTTCCGGAGTGTTTCCCATCTGAAACTTCAGGGAATTCTGGGTCCTAACCCATGGGTAGCTGGAAGGCTGAAAGAGTCTGCGTCTTCCTGCTCCATACCGAACAGATATTCTGGCACAAATAGGTGAGGCGTCAAAGGGGGTGGCTTGATGTCACATTTTGTGATGCACCAACTTCCTCTTTGTTGCAGGAGGATTTGCTTACAGCGAAAGCCTGGCATACATCACAGGAACCCTTGTTGTGTTCTGGTGTCAGGTTACACATGCCGTGTTTGTCCAACCAGAAGTTCTTCGTGCTGCACCTAAACCATAAAATAATTCATTCAATAGCAATCCCCTGCAGTCATTTTCCTCAATAAGACCTGAAACGCTTAGTTGTCCCATCAATGCCAGTTGTTCATGGAGGTTGAATAAGGTGCATTGAAAAGGCGCTCAGGTATTGGTCCTCTGACTGGGTGCTGGATAGCGCGGTAACTGTCTTTGAAGTCCTGAGACTAAAGAATGTGAAGGCTGGTCCTGAAGAATCCAGTGAAAGAACTCATTGGTCCAAGAACTGTCACTCTAACATCCAAACTTAATGGCAGAAGAAAACATTCTGAGGTGGAGTCGTTTTCCTGGTGCATGGGTGAAGGGAAGAGTCAAACCAGGTCGAGGTGACTCGAAATTGACAGGGACACTGGGGCAACTGACTTAATATCCCTGTGCCTAACAAAAATGAATGTGTCCATCTGTAATGCAACTGGTGCTCATGTAAAGCGCTCTAATACCTTCGGGTCAAGTTTGTGCTATATAAAACTTCAACAAAATAAATATATATATATATGGAAAGTGCAACCTGAACAGCAATATCAGGGACTCTTTTAAATCAGTTAAGATCAAATGAAGTGTTCTTACATCCAACCTAAAATGTGCTAGAGTCATTCTGTGATGTTTTTCTGGTTCTCAGAGTTGTTTTCCAACCAAAAATGGATTTTGGCTTCAGTGTACATATGGAAACCTGATGTTGCTGCAAGCAAATAAATGTTGCAAAGCAGCAGTCCGAGGGAGAATCAGTCTGGGACACAATACGTTACCCTTTGTCCTAATGATTCTTCTGTTCAAATGCACACTTCTTAGCTTATTTAATTGAGGTCGCAACATATCTGGTTTTAAGGATAGGCCAGATATCCCAGCTCTTTAGAGATTTTTGTTTTCCTTTGTCCAGCATGGACAGGCAGTATTCTCCAATGTTCATTGAGAACGTAGCTGGACTGCTGACGTAAGGCAGGTTGGACATTTGCCGATAGCTAATGACCCTTCAACCGAAAACTGTCCTCTGCAAGGAAGTGTGTTTTTAAGGCACTTGAGGCAAAAGTCTGGATTTAGTGAGTGCCCACCACAGGAGAACTAAAGGCAAATTGAGTGGAGCTACACTATACCAAGACTGCACCCAATCTACCTTAACGTGATTTGGCTAGATCTACCAAAGTAATATCTAAACGAGGACTTTCACCCTATAGGGTTCCCCTTGGAGAGCACCAGTCTACTGTTGCTACCAACCACCCCATTCTCAACAAAATAACTCCACACCAAGCCTTTGCCCCAATTCTCCTAAATAGATCTGAGTTTTGACCAGAACACCATGGGCAGGAAACCCACAGGTAACACTGGACTCCTAGAGGATGTTTAGGTTTCAGTCTTGAGGGAGCTTTGGGGGCCACCTGGAATATAAATAGTAATAAATTACCACAACTACTTCGTGTTGAAGAAAGAAAATTGTACGTTCTTTACTTCCATTATTTTCCGTCTGCACACTGGTTCCAGCAGTGACAAGAATGATTCATGCTTAAAAGAACCAGAAAATATCAATGTAACAGGACAGATTCCATACTGAAAGTAATTTTCCTTTGTGTGTGGTTGCAGTTTTACATTAAGTAGGCAGTTGTATTGTCTGCCTCATTCATGAACCAGGGGCATGTGGGTTATGTGTGAATCTGCAAAATTAGAAGCTACAAACCCATAGTCACAGGTAACATCCATTTACAGCAGGCGTCTATACAAGATTTGCATGCGGTGCATTACCTGTATTGCAGTTCACTCTATTGCAGGGTGTGGTGTATTTCCTTCTTAGACAAGAAGGTTGTGTAAATCCACTTTTTTGTATCTGTTTTTGCAGAAATGTCCCATCATATTCATCATGCAGTATTTGGCAAGCCAAGTTATAAGTGGAATAGTTGCAAAAAATGCATTCCCTTCTGATTGAGGCGATTCACATCGTTGTCATTTTGCTTTTTCTCCAAAAACAGATCTGTTTGATGTGCTCCATGCATGGGTGTAGCTCTTTAGGAGAAGTGTGTTAAATGTCAGCCAGAGGGTTGTTCACAAATGGCACATGACCTGCATACAAAAAGCATGTGCATGGTCATCCTCAGTTCATAAGTCCTATGCTAAACTGTGCAATGTGTGTTCCTCCTTGCTTTCGCAAATAGCACATTGCTGTTGTATTCTCTTTACAGATAATACATCTATGCCTTCTAAGTGCACCTGAAATGCCACATAGGTGCCAGTAGTCTAATGAGTGGTGAGGCCTCTACAATGTTACCATCTTCATCTAAATACTCCCTCTTACAGATCGACAGCCCACCCCATCAGAAATGCACAGTAATGGGTCAACTGCAGAAGGGTCTACTAAGACCGCACCTTTTCATTTAGCTGTACAAGTTTCAACATTGTAATCTGTTCTCTATCTTGCTTATCACAAAATGCAGACCTTCCACTGGCCTTCTTCCTTCTAACTACCCAATCCTACAACAGCCTCATCAGTCATCTAGCATCTGGACGAAGGACAGTGCTTGAGACGACCATGCCCAACAGGTGCATCAGCCTCCTCACTGCGAGACTAACAGCAATGGTGTTGACATCAATGTCACATCATTTAAGTCATAGGGATTGTAACAAATCCAAGCATTACACAAAGAACACAAAGAAAATGAGTTATGCCCAATAAAGAGAGTGGTAATGGTGTGGTATGTAGCTAGCGTTGCAAATGTCTCTAATGATGTAGTAGTGCACAAGTCATTTACAGACGGCACAATTTCCAGAGAAACTGCCCTAGAATTTGCATTGACATGCAGTTTTACTGCTAAAACTTTAAAGCACACAAATGATAACATATGTAGAACGTTTTTCAGTAAATATTTACCTTTTGCATATCACCAGGTGTCCTAATTGGTTTTGATACGAGTAAAAAATCTTTGTTTCCATTGCACTTCATAATTTGTGCTTTTCTAACTGAAGATATATTTTGAAATATTTGTACAATTATTATACCGCTTTTCAAATGTGTGTTTGAAAAAACTGACATCCTATAGTGTTGTGTGTTCGCTATATAGCCCATTGTCATTTTCCCTATATTAACCCATTTGTGCACATTGTAGGTCGCATTTGCTTTTCACACATTACTAAATATCATGCTTGTTTTTGTGTCAGATTGTATTTTCACATTTATCTAGCATATATTTTTGTATTTTGTTCTTTTCCTGGGATATAGTCGGAACTGCGCATGCAAGTTCAAACATTGGTCTTTCTTACTCTGTGGCTGCTTTTTGTGAGCGTACATTTTGTCATATAAACGTGGATGTTTTGTTTTGAAAGCAAAGAACGGAGACTTGCAGGCAGAGCAAATGTCCTGAGATCGAAGGGCTACATCATCTGAGCTGTATAACAGCGATCTATGTATGCCGAGGAATGGGGTTCACCACTACTCCCAGAGATCTATAATATAACACTTCGCTTCAATAGTAGGGGTGGGTTAAGACAAATCGGTCAGCGACTACGACAGGCCTTTTCATTGTATATAGTCGCTAATCATGCTAATGACATTACTGACCTGCATATGTTTTCTGGTTGTGTCACAGTTATTGCATATTAGAGAGCAATACTTTCAATAAATATACTAAGCTTCCTTCAGGTTTCTTTTTGATATATTGTGGATAAGTAAAGTGTAGAAGAATGAAAGTGGATGACCGATACAGCGATCCCTGAGCGGGTCGAGAGAATTGAGTTCTGGAGTGCCAAATCACTTGTATCTCTGGGAAGGTTAGGAGGGCAAGTGAGGCACTATAAGCTATTTAGATTCAGGTCCACAGGTACTGATGTGGTATGGTGACCCTACACACTGATGTTCTATGTTTGCAAGCATATTTCTGTTCCTGAGCAGAATCCCTGTAACAACAGCCTTTCTCGTCACTCCCAGGAAGAGTGTCACTTTACAAAATCTCCTAACTTTGATGTCAGAGAAGGAAAAGTTAATCTGCATTTTAAAATAATAAAAAGCACTTTATGAGAAGACATAGCGTGACTTTTGACCTGTCTTTCAACACCCAGCAAAGGTGACATCATGAAAATAAATTTCACAAACTGCTTTATTGCTCATTGTAAATGTAATGTAAATGTACTTTCTGAATCCAGCATGGCTATTTTGGGGTGCTGGGGCACCCACCACACCCCTACCTGCGCAGCTAATGACCGACAGAGGGCTTAGAATATTCACATCCAGAGAGGCCTGACTCCTCACTCAGTGTGGTACTCGTTTAAGGTCTGTGGATTTAGTTATTCCCCAAGACGTTCTTTATTTTCTATGGAAGGAGGTGCTTCTGGTCACACTGATGCTGAATTCCAATCAGCAAACGTTGAGTAGGTCTGCTTGGTCAGATGCTAAAATGAACATCTTCTTCTTAACCCCTTAAGTGCTGCGTCGGGGCGTTGGCCGACGGCAGCACTACCTCCCCAGTGCTGCGCACGACCATTGGACGTCCATTCAGCACTAGTTCCAATGGACAGCGCAGCACTGGGGAGAGATATTTGCGCCTTATCTATGAGGCTAACCAACCGGTAATCCACGTACAGTTTGACATGGATAGTCAGTGTGCTACCACAACTGATACGACATTTAGTAGACCTAGACACAGAACCGAATGCCAAATTGCTGGACAATTAACACCTTAGATGCGATGCAAAGATCCCTCGCCAGTGCTGCGCTGTCCATTGGAACTAGTGCTGAATGGACGTCCAATGGACGTGCGCAGCACTGGGGAGGTAGTGCTGCCGTCGGCCAACTGCCCGACGCAGCACTTAAGAGGTTAATAGATAATGTTTTTCCACTCACTACAAATTGCAGATAGTATTGGGTGTTTGATGCTTTGGTGTGTGGAAGAATGCATCCTGGTTGACATTTAGTTACCTTCCTACACTAAAAGTTAACTCCTTCTAGGGAACGAGGAAGTAAACAGAGTACACCTAAAACCCCTTTACATCAAAGGCAGATCTTTCATAGTCCCTTGGAGAGTAGACTAGACCTATCTTAACAATCCAAGCAAATGGTCTCATTTTATAGACTTCTTCTTTGGTGGTTGGTTTTATTCCTGCTTTGAACAACCAATGAGGTATATCAGGGGTGTGACCTTACTCCAGGAATAATTTTCCTATTACTTGCAGAGCCAACATTATTGCACAATAATTTATTCACACAAAGAAAATAAAAGACTGCGTAAAAACAACACCCTGCCTTCTTGGATAGTAAAGGAGATTTATTTTCTGATTTAACACATTAAAGTGTACTTGTCAATACCACCGTCCAAAATGCAAGAGTAGGAGTAGTTCTGGAGCAAATAAGCCTGTTTACATAAATAACTAAGAAATCTAAAAGCTTGGGATTTTTGAGTGGAAATTAAGAGCGTTCATTTTGGAGCTGTTGCATGCAAAATATTCTACTGCATACAGTACATAATCTACTGAAATTTAGAAATGCGTAAGCGCAAAAAGAGTCTTGTTGCATAGGCAAAATATACAGGAACTGAAAAAGAAGCACAAAAATAAGGGGAAAAGCCTGCGCTGTAAATATAAAAAAAGGCACTTTGCTTGAATGCAACCATATCAGAAGAATTAAGACAACATTCAGTTTGGTTTTCATACAAAGGTTTTAATACCAAGAACAGCTGCTCACAGCTTTCTTGTAGAAATACATTAAAACAATTTGCTGGAAAAAAACAGGTTATAATAAAACACAAAAAAAAACAAGTTTACAACCAAATTGTAAAAATTAAAAAAGCATTGTCTAAGCAAAAAGTACTTAGTGTAAAAGCAGCAATGCATAGCCATTGAGATAATGTATACCTTTCAGATGCTCAAAATTCAAATTGTTATGTTTAATGCAGCGTTACAGTAAACATGATACAAGTGGTTTCAGGACTATGACCTAAGTTCATTCCTCCCGTTAGTGAGAGAACAAGGTCAAACACCTGTCTATCAACACTAATTTCAGCATCTCGGGGAGGCCATTCAGAAATGACTGGCTCAACACTCCTGGCCATTGCCATCAATCTCACAGTAGACAGTCATGAAAAACATTTTTGAGGTTTTGTTTTATTCTCTTGATGTTTCAAGAGCCCACTGCAATGCCTCACAAGATAATGCTTTTAAATGTCTCTTGCATTTTCTCGCTTTAGATGCAGCCGCTCTCCACAAACATGAAAGCACTTCCATAGTAAAAATATTTGGCAATTCTATACTTAGCTGTTCAGTGAATTTGCAACATTTCACTTCATATTGAACGCCAGCAAGGGTCTTTCTTCTCGCTTTTGCCATGGACTTTTTTTGTTCTCTCCCTGCTCATCTGTACTTTCGTCCAAGCCTGAAGTCTCATGTTCGGCGCTCATTAATGGCTCGGGTGAGGCGTCTGCAGTTCTTTTAGTAGGTTCTTCCTGCAGACTAGGCAACTGCCCACCATTTCGTCTTGCAGCTGCATCAAAGAAAGATCGTAAGCTATTTTCCTCAGGACTAACGACTGGTGTTCCGCACTCACTACCACTCTGGTCCATATCCTCCAAATACACAAGTTGCGTATAAGTTGTGGGGTCTGAAATGTTCTTCTCTTTTTGCTGGTGGGCCTGTAATGCGGACTGAAGTTTTGATTGGTGATGATGAAACAAGGATACTTTCTCTCTTCCTTTTCGTACAGATTTTGGTTCATTCATATCCACTCCGGAATCTAAACTTGCATCATTACTACCGTTCTTACCTGCTCTTTGAAGATCAATATACGAATGTCTAATGTGCGCATTTGACCTCCCATCTAGAGACACAAACCAAGCCCGTGGATGTGGCATTGGTTTACCACCCGTTAGCTCCATGAGTGCTTTCTCAGTTAGGAGCCCCATGTCGCCATTCATCTGAGCCAGAGCGGCATCATTAAGGGATGCAGGGATGGACATTGATTCAGACATTGAGGCATTCTGAGGACTCCACTCTAATCCTTCTGTATCGTGTAAATCTTGCTGAGAGATGGTTTGTGAACTTAAGCCAGGTGGTGGAATTTGTTGCTGGGCATGTGGAAGAAGTTGGGCCTGAGAATTAGAAAGTTCAGCTTGAAGTCTTTCAATTTCATACTGCTGATCAGCAGGAGCATGCAACTGCTGGCTGACATACGGGTGATCCGATAGCTTCATGTAATGAGCTGGAATAACCAGTGTTGGCAATACATTCCTGTAAACACTGTCATTGACTTGATCCACTGAATTATAGCAAATTAACTGACCTGGTCTGGGGAAGGATGTCGGCCTTTCAAGATGATCAACTGATCTGGACATTATACATTCAGTAGGTCTGCGGTCTAAAAGTTGCTCTTTTTCTGGAGCAGAAGGCGTGAGGTGAATTTGTTCCTGAACACTTGGCTTGCTTCCTGCAACATGGTTCACAGATGCCTGCACTTCTTTATCTTGCTTTTCCAATAAATGATGATGGCTTATTACAGAATTATAGCTTCTCCTGTAGTCCTGTTTCATGTGCGACTCATAACCATCAGATGCGTCAATCACTTTTCGGCACTGCAAAGGAAATATTTCTATGGACTTATGGTAGTCTTTTCTTAAAGTACTGCCCGGGGTGACATTATCAAAGGAGAATCTACACTTGTCCTCTTGATGTGAAAGCAACTCCTCTCTAGAGCTAAAGTCGCGGGAGGTATTGTATGAAGGCTTAAGCATAGGGGTGCGCAGATCGGCTTCACAACTCGAAGACACCATTTCCATATGAACAGCACTGATTAAATTAAGGTGTGACATGGATGTTGCCTGATCCTTTTTGGAACTGTCGAGTGTAGTGGAAAGCTGATGTTTCCTATGATTCTGACGTGGCTTCAAACACCGCCTCCTATAACAGAAACAAGGAGAGCAATCAGAGTTTGTATCAGGACGTCATGCAAGACATATTTGTGAAAATTGAAAACATTGGGTACTCAAATTTGCTAAGTGCATTGAATATATAAAGAAAACATATTGGATCATTTATTTTAGGAAATTGACTGATGAAGAGATTGCTTAGTCATAAATCAACACTTCGAGGTTGGGGAGGACGGGAATGCCTGATGCTAAAAAGGTAACCATGTGGTTGTGTGAATTAAAAACGAATTCAATTATTGTCACCCTATTTTTCTAGGCCGAAGATAGTGGCTGCAAAGATTGACTCTCTAAGCGAGGTGGTACCATGAAAATTTAAATGGGAGGAGGAGAGTACATTAATATAGAAGGACTGGGGGTATAAGTAATCAGTTGGTTTGTCATTGTAAGTGGGTAAACAAGGGTCTATGGGGATTCACCATTTTATAAAGCATTTCAATTACTCTCCCCTTCATACACACTGTGGCTGGCAGTTCTCACAGTGATTAATCAGCTAAAGGTACTTTGTCAGTTGCTAACAA
Source organism: Lissotriton vulgaris (assembly GCF_964263255.1). Classification (NCBI taxonomy): domain Eukaryota; kingdom Metazoa; phylum Chordata; class Amphibia; order Caudata; family Salamandridae; genus Lissotriton; species Lissotriton vulgaris. Next base: position 860,053,537 of record NC_141698.1, read on the forward strand.
AATAAGACTATCAGTCTTTTATCTGAAGTTCTGTTCACCACCAAAATTTTCAAAGATTCTATCACACCAACTTCAACCTAATAAAACTTGACGCATGTTCCTTCCTTATCAAATTGTCAAAAAGCCCCACATAAAGGCTAACTAAAAGCCTCGGATACCAGTGTCAGTCCTTCAAAAATGCCCCATCCAAGCCCGCAACAGAACCCATTATCTCCTATTTTGGACACAGCCCTCCGATGAGAATATTGTGAGGAAATGTATTATATGGTATCGTTTTGTGCCTTCACCATGTAATACACCTTCCTACCCCTTTAGGTGCAGTAGGTGTCATCTGGAAAACCCTCAGCTCAACTCTGGCTAGCTGTAGGACTGAGCAGCAAGGCTTACACAGGCGAACAAGTGTTAAACATTTAAACAAAGAATTCCACAAGATACTCAAGAAATCAGACACCACTTGATAAAAATAGGTTGTATTTTTTATAAGAATTCAGACACTAGAACAAAAAAGATTCACTTGTGGGTGCCGGAGATATAGATTTGACAAGCGATAATTAATTATTGCAATTTCATTCAGTTGTGAACAAGCCATGGCAAAATCAGCGTACTGGACACAAACTTTTTCAAAGTAAACTTAGGTAAGTGTAAATGTGGTTGGTTAGAAGTACTTGGGATGACCAACAGTGGCTGGGAACTAGTGTGCGGAGCCAGCAAGGTTCTCAAGAACAGTTACTTTCACAGAATAAGGAACCCTTCAACGGTTCCAGGAACTTCATTCCTGTTGCAGTGGATTCCTATGGAGTAGTCCTGATGCAAGGGGTCAAAGATGCTGTGGACGCGATGCAGTCAGCGGGGGTCTTTCAGCAGGGATTCCTCAGCCCACAAGATGAGGGGTTCCTGACTGCAGAGTCGATGCCCCACAAAGTCCTTGCTGGTCTAGCAAAAGTTCTGTTACCACTGGACTACTGGTCGCCTGTTGTCGCTGTCACAAGTTAATCCTTCCCGAGTCAATAACGTGCCTTTTGAGGGTCTCAGTAACTCTTCAACAGCACTCCTGTATTAAGCAAACCCAGGTGCAACTCTGTGCATCGGGTCTTGATCTTTGGGGTTTGCACAGAGTTGAGGTAGTGGCTTAAAGACGTTGGGCGTGCCCTAGAAGGCTTCTTCAGCTATTATCATGTGCTGTGAACAGGAGGCCAGTCAGCTGGCCTTTGGCAGTTCTCTTGGCTTGACTGGGCTCTGGTGACAACTTCCTCTTGAGCAGAACACAGTAGGTGGGTAGCTCTTTGCTACCCACCAAATGCAACAGGTGCAGTCCTACTTCCAAGCTGGTTGAGAGTGGAGGTCTGGGTGACCACTTCCTGCGGAGCGTGGCATCTGGCAATCGCAGGATGCATAATTCTTCCCACTTCCAAGATGGCGATACCCCTCTCTGGGTGTAGAGATGTCCCTAGCCCACCCCGTGGTGCGGCTACCTCAGAGACACATACAGTTGGGGAAACTGGTTTGGCAAGGCTCATAGAATCCCCTGAGGCCAATCCAGACACTGCTCTCAGCAGCATGAGAGCAGCATCCGGATTGGCCTGAGCGACCTCGATTGCGCTCCCATGGAGACTGGGAGCCTGTGCCTGCTGTCTCCAATCCGGCAATGCAGCTCGGGTTGGAAACCCCTTCAGTGCGCATGTTGGTTTGGGGCGTCCTGAGATGGCCAGCCGAACACACATGCGCACTGAAAGCAGTGCATACCACTTCTCCTCAGTGAATGTCATCCCCCTGGCCCCGACCCCAAGATTCGGCACTCTTCGAAGAAAATTAAAATCGACGCACCTCCGGCATTGTGGATCATAGTAGACTGAATGGGTTATATCGACGCCACCCTAGAAGAGAATGGACTGAACGGAAAGGTGCAACATCATATTCGGTAGATGGAAAAAGCCAAAAAACAAGATGGGGAAAGGGTGTAAACTTAATTATACTGGGTTTGGGGGAGGATGAATGACAAGCTCTCTGATCTTGCCTCTTATTTAGTTTAATACCGTATAGATGAGGAACATGCAAAAGTACCAGACTGCTTGTAAAACAGTTCCAGACTCAATGATGCCTCAATGCAAGGCCAACTAGAGTAAAATAATGCTCAGAGTAAATGCAGACAGACTTTTCACTGACCAACTGAACAGAGGACAGGTTTGCATTCAACAGAAGGGTATCTCGTTTACCAGCTTGTGTAATATATTAATGGTTATACATTATGTCAAGAAAGAAGTCAAGTAGAGCCCTCACCATCATACTTCTAGAAAATATGAAGAGAGATCAGTGAACACCTGCAGGAGGCCATCTGACCCCTAGAAGATTGCAGTCGATGACCATGCTGCACATTCTTCCGTGATTGAGTCACGCAAGGGTTGACGCGTCCTAGCCATTCTGTCCTGCTAAGTTGCTTTGCGCAATCTGCACTGTTGCTGTTAAACTTAATTCTATCTAATATCCTCTCTGCATTCTAGTCCGAAATCACACCATTGCCCTGCTGAGTGAAACCAGGCACACGGCTTCTCTTCAATACACAGAGCTCAGCTCAGTCGAAGGAAAATAAATAAGTCATTTGTCGAATAGCCCAAAAGCAAACATGCCTTCATGTGTCAAATGTCGTGTGTGTGTATATATACATATACACACACACGTCACCTTAAGTGTATTTACAAATACAGTACGTGACGGATCTCACACGCAACGAAACGCATTCTGTTGCTTTATTTTAAAATGTCAAATTCTGGGTGAACTAAACTTTGGCATTTTTACTCAATGGGTATGTACCGTTGTTACTATGTTCATGATCATGACACCTGAAGACCAAAAGACTGTTATTTTGGGCAAGATACTTTATTATTACTTCTTCGGATTGTACATTTATTTAAGCCATCTGCACATCATGCTTTTTAGTTTCCCGTCACCTACATCTATCTCCCCGTGACTTCGTCGTTTCTATTATCCAGGCTTCACTGCGATGTTTGAAGTGTAGCACTTCGCTTTTAAGAGCTACTTGTAGAACGAAAATGAGCTTTGTAAAAGTGCTCCACTGCCCCTCAGAGACTGACGCACAATATATCAAATGCCCGAAACAGGCCCAAATATTTTCAGATTAGTGTCGACCGAATGTTCGTGTTCTTTGAGGCAAGACCAAAATGTACCTTGGATCCGTGCGTTCCTACTACTAACCCGCCACTAGATGGCAGCACTATCACACACACACACACCAAGATCTCTGTTTAATTTTTTTTGTAAATACAGACAAAAAATCCGCAGGCTTTTAACGAAGGATTCTGAACCCCTTTGTGCCATAACAGAAATCCACGCGGAGGGGTACGTTCCTGCAATATTTACTTCACAGCAACGGCCCCGTGGTCTCTTGATAACCCGATCATGCCACTGAATTAAAGCCACATATGGCTATAACATTTAGAAATACCATTTTGCTCTTTACTTATATTACATTTTGCTTACCAATGGCTTTTGTAACGCGGGCGGGGATGTTTTGTCTGTGCGCGATATTATACCACGTTCAATTGTGAACAATGACTGGGTGATAACTTTTTTTATTTAATAACGGGGATGTCACTCATGACGAACCTGTCTGTTCTTGCCTGCGTGTACGCATGCACGTAAAAAATGTATGAGAGGTAGATTCTACGTATTTGACCAATCTGTTATGTCGCTGGTTTGAATTTTCAATGACGTCAGCAGTGGAGGTGCAGTGAGGCCAGCATTCTGCCCTCGATGGTGGGTGTGCCTTGGAGCCTTTCCTCCCTGGTCCGCTTCTCTTCTCTCATGGGTGTCCTCTGTCTTCCGTCTCGGGCCTGTCTTCTCCGCACGCTCCTTTCCTCATTGGTTTCAATTCCTCTTCTCTTGCTCTTCCTGCCTTTCTCCCGCTGGCATCTGTCTCCACTCCTTCGCCGTTTGTCCTACCCCTGCTTCGTGTGTCGTTTCTCTTCAGTTGTGGTACCGTTTACCTCCAGTGATAGACCATCACTAGGCAACGCGCTACCAAACAGTGTGCTCGAGGTTCCAGAGACACGATGGAAAGATGCTCCTCGGAGGTCCTTTATGCCAGGCACAGGAATCAAAACAGTTGCGAAGATGACGACAGAGCGCATTGAAATGAAGTATTCAACACGGCGATGTGGCTACAGTGAAGATCCTTACTTTCCTCACACTTACATAATATTCAGAACAAGAAAAAAAACTAAGGACGACAGCCGAAAGACTGGCTACAAGGAGAAACCCATACATAACTGGCCTTGTCTATTACTTAATATCTTATTGAACAAGAATGTTCTCTACAGGACAGAGCTTGGGGAAATTTGCTGGTTGGTTTTTCGAGTCTCTATGAGAGGTTACAAATCTAGAGCGATAAGTCGGATGGAAGTAAGGACAATCATTTACAATGCAACGGTCTCACCTTTGCAAAAGTTAGAGCTATTGCCATTGTACATGACAAAATATTTATGTGTTGGATTTGAAAACAGATGAATAAATGGCAGTCATTTACAATGCCAGTAGCTTATTCTCTCGCAAATGTGAGACCTATTGCAGTTGCACCCACACACACAGAGCCACACACACACTCACACAGTCACACCCAATCACACATACACACAGTCACACACACACAGCTACACACACACAGAGCCACACACACACAGAGTCACACACACACAGAGCCACACAAACACACACACACTGCAACACAGAAGCCTCATGCAAGAAACCATGAGTTAACAGCACTAAAGACTATAAAACACTGAAGAAATGAGTGTGCCTGCAACACAAGTACTCCAAGGTAAACAATGAATTTAAAATCACTAATACATACTTCTAGCATTCTTGTAACCTATCTGTCTATGTAATGTAATGTAATGCAATGTATCCAATATGTATAAAGCGCTCTATCACCCCACGGGTATCCTGGCGCTGAAGATAAAAGTTCCAATACACACGCAGAGTTAGCCCACCACTAGTGATGAACACTACACCCAGGGAAAAAGATGGGTTTTAAGTTTTTTTCTAAACTGTACAAACTTCTCTGCTTCTCTGATATTAAATGGGAGGTTACTCCACAACTGTACCGCTGTTCAGCTGAAAGCTCTGCCACCAAATCTAGAAGTTCGTACTCTGGTGGTACAGGCCAGATATGCAGTGGAAAAGCGAAGTATTCTTGAAGGAGAGTACCAGACAAATTTTTTATGCAGAGGCTGGGGTCCGAGTCCATGAAGGACTTTGAACACAATGCATGCAGCTTTGAACTGGATTCTCTGGGCTAGAGGAAGCCAGTGGAGATCGATAAGAGCTGCAGAGGCAGAGTCATCCCATCTCCTTTTTAAGGCTAACTTGGCGGCTATTGTTTGAATTCTTTGTAGTCTCTTGATCAGAAAACTAGGTGCACCAGGAAGCAGGGCATTACAGTAGTCTAGCCGACTCAAGAGGACGCTTCTAACTACTAGGGCCCTGGCTGATAGAGGCAGCATGGGGAGGATCTTCTGCACGGCCTTGATGAGGGAGAAACAAGTACCAACTGTTTTATTTACATGTTTCTCCATGCTCAGCTTGGTATCAAAAACTACCCCCAGATTCCACACATCAGCCGCTGGAATGGGAGGAGTGCCTGTCTGAATAGGCCAAAATTCATCTGGAAGTGGGCGTGGGATTTTTTTATAAAACATAAAAAAAGTATTCGAACATGTTTATTAACCTATTGCAACATGAATGGTTCATGAATGTTTAATAACATAATGAGAAGAATGACACTGGGATATGATAGTCCAGAAAAATGACTCAGGAAGCAGACTGCAAATGTGGTTTTCGGTAAGTCGTGAGATAAAACCCCAACAAGGCAGACTCAACCTTACAGCCTTCAGAGGTGGGCATGCCCAGTGCAGTACATTGCGGAGTAACAACAACATGTGTTATTTGTGCAGTTGTAAATGGCATAAGTGTGGCAATAAGCGCTATATAAAATCAAGTCACTATCATATAAGGCAGATAGCGCAGCACAGCTTCGAAGGGAACGTGTGGCACACGCTGACTGGCCTAGCGCTGCTCTCTGAAAGAAGCTGTGAATGTCAGAAGCGCTTAGAGCCGCCCGAGGAGCTTGCGCAGCTCCTAGAATGACAGCTCGATAGACTGAGCCCCGATAGGCGGCAGCGTTTTGTAACCGAAACCCAGTTCCCGTGTAATGCCGGATTTGAACAAGCCTTTCCCTGTTACTGTATCCAGGTGCACTCTACCCTTCGCGGCACATTAATACTTAACTTCCTGGGTGTCGGGGACGAGTAAAAGCGCAGAAATCTCCCCTTGCAGCCTCTCTTGCTCAACACTGGGGCAGAGAATCCGGTTCAGAACTGTAAACAAAGGGAAGCACTCACAACAAGGTCCTGTTACAACCCTGGAGCACGGAAGTCCGGATTTAAAGGTGCAGGTACAAGCCAAAGTTGGGTGTGCTGCGCAGAACAAAAGAAAGGTATGCAGCCACCATCTTTAAAGACTAAGCGCGGTGTGGCGAGCTCTAAAACAAACTAACAGCAAACAAAATGGACGCCCCTCGTTTTAAAACGAAGTAAACTTTTCCCACAAACAAGCACACTCAGGGGGTGTTTTTTTCTTTCTTTCTAGAGCCGAAGTTGAATGTTTGATATAAAGGTGATTAAAGAGCGGTTCTTCCTCAACATTCCCGTCTTAATGAGAACAAATCCCTCTTTAACCCCTCCCCTGCTGGTGACGGAACCGCTCCGTCATCAGCCGCGGTCGCGCTATGCTGATGATGGAGCGGTTCCGTCACGGCCCGTTCGGCACGTCTGCGCAGCGCGGATTCCGCGCCTGCGCAGCACGGATTCCGCGCCTGCGCAGAGCGTTCCATTGAGCAGGCGGGGCCGTGACGGAACCGCTCCGTCATGAGCACAGCGCAACCGCGGCTGGTAACGGAGCGGTTCCGTCACCAGCATGGGCGCGCCACGCGGCCCCCTTAGCGCTGCGGCGGAATAGCCGTCGCAGCGAAGGGGTTAAACAGGAGCCTTAGCAGGAACAAGCGCCAGGCCATCTGGACCCATAAAGAAGATAAGAAACCGTTTACGCCAGCAGGAAGTCAAGTAACCCAGTCTGAAAAGGACGGGGCTTAGAGAGAAAGAATAATGTCACTAGGACCTCTTCTCCAATGGCTGGCCACCATTTAGGACGCCAGCCAATATAGAAGAGGGGCGGGGCTTAACCTCGCTAGTGAACAATCCTATATCTCATTAAGTCTCGCCAGCTCGACTACGCATGTGCGCAGTCTTTTGCAGGCCGAGACCTAAACAACATTAGGGCTGCCAGAGAGAATTCCATAAGGGCCTCTACAATAAGTTGGAGCAAAGGGTCTCATCACTGGTATAAAAGGTGGTCTAGGATTGATGACGTAGCCTGGCGAAAGAGAGACTCTGCAGACCACCCAAGAACAAAAACAAAATGGAACCACCTATTTTTTTGACAAGCTGTAGAAAACAAAGTGTGATCAATCAATCAGAGGATCACACTGCATGGTTCTTCTAAGTTGGAGAAAGAGGTAAAAAATACAGACAAAGGCCAGACACCTAAAATAGTTACATGGCTGACAGTCAGTACATCTACAGACAGTTGCAATGAATCCATTTGTCAAGACTACTTGCGGACTTAGTGAAAGCTCTTGGTCAAAACAGGGCAAAGTTTGCAGTCTGCTGTGGATTGGTACACAATTACCAGTAAGGTGTATAAACCATTTTGGAGTTACACGCCCTAACTTCTAGAAGCCTTAGTGAAGGACTGCTGGTATTCCTTCCATCAATAAGAATTCACCTGTCACAATTGATTATCTCCCAGGAAATGTCTATTTAGTGGCATATTGGAACTCCAGCTTCCGCAAATACTCTAGGCAAGATCCAGGAGTGTTGCACACTTTCTACTTCTCAGTAGGAACTGTTAGTTTGTTGGACAACAAATGTACAGCTGGTGCCAGATTGATTCGACGCACCCGCTCAGGATACATTGGCCTGTGGAGAAGTGTGGCTCAGGGGTTAGAGGCGGCAGACCCGGAAGCTGAGATTGGCCCTGGACCAGTGTTCAATTCCCTGCCTCAGCGGGTCTTGGGCTAAAAATTCCACGGACTCGATAATTCTCGCTCCGGTGCCTTCTCGACTCACGGGTTCACACTCTGCGACTCTGGGCAATAGCTTGCTTAATCTCCACAACGGCCCCTCGCGGCGGGATGCCTGGCTTTCACCTTGTGGATACCCTGCCGGGGTTATCTCACAGGGGAATACCAGGACGGGTTCCCTAAGCAAGCGCCGGGAAACCCACTGCGGGTAGCTGTGCGCTATATAAGCTCAAATACATTTACATTTACATTTATGGACCTGCTTGCTCACAGTGCCACCATAAGCACCTCTAATCTTAGTAAAGGTAGCAAATGGTTTGGGCAACCTAGGAACATGACCACTCTGACTCCCCCCCCTTCCAAGGAATTATGTATGTATGTATGTATATGTATAGGCATTTATATAGCACACTACTTACCCGGAGGGTCCAAAGGCGCTTCGACCGCTGCGAAACCCTTCCTGGCTTCCCTGAGAGATGGTCCCTTAATGGGTATCTCCAGGGTGAGACCAGGCATCCCCGGCGGTCTGGTGGGGCCGTTAGTGAAGATGAGGCAAGCTAATGCCCAGAGTTGCCGAGTGTGATCGCTGATCAGAGTGGGCACCGAGGCGAGAGAATTATCGAGTCCGCTGACCCTGGTCCAGAAACCTGCCGCGCCGGGAATCAAACCCTGGTCCCGGGCCGTCCTCTGCTCTCGGGGGCAACAGATCTAGAACCCCTTTCGCTCATTCACTCATGCTTACTCAGAGATATACAAGAAATACACAAAGGGATGTTTTCAATATTTATTGAACCATTACGATACTGGTTTAAAATATATGAGCTGCAATTATTAATAGACAGAAGCAGACAAATGTGATTAGGAATAGGACAGTGAACCACCACCATTCCTTTAACATAACCCAACCCTCCTTTACCACCACAACGCTACTTTTAGTTTGCAGGCTCTGCATCAGAGCACCGGGGAACCCACAAAAACTACTCAGGGTGGGTGCTGGCTGGGGAGCCAGCAGGGACCTGGGCCTCTAACCAGAGCCCTCTATGATTTAAAGTTGTTGCGACACACTAAAAAAAAAAAAAAAAAAAAAAATATGTTTTGTCAGCTCCCTCTCTCTAGCAAGTGAAGAGCTGGTGGGTTTCCTCTTTGGGAACCCAAAAATGCTAATTTCATATTCCCTGCTCCTGGCATGGAGCACCCTATAATGACCTACAAGCGCTATTTACCTACATTTATAGATCCTCGTGGTGCCCCTAGAAGGGACAGGGGCATGCCAAAGTTTTTTTTTTTCAAGCGCTTGGGAGGCTGCAGTAAGCGCAGCAGCTCCCCTAGGAACACTTTAAAAAAGTTGCAGTAAGTCTCCTGGGTCATTGAATACTGGCCCTAGAGACCGTCCTATATTGTTTCCAAACACTCTAAGTTGGCGCTGTATGTTTTTTAGCTGGATTTGGTGACCCCTTTATGGTTGATCCTAAGGCTAACTTTTGTGGTCTGAAGATGGGTAATACTTTTTTTTTTAACCTCACGTTTAGAGGTATTTAAAATACTACAAAAAATATTTAGGAGACAGTAATTTTTAATTATGATTATGTATGTGCATGGAAATACATTATATTATATTTATTGATAAATTATGGTGATTTCTTGATAAAGACAGTCGGAGGTCCTACTCTAGATAGGATGCTCTTCTGCAACATTAAAGATGTAATATGGTTCTCCTGGGAGGCAAGGTCGCCGACTACGAAATAAGCTTCCAATTTCAGTTTTCACACTTTCAATCAATCACATTTCGACATTCAAGAAACAATGACTACAAGTAAAGTGCTTTTTTTCCTAAAAAAAATTCAAAGTGGATACCTCCAATACCAAGAAATCATTCAAAATAGATGAAATGACAAAAGGTTACAGAGTCACTCCATTATGGTTTATGCAGTGATTTTCAATTTCCACACTCCATTTGATTAACACTCAATATCTCAACATAGCGCCACTGCCAATCAGAATATTTGGGGACGAGTTGAGGTGACTACTCCACATCTTAGTGGGTCTTTCCATATTCCAATTTTCTAATACCACTTCTAAGGAGTGTAATACCTTCCAGGAATGGTGTATTTGCCTGTGTGTATGGAAAAGCATGATGATGCAACACTGAGCGGCACTCCTGTCCACCTGGTAAGTGGGACCTCGAGTTTGATTGCTGAGCAATAACACTACTAATTTGATAATACGTGGCTCCCAATTGCTTTTTTCAATGTGCAAACCTAGTTTAACATCATCATGAGTAAGTTAAAAAATAGTTAGAAAGTTAAAATCAAGCATTGGCCCAGTCAGTAGGTCTATCCTTGACATGCTAGTACCATGGTTATTTCTATTGCAAGCAGTTTATATTGCGGTTGGAAGTTAAAAAAGAAAGAAAGAAAGAAAAACATGCCAGCAATTAAACGAGACTTCCGTATGCTTGCAATATAAATTTTAAAATCATTCACTAATATGTCCACAATACCATTGAGGTTTTTTTTTTTTTTTTTAAACAAGCATTTCAGTTGTTAATGTATTTTTAAAATGATTATTATTTGTTAAGGAGACAAAATGAATTACCACCCAATAAAAATGTTATAATGTCAGAAACACTTTACAACAACAAAATTAAAAAGGAGATGGAAAATAAATCTCTAACTGGGCACCAGAAATGCTGGCAAAATATGTAGCCCGTATTAAAGTTAATAAAATACATTAAATAAAAAGCCGACTTTGATCCAGCTTTATTGAGAAAGAGAAATTGTTTGAATTTAGATCGATGTGAACAAAGTACATATGGTTTGTGCAGTCACTCAAAGTGAAGGACGTCAATGAGCATGATTGGTTGACCCACTGCCCGCGTTACATGCCGTTGTGAGAGGAAATGAATCAATTTCACAGAACAATGGATAAAGCCCACTGACCAAAACCCCCTCCAACGTATATACATTAAGTACGAATTTGTGGAAAAACAATAGTCTGGCAAGAAGTTGTCTCAAAGAAGAACCTATTAAATACCACAAGGAGAATTAGAAGCATGCAATTTTGGAAGTCTGTCATTCATATCAAACAACAAAATAGGCAAAACGTTACCTGCAATAGTACAACAGAAGGCACAGCAAAACCAAAAGTATGAATGCAATTCCTCCTAGAATTGCCAGAAGAAACAGTGTGTGGTAGGAAGCAATGTCCTGGGTGACCACGGGACCTAGAAGATGGAAAGAGGAGTTAAGGCGTCTGAAAGGTCTTAGTTACCTCCTAAAAGAAAAGAATGCAGCTCATGTGCACAGTTTCTCACTCTTCAAATCCACAGCACATCACACTGTTCGTCAGTTACTTTGCCCACTTGGCACTTTGTACAGTTGCTAAACAGTCACTGGGGCATCTACTGCTTGGTACCTACCCTAATCACGGATGTGTGTGGGAGTCATTTAAAGTGCACGGGTTATCTTTCTGAAGTTGTTCTTTATGGGGAAGTGGCTGAAGTCACCCTCCAGCAGTGCCCGTGTGTATCTCAAGTTTGTAGCGGGTTGTCTGTGTGGTTGTTTTCAGTAGCATTTTAGGTGTTGTAGCTCTTCGTCAAACCTTTGTTAGCTTTTGTCCAGCTGTTACAATTCAGTCTTTTGTGGGAGGAAGGTGTTTAGTTCTTCTAATGGCTAAAGGTAGTTACAGCAAGCGACTAGAATGTGGTGTTTCAACTAGATATTTTAGTCTGGGGGGGAAAGGATCCTGGGCGTAGTGATCAGATGCCTTGATAATTGATTGGCATGTTCTTCCATGCTTCTTTGAGATGCTGAGTTTCCGAATTTCCATCTCTTTTCTGGTTTCCCATAGTGGCCCTTCCAGTATTTAGCGTACCCCCTTATATCATGGTCACATAGTATTGAGCTTTTGACCTCGGATTGTTCTGGGTCATGTAATTATATTCTCAACAACTCAGTAAAGTGTAGTGGTCCAGTGCATCATAGGCTGCAACGTTGACCAAGTGTCAGGGCCATGGTTTGGGTAGGGGTGGGGATTGAATTCCCATATAACTTTCTCATGTTCAGTTCTGGAACGCAGCACTATTGAAAAGGAGGTGCAATTGTTGTTTAAATTTTTTTTTATTTGTATTAAGAAATACTCAAACTTGCCGGAAACACTAAATTAATGGGATGAGTATGTTGTTGTGGGGAGGATGGTGGAGAGGAGGGAACAGAAACGTGGTCGCAACATTTATTTGATTTTGGGGGGGGGGGGGGGTGGGGGGGAAGGGAGTAGCCTTCAGTAGTATATACTCCCCAACACCCTACACAAATTCACACAATATCTTTATTCAATTCTATAACATTGGCATCACATGTTATACAAGAACACATCTTTATTCCTGAACCTGTAATGCTTGGATATTCACACTGAGAAGAGAATTTGTCTGTAAAACATTAAAAAATACTTTCTATTTTTAATAAAGACATCAAAATCGCGTGCACACAGAAATTAAGATATTAATATTCCAGACACAGTACATTGAAGTTTTGATGGGGAAACCTGATTAAACATTTCAAAGTCAATAGGTCAGTTGCGGGAGCAGAGGAATAAGAAAAAAAAGAGAAGATAAGGGAAAATGGGAGTTTGGTTCTTGAGCGCTCCGCATCACTCGTGAAACAATTGCTGAATTGTCAGATAATAGCAAAAGGTTGTGCGCCCCTGCAAACCACCTAGGTGTTATTATGTCAGTCATTCCCTTGCAAGTTTATCGATTGTCTAGTCCTCATCTCTGGTGTATTGTTTCGGATGTAGGTTCTAGTGGAAACATTCACTTCTGGGTTCTCGTTTCCCAAGATTCCTGTAATTGGAACGCACCTGACCATATTCTGCACTGTTTCATTGTTCTAGGGCGCCACATCCCTGTGTTGTGGAGTCTGAGGTTCCCCAGCCCAACAGCCCCCAGTGGTGATTCTCTCGGTCATAGTCTCTTGCATATGTTTCTCTGCACTCTTGCTTTCCAAGTCCCACCAGAGTTGGCTAGAATATTCTTTATCCCCCAGAGTCACAGAGTGCGTAAAAAGGCTATATTTATTTCAGTGCCGTCTGTGCCATGTTGAGCAAGGTCAATTTCAGGCAATGTTTTTGTGGAGGACAGAATTTATAATAACTGCTCATAAACCATGATGGTAAGTCTGAAGGTATTAAACCTTGGGGTGCTACACACCAAATAGTATGGCCCACCTTGGTTTGTTATAATAAGCATTACATTTTCTTCAATACATTCCCAGAAACAAAAAGAGAAGACAATCTGTTGATTATATTATGAAGCTTCTTTTTAAATCTTTTTTTCTGAATTTGATATACTTCTACAGAGTAAAGCCAACACGCTTTTCCCACTCGGGCACACACTTCCTGGGGATCTCAAGGCTGTAAATACATATTCACACATAAGAGTATGAATCAAAATTGACATTCTGAAGATTAGAAATAAATACCATATGCATGTAGGCTAGAATTTAAAAAATCTGGGGTGGCGCAAACAAATGAGGAACTGCACATGCGACAAAAAGGGACTTGGTGACACAAAGGAATTAGTGAGATGTGTAAGTATGGGTTGTTTTGGTGAACAGTTGTGCAGCCCAGAGGTTTGGCCACTGTATGACAGAACAGAGTAAATAAAAAGAAAAACAAAGAGCAAACCTAGGGTGGAATAAGTTGGTATGACAGCTGTTGTAAAAGAATAGACGGTTATCTGGTACTTGTAATATCACAGGGAAGAAATGCAGCAGTAAGCAAAAAGAAGGTAAAAAGGGGCTTAAGGCTATGTCCAGATCAGTGAAATGTTTGACATGAGTGTCAAGAGAGGCTATTGCCTTTTTGAAAAAGTTTACAGACACTGTTGGTGCCTTAACACTCCATTGTTACAATGCCGATTATAAATTGCTCAAAACGTTGTCTAAAAAAGCTGAGGACATCTTGCACTGCACTTTGTGACTAAGTACTTTTTAATGCTTGCAGAACAGAATTACTAAGTATTTAAAGGAAGTCTTCAAAATAGTTTACGAGCTTGCCAGCCGTGCAGTGGCTGGAACTATTATATTGGAATTTATGTGCACATCTGTCCTCTAAAATGGAAACACTCAGTTGTGTTTACCGCACCCAACCAGCCTTCAGGGTCTTCGAACTCTTCGACTAAATACTATAGACCCCCTTCAGATGCACCTCCAATGAAAATAGTTCATGTGGCTGTAAAACGTCCATCATCACGACCCTTCAGAAGAAATCTGGAGCGGCCTCGTCACTTCTGGCTTACGTAAAGACTCTTCTGCCACTTCCCACCAAGATACTGGAATCAGTAGTTAATTCTAGACTTTCTTCTTTTGTTGAAACTCACGATTTGCTAGACCTTTCCTACCAAATTACAGAACTGAATTCTGATTGTTTGCAGTGCTTCCCAGGCCACTCCATTTCTCCGCAGCCTCACGCTAGCCTTTGATACAGTTGCTCACAAGACTACTCTGTTCATGCTGAAGAAATGTCCGGTGTGAGGACCTCCTTTGCTACTGACCAGGAGCAGGCAGCCGGGCTTCCACTTTGTTTGAAGTTTTGGGAGCTGCTGTGACGGTTACTGCAGGTGTCTTCCCAGAGTCCCACACTCTACGTATACAAGACCTCTGTGGCAGATTGTATTAATCCCCAATGTTTCCAGTTTTCTTGCTATGCTTAATATGAAGTAGCCTTTTGTGAGAGCGAACACTCACTAGACTTTAAGAGGGAAACAGCCCTTACAACGCGAGTAGAGCCACTCGTGCAGTTTCCCCGGAGCTCAATCACGCTTGCCTTAACCACGCATATGCCTCAATCACGCATATGCGTGGATGAGGCAGTACGCGGTTTACATGTCCAGATGGGCAAGAACAGGAAGCTCGACACAGACAGGTAAGAGGGGCTGGTGCCAGGTTTGGGGAGGTAGTTGTAGGGGTTGGAAGCGGTTGTAGGGGTTGGAGTAGTTTATGGGGTCGGGCTGTTGATATGGCAGGAGGCTGGGTTTTAGGGCTCAGAGTGGGGGGCGGGGGGGTGGAGCAGTTTTAGGGATGAGGTCATTTTTAGCGCTGGGGGTAGGATTGTTTATAGGGATGGGTTTTAGGGCTAGGGGCCGGTGGTTGGTTTTAGGGGTTGGGTAGTTTTTAGGGTTTCGGGGGAGGGGACGAGTTGTGTATAGGGAAGGGACCAGGGTTTAAGGGCTTAGGGCAGACAGGCTGGGGTGTGACCTTTACCACTCATCCCTTTGCCAATAATGCATTTACCAAGAAATTGCGTGGTGAAGGCATGCGTGGTAAGGAATTGGTTGTTCAGTTGCATCCGCTGATCAGGCTACGTTGTAAAGGCACGCGTTGTTTAGCCATACATGCGTCTTTCATATCACCACTTAAGGAAGCATCTCCGGTTTAACAAAGAAAAACAGACAGCGATTTCTAGAGGTTAAGTTCTACTTAGTCTAAACCTGGGGGGCCTTCTTCCATAAGTGACGTTCCTAATCTCATTTGTGAAGCTGGAACCCTAGGCACAGTTGATACCATTTCGTCAATTACTTTACAGTAATTTTTATTAAGGGAGTCAAGATAGAAAAGATGCAAGGTGTACAATGTCTCCGGCTCAAGCAATGGAAAGAAACAAAATTAGAACCCTGCATGAACTATGACCTCAAGGTCCCACCTTCCAATTACTATTTTAACTTCTCTACTGAGACACTTTGAAATTCAACTCGGTGGTCATGACAATCCATTGGCCTGTGGAGCCTGGAGAGTGACAGAAGGCACATTGAGAATAAATGCGGACCAAAAATCAGCTAGGTCCTAAAAGTGCACCCAACCTATTGGTGTGGAACAAAACAAAAGCTATTCTGCGCTACTAGTAAAGAAATATCTCACATGCAGATAAAGGTGTGCAGAAAACAGCGTCTATGTTCCTTTTTACCCCCGGGCTCGCAGGGATCCAGAGAAGCCTCATGATGAATGAAGTCATTTTCTTTATTTGCCGTCACTCCTGTCTGTGAACTAACACAATTTGATTCAAGTCTGTGAATGTGCATTTTCACACTCCTTCATTTAAGATCAGACTTTCTTGTCCCTGCTTCGTGGACTGTCACTAGGCCATGCCTAGTGCACCACAACTGTACAAGAGCTGTACCCGATTTTGAAGTTTCTCTCATTGGAAGCCTTGTGGTCCGATTAAACTCAATCTGTAAGCCGGGACAGCACCAACCAAATAATTTACCTACTGGCTTTGCAAAGGTCATTTCAAGTCCTCTGATTCATCTGTAGGAGGTAGGTCTGTGATGTTATGGTGAGGGGCCTTTGCTGCATAGACCAAAATCAGGATCTCACAAATGAAGCAGAGGGAAGAACTATACATTGCTTCAAGTGATTCCTCTCCCTTACTTTCCTTCGCTGTCCCCACAACTAAGAGTTGCTGGTCTAAATCTCCCACTGCTTAGGATTTATTTTTAGAGTTAGGCAACCAACCAAGGTCGTCTTGGTGCTGGAACAGAGATGGAAGACAGTGAAAACAGAGAAATTGTGAGGCTAATTAGTACAACTTTGCAAATGAGATAGGTTTTCTGTAGTATGCAATGAGGATTTGAAGTTTTTTTGAGCTCAATAGCCAGACCAGTCAGAAAGAGGGACCCAGGACTCGGAATGATGTTCCTCTAAAACAAGCTTGGGGGTTTTGGGAGATCTAGAGAAGTGTCAAGGCTTCAAACCCAAGTGATCTGGCTGGAACATATGCGAGATCAGAGGGGACAGGAGTTTAGGGCCCATCCTATAAAAAGTCAAGTGCATAATGCATAAAGCCTTACATTGAATTCTCTGTTGGAAAGGAAGTAAGTGCAGCGCATGCCTCAACTCAGAGTTGTGGTCACATTTCCTCAATCCTACCAGCAGCGACAGTGCCAAGATTTGAACTTCATACCACCACCATTTGAAGTTTGGAATTATGTCGCGCTGGAAGGCCAAAGTATAAGGTAATTCCATAATCTAAGTGGGAGAGGATGATGGATCTACTCACCCTAACCCGGTCTCCTCCTTCCATTCCTAATTGGGACCACAGTTACTTAAGGGTAACTCAGCGTCACGGACAAGTTGTTAAATTTAAGAAGGATTTGTGTGTCATCTGCATAGGACTCAACCTGCAAACCAAAGCTCTGGATCAATTCACCAAGGAGCTGGACATACATGTTACATAGGATTGGGGACAGCACAGGCACTTTTGGGGCTCTGCACTTCAATGGCAGTCATAGGATTTCAAAGGAAATAGGGAGATTTAACTGGTTTATGTCTTTCCTTGTAGGCCATACTCAAAGAGGTCCTATTGAGGTTGGCCCTCCTGAGATGACTGAACATGACTCATTAACCATACTGACATCTGCTAAGAGCGACAGGAAGCTGAAGTAGAGTCCTTGATCAAAAGTGTTACTGAGATAGTCAAACGGTATTACTAAAACCACCTCAGTGCTGGGCCCTACCTGAAAGCTAAACTGAATCTGACGTAGGGTCCCATATCTTCTAACCTTCTTGCTAGCCACCTGATCAGAACATTCTCCAAAATCTTAACAAAACGATAAAATATTGTAGCGTAACTTTACTTAAAAGCAAGTGAATGGCTTCGGACAGAGGAGGCACCATTACAGGGCCAGCTATTTCAAAAAGGAGAGGCACTCTCATTTCAAGTTGCATAATGCGAACAGGCCCTCAGCTTGAGACATAGAGGAAACTTGGCTCAGACTGATATACTGAGAAATCACTGGAATGACCTCAGCCAGGGAGTTGAATCAGCATGTGGAACCAATTTACTCATATATATTAGATCATAAACATTAGCATTTTTTTCTGAGAAAGGGGAAGACACATGCTTGCACAATTTTTTGAAAGAAGCTGCCAGAAGGAACAGGGGCAGAATAAGCACACATTATTTTATGTGTTGGATCTGGAGGAAGAAGGGAAATGTGATGTAATAAAAGAAGCGTTAGCAGCATGAAGCGGTATGCTCTACTCTCGCAAGTCTTTTTTCCATTAACGTCATTGCCCGCTAAGCATGTGCTATTGGCAGTGCCTGCCTCCAGTTCCCCTTCATGAAATTCCTTGGTGGACTGTGGTTTGGGTGTAAAAGTGTCTCTTGAAGCTTCGGGACTTCTGTTTCATATTCTTCAGGGACAACTTTAATGCCTGTTAGTTGCCTATGGTCCTAAAACAAAAGGGGAGTTCTGTTAGGGCTAAAGGACGGTTCCGCGTGTGTGGAATTATTATTCTGTAACAATACCACCCCATGGAAGGGGAGCAAAGAAAGCATCATAGGAGCAAGCACAAAAAGCAACCATGGGCGAGTTCATCAGCTGTGCCGCCTCTCACCTTGAACTTTAAACCCCAAAAAATGCAAAGTAGCGGGTTTGCATTTTGTTGCCTTAAGGTCTTTGCATAATATTACTACTTTTACATATAATTATTTCCATCACCATTCACTAGAGTAAAATCGGTAGCTTTTGGTTTGGTCTCTTCACTTTCACTTGTCCACCACATGACAAAAATACCAAAAAGCAACCAATCTTCTTCACTCTCTCCCCCCAAACAAAATCTGCTTTTGTCTGACCAATTAATATTACCAGCTCAAGCTTGGCTAGCTCTTGATTAGTCTTTGTCAGCGCTGTTCTAGCCGGGGTGCTCCTATCCTCGCTCATGCCACGCAATCGCATATTGCGCTCCACAGCGATGCTCATATCCTTAACAATGACGTATAGCCACGTCAATCTCATCTTCAGCAGCTTGAGATGGATACTCTTCAAAGCAAGTGTAACACTTGTCTTGTTTATAAATCAGTACATCTGAATAACTCCCCCCTCGTGTAACGTACAAATCTTGGGCCGTTGAAAAGTACTCGGCAGTAACAACAACCTTATGTAGAAGTACCATAATTCCCAACTGCACAAAATCAATCTGACCCAGACTTAGCAACCGTATTCTGAAAAGCTCTTCCTGCCAACATAAGGATCACATTTTCTCTCCTGCCCTCCAAATGACACCTAAAAGCTAACCTCTTTTAAGGTATTCATTATAACATTGCACACCTCTTGTTAATTCATTAATATGCCCCTGGCCTGATTTAATCTAATGTGTCCTAATGCCACTGCTCGTGCAGGAGGATTCTCAAGGGAACTGTCCATGTCACTTAGAACAACTGGAACAAGTGGGTGGAAAATTTGAGATGAACAGAGTGAG
Organism: Lissotriton vulgaris; assembly: GCF_964263255.1. Classification (NCBI taxonomy): domain Eukaryota; kingdom Metazoa; phylum Chordata; class Amphibia; order Caudata; family Salamandridae; genus Lissotriton; species Lissotriton vulgaris. Next base: position 860,072,944 of record NC_141698.1, read on the forward strand.
CACAGCAGACTAGGAAGATCATAATTGGTGTGCTCTCCTCTGTCTCAAAAGGAAAGTTTCCAATTCAACGTCATTGCCAAGGTGGCTCAAACATTTGGAGAAGAGTAGCGATCAAGGGAGGAGGTGAAGGTAAGGGTAACAGCGGGCCATACATACAAAAGGTATTGCAACTAGAAGAATGTGGATACTGGAAAAGAATTAAAGGAGAGACTGTGGGTCTGGTTCATGAGAGGAAAGGTTTGGGAACCACAAATGATAGATGAGGTTGGGCACAATTACATGAGGTCAGGTCAAGCGAAGGAGAAAAGAAGCTCCATGTAGGGGTATCACAGGAGATGTGCTAATGGTAAAGATAAAAAGGGAACCAAGAAGCAAGGTGCTGAAATGGACTTTGATTGGACGGAGGATGAACGCACTACAAAGATCAAAGAAGGTTCTACTGCCAAAGAGGAAAGTGAGGAATAATGGATGAAGCAGAAGCATACGATGAAGGAATTAATGAGTAATGTGAGTAGGTGGGGGGACCGTGTTGACTAAGATATGGTAAAAGAATGGCACTAATGCATGTGGATCAAATGCACAGGTCTGTTTTTAATCAGAGCAAAGTCAAGAAGACCACTGTTCTTAAGAAAGGGAAAGAGGTTTACTTGTATTGATGTGTGTTTTGTGAACGTAGGAAGAAGGTCCGTGTGTCGTTTATTTTACATAGAGAATACCTTTTTGGATATTCTTTGTGCATTCTGCTCATCATGGTATGGTTTGTTTAAATCATTTATAGAGTACTTTGACACCCTAAAAGGGTTCCCATCAACTCGACCGCCAGTCTTGCTGGAGAACATGTGAGGAGGGAACTTGCCCAATTAGGTTCTACAATGAGCCATTTCATTTGTTGATTAAACTATTGTTAACTTTCTACTGACCCGGGTTGGAAGGAGACATGGCGGCCACCCAGTATCCCAACTGTGGCGCGATATATGTCCAGGTGAGCTGATTTCCTTCTTGCTGGATAAGGCCAAGGCTGCTCTTCAGCCATGTTCCTATGAAAAAATAAACAAAGCCTGGGTTAGGCATTTGAGGATTGCAGCAGTGCTTAGTATTCCATTCGCATTCATTATAGTGCAGACCACATTCTATTACACGTAAAGGAACAATCACTATAACAACTCAATGGAGAATTACCAGCTTTGAACCAGCGGACAACCCTGAGCCAACAATTCTGTTACTTTGAAACAACCTTTAAAAACAGGATTTAGATCATTAGACTGTTTCCGAATACCTGTTAGAGCAGGGAGGCCGCTGTTCGTCGAACAGATTTTATTTAAATTGCCATCAAAACATTTTTGCTTCGAGTTGCTATCAAAGCATCATCACAAAATTATAAATGCGTATGCTAAAATAGAACATATATGAAGTATGTCTATATATATATATATATATAAAACCACAAAGATAAAGACTTTTTACAAATCCCCTACCCCAAATAACACGGTGGCTCTAATGGATACGAGGATATATTAATTCAATCAAAGAAGCTCTATCAGTCAAGCCCCAGCAGTGGTGAGATTTTTAAACTCCACAGATTATGCAATTGAAAACATAATTCAGCTAATAAGAGTTGATGAAAACTTTCTGTCCTGAAGAAGGTGAAAATATTGAATGATCACCGAAACGCTGCGTCAACTGTTTTTTTAATAAAAGTTTGTATCTATATGTGTAATAAAATTAGATTGTAACCTGTATTGGGAGGAATGCTAATAATGTTATGAGAAATAGTGTGTTATGAATCATTTTTTTAGCTTTAATAAATTTTAATATAATTTGTGGTTTAGATTGAGAAATGTTTATAGGACTTGTGTGCTGTACTTCTATACTGTGGACAGATAGAAAGACATAAGTATCTTTGAGTAAGGCAATGTATTTTAAATAGTTTTAAGTTAAAACTGTTAAACATCTCTATAAGACACTTGGCCCAGAGTGAGGTATTTGTCCTCTTGTATATTAAGGTATAGGGATTTTGTTTTTTGGCTTGCATATATACTAGGGGTGGGCAGAATTTGCGTAATCGCGTTCCGCAAATCTCTGCGAAACAGTAAAAAATCTCCACAAACATGCAGAAATTCAGCGAACACGCGGAATTGCTTGTTAGCGATGCTTTTTTACTGTTCGCAATCGCTGTTTGCGTTCTCGGGGGGAAATATCTCGCAAACACGCATTTGACAACGCAAACAAGCAAAAAATTTCGCGAAGTCGCGGAATGCAGAATTTTGGGCAATTTTGCGTTCTCCACGGAACGCGAAATTACCCAAATTCCGGTAATGGAACGGAATTTCCCGCCCATGCCCAGGGCTGGTCCTAGGCATGGGCAGTATGGGCAGCTGCCCAGGGCCTCGCGCTCAGGGGACCCCGTGCCAGCCCCGCAGAGTAGACCGCAGAGCAGGGGGCCAGATATGAAATGCGGGAAAAGCGCACTCGCGCAGGCAGTAAGGCACTTAGAGGGGCCTCACATCTTCCCTTTCGCCCGGGGCCTCAGAAGGCCTAGGACCGGCTCTGCCCATGCCTAATATATACCCCTTCCCTTTGTTAAGCATAGGGGTATCTCCTTCTCTTTTAAACAAATATCATTAGTTTAAGCAATTACTTTAATGGTTCATTTAGTTTAAACAGCAAAAACGCGTGGCTTTTCTCATCCAACAGCTCTGAGAACATTATACACTAGTGAAACATGTAAATGCCCTTTATTTCCTCGTCCACTACCGTTAATATCCACGAGGGGGCGCGCAAGGAATGTCCTAATTTACTAAGAATTTAAAGCAGCTTCTTCCAAAGCTATTCGACAAAACTAAATATGAATGGGGCAAAGAGGATGCAACAAATACATACGTTGCGACAGCCAATCTAGTCACTGCTCCGAACTGCTTCCAGCTCTGAAACGGCAGAAGGCTTTGGAGAGTCCTTCAGAAACAAACGCTGGGTGTGGTAGTAATTTGCTTGGACGGTGCTACTTAGCGCCTCATTACATACAATGGAGGTCTGGTATTTTACTCGCTTTCTATTTACGGCCACCGGTCATCCACTGGAGGTACAGTCATCAAAGAACCGAGCGATTTAACATCCGGTTGGGCAGCTATGTAAGCAGGAGCCAAGAGGGAAATATGGGTTGAAGAGATCTGACCGTTGAGAATAAAGTCGAAAATATGTTGGCTAATTTAGCCCTGAGAAGTTCTTGATTCTAACTGCACCCTTTATAAAACTCATGACTTGTATACCTTTATACCTCAAAGCATGGAGGTTGATTAATCAAAATGCCTGGGGTAGCAGAAGTGACATCACAAGCCTTTGACCCCAGCGGCATCACAGGAAGTGGCATTTTTTGACCATTCACCCTGGTGATGTAACCGGAAGTGATGCCACACAATCATTGGCCCTATTATCGTGAACAAAAGTGACATCACTGAAAATTAATAACACCTATGATAAGAGTAATAAACAACAAAAATATTATAAAGTAGATAAAAATGTACTTTAGTTATCAGCCACATATTGACTAGGCTGCTGCGATGATGTTCCAGGGGTGCAACCACAAAAAACCATCAGTATAGACCAGGAAACCAGCCAACACAGATCGGCTGCAGCCATCTTCCTCTTACACAAGGCTACAAGTGTTCAGGCACAGACTCACATACCACACTTTGCCTAGGCACAGCCATAGCACACTGAGAAATCGCTTCAACATCTAAAATACATTCTCAAAAGCCCAGGCAAAACCAGTAGATGCCCAGGTATAATCCAATATGTTGGTGCTGACCAGGAGTGCAATGCCCATTGGGCGAGAATTGCAGCGGTGCGGGTGAAATAATAAGTGGGTGTGGTTCGGACGGCCCCTGGCGGTCCGCCGCACGTGCCTACTGTGACATCGGACAGCCAGGGCCGTCCGACACATCGAACGGGTTAAAAGACCATTTGCTTGTTAATGAGGCTTTGTTATTTTTTCGCCTCTTAGAGCCCCTGCATCTCCACTCTGCCTATTGCTGGAAGAATTAGTCTCCCACCCAAAACATTTTAGACCCCCCCAAAATTTGGCTCTAGTTGCGCCTCTGATGCTACACGTGTAAGCTTTCTTTATAGACACCACTCTGAACACCGAATGCAAATATACCCACACAAAAACACACAGTCTCTCCTCGCCTACAATTTCCAGTCACAACTGACTGCATGCACAGAAAATCCATATGCATGTTCCAAGAATGGCATTTTAGTTTCATCACTTATTTGTGCAGCATATACCTATGTTTGAATGCTAAAAAAAATTACATCAGAAAAATCCAAAGAGTATTTCATTTAGATTAATCCCATTTTAATGCATTTTATATGGATACTAAAAATCCGGCATGGTGCGGATTTCCTGGACCTGCTTTGGACACCCTTGATACACATGAATTATGCTAGCCATACATATATTGTGCACCCCACAAACTGAATGGTCAATTAGAATCTTACTACTATGTAGAACCCAATACAATACATTTAATTTTAAACCTTTGTGCACCTAGCCACTTTTGGCTTGTGTGCCCAACAAAATGGGCATGTAGACACCTCAGTGGTGTGTAGCTAGTACACTAGCACCTTTCTTCACGAAGTTATATGCTACATGTGTGCATTTTACCCCTACATCTCCTGTGTGTGGGCACAGGATCCACACACCTGTAGACACCTAGCCACATCTGGCCTGAGTGCACCTATTCTCAGCGTATGTACATGTATGCATAAATGTGATATTTCTATAGCGCAAACCTAGACAAAAGGCAACTGAGGTCACAACAACCGTATTTCGGAAGTGGCCCTATGTACATGTAACCCCACTTTCACCTGTATGACTTTAGCTCTTTTTAACCTCTGTATACCTAACCTCCACACATGTGGTTTTTAGCCCTTCTTACCTGTATGTATGTAGCCCTATATCCTGTATGCATTAATCTCTCTCTATCCCAATTGCACCTACCCCTTCATCTGTGTGCAAACATTCCTTCATCTGTCGGTATACCAGGCCACAGACTAGGTGCGCCTAGCACCCTCTCGCCTGCAGGAGCACAGCCCCCACTCAGATTGATGTACTTCGTTCTCATTAATAGGTACGTACAAAGCCTCCTCTGTACTGTGTCCAGCAATCCTTTGCTCAACTGTGTGTACTGATCGCTCTCTAAGAGGAATATCCGCACCCTCACCTGTACATGGTAATAAAGAGTCATACACATGCAAAACCAGAGCCTTGGAGTAGGCTAGGGTAGGAGTTCTACCTTTTATAATCTTACTCAGAAGATGGTTCTTAACATTAGCCACCTTAATCAAACATCCGGGATCCTCACATCTGGATATAATGTTACCCACCACCAACCTCATGCATCTTCGTTCTCTCTGAATATCCTTCGAATTCAACTGTGGAATGTTATTTGTTCTAAAAAATGAACTTGTACTGCCATTTTGGGGATTGCTTTCTATTACTATAGTGGCTAACGTTTTAGTCATTACATTGAAATTCGCTGTTCAGGAGCCCTCTGCTAATTTTGTTCAAGGCCCATGGAGAATGTTCTTTACGCAAATGTGATCTGTATTTTTTGACATTTTCGCATTAGGCGTGCCAAGCAAATTGCCTGAAATTACCCAAGTTGCATAATTAAGCAACTTTCAGGAGAAAAGTGAGCACGGGAAGAAAGCGAACCGAGGGCGATCAGCTGCTGTTCGGATTCGTTGCGATTGCTGTTTAGTGCTAAATGTTCCCTTGGGTACAAAATGCATGCAGGGATGCGCTTGATGGTCAAATATAACAAAATTACAGATTTCACGCTTTCACATCATTTTTCAAAAATGTAATGTGGTTTCACAAGAGGAAATTCAGAGAATTTAGCATCCCCTATTTTGTTTGTTGCGCTTGTCTGTCTCTTGACATTTGCTTCTCTTTTTTTTCTCATACAAACAGGTGTTAAACTACTTTTTTTTCCAATAATACCAGAGTACATGCAAGTGAAAATTATCAGATGATACATTGCAGCTAACAGGGCTGCTTTTAGTACTATTTTATAGGGCACATCAGGGTATTTCTTGTCGTGAAGCGCTCTCCTCCATACTTAAGCCCTGTGTGTTTAGTTCTGCAACTGGTGAAGGATTTTCTACATTAGTAAATAAAGCAGTGTGGTATTTGCTATTCAAGATTTGCTTGAATTTGTCTTGCTTTCATTTGTAGTCGAATACAAAATATCTTGCGGCTCCAGCTCAGACACTGGTTTCCTTGACCAGGCACTTTCAAAATGGCACTTTTAGCGATTCCAGATCCACGGCTCTCAGGCACATGGCGTCAGGCTGCACAGACCCCAATGAATGAAACTGGATTCACCACGCTATTCATGTGGAGAACCTGCTTAAAATGTACTTTCTGGTGTTAGTGTGAGTAAAAAGACAGCACAATGAGATTGTGTCTCTCTTCCTGCAGTTTCATCAATAAGAAGTAATTCAAAGACATGGGTCACAAGCAAACTGCCAGGGGTCGCAAGATGCAATACAGGGGTCGCAGCTGCAACCCCTAGCACCTCTAATTACTGGAATGCAAGCCAACAAGATGGAGGCTGGATTCCCCTATATACACTGTAGTAGGTGTAAAGTGAATGTCAGTCTCAGCAATTGACACCTAATAATTGTGAGTGTTGCAATGAATCAATAATTGAGGTGTACCAATTATCTAGTAAACAAACTAAGATAGATGACCAGAAAGCAAATTCTAATTAATAACTGGAATATTTCGGTAAATCAGAAATGGATGCTGCATAATTGAGGAGTAATTGAGGTTTGGTAATTAAGTGGTAAAGCATAACAACCAAAAACGAATATTTAACTCCGCAATGCAAAGTGCCTTACAATATTCAGTAGGTGATGAAACATAAATTAACAAGTGACGTCAAACCACACCAATTGACTTAAAATCAGACTTACTGATCAAATGCTAATCTAAGGCTCCGTGGAACGCAAGGGCCAGTACATTAAAAGCCCTAGACCCTCTAAGTCCCAAGTGACCATGAAACCCTGTACTGCACAGTTTCCTTGGAACTCAGCCATACGACCAGATGTATTGCATTACACTAATAAAACGCGCTTCTCCAAATATTTTACTACAAGGCTAGTCCAACTCTTACCAGAAATATTGAAGACTTTATCCTTCTATTCCTATTTTTACTGGAAGAATACATTACAGATTCTAAACATGTAAACCCTTTTCAAATCAATAGCAAAGCAGATTAAGCAACCAGCGGACTTTATTTTGTTAAAAACATAATAAATTTGGACATGCAAAAGCTGGCCTGTACATATAGAGGGGATGGGCGGTGAGGGCCTCGGGCTGGTGAACTGCAATAAGAACAAGACTGCCTGTGACAGTCTGGTGAAGAAAACCCATTTAATTCAGTTTCTACAGAGACAATTAAGGCGTGGCCCTGGTGACTTTCTATACACATGGACACGCTCAGAAATTACCAATAGAAAAATAGCGACATTTGAACAAGAATTTGCATCGCGTAGCAAACAATACCTCATTTATTGTTGCAATTATTTAATCAGCTACAGGCCATGACTCTGGATTAAGAAAACAACAGGCAACCGTGAGTTAAGCACTCTGCTTAGTGTATGTGCGTGTAACAAACAAGTTACTTAACTGCAATACAACACTTTGTTATACACCTCCAACAGATTCCTCATATTTTGAATTACACCTGGCACCAGAATGTAAGTAGACATTTTTGGGAATTGCCCTTGCAGGCCAATAGGTGGAACCATTAGACTTCGCGGTGGCTTTGTCCCTCCACCAGAAGAGACGGCACAGAGCCCTACATAAGTACCACCCGTGCATGCGGATGCCAATTTACCATAAAACATTATTTGCCCTTAGATGCAGATCATCAGGGAAGGTTCAGAATTGTAACGGTTTTCAGAATCTAACATGGTACCTTATTAACAACTAAGAGTCACCTCCACAGAACGTGGATTAGCTAGAGCAGCCAGGAATATGTGGTTCGACGAGCATCAATTAGAAAAAGTCTACAGTGCAAAAGGCTCAACAGTGATCATTCAGAGCATTACTGAAAAGATCTACCCAAGTCGTGCCGCACTGGAAAAATGGGTACAGACACCACTTGTGGTCAGCTACATGATGACTGCCCTGGCTTTTACTAATCTTGAAAGAGGCCTAGCAAGCTATGAAATCCTCTGAAGCAAATACAAGGCTGGGGGACCAAAAAGCCGCAGAACCGTCCGGGCAGGAACACAGGGCCAATCTGGAAGCATCAGGAGGGGGGTTGACAAAAAGGAAAGGGCATAAACATGACTAACAGCCTGCAAGAAACACTGGTCCAATGTAAGTGCATGCAAGCTGGGAAGGCAAAAAACAGTTGTTAATTTGTAAGAAACAAATGCTGGGGTTCTCGTCAGGAGGCAGCTTGCACCAGCCCATTTCTCCTGTTAGCTCCGCCTAAAACAGAACTAACTACTAGCCATGGAAGTGGGGAGGGGATGTGGCATAATTGCCAGAGCTGCAGAGTGCGGAGCTGGGGAACCAGGTTTCGGTCTCGGAGTCTGCTCAAAATCCTGTGATTGTTGGTGAATGATTACATTTCCCTGTTAATTAATGCGTCCTAAACTGGTGCTCATGAAAAGTGCTGGTGTTGATGATTAAGTGCTGGTGCTGAGCACCAGAAACCACAGGCTCAAATTAAGCACTGGTAAAAACATAATGCAGGTGACTCCCGAAAAGGACTTCGAGCGAGTTGGCAGCTGCAGGGAAGAGGAAGATGAAGATTAGCCTTTTTTTTAGTGGGCTCCATCCTCTGCCACAACCACACCATCTGATGCTTCAAAAGGTCTGAATTGGCGGCTGAAGGGGCAGAGAAGGCTGCCTCTGGTGGTGAGGCAAGCCCTCAGAATAACTGAGAAATGTTCTTATTGTTGATGGGACAGATGTGCTAGGGACAGCAAGCAGGTATAGTGACAACTATTATTAAATCAGTCCAGAGCTGAATCAACCTGGAGCCACCAAACGTCATCACTATAACGAATATGCTACTTACCAGTATGCATCTGTTCTTGGCATGTAGGGCTGCTGACATTCATATCTGTGCATAGATCGCCGCCTAGTGTTGAGTCCGGATGATTGCACATTGTTGTCCTGGAAGAGTCTCCGAAGTATCAGGAGATAGGTGGCTCCTCCCCTGGACTACAGTGCGCATGGGCATCGACTCCATCCTCAGATTGTTTTTAGCCATTGTGGCCAAGATGGAGTGAAACTAAGTGAATGATGACCATGCTAGAAGTATGTGTGAATTCTGCAGCTGCTACGGGCGCCGGGGAGGAGGGCGGGCGATATGAATGTCAGCAGCCCTACATGCCAAGAACAGATGCATACTGGTAAGTAGCATATTCGGTTCGAGGCATGTGGGCTGCAGAATTCATATCTGTGCATAGAATACATAGCAGTCCCTCCATTAACGGCGGCCGCCCGGGCCAGCTGCAGCAGTTTGGAAAAGTGTTTTGAGAACAGCCTGCCCTACAGCTGCCTGCTGTTTGGAGTGCACATCAACACAATAATGCTTTGTAAATGTGTGTGTGGTAGATCATGTGGCTGCTCTATATATGTCTTCTAAAGGAATGTTTCCAAGGAATGCCATAGAGGCCCCCAACTTTCTGGTGGAGTAGGCCCTTGGTGGAATGGTGAGAGTACGTTTGGCTTTCAGATAGCAGATCTGGATACATTTAACGATCCACCTAGCAATACCAGCCTTGGAAATAGGGTTACCTTTGTGGTGCAAAGGCGACAAGAAGTTGTTTAGTCTTCCTAAAATCCTTGGTCCTATCGATGTAATACATCAGGGCCCTTTTGACGTCAAGGGTGTGGAGCATTCTCTCCGCCAATGACTCAGGATTTTGGAAGAAAACAGGCAATTCAATAGTCTGGTTGATATGGAATTGAGACACAACCTTAGGAAGGAATTTAGGGTTAGTGCGAAGCACCACCCTGTTAGAAGGAATTTGAATAAATGGCTCTTGGATAGTGAGGGCTTGCAGTTCACTAACTCGCCGTAGCGATGTAATCGCTATGAGGAAAGCCACTTTCCACGTCAAGAACTGAATCTCGCAGGAATGCAGTGGTTCAAAGGGAGGACCCATCAGCCGGGTGAGGACCACATTGAGGTTCCACTCCGGAGCTGGTGGAGTCCACGGAGGAATGACTCGTTTGAGTCCTTCCAGAAAGGCCTTAATGGCAGGCACCCTGAAGAGTGAGAGGTGCTGCCTATTCTGGAGATAAGCGGCCATCGCAGATAGATGTATGCGAATGGAAGCATAGGCCAGATTACATTTGTACAGATGGAAAATGTAACAGATGATATCCTGAATAGAAGCATCTAGCGGGTAATGTTGTGGTCTGCACAATAAATGACAAACCGCTTCCATTTCGCCGCATAGCATGCTCTGGTGGTGGGCTTCTTTGCCTCCCGAATGATGTCCATACAGTCAGAAGGTAAGTGCAGGTAGCCAAACTCTAAGACTTCAGGAGCCAGATCGCCAGGTTGAGCTGTTGCGGATCTGGATGCTGAATGTCGCCATGGCTCTGCGTCAGAAGGCTGGGTGTGAGACGTAGCCTCTGATGTGGTACCACGGACAGTTCTAGAAACGTCGTGTACCATGGTTGGCGAGCCCACGTTGGAGCAACCAGGATGAGAGTCATCGAGTGCTGCCTGAGCTTGCGTGCCACCAGCGGTATCAGAGGTGCTGGGGGAAAAGCGTACGCAAATTTGCCTGACCAGTTCATCCATATCGCATTGCCATGCGATTGTGGGTGTGGGAACCTGGCGGCGAAGCTTTGGCATTTTGCATTCTCCTTTGTGGCGAACAGGTCTATCTCTGGATGACCCCACCTTTGGAAGTACGGTTGGAGTACTGATGGATGTATCTCACACTCGTGCATTTGGTGGCTGTGCCTGCTGAGCAGGTCCGCCATCTGATTGTCCTTGCCCGGGAGGTGTTCTGCCATGAGGAAGATGTTCCTCTGAATGGCCCACTTCCAAATGCTCTGAGCCAGATGAGACAGCTGCGGAGAGTGTGTTCCTCCCTGCTTTTGAATGTAGTACATGGCTGTCATGTTGTCCGTCCGGATCAACACAACCTTGTTGCACAGATGTACTTTGAAGGCTTTGAGTGCCATGAAGATCGCCATCAGTTCGAGAACATTGATGTGCATCTTCCGTTGCTGGTGCGCCCATAGTCCCTGCACCGTGTAATGGAGTACATGAGCTCCCCATCCCTGGAGAGAGGCGTCCGTTGTCAGGATGATCTGTGGCACAGGCTCTTGGAACAGTCGGCCCTTGCAAAGGTTTCGTGGATTCCACCAATGCAGAGAGTTGTATGCCCGACCGCTCACCAACACTAGGTCTTTCAACTGCCCGTGAGCCTGAGTCCACTGACGTGCTAAGCACTCCTGAAGCGGACGCATATGTAGCCTCGCGTGCTGTACTATGGAAATGCAGGAGGCCACCATGCCTATCAACTGCATGAACACTCTTGCTGGAAGCAAGTGTTGAGGTCTGAATTTCTGTATCAGCGATTGAATGCTGCTGACCCTCACTGAATTCGGCTGTGCTGTGGCCGCCAGAGTGTTTATGGTCGCACCTAGATACTGCCCTACGTGGGCGGGCTGGAGGTGGGATTTTGGGTAATTCAGTGAGAATCCCAGATCGTGCAGGAGGTGAATGGTGTGGGACATGTGGGCGGCACACTGCTGGGCTGACTTCGCTTGGATGAGCCAGTCGTCCAGATAAGGGTAGACGTGGATGTTCCGTCTCCTGAGATGCGCCGCCACTGTCGCCAGGCACTTTGTGAACACCCTGGGTGCCGTGGTGACACCGAAAGGCAAAACCTTGAACTGGTAGTGCTGGTTTTGTATGGTGAAACGGAGGTATTTCCTGTGTGAAGGGTGCAATGGAATGTGAAAGTACGCATCCTTTAGGTCTAAAGTTGCGAGAAAATCCCCCTGCCTGAGCAACGGGAGCACTTGCTGCTGGGTCAGCATATGGAAGTGCTCCGACAGGATGTAGTAGTTGAGTGGCCTGAGGTCCAGGATGGGCCTGAGGGACCCGTCCTTTTTTGGTCTTAAGAAGTACAGGGAGTATACCCCTGTGCCTCTTTCCTGCAGTGGCACGAGCTCTATTGCTCCTTTTACAGCATGACGGTGACCTTCTGCTGCAATAAGTGCAAGTGCTCGTCCGACATAGGACGGTGTCTTGGGGGCATGTTGGGTGGAGTGGATGTTAACTCCAGACAATAACCGTATTGGATAAGTGTTCTGACCCACCTGTCTGTGGTGATGGACTTCCAGACGGGCAGGAACTGCTGGAGTCTCCCCCCGACCGGTGTTGTGTGGTCGGGGGGCAGTGACAAGGCGTCACTGTTTGCTGGTGGCAGAGGATCTGGAGCTGTTGTTACCACGTCCTCTGCCCTTGGCGCTGTTGCCACGATATCTACCTCGACTTTTGTTGGTGTAAGTGGTCTGAGTGTTGCCCTTGTAGTATTGTGTGGACTGGGAGAGCTGGCCCCTGGAAACGCCTCTAGTGCTGGAGCGACGAAAGGACCCACCCCAAAACTGCTGGGACTGTAAGGCACCCATGGATTTTGCAGTCTCAGTGTCCTTTTTTATCTTTTCTAGGGTGGTGTCAACCTCTGGGCCAAACAGGTGATCTGGGTTAACCGTTTGGTTCAGGATGGTGGTTTGGATTTCCGGCTTAAATCCAGAGATTCTCAGCCAGGCATGTCGTCGAAGCATAACACTAGTGTTTATAGCTCTGGCAGCGGTGTCAGCTGCGTCCAGAGTGCACTTAATTGAAGCGTTAGAGATTAGCTTCCCTTCCTGAATCAGCATCTCAGCCCCTTTCTTGTATTGATCAGGCAGGTGTTGCAACAGGGTCTCCAGTGTATCGTAGTGTGCCCTGTCATAACGCACCAGAAGCGCCTGCGTGTTAGAAATGCGCCAGATGTTGTCTGCCTGTGCTGCTACCCTCTTCCCCGAAGCCTCAAAGACCTTGGATTCTTTGTCTGGGGGAGGAGCATCACCCGTAGTCTGAGAATTAGCCCTCTTCCGGGCATTCGAGACGACAAGGGAGTCCAGAGGCAACTGTCCTTTGATGTAGGTAGGATCAGTAGGCGCCGACTTGTATTTCTTGTCAATCCTAGGGTTTATCACCCTTGCCCCGGTAGGTTCTTTAAAGATCTCAGCAGCATGCTTTAAAACACCTTTCAGCATAGGCAGAGTTTAAACTGTTTTTTCTGAGACTGAAAAGGTGTCAGAGAGGAAATCTACATCCACAGGGTCAGCATGTAGCTAGACGTTGTGATTGTTAGCTGCCCGCTCAATGAGTGCATTGAAAGCTGTAGAGTCTTCTGCAGGGGACGTTTTAGCAGAAAAAAGTTGAGGGTCTTGTCCTGATTGAGGAGCCCCAGGGTCACCACCAGCTGCCCAGGGTTCATTGGTATCCTCAGGGTCTGTATAGACTGGATAACTGTATTCATCCTCATCATCTCCCTCACCAGCGTCCACATCTGAGTAAGTGGGCGACACATCATGAGTCTGTGGGGAAAGGGGTTCCACCAAGACGGGAGAGCAAGCAGAGTCCTTTTTCTTGAGAGGGATCTTGTAAGACTCCAGTTGGGGTTCTGGGGTGATTTTCCGCTTCAGGAGGGAAAGCCTACCCGTTTCGGCGTCGATGAAGTGTTCCTGACGCTTGTCCCCCGAAGGTTGTCGAGGCCGCAGGCCGTGGACCACCGATGACGCCTTCGGCGCCGAGGAGACCTTTTCGGGCACGCCGGCCACTGCCTTAGGAGCGAAAGCCTTCGGCGCCATCTTAGGCGGCAACGTGAAGTGGATTGGCGTGGACGCCATAAGTGGTTTCTCCACAGGTTTCGCAGGCGGAGGATCCTTCGGATCGACCGACGCGGTGCCCTCACGGATGCGCTGCAGGGAGTCCGTCACCTTCTTGGTGAATGCGGCGGATGGGCGCGCCGGTTCGATGTAATCCTTTGAGGCCACTTTAGGAGTCGACACTCGGGGCGCAGCGCCCTTGGCCTTGTCCTGCGGACGCGGGGTCGTGAGGACCTTTGGGTCATCGAGTCGCTTCTTCGGGTCACCGAGAGTCTTCTTCGGCTCGCCGACAGCCTTTTTCGGGTCGCCGAGGCTTTTGCCGGTGTCGATCGTCTTCGGCGCCGACGCGCCCGTCTCGACCACCTTCACTTTAGTCTTCGGCGCGGCAGACTTCGTCTCGACGCCCTCGACTTGAGCCTTCGGCTCGACAGCCACCTTCGGCTTCTTCGGCGCCGAAGCCTCCGAGGCCTTGGAGCCGACCAAAGCGATGCGCACTTTCGGTTTCGAGGCTGGCACCTGTGCAGTATCTGGCGTCGAGACCGTAGGTTTCGCTTTCGGTTTTGTTTTGCCAGGGAGTGGCTCGGCAACAATGTCCGTGGCCGAGCCCGAAGGCGGGGCCGTGGAACCCATAGCGAGATCTTGGGTAAGGCCTGAAGGCGATCCCTCGACCTGGGCCTTAAAAATCGGCACGGCCCCAGAGTCAGTTTGAGGAGGCTCCTCATCCGAGCTACCCTCCATGGCCCCGAGGGCCCCGTTGTCGTCCCCTACCTCGTCGACGACTTATTCGCCCTCGAACATCTCAGCATCTGCGTCGTAGTCATCTTCGACGTGGGGTTTGATTCAGAAATGTCCTGGATAGATTCGTCCTCGACCTCCCCTGCATCGAAGATGTCCACAGGCGCCGGAGCAGATTACTGGGCCTCTTGGCGAGCAGCTCGTCGAAGCTTAAACGTCTTCTTGGACCTGAAGCGTGAACAAGCCATACACTTGTCCTCATCGTGGTCCGGCGACAGACACTTGTTGCACACCGGGTGGACGTCGATGTGGGGGTACTTCGAGTTACAGACCGGACATCTCTTGAATGGACTTCGGTCCATGATGGACGGTTGATAGGTCTGGAGCGTCGACTGGGCCTTCCGTGCCAAGAGCACGCGGGAGTAGAGAATCCGGCTCGGAACCGAGCTAGAAGAAGTAATGCCGAACGCAAGACAATACCGACGTATATACTAAAGACCTTTTGGTCTCAAGAAAGTTTTCTATCGATTCCGACAAGAGGGAATTAAAGACATCCGAACCCAATGGCGGAAAAAAACAATCTGAGGATGGAGTCGATGCCCATGCGCACTGTAGTCCAGGGGAGGAGCCACCTATCTCGTGATACTTCGAAGACTCTTCCAAGACAACAATGTGCAATCATCCGGACCCAACACTAGGCGGCGATTTATGCACAGAAATGAATTCAGCAGCCCACATGCCTCGAACATGATGCTTGCATGTCCCCAGAGAAACCAGTAGCATGTGTATAGGCATGATGGTGCATCACCACACTAGTACACATAGCATTGCCCACTCAATCTGTAGTGTCCAGACCAGGTCATAAAATGTACTTGAAAACACTGATAATTTATGGGGTAGATGCACAGCTATAATTATATTGGTGCTGGAAAAAATGTTTGACTGCTGTTTTTGGTGCTCCTAAAGGTGACGTCGAGGGTCCAACGGCATCATGAATCATTGATAATAGTGAAGCTAGTGAACCACTAGTTTCATCCCTTTTAGGCACACAATTTCGTTGTCTTTCTGGTAGAAAAAGACTTCCACTCTGTTTTTGGATTCATTCATAGGTGTATTTTTAATTCATTTAGAGTGTTGTAATTCTCCTTTTAAACATCAAGTCGTTGTCATATAGGTTTTAACCTCTTTTACTTCAGGCAATGTCATATCAAAACTTCCAATGCATTTCGGGCATTGTTAATTGCCCTTCGTCAGGGAACAGACAAAGCCTTTCCTCAAGGGTGTAGAGGCGAATCTGTGGTATCCGGTTGGCGTGCTTAGGTCAGTTGGTGTCCTTCTAAACGGTCGTTTAGAAGGACACCGACTTGATGTTTAAAAGGAGAATTACAACACTCTAAATGAATAAAAAATACACCTATGAATGAATCCAAAAACAGAGTGGAAGTCTTTTTCTACCAGAAAGACAACGAAATTGTGTGCCTAAAAGGGATGAAACTAGTGGTTCACTAGCTTCACTATTATCAATAAAATGTACTTGGCCATGTCCCGTCAGTTAGGGATTGTATGGGCAAAGGTATTTCAGGTCGGGCAGATTTTTTTTTGCCATATCCTGAAGGGCCGGAGTGAATCTTCCTACCAAGCCGACAGCATTCAGTGACTGTAATGAAGTCTAGGAGAGAAGAACGTCCTCTCGCCAAGAGTATCAATGTGCTTCGATTCACTGTCGGGACGAGCCACAGGGAAACAGTCAGGTTCATTCTGCTTGCTGGAACCTGAACTATGAGGCTTTGTGTGAGGTGAGGAGTCAAAACACCTGTATCACCTGAATCAGGCCTATGGCAGATGATGGGGCAACTTACCGGCAACAAGGAAGATGGTTTCAACCACACAGCAAAATCAGCTCATCTAACACTCATTATTATTGTATAGCCTTTATCATAGCCGTCAAAACTCCAATTCTATTACCTCCGGAACATCTCCAAGCCCTCAAAGGACCCATCTCTTCTCCAAAGCATTCCCCCTCTTTTCTAACTCTTATCCTCTCTTCTTTGGCCTATAAACGTCTGCGGTGGCATCAGGTGCAATGAAGAATTCTGACAATTACCCAACTGAATGTTGCTCATTTTATTGATTTAGGAGGAAAAAGTTGGAAATCCAACTCAGTGGACACTTGGACATCCGACATATAGGGTGAACAATGGGCTCCCTAGAAAATTACCTATGCTACAACTACTTGCAATCCCGGCAGATTGCATGGCGAACTATTAATACCTGACAAAGCCATTAAGGCACAAGATCACGTGAAAAATAAAGTTGTACCTTTCCAACAAATGCTAAACTGCCATCTGTAATACTTTAAAGTAACTGAGGTATCATTGAACAGAGTCATCTTAAAAGCATGCCTTTCCCTTAGTATTTTTCTAGATCAATAAGACCTGATCTACACAGTCCTAGGGCAATTAGATCATAATTGACTAACTGTGATAAAAGGAATGGTTTAACGAAGTTCCAGGATTCACCACACTACCTGACGCCAAATTGATGTACCAAGTTCTCCCCTTTAGCACTTCACTATCAATTGTAATGAGAAAAGCATTCCAATGCTTACTTAAAGACGTGATTAAGGTTAAACACTCGGTACACTTAACACAATATCCATTGTTAAGAAAAAGTTGGGTCCAAGTATCACTTTATAGAAAAATTACTTAATTGCACTCTAAACTAAATCCTACATGCAAATTAATGAGCCATAAAGAAAGGCAGAACTCTATAGATCCTTGCTAAGTTGATATCTGATCCAAATTATGAATATACTAAGCAAAGTTCTATAGTTTCTAAAAATGTTGGAATTTATCGCCATAAAAGTATATTGACATATTTTTTGATCACTCCCAGACTGTGTCAGTATGGAATAAGATTAACTTTGTGAACACAAATTGTTGACTTTAATGAGGATAGGTCGCACAGCAAGATCGCAAGCAGTCTCAGGATTTAAAACTGCAATGCACCATCGCAGTGATGCACTCCATACCGTACCACCACAGCCTGGATTGCACACTGTCATTTGCAGAAATGAGTGCTACAATTTAAAGCTGGAATGCTTCTAGGAGTTTAAGATGCAACCCGGAGGGAAAGGTTCCAGCACAAACGTTTCCATTAAAGGCTTGAAGAGCCCACTCTAAATCAGGTACATTAATCAGTCACTGAAGTGACCTTTGTTTGGTTGGAGCCTTACCTGCTGCCACTTCCTTCTGCCTCCCTCCCGCCGCCGCTTCTTCTCGCCAGTGGCTGCAGAGAGGAGGGGGCTCAGAGGGCACCAGGGTCCAGGGACTACATTTCCCAGACGCCCCGCAGCAGAAGCCGCAGCCACCGGTATTTGCCACGTCAGGAGGAGCATTAAAAGGAGGTCAGCCCCAGCGTCGCGGGATCGCGTGCGGGATTGCGCCGGGCTAAGCCCAGGCAAAGGGTGGGCCGTCTGAGGCCGTCCGGGGTCTGGACGAGGCCGGGCTGGGCTAGCCCCTTAAGACTTCGAGCTAGAGACTGGGATTATAGACAAGATAAGTGACTTGTGCTTATATTGCCTTTGTAGTCCAACTTTTGGGTCGAGCTCTTGCCTTGCGAAGATTGTGGATTCTATGTGATTTTAGTATAGTGAAGGTTAGCTATGAGTAAAACTAGCCGCAAAGGGGGAAATCGGGACACTCTATGCCTATCTCTAACGAGCAGAGATAGCTGTGGACAAGGAGATCTAACTCGTAGAAAGAAGGCTCTCAACCGACCCGCTCTGCTCACTTTTAATTATGGACCCGGACCCTGACCCTGCTACAAGAAGTAGTAATATTCCACAGAGCCCTAGGCAGGTTTATTTACACCCCCTAGAAAATGATGCTGCTTTGCCTACTAACTTAACTAATTCTGCTTGTCCGCCTATAGTGAGCCCCACAGCTTCTCTTCCCATCACCCGTTCCAGACAGTTAAGGGGTGCAGTAGGTTCTAAGAGTCGGGACCCCCTGGGGAAAAGGAAGGCGATTAGTGCCCCTAAAGGCCCCAGACATAGTGCAAAGCACGCTAAAAAAGGGACTCCATACTCGGGTTGGGAGTAGAAGACGAGTCAGATGAAGGCCAACTGGCAGTCCCTGTTGCTGTAGGTGGGAATAATCCTGCCGTCCTCGATCTAGATGAGAACAGGGGTGCCTTTAATTCAGCACTTCTCACCCAATTGGAGGACAGGTTGCGAGCTTTACTCTCTCCTGTTATGGATAAGCTGGCCTCGATTGTTCTGAGACTGGGGGCCCTTAAGGAGCTCTTTCTTAAAGAACGTTCACCTCAGTCCAACAGATCAACTCCTGACGATAGCCCAAAACATGTCACGATATTACCAAGTTCAGGACCTAGTAAAGCTCCAGTGGCCCCAGTAGGGTCAACTACTAATACTGTGGCCTCGGGTACAATAAATAAAACCAGAGTTATGCCCAGGGCCAGAGACCCAGTTGTGAGCCAGAGCAATCTGAATAATGGCCTCCCAGATGAACCACCTCTCCATCTCCCTCCAGAGGCATGCCCATACACTATTATTCTGGCTAACGTACCAAATGTATCAAATGGCAGGCCTGAGAATTGGGTGTCTCTTAAAAATAAAGCCCTTCACTTTTTGAATACCAAAACAGTCCTGGGACAAAACCTTTACAAACATTTTAAGATGGTGAGAAGAGTGAACTGGGTGGGGTAAACAAGGAAAAACTTGCTTGAGGATTGTATTGTGGTAAATTTCTCATCTCCTGCTCTGGTGGAACATATATTAAGACAGGCAGGCTCTTATAGGATACATTACGATTCTATTAATGTTCTCCCACTAAGCTTTTTTTATCCAGCTAAAAATGCTTTAGGGCCGGCCAGGCTAGAGTTTAATACACAGGTTCCCAATGTATTTTGCATCCCAACACAAAATAGATAGGAGTCCCTTTCTAACCTTGAGGAGAACGATTGACTGGATTCCATTTCATCAGAAGACTCTAAAATGCCCAGTGGAACCGTAGTAAACAGAGACCTCTGGTATAATCCCTCCAGCTAGGGTCCCTCGACCAGGAACTAGGATCCTTAGCTGGGCTAAATAGTAAGGCAAATGATCTTAAGTGGATGGACTGTCTTACTGATTGTGATATCATCGGGCTCCAGGAAACTTGGGATACTAAAAATACTTTTCTTTTGGATGGGTATGCAGCATTTTGGTCGCCAGCAGTTGCTTGCCCCGTGGGGAGGGTGAAGGGTGGTCTTTTAATTCTTATCTCATTAAAAACTGAGGGCACTTATACTAAAGTGGAGACAGGTACACATTATTGTTTGGCCGTGGAAATTTCAACCAAAACCACTGGTATCTGGCTCATTGTTAATTTCTATAACTCCTTTGACAAGGCCTTTTTTAATGAACATTTAGTCAGTCTATATGAATTCTTAGAATTATATAATGTTAACAATACAAACTGTTCTTCGGTTATAGTGCTTGGAGATTTTAACGTTCATTGTTGCAATGGTAATTGTTATGTCTGGGACAGTTTAGGACCAGCTAGCCAAGATAATATTCATTTTGAGCATTCCCCGCAGGGATCATATTTAGAAGAATTGGTGGCTGGAAATGATCTGATCTACCCAAATCAATCTAAGGGGGACGTCCCAACTTTTAGAGGCAAAGGCTCTGGGTCAACTATTGACTATATCTTTGTCAGCCTAAATGTGGCAAACAGGGTATGCCAGTATAATGTTTCCTGGTCCACTTATAGTGATCATAACCCGGTAATGCTGACCCTGGTAGATGACCTAAAGAAAAAAGATAAATCCAATTTGACAGTTGGTATGTTAGATTTAAGACCCACCGACCAACCACGACGATTGAAATGGTGCCGGGTGGTGCCTAAGGAGTTCGAAGACAACTTGCTGGCAAAAGTTGGCCAAGAAAGGCCTACCTGCTTGACAGACGGCATAGTCGGTGAGGAGGTCCTTATGGCCTACAGTAGAATTTGTAACCAGATCGATAGTCATCTTAAAAAAGTAGTTAAGGGTCAATCAAGGAAAGGGGAGAAATGGTTTGACCACAACTGTTCAATAGCCCATCGGAAGTTGATGGCAGCACTGAAATCCAACCCTCCTGATAAAGCGGAAGTAGCTATCCTTAGGAATTTATAGAAAATGGCACAAAAAAGCGGAAAATGGAAATTAGGGAGGAGGATTGGAATGAGCTTTTATCCATTGATTTGATCAAAAATAGCACCAAATTTTGGGCTGTGGTTAATAAGCCAGGACAAAAGCAATAATGAGCTTGACTGTGGTATACAGAAACATGGCTGGCATAGTCATTTTAAATAGGCCTATGATGGGGAAGGGCTGCCCGCAGGTCCAGACCTAAACATGGAAAAATATTCATTGTCATTTACAGAGCGAGATGTAACATAAGCAATAATTCAAATGACGAGCAACAAGGCCCAGTGACCAGATGGTGTGCCGGCAGACCTTTTTAAAGCAAATGTTAAGACCTGGACAAAGATATTGTATAATGTCTTTGTCAACGCTTGTCAATTGGGCCTGCCATCTACATGGGCAAGATCGGTTATCATACCAATCTACAAGAAAGGGAACAGAGGTGATCCGAGTTGCTATCATCCGATATCATTAATTGATTCCTCTGTAAAAGTACTAGGCAGGGTGGTCTTAAGCCAACTGACTGGATGGCTTGAGGAGACGGGTACGCTTTCTGTCGCCCAGTATGGCTTCAGAAAAGGGATGGGCACAATAGATCAGTCAAAGGGAAATCCCTGGGTGCACACTCAAGTAGGGACTACTAGACTTCCGCACCTATCTATCTAAGCATACAATCATCGAATTTAGAGAACTCAACTAGTAAAGAGTAAAAAAGGATTTAAATTTCCACACTAAAATTCGAACGTTCACAGTCTTTTTAATTAAAACATAGAAGAATTTACACCAATTGACAAATTAAAATTTCAAAGAATGATCTTTGAAAAAGAAAAAAAATTTTTTTTAAAACAAAAAGCAAGTAATCATAACAATTCATTACAGTTCATCACATACATTCTGAAATTGAAAAAAAGTATTACACATCCAAGTCATACAGGATAAAAAGAATTTACAGGTAAAAATTACATTTAGTCACAATAAGGAACATACACAACCCCCTACAGAATGTGGTTAGCTGATATCTTTACCACCATTAATTACTGGATCCAGAGGTCATTAATTGATCAGGGAGCGACGTCAAAAGTACCACTTATATGTGCATATCAGTTGCTCACTAGACCTTTCTTGGATTCTATATCAAAAAAAGTGCGTCGACGCGTTTCGGTGCAAGGAACACAAAATACTGTAGCACCTTCCTCAGGACTTGCCGTTTCTTTGGGGTCACCGGCTTCAAAGAGTATTGCTTGACACCCTTTCGTGAGGGTTTAAGGCAGGGCACCACTGCAAAACTAATATTTATATATCATTAATATTTAATTAATTAGTAAAATAATATAAAGTTACAGGTTACAAACAACAGAAGGGAGCGTTGAATTCCCTCTACTACAGGGCATACTTGCTTAATTTTACACTCCTGCCTTGGCTGCCTCATACTCCACAAAGTCTTTGATTTTGAACTCAACACTTTTAGTTTGTGAAACACCTCTGCACAATAAGAAAAAGAATAACTTGGTGTGGTCAAAACATATTTTGCTAAAAGGTTTTGCATTCTTAAGAGCAGGGCACACCCAGATGCCCCAAAAGACTGGTAGAACGTCTTAATTCAGACACCTGTGGAAAGCATGGGTCTTCCTCTCTTGAAAGCACTCAATTACAACGCAATCCCGATGAGCATTAGCAGCCTTTCAGGCATTTAACACTCAAGTCAGTAACAACCAATTTATATTTTAAAAAAATATTTTGTTTTGATTGCTGTTTTCAAACATACAAGAGTCAAATAAACAGAGTTGCGCGAGCCGCCATTTCCCAACCACATACAAAGGATTGAGGTTACATTCACCTTTTATAGCTCCTGCTCCTCCCCCAGCCCCTTCCAAATATTCCCCTTGGTCCGTCCATCGACACAAAGTGTATCTGTTCCCATTCAAGGTGGTCCATTACTGGGTGGGTCCATGATTTTAGTCATAATACCTCTCCACGTGACCAAGACCTCCACCGCTCAGTCAACCCTTCGAGTGGGCTTTATATGCTGCTTGTAGTAAAGGAAGATGCAGAGTCCACTTGATAAGTTAAGATCCTTTATTGCAGGTTCCTTCCAGGTTAGATAGACAGGTTAAGTTGTAAGGGAAACCCCACCAGGAGCCAGCTGTTAGCAGCTCAGCCTCAGATGACCAACTGCCCAGTAAGTAATAGAAAGGCACAGTGAGCTAGAGGGACACCCTGGCATTCTATGATGTCATAGATAACGTAGTACAGTCTAGCCAGAGAAGAACAGTGGAGAGGACATTTACTACACATCCTCTTCCCTTATGGAGTAATAGCAGAATAAAGGAATGATCAGCAACAATACCTCAAATGCAACAATCAGCAGGGAAGTACACAAATAAGAAGAATCCAAAAGTAAGAGTGTACAACATGAGATGACGTTAGCATGAGGTATCATTAGGAGAGAAAACATCATAATATGCCACATCCCCCTACCTTAACGAAACAGCAAGATTTCGAAAATAAAAACAAGAGCAACAGCTAAGCTAGCTGCAGACAACAAACAAACTACCCCTGATAAAGATGTGCCAACACTAAACGTATGACAAATTCACAGCTCAAAATCCTACCAAAATGAAGCCCTGGCCAGTAGCTGCAAGAAGGTAGACTTCGAAAGTAAAATAGTGCACAAGCCATCTCCACCAAAAGCAGGGGGTCAGCGCAAAATATGGAGAATGGACTACCCACAGACACTGAACCTCACCTGAAAAGGGTACACCGCAGGACAGCAATACTGAGAGTAAAAATGAGCGTTGACTACCCAAAACGCACAAGCTCCCCTGAAAAGGGTACACCGCAGGGTAAGCAAGATAACCCTGGGAAATGGGACATGGACTACCCATAAACACTCAACCTCAAAGGGTAAACCGCAGGACAGTAATCCTGGGAATAGACATGGGGCATGGACTACCTGCAAGCACCCAACTTCCCCAGAAAAGGGTACACCGCAGGATTAAGACAAAAACCCTGGGACAAACTATGGGGCATGGACTACCCACAAGCACCAACTTCCCCAAGAAAAGGGTACACCGCAGGATTAGGACAAAAACCCTGGGACAAACTTATGGAGCATGGACTACCCACAAACACCAACTTCCCCAGAAAAGAGTACATCGCAGGATAAAGACAATAACCCTGGGACAAGCGATGGGGCATGGACTACCCACAAACACCAAGTACATGGGGCATGGACTACCCACACAGAAACCACCTCACCTAGACAGGGTACACTTCAGGATACCAACCCTGACAACATGGAAGAACATACACCACAACATGGGCATGGACTACCCACACAAAAACTACCTTCCCAAGAAAGAGGCACCTCAGGGTACCAACCCTGACAACATGGATGGGAATGGACTACCCAAAAACACCAAACTACATCCCCAACGCAGAATACACTCTTTCAGATGAGCACAATAGACTCGCTATATTAAAAACACACACCACATTCCATAAAAAGACAGTGTTAACTAAAATGCAGGGATGAAATAACTGCAACACAAATAAATAAATAAATGACATTTGCTCCGGTGAGCGATCTCTCACCCGGGTTCTCTGTATACAGCTCTCGAAATGTCAGACAGACTATGGGATGCAACGTCCTCTTCGAACCATTCTGCAGTACACGCAGCTGCGACAGCCTCAAGAATATTATCCTCGCCTCTACAGGGATCTCCAACTGCAGTGAACACCTCATGGACAAAATCAGGGGTATAGTGAAAAGCAGCATGGTAAAAGAGTATGCCCAATCCAAAAGCTTCAACGGACAGAGCAGGAGCATCCATTTCATACTTATATTTCATATTTGTGTTGAAGAACTCAGCGCTCCCACCAAGCGCGTGCATCTTGTGAACTGAAACAAAACGAAATCTTGAAAGAATGAACTGCGCGTGACCACTATAGGACCAGTCTGGTCACAAAACAAAATAAAACGTGGCTGGCAGACGGCTACTGAAAGTAATGCTCCAAAACGATGTGCCGAAGACAAACACAAGATGGCGGCACGCTGTCACGTCCGCGCCGGATGGCTCGCGGAAAAGACTTGCTGTCCAACGTTGCGTCGTAGCAGGCAAAGAAGAAAAACGTCACAGGAAGCGTCAGAGGAGAAGATGATGATGGCATCACAAGACAGGTAAGATTGTATGTCTCGAGAGTGTGAGCGCGGCAGAGCTCGTGACTCGTTCAAAATGTGCCAGTTCAACTGCCATGAAGTCCAATGTATGATGAGTGCAGTGAATAGCAAATAAAATTGTCCACACACTCACCGGCTCACAATCCAGCCTCCTCAAAGACACACCTCGGCAGACCAGAGGCGCAGTACGCAAGCCTGACCAGCATCATCAAAAGACATGCCCCAGCAGACCGGAGGCGCTGTGTGTGACCAAAGCTTCGAAAAAAAAAAACACAGCAACGGCAAGCAAAGTACTCCGGTCACAGAGTAATGCTAAACACACAACGCCTAGAGCTCACCAAAATCGCTGCTTTCCAGACACTCGAGTCCGTTCAGATGCTGTAGACTCGCAGAAAGCAGGAGTAGAAGAACGGGCCCACTGGGAAACACACGGGCAATGTCACTGTTGCTTTTTTCCCACAGAGGAAAAACGCTGCCAAACTTTTCTGCTGATCAGATATATAACTAGTGAGACAGACAAGTTGCTGAAAAAGCAGAACAAAACTGACGCAGGTTGACAGTAGACATCCAATGAAACAAAAACACATGCCCAGGGTGCAGGCTGTCCAGATGGAACGCGACACTGGTGGGGTCAGCTGGGCATTACCTTTCAATTAAAGTTCGAGATTTTCCACAATCCTTGATGTTTTGCGTTCTTTTCTTAGTAGTTGCTTAATCCCTTGTTGATAACTGCACGCGTAGATTAATCCAGTTCAAAACGTCACCAAAATGTAGTAAAGGAAGATGCAGAGTCCACTTGATAAGTTAAGATCCTTTATTGCAGGTTCCTTCCAGGTTAGATAGACAGGTTAAAATGTAAGGGAAACCCCACCAGGAGCCAGCTGTTAGCAGCGCAGCCTCAGATGACCAACTGCCCAGTAAGTAATAGAAAGGCACAGTGAGCTAGAGGGACACCCTGGCATTCTATGATGTCATAGATAACGTAGTACAGTCTAGCCAGAGAAGAACAGTGGAGAGGACATTTACTACACTACTCATTGGCTATCACTCATCAATTTATAGAACATTAAAGAAGGAAAGTGTGGTAATGTGCATTAGCAGATCTTTATTCTAGAATGCAGTAATGTTCTAGGAATGTTGGGGCGCAGATGAGAAGGCGTTTAGGTTTGTTTTAGGTTTTGGTTTTCTGTTTTGTTTCTTTACCAGTGAGGGAGATGTGTGGTAATGTGCATTAGCATATCTTTATTATAGAATGCAGTAATGTTCTAGGAATTTTGAGGCGCAGGTGAGAAGGCCTTTGGACAGAGCTAGATGGGTGGCTGTGCTGTTCTTCCATGCAATGTACTTATTAAATCCACTTGTTAAGAACTCATGGCGTCATCTACTTATTGAAGAATTGTGACCTTTTAACAGAAAGATTCAGGTCGATTATCCTAATGTAAACTGTTGCTGGACTTGGCAGATTACTGACGAGGAGGGGAATAATTGATAACATATACAAGACAATGACAAGTCTACATCATGCTCACCTGCCCTCATGCTACCCGTCAATTTAAATACTCCCACATGGTCATACCTCAGGTATTCTATTTTCCAGAATGCTGCACCACATCACAGCAGCCACCCATTGTCATCGCCGGTCTTAAAACAGAATATTTCATAAAAGACAAGTATGTCATAAAATAAATCAGTGCAAGCCATTACAGCAATTATGGCAACTAACAAAAGACAAGAATGGGTTTGCATTGCTTAACATTACATATTTATATTGTTGCTAAGTTACACAACGTCCCACACAATGAGCTCATACATGCATTACTCGTCCCACTCAGCAGCCATTTGTCGAAGTTCCTTGGCCAGTCGGACACGTGACCAATTCTAGCACCAAGTTTTCAAGACCATGAAAAACACATTGTTCCACCATCTATAGGCAATACATTGACAGTGAAAGCCCTTCTTTTACCCCAGTCCCTGGGATATTTAAGGCACTCAATACAAGCATATTTTGTCGATTTAAAGCAGCTGCACCAGGGGCTGCTGCAGCTAAACTTACTAACAGCTGCTGTTTGCAAAAAGGTGAATGAAGTGGCGGTTAAAAACAGACTCGACCACCGCAGGTTTCTTAGCATAAAAACACACACTTCATTGGGACATTTTTTATTTATACCCAGAAGCGTTCTAAAGACCGGTCACTAAGGTGCTCAGCACAGATTACTGTTAATATTACCCTCTTTTTAAATAAAGATTTACTTGGCAGCTCATTCCTTTTTCATTTTTATAGGTTATACAATGCATCACAAATTTGTTTACTTTAAAATTAAGGAAATACTTTTAATAACTAAAAAGAAACTTACATCTGTGAATAGGAATTGCCACGACCCCAGCCACCCATCACACGCGTTTTGCCACAAGTCAGATTCTTGATCATTTTACTAGAAACTCCTCAACCAGGGGCTATGGCACATGGCCTGTTACCGCCTACCATTTGCAGCCCTCCAAATACCACGCATCGGGTGTCAGACAAACGCATTTCAGTGTGGTGATCAGCTTCACCGCACTAAAATGCACTGTCACGCATCTATAGCGTCTCAGCTGTCTACTGCAGTGCTGCTCCACCGACTGCACAAAGCGGTTAGCTGGCAGCGCGTGGTCCCACAGGGCACTGCTTTCGGCAGTCTTGGGGGCTGGCTCAGTTTGTGGTTGGTTAAAATGTTTCACCTGACACCGACAGTCTTAAGTCACATGATTTTATTTCCCCATATGACTACTGCCAAATTAGCGAGGATAGACACTGACTCAGTGTCACACACACCTATAGGAAGGCCGGCCAAGCCACTGCAGCACAGTTGGAGTTGTTTGGCAGTACGTGTGCCGCTTGGCGTATATTGGTAACCAGGATCTGAACCGCAGCTGCTGCGAGAGAGTGATGGTGCGTGCCTCAGCAGTCAGCCTGGCTGCACTGCATTGCACTACTGCCATGAATCAATGCTGTGAGAGTCGCCAGAGTGTCCTGGACCGGGGCGCTGCCCGGACCACCGGATGGTGCTGGGAAAAGATCGAAGTGTCGCAAACTCCACATTTGCAGCTGCACTTAGAACGAGGATCTTGCCGCTAATCAGTGCGTGGTGCGAGACTCTGCACACTCCCTACTGCAAAGTAAAGAAGTGAGACAGTCTTTCACTGGGTTTCTCCTTGTCCATTACACAGTCTTCAGCAGCTCCCTGTAATTGGCCCTCTCCATCTCCTTATTCTGGACAAATCACTTAATCTCACTGGGCCTAAAAACACAAATCTGAATTTCTGTAATGTATAACTGGTGGTCAATATAAACTGGTGGTTCTCATACAAAGTGCTCCAATACTTGCGCTATATAAACAAAAAACTGTTTCAGTCACTATGACCCTTAAATTAACAAATCTAAATCAGCAGCGGTCGAGTGAAAAACAAAGATTCAGTCTTACTAAGTTTTTTTTTCCTGGCCCATGCGTTATGTGGTGCGCAAGGTCTGGGTTTTTTCTTTTAATTCTGGGACTTCTAGTCTTACTCACTCCATTATAAAAACAGGACTACAAGTCTCAGAATTCAAAGAAAAACCCTAGATTGGAAAAACACATCATAGATGGAACTAGGAAACTTGGGCGCTATGCAGATTGTGCTTCACACGGTTTTATATAGCTTTATATTACTGGTATTTGTACAGCACTTTCTGCCATTGTCATGACACATAGCTCTATTTTCATCTGTGCAGAACTAAAGAGACCATTGTTTAATAATGTGTGATGCGATTTAGTTGTTTGCAGTTACTAGGTATTTTATCCACTCTTTAGTTTCAAAAGGGATTTGTGTAATAGCAATGTGCAGTGGTCTTCAAAGTCACATAACATGATCACACAGTGAATGATTCATATTTAATTACTCATAAGCCGAACAGGAGTATATATACCATGTGTCTGTCTGTGTCACGATAAACTCGAAATGTCACATTTGGCTGTAGAATGTCACTCCTGAGTACAAAGGGAAACTATGGAAATGTCACACATAAGCAAAGTGAAAATGTGGCAGCTATGCATTTGGTAGAGAAGTAAAAGGTGCCAGCAAGGGAATTTATTTCAAAATATTTCTTTCCAGTTTAGGATTGAATAAAATGATTATAAGTAATCCTACCTGATTAATCAGAAACTGTAATAGTAGATATCTAAATTTAGCAATAGTCAGAATCAATCAACTATCACAAACATATAAATCATCAAATAAAAGCGGAGAATTAAAAAAAGAGACAGAGTAATAAGTCTTTTGATAAAAAATGATCAGTTTATAGATTGCTTTATAAAGGCAAAAAAGGAGGGTACAGATCAACAAACGCTGCTCACAGACACAGCTTAAAGCAAATGAAACAAAGAATTGTACAATCAGCCAATATTTCATTTGTGGTAAGAGTTCAAACCATAATAATATGTAAGATGACCATTATTACATCACTATAAATAAGTCATCAGGGTAGTTTAATCACAATTCAAAGGAATGGGACTCAATAGTCGATGTTTCGGTCTCAGGTAGAATAAATCTGTGAGACCTTCCTCAGGACAATAAAGTAGATAAGCAGTTGTGACCCATCACCTCTACTTCTCTACCAATTACATAGGCCCAAGCCCGCAAGGGTTTATTAGGTTCCCCACTGTTTGTTTTTTGAATAGCTATGCATTTGAGCACTTCATCCATTGGGGAGCTGAAGGGCAGCTGCCATTCACACTCCTGCGGACCACACCTAATTGATGCAGGGCCTTGCCGGCTCTTCCTACACTGCAGAGGCACGAGGTGCCAGAAGTGCAGAGGCAGCTCCCCGGTGGCCCATTGCTGACCTAACTGCCTCAGTAACATGCCAGCCAGAGAAGACACAACACCCTCTGACTCCAGGCAGGTAGGTGGGGATTATGCATTGCCACTCTAAGTTACCACTGTTTAGACCTGGGGAGAAGCTAAGATAAACTGCGAGACCACCGAAATACGTCCTCCAGTATAAAACTCCAACCAATACAGCAATTTCTAGTCCACATCATTATGCAAAGCTGGTCTCCTGTGGGGTGCTTTTTTTTCAATTCCATATGAACGAGCGACTCTCGAAGATGAAGTTGGAATTGAAAATGATTATCCTCCAACTACAGAAAAGGGACTTACTGTAGATCTACAGAATCTTGCAAACTATAATTCTGAATAATACATTTAATATTTTCATTTCTCCAAAACTTTCATCCTAGACCATCTTTCAAAAGTATGAGGTTATCTCTAATGAGGTTTGAAAATACCACAATACTGGTGAAAACAGTATTTAGTGAAGGCAGGTCACAGGGGTGACAACCTCTGGAGGGAATTTATCCAAGAGGGAGTTATGAGGGGAGGTGGCAGAGCTTTGAGTGCGGGGTGGTTGATGGGTTATTTTAGGGAGGAGTGGAGTATACTGATGTGCACCATTTAATTCTATGCAGGATGTGAATTGAGGGTGCAGATTCTGGTGCATGTTCACAAAAAAGTAGTAAAGTTGCACCCTTAGTTTCACGTCTATGTTTAGGTGCAGTTTTACTACTTTGTTATTCACCAACATTCCATTTATTACGCCTCGAAAGCAGAGTCAGGTGCAGGTTTCCAGGTGTACTCGTCGGACAGACAGGCGCATCCTTCCGAAAGACTACACCTGCTGCGCTGAGTTCTCCATAGAAACAGGTCTGCGGGAGGGGGGAGTGAAGCTTACTGTATATATGCCCACTATATTTCTCTCCATGAGGAAAATATTATTCCTTGTGTGAGAAGCCATTGCCCTATACCAGAGGTCTTCAAACCTTTTTGCTCTGAGCCCACTCCTAAGCAAAATGTTTTGAAGTTGGGCTCTCTTACAAAATTCCATGACTATGATTGGGGTAGTGGGACTGAGTAGGGTGGAATGCGGGGTTGGAGGGGTTTATGAGATCATTTTGAGCGTTCTTTTTTTGCATTTTATAATCAACACTAAATATGAGACTATTGAAAGAACAAGAGCATTAAACAAAAACAGCCATTGGTTAACCAACTCTGGCCCCCATTATTGGGGTGCTGTGAGCCCCTCACACTACTGGGCCCCATTGCAATTGAATCGGCTGCATTAATGTTAGCTGCCGTCCCGAGTAGAGTCTTTGCTGGTCTCTTTTCCTTTACCAAAAATACCTGGCCATCACTCCAGTTTAGAAGCAAACTATCTGTTCCTCAGTGGGGAAATAAATAAGCACTCATGTGTTGCCCCCCTCTTTGTAGCAATGGAGCGCCCTCTGCTCTAAAGCTAGAAAGGAATAGAAGCCTGATGCTCTTTCAGGAAGGCAAAAAGCTAATAATTGATGCAGTGATCCACTCCCCCCACCATTTCCATTGAACTCACTTCACTAATATTATCTACAAGCTAATTCCTTCCTAGAAGGCGGTTTCTTCTGCCCTCTGGTAAAAACATAGGCCACCATCTTGCCCCATCTCCTCCATGCTATTTTTCAGAGGCCCAAGTTAAGGATTTTCCCCTGCTGCAACTTTCCCCTCCTTTGGGCCATTGCTCTGAGGCCGAAAGCAACGCTAGTGCTGCAGTGGTGTGCTAGGCCCTAAGGAAAGCGAGTAAGGTTAGTAAAATCGCCATAACAAGGGTTTAGTAGGCCCCCCAAACTCCTAGGCCCCAAGGAAAAAGAAAACCCACAACTTGCCCCTCTTTTGGTTGGGCCACGCGCAGAGGTCAAATCGAGCAGGATGTATGAGACCCATGTTCTTGTGCTTTTTTGATTTTACAAAAACAGTTCCCATACTTTTTTATTAAAAATACTCAAGCTCAGAAGAGTTATTGTGGACCCTGAGGCGCCTCTTGATTAAAGTGAAGGAGGTTGGGTGATAGCTCCTGTGTTCGCCCCTCCCAAATCTGGAGCTGATCTGTTCCCCTTCCCATCCTGAATGACGAGTTACTTCAGCCTTTGGCTGGAGAATATTTGCAAAGCTTACCAGGGTGAAAAGGGGAGGGAGAATAGTTTGCAAATGCCAACAAATGGACATGCTTGAGGGCATTCCCAGCCTTCCAAGGCAAACCACAGCCAAGAACACCCATGTTCTATCTCAGAGTGGGATTTAGGAGACTTGGTGTCTCCACACTTGTGGCAGAGAAATCCGCACCAATAGATGCCTTCCAGGAATCCCTTTGAGAATTACGAGACAGGAATGAAAGATAGCAAATGTAGACATCTGTAAACATAGGTTTGTGACAATTTACATTTGTGAGTAGGCCTCAATTTCTACAAACGTATTTTAAGTTAGTGGTTTTATACAGAATAGAAGATTGTGATATATTTTGGGGATTTTGTTTTCCTTACGATCACTAGTTGATTTAGAGTTACATTTTCATAAACAACACACATTTTTCTTCAGATGTATTTGCTGGCAGCACTTGTAGCCTAAAAATACACCTCAATTATTTTTTTTTCTTAGTAAAAAAAAAAAAATACATGGGATGAACGGAGTGATTGTTTCAGTTTTCTGCTCATGTTCTGCTTTTCTTGTACAAACAATGTTAAAACATTGCGTCCCATAAAATATTACAAAAAGTGGGTATGAATAGAATATACTGTGGTTACGTAAAATGGATTCTTTGTATCTGAAATACCCATTTCTTGTCATGCACTTTCCACAGAATAACCTTACCCTTTTTTTTCTAAAACTATTAGTTACATGGTGCTTCACAAAGTCTTAATCATTTCTCTCTTTTTTTTTTAGTAAGAAGACCCATGCAAGAACGAAGGACTGAATCTAATTCTTCTGAGAATCCCTAATAAGTTTGTCAATTTGAAGTGATAATCTGCAAGGGGTTTATTCAACCATCACTTATGCTATTAGGAGTTACGAATGCCCTTTTAACCATCCAGATGTTGAGAGGTTGCACGTTATCCAAACTTGGTTCTTGTTATTAGACTGTTCAGTGTGAAAGTTTCTTATTTTATTTACGTTTTGCCGGGAAATAAAAGAACCAATTTTAGAACTGCAGTCTCACAGGCCAACATTTTCACCACAGTGCACCATCCTTCATACTTCTGTATCACTTCTTAGTTAAATATTAAGGGGAGAGGGGGTTAATTCCAGTCCTCTATCAAAAACATATTGACAACATCATCAACATAGTATTTTGGAGCAAGGCGAAATGCATTATACTCTTGATAGGCGAGTCGCTCAATGTACTTCACTCACGCCAAAGCATTTTCAATTTCCTCTTCACCAACACCAAAGTCAGTGCAGGAGACTTCCTGAATGCGGAACACGTGTACACAACTTAGCAGCACAGGCAACGGCTGATGATAAATCAACAAAAGTTCAGCAAGGATGTACTGCCAGGTGGTTTGCTGGACTCTGCCCCCTGGCACAAAGGCCAGGAAGACAGCTCCGGATAGTGGCATCTCATACATCTTCCATACATGATTAGGCCAAAGGAGCAAAGTCCATACAAAAAACTTAAATGAAGCAGCCTGTGTCCGCCATTGCGAGACTGTTCTGTAAGAGAGCAGTGGCATGTTCAATGATCATCCGACAGCAAGGAGGCAAGTCTGATTGCCAGCCTCTTCTCAAAAGTGACTCCTGTCTCCCTTACCTTCATTATCAAGCTATATGCATGCAAAACCAGCTGGATGGCTTTGAGGTACCTTTATGAGCGAGGAAGATATTCGTCATGGTCGCTGGGGAAAAGATAAGTTAGGAGCTGGCACGGAGCCGCACAGTGGAACACACAGGAACACATCTAATGAAGTGATGTTTCCCTTGACCTTCAGCTGTGGTAAAGAAAGGTAAGTACCCCCTGGAAAGAGACTGCCCATCTGAACAAGCAGCAGCTGTTAAAGTTGTGCGCTAGGCTTGAGATTACCTATTGACAGTAAGGCATGGTTATTGGCTAGCAACCTCACAGGGGAGTAAAGTACCACAACAGCAACTTTAGCAGACAGCATGAGTAATGGCCAGTCAGTTCATACCAGTGGGTCAATAAAGGCAGAGGGGCTTTGGTGCAGGCCAGGACAGAAACCTACCCTATGTCCATCTGGTGAGGTAGTGAAGTGTTCAAGGTCAAACCAATAGTGTGCAAATGTAACTTGTGTGGCATAAAAGTATAGTTCCAACATCATAATGTCCTATATCAAATAGCAGTATCATTGTTACACCAGATGCAGAATTGCATACTAGCCCCAACAAGCTTTCTTAGCAGGGACCCAAGAATGTGAAAGAAAGATTGTGAAAGGGATTGGGTAGTTCATAAAAGGTCTAGAAATTACAGGATAATCGGCATCTTGACCACAGCATGGAGAGTATTTTATTTATTTTGAAAGTTTTATATAGCGCGAACAAGATCTTTGCAGATATCAGAGCGCTTTACAGACAAAGGAAGAGCGTGTGAGTAAATAACAAATGGGGTGGGGAAGGTACATGTGGGAACATAGTAAACCAAATACATCAATAATGAAACAAATACAAATAATTGACAGCGTAAACACTTAGACAGGTCAGTAACACGAGTCATACAAAAATGCAGAAAAGAACAATAGATCTGAATGGTACAACGTCTGTAATATCATCCTCAGTAATAATTCAAGTGTATTTAGCCATGAGGATAGCTTTTACTTCTTTCTTAAAAAGTATGGTAGAGGAGATGAGCCTGATGTCAGGGGGGAGTGAGTTCCAGATCCTGGGTGCCATTCCTGAGAAGGAGCGTTTATACGTTTTTTCCTTGCGGAATCTTTGGGGCTTTAGCAAGAGATTGTTTGTACCTCTGGTGTTTCTAGAGCCTCCGGAAATCGTCAGCTTCTGGGCGAGATATCCGGGTGATCTCAGGTGGACCGCCTTGTGCGTGATGCAGGCGATTTTCAGATGTATTCTGGCTTCAAAAGGCAGCCAGTTCAGGGCTCTCAGGTCAGGGGAAATGTGTGAGTGCTTTTTTGATCCGGTGATGAGTCTCGCTGCGGCGTTTAGAGAAGCTCTTATGGGTGCCGTGGTAGTTAGGGGGAGACCGCAGAGGGCGATGCTGCCGTAATCTATTCGGGGGATGACTAGAGCTTGTACCGCAGTTTGGAAATCTTTGGCTGGAAGGAAGGGTTTGAGTTTCCTTAGGGTATTGATCTGGTAGTTCGCCCCCTTAGTTGCTTTGTTGATGTGTTCCTGCATGTTGAGGTTGGTGTCAAGTGTTATGCCTAGAGATTTTGCTGAGTCTACGATAGTGGGGTGAACATTGAGTGCGGTTAGGTGTTTAAGCCAGTTTTGTGTGGTAGTGATCTTCGCAGGGGGTGAGATCAAGAGGAACTCTGTTTTAAGAGCATTGAGTTTGAGATGATTAGCGGCCAACCATGATTGGGTGCTTCTGATCGTTGAGTTCAAGAGCATAATGTCTTTGGGTGATTGTACTTTGAGATAAAGTTGGGTGTCATCGGCGTTCATGTGGAATTGAATATTGGATGCCTGTAGCAAGGTGGTGAGAGGTTCCATAACTAGGTTAAACAAAGTTGGGGATAGGGAGGATCCTTGTGGGACGCCTAGCGATACCGGTATTGGAGAAGACATCAAGTTGTTACTCTTGAATTTCTGCGTTCTGTTGTGTAAAAAGGACGTAAACCACTTGAGCACAGTTCCAGATATACCCATTCTTGTGTTTAAGAGCTCGAGTAAGTTCTCATGTTTGACGGTGTCGAATGCAGAAGAGAGATCCAGAAGGATAAGGAGGCAGGTATCGTTTTGGTCCAAGATTTGGGGGGCATCGTCAATTATGTGAATCATAGCAGTTTCTGTACTGTGGTCCGCTCTGAAGCCTGATTGATGGGGGTTGAGTAGATCAAACTGATTAATGTGTCTAGTCAATTGAGTTTGTGCGCATTTTTCCAGCAATTTGGCAAGAGTCGGAATATTGGTAATGGGACGGTAATTATTTAGATCAGAGGGGTCGGCTGTAGGTTTCTTTAGTAGCGGTGTGACTTGTCCAACTTTGAGGGAGTCGGGGATGGTCCCTTGTTGAAGTGAGCTGTTGATAATTTTAGTCCAGAGTGGGAGGAGCGACGGGGTAAGGTCTTTGACAGCGTTGGCAGGAAGGGGGTCTGAGAGGTGGTTGGCTGGTTTCACGGTGCTGAGTAGTCTACCAATTTCTTCTTCCGAGTAGGTGGCAAAGGATGACCATGTAGCATTGTTTTTAGGTTCAGTGGGTGCTGTGCAGAGGGGTTTGGGGTAGAGACTTACGTCAATGAGGAGATCGTTCTTTATGTTGTCGGTTTTTTGGATAAAGAAAGAAGCGAAGTCTTCACAGGAGGGTGCTTCGCCAAGAGTGCTGAGTGGTTGGGGTTGTTCCTTGGATTGTGTTCTGATTAGCTCAAACAGCTTTCTCGGACGATTTTTGGCTTGGTCGAGCTGGCGGCTGAAGAAATCTGATTTTGAGCGTTTTATTTTCCTGAAGTAGGCATTTCTCTTTTTCTTCAGCGTTTTTAAGTGCAGTGCGGAGGGGGCTGATCTCCAAGTGCGGTCTGCCATTCGCATGGCCCGTCTATCGTCATTGAGACTCCCGTCGTACCAAGGATTGGACATCTTTGTGGATGCTCTTTTTAGCTGCATAGGTGCAGCCTCGTTAACTATGGAGGTCATCGCGTTGAGGTAGTGATCCGTCAAGGATTGGACATCCGTAACGCCAGTGGGAGGAAGTAATATATTGCAGCTGTTGGGGGGTAGAGAGTTTGGGTTGAGTTTTTTCAGGTCCCTTTTCCAGACTTTGGGCTTGATGGATTGAGCCGGGTTAAATTTAACTTTTTCGTTGATGGAGAACGTGACAATGTGATGATCTGACCAGTCACAGGGTTGGATAGATTCGAGTTGGATAGAGTCCTCTTTGGAGATGATAAGGTCGATGATGGAGCCTTTCTCGTGAGTCGGACTGTTGCATATTTGGGTGAGGTCAAGGGCGTCGAGGAAGTTTTTAAGGCTATTTACCACTGCGTCATTCTGATCGTACCAGTGAAGGTTGAAGTCACCAAGGTATATTTGTGTGTGTTGTCGCCCTGAATTGGTTGTGATCAAATCCATGATTTGTTGCGAGAAGGCAAAGTTGTCTCCAGGTGGGTGGTAGATGCCGTGTAGAGAGCACATCGGTTTGCCTTCACT
This sequence comes from Lissotriton vulgaris, assembly GCF_964263255.1. NCBI lineage: Eukaryota > Metazoa > Chordata > Amphibia > Caudata > Salamandridae > Lissotriton > Lissotriton vulgaris. The sequence continues at coordinate 860,110,155 of NC_141698.1, forward strand.
GATAATATCTAGGCAAATGTATTCACAGGAGGTTGGGGAGGGTAGGGAGGGAGAGGTTACTTTCAAGACAGAGAGGTTACTCCTGTGTATACATGCGATTCCCCCACCTTTTTGACCAACCCTGTCTAGTCTGGTGATGTGGTAGTTGGGGGGAACCAGTATGTCCAGTATGGGTGTAGAGGATGAGAGATGAGAGCAGCGATTGCAGAGGAGTGCCTAGAGGCCGACCTGCAGTTGAGGAGGGTGCATTTGAGACGGGGTGTGTCGAGGGTGGAAGGGGGTTCTAGAGAAAGGGGGACTTTTGTCAGGTTACTAAGGATAGACATTCTGTTGTTTTGCGTGGGGGGTCTAAGGGGATTTGGAAGAATCGTTGGAATGGCGCGGAGTGTGGAGGGTGTGTTGTTAAGGGGAGCTGGGTCGTAGGAGCGGAGGAGGGTAACTGTGTCGAGGTCCGATAGTGTGTTGCAGGACCGATGGGGACGGTTTTCCCGATTGCGAACAGGGATTGAGGTCCAGTGCGGGGGGCGTTGAGTGCACGAGTCAGCCGACCAGGTGGAGGTCCTGTTGGGAAGGGTGGTGCTGGTGTAGGCGGGTGCGGGGTGTCTGGGATGTGTGCAGAGTAGTTGTTTGATGATGTGCATGTCTTGTTTGAGCTTGAGGAGGGTGGTGGGTGAGGAGTTTCTGGAATGCGTGCCGAGTAGTTGTTTGATGATGTGAATGTCCTCTTTGAGCTGGAGGAGGGAGGCCATAACGTAGTCTAGTGTGGGATTAGTGTTGGTAATGGGTATTGGAAGGTCGTGGTAGGATGACATAGTATGGGGGAGGGTATTGGTGGTAGTTGGAGAGTGCATGGTGGAGGATGGGCGTGAATAAGTGGTGATGGGGGCGCATGTAGGGTATTGGGGGGTGAGAACGGGAGGGGAAGTGTGATTGTATGTTCTTTTTTGTGAAGTCGGAGTTGAAGTGATAGAGGCGTGCTCGGTGTGGTTGGTTAATGGGTGGAAGTGGGGGCTGAGAGTGGGAGGGAATAAGGGGTAGGGTTTGTCTGTATGCGTGTCGGTCTGGTGCTGAACGTGGTTGGGCGGATTGTGGGTGGGAGCTGTGATGTCATGGGTGAGAAGAATGGGAATGTGGGCTGGTGAAAGGGGGGGAGGGGGTAAGGTTGGTGTGTGTGGGTGACATAACTGTGTCTGTGATTGAGGGGTGTGGGGTAATAACCGTAGGTGGGTGTATGACTAAGGTGCCGGTGGTAGGGGAGAGGCGTGCGTTCTTTTGGGGCTGAGGTAGGTTAGAGGCGTTGTTGTTGGGGGCTGTGTTGTCAGGAGATAGAGGAATGGGAGTGGTATGAAAGGAAGTCCGGGTATTGGTGGGACGGGGGGGGGGGGGTACGGCTGGTGTGTGTCGGGGAGAGATCTAAGTCTGTGATCGATGAGTGTGAAGTGGATGCAATAGGTGGGTGGTTGACGGCGGTGCCGGTGGTGGAGGAGAGGTGCGTGTCGTTTAGGGACTGAGTTGGGTTAAGGGTGATTGGACTAAGTGGGGTCCGTGGATTGGAGAGGTGCTGTACGAAAGTTGGGAACAGGTTGTCTAGTAGTTCCAGGTTCCTGTCTGTGGATTGGATTAGGACAATCCCGTTGTTATAGATAGTGATGGAGGTTCTGCCTGGGAAGAGTTGGGATGGTGTGATGGAGAGTGTTTGGCCATGAGCGGATTTCCTGGTAATGGATACGGTGAGTAAAGAGAGGAACGTTTTTCTCCATGGAGCGGAAGATGATATCAATGTTTACTGCACCATTGACCGGTGAGTGGTAGGTGTCTGTAAAGGGTATTTCAGGGTGGGACCTCAGTAAGTTGTGTTTAAAACGTTTAGCTGCTTTTTTGGTGAGTGCAGGTGGGTAGTTGATTCTGTATGTGTGCTTGCCGATGAGCTCCATGTTGGGGTGATGGGGTAGGTAGGTGTGGGAGGGTGCCCAGTAATCGCCGGTTGCATGGACTGAAAGTACCACTAGTGGGCAGCCAAAGTGTATGCTGTAGTAGTCCATGCAAACAGGGGTAAGATCTGTAGTGGGTTGCACAGATGTAGGGTGTACAATAATGATATACGGGAGCAGAGTACAATCACATGCACTAATAACCCATTGCTTATAACAACAGTGGCATTAATGAGCAGCCAGAGTGTATGAGGTAGTAGTTGGTGCAAAAAGGTATGGACACTTGGAATGGGAGCAGGTTATATAACTGTAGCAGGTCAATAAAAGCAATTATTCGGTGCATTACTGTGAAGTCGTATTGGGTAACAAACATGTACAGCATAAAATATAGGTATAATACTGATGATGTGCTGGACTGAAATACTGATGCAGATAGTAAAACGCCTGAATCAAAAGTGACAAAAGTGAGAAGTCAAAAATGGGTGTTTCAGAATAAATGAGGTGCATGAAACAGTAGCAAGATAGAGTTGCAACAAAGTTATATGCTATATAACAATAGTGCGAAGTCAAAAATAAGTGAGGTATATGAATCAGTAGTAACATACAATTGCAACCAAAAAATAAATGAGGTATATTAATCAGTAGTAACATACATTTGCAACCAAAAAATTATATGTGACCTATAGTGACACTAGTGAGCAGCCAAAATATATGAGGTAGCAATTGGTGTATAAAGGTGCAGAGAAAGTGGGATGTGCAGTATACCATTAGGAATATAGACATATAGTAACACCGTAAAAGGCGGACACCCTATCATAATCTTGCGTGTAAACATATGATGCAAGTATATGAGGTAGCTTTGGTGTATTACAGTTGACTAAAAAGTGAAGTGTGCAAGATACAAATAGGCATATACATAAAGTACCACTGTAGTAAGGTGGACATTTGATCGTGAGGTATTACTAGTCCAGGAAGGTCGCCAGGGATAGACAGACCAAGATGGCCGATCCGCTGGGGGAGATAGAGAAGTTAGTCCTCTGTCTGCTGCTATTACTTTGAGCACAGGGAAGGGCAGTTTCACATTCCGTTGGAGCAAGCACTGCTCGTAGCATGCTGGGAGGGAGGCTTATCTCTACTTCTGGTGGACATGTGTGGAGGAGTTGAGCTGAAGAGCCTCGTGGACATCAGGGGCCTCGATGGGATTTATTACTACAGTTTTATGGCCCCAGCCATTTTGAACAAAGGGGATAGTTTAGGTTGTGAGCAGGCGGTTGGGGAGAAATAAATACCTTATATACCAGCCAGCAGAGATTGTCAGGTTGCTGTTGCCATCTTTAATCGAGTTGTATATAGGGCTGTATGTAGGGCTGGAGGGGGGTCTCTCTCATAGCCCTCTGATGACACTGTCTCTCCAGACTCTGATAGCTGGCTCCACTCAACAAACTTCCCTCCTGATCCCGTTAGTGTGCTGCGTCTGATGTGTGAGGTGTGGGCTGATCGCATCACCGGCACACCAGCCCCCTTCTGCCGAGGAGCGGGGGGGGGGGCCTCACCCAGCCTTCTGCCTCACCCAGCCCTCTAATGCCACCTCGCTTCCACCGCTGTTGGGCCGACGGTACTGTTTCACTCGAGATCCCTGCTCAACCAGCGCAACAGCCCACGCCTCCCAGTCCTCCGAAGGCGCCGCGATTTCAATGATGTGGTGCAGGCGGCTCCTCTCTGCCACTCCCTGCCGATCGCAGCAACCGGCGCAGCAACCCACGCCTCTGCCTTGGAGCGGTCGGGGGGGAGGGGGGCCACTCACAGCTCCCCAGTGCCGCTGCTAATCCTTCTGCTGCAGTGCGGTCCGATCAGCAATCCCCGGTGCCGGTTGCACGTTGCACTCAGCCGGTTCCCGGATCCTCCGGTGGAGCCCCAGCCGCCCAGTCCCGGCCCGTTGCACTCAGCAGGTTCCCGGATCCTCCGGTGGAGCCCCAGCCGCCCAGTCCCGGCGACGCGACGGGGGAATGTCCAGAGCCAGGTCGAGGGGTTTTGCATGCACCCACCTTCGCCAACCAGCCTGACTCGTCAACCCGCTATGGCTCTGCAGTCTCCCGGCGCCCCAGCCGCCCGGTCCTGGCGACGCGATGTAGGTGTCCGAGGCGAGTGTTCAGTGGCAGGTCGTGGGGCTCCCCAGGCTCCAACCTCCGTCAATCCGCCGATCAGGCCAGCAATCCAGTTACTTGTAGTGATCCAGTTACTTGTTCCAGTTACTTCTTCTGCTTCTGGTGGGTGCTGACTGGGATAAAGCCCGCAACGGGATCCCAAGCACTGGGAGCTCTTCACAGGAGCTCCTACCAGGCGGCCATCTTTGGTCTGAGAAGGGAAATCTAGCAGTCCACTACTTCAGTGGTTTTTCCCCCACCACTTTACTAAAGTTCTCCGATAGCATGGCTTCTATGTCACAGTGAATATACACACCCAACAGCAAACTGATGATTCCTGGCACAACAGGAGAAAGCCGACAGCTCACTGGACGTTGCCTGGTATACGAAGGAAGTTCTCAGATGTACTACAATTTATGTGGCAACCAGCAAGATACAGCCTGATTCATGAAAACCGGAATCTGCGATTCTCAAGTAGCGATTAACTGCGAATCGCAATTGAGAAATCGCAGAACGGTATTCATGATGTTTAGCGAGAAAAAAAAGCGAATCGCACGCAGCCGCAAAATCCGTTCGCGATGATCGAAAATCGCAGAAAAATCGCACTTTTCGGCAACATCCGTGTCGGATTTGCGATATCGCAAATAGCGATATCGCTAATTGCGAGATCGCAAAATCGCGAGATCGGGAAAACGGGAAGTCGCATTTCGAGCACAGTGATGACATCACAACCAGGAAGCAGCCAGTTCCCACCCCCATTCACCACAGTGAAGCAGACCTCGAGTCAGCAACAGAGAGAGCTCCTGCAAGGACACCTTGGACTACCACTTCCAACTCCACTGCACCAATGGCTGAGGAGGCAGTACCTGGGCCCAGCAACACCACTGGGCGCAAGAGAAAGCTAAAGTTCTCCGAGCAGGAGTTGGAGCACCTAATTTAAGGGGTGGTGGAGAACCACTCCAAACTGTTCGGGAGAGAGTCGAGGAGGGTGCCCGAGCAGGAGAAGTGCAGGATCTGGGTCGGGATATCGGCCGCAGTGAACTCTGTGGGTGTGGCCGACAGGTCAATAGATGAACTGAAGAAAAGGTGGTACGACCTCAGAGGTCGTGCCAAGGAGAAGGTCGCCGAGAGGCTGGGAGAGTCCCTGGCCACTGGAGGGGGAGGACCTACAGTCCCTCCAAACACCCCCATGGAGGATCGCGTTGAAGACACCCTGGAGGCTGAGGCGTGCATTGGAGTCACCCGGTTGGACTCATCCCGCCCCACCCAAGAGAGCCAAGGTAAGTGGCATGCGACAGTGACCCAGTTCCCTAAGAATGGCCATGACCCTATAGCCTCCCATAATGTTCCAAAGTCATGCCATTGGTGCACATCAGGTAATGCCCTAAAGCATTGTGGGACATGTAGTGTGGCCACAATGTACAAGCAAACCAATGCAGCCAGACAGGTTAAAAAGTACGCAATGCCATAGGCAATCAGGGAATGTCACCCAGCATGCATGTAGCAACTGCACGTGTGACAGATACATGCAAGTAATGAACGTCCACTTCCCCTCAAAGGTGGCGCAGACAGCAGCGACAGTGAGAGGCTGCACATAGATGAGGAAGCACAGGATGACGAGGAGGTGCCGTTACAAACACAGCCTCCAGCCACTGCCGCAGCACAAACACCTGCAGCCCGGCCCACTACCACTGTGCCTCCAGCCTCTGCCGCAGCACAAACACCTGCAGCCCGGCCCACTACCACTGTGCCTCCAGCATCTGCCGCAGCACCAACACCTGCAGCCCGGCCCACTACCACTGTGCCTCCAGCCTCTGCCGCAGCACCAACACCTGCAGCCCGGCCCACTACCACTGTGCCACCAGCCTCTGCCGCACCAGCAATGCCTAGCTTGACTCCACCAGCAGCTGGCGCATGACTGCAGCCATGGAGGCCAACACAGCTGCGATGATTTCACAGCGCAACACGGCCCGCCGCAGCCACCGTCAGCTACTGACCCGGCGGACGGCTTACACCCGGTCAAACTAGGTTATTGGCAATGCCACCTCGCAGCTATTGCGCCGGTCCCTGGCGCAGTAGCAGCAGCTCATTCAATGCTGCGAGGATGTGGCCAGGGTACTTGAGCACCTGACCACTGCTGTGACGGCATTTCACCCTGCTCTACCTGCCACGGTCGGGGGTGACGATGCCAGTGAGGGCACATCAAGTGTGAGCAGCCACTCTGCCTCACACGTAGGGGCGTTGAGACGCAGCACCAGGCCCGCTGCAGGGACACGTGCGGTGGCTGACGAGGAGCCGGAGAGGCGCTTGTGTGCTTCGCGCCGGAGGCGCACCTGACTGAATTGTACTTGTACAGGCACAGGCTGAACATAAGCCTGCCCTGTGTATTGGACGCAGCAGTATGATGAAATACTGTTTGCAATGGAAGGATGGCAACTGGAACCATTATTGTGATTCAAACAATAATATTTAATTTAGCATCACACATTGGCGTTGTGTCATTATTACATTTTGCATGCAATTGTGATTTGTTGGGTGAGGGGAGAGGGTGCACTAGAAACTGTTCATTGTGATGTGGTTGCGGCGTCTGTGGCCTTCAGCTGGGTTCTCCCCGTCGCAGGTGGCCGGTCGTCCCCTTCCGATTCACTACCAGAGATGTCGACAGGTATCCGGCGCTTGGTAGCAATGTTGTGTAGTATAGCACACACAGCCACAATGCTGCAGCACACTTCAGGAATGTAGTACATGGCCCCACCTGTCTTGTGAAGTATGCAGAATCTGCTCTTCAGTAGCCCAAAAGTTCTCTCAATGCAATTCCTTGTGCGTATGTGTGATATGTTGTAACGCCGTTGCTGTGGTGTAGCAGGGTTGAGGTATGGGGTGAGGAGGTATTCACGCAGGGCGTAGCCACTGTCACCTGAATGAGAGGAGCAGTGGGTGAGTGCCTATGCAGCGCAGCTACTTCATCGCACTGTAACATTGTGGGCAAAGTGTACTTACCAAGTAGGTGTCCTTCCCCAAAGTCTCCCCTGGCCAGTCGTGTGTGGAGGCCGCTGTGCCGGAATATGAATGAGTCATGTGTACTCCCCGGGTACTGTGCCACTATGTCCGTGATGTATGTCTTTGCATTGCAGACCATCTGGATGTTGAGGGAGTGGTAGGACTTGCGATTGCGGTACATGTACTCCGTTGCAGCTGGTGGGCAGATGTGGATGTGGGTACGCAGTCAATGCATCCCATCACGTGTGGGAAATGCGCAACATTGTAGAATTGAAGCTTGGTATCATCCAATTCATGTTGGCTTGTTGGAAATTTGATGTGGTGGTGTAGCTGGGTCAGCATTGCGTCAAGGAAACTCCCTAGGCAGCGGGACATGGTGGGCTGGGATATCCCCCCAGCAGCCGCAACTATCCCCTGGAAGCTCTCGGAGGCCAGGAGGTGCAGGCTACACAATACCTTGACATGTGTTGGCACGGCATTGGTCCGCCTTGTTGGGTGCTGCATCAGGGGGTCAAGGTCCTGAGTTAGCTTGATGATCATTGCCCCATTCAGGCGGTACTTGGCGTAAATTTGCTCTCTGGTTTGGCCCAGCAGGGTGACCCGCTGGCGGAAGATCCTGGCCTGGATTCTGCATCTCCTCCGTGCGGCTCGCTGTAGCCTTCGCCGCCTGACCACCATGTACATTCCTGGCATTGTGACGCTCCTTATGCTGATGCTGCTTCTTCTTAAGTGTGTTTGGGCAGGCCAGCACCAGTTGCTGTTAGGTCAACGGTTTTTCAATTTTTTTTTTTACTATGGTTTTGATGGTTACCACCTGCTTTGGGTTGTCCTTAAATTGCGCCTCGCAAAATGCGATTTTGGGTTTTTTCGCAAATTGTGATTTGTCATGAATCCCGATTGCGAGGAAATTGCGATTTCGCTATTATTTTCGCAGAATCCGTGATTTCTCGCTATTTCCGATTCGCAAATGGTCTACTGCCGGGATTCTGCGAATCTTTTAGTGATTTCGCAATTCTGTGTTTGCGAATTCGCACTTTTCATGGTGAATTCCGATTATGGGAATTGCGCCTGCGATAGCATTTTCGCAGCTATTGCGAGCGCAATTTAGCTTCATGAATCAGGCCGATAGTCACCAGCATAGAATTCACGATTTAGAGTGGAAAAGTTTACAGATGGGTTATGCAGGCAAAGGTCTATGTCCCTGCACAAAGGGAGAGTCAGTGGGAATGGTGTTCATTAGTTTAGACAAACTAGCCGCTCTAATTCTGCAGCAAAAAGAAGCAGGGCACAATGTCCCTCTTGAAGTGTGCCCGTACTAATGTTTACATAGTTAGAAATAACTCCATATAGCAATAGGTGTGCTGAGCAGAGTAGCAAAATTCATCTGACAAACTCAGACCTGAGCCCAATTCTCTGTAGCACTCTTAACATGAAAGCTCACTCCAAGAAGTGAACGGCCTTCTCTATGGCTACTGCCTCCCTAAGAGCTGGCGGTAGGCCTCTAATGGCCTCATCATTCACCTTGAATAAATGTAGTGCTAGCCCATCTATGTACTTTTTATAAATATCAGCTGCCAACTCCTTTGGGCTCTCCCTCCAGTCATGTCCAGTGCAACTCTTTCAGAAACTGAAAGGGCCTCAAATATTAAACCCATCTCTGCATGATGATTCAACAAGGCCATGGTAGCCCTCCAAACAAGCCTTCAAAATACCCTGTATTGCCATACTGAGAGAAGTAATTCTTGAGTAGCATTTTGTGAATACTTCAAAAATACCTTTTGTGATGAACACTTTGTTCTTCAAGCCCTCCGCAATTAAGATAATTGAGTCAAGGAAGGGCTCATCATTAGCTGTAAAGTGTGATCTAAACACTTTCGCCACATCATACCACTTGGTTAGAGCATAACACCTCAGAATCCATTTATTTCAAATTTTCCAAGGATCTGAAAACCTGTTTATCTATGATTTCCCTCTGATGTAGCTCAAAGACGCAGATTTCACACTAAAGGCAGTTCAAGCAATATCAAATTGAAAGGCGCACATCTCAACATTTGGCAATGCAGCCACCTCAGTTATAGACCTTCCATTTCCCCCACATGGGCACAGCCAGAAGCACTTAACCCGCACTTAGTTCCAAGTCAGTAATGGGTGATCACTGTTCAACTGGAATGCCGAAGGTCTTTCACCCAGTATTCCATGAACAACAAGTTCTCTCCTTCACATCACCCACATTCCTTAGATTATGAAATATGAGATCCTTTAACACCGAAATACCCACACCACTAGAGTAGGTATTAAACAGAGCAAAGCAATGTCCACTCCATACCCTGGTGCAAATAGAGCTGCCAGCATGAAGGTATACTAAAGTTTGTTACATCAAAAAATAGAGAATGAGAAAGCGAAAGACAAAGCTGTTTGGATTTGTTCTGAATTACATCCATCAATTGTGTGTCTTTTGCTTTCTCGCCCAAAGTGCACTGGGTATGCTACTGGATTCAAGCTATCCTGGCTGATAAGGGCTGAAGGTCCGATGCCGGTCCAGGTGATGGAGCAAGGATCCGCACGTTAAGCGACTTGCTTGTATTCATGAACCTCGAATAACCCTAACTATGTAATCAACCCGTTTTGTCTTACTAATCTGCCCCTTGCACGACATTTGGGTGTCCGAGAGGCGCTTGCTTAAGTGTTTATAACCTTAATATGCTTGCATAATAAAATGGTCGCTGCTACGCTTGAATTTAGACTGCACATGCGTCGGTCATAACCATGTGACGTGACGTATTCAATGTCTTGGAGGGAAAACAGTTGCGCATGTGCAATTAAACTAAGATGGCTGCTCTGGGTTCTCACATGCTCAAAGTTTGCATTGCCGCTGTCGCAAAGCTGTCCGTTCTGCAGAATACATAATGCTATAGTTATTATAAAGTAATGGGTGTAGTATAGAAAATTCATGGTATACAGTGTAATCATTTATTACTGTGTTCTAAATTGTTTTCTTTTGCTTTTCATGTATCGTATCCTTTGGGCCTGGGAGGTGCTTACTACTCCATTTTGAAAGTCCTTACTGCGCAAGTCACGTTGCAGAGGGAAAAGAACTCTGCCGCAGTGGAACCCAGCCAGCTGGCAGCCACAGCCAAGATGCTCCTGGGAACCCGACCTGTGACCTAGCTGAACGAAGTTGAACTGTACTAAAGAAGCAACAAATTTATTCGATTATTGTATTCACCATTGTTAGATGAACGGCATATGTCATAAGAACCTGGAATCTAAGGCGTGGGTACGGAAACTGAATATTAAGCCTGAGAAAGTCTAAAAATTAGGTGGTGTGATGACTTAACCTCCTCCTTTTTCCAATCAAAATTGGGGATCCTTACACTTGCAACATTGGGTGGTGGTACACTGACCCGAAAAATAGTATAACTAGCTTAGGTTTAGCTAGAGAAATTGTCCGACTTGTCCGAATAGCTGACCTGTCACTGACCCAACGCACTCTATAGGTGACTGATACAGAGAGCTGCAGAGCACTCTGTTGGGAGGTTCGAGAAACCCATTTCGGGGTTTTGGTAATTGAAAGTGCTGGCGAAGCACTTTGCTGGGAGGTTCGAGAACCCAATCGAGGTTATAGGCAGTTTCCTTGCAGAGAGGGAGTAGCGCAGGCGTTGCAACCGAAGCTGCAGGGGTTGGTCGTACCCTTTGGTGGACCTGGTCCTGATCCAAATTCTGGGGTTATCCGGTCCGGATTGTCCATGAGCTGTACCTGCTCGCCTACTGGCACCTAAGTCCTTGAGGGTCCTTCCAGTTTTTTCCAACTGACCCGAGGCCAGGGTTGGTCTTCACTCTATACTAGGTAAATATAAAGTCTGTGTGGGTGATTGCTTATCTATATTTGCATTTCTAATTCTCGAATATTGCAAAGCGTAATTGCATATGTTCCCTTTTCTTCCCGGTCCTCTGATGAATGAGATTTCATGCATTACTTGTCTATTAACATGTTCCACTTTTCAACCTACCTTTAGTCAAAATAAAGAATTTCTATTTAGTATATGTTCCTTATCTTACCCTCCCTTTAGGAGATAAGCTGAATTTAATAGTATGTTCCAAATCTTACCTACCTTGTAGTCTGATTTAATTGCGAAAGTCTTTTGTTTAGTATGTTCCCTTTCTTTACCCTCCTTTAATCAAGTTGGGAAAGATGGTTATCTAAATATAGAAATGTTCCTTGTTCTTACTTCCCTTTATTCAAAGTTCTTAAATGCTTAGCATAATCCATCTCTTGCATAGTTATAAATTACTCATGATTTTGATTATAGATAGCCTAATTTGCTTCAACTTGATGCTCATGACATATGATTATGATCATTAGAAAAAGTTTTGAACCTACCCAAAGTCTGTGGTTATTTCATTTTTACAAATTATATAAATGTTATTTTGAATACCTAGCTTAATACTCAACTCCCTGATCCTAGGTGTTTAGGTTCCTAGTATCTACATTACTAGGTTATAGATATAGGAATCAGTAGTGTAGAAATCTCAAGCTATAATGATAGTAGAGCGTGAGTTACCCAGGTGAATGTTAAGGTGTATTAAAATTATGGGCCCAGGTGAGTATTAGTAAAAATATCCTAACTGGGTGACCTGCGCGCTCTATCACTGGGATGCTGGTTTCCGGTCCAGGGAGGACCTGGCTTGGCTGGACTATTCACATGAGGCACAGGTTCAAGACGGATTGTGATATGGCCAGGTCTAAACTGGGGTGGCATAGTGAGCAAAAGAATGATGGATTTAACCCAGATCTCTTGACTGGGGTGAATGTTTTGATTTGTTCTGCATTCCGTCCATCAATTGTGTGTCTTTTGCTCTGTGAGATCATAAGCATGGATTTATGGGTGGGGGAGTTATTGCACAGCTAGTCCAAAACTGGCACACAAGTGGCCTGGTGCTGTTCCCATAGTACTCCAAGCATCACTGCCAGCAAAGATCTTGAAATACTGTGCAGAGACCAGTACCCACTATGAAGCAATGTGCAATGACCTACTCTTGAGGTACTCTGTAGAGGGCATGGCTACAGATTGCCCTTTCCAAAGTACCCATGAATGCAGTACAATAATGTTATGGCCTTCTGCCATGGTATACATGGCATAGGGCAAGAGCTTAAAGTGTGCTGTGTGCCAATACCTGCCCTGATTATATTACAGTGTATAATTTTGTATGGGCTTGGACTGTAGAGAACTCAAATCAATGTCCGTAAAGATCTGGAAGCCGTGTTTTGCCTACAACATTTATTTGCCCACTTAAAATGTGAGGGCGTTGGAAATATATGCATATTATATCATTGGGCATAACTTTTTGTACTGTTTAACTTTTTGGATCTCACCTTTTATGATCTATTTGATCGAAATAAAGGAAAATAACATATCATTGGACAGCAAACCAGTTGGTGAACCTTGCAAACTTGTTGGTGAACCCTGCAAACTTGTTGGTGAACCCTGCAAACCAGTTGGTGAACCCTGCAAACCAGTTGGTGAACCCTGCAAATCAGTTGGTGAACCCTGCAAATCAGTTGGTGAACCCTGCAACCAAATTGACTTTCCAATCTGAGAGTATTTCCACCATTTCTGAGAAGGCAAAGTCAAAAGTGTCCACAGAAAACCTCTAAAAAGACTTCTATGTTGTAGTTTAGAAGTCTGTGGGCGCCAAATTGGTTGTGAGGCAACCCTATTCAGCCACACTTAACAATCAGACAGACAACTACAATTCTGGTTCATAAGTTGGTGCAATAAAAAACAATGAAGTAATAAAGAATTTACAGAATGGTCTGCCTATCATACAATCTCTTTATTTAATTCATGCAAAGCTAAGGTATGATGGGCCTGAGATCCCTAGTTAGTGCACTAGTGTGGGAAAAAGTTACTTACAACAAGTCATCCAGAGTGTGGCGCGTACTCAATCATGAAGCATGCCACCTATGTATGTGAGGAACAAGTATTCGGAAATAAGCAACCCCTTCTCTTTTGCAACTAGATTTCCAAACTATGACAATAATAACTAACTAGGGACCTCAGACATGTCAGACCTTGGATTTGCATGAACTAAGTCACGAAATGGCGCGCCAGCCCCAAAAGGCAAAGATTATTTCTTTTTCAGAGTTGTTTTCTCTAAAGCCAAAGGGCTGCTTTCTAAACACCCATAAGCCATCCAAAGTAGGGTTGCCACTGTTTTCATACCTTCAGTGTTGATCCTTCCAAAGGTTTTAGTGCCATTGATGACAAAAGCTTCACAACTGAATTTTGGATGGGAATTCAAGTCAACGTGTTTTTGGGAGCAATGCTGTGTAGATTCGTCTTCCATAAAAAGTAATTAGCAAGCCAAAAATGCTTTTCATTGAAAAACAAGGAGGAACTCCAACTAAACAGTGAGTAAGAAAGATAGGACACACATACACAATAGTCCAGATTCACCCAAAAATTCATCAATGCACTTGTGTTGACATGTGAGAACATTCATTGAATCCGGCATGTCATCGCACATTTCCATAACAGGCCGAGTCATATGCCTGGTGTTCTGGGCCTCCATCTACAGGACGAAATGAATCTAGTGATATGCGTTTCTGTTGTAGGGTCTTTTTCTCATCATCCAAAATGTACACATGGAATATTCTAAACAAATAGGTTTGAGAATACAAGTAATTTCCCACATATAATTGTATTACTACTACTACTTATGCAAAACACTTTCCAATGGAGTACATGTGGAATGAGCTTCCCATATTTTCCGTAGCACTTGCTCCCGGGTCATTTATGTGTAGATTGAGATGCGTGTGTAGATTTGGGAAAAATATTTCACTTTTATGATAATACTCAAAAGGTTGACACTGCTAGTATTCCGCTCATTGCCTTTGCATTTTCTTAACTTCTACCTTGACGCTCACCTAGAAATGCCAACAACTGTTCTTGTAGGTGTTGGTGAATTCCTTAAAAACTGAAGGAATAGCACTTTTTGGGGAAAGTACAAGTGACACTGCCCCAACCAAACCTGGCTTTGTCAATCACTTGCCAGTTTTGGAAGTCTAAACAATTTTTCCGTCTGTAAATGAGACGCGGGCATGGTAAACTGTTTTAGAATCAGGCACAGCAGTTCTAAAACATTAACCAGTAAAACCCACAGGAAATCAAGTACAAACATACTATAGAATGTATAGTTTCTTACCAGTCAGTGTAGTTTTGTAGTTTGAAGACTTTCTGGATTCACTATGCTGTGCATTATTCCGCAAACTAGTGGTTGGGTCCGGAAATGTAGTCTTTTTTTTTCCCGTGGACCAGGTGGGCGTCGACATACCACCATTTGGTGTCATTCGTGAAGTAGACATGCTTCCTCCAGAAGCTCCCACCTTTGGTCGCCATTGTCAGATTATTTTTTCTTGTCGTGTTACTCTTGTTTTCCCTCTTCTTTTCAAAGGTCTTTTTCATTTTTAATCCCTTTCCTACGGTCTCATCTTTCTGGTGGAGAAGGGTGGGTTCGCTAGTGAATCCAGAAAGTCTTCAAGCTGCAAAACTACAGACAGGTGAGAAACTATACGTTTTTTTCAGCGTGAATCTTTCTGGATTCACTATGCTGTGAATAGACTTTGTAGAGGTTTGTCCTTATTGTGGTGGCTGGGTGGAAGATGAGCACTGGTTACTGAATATGTGTTGTAAGACCTTCTGTCCCACTTGCGCTTCTTTGTTCATTTGGATATATACAGAGTAGTGCTTAGTGAATGTGTGCACTGAAGACCATGTTGCAGCTTGGCAAATGTCTTGAATTGGTGTGTTCGCTAGAAACACAATCATTGCTCCTTTCTTCATTGTTGAGTGAGCTGCTCCTTGTAACAGTTGACCTGTTTGCTTGTGGAATAGTTGTATGGTTTGTGCAATCCACCGTGCAATGGTATTTTTGGTAACTGGTCGTCCCAAAGAACTGCTGGCGAAGGAAACAAAGAGATGCTTTGTCTTTCTGCATGCCTTTGTCCTCTATTTAGTGCATCACAGCCCTCCTGGCGTCCAGTGTGTGCTGCGCCCTTCCTGTGCTTGTGGTTGGTTTTTGGAAAAAAACTAGGTATTTGGATTGTTTGGTTGATGTGGAACCGAGATACCACCTTTGGGATGAAGTGTGGGTCAGTTCTAATTACAATCCTATCACTGTGTATCTGCAGGTAGGGCTCTTTAAGTGTTAGCACTTGCAAATCACTTACTCCTCCTAGTGCTGTAATAGCCACTAAGAAGGCAGTCTTTAGCGTGAGCATGTGCAGTGTAGCCTTGTAACTCTGGATGTAAGCAGGGTCCTTTGAAGAATGCTTATACTTTTTCTCCGTTCTTGGAGTTACTGATTTGCATACTGCTGGTTATTTAAAGGCATCCCTTCCCTGGCCCAGTACAGTAAGGAGCATGGGCAGGAACTGGCTCCCAGTTTGTTGAGGCAGCAGAGTTTCGAGGAGGAAACATGCCTTAGGCTTCTCTTCCTCCAGTTTCATCCCATTTGTCTGTGCAGCCTTTTGGACAACCTCGTTGTGGATTCCTATGCTGGCTGGCAGTGAGGGCCTGAAAGGGTAGGTGTCTACTCTTCCTTCAGGCAATCCGGCGTCAAGGTCCTGCGACTCCAAGTCGTGTGCCTCCGAGGACGTAGAGTCCCAATAGGAATTCTGATCCTCGTCGTCTCTGCCCACAAAATAATAGACTTCCTCCTCCTGTTACTCGACCGGTTCAGGCGTTTTCGTCGGTTCTGCATCCTTGTCATCCCTTTAGACTTCGAGCGCGGACTTCAGCGGGATGGCATACTGGCTCATCCTTTCGTCTAAGTCCCTTTCGCTGCAGGATGCTGGCCATTTCTGCCTCGAGCCTCCTCTTCTTCCTTTCCATCTCTGCGGCCTGTTCGGTGTCGAGAGATTGTGTGCTTCGCTTCGAGGTCATTGATTTCTAAGTAGTTGTTGGCCCTTCTTTTCTCTGTGCCGAGGTGTCCTTTAACTACCTTAATTTTTTGAGGGCCTCTGCCATCTGGGTGTCCTTTTCGAAGAATCCGCTGGGCTGCTTGTCCTTGGGTGCTGTTGCCTTCGCCGAGAGTTTTGGTGGCAATGTTCCCTTCGAGGACTTTGCTTCACTGCTACGAGTGCCGCTCGAGGACTTCCCTTCACTCTTGAGTGTCGCTCGAGTGTCTGGGGTCGATGACTCTAACCTCCTTCGATGTCTTCTTTGGGAATTCGACGACCGTGCAGTCCTCCGATCCCTCTGCGATGTTGTCCTCCTCTCCACTGGAGAGGCCCAAGTCTCGGAGAGATGGAGGTGGCCCCCTGCCCGGTGTGGTTCGCCCTTCTCTGCCTCTCTTACTCTGAGGGTCTTGGGTGTGAATGCCGAGCACGTGTTGCAGTCCTCGCTGTTGTCGAGCGGCAAGCAGAGGTTGCAGACTGGATGCTGGTCCTTCTAGGCCTATTTATGGTGACAATTGGAGCAAAACTTGAAAGGTGTTTTGTCCCTTCAGTCGCACAGGGTGCCCCTTGCAAGCACATTCTCCGTTGAACGGCGAGATCTTGGTCGAAAACCTTCTCCCTCATCGTCCCGGTTACCTGACTCGTAGTCTGGTGTCTGGAAAAGTTTGAATCTTGACAATTTTCTTCTCTTTCCATCGATTCTTTCTCCAAAAACTCTGGAGCTCTTCGGTGACGATCGAGACCCAACGGCGGAAAACAGAATCTGAAGATGGCGACTAAAAGGTGGGAGCTTCCGGAGGAAGCACGTCGACATGACGAAGGACACCAAATGGTGGTATGTCGACACTCACCTAGGCCACGAGAAAAAAAAAAAAAAAAAAAAAAAAAGACTCAAATTCCAGACCCAACCTCTAGATGGCAGAATAATGCACAGCATAGTGAATCCAGAAAGATTCACGCAGCTGAACCAGACCTGCAGGACAAACAGTGTAGCTGATTTCTGAATTTTTGTTACGGGACATGATGGACACCATGTAACTCTCTGAAATATCCACCCTCTGTGGTGGACCACATTAATGAAGATCCACATTAGCAGTAGAGCTTATTCTCAAAGGTCTTCAGAGAACCTCATTGTCCAATTTTCAGGTGAAACCTATTCAGGAGTCTGATGGGTACTTTCATCAAGGCTTTTCTGGAATATTTACCAGCCTTCCTACTGCTCATCTGCAACTATCCAGAGCTTGGGACTTACTCAGCCTTATTTGGCCTGGGGGTGCTACAGCCTCATCACTTATGGAGGTTGATACTGGCGATGTGCAGTCATAACCCTATTGTCTAATGACCTCTATGGAGGAAGCAACCCAAGAACCAGCCCACCTCCATCCCACTAGTTTTGCTTACCTTCTGACTGGTAATTGCAACTACAGCGCTTTAGACAAAAATGATAGGCTTTCAAAACAGCCTAGTAGCGAAAGAAGAAACTTGACGACAGCGAAAAGTGAAATCGGGATAAGATGTAGAAAAAAGGCACAGGCACATATGCAGCTGAAGACGTGTCTTACACAAAGAATCAAACATGGCTGATGACACTTAAGAAAGCACACACCGGGGGAGGAGCTACGTGGGCAACCAAGATGGTCGCGTGAGCAGAGAGCTCCCGAGACCCGCGCCGCCCTTCTTTATCTATCCTGCAATTATCCTGATCACTTCGACAGGCTTTTGGAGTGCTACTCTCACTGATGCGGACGATCCTTTTTTGGTCGAAATCGGACCTCGGGGACCATTTTTCTGTCGTCTTCAACTCTCTGGCCTGCCCACGGACGCAACCGGGGTCTCGGCTGCCTACTATGGCCGAGCTGTAGTGCAACAACAACGGCTGCCTGGCATCTGGCCCACCGGTGGTGTACCACTTTCACTTTCGGTTTCCGGCCTCATTGTCTCAGTCAGTCTCCTCCTACTCTGTCTTCGCCTGCTGTCCTCACAGTGCACACTTTCCATCCTTGGGCTGGCAAGGAGGCCTGCGGTATTCCCTCTTCGGACTATACTTCGGAGTTTCTGGACTCTTCTCCGTCCCACTGCCCCCTTTGGGTTCTCGGCCGTCACTGACTGCAACATGGCGACAAAACCCGAGGTCGAAAAGCGCAGGAAGACTGTAACCCGGGGGGGGGGGGGGGGGGTCGATCCAGTCCAATATGATCGAACGCTACACCCAGCCGAGAGGCTCCCCCGGGGTCACCAGCGTGGGCGCTGAAGGACCTCAAACGGACATGTCGTCTTCCTCTGAAGTATCGCTCCAAGACCTATTGGGTGCCATCTCTGGACTTAAGGCCGATATGAGTCAGCAATACGAAGCCATCGTGTCCAAGATAGACACGGTGGCTGTGGATGTTACTCTTATTCGAGCCGATCTAGCCAAAACGAATGAGAG
Organism: Lissotriton vulgaris; assembly: GCF_964263255.1. Taxonomy (NCBI): domain Eukaryota; kingdom Metazoa; phylum Chordata; class Amphibia; order Caudata; family Salamandridae; genus Lissotriton; species Lissotriton vulgaris. The sequence goes on from NC_141698.1 coordinate 860,128,617, forward strand.
AGTGAAGGCACTAGACCTGAAGGCGTCGAGTCTAGTGACTGACATGGCGGAGGCGCAATCTGAGATTGGGAATCTGCGTTCCTCGCATGATCTGCTGCTTAAACGTATGAAGGACTACGATAACAGGGCCAGGCGGAACAACATACGCCTAGTTGGAGTGCCGGAAAGTGATGGTGCTGCCTCGATCGACTTATTGGTCGAAGAACTTATCGTTGCTAAACTTGCTCCGGTTGGACTCAGTAAGTTCTTTACCGTAGAGCGCGCTTATCGTTTCCCAGGAGGACAAGTGAAACCAGGAGGCCCGCCGAGGCCTATCATTGCAAGGCTATTTCACTATCGAGACAGAGACGCTATCCTGCAGGCCGCCCGTAAACACGGCCCGTTGAAATATGACAATAACTCTATCTCCATCTACCCTGATTTCACTCCCCAAGTGCAACGACAACGGTCTGGGTTTCTCGGAGTGACGCGTCGCCTGAGGGACCGGGGACTGAAGTATGCCATGTTGTTTCCAGCCAGACTGCGGATTGAGTTCAGAGAACGTGCCTACTTTTTTGATCAGCCGGAGCGTGCTGCCGACTGGTTAGACTCGTTGCCGACAGATGACTCTGAGAGCGGTGGCCCTGGCGGTGCGGAAGGTGGTGCAACGGCCCAGGAGTAATACGGACCCCCGGAGGTCCGAAATGAGACTACGTACTGTACAGAGTAACTTAACTGTGTGTTCTATGTTTATGCCCGTGGCGGTGCGGGAACGGGTGATTTCTCCCTTCCTCCTCGGGGGGTTCTTTGTGTAGATCAGATGGGGCAACAGGCACACTGCAGTTGGGGGTGGCTTTTTAGTCAGCAGGGGTGCAGGGAGGGGTGTGTTGTAACGGGTTTCTGTTTGGGGGCTGGTTCCTGGGGACTTGGTTGTGTTTCGTTTTGTTTGTTGTGTTTCATTTTTCATGGTATTTCACTGATTGCAATTATTCCGAACTTGGGGTTGTGGAGGGGGGTTGGGGTGGATTTCTTTTGCCGCGATGGGGGGGGGGGTGAAATGCGGGTTCTTTCTTGGAACGTCAACGGGTTGGGTGACAGGATAAAGCGGGGCATTGTGTTACAATTTTGAGGCGCCATACCCCTGATGTTGTGTTCCTTCAGGAAACCCACTTAATCGGTAATGCTTGTAAGGCCCTCGACCGCCGGGGTTACCGCCTGGTCGCACATGCTGGTTTCACCTCTGGGTCCCGGGGAGTGGGTATCATGGTGAAGTCCTCCCTAGCTCTTGCAATTGACGAAGTTATACTTGACGACCGCGGGCGGTATGCTGCTGTCTCTGGGAGGTGGGAGGGCAAACAAATTGTGCTGGTTGCGGTTTATATTCCCCCGGGACTGCAGGCTACCACCTATGCCGATCTTGGCAAGACTCTTCTTGGCCTTCCTGATGGATTGTTAATCATGGGCGGGGACTTCCACTCTGTTATGTCTGGTGAATGTGATCGGCTTCCCCCTAGAGTCCTGCTGCCATCCCAGATGTGGCTCAATGAGATGGCTGATACTTTTGGCCTGGTGGATGTTTGGCGCTCACTACACCATTCAATCCTGCAGTATACTTTTCACTCTGGTGTGCATGGCAGCCTCTCTCGTATATATTTTTTTTTATGTTAGCCTCCACTCTGTCCACTGTCCGGGAGGTACGACATCTTCCCCGGGTTCTCTCTGACCATTCCCCCTTGATGATTAAGATTTCGGTGGGTGGTCTACTTGGTAACAGGATCCCCCCGGTCCCTTCCTGGCATTTCCGAAGCCACCGGCTCCGCTCAGATTTGGTGAAGGCAATTGATTGTTACTTTGATGAGAATGTGGGCTCGGTCACCTCCCCCTCTGTTCTTTGGGAGGCCTTCAAGACGGTTATCAGGGGTTCCGCTCCATCACTCATTGCTGCTGAGCGTAGGGTAAAGAGGGAGGCTGTTCAGGCCCTTAAAACTGAGATCACTGTGCTTGAAAGTGAGCTGGGTGGGGATGACACGCCTGCATTGTTGCACGCTCTGGAACTAAAACAAGCTGACTACAAAGCTTGTGTCACTGATGCTGCTAAGTTGATGCGAGCGAATCAACTAGGCCGACTGTATGATGTGGGTGACAAAGCTAGCAAGCTCCTGGCATGGCTGGATAAGGCTGAACGAGCGAGTCGTGTTCTGCCTGTCATTGTTCGCGAATCCGGTGAGAGTGTCTCCGACCCTTGTGAAATTGTTGATTGCTTTGTGGATCACTTCCGTAAGGTTTATACGCCGGTTAGTGATCGGGATGAGGCTGATTCCAGGCTGCTACTGCGAGATATAGCCCTGCCTACTGTTTCGGAGGAAGATGGTCTTGTCCTGGAGGCCCCCTTTACCGTCGATGAGATTGCCCTTGCTATCCGATCTTTACGCTCGAGAAAGGCGATGGGCCCAAATGGGTTGCCCATCGAACTTTACAAACTTTGTCCGGACAAAATGGCCGCCCATCTGCGCAACATGTTTCTCAAGGCGGTTGAGGCTGGAAGTCTCCCCCTCGAGCAGCGCCTAGCTACCATAGTGGTCATTTATAAGGATGGCAAGCCTCGTGACCGCTGCACCTCCTACCGCCCCATCTCACTGCTGAACGCGGAACCCAAAATCCTGGCCAAGGTTCTGGCCAATCGGTTGCTGAAGGTGATATGCGACTTGATCCATCCGGATCAATACGGCTTCATCCCGCATAGGAACACGGCCCTTAACCTGCGTAGGCTCCACAGTGTTCTCGCGAGGGCTCAAACTCTCGCCGAGCCGGCAGTGGTCGCCTCCTTGGACGCCACTATGGCCTTCGACACTATCGAATGGCCCTACCTTTGGGCGGCTCTCGCTAAGTTTGGCTTCGGTCCTAACTTCATTGCATGGGTCAGGCTCCTTTACGAACGACCATTGGCTCAAGTAGTGGTAAATGGTAGATGCTCTGACCTCTTCCCATTAGGCCGTGGCACTCGTCAGGGCTGTCCGCTCTCCCCGCTTCTATTCGCATTGGCGCTTGAGCCCCTTGCTGCGTGGCTTCGGTGGGAGCCCTCTATTAAGGGGATCCGATGGTCTCCAGATCTTGAGGATCGTGTCTCCTTGTACGCTGATGACATCCTTCTCTATCTTACTTCCCCTCAAAAGTCGCTTAACGTCCTCTTCGATGTTCTTACGTCCTTTGGTAAGAACTCGGGATTAGTCATCAACTGGACCAAGTCCTGTGTTTACGTTATAGCCGGGGCGTTGCCACCTCTGCCTCGCAGGTTCCCCATATCGGTAGCGACTGACGGCTTCAAATATTTGGGGATCTATGTCTCTACGGTCTCTTTGGTCCGCTATGAGCGGAACTTGTATGCTCCGCTCCGCAGACTCAAGCAGGACGTGCGAAGGTGGCGTGAATTGCCCCTATCCCCATTGGGCCGAGCGGCACTCTTCAAAATGATGTCGCTCCCCCGATTTCTTTACGCCCTGCAGAATCTTTTCGATCCTGTCCCTTCTCGCTACTTCCGTGAGGTTGAGAGTTTACAGCGACAACTGATTTGGGATGGTCGTGCCCGTATTGCCTTGTCCAAGCTCACCCTCTCATGGTATGACGGTGGTATTGCGTTGCCGGATATTAGACATTATTACTGAGCCTCGCACCTGAACGCTATCAACCATGCGACGTACTCTTCGGAACCTGCCCCCGCCTTTGCTTTGAATAAACTATTACTGCCCGGTGGCAACTTTAATAGGGCTCTGTACTCAAAGTCACCCTTTCGACTCCTTACAGGCCCGACGAAGTGTGCAGTGCGGGCATGGAGAGATGCTACTGTGGCCACGGGCTGGGGTGGTAAGCTGACGCCACTGTATGACTCGGATCGGTTGGGTAATCTGTGGAAGACGAAAGGATTTGAGAAATGGGACATGATTGGGATCAGTAAGGTGGAGGATCTGTGGGCACGGGACGCTGTGAAATCCTTCGAGGTATTGAAACTGGAATACCGGCTAGATGATAGGGAGCATTTCCGGTATATGCAGGTTCGACATGCCTTATCCTCCGTCTTTCCCCCTGGTACCGATATCCCGCAGTCCTCCCCTTTGGAGGATCGTGTATTAGACGGCCATGTCCCCGATAGCACTATTTCCTTAATATATAAAAAGCTTGTCAATAACAGGGCTGACCAACTTGAGAAACTTCGTGCTTCCTGGACGGCTGACGGGCTCGAACTCGACGACGAGGACTGGCAGTCAGCTGTATCCTCCCCTAAGGAGGTGGCTATCCCGGCTCGGCTTCGTTTTGTCCAGCTGAAGATCCTCCACCGTGTGTATTTGACCGGAATGCGTCTGGTACGAATGGGTTTGGTTTCGGATGGACGGTGCAGGCGTGGATGTGGTATGGATGGTACCTTCCTTCATGTTCTGTGGGAATGCCCGATGATTGCGGCCTTTTGGTCTAGAGTACATGATGTTATGGGTCGTGTCACCGGGATCCCCCTCCTTCCCGAAGCACGACATTGCCTGCTCAATGTGTGGGAACCTTCGGATTGCAATGCTGCCCAGACACTTTGGGTTACTTTGGGCAACATGGTCGCTAAGAGAGATATAGCGCAGCTCTGGGGCTCCCCTAGGTAACCATTGCTCAGTGCCTGGAAAGAGAACATGGACTGGTGCATGTTCCGAGAGAAAACTGTATATGAGGCTCGGGGGCGTCCCAAGAAATGGTCCAGGGTCTGGGCTCAGTGGAATTCGTACCGCGGAGACATTTGCTCCCCCCCACTTGACTATGAGGTTCCTCCCCCCTCTTCTCCATGATTGATGTTCCGTTTCCAATTTCCAGTATAGCCTTTGCTTTCTCCCTCGTGCTCGCCCCCCCCTCGCCATATGCGTTCCTTTATTTAGTAGCGTTCTTCCCCCCTCCTCCCCCCCTCCTGCGACCCTTGCCAGTATGATACCATGTGTTTGTGTGTTGTTGTTCTTTTCGACAAAATCATAAAATTAAACCTTTTTTCATCCTATCTGATATGGTGCTATGTTCCATTTAACAATGTAGACTCGAGTGATTGCTTTAACAACGTACTGTCTCTAAATTTCCTTTTCAACCATCCGTTTATGTCATAGCGGCCGGCCCCGCGGGGTTGTAGGCAGACGCTGTGTATTGTGCATTTATAAATAAAGGTTTAAAAAAAAAAAAAAAGAAAGCACACACCTTTCAGTTACACAAGAAACGCATCATCTAAATTGCACACAAAATTCACTAGTATATAAACTGAGGGTCAATAGCAGCTCTGGCAGATGCAAGTTATATACAGAATACTATTGGCTGAACAGCTTTGAGAATACATTGAAAAACCAGACAAAAATATAAAATAAGTTCAGGTCCCAATCTAGGCAATGATACAGATGAAACAGATTTAAGAGCGCTACCCTGACGCTTAGTCAATGTTAAACTAAATCTACAACCATTACTACAAAAGGAACACCGGATATAAATGTGTAATAATGAATCAACAATGAATATACATAGAATAAACTTATTTTACGTACTTGTGAACTTTTAGAACATCGGAGTTAGAATTTTAAAAACTATTCATAAAGACATCATGTGATGCCAGATTGTTTTCGAAGACCATGGCAAACCACTTGTGCCAGGTCTGGCAATTGACTAAATTATTGACTGCAGATGACATGAAAGATTAAACAAGCACTGGCGTTGCCAATAGGTCTCGCAGTAGGAAAGTTGGAGCTATTGGTTTTGTAAATGACAAAGCCCTTTAGGTTTTTAAAATGAAAACAAAAATAAAAGGCATTGTTATTTGCAATTGTAATAGCTCCAACTTTCCTACTGCGAGACCTATTGGCAACGCAGTGCTTGTTTTTGGAATGCGTTAGGTCTCCAGATGAAAATCTTTACCATTTTAGCCCCGCCTTTCATCCATCTAGAGCAGATGCAATCGCAAATTGGAACTGTGTAAGAATACGGGTTGAAACAACTAGCAATGTTCTACGTCTGTACACATACGGTGCAAAGGTGCGGGTGCAGATTCACAAATTGTTTGTGAAACAGGACCCGCACCGCGCACGGACAGAGCAGGAGCTATCCAGACAACCTGGCATTTAAAAGGAGATGCCGTCCAGTCGGTTAAGTCAGAAAGCAAACATGCGATAGTCACTGCAACGTTAAGGCGTTCACATTTCTTGTGTCCAGTAACAAAGCGGGCCACAGCAGGTAGAACTGCAAAGCCCAGAGTAGTGAGTTCCCGTAGTCTAGACTAGAAAGAACCAATGCCTGAACAGCTCAATGTGGCGTAACGGCCAGAGCTGACGACTTTGGCGCTGGTGAATGGGTTTGAGCCTTGGCGTAGGTTCAACACCCTGTTATTCTGGGCAAATCACTAATCACCTGTGCCTACAAAAAATGATTGTGTCCTTGTGTAACGTAGGTAGTGCTCATTTGAAGCGCTCCAATGCCTTTAGGTCGAGTTTGTGCTATGTAAAACTGATTAAAACGTATATTAAGTCCTGCTCTGGATTGAGTGGCCTGATTTCCCGGGTGCAGGCTTGGGTGGGACCGAGCACTCTTGGCCATGGCCGCCATTTGACTCTGGAGGTTGGCCCGACTGTTGAGGAACAATGGTCAAAAGAGGAGGTCGGTAGAATGATGCCGCCCCCGTTTCCCTCTGTTCTGGGATCTGTAGCCTCATTTCACCATCTTCACCCTCTGCTCTGGGCCCCGAATGAGGCGTCACTGCAGTTTCATGCTTTTACCACAAACATTTGAAGTGAGAAAGCAGCACGGGCAGCCTCTGACAGGGGCGATGAAAATATCTCATCTGTACACAATAAAATTGCCAGAACATCATCTAAACTATATTCTAAGAATGTATTTAACTGGCAGCTATTTTCAAACTCACTATAGAGTGGTGGCAGTAGACACCTCGCCAGGGGAAATATAGCCTTGCATTACATGACAAAAAACACATTACCCAGCCGTGCTCCACACGGCAGACTGTGCATTATCCAGTACTGCATGACACAGCAGACTGCACAAGTCCTGAGCCTGCAGGACACGGCACAGCACGCATTACTCAGCCCTGTGTTACACAGCGCAATACATATCACTAGCCTCTTTCTCGCTGCACGGATCCGTGTTTCTGTTCACTGTATTTAAGTGAGGCCGGGTCCTGCTCTGGGCTTGTGATGTCAACAGTGGGGCGAACGTTTGCTGACTGAAACCAAGGTAGCCACAAAATTGTTGGACCTCGCTAACATAAACAAGTGGTGGAAGCAGGATATGACATAGCGGTCAGAGCTGCTGTCTTTAGTCATAGGGAACCAGGTTCGAGTCTGGGTCGGCTCATCCTGTGTTTCTGGGCAAATCACCTAATTTCCCCAGTGCCTACCAAACAATGAATGCATCTTTGCGTAATGTAACTGGTACCCTTGTAAAACGCTCTAATAACCTTTGGGTCGAGTGTGCGATATATAACACTGCAAAAAAAGGAACAAGATGGAGGGAAGGCAGAGAAGGGGAGGGGGGAGGAGAAATGCGACACGGTGTGAAGCAGCAGGGGCCTTTGAAGTGAAGCTAAGCTTCACTTCAAAGGTGTGGGAGGAGTGCTGCTACGGCCTGGGGGAAGCTGGCTGGGGAGGGGGGGGAGGAGAAATGCAAGTAAGGCTGTGTTTGCGGGGAGAGAGAGGGGAGGTGCTGGAGCTGGGGATCAGAGTTTATGGCCCAAAAGCGCGTGCCTGTGGCCACGTGAACTTAAAGAAAACCGCAGCAAAAAGCCCTTGGTTTGACGAGGATTTTGAGGACATGAATTCTCGCTCCGCTCAATGCGCTTGCGTGCATTGATAGGTCGCGAGACCTAAAAATAAAAAAATAAAACAAAAGTCTGAAATTTTATGGTGAATTTAAAGAAAAATGTTTTTACAAATATTCTTCAATGTTATGTATTATTTAAATGTAGGTCGGACTACATGTTTAAAGCAGGGTATCTCTTTAATAGTTAACGATTGTTTCCTATAAGCTTTCATGTTATACTAAACCTGGATTCTCAATAGTTTTAAGTGCTTCAGCACCCACAAGACCTGGCCTGTGCTAAACCAAAACTACAACTAAATAATTAGCACCCAGCGGCATTGTTTTGAAGTAACTATTTGTAACACTTGTCTTTGAACTGGAATGTAAAAATATGATACCTTCCTCGGTTCACCAGTCATTAAAACTGATAACAGGTATTACGTTTTGTTTGAAGTTTTTTAGATTTGCGTTTAGCGCGTCACACAAGGCAAAATATGCTTGCACCACCCCAGAATTCATTCCGCATTCTAGGTTCAAAAAGAACCAAATCACCTTCAGCTTGGACGTCTGACAATTGACTTTTTTGTTTTTAAACAGAGACCCACACAACTTTAAATATTAATGTATGCAACAATAAATTGACTAACTGACTGGGCACAGAAGGCTTAAAAGCTTTCCATTGTTTGACAGAAAACCCACACATTCTCTTTCAGCCTCCACACTGCCAACACTATTATCAAATGCATCTTTGTTCACTTGGGAACACTCCCTGCACTTTACACGGACTCTGGTAATCCTAAACAACAGGGGCATGTCTTCTCCAAGATGAAACAATATGTAAAATGTCAAAGGAATCGAAGCCGCACCAAAACTGCGCAAACACTGCCAGGGCTTTCTGCCACTGAAGTTAACATGCCAGCACAAGAGGGCAGGTCCACTGCGCACATTAAAGCAGCAGCAGCAGGCTTTAGTGGGATGTCGCACAATATTGCTTCAGAATGCAGAACAATCACAGCTTTATCAGGACTGCACATGCAAAAGAGGGAGGTCAGAGGGCGGTGGGAATTGAGGAGATCTGTGGATTAGGAATATAGATCTGAGGATTAAGAATCTAGACCATCAATTGATTTTACTGAAACAATCCTGGCCAGCAGTAGAACAGTTTAAGTCAATTTTAAGGGAAAGCAAAACTTACTTTCAAGCAAAAAAAAAATAAAAAAATATTTTGAAGAAATAAAACTTTTAAACGACAATAATGGCCCAGCCATAATTTGCTGAGGTTATATTTATGGAAGGGCATTAAAAAAAAAGGGTGACCTTGCATTTTTTGTCAATCTGTCTCAGATGTCCTGAAGAATGAACACACCTGCAACACTACACAATCACGCAGGACAGTGGGCAACGGCATCTCCAAAATAAACATTAATTCATAGCAGTGTTGTCTATATCATCTTGTTCACCGATGTCAATGTCGCAAAGTTAAACGTTGCCAAAGCTGAAGGTTCGGCCTTGCATTTTGAGTGCTTACTAAACCATTTGAAAAAACCTGTTCCAATGGGAAAAAACAAATCAAGATTGCTTTCTGTATATATAAAAGACAAATTATTTAATATCTGATAATTCGGTGTGCTTCTGAAATGCAAAATACCAGTCCCCCATTCACTGAAATGCAAACACTCCACAGGAAATTGAATTAAATTCCAAACAGCTAACATAAGGGGAGAGAAAATACTCCTCTGGCTGTTCCCAAAGTCCACTCTAAATATGTTTTAAAACTTGGTAACAACAGGTCAAACAGAAAGTCCATTACACGGTTTGCATTATTCCAGAGTAACCTCTCCTAATTCCAAGCCCTCGGTGCCACGATTTTGGAAGATTAAAGGACGCAGAGATGTGGCAAAAAATAATGATGCCCAGATGATTTTTTTTTTCTTTGGAAGAATATTCTGCACCTACCACTCAGCAGTTCACCTACTGGCTCTGTTCAGAAATATGGAACACAAGACCAGTAAGTTTGCCATAAAGCTCATAGCCGAGGGAAACACCCCATAATCTTCTTAATTGACTAATGATGACAGGAGGACCTTTATGAATCATGTTACAAAGAGATGAGGGTCAATCAAAGTAGAAGTTGGAAAAGCAAGTCTTAAGGAAGGAAAACGTCCTGGTTCACAACTACTGCCAGAACAAACTTCATACAAAAAGTAATTAAAGCGGAATCCACAAAATAAAGCATGCACCAGATGGCAAGAAGGAACTAGAGTCCAAGACGTCTAAGTTTACTGTGCAGGAATCCTAGAAGTAAGCAAAGCCTTGCACCATCACGGACATTCTTGGACAATCCAGAAAAAGTTGTCTACTTGCTCTTCATACAGGAGCCAACTTGTAGCAGAAGAAGAATTAGCAGAACAGGAGCTAGAGCAACACAGAGCAGGAGCTAAGAATCCAACAGCAGAAACAAGTCAAAGGATTGCCGATGCATTGGCACTCTGATCAGAGGATCTTTATATACTGTTAGGACAGGGACCACCTGACAGCAAGTGGCTGGTGTCTGAAGAGGAACCACCTGCCAAGGAACATATATGAATGGTGTTGATGTTTGGTGGCCATCTTGGAGAGCAGTGTCGCAAAAGAAGAGTTGGATGGTAGCTTCCCGCTAGATATCCCCTTTGCTAGACTGGAAACATAACAGTATAGGCCGCCGCCACTATGGAGCTCTGAGTTTCCTGCAAATGGTGAGAATCGGAGAACATAGAAACTGGCAGCAAATAGACAGGGGCAATTGACCACTTGATTGATTCTTTCCTACTAAGATATCAGCACAAATATGAACTTTTAGAGGCAATCTGGCACTTAAGTGGAGTAAATGTAAGGGAGTGAATGGAGGTCTATGGTTCAGGGATCGAGTTTGAAGCCTGTGAATGAAGCAGAGAAGACTCTAAAATGCAGCATGTTGATATTTGAAGTGTTGTTTTCCTTACTCTTTGTTCTTCTTCACCGTTCCCCTTTATTCCCCTTCCTAATTCTGGCAGTGAGGGCATGGGGTTTCAGCACAGTTCAGGTGCCATATTAAGGAGGTGTTATTTCAAGGAGACGACATTTTGGCCAGGTTGCTGGTAATGGTAATGTAGCGTCTTAATGTGATTGTACTGTGGTGTCTTAACGTGTTTGGTCTGTTGAACATCTAGAACCTTAAGAAAGTAAATACACAGATTTGAAAAAGAAATAACGTAATCCACAGATATAGAGCTAAATGCTTAAAGGCGGTGCCTGTCCTACACACTACAAAATTATATACTAAGTACAGTTCTGACTTACTATAGTTCAAATCTGGACAGGATTACTTAAAGTACATTCTTTAAGGTTGTGTGGTACAAACTAAGAACTGTTTTGAGCCAACATTCGACGCATCATCCTTGTAATATATATCTGAATGTTTGCAGCACAACATTGCTATTTCTCATCAGATCATGTGGTTAACTTAGCTAAATTCATTTCCCAAATTTCCATGAAGCATTTTGCGATGCCAGTATTTTGAAGTGAAACATGTACAAGTTAAAGGAGTGTCTTGATGGCCAAAACATTAAGCAAAAAAAATGTTATTTTCCAACTTAGCATAACCGATCTATTCACCGAATCTTTAGCTGTTGCATATTTTTCTTACACAATTAACAGCCACTGACAAACACAATAGTCCTGGCTTCTTGTTGGTGTAATGTTTCTTTTTGTATGATATATCTGGATGCAATGACAATAGCAGCAAAATACCAATCGGGCGACACACTACACTAAGCATATTTTTAGCTTAAGTATTTTAAAGCCACGCCTTTAATTACATCAGCCACGCCCCTTTGAGAGATGCTCTAGTTTTTTCATCCCACTTAAAGTGCTGGAGGTGCGTACTCTAGGTGGCATTGCAAGTGTACCATTGGCCCTAATGCTAGAAGGGAAATTGGGTCCCTAGTTTAGGTATCAAAATACAGAGAGACCCGCACACACCTGGGCTATGGTGCCAATGCACTTGCTGCACGATTGATAGTTATGCCCATACTCACCCTTTTCTTTATCGGGTTGCCCTCTGTCCTGTGCCAATATGCTCAGTAGCCCCATTCTTTTGGAACGGGTGCTGTGCAGCAAAGACAGACTCATATGTTAATGCAGCTCGTTGGATCATCATGTGTATTTCTTTCTTTGCCACCACACAACACTCCGGATTTATGAGGTCGCTCTATTTTAAAGATGGGGGAGGAGTGATGGGATCAAAAATGGCCCATAAATCCCCAGACTTGATTTACACCGCTGTGCCTTCGCCACCCCCTCCTGCCCAGGGTTTCAGCAGTGAGGTTCGGGGGCTGAGCCGGCCCAGCTGGGACAAGACAGCCCAGCAAAGATCACCGGCTGCAAACAGAGCTAAAGTAAACATGACTGGTCAGTCAGCAGGCAGTTAGCAGTCTCTGGACAAATGAACCAGGACAGCGAGACCACCCACACAACCCCTTCCAGTAAGTAAATAGACCCACACAAAGGCTGGAGTCTGCAAGCAACCTACCCTGGGATCGTCCATGCGCCGGAGCCGCGCAGTCTTCTCTCCCAAATACCAAGCTCAGTTCCCAGAGAACAGTGCCTCACTCTGTCCAGTGCCGCCGAGTCCAGGTACTGTTTTAACAAGCATTTACAATGCTATAGGTCTCGCATTGTAAAAGTTAAAAAAAGAAAGAATAAATAATGTTTGAGAAAAAAAAACTGAGCGCGGGGTCCCTGAAGCGGGCGCTGTGCTCAGCATGCAGATACAACAGAAAAAAAAAAAACATTGTCAAACTAAATAGTGCTCATCCACTACTTAAAGCACGCCATGTAAGTATCAAAGTAAAATATCCAGTTCTTATGGGCGGTAACAAATGGAGATAGGGCGGTACTAAGGCGGGACTAATAAGCCTCATTATCAATCGGAAGCCAGCATTCACAAAGGACAATGACACAAGCCAATTACAAACATGGGAGGGGAGTGGGCGGGGCTTCCATAGCGTACTCTATTACAGCATGCCTGGCAGAGTGAGTAGCACAGGCGCACTGCCACTAGGCTCGACCTAAAAATGAAGGTTTTTTAGTAGTTTGTGGAAAGAGCCATCACTAGTCAGCCTAAGCTGAAGAGAAAGACTATACCACTTGCTGGCTCTGATAACCAAGAAAGGCTGGTCGGACAGACTAGCTTATCAAAATTGTGGCACAATAAACAAATGAGCAGTGAAAGAGTGTCCGGAGGATAATACAGAGAACAAATTCCTAGGGTAGACAGCAACCGAGTGATGGATGGATAGTGATAACACGGGTGCAAGGCATTAAGCAGACGTTTCTGAATAGGGAGCCATTGTAAGGCCTTAAGAAGTGTTGTGCTGTAGGCATGCTTCTTTGACCTCACAAATATCAAGGCAGCAGCATTCTGAATATGGCTGTCAAGTAAACAGGAAGGATGGCCGAGAAGGGAACTGCAATAGTCCAGGCAAAACTATTAGTAGCCTCAACCAGATCTTTTCTTCAGGAATCCAGGAGAAAAGGTAGGATTTTTTCTAAGTTCTAAGAAACATAAAGCAAAACAGAGGACAGCTTGCTGGTGCGGGCATTTTAGGACAAACTAGAATTAAAAATGACCCGTAAATTTCGTGCAGAATCAACTGGTCTTTTGAGAGGGATGGGGTGGGGTGGAGGGTACCACGGAGGTGTGGCCACCAGGATTCAGTCCAGGGAGAGGGAGGGTTTCCAAAAAGACAACTTCATTTTTGCCTGAACTGAGAAGAAAAGAGTTGGTGTCCATCCAGCAGGCAACGGAGATCATGCCTTCAGTCAATCAATTAATCAATCAATCAGGGGTTTGTAAAGTGTGGCTACTCACCCTTTGAGGGTCTCAAGACCTTCCTTAATAAGGTTCTGATAAGCAGTGCGGTTGCTCTTAAGGAAAATAATCAACGGAGTATTAGGTGTGTTGCAAAAACATAGGATGCTGAAAGATCGAATCAGAGAAGCTAAAGGGGCTCAAAAGATATTAAAAAGTTCAGGATTCAGTGCAGAGCCCTGAGGAGCACCGCAAGAAAAGTCCTTGAAATCCAATATGTAACGCTGCATGAACACAGTTTGTGAGGGGTCACAAAGAAAGATCAGCCAGTCTAGGGCAAACTCTCAATTAAAACTCAGTTATTTGATTAGCATGTATTGGTCAACAGTATCAAAGGCTGACAAAAGGTCCGCAAGAACTAAAGCACCTTCAGTCCCTTCATCTAGAAGCATTCGGATTTCATTACAGGCCACCAATAGTACAGACTTAGCACTACATGAAGGACAGAAGGCAAATTGTACCAAGTTAAATAAGTTATGGTCTTCTGAAAAATTTGTCAGCAGAATTGACAAGAAATCATCAGCTCGTCCAGTAGTGCCAATAAGAAGCTGGGTCAAAAATTCACCAGCACAGATCGATTAGCCGAGGATGTATTTATTTATTTTAAGAAGAGGAACTCCATGTCCTTTTTCCAGGAGGTGGGAACTTGCCTCTTTGAGGAAAACCGGTTGTAGAGTTACCAAGTGGCCAGGAAAAAGTGTCTCAGTAAAGTTGGAAAAACTATGAGGCCAGAAGTCAAAGAACAATACAAATGAGATCAGAAAAAGAGGACTGGAAATGCTCGAAACCGTCTAGGAGATAAAGTGCTGTTCAGGTCTGTGGGACGTGTAGACATAGAAGAGCAATTATAATAAAAATCTTGTAACATATTACTTATTTTGTCCTGACAAGTTATCATACATTGTTGCAGAGGGAGTGACTGTGGTAGCAACTGCTTGTGGATGGACAAAACCTTCAAAGATGTTAAACATTTCTTGAATTTTATTTGGGTCACTTCTAAGTAAAATGCTTTGCTAGATCATATTCGTAATCGTTTAGAGCATACGGGTGTATGAGTTTAACTGCATTATAATAGGGTCTCTTTTGCCAGAGTTTTTTGTGTTGGTTTATATAACTATTCAGCTTTCAGCAAGTTCAGGAGGCAACCTTGGGGCACTATATCAGTGCAAACCTCAGACACCATTCCAGAAATAATCCACAGGGTCAAAGTAGAAGGTAACCAATTTCATGGATTGAACATGATGAAGCAAAAAAAAAATTGAAAAATTAAAAAAAAAATCTTTTTTAAACATGCTTACAAAATAGCATCTAGCATGTTGTTTTTTAATAATCTCGGTAGCACCCTGCATTTCCTTTGACGCAAAGGAAAAGCATTGGCCAAATTTAATAATAATATTTTAATTAGACTGTGACTTAGTCAAGTTTGATTTTTCTAGGGCTGTTTTTCAGTAATCTAGGACAAAGGCATCAAAGGGACACCGAATATTCTTTAGGACCCTTTTCAAGAGGGTTTTTTTTTTTTTTTACACAAAATAGTTATTTCCCATGCTTCCACATATATTCTATAGCAGAAGAGTGTTAAGGGCAGAAGAGTGTTAAGGTGTACAGCTCTGTAAATTCAACAATGTATCTTTAAATGGTCCATCCTAATCATGGCCAGAGGTCCAGTGCATTGTGGAATCAATTTCTTAAACCTTCCTGCATTTCCAAATATCTATCCCAAAATATCCACATGTTTGAAGGCACTCTATGGATCCTGAAATGTAGATGCTTGAATGTCCTTTGTTAGAAATCTCTCAATGGCATGCCGTGCTTTAATCATGACGGTAGTAAAAACAGTGACAATGAAAGAGGCATAGCGTTGGTAGGCTTTGGGTGGCAATGGCATTCCAAGCCATGCAAATGTCTTACAATTGGTCGACACAATTTTTCACTTTTACCTCTGGAGTCCAGCTACTAAAAGAAGAAATTATGCAGAGCATGTGAAGGTGTAATAACATTACATATAATTTAGACAAGTTTTTTTGTAATGTCCCACTCCAGTCCGGTCCACAATTTATTAATTTCAACTGTTGACTGTGGTAACATTTATATAAAAAACAGAAAACAAAAAAACCAAGCTTTAGAAAAGTCAATTTGTCGCACTGTAGCGAGAACTATGGGCAATACATTTTAGCCAGTGTGGCTGCTGTTCAGGATGGCTAAGAGTTAGTGGTGTGGAGTCAAGTGGAGCGGAGAAGATTGGAGTGAGGTAGACGGGGGTAGAGTTGAATGGCTCAGATTGGAGAACAGTGGGGTAGATTGGAGTGTCGTAGACTGGGCTAGAGGTGAGTGGAGTGGGTTAGATTGGAGTACATTTTAGTGGGGCGGATTGGAGTAGAGTGGGGCGGAATGAATTGGGGTAGATTGGAGTTTACAGGTGTGGTGTAGATTGGGGGAGCAGTGGGGTAGATGGTGTAGACTGGGGTGGAGTAGGTTACAGTGGAGTTGGGTGGGGTGGATTGGAATGTGGTAAACTGGAGTAGATTGGGGTGGGGTAGATTGGAGTGGGGTAGTCAGGAGTGGGGTGGGGTAGATTGTAGTAGACTGTAGATTGGAGTGTGGTGGAGTTGGGTAGATTTGAGTGGAGTGTGGTAGATTGGCATGTAGTAGATTGGAGTGGGGCAGAGTGGAATAGACTGGAGTGGGGTAGATTGGTGTACAGTGGGTTAGATTGGATTGGCATAGATTGTGGTAGATTGGAGTGTGATGGAGTGGGGTGGAGCTGGGTGGGGTAGAGTGGAGTGTGGTAGATTGTTGAGTATTAGATTGGAGCAGAGTGGGGTAGATTAGAGTGGGGTAGAGTGGGGTAGGGTAGATTGGAGTGGGGTAGATTGGAGTGGATTGGGGTAGACTGGAGTGGATGGGGTAAACTTGAGTGGAATGGAGTGATTGGGTGGAGCTGGCTGGAGTGGCGTGGGGTAGAGTGGAGTACATTCGAGTAGTGTGCATAGGTTGGGGTAGCATGGAGTGGAGTAGGATAGAATGGGGTAGGAGTGTAGTGGCATGGGGTATATTGGAGTTGAGTGCAGCTGTACCCCTCGGACAGGTAGTTAGTTAATTCAGTCCCGGTGGTCCCGTTCCTCAACGGAAGACCTCCGTGAATAAAGGACAGGGTTCATACTTGCTGCGGACATTTGCGTCACCTCGAAAACACACAAAGGTCAGCAGAGCCAACTATCCCATTCAACCTTCTAAAGTCGATAAACTAAGCTTTCTTTAATTTGCGAATTAGGAACACACGGTATTTGCAGAACTTGCAAACCTGTGATAGTTAGGAACTAATGTATAGGAAAAAAAATCGATAGTCCTTTTGTTTTGTAACATCGGGAAGGTAACAGCCTCAGACTTTTAAAGGGCCCAAGACTGGTGCTCACAAATGCCAGGTGACTCATCTGTGAAGATGATAAAGGCTTTTTATAAATAAAGAACTGGGCTAAAAGAATCATTATTGGTTCATGTTCCAGTTGTGTTTCAAACCGAAAGTATCAAAACTCTTAAAAATAATAGTGGTAGCTTTGAGTCCGCACCTACGGTGTTAAAAGCGGAACTACATGCCCCAGAAGGCAACGTACTGTCCGGAGCACTCTCCTCCCGGGTGTGTGTGTAAGAGCTTGCATGGGAGTGTTTCTGGTCTGACAGACAGGGTCCCCTCAGTGTACATCGTCACATTCCTGCTGCCAGCAGGCTCAGACGCACGACTACCGACTGAGCATGCCACCAGCACCCACCATGTAATCTGGGGAAAAGAGGACAGGAAGCGGGTGGCACAGGGGAAGCTTACTCGCATGTTTCACCAGGACAATCTTCCCTAGCAGCAGCCCCGGGCGCCCTCCTCCCTCGCTCATAGTGGTAGCTTTGAGTCCGCACTTACGGTGTTAAAAGCGGAACTACATGCCCCAGAATGCAACTTTGTCCAGAGTGCTCTCCTCCCGGGGTGTATGCCAGAGCCTGCATTGGAGTGTTTCTGGTCTGACAGACAGGGTCACCTCGGTGTGCATCGCCACCCCCCTGCTGCCAGCAGGCTCAGATGCACGACTCCGGGCTGCGCCTGCCACCAGCACCCACCATGTAATCTGGGGAAAGAGGACGGGAAGCGGGTGGCACAGGGGAAGCTTTCTCGCACGATGCTGCTGAGAGCCACCTGTGGGCTGCATAGAGGGGCCGGAGAGCTGCGAGGGGCACATCCTCTTGGACCACAGCGGGTGAGGGGGAGAGAGAACGGAGTTCAGTGGCTGGAGCCCTGCCTGGCAAGCATGGAGGATCAATCTACCCCTGGCAGGGGGGTGCCAGGCTGCGGGCAGCTGCTGCCGAAGGCTCCGTCTAGCCTGGGGAGGAAGCAGCAGGTGCCGGCGTCCTTGGGGGTCCAGCGTCACCTCATCTTTCGCAATCAGAGTAAAGGAAGCAATTTATGAGCCCAGCCTCTGCACAGGATTTGGGGGACTCCTCCATGCTTTGGCAGGCTTGTTTATGGAGCTTCAAATTCTGATGATTTTAGCCCCAGCTGCAATGGACTTCACTTTTATTCCGATCTTTGCCTATTGCATGGCAGTAGTTCAGGACTACAAGGCGCATTTTAAATGGCAACTAGACTATGCGTGGGGCGCTACAGCATGCACGACAAACACCCTGATATAAGCAGGAAGCTTTAATAAGTCAAACAATGTTTTCTACAGTTGGCATGTGCTATGTGCGATCAAAAAACGTGCGCACGTACAACATTTTGGATCAAAAACATTCGGGATGGGTATTGCAACCTGGGAGTGCATTAGAATATAGAGAGCTCGATAAGGAGGTGTATGCAGTTTAAGGAGGGAGAAGGGAGGTCGTTGGGAAATGAAGACGCTCAAAAGGTTAAGGGACTAGGAGAGAAAGAAAGGAGATGCGAGATGGGAAGACAAAGAAGGGAGAGTTGGGGAGAAAAGCTGAGCGGGACATGGTCAGGTAATGAGCAAAAGGGGCGCAGGAAAGACAAAGACGGCAAATTGACGAATCCCCCTCTTCCAATGAATACTCCACTGGTCTGCCACGCGGAGCAGGTCTTACAGGGCAGCCATCTCTTTAGCAGTAGGCTCACTCTGGACTCCGTTGTTTTCCAAGGCACATTTCCCCCCGTAGAAGATGAAGGGAAACTGACAGTGTGTTTAACAAGCGTCTCGCATCTGCACAGCCTTTTGTCTCTAAGCCCCGTCCTTTTCAGACTGGGCACCACGACTTCCTGCTGGGGTAAAAGGTTCCTTATCTTCTTTATGGGGCCATCTGGACCCATAAAGAAGATAATAAACCTTTTACTTCAGCAGTAAGTCAAGGAACCCAATCTGAAAAGGACGGGGCTTAGAGAGAAAGAAGAACGTCATTAGGACCTCTTCTCCAATGGCTGGCCACCGTTTAGGAGGCCAGCCAATGGAGAAGAGGGGCCGGGCTTAACCTTGCTAGTGATGTTCTCTCTATCTCATTAAATCTCGCCAGCGAGACTGCGCAGCCATCGCAGGCTGGGACCTAAAAAGGCATTGGCAAAGCCAAAATGGTTTGCCTAAAGGAGAACTATTGGCTTTGTCAATTTTTTTGTAAAATGTTGCAGAGCAGTGTGAGGTGCTGTGCTACATAGCTTAAAGTAAAAAAAATTAAAAGGGAAATTACGCAGCCAGACTGCATCATACCTTTTTCCCCTAACTTTAAGTTATGCATGTACAAACAAGTTAAAATTGTTATCTTTAATAATAATGATGCAGTTTATATTCTTGAAAGAATGGGCATTAGATTTATCAGTGTGTCAAAGTGTAACTAGCTGGAACACTGAGCATGGAGAGGCTGTGGCGTTATGGCCAGAGCTGCTCTCTTTGGAGGTGGGGAACCAGGTTTGATTATCCCAGTGCCTGTAAAAATTAATATGTTCTTGTGTAATGTAGCTGGCTCTCATGTAGAGTTCTCCTCGTACTTCCAGCGATGGAGGTAGGCATCTAGTGACTGGCTAGGGAAGGGGCTTGCAGGGACAAGAGCGAGGTGGTGGGAGGGATAGGGGAGCAACGAACATGGAAAAGGCATGCAGAGAATGGGCAAAAAGCAACGGAATGGAGGTGGTGGTAAGAACGGGCAAGCAACTAACAGAATGTGGATACTGGAAAAAAATATATATCTATATCTATCTATCTCTCTGGTGGAAGGACACAGCCACTGGACACAGCAAGGATAGAGATGTGAAGCCAAGCTGGAGGAAGCACCAACCAGCAGGAAGGAAGCCAGAGTGATTTGGAAGCCAACCAAAGGTAAGTAATGGGCGGGCTTTAAGCCCATTTTAAGATTATTGTTTTTGTTACAAGAGATTTTGCAAGCAAACCTAAAAATGGACACAGCAGCCTTGTATATATATCAGAGTGCTTGAAGACAACTCCCCACTTTCAGAGGGAGGTAGTAACAAGCCAACACTTTCCTTTGTTCTTGTATCTACTTTGGGTCCTAAAGGTCTGGTCGTCACCACTACTAAGGTATGAACCTGGCAACTCAGGCCCTTTTCTCGGACATACTAAAATCTGCAGATGTGAAGACCAGAAACTATGCGCATAGTTTTAACGGACTAATCTTCCAGACATCTGCAGCTCACGTATTTTAAATGCAGAGATGTGGGTCTATATTACACAAACATTCACTGAAAGACTATTACAGAGAAATTATTGTCCTTTACTCACATAGAAGGTAAGGTTTTCTGAAAATCTTCTGAAGGAATAGATGTAATGGTCACAAAGCAAAACCAACAAACCATCCAGATTTCTGTGTTCTACTGAGGTTGACAACATTTCTCCGAAGGCGTTTGGGGCAATATTTAGCTCTGCATCGGTCCCACAGATAGGTAGGTAGAAGGAATAATACTGAGTTTTTGAACAGTTAAATACAGCTCTGAGCATGAAACCCTGCACCTAAACTAATAATTTTTCAACTTTCCACAATAACTGCACCAACGTTATATTCGGAAAGTCTGGGCAGTGTTGTTCTGCTACTTACATCAAAGTTATCAGGAAGTAGCAAATGTACCTTTGTTAAGCAAAATTCAAGGTAACCTACTATCGTACAGATTTACAATGACTTATTAAACAGAGCTTTTTTCAAATGTGTCTGGTTTACCATCACTGGTTGTGCATTCGTCTAACAGGCAAACAGAGCCACTTGCATTTGGTAATTCTTTCTCACAGAACGCATACATCCTATACCAATTTTGTGATGGTCTGGCATAGATTTTCCATTGTTATTCAAAAAGCTTAGTAGATGTAATGAGATAGACGTGTAGAGGGATCGCATTGCTCTTTTATCATGCCTTCATCGGTCATAAGAGTCTTTGTTAATTAAATTATTGGTTACAAATCTTGGTGTAAAATCCTTCGCAAATGTATTGACCCCTAGGGCCATTGATTTGATTTTGAGGCTGTTGCTTCTAAGTAAACAAAAGTAATCGAGTAGGAAAGCATCTTCTGGTCCAGGCTCAAGGAGGAACAACATCCATAACAGCAAATAACCTCTCTCCTCTGTACATCACCCAAACCGACCCCCATAACGTACCTTTAACTGAGGGTGGCCCTTCTTCCTGACTTCTTATACAGCGATTTGACAAAGGAATGTACTTCAATTGTACACTCTTTCCCTTTCTATTTTGTCAGAGAAATAAACCTGCAGCACTAACCGTATTGTAGCTTCTGCATTTACTGACAATGCCAATTATGTCAAGATAAACGTGCTAGGCATACGCACACTGCAACAAGCATAGTGATGCAAAACTAGCCTACCTGAAGCACAGTAGCCCTTAGCAAACCATACGTTTGGAACTATAGCTACCAGTTCACACTCTTGTTGTCAATAGGTTAAGGGACAAGCATTGGCAAAACGAATATGTTTTGCCTTTATGGTGCAGGTGGTAAGCGGTTGGCTTTGCAATTGTTTGTAAAGCATTGTTTAAAAAAATCTCAAATACTTCAGACTCTGCTCTGAAGAGAAATTAAAAAGAATAAGGAAGTGTCGGAATGTAAAAGGAAACGCTTTCTATGGCCCAATTTCTGCAGGATTCAGCCATTTGCTCCTCTTCTGTGGGAGCAGATTTATGGACCTCCAGGAGAAGTGTCATGCAAAGTACATAAGATGGCCCTTCCCCCGGTACCATACAAGATCTTGAGTGCCAAATCTTGTGCTTTTACTAAATATGTGGAAGGCAGGATATCAAACCAAAACAACCCTTTAAGTCATACCCCAGCAAAAACATTCCTGTTGCTGTACTTTTACAGACAAGCTGAGAGGGGTGAGGAGCAACACAATGAGGGGGAGGGAGGTGCATTTGAGGGGGGAAATCAGCGGACAAGAGAGCTAGAAAACACATGCACTCTCATGAAGTGCTGAAATAAAATTAAAAAAAATAGGAAAAGCAGTTCCTCAACTGTGAGCAGGAGAAGGACACGTCAGCCAACCAAAAAGAATTGTAAAGAGGCTATTCTCCAAGGAAAGGACAAACTAGAAGAGGTAGACAAGACGTCGAATAAGAAGGAAGAAAATGAAGGTGACAAAGCCAACCAATGGGCAGGCAGCATGTATGCCAAGTTCACAATAGGTCTTTAACAACCAGATAGCTTCCGTTGTCGGGCAGATGGACCTAAAAATGCAAACTATAAAGCAAATCACCATCAATATTTGGACATTGAAATGACTGCAAAGTAAACAAAATCACAAATGAGCAATGTACACCACAAGCAGGTGGGAAAAACAAAGATTACTACTTCACTGATTACTTCATTTTGGATAAATTGCTCTACCACAAAAACACATACCTGTTTATTTTTTTAACATCGTTATACAGATTTTATCCCTGGAGCCGATTCCAGATTACATTACTGAGATGGGTTGCCATCAATCGTTTACTTTAGAACACTTGCTATATTAGAAAAAGCATGAACCTTAAGGCGTTAGCGTAAAAAGACCATTACCGCCATGAACGGACGAGCTATTGAACACATAACAAGTCATTAAAGCAATCCTCATTGTCTGTGTACCCTAGTGGGCTTTTGGCAAAGAGATAACCGCACATTCAGAAAAGTCTTTCTGCTAATGAGGATGTAGGACTAATGTTCTAAGTATCCCCTTCAGAATTAAAACTATACTTAACTCAATTAGGAAGGGGAAGGCAATGAGTTTCCAATCGGCAATCAATGAGTCCACTGAAACGAAAACGAAGACAGCGCTAGCTTGGGTAACAGCGAGACATATCGGAGGAAAAATAAACTGCATACGTTGCAGATGATTTGAACATGATGGTTTCTAAAACAGGCAGAGGTGAATAACTAGCTACATGCTAAGGCCAAATGAGGAAGGCCTTCAAATTGATTTGTAGATGTAATATTGTTATTTGGTTACATCTGTATTGGTAGAACAGGAGACTGTACAGAGGAAAGGAAATGGGCATGCAGCTTATCTTAACAGACAGGTTACACTATAGCAAATCGCTTCAGACAAACTTTTTGTGTGAACTAAACAGGCTGTAATGGGAAACTACAGAGATGTGAAAGCAAGGAGTAATTTTAAAAGTCAGAATTAATATTGTTTATTCACTGAGGTCTTAAAGAGTGCCACAGGAAAACGTGGGAACCCATTCTGTTATGCATTCTCTCTCAGTCATGCAATCGCTGGATCCCGAGTCGCAGGTCATGCTAAATAGTATAATGTTTATTATTATTATATGGGATTTATAGAGCGCACGGCTGCCCTAAGGCTTCCCAGCACTAAGACACAAAAGTGGTTTAAATCGGATAAGCATTAAAGATATTGCTTGAACAGCCATGTTTTAATTACTTTGCGGAACTGCAATTCTTTGTTCAGTACCCGGTATTCCCGTGGTAACAAGTTCCAGAGTTTGGAAGTGAGGTGGGAAAAGGATCTTCCTCCCCACCTCGCCCTCCTGGCCTTTGTTGATTTTAGAAGTTCCTTAAAGCTTGACCGCAAATGCCTGTTTGGAATGTAATGAGATACTAAACTCTTGATTTTCCTGGGACCACTACTATGTAAAGCTCTATGGATCATGACCAGAGTCTTGAATTTGATTCGGGCCTCTACTGGGAGCCAGTATTGTCCCTTTATGTGCTTTTTTACCAACTCCCGCATCGGAACTTTGCACAGCAGCCTTGCTGCTGCGTTCTGGACTACCTGCAGTCTGTGGGTCACATATTTTGGTGCCCCCAGCTATAGTGAGTTTACATAATCCAGCTGTGAGGTAACCAGAGAGTGGACTACTGTTTTCCTGAGTTCTGTAGGGATCCAGTCTAGGATTTTTCGGAGCCTTCTAAGTATTCCAAAGCAGATAGCTGCCACTTTCTTAGCCTGTGTCACCATGGAAAGGTCCTTTTCTAGCCAGACACCTAGATTCTTAATTATTTCTTTAGGTATGGGTGGGCTGCCCAGGCATGCAGGCTAGCTTAGGAGGTGCCTGGATATTTCCTGGTTCCCGAGGATCATTAACTCTGTTTTTTGCAGTTTCGTTTTAAACAGCTTATTGACATCCAATTCTTGCCTGTTTCCATACAATATGATAATCTCTCAGCGTTGTCGCAATTTCTTTGGGTCCAGGGAGATCACCAGCGAAGTGTTGTGCGCGTAGGACGTCATGGAGATGTTAAATTCTTGGACAATCTTAGCATGTGGTTCCATATATACATTGATAGTGTAGGGCTTAATGAGGAGCCCTGTGGTACACCATACCTTAATTACAGTTTTGGAGAGAGTGGTGTTCTCCAATACTTGAAATGTTCTGCCCTCCAAGAACGATGTCAACTACTTGAACATGGTACCTTGTACCCCAATCGCTGAGGGTCTCCTACGTAATATATGATAGTCTACAGTGTCGAAGGCGGCACTCAGGTCCAAGAGGAGCAAGGCAGCTGATTTTCCCTGGTCTAATGATGTTTTAAGTTCCTCCACCACCACCAACAGAGCAGATCCAGTACTGTGTGTTGTCTCCTGAAACCCATCTGCTTTGGGGTTCAAGAGCCTCCAGATTAACACATAGTTTGGTTAATACCTTTGCCCATAGTGTTCCAAAGCCTGGTAGCTTGGACACCCAATGATATGCCACAATATTTTCAGCAATCAAAAGGTTGGTAGATCAAGTGAGAGGAGGCTCACCAAAGACCTCTGGCTGGCAGACCACTGCTTGGTTTTACTGATATTTTAAGCTTACATCCAAGGTGGGTTTACACATGAAGTATAGTATGGATAGTTTAATTTTTGACTTTCCCAGGATCCAGTGAAGTGCTTTAAGTGGTTGGTTCATAGGCTTGTTGCTGCAGGATTATGCAACACGTAAGTCCAGAGTAGATGCCAATACAAGTCCAAGCGTGTTATCCGCACTTGGCACCACTGAATGATGCAACTGGATATGTATGAGTATTTTCTCAAGAATGTCAAGGGTGATTCTATGTTTTTTTGCCATTTTACTAAGCAGTTGATGGAGTTACGAACTGATTGCCTAATCAAACCGGGGTGTTTTGGGGGCATGTCCATCAATATCAGGATTTCACTTTTTGGCTAATTAGGCAGAGGTTAGTGCCTTTGAACTGGAACAAGCAAAGGAGGCATTTGGTGAAACTGGCTTGATCTACAACTTGATCTCCAAATCATATGTTGATATGGGAGCAATAAACATACATTTGTCAGCTAATAGAAAGAAGCTGCAATAGACACTAACAGACATTGAACAGCAGTGGAGAATGATAACCATAACCACATTCTACTGATTGTTTATTCTGTGTACAGTAAGTCCTGAAAAGTACAATCAAAGTGCTTAGAAATAACCAATGGGAGCAGAGATACAGGAGTTCATAATCAATATCTTGTGTGGAAATAAAAAGTGAAATATCCTTTACAACATGAATAATGAGGCAGCAAGAACTAACAACTGAATTAATTTGTGCAGGAAGTGTGAACTTTACATTAAACTGAACACCAAAGTTCTTCACAGAAGAGGCTGGAAGAGGAAGCACATCTACCTCATCGGCTAAAAGGAATGTTGACAAAATGTAGTAGGCACCCAAGGGGTGACAATCTCAATTATCCTCCATTTAAATTTAGTTGGCTACAAGCCATCCATTTTTCAAAAGTTTATAAACCCTGGTTTTACACACTACTGTCAAAATTGCAATCTTTAGAAAGATGTGTGTGTTGTTGGCATAAATGAAGAACATGTAGCGGAACAACTGTATCTAGGCAGCCAATGGAAGGATGTAAAGATTAAATAACGAATAAAAAATTATTTTAACCCTGTGATACTACACAAGAGATCGGTCACTGGGTAAATGACAAAGAAAATAAAGCAATTCTCTGTATGTGATAAGTTTAGAAAACCTGACACCAAGCCAAAGCTGAACCCTTCATACCAAAGTGAGAAAAGTTATGTTTTAGACAACAACTAAAATATTAAAACTTAGGAAAAGAAATTAATTTTTGTTTACAATCAGCGAGTGTATTCAAATACAAAAAACGTGCAAAATGAAGAGAGGAATGAAAATAAAAGTGGAATACAGTATCCAAACCTTACCAAATTTTTGGTCAAATCTCCATGCTGGGACATGAGCATTGTGTTTGAGATTGCTGTTACTTGGCAGAGGCACGGTGACGTGAATGGGTCCATTCACTGAGACTTCAGTCCCATCACTGTTCAACAAATGCACACTCACAGCAGTCACAGGGGTCAGGTCATATCGGGTGTTATTCCCTATAATATAAAACATACGCTTTGGAGACAGCACCATGGTACACTACACTTTATAACAGTCTGGAACTTGGTTTCAGAAGACACTGTAAGCATAAACATAACAAGATTTTTTTTCCAGTAATAAAACATGCTTTGATTGCCACCTTCCAAATGAGATATTGTTGGCAATGTGGCAACCATGTAACAAGGATGCAACCAATTCATCATTCAATTAATGTTTACTTGAAGGAGAATACACAAGCTACATAAACGCTTCTTAAGGATACGTAGCAAAAACCCAGGTACTTTATGAGGCATTGAAAGTAGGAGTAGAGGTGTTGCAACATTCTTAAAAGAAGATACCATGGGGAAATTGTAGTCAAATACTTTAGGAAAATAGAACACAAATTTCCAAGAGGCATAAAATGGCTGTATTTAACATTGTAGAAAGGCGTAAGCGAACCAATAAGACAAAACTAGACTTGTTTTAGGTTAAGTTACTGGGTACTTGCATGCGCTCTTTTTAGATCTGGCCTGGAATGGTCTTAAGCCTCATGTAATACATTAAAAATTGCAGCTATTAGTATTGTAATGCACACCTTTTCAGTGTATCTGGATCTAAGCACCAATTACTATAAAGACACTTCAGGTTGGATACACTGAAGCATTTATGAGTTCGGGAAGCAGTAGTGCTGGAGTATCCTTTTACGCACTCTTACATGCCTTTGTGAATCCGTGAGACGCATCCATCTCCTCATTAGTAAAAATGCAGAAGGCAAAGTTCTGTTTGTAGTAACTGAATATTTCCTTAATTTTCCAATTGTATTTCCATTTTAACATGTTTTAGGGCCAATTCAGAGACATGTAAGAGTTCATAGGACAGTAGACAGTATTACTACTTTAAGTACTCGAAAATGCACTTATGAATAGGCCCCTTAGTATTGTGCTACACAGATTATGGCGATCAAGACTCACTGTTTTTCTTTGTAGTGGTTACTAAGTTCCTTGACTAACAATTGTTAGAAAACATTTGTACACAGACGCAGTGTGAAGCAAACCAAATGCATAAGCAAACATGTTTCTCCTATTTATCAAGAATTCCCTTCTGCCATGCGCTCCAATGTGATTACTAACATGCAAACCTCGGGCTACGGTGCAATTAAATATTAATGGTTATAAGAAGCACAAAGAACCCCCCCCCCCCCCCCCAAAAAAACAAACCGTAATAGTACGCCCAAAAGCGACAATCATATTGTCTGTTGTACTGAAGTACTGGTCAGATTTATAATATCTATAAAAGGACAGATATGCGAACAGTTAGCTTCTTGGTACTGCATTGATTGCTGAGTTCCCCCTCTCCGGCAGCAGCAATCCAAAAGGTGCAATACTTTGCTTTCTGTAAATGAAGAGAACTGCTTTTCCCTTTTCCTGGTTGAGTGTTACTGGAACCACTTTTTACGCTGGCCAAGAAATATCCTTTGCAATCCTGCCAGATTCATGTATCTAAAGACATTTCTAAATTAAATCTATATCTACACACACACATCTAGATCTACTTATATACATCTATCTATCTATATATCTATCTGTATCGAAATATTTATACCTATATATCTCTATCTATTTTTACATATACATAGAAATAGATGGTGACTTCCAAGTAGCAGCCTGACCACAACTGGTGCACAGGACATGGGCTCACTAATCCAGCTTGTTAAATCAAGAAAGAGGTATCTGCACTTCTATGCAAACCAACCCTAGAATACCAATTCATTTTTTCAGGTTTACACAGCAGCAAAATACATGTTTCGGCTGACGATACGTTGGACCAACGTGAGCCAGAACGTGGTTTCAGTTGAAACATGGTACACAGAAGTATTTTTGCCCTCAAACGTATGTCTAGGATAAAAACTGCCTTCAAAATTTCAAAAAAGTGATTCCGCACAGACCTAAATGTTTTCACGACTACAGATTTATCTACCATGAGTGCAGAGTAACGCATAATAGTAAATCTAAACTTGGCAGAAGTGGAACAGGTAAGCCTTGTGCACAATGCCACCAGAACCAAGATATACCGACTGATTAGCCCTAAAAGGGGCAAAACCAGTCTTGGATTATGTTCCAGTTCAGGGAGGACTTGGCCTCTCAGTTTGGGCTGGACTGTTCTGATTGGAGCAGGGTCAAGCCTGATTTGCATAAGGCTGGGTGAAAACTGATGAGGCATGGTGCGCAAAATAATGGTGGACTGGGATGAAGACCAAAGTAATTATCAGTGGCTGAGGTCAATTCAAGCATTTCATCCATCACTTTTCTGTGCACCACTCATATTTGTCAGCTTAATCATTATGTAGTACTGCAGCATATTATTTGGATGGTATTGTACTTTGCTATTCCTCTCAGCAGTGCACGGAGGTGCCAACAACTCCACAGCCGTCAGTTATATAAAGGAAGGAAACATAAGTACCCAGTGCAGGATCGGTATACACCTGAGGTTTAGTATAATGAGCTGGGTGAGTGATTTGGACTTTTGAAAGACTGTTGAAGGTGCTTGGGAAATGTCCTGGTGTTGGTGGGATTCAATGAGGAGGAAAAGGGATATTCTAGCAGCATTCTGAATCAGAAAATATCTGCAAGGTGTCTGAAATGTCCTTCACTGCAGTCTAGAAGGGAGAGTGGTTACTCCTTAAAAGCAGCAATTTGTGAGAGGTGGGTCCTTCTAAAGCATAATGGTTAACTTGCAAGCATGATCTTTTTTTATTAGGTCTTGCCTCACAGAAAAGCTGTTGCCAGTACTTATATGTTCAAAAAATGATCTTTCAGTGGCAGGGGCGACTACTCTGCTATGACAGAGGAGAGTCGCCCCACCCCCCTTTGACAGGGGCCTCAAAATTTGAAAAATAAAACAAAATGTATTATTGTTTTTTCCCCTTTCTTGCTGCGTCTTGAGGGCCGGGCCATCGCTCAGGTGGGCAGGGGCTGCTGGGGTAGTCACAGGAGGAGGGGTGGCACTGTACCCAGTGCGCATAACAGTTTGGCTGGTTGTTTCAGGACAACCAGACCCTCATGCGCACTGACATCTCCCCAAACTGAGCTGCATTGCCAGGTGGAAAGAATGGCAGGCATACCAGCATGAAAGAAGCACTGGGATTGGCCGCAGGGTGTTTTGGGAGCCTCAGCAGACACGAGAAGAGTGGCAATCGGCGAGGAGAAGGCAAGTTCTTTTTTTTCCTTTATTTTTGTCATCCGTCTGTCCCCCGACCGCACACCCCTCCCACCATTCTGCAGTGAGAGCAGCTGCTACTGTTCACTTGTACTACAGGCAAGGACTGTGGTTCCTCTCAGATTTTGGTGCTTCTGAGAACAGCTTTTGACATGGCAAACGCTGTGTGCTTTCACAGAAATCGTGCTTATCCTGCTAGCAACTATTGTATGGACCTCTTCATTATGAAAATACATACCTTGAAAAATCATACAACTTTTACTAGACCTACAGGTCTAGTGACTTAAATAATCTTCTCCACCTATTTGTAATGCTTTTGACCCATGAACTGGTTTTAAATTCTATGATCTGGGCAAATATTTTAATTCATTGAGCGCCATTTTCTTCATTATCACATACGAGAACACCGCCAAAGGTGAGAGTTCAGCAGGTCTGCTGTACAAAAAACTGTTTTGTTTGATTTAATAGACTAAACTTTTTTCCCATATAATACAAATCTAGCTACATATAGGAGACACATGACTTGCCTCTCAGTTCATTAACAGCATTGTCACCAGGGCAGGGGCAGGAATGTTCCTCAAATTATTTTTTAAAAGAATCGCTTGTAATACATTCTTAACTAAAGCATGAAGTGGTAGCACACTGTCGTTTGTAATCCACAGTTTTTACCTTGAAATGGCCAAAAACTTTCCCACTGATATGCAGCTTTACTGATGAAACTACATGGTGTACTAACAATGTTTGGAAATAGAGGTTTGAAAATATGTGTCATTTGCACATCACCAAATAAAGTGATCTGGTTTGTTTTGCTCCTATTTAACTTTGTGTTTGCATCACATCTCTTAATTACATAAAAATGTAATTCCAGATACATTTTGAAATATTTTCAATATTAAATTATAGGCTATTTATTTAAATGTAATATGTTATAGAAAAATAACAGCTCACTTCACAAAAACATCTAACTCTGGAAACAGAGAAAAATAAACCTAATTTTACAAGCAGCAATTTAAAAGATGAACTGACATTTGACATCTTTCCTGACAGACAGCAAATGTGTCAAGATAAAAAACAAGATTTAATGGCATCTTTATTGCTCATTCACTTTCTGAATGAACAGAACACCTGTTCCTTTCCAGCCTAGGTTTCCTCCCCAGATGGTACTAGTAGGTACTAAAAATAGCTCGACCTGATAAAATTATACTTGCAATTGGGAGTGGATGAGTAGATTCTTTGAGGCCTGAAATGCATGTTTAAGTCAATACACATTAAAGGGTGAATAGTTATTACTCTATTAAAACCTGCAGAGAGGTGATTTGTTTCATGGAACCTCAGTTTACCATAGTAGGTATGGGTGTTAGTGCTGGCTAGTCCCTCTGACAAACCATGGGGATAGAACATTTGCACTGTGATAATCCTCATTCGACCCTACGAGGAGACCTAGGGCCGTATCATACATACGGCACCTCTTTAAAGCTGAGCTTGGCGCAAACAGGGAAAATGTGCCATAATAGGATGAATATCCTGCCCGAGGGAAAAATGTAGCGGCTGCTTTGAAACCGCTCCGTGTTTCACAGTGCAGAATTCAACCCGACTGCAATTTTAAGAGGGATTACAGATCCCCTTGCAGGCGGATGCAGTGAGTGACTGCACCCGCCTGTAAGGGGTTGTCATGGGGGCCTTTGGGAACCCCTTTACCCCTTTCAGAGGGCTGCCATCAGGGAGCACACTGGCAGTGTAACACCTTTTAGGTCAGTGCGCCTTCTGAAGCTTCTCTGCCTCTGTGCCCGCATCTGTAATATGGCATGAGCGCAAAGGGATTCCCTCATTTGCATGGGGCCACACCACCATGCAAATGAGGGAACGCCCTTGAATGATTGCGCTGGTGCTTTATGTGCGCCAGCACTATTGGTATTACAGATGACGATGCACAAGCGTCTGTGGCCTCATTTGTAATACCAAAGTGCCCCAGGGACGCGCACAGCAGGCGCAAACGCCTGTTGCACCCCCCGGGACACTTCTGTAATACGGCCTCTAGTATTTTGCCCTTGCCAGCTGTAATGTTTACATTCCTAATTTTGTGAACATATCAATGATGGTTGCATTGCTGGAAAGCTTACACTGAATACAGTAGGCCGGAATTGATAATGGTGACAAGCCTATGATAAAGGAAACCGGCCTGATTTGTTCACTGGTGAAAGTTATGCCCAAAGCAATATATCGGATCTCTTTATCATAAAATGTGATGACACAGGCAGTAGCCTTGGCTCGTTTATTGTGAAATGCATTTGTTAAAGCCAATAGGCCTTTAATAGTGGGTTGTTATCACTCTGTGCAACTGGCTGTAGACTGATATTTTGTAACAAGAATCCTCACAGATTACTATTGTGGGCAATGCCATTGGTGTTTGTCCGCCCCTGTGACCAACCCTGGGGCTGGACGATTCCCATTGTGATCATTCTTGTTACTCCCTTTTGCGAGGGGTTTAATATTATTTTGCCAACTGAAATGGTGTCCATATTTATAACTTTAAGTGCTTGCATGATGGTAGTTAGCATATGCACACTTCAATAAGTCTGTTGGTTTTGGTGTCAAACCACTTGTAAAGGATATAGGCCTTACGGGTTCACTGGGAACAGAAGGTCAGATTCCATAAGGTGGATCTATTTATTTTGAAACTTTATGAGAAAGCAAAAGGCCTGAAATACTTACAGCGAAAAGCATGTGCTAAAGGCAATACGTTTTTCATGGTAAATTGTTATTACACTGTGGTCAAAGAACGGCTTCACTGACTATAATGAGAGAGTGATCCATTTAAAAGCACAGCTCCTGTACAGTGAAAACCATGGAACGCTATCCAACCATTTCAAGTCTGTAATTTGCACTATGGAGTTTGCCAAGAAAACCACAAGAACAAAATGTTGATTTGAGACATGACTAAAACGAGCAACAGCAATTACATACAAATCATAGACATTATTGTACTGAAAATACACGGAGGAGGCTTTTTTTTTGCTCCGTTAAGTTCAGTGTAATCTCACATCAGGTACTATAGATTCCTTTTTACAGCATTAATGGTCCAGTGTATGCTTCTCTTTAAAAAATAATACACCATATTTTACCAATTGCTTAATGAAGCTTTCAAGTTAAAGTTCTCAGTTGAACCCAATACAGAACACTCAATAATAAAGTACAGTTCATTCAATGCATATATTCGATAGGATTCAATTTGAAAAAGTTAATTTAAACAACTTTTTGTTCATATGTTGTAGGAACTTTGCATCTCTCCATATCCTGTGCCGTGCCAGTCTCATTCCTCCCATTAGAGGGATTTGGATGATGTCTGATGCGACGTCCAATAATGTATTTATTGATTATTGTAGAGCTCCCCTGGTGTATACGTGCCACAACCTATCGGCAGTGCACTTTGTAACCGGTTGACTCAGCACATGAAGCGCCAAACAGCGACCCACACAGAACTTCAAAGAGACATTCATTCAGCACCAGAGGTTGAGACTTGTTTATGTTTTCATTTATGTTCATGTGGTGACAGGAAAGAGCATCATTCCTGAGGCAGAGCATGCAGAGTAGGAAACCTGAGAATTGTATGTTGTTCCACACATTGGGGGCAGGGATGAGGGGCGGTGCGTTGTCCCCTGATGATTGATTAATAGGAAAATGATCTATTCACATTGGCTGGCGGAGTAAAGAAATCATAGTCAGGAACTAAGTATTTGATAATGGGTAATATGGAATTGTAGCCTGCAAAACTTCAACCAGATTCAGCACCAGAGGTTGAGACTTTTTTATGTTTTCATTTATGTTCATGTGGTGACAGGAAAGAGCATCATTCCTGAGGCAGAGCATGCAGAGTAGGAAACCTGAGAATTGTATGTTGTTCCACACATGGGGGCAGGGATGAGGGGCGGGGCGTTGTGCTCCTGATGATTGATTAATAGGAAATTGATCTATTCAAATCGGCTGGCGGAGTAAAGAAATCATAGTCAGGAACTAAGTATTTGATAATGGGTAATATGGAATTGTAGCCTGCAAAACTTCAACCAGGTGGAAATCATAGGTCCATTTTGCAAAAGCCTTTATGATTACGTGAAGTAGTGGTACATGGTAACTCTTACATGCCTCTGTAAATTGTCTGTCGCTCTATTGATAAAATTACAAAGAGTAACCGTCATTTCTTTTTGTACTCTCTGTGAAGATTCCCAACTTAGGTGTTTTTGGGTCAAGTCACAAAGACATTTTCAAGTAAGTGAAAGCAGTATTGTAGGAGTTTTGGCCGCTTTCGAAACGAATTCTATGAATAGTGAGTAATCCTGGAATCAGACCATTGTAGAGTTCCTTTATGTTATCAACATTTTTAGTGAATTCCACAAAAGTCGTAACTATGCTCCAAATATACTTGTAGCCCTATGGGAGCAAGTTGCCAATTTTCCAAGTTAATCATTTGTAAATGAGGATTACGGTAACGGGTAAACTTGTTTTGATTTCTTGCATGGCTTCCTTGCGCACAATCTTCAATCTTGTACAGAGAAGATTAGTAATTCTGTTACTTTAAATACTGCGAAGCGCTATTAACATTAAAAAAGGTAACATAGCACAATAATGAGCAGTAGTATTGCACAACCGGGATGCTTTAATCAGAGATTTATTTATTTTATTTTGAAAGTTTTATATAGCGCGGACAAGATCTTTTCAGATATCAGAGCGCTTTACAGAGAGGGGTACATGAGGGAGCATAGTCAGACAAATATATCGATAGATCAAACAGTACAAATAGGTGGCTGCAAAGCCAATCATGTGAGTAATAAGACAACTAATACAATTAATCAAAGGGGTCAAACATGTAGTACAGATCGGTGCAGAGTATTAACAGAGTTCGAGATAATAGTTCAAGTGTATTTAGCCATGAGGATAGCTTTTACTTCCTTTTTAAAGAGAGTGTAGTGGAAGAGATAAGCCTGGTTTCGGGAGGGAGTGAGTTCCAGATCCTAGGCGCCATTCCTGAGAAGGAGCGCTTATATGTTTTTTCCTTCCGGAATCTTCGAGTTTTCAGCAGAAGATTGTTTGTGCCTCTAGTGTTTCTAGCTCCGCCAGAGATTGTCAGTTTCTGAGCGAGGTAGCCGGGTGAGTATAGGTGTACCGCCTTATGTGTCATGCAGGCGATTTTCAGATGTATTCTTGCTTCAAAAGGCAGCCAATTCAGGGATTTCAGGTCAGGGGTAATATGGGAATGTTTTTTTGATCCAGTGATGAGTCTCGCTGCAGCGTTTAGAGAGGCTCTTAGGGGTGCCGTTGTAGTTAGGGGGAGTCCGCAGAGGGCGATGCTGCCGAATTCAATTCGGGGGATGACTAGTGCTTGTACTGCGGTTTGGAAGTCTTTGGCTGGGAGGAAGGGTTTGAGTTTCCTCAGAGTATTGATCTGGAAGTTCGCTCCCTTTGTTGCCTTGCTGATATGTTGCTGCATGTTGAGATTGGTGTCAAGTGTTATGCCTAAAGATTTTGCTGAGTCCACGATGGTGGGTTGGACATTGAGTGCGGTTAGGTGTTTGAGCCAAATTTGAGTGGTGGAGATCTTCGCTGGAGGTGAGATCAGAAGGAACTCTGTTTTCAGGGCATTGAGTTTGAGATGATTATCGGCAAGCCATGATTGGATGCATCTGATCGTTGAGTTCAAGAGCAAGATGTCTTTGGGGGACTGTAATTTGAGATAAAGTTGGGTGTCATCAGCGTACATGTGAAAGTGTACATTGGATGCTTGTAGCAAGGTAGTGAGAGGTTCCATGACTAGGTTGAACAGAGTTGGGGATAGAGAGGATCCTTGGGGGATGCCTAGCGTTACAGGTATTGGCGATGACATCAAGTTATTGCTCTTGAATTTCTGCGACCTGTTGTGAAGAAAGGAAGTGAACCACTTGAGAACAGTTCCAGATAAACCCATTCTTGTGTTTAGTAGTTCTAGTAAATTCTCATGTTTAACGGTGTCGAATGCTGAAGAGAGATCAAGAAGGATGAGGAGGCAGGTGTCGTTTTGGTCTAGCATTTGAAGTGCGTCGTCAATTATGTGAGTCATAGCAGTTCCTGTGCTGTGCCCTGCTCGGAAGCCTGACTGGTGTGGGTTGAGGAGATCAAATTGTTCAATGTGTTTAGTCAGTTGTAGTTGTGCGCATTTTTCCAGCAGTTTGGCGAGAGTGGGGATATTGGTAATGGGACGGTAATTGTTGAGGTCAGAGGGGTCGGCTGTAGGTTTCTTTAGTAGAGGTGTGACTTGACCAACTTTGAGGGAGTCAGGTATGCTTCCTTGTTGGAGAGAGCTGTTGATAATTTTAGTCCAGAGAGGGAGAAGCAAAGGGATAAAGTCTTTTACTGCGGTAGCAGGAATGGGGTCCGTGAGGTGATTAGATGGTTTCAGGGTGCTGAGCAGTTTGCCAATTTCTTTTTCCGAGTATGTGCCAAAGGTTGACCATGTAGCATTGTTTTTTGGTTCAGTGGGTGCTAGGCACTGGGGTTTTGAGTAGAGGCTTGCGTCAATGAGAAGATCGCTCTTTATGTTGTCAGTTTTTTGGATAAAGAAAGCAGCGAAGTCTTCACAGGAGGGCGCCTCACGCACAGTGTTGACTGGTTGGGGTTGATCCTTGGATTGTGTTCTGATTAGCTCAAACAGTTTTCTCGGGCGGTTTTTTGCTTGGTCGAGCTGGAGGCTGAAGAAGTCTGATTTTGAGCGTTTTATTTTCCTGAAGTAGGCGTTTCTCTTTTTCTTCAGATCTTTTAGGTGCATTGCAGAGGGCGCTGATCTCCAGGTACGCTCTGCCATTCGCATGTCTCACCTATCCTCATTGAGACTCCCGTCGTACCATGGATTGGAGATTTTAGTAGAGGTTCTTTTTAGCTGCATAGGTGCAGCCTCATTAATTATTGAGGTCATAGCGTTGAGATAGTGTTCAGTCAGGGTTTGAACGTCCGTAGCGCCAGTCGGCGGGAGTAGGAGATTGCAACTGTTAGGGGGCAAAGAGCCTGGGTTGAGTTTTTTCATGTCTCTTTTCCAGACTTTGGGCTTGGAGAATTGAGCCGGGTTAACTTTAACTTTTTCATTGGTGAAGAATGTGACAATATGATGATCTGACCAGTCACAGGGTTGGATGGACTCGAGTTGGATAGAGTCCTCTTTGGAGATGATCAGGTCGAGGATAGAACCTTTCTCGTGGGTCGGGCTGTTGCATATTTGGGTGAGGTTAAGGGCATCGAGGAAGTTTTTAAGACGGTTTACCAGAAATACCTTGTAAAATGTAAACATAGTTCGTGAAAGATTTTGTTGGCCTAGATAAGCAGTTTCTCATTTTCTTTTCGTCATCTGCATTTCTTCCCATCTTATCTCGACCCAACGCTACTACACATCCTTATGTGGCATCTTTGGCCTCATATGTTCTACTGCTCTGGTGATTCCAATGTAAAACTATCGGCCTGCACCAGTGCGGCCAAAAGAGACCATATTTAGGGGGAAGACCATGCTTTTGTTAATAAATGGGAGAACTGCATGAAATTGGTTTAGGGCAGCAATTTCTCACGGTTGAAGAGACGTCTGATGAACTGCTGAACCTCATTTGGATCTGTGCAAAATCAATCCCTGGTCCTCTGCCTTTTGACAGAATTTTATGTTGCTTTTTTTTTTGGCAAATGACAATCTCGGACAACTGTGTAGCCTACTCTCCTTGGAGGCTGAAAGATGTGCAAGCCTGCTGCCTGGGGGCTCGGGGTTTGAAGAACTGAGATACAAGATTGTGCTGTGCTTTAGCATAGAATCAGTGGTGTAGCAAGGCCAGGTGGTACCCGGTGCGGAACATTTGTCACCCCGGCTTGACAAAATTGCAAAAATATGTGTCTAAAACACAAATGTTTGCCATTTTATCATCCCCCTAAGTGATGACACCTGAGGCGGCTCGCACCCCCCTTTCTACGCCACTGCATAGAATATGTTGCTTCCTTTTATTTATTGCACAACTGTCATACACTATGGTATTGTAGCACTTCCAGCAGTCCAGCGGGACTTTCCAAGTCATTCTGATGTTTCCATCTTATACTGGAGTCTGCTTCCGCTCGTGAAGATGTATTGTTTGTAGCGTGAGTGGCTATGGTTCTATATGTTAAGCGACTGGATCAACCCCTCTGTTGTGAAAGGATTTTGTTGTTGTTCGATGGATGAGGCTGCCTGCACTGACTTTCTTGTACATCTTTTAGGATTGTGTGCATGTCCATTGCCCAGCACAAAGATGGATGTGTACGATAAATTGCAGTGACCAGTGCTGTTGCTGTCCAGCAAGACGTCCCCATAAAAGTTTTTTTCATGTTGTCACAACAGCTGCTGGCAAGTTGTGAAAATTGGCACACAATTCAAGGTGATGCTAAAACAGATTTTGTTTGTAGTTTTTCGGGATTATATGTATAGGTAAATTTGTGGCATTTGTATCTCTCTAGGTCTAGCTTACCAGACCACACAGCTTCCATGAACATAACCGATTTAGAGCCCGCCCACTGCTTACAATTAATTCGCTTTCCAGTCACTCTAATTTGCCAGTTTATTATTTGTGTCCCAAATTGTCAATTTTGTCTTTGTCCTTCCCAGGGAAAATGGCTTCTTTACAGTCTCTTTTGATTGAATGTCTAGGTTTCCACTGCTTGCTTTTCAAGCCCTACTTTTTAGGTCGAGCCTGGGCAGCGCATGCTCTGCTCTGCGAGGCATGCTGTACTGAAGCATGTCATAGAAGGTCTGCCCATTTCCTGCAGATCTTTTCAATTAGCTCCTGTTACTGTCCTTGCGAAATCGTTGCTTTTAATTTGTGAATAGGCTTAATAGTCCTTCCTTGGTACCACCTTGTCTGGATTTGAAACCTCC
Organism: Lissotriton vulgaris; assembly: GCF_964263255.1. Lineage (NCBI taxonomy): Eukaryota > Metazoa > Chordata > Amphibia > Caudata > Salamandridae > Lissotriton > Lissotriton vulgaris. Next base: position 860,167,177 of record NC_141698.1, read on the forward strand.
TGTAATGACTGGACTTTTTACTGGTGTTACACGGTCTGCTTTATAAGCCGGTGAGCACTATTTTCTTTGATGATCTTCCCCTATTCCATGCAAGACATTGCAGCACGCGGTTTGCTTTAATATTATTAGTAATGTATTTATTTAAATTACAGTGTGGTCCACTTTACCTATAGCGGCTGCGCTTAATTTACGGTGCGATCCGCTTTCACTTTAGTGGCTGCTCTTATTTAATTTACAGTGCTTGCCACTTTCACTTTAGGGCCATCCGAAAATGTTTTTTTTCCCACTTTGGGTGAAAGCGCCCAATACGTGTTTCCCTTTAATTTTGGCGACACCCCTTTCTTTAGACTCTGCTCACTGTAACCTGAATACATGAGCAGTTTCTAAAGATAGGGGTGCTTCCACCATTAAAGTAGCCTCGCTTTTGCGAGAGTTTGAGCTATTGGCATTAAAAATAACAATGCCTTTTATATATGTGTTGCTTTTAAAAACACATAAATAAAAAGCATTGTCATTTACAATGCCAATAGCTTAAACGCTCAAAAATGCGAGAACTATTGCATTGAAAATGCTTGTTCAAAAATGCACACATTGTCACAGTATTAGTCAGCAATATTAGATTTCTTGAAGACATGATATTTAACTTTTAATGCTTCTTTCTACACAAAAGAGGTGCAATGAATGACAACTATTGCAAACTATATTAAGCTGTAGACATCTGTTTGGGCCACTCATTTTCATTCATCACTTTTATGGGTCTGTGGGCAGGGATCTTTTTAAAGATAATACACATGTCTTTCCACGTTCACTTCGTAAATTCACTAAATGAAGAGAACTCCTTCCTCCCCAAATCCCCATTCAGTGATCTCAATACAACACAACTAAATTGTGATTTCAGCATTAAGTTTCAAGCAAACTCAGACATATCACTCAAAGTCGACCTTGGTCAGTGTATCTTTAGAGATCAAGTAGCACTGTGTCCTACCATGCTAGTATATCTGGTTGTTCCATAAATGCACAAGATCTTCTCAGAATTGAGGCGGGGGGAAACATGTCGGCAGCTAGTTAAGCTGTCGCGGCGCTCTCATCTGAGATCCAATCCAGAATGGTCCGTAGTGAGTGAGCATTGAGTCAGGGAGTGTGAGCACGGCGATTCAGCGATTCAGCAGAGAGGCAGGAAGCGGTATGGCGGATGCGGGCTTTTTTTCTTTAGCGATATTTGGCATCTGAGTGCAGCTGTGTTTGTTCCCCGATGTGCGGAGGTGGAGAGTGTTTTCTCGACCCTGGAGCCGTCCCCAGAGTTCCTGCGCCTACAGGAGATTCAGCCGGTGAACCTCTAACTGGAAGTATTGCAGTGTGTGCAACAGAGCTTACCCCGCCCTTCAACTCTGAGCTGACTCTAGCAGGGAGGCATCCCGAGCACCAGCTTTCTCGCAGAGGGACGAGGCAGGCTGCTTTCGGCTGGCAGCTTTGGAGCTTAGCTGCGCTGGAGCTCCGCCGGGGGAGGAAGATTCGCGGCCTTCTCCTGGGCTCTCGAAAAAATTTGGCAGAATCCGGCTCCTGTTCTGGCGTCTCCCTGGTATCTGGTAGGAGGTACAGGGGGGGGGGGGGTGAGGTAGTTGAAACATTACAGGGGGCTGAGGTTGCTGAGGTGGTTGAAACACCACAGGGGTGTTACAGCAGTTCGGAGCTACAAAGCGCAACAATGGAAATATCTGTTCCTGATAATCTGGAGGCTTCAGATACTAGCTTAACCCCTGGCCTGTTGCCTCCTTTAGAAAGCAGTATAAAAGGGAGCACCCCAAATATAATTCCAAAAATTAAAGCCAGAAGGAGGGGAAAAGGTACTTCCAGTCGGAAGCACAAAACGGCAGGGGGGGCTGGGGGGGCCACTGACCTGGGATTGGAGGTTGAGGTAGAGCAGAGCCCAGAGGCGATAGTAGTTTCAAGTCAGAAAACGCAGGAGGTTCCCTAAAAGAGCAAAGTTTCCTCATATCCAACTGGTGAGGTTAAAGCAAAGCGCGCCTTTACTTGTAAAACAGCAAAGAGCTCCAAAAGCGCCAAAAATACTAAGGTCGTCCATAACGTAGGGTTTATACCTCTAGGATAACGCTGTCTTTGCGGTCTTATTTCAAGGTTGTTCCTCAAATCTTACGTCTTTCTGACCAACAACTGCCTGAAGCCACCTCTCATACAATGGCGTCTACAGCATTAGCCATAGATTCGGACTTAAACACCTCTAGTTCAGTCCCTGTTCCCGCTTCAGGTCTTCTCTCTGGTACAGTAAATGCCCTGCTGGGCTTGGCTGAGGCAGAGGACGTAGATGTAAATATAGAAGCAAATACAGCAGTAGCCTCAAAAGAATACCAGGAGAATCCTAAACTGAAAGCCGGGGTCGAGGCAGAAAGTGAGGTCAATGTGGAAGGCCCCTTAGTCCAGACTATGAGTCCTGGTGGATCGCCGATCATCCTTCTGCCGGATACTCCAGCACAAAAACAAACAGACGGTTTATACCTCACGGAGCCACCGCCGACAGTTACCGGAGTACAAAATCTAAAGGGCTCTTCACCCTCCGCGAACTCGCCGGCTCTCTCGCCGATTCTCTCGCCCCCTCCAACCCGTTCGGTTGATGAGTCGTTGGTATCTAACGTAGGGTCGCTGCCATCTGAGTCCCTGTTAAATACCAAGTCACTACAGGAGGACCTTCAGGGGTCTAAAGCCTCCGACACATACTCGGGTAGTGGGGTGGATCCATCTTTAGCTTCTTATCTTCAGGCGATGTTTTCATCTCTATCGGCAGATATCAAGAAAGGCTTTGAGGCTTCAGCAGCTACACAATCTGAAATCCAGAATTTTTGCAAGTCTTTAGACAGCAAAATAGGTAACCTCGCCTCAAGAACGGAAAGATTGGAGGATAAAGTGACAGGAATGTCTCTGCACCTGGATGATGCTAGGATGGATATTGTCAAGCTTAAAAAAGAAGACCTGATGCTGGCGGAAAGGATGGAGTCCTTGGAGAATAACGCGCGCCGCAGCAACCTTGGTATTCTTAATATTCCAGAAGGCAGCGAAGGATCGAACATCAAGCAATATATCATCCAATTGTTAAAAGAATCTTTGAGATTGGATCAATCGGTTGAGGAGTTGTCTCTGGACATTCAACGGATCCACAGAGACCCCTTTAGGAGGAATCCCCAAAGAGCAAAGCCGAGGAAAATACTTGTGAATTTCCACACCTACACCTTAAAAGAGTCCATCTTGAGTTTGGCCCTAAAGCAGAAGACATTGAGCGGGAAGGGTTTTAACTTCCAGATTAGATCAGACCTCTCAAGGGCCACGCTGGATAAACAGTGGGAGTTTGGGAGAAGGTTAGATGCCTTTAAGAGCCTAGGTGCAGTAGCTCAGTTGGTTTTCCCAGCGGCATTGAAGGTTATGCATAACAATACAATGCACAACATACGATCAGTGCAGGCAGCCGATGAGCTGTTAATCTCTTTGGGTAGAGATCAGGATAAGGATAAAAAATAAGGGGACCTCAAGTCAAAGTAGGAATGTATGGCTCTGTGGAAAAAAAAAGAGCTTAGACAAATCCTTGAGTAGCGTTTAATGGAGAATGGAGAAGGTGAAACTCTAGAGAGACTTAAAGTGCTTCTCTATTGGACTAGGAAGTCTGCAGGGGAAAATAAATAAATAAATAAATAAAATCTTTATAATGAGTGCTATAAAATTAAAAAAAGAAAAAAAATCCTGTTCCTCTATTTAAAGGGTCATCCATCTCTTCCTTTTTCTTTTTTTGCTTTCTTGTTGTTCCTTTTCTCTTTTCTCACTCACACATAGGTAAAAGGAAATGGTTGGTCTGGACAGGAACTCAGTAGGGGTGCTATCTTCTGGTATTTCCAGATAGATAGAGCAAGGGTTTCCCATGGGGTGGGGGGGAGGTTTAGGGGGGCACGTAAGGGGGGTGCTAGTTAAAAACCTAAAAAAAGTCCTCATTTTTTGCTCGTTGTTATTCTTTTGGCTATGGAGAGGTATAGTTCTGGAGGTAAAAGTCGGTATTGCTGATAGATGTTTCCTTGCCTTAAGTGTTGGTATCGGGTGGTGGCGGATTGGTAACCATTCCTATGGATAAGCTAAAAGTTCTTTCCTGGAACATTAATGGCTTGCGTACTAGTCCAAGAAAGTGGAAGATTATGCAATACCTTCGCGATTCTGATGCCCAGGTACTCATACTTCAAGAGACCCATCTCACAGAAAAGGAAATTCTTGCTTTTGTTAAAAACAATTGTTGGGTTGACTTCTGCGTATCTACTACACAAAACTCCAACACCAGAGGAGTGACGATTATTTTTAAAAAATCCTTAAAAGCAAGACTAGTTGATAAACTTGCAGACTCAGGGGGCAGATGGCTCATTGCCTCGGTAGCTATAGCTGGGGCCTTAGTCACCATAGTGGGCTATTATGGGCCTAACCAGGACGATCCTTCAGTTCTGAGTTCAGTGTTCTCTCATCTCCTTCTTTACCCGGAACCAATCATTTTGGCCGGAGATTTCAATGTGGTCCTGGATCCTAATCTAGATAAATCTTTGTCAAACAGATCGACACTTCCATCTAAAACCAGTGCCTTCCTAATTGAAAAAATGAAGGAGTTTGGGTATGTAGACATATGGAGACTTAAACATGGGCTAAAACAGGGCATCTCATTCCGAAACTATAAGTACCACCACCAGTCAAGAATTGATCTAGCGCTGGTCAGTAAGGTATTAGTCAAATTTGTGCAAAACGGTTTATTTTCTTCCTTTTCATCTATCAGACCATGCAGCATTGTGCCTGGAATTGGTTGGCCTGTTTAACACTATACCCAGAATATGGTTGTTTGATCGTTCTCTCCTTAATTCCCCAGACGACATCTCCTTTTTAAAATCAGAAGTACATGGTTTTTTTGCTAATAACATCGGGTCCGCTTCCCCAGGCTGCGTCTGGGATGCATTTAAGGCTTTTTTGCGAGGCCTAATTACCAACAAGGTCTTGTATAGAAGGAAGATCTACAGAGACACGGTTACCTCGCTGGAAGCCAAATTGGCTAGGGTGCAGGAAAATATCCTGTCTCATCCTACAGCAACAGCTGAAACTTATAAAGACTGGCAGAATGAGCTAATTACATTAAAAGGGGAACTGGGTTCAACCCTGAATGCACGAGTTCTCCAGAGATGGGAGGCCAGTAAGACGGCCCACTTTGAATATGGAGAATGTGCAGGCAAGCTCCTGGCGTGGAAGGTAAAAACAGATCGTGTTAGAAACAACATAGACCATATTAAAGTTGACGGAGTGGTCCATTCGGTAGACAGCGACATCAGAAATGTCTTTCGTGATTTCTTTAAAGATATCTATCACGAAGATAAAACTATCGAGTTGAGACAAGTGGAGGATTGGCTGACTGGAATATCTCTTCCTTCTCTTACGCCCGACCAGAAAACTACCTTAGATAGACTCATTACAAATGAAGAGGTCATTACTGCTATCACAGATAGTAAGTAGGGCAAGGCTTCAGGTCCTGATGGCTTCCCCTCTGAGGTCTATCTCGCTTTATTACCAACAATAGTCCCCTCTTTAACACAGTTGTTCAACCAGATCATCCAGGAGGGGTTGGTTGTCCCCACCTGATTCCTGGAATGAAGCTTTAATCACTTTGATCTTGAAGCTTGGTAAACCAGCTGATAGCTGCGGTTCATATAGACCGATCTCCATTCTAAATTCAGATTACAAACTTTTTACATCTGTTCTTGCCAGAAGACTGGGGGAGGTGGCACCCTGTATTCTACATCAGGACCAACGAGGCTTTGTGAAGGGTCGTCAGCTCTTTGAGCTGACTTACGATCTACTGGGAGCCATTGATATGGCGACTGCGGACTCCTTGCCCCTAGCTGTGATCACGTTGGATGCTACCAAGGCCTTCGACAGGGTGAATTGGGCATTCCTGTCGGGGGTCTTGGTGAAGCTCAACATTGGGGAGGGTTTCCGCAGAGCAGTGAGTCTACTGTATCGGAACCCCCACAGCTTCTTTATTGGTCAACGGGGAATTGTCAGCCCCTTTTAACATCACTCAGGGAACCAGGCAGGGCTGACCCCTCTCCCCTCTCCTATTTGATTTATATATCGAACCCTTTGCCCAACGGCTGAGGGACGAGGTTAACATCAAGCCTTTTATCTATGGGGGATGGGAGAGGAAAGTAGCCCTGTACGCGGACGATATCCTTATTTTCTCCTCAGATCTGCGTACAGCACTACCCGCAGTCATTGCACTGGCACATAACTATGGTGAGATATCTGGATATCAAATCAATGCATCCAAAACGGAGATGATGCTGTGGAATGAGGCTGAGCCAGTGGCAGGGGCTCAGTTAAGCCATTCCATGCGTTATCTGGGACTCACCATTGTAAAGGACATTGGTAAGATTGTACCGCTGAATTGTGACATTGTTGCGAGGGACTGTAGAAAGCTTATGAGATCTTGGTCTTCGCTCCCTCTTTCCATCTTGGGTAGAGCTAACCTGGTTAAAATGTCTATTTTACCCAAAATCACCTTTTTGTTTAATACTGTTCCGTTACATTTTGAACCCTCTATTTTAACAAAACTTGGAATGACCACACACCACGGATAGCATGGAAAAAGATCAGGCGCCGAAGAGAGAAAAGGGGACTGGCAGCACCTGATCTACAACTCTATGCCTGGGCTTTTCAATTTTCCCATGCCAGGATGCTGCTTAAAATGCCGACTAACGAGGGAGTAGGCAGTATGTTTGCCGCACTACTTAGAGGAGAGGGAGTAGGCCAGCAGGGTTTTTTGCTTAAATTTGGGGATCCTACGTTTTAAAAAAAAGTTACGTTGAAGATTTTGTTGGGCTTTACACGGACATGGGTTAGGTGGACAGTAAGTTGTCCATGAAAAAGCAAGTCACAGCTGTGGTGGGCTGCTGTGTCGGCCTCCTTCGCCAACTCAGGAAAGTTTCCCTGCTGCTCTCTTTCTCCACTCTAAGGAGTGCGGTCTCTGCAATGATTTTGGCCAGGCTGGACTATGGCAATTCATTGTATATAGGACTTCCACAGGGCCTTCTAAACAGAATGCAGACGGTCATGAATGATGCTGCTAGGCTCATTTTTAAGAAACCGAGGAGTACCCAGGCATCCCCCCTCCTGCGGGAACTCCACTGGTTGCCAGTTAGGCAGAGGCTAATGTTCAAGGGGCTCTGCATTGTACACAAAGCGCTTCATGGCAGGGCACCCACCTATCTGAAATCTCGCCTGTCCCTTTATAAACCAGGGAGGGTGCTTAGATCTGCTGATTCCATCTATCTGGTTCAGCCACGCTGTAGACTGACCACTGTGGGTGGGCGTGCTTTCGCACATACTTTGCCAGCTATGTGGAATAAACTACCGCTGGAACTCTGCAATGAAAAGAAACTAATGCCCTTTCGCAAGAAATTAAAAACTGTGCTTTTCCAGCAAGCGTGGGGTGGCCGCCAATTGTAATCTGATGCATCTTTTTATTGTCTAGCTGATCCTAACAAAGCGCTTAGAGACCCCTGGGTTATAGTGCGCTATACAAGTCACAATAAATAAATAAATAAATAAATAAGAGGTGCCATAAAGGTGGGATACTTTGCAAGCAGGTCTCCACTGTGGGACTCTCCAGGTTGTCCTGCGTGGCTTCTTGACAGCCTGGCAAGACCTTTGAGAGAGGCTGGCATAGAAGTCTGGGGGGACCTTTACCGAGACGGTGTCTTGCTATCTTGGGACTATCTATCAGATAGAGTGGGGATGGGTCTCTCTAGATTCAAATATCTACAGATAGTGAGCTGGACCCAGGCACAGAGTACTGTCAGGGGCAGATTCCAAATGGGAGGGGAGAGCAGAATACTTACCCTGATGATGGACAAACCTCCTGTAACTAAAGAGATCTCATTTTGGTACAACCTGTTACTAGAAGAGGTCGACAGAGATTTCATTCTACCCGAAACATTGTGGAGTTCCTCATTTATTGGAAAAGATCTTGAGAATATCTGGTATTCCTCCTTTAAGATTCTTTGGGATACAGTTAAGCCAGCATGGTTGCGTAGGAACCATCTTTTCACGCTACATAGGGCGTACACTATTCTCCACAGAGGTTATCAAAGTTTTCTACAGACTCCACTGTGGCGTGCCCTAAGTGTGGGGTGCCAGCAGCCTCATACTTACATATGTTTTTCGAATGCCCATTGTTGTCATCCTACTGGGACTCTATCAGCACTCTGTTGTCAACATCTCTGGGGTATCAAATCTCAATTAACGCAATGCTTGCAATTTTTGGAACATCATTTGAAATCCACGGTCCTGTTAAAAAACTTTTGTTTTACTGTATCCTATTGGCAAGGAGAGAAATATGCAGGAAATGGAAGGAACCACTGCCTCCCACTCTGTTAGATTGGCGTATATCAGTTCTGCAAACTTCTAAAATCGATCTATCAAGATCGGGTAACCCAGAAAAACGTGGTTTTTGGCACCTTTTGAATTGGGCTTAAGGAATTGTTTATTTGGCCTGTGGGTTTTTTTTTTCCCCACTGTCCGATGATTAACGCTGCTTGGTCTACTCTCCTCTCCTCGACTTACCCAAAGTTATGGCCTTCCCCGGCTCGCAATGGGTTCTGAGTAGTAGCAACATTGCTCCCTCACGGTTAACATCTTGCGGCGCACTTTTCGGAGAGCTTGAACAACACGGAGTGTAAATTCCGGTTGGTTGATGGCACTACCAGTTTACCTGTGACAGTATAGTTCATCTCCCTCTCCTAGTGTTCCTATGTGGTTTTCCAAGAGCAAAATGAGGACACAAAAAAACACACAAAAAAAAGATCTTCTCAGAATTTTGCATGGAGACTCAGCCCACTTTGGCGTTTTTCTTAAAAAGACATTCCGGTTGATGGCCTCTAAGTTATTGCTTAAGAGTGGAGTGTTCCATTAACAGCAAGGCGAAGTCAGCAAACGTAAATTCAGATTTCATTTACGTACACCTAGTCACCAAACCTAACAACCACACTTTGGGTCATAGTCTATTTTCTTACTTATTAATTTGGTGAGCGTCCATGTTTTTCCAGTTGGGCAAAATGACCGGACAACCCATGACCTCGTGAAAGAACCCCCATTATTCTGCTTGGACATAAGACGGTCAACCATTCCTCCAGTGCACATTTTCGTGAATTTCTACGGAGCCAGATAGGTTTGATGAATAAAATGACACTGCATCAATTTAAACTGAACCTTTCAGGAAACTTCTGCAGCACAATTATTCACTCTACAGCAGTCTTCGGCTGTAAACAGAATCAATAGTATCTTCCCACTTGGGCCTTACCTTTGCGAGTGAGATTGTGCCTGCTAGATCTGAACAAGGCTTGGTACCCAACCATCACTATAATACACACAACCAAGGCCCAGGATACCTCAACAGCCGCCTCAACTTCTACGCTCCCACACGCCAACTTCGATCGACCGGCCACGCCCTCGCCGCCGTCCCCCGCATCCGAAGAGCCATCACAGGAGGAAGGTCCTTCTCCTACCTGGCCGCCAAGACCTGGAACTCCCTCCCGACCCACCTCCGCCTGACCCAGGACCACCTCGCCTTCAGGAAGCAGCTCAAGACCTGGCTGTTCGAGCAGTAGCGGACCCCTAGCGCCTTGAGACCCTCCAGGTGAGTAGTGCGCTATATAAATGCTGTGATTGATTGATAATAGGACCCAGGCCATGTCAAGTGGTTTCAGTAGGTCCTATGTTGTAGGTTCTGCAATGGATTTATCTCACTTCGAATATTTAAAGGGTGTGCTCTTTCTTGCCTATGGATCAAGAATGAAACTGAGCAATACAGTATCCAGGAGCCACCTGCCTGTGTATCTGGCATTACTACATGCACATCTAACCATAAACACATAGGGTTGCCGCCTTTGTGCACATCATTATTATTATGTATTTATAATTCTTTTTTATGGTTTCTTACAATGTTTTCCTATTCCATAATGCTTAAAATCATTGAATACACAGCAGGGGTCTAAGGTCGGAGAGCAAGAAACTTGGTGATCCTGAGAGAATGGCATTGCATGTGCATACAAGGTTTATTTTAACTAATTTATGTGATTGGTCTCCACTGCAACAACACGTTTGCAATGATAGCAACAGGATAACTTAGTAACCACAAGAAACAAAAAACTTTTGCAGAAAGTGTACCTATAATAAATTTAATAACCACTACAAAGAAAAACAATTGAGCTTTGAGCTTCTGTAGCCAAATTGATGCGCTACGATACAAAGTGTCTGCAGTAGGTTTTTCGGTGCTTAGTTCTAGACACACTCTATAATAATAATAAAGACATTTATAAAGCGCTATGGTTACGCCATCCCGGCGTGTCCCCGCGCTAAAGAGAGAAGGAGCTCACCAGAGGAGAGGTCAGTACATGGCCAGAAACACTAATGTAGACTTACAAGGAGAACAGGTGTGTTTTCAGTTGACGGCGGAATTTGGTTTCAGATGGCTCCAGGCGGAGACTGGTGGGAAGTTTGTTCCAGCCTATCACCGCCGCCACTCTAAAGGACCGACCTCCCATTTTTACTCTCCTATAGCGGTGGGTCACAAGCGTGCCCATTCCGCCCAACCTAAGCAGTCTGCGTGGCTCATACCAGGTAACCAGACCCGCCAAATAGCGGGAGCTTTATGCCAAAGGATCCGATGACATATTAGGAGGGCTTTGTACATTATTCTTTTTTAGGTCTCGCCTGTCGATGCGCATGCGCATCGAGCTTGCGAGACTATGGGGGCTTAAACACTCTTTAACCAACTCGCAAGGAATCGTGGCGATTCCTTGCAGTGCCCGTGAAATTTAAGCTCAATGCGCATGCGCATTGAGCTTAAAAGCGCGTGCACATGCCCCCAGCCGCCTGCCTTGCCCACTCTCTCTCTCACAGCCTCCCCCAGCTCCGCCCCCTCACTTCTTAGTTGCACGGCCGCTAGGCCGTGCCTCCCCTACTCTCCTCCCCCCTCCTCCTCCTACTCTCCTCCCCCCTCCTCCTCCTCCTCCTCCCCTCCCCTGCCTGCCGTGTCGCACCTCTCCCCGCTCCGCCCCCACCCCTGCCCGCCGTGTCGCATTTCTCCCCCTCCCACCCCCCCTTCTCTGCCTTAAATCAGTCTTGTTTTACCTCGGCCCCTTCATTTTACATTTCAGACAAACCTGTTCTATTGCAGGGCAGCTGTTCTCCAGAGATAAATGTTCCTTGTCAGAATCACACTAAGTCGGAATTATTTCTATCTGTTTTTCCCTTGGTCTTCCTCGTCACCCTTATCAATTTCTGGACTTTTTCATATTTTTTTGCCTTGCTCTACCTCCTCTCCCTCGTCAGCGGTATCTGGCATTTTCTTCTGTCTTGACTACTGTTGCTATGTTAGGCGCTCCGATGCCTTGGGGTCGAGTTCAGGCGCATAAAACGGAGCAAAAAAAATCTAAACCATGATGTCACTTCAATCACCACTAGCGTTATGGTGAATTAACATCCTTGGTTTGCAGGCCAGATTTAAGTGATAAAAACTACACTCGTCCAATACAATCACGCCTATCCCATATGCTGACGCATGTCGGCCGCTAGGCCGTGCCTCCCCTACTCTCCTCCCCCCTCCTCCTCCTACTCTCCTCCCCCCTCCTCCTCCTCCTCCTACTCTCCTCCCCTGCCTGCCGTGTCGCACCTCTCCCCGCTCCGCCCCCTCCCCTGCCCGCCGTGTCGCATTTCTCCCCCTCCCACCCCCCCTTCTCTGCCTTAAATCCGTCTTGTTTTACCTCGGCCCCTTCATTTTACATTTCAGACAAACCTGTTCTATTGCAGGGCAGCTGTTCTCCAGAGATAAATGTTCCTTGTCAGAATCACACTAAGTTGGAATTATTTCTATCTGTTTTTCCCTTAGTCTTCCTCGTCACCCTTATCAATTTCTGGACTTTTTCATATTTTTTTGCCTTGCTCTACCTCCTCTCCCTCGTCAGCGGTATCTGGCATTTTCTTCTGTCTTGACTACTGTTGCTATGTTAGGCTCTCCGATGCCTTGGGGTCGAGTTCAGGCGCATAAAACGGAGCAAAAAACATCTAAACCATGATGTCACTTCCATCACCACTAGCGTTATGGTGAATTAACATCCTTGGTTTGCAGGCCAGATTTAAGTGATAAAAAGTACACTAGTCCAATACAATCACGCCTATCCCATATGCTGACGCATGTCGAGCTCCTTTGAGGCTCCGCCCTGGGTTCTTGAGATTGGCTTCCATAGAGCTAGCAAACACGGCCTTATCACCTGCGACCCTGCGCCAAATGGGGCAGCGTGATTAGCCACCTGAGAAGCGTCTTATCGCGGCTGCTATGGTAACTGATTGGTCAATTACCTTAACACGCTGGGAGACACCGGTTCAGAGGGGTTTGGTGGCGTCTTCAATATGACGGTGCGAGGACGGATTTTCCCGCAGTCGCCTTTCTTCGTATTTTCCAAAGAAGTCCGTCTGTCTGGCCTTTATGTTGATGTAAGCGCGTCATTAGGGCGTTAACCCTTTAACCCCATTGTCTCACCATTTTCATTATTTACTTATTGCAGTTTTACTTAGCGCCAACTCTACCCGGATCCACAATTGTATTCCTACTTCTGTTTGTGTAATGTCTCCCTTTTTGTGTTTTTTACACAATATGTTCCCTCTTCTATAAATTCCCTTCACCTAGCAGCCTTATCCCACCTGTCTCCCCCCCCCCTATGAGCCGACCAACGCTTAAGCATGAGTTGCCGTGATTCCCCGATTCACTAAACCTTCTCTCTTTCCCTCGAAGTCTATCCTATGTATCACAGACATGATGTCCAATACTCGATTGTTTTCTTCCGCATATTTTTTGCCAAACTTCAGCGAACTTTTTTGCAATGGCTAAACCTGAATTACTGTTCAAACATGACACTTACCTAGCTTCACTCCATGAACATGGCATGAATGAGAGAGAAAAAGAAAGCGAGCATTCGCAAAGCCAGTAACCGAGCCTGTCATCCTTCTGAGGTTGGTAAAGTGAGTGGTAAAAGCAACATCTGTTATTTTACAATGCTTATTTTATTGATAAATTATTAGGGTGCTTTCAAACACCAGGTCTCGTATGAAACTCTCTCTCTATATGTGCAAGCATTATAGGCATACATGTTTATTACTGCGGGTTCCTAAGTAATGCGGCGCAGTTTTACAAATGGGTGTGTGGGTCTCTATAGGTGGCACAGGCTGATGGGTGCTATGGCGACATCTCTCCTTTCCATCGCGTCGTCACTGCCATCTCTCTTACCTTCTCCCATGCCTCTCTCTCACCCCTCAGACCTTCTCCCTACCCCCCTCTCTCTCTCTGTACCCTTTCTTTTTATGGCCCCTCTCAACGCTCTGCAGGCTACAGCACCAATGCCCCGTTGGGCGCTTGGCCTGCCTTCTCAGCCTTCCATGGAGCGCGACGTCCAGGCCACCCCTGCAGCACGGTCCTCAATGGTCTCTAACTCACAGCAGGATGCTTGGTTTTTTCGGGATGGCTTCGACCGTTGGTTGTGTAATGTACTCTTTGTTCGAAATTCCGGAGAATTGGATCTGTCTTACACACAAATACAGACACGAATTTAAATGTTATTGAAATAAGATCATCTGGTCACTAACCCTTATGGAACCCACAGGACCACCACACCCACCACCACTACATCCACCACCACATCCACCACCACTTTCACCACATCCACAACCACCACATCCACCACCACCACATCCACCACATCACCACCACATCCACCACCTCCACCACATCCACCACCACCACCACCACCACCACATCCACCACCACATCCACCCCCACATCCATCACCATCACCACCACATCCACCATCACCACCACCACCACATCCACCACCACCATATCCCCCAGATCCACCACCACCACATCTATATGTGTGTGGCTCTGTGTGTGTGTAGGTGCAAATGCAATGTTCTTGGATTTTCGTCACAATAAAATACACTGAACATAATCTTCACAAAAGTTATTTACAAACGTTTAAGCTATTGCCATTATAAATTACAATTTTTTTTATTTAAGTATTAATTATTTACAAAATTAAAAGCCATTGTTATTTGTAATATCAATACATCTAAGTCACGTAAATACAACACACATTGCATTACAAATGCTATAGGTGTCACATTTGCAAAAGTCAAAACTATTGACATTGTAACTGACAAAGCGATTAATTTTGCTACTTTCAAAACCAACACATAAATAAAAAAAGTGTAATTTACAATACCAATAGCTCAAACTTTCCTAATGCGAGACCTATTGCATTTCCAATGCTTGTTTCACTGGGAGCCAGTGGAGGGACTCCAGGGCGGCTCTGGAATTGGCTCTTCTTGGGAGTCTAAGTACTAGGCGAGCTGCAGCGTTTTGCAGTATCTGGAGTCGTCCTATACTTTTACTAGAAGCTCCCAAGAAGGACATTCCCATAGTCGAGGCGCGACGTAATCAGTGCCTGGGTCATAGTGCGCCGAGCTTCCAAGGGGAGGAGGTCCAGGGTTTTATTGAGAGTCTTTAGGAGTCCAAAGCACTTGCCCACTAATCGACTAATGTGTGTCTCGTAAGAGAGTGTGGGATCCACCCATATCCCTAAGTTCTTAGCTTCAGGACAGGGTGTAGGCATAGAGCCTAGACAGCTTGGCCACCAGTCACATGTCCAGAGCCGTTGATCACCACCAACCACCAAGACTTCTGTCTTGGAGCCGTTCAGTTTTAGACAGTGATTATCCATCCAAGTACTATTAATCAACAAGGTCCACCTCACGTAGGGTCAGTGTGTATCCAGTTGATAATGGAATACACAAAATGTGTTAAAATACCCCTCACACACCAAAAGGGCCCTTGGTGTCATGCTTCATAATCGGGATCTTCCCGCCCGGCTGCCGGACGGGGCAGTGCTGCGACGAGCGACTACGCTGGAGCACCTTTTGAGATGAAAGTGCTATGTGAGTGAAATGGAGTGAGTGTCAGTGGTAATACACACTGACCCTACGTGAGGTGGACCTTGTTGATTAATAGTACTTTGTTACGAGGAGGACGTGCCCACCTTGTTGCCTCATAGCACCACCTCTTCACTCCCCCCTTTGATTTCTTGACTATCCATCCAAGTAGCCAATGCTTGCATGCAGGCTCGGAAGTTATTGGCTCCAGCTGCAGTTGTTTGGTTGAGGGTGAGTAGGAGCTGCGTATCGTCGGCGTAGGAAACAATCTCTACGCCGAACGATTGGACTACCTCAGCCAGGGGGGCCATATATAGATTAAAAAGAGTAGGACTCAGAGCTGAGCCCTGTGGCACCCCCTGTTCCAATACCATCTCCTCAGACTGAAACGAGCCCCGCTGGACCTGAAAGCTTCTGTCCGTCAGAAACGATTTTAGCCAACCAAGTGCTTTATCAGTCACACCTCCTCTGTTCAGACACTGTAGCAAGGTGATATGTGCTACAGTGTCGAACGCTGTACTAAGGTCTAGCATGACCAGTGCCATGGTTAGGCCTGCGTCAGCCCCTTGACGTAGAGTTTCGGTGGCTCGTAATAAGGCAGTCTCAGTAGAGAAACCCCTTCGGAACCCCGATTGGGAGGAGTGCAGGAGATTAGTTTTCTCCGCAAATTTGCAATTTTCTCTGCAATTTTCGCAGTCTAGGGTAGCAGAGAAATGGGTCGTAGGTTCTCCAGGACATCATGGCTTACATTAGGTTTTTTCCTAATAGGTAACACAATGGCCTTTTTCCAGTTTACCGGAAGGGTCTGGGAGTCAAAGGATGTTACAAGGACATGGCGGATGTAAGGTTCTAGAGCCACTATGCTTGCACCCAGGACCCTCGGGGGAGCAGGGTCTCGTGGAGAACCCGATTTTATACTGGTGCAAATGGTTTCAAGTTCTTTACTGGGCGGTACGGTAAAACACTCTAACCTCAGCTCAGAATTCAGCAGTGCCACTTCCTTCAGTTCTACGAAGGTTTCTCCATCAGCAGGACATCTGGAGAAAGAACTGTAGATTTTTTTTACCTTGTTGGCAAAATATTCTGCCACCTTATTGCATTCCAAGACGGAGTCAGTCTCCGGAACATGTCAGAGATATGAGAGAAATAAATCTTGAACTTTTTCACCTCACTTGCAGAAGTTAAAATGACAGGATTGTTTTTATGTAATCCCTTATTTGACTTGAAACTAGATACAAAAGGAAGAGTTTACCATAAAAGGTTAACTAAAGTTATCGACTAAGTGATACAAATGATGTATGACAGATTGGAAGAGAAAGCTAGGTCATACTGGGATCATTAGTGCTTGGAGTATGAATGATGTAAGTCACCATTACCTAATCAAAAGGGGAGCAGTACTATAAGCAATGCATATGGGGTAATCCTATTGATACATTTGGTGATTCCAATGAAGCACTGACCATCTGCATGACCTATTAATACACCAATGCCTTTGGTCGTGCTCCTTTGTCCTTGGTACGACTTCTGGTGAACTGGCTGAGCGACTGTTGACTACACCTCACCATTAGGTTGAAAGCAACAGGTTTATGTTGCCTAGCGCCAACACAAACTGTCATCGGCCTCTATTGTACTGGGCAGCTAGATCACCAGTGCTGGTCCGAATATTGTAAACTGGTCAGGGCTTTATAGAGATCAGAATTTAAAAATATACCGACCAAGGGCTCAATCTCAAGGAATCATGAAATGTTTTTGTCCCATCTGTCTGTATTTTGCCAGTCATTAAAATAAATAGGCTTCCTTTGAATGTACTCATAGTTACGGTTCACTTATGGCGAGGTACCTCAAAACAATGTAATATTTGTGCCCGAGAACAATCTGTTTTTAGAATAGAAACATGCACCAACAGATCACATGCAACTCCAATTGTTAGTGATACCCAGGACCAAGCATTTGGAGAGATAAAAGAAGGCTAAAACCAAAATCCTAATTTAATGATTTAGTAGGCTTTTCTGAAACGTCCGGTTGTTGTTATCTTTAGAAGCTATCAATCTTTCACTGGGATTTTTAAAGCACTTGGCTGCTTCAAAGAAGCTTCCGGGCACTCAAAACAGAGACTAATTACAGGACCAGACATTCAAATTTAGTTTTGATCGAAGAGCCAAATTTTTTAAATCTTTCCTGAAGTTGTGTCAGACTCGGCCAAGCCAAATTTGGTAGGCAGGGAGTTCCAGGGTTTTGCAGTTAGTACTGCGAAAGTTCTACATCCCTGTCTGACTGTGAAGAGCCTAGGACGCGCATGAGCCGGGGATGGTTAGATCTCAGCGATCTCTCCTGCTGTTTCTGGAGTAGCAAGGGCCCTTGTCTGCCAAGGCTCTGGATGCCAAGCCTTACACTTGATCCTTTTTTCTACAGGAAGCCAGTGAAGGTATCTCAGATGCGGCACAATAGGATGGCGGAAAGGGACCCCGCCAAACCAGCCTAGCTGATGCATTCTGCATGATCTGAAGCCTATGGATAAGATAGGCAGGTAGACCTATAAACAAGGTGTTCGCATAATCCAAGTGAGATATCACAAGAGTGTGGATTACTATTTTTCGGGTCTCAACTGGAAGTAGAGGTATCAGCTTCCTGACTGTTTGGAGATTCAGGAAGCACATTGACAAGAGTTCCCTAATCTAGGAGGCGAAAGAAAGATCAGAGTCGAACGGGATCCCCAGGTTTCTGGCTGATGAGGCAGGAACCTGGGGTGAATTCAGTTCGGCAAACCGCCAGAGGCTAGCGGGGGGAAGGGCCTTCTGGTTGAAGGAAATAACCTGGGTTTTATCTGTATTTAGTTTAGGAAATTTTAAACCATCCATTTGATAATGTCTTTTAGACAATCCTTGAATTTAAGAAAGGCCACTACAAAACGAGAGCAGTAGTATCACCTGCATAGGAAACTACCTTCATTCCCCAGGATTCAACATGAGTGGCCAAGGGAGCTAGGTAGAGGTTAAAGAGCAGCAGGCTAGGAGTAGAGGGTGAAGACAAACCCTCTGGGAACGCTCTTCCAAAAAAGACATGAACCATGATAGAGCTGTGCCCTGAATGCAAAGTAGACAGCCTGTTCAACTTAATGGGGTGTGCCACCATGTCGAATTCTGCCGCTAGGTCAAACAAAACCACCATAGCTGAGAAGCCACAGTCTACAGTTCCTCTGCCAAACTCCGACACTTCCAGTAAGACAGTCAGCCAGATTGAGTGTCATGCAGCAGACTATTTGCCTTGATGAAGGATGATAGTTGGTGATTTTTAGAGCAGGAGAAAAACAAGGAGCTAACTGTTTGGCTCTTTCGCTGAACACAGTTTCAGGGGGGCGCAATAGGGTCCGGTGCTGAGAAGATCCATGTATTAAATAGGATTGTGTCACTATCTGCATTGCCTGTAAATGTGGGAAGAGTGGATTGAAGTGAAGGCACAAGGGAATTCCGTCATTTTCTCTTCATTTCAGCAGCGCACTTGATTTCAAGCTGGTTACGGACCATAGAAGGAAAATGGAACAAGTAGATGATCCGTTTACACCATGCATTCTGGGGGGGGGGGGGCTGGGGGGGCTGGTCTGAAAACAGGAGATGTTGGAAAAGAAGGTTCAGTGCATGGCTTGCCTTATGGGATGGGGCGGTGACATGTTGAGTTGGACAGCCATGGTCTGGATTAACCGAGAAAGGCTTGGATGCAGTTAGGGGCATCTACATGCAGATTATAATCTCACAAAACTGAAGTTGGTGTAGTGAACTACCTGTTCCATTTCCATCGAATCCTTGTAAATAAGGGAAACTGTCCACTTCCCAGGGAGAACTGGCTGCCGTTAGAAAAGCGGTCAGATCCTTGTAGGTAGAATTCCCAGGCAGGTTCAGGGCTCTTCTCTGAAAGTGAATTCGAGGTTGGATCCTGGAGCCTAAACAAGAATAATAAAAAGATAACATTATGTTACACCAGGCTGTACAGTTGATAGACAAATATAACTAGAAACACAGGAGTCAAATCTAAGAAATGTGAAAACCCCTGGTATGCTGGGAGTTCTGGGCTCAGTGGGCCCAGGGATCATAGCCCCATCCAGCCAGGGTTAAAGAGTTATGACTGGCAGGAGTTTCTACACAAATATTGTATAGCACATTCAATTTGAATACAGACAATCAATAAAAAGATTTCATTCTTCGGCTTCTTTCACTGTCACTAAGGAACAGAAATTATTATAAATTATCAAGACACAGGCTGACATTTTTGGCAAAGCCTCCTTATTCGTCTGTTAAAGGAGGCTTCGAGATATAGAGCCGAATTTTTATAAAGGGAAACTAGGTACGTACATGGGGCGGAAAACGGCTACCATGACTCCTGCAGCCCTGGGACACTAGATGGGCAGTCCTCTCACCACCAACCCTCTGAACTGTGGTGTTCGAATTGAATTCCTGCATACTTTATGAATACACATTAAAGGAACACCTATCTGCTCAGAGTCAGGCCATTAACCCCCTCAGCTTCATCAGCACCACTTCTAAGCTACTGCAGGGTGTCCTTCTGGAGCTCGCAGAGATGAGTCCCAGTTACCTTCTAATTATTACATTCAACCTTCACGACTCCAGAAACCCTCCACTGAGCTGTACGCTGGGCACTTTCTGGGTGTTTCATTACAACAACCATTGGCAAAGTTCATGCCTGACTTGCGCTTTAAATCCTGATTAAGATTTTTTTTGTAAGTCTGCTTCAGGGAGAAAAAATATATGAAGCATTTCTGTATACAATGCATCTACGAGACAACTAATATAGGTGGGTTATGATTCAGTGTATGTTTGGGGTGTAAAATGGTCCCAGATGTGGTGAGTGTAACACTCCTGTAGAATGGAGCTAAACTCATTCCATGTATGTTAAAGAATAGATAACAATAGGCAAAGCAGAAAGCTGTGCTGTCAAGCCACACCTAAAACTTAGCTGTCCAACTTCGAGGACAGACTTCTCGTTAGAGAACGTGTGGGTTCCAATCGTCCAAAAATGTGTACTCGGGATAAACCCACACCGACCGAGGGAGAAACTGGCACTTTGCAAGAAAAGTGGGCACTTTATGATTTTGTTCCACTCCGCGCAACACTATACATTTAAATTGCATGAGGGACTTATGCCCCTTCTCCCAACTTCTACCCAACGCAACCTTTATCCTTCCCTGCCCAGCACTCTAAAAACATTGTTTGTTTTTAGATAATGGCAACGATATTTAAGTGTTTGATGACGTCAGGCCTTAAATGTCTGCAGCATCTCTTTGGCTATTCTCAGTGAATCAGAGCATAGGGTTTTAACACTGGGTACCGGGGTCCTCAAACGCATTGACATAGCATTTGCGAGTGTCGGTACAAACCATATTTATACTTGAAAATGTCAAATGAATCACATGAAAGCATTTCTTCCTTAGAACAGAGTGTCCCACTGAAAAGAGCACGGGCCATGCAAGTGAGCAGACCGGCAGAGGGGCAGGGCTTTAAGTGGGATGAAAAAACTGGGGGGTCTCTCAAAGGGGCGTGGTCACCAATTAGGGGTGTGGCTTTTAAACACTTGCGCTAAAAATTTGTGTTTAGTATAGTGTGCCGCCCAACTTGTATTTTGTTGTTTCTGATATGTGATACAACAAGTAACATCATACCTACAAGTAAGGACTATTGGCTTTGTCAATGGTTATTAGTTGCATAAGATAAATAAGCTGTAACTATATCTTGTTACATAGAATACTGAAAAAGCTTCCAATTAAAGCCCTGGTGACCCTACCACAATGTTGCTACTCTTGTGTTTCAGAAAGAGAAGGGAAATCCAGGGAGAAAATGACTCTTTAAAGGATTTCCCTTCCCCCACAAAGCTCACCTGGCATGACGTTGTGCCGTAACTTCTCCATTAGTGAGAAGTGAGCAGTGTGAGCAGCGCACATCCATGTGCTTGTTGTCTCGAAACGGGTCTCTATCTGGCTGTTTTGCGCCCTGGCACTTTTTTTCCGGACTGCAGTGACAGTAAACTGCTGTCTCTGCAGTCTGGAAAAAAACGGACCCTCTGTGCCAGGGCTCAAAACAGAGCCCGATAGAGACCCGTTTCGAGGCCTCTTTTAAAAAACTCCCGGTGCTCAGACCCCTTGAGACCCGGCCCACTTAAAGCCCTGCAGAGGGGTCATAGTTCAAGTGAATCTCCCACACCAGCCCCTCCCACCCGGGCCAGCCACTCACGACAATGAGGTGCTCAGCTGCATCGCAGGTGGCTTCGCATTACCCAGAATGCTTTTATACCTCGCATATTCCCCCGGGGTCTGCCCGTGACCCCGAGCTACGCTGTGTTTGGAATTAGCAGCCAGAGCAGCGCTTGAGCTGGGAGCTTGTCAAGCAGGAAGGTAAGCCCACCGGCTCGCACTCACCCACAAGGGAGGAGCCGGACAATAATAAGCCCCTCCCACTTGGAATGATATTGAACGAGTACTGAGAGCGCTGGGCACTTATTTGAAGTGTGATGGGATGTGGAAGTTGCATCTTTTCTTACTAACATCCTCGATTCTTCTTTCCATGTTGCCACATATACATCTATAGTTTGTTTACTCAATCTTTGTCTTTTCTCATCTATCCTTCACTCAATCTTTTGTCTGTCTTTTCACCCTCCTTCCTTTCAAACATCATCCTTCCTGCCTTTTACTACACCATCCATCACTTCATCCTTTCTTCTCCCTATCCTTCTCCACAGCTCTTTTTTGTCATTCATTCAACTTTTTCTCCATCCTTTTCTCCATTTTCCAATTTAGCCTCTGCTCCTTTCATTCAGCCATCCTTCTCTCCACCACTCCACTTATCTCTGCATCCTTACTCCTCATTTTCTCCATCCAGCTCTAAATCTAATCTTCCTCTACCCATTTTCCCATGGATCCTTTTCACCGTCCATCCATCCCACCTGCCTATCCCCATTCTTCAATTCGCTCTTGTTCCATTGCTTCCTGCAACCCCTATCCCATAGAACCAACATACTATTTTTCTTTCAGCAGCATTTATAAAGTTCTATTTGGAGACTTGTGTCTCCGATTAGAGTCAAAGGTACAGTAAACAACAATATAAATGTGTAACGTTCCTCCGCCCTCCCCACTCAAGCTGCTGAAGTGGGCGGTTTGTGATGCCCCTGCTCATCCGCCTTGTGGGAGAGAATACACGTCCATTCTACCAAGGCCACAAAATCTGCCCCGAAGACGGTTTTAATCAGTGGAAACAATGCACTCTGGAGTGCATAAGCAAAGCCAGTTGGTCAACACAAGGAAGCTTTCCTTACATAACTGAGGCAAAGAAGGCAGCAACACACAGAGTACTTGATTATCCAGTCAACCCAGTTTATAATTTGCAGTCATCAAACTCAACACCAGAGAACATCGCTTAAGAACATGTCTGCCCCTATCTCCAAATATCTGAATGTCATACGAAGTAGTTAGGGGTCAATACCCGGTGCACAGAGAATGGGGCTTGGATGCCCCCTTCCTTGTCTTAGACCCGTTTATGGCTGCTGAAGTCCTGGCACAAAGTGAGCCTCTACACGTTGCTCCGGCAGCTCACCTAAACGCATGTTGCCTTCGAGCATCAGCTGGTTTTGCCTTTCCAGGGCAGTTGTTGCAAGTGTAATAAACCCAGGTGAACTTCTTTAAATGCTGCAGCAATCCCTGCTCGGCAATGTCCATCAGATGAGCCCCACTCAATTCTAGGTTCTGCATTTTTAACAAACAAGAGAAATAGAAATGCTGAAAATGTACTTTCTTGAAGGACATAGGACACAGTTCGGAACAGAATCTGTAGACTGTGCTGATGTGAGTTTGTGACCACATCTGTTTGGACCAGAGAAAAATTGAAATCAGACATTAGAGCGAATGACCTTAAATGGCATTTATTGTCCAGGTGAAGCCATGGGCTCAAAGCCTGGCCTCCAGCTCCGCATACAGGACGGAGAGCAATAACTTTAGCATAAATGGTAAATATTTTAAAACACGATGGGGCTTTGCGCAGTTAGAGTGACATTCTCATATCGGGGCCAACTTATGCTTTCCTGAAGCAGGAAGGACCGTCTTGGAGCGCCTTTCCAGTTCAACCGCTTCTCAATTTTCACCCGTGAGATTCGGCTTCGTGGAGATCGTGCCAAAAACAAATCACAA
The DNA here is from genome assembly GCF_964263255.1 of Lissotriton vulgaris. NCBI lineage: Eukaryota > Metazoa > Chordata > Amphibia > Caudata > Salamandridae > Lissotriton > Lissotriton vulgaris. The sequence goes on from NC_141698.1 coordinate 860,190,422, forward strand.
GGTGCGAGCCAAAGAGGTTACACAATGTAAACACATTTTATAGTTCACATGGAAATATTTAGCCACTGGGCTTTATGAATTTCAGTGCTCGTGCCTTCTGTGAGTTTCACATGGTATTACATAATTGCACCCCATAGATAATAAAGTTCACATGAACATAATTAAGAATGCCAATAAAGAAGTCTTGCTGCTGCCAATGGCCTCAGTATTTTTAACAAAGAAGGGAGGTAGAGTACAAAGTAGGATTCCTACTCCACGGGTACTGATACAAAAACAAGAAGAATCCTACTGCTAGTGTGAGGAAAGACGGGGAGGGGAAGCACTCAGTGTTGTGTAAAATACCCCTCACACACCAACAGGCCCCTTGGTGTCATGCTTCATCATCGGGGTCTTCGCACCCCGCTAGAGGGATGCGGCACGCTGCGACCTACGACTATGTGGGAGCGTTGACAGGTGTAAACTATGTGTGGTGTGTGTTGATTGTGAGTGATAAGGGGATTAGATGTGAGTGGGAAACGTGATGAGGAAATTTAAAAAGTACCTGGCTAGTGGGAAAAATGAAAAAAACTTTATTTCCTACCCCTAGCTGGTGCTATTAAAAGGTGTGCAGAAAAAAGACGCGGTTGGCTTGTCTTAATTATGGACAAAACCTCTGGTGTGCGTCGACATGTTTCGGTACGTGTGTACCTTCTTCAGGACGGGGCACAACTCCCAACCCTACTCACGTATTTCTAAAAAAAAGGGGGTAAATATATTTAATGAAAAGTGAAATCACTCATTTCAAGTTGGCTACAATGTGCCTACATCGGTTTTTGGGATCATGTATTAACATGTCCTGCAAAAAAAGAAAAAACCATTAGGTTTGGTTACCATGAGGTGTTGGCTCTGACAGGTGCAGTCACCTGGAGCCCCAAACAAAGAACAATCTGTAAAGGAAAAGACATACTAGACACACAGCACATAGAACACACTTAGGTTTTTGTACTTATTGTTTTTCAGACATACTCGTAGTCTCTGATGTTTACTGCATCGTGAGCAAGTCCTGAGCATCAAGGTGGGTAAGTGGATCCACAATCTACAATGATAGAGAGGTGGACTCAGTGCTGTTACTTATATTTACTTCTTACCTCCTCCATCTGCCCAGTGAGGCTGGATTCTGTGTGGAGAGAATACTCACGAAATCCGCCTATATTGGCCTCCTTCTACCACCCCGTGCTGCTCCGCCGTGAATGAATTGCGGACGTGTTTGGTGGTATTTAAAGAGAGGCTAGGTGTATTGTCATTGGTTAATTGCCGGAAATCCCAGGGAACATGTATGAAGACTGTTCGTTTTCGCCTCTACGTCTGTGATCTGATTAACTTCGACATGTGACCTATTGGTGTTTGTTCATTACCGGAATGTCCATATATGGTCTTTCCGTTTCTTGGCCAATCATGTGCTGTTCATGGGTCCGGCGCTGAACATGCACTACCTCCGACCGGCTATTACGCATGCGCATAGACGCCAACGGGAAACAACTCATGCGCATGCACACATGATACATAGTCGTGTAAACAACGGCGCTCCCCTTTTCGGTTCTCTGTTCAGCGCCGGACCCATGAACAGCACATGATTGGCCAAGAAACGGAAAGACCATATATGGACATTCCGGTAATGAACAAACACCAATAGGTCACATGTCGAAGTTAATCAGATCACAGACGTAGAGGCGAAAACGAACAGTTTTCATACATGTTCCCTGGGATTTCCGGCAATTAACCAATGACAATACACCTAGCCTCTCTTTAAATACCACCAAACACGTCCGCAATTCATTCACGGCGGAGCAGCACGGGGTGGTAGAAGGAGGCCAATATAGGCGGATTTCGTGAGTATTCTCTCCACACAGAATCCAGCCTCACTGGGCAGATGGAGGAGGTAAGAAGTAAATATAAGTAACAGCACTGAGTCCACCTCTCTATCATTGTAGATTGTGGATCCACTTACCCACCTTGATGCTCAGGACTTGCTCACGATGCAGTAAACATCAGAGACTACGAGTATGTCTGAAAAACAATAAGTACAAAAACCTAAGTGTGTTCTATGTGCTGTGTGTCTAGTATGTCTTTTCCTTTACAGATTGTTCTTTGTTTGGGGCTCCAGGTGACTGCACCTGTCAGAGCCAACACCTCATGGTAACCAAACCTAATGGTTTTTTCTTTTTTTGCAGGACATGTTAATACATGATCCCAAAAACCGCTGTAGGCACATTGTAGCCAACTTGAAATGAGTGATTTCACTTTTCATTAAATATATTTACCCCCTTTTTTTTAGAAATACGTGAGTAGGGTTGGGAGTTGTGCCCCGTCCTGAAGAAGGTACACACGTACCGAAACATGTCGACGCACACCAGAGGTTTTATCCATAATTAAGACAAGCCAACCTCGTCTTTTTTCTGCACACCTTTTAATAGCACCAGCTAGGGGTACGAAATAAAGTTTTTTTCATTTTTCCCACTAGCCAGGTACTTTTTAAATTTCCTCATCACGTTTCCCACTCACATCTAATCCCCTTATCACTCACAATCAACACACACCACACATAGTTTACACCTGTCAACGCTCCCACGTAGTCGTAGGTCGCAGCGTGCCGCCAATGGCCTCAGGCCAGCTAACGGAGTCTTCAACGTGGACGTCACGCACATCATGCAGATCCTACATCGAATTTTGGAACAGCCAACAGGTACTTGGTCCAAATGGCCACGTGTTGGGTAGTCCACGTTGACATTCCATATGGTCTCGTGGAAGATCGTAATGTGTACCCTATGCCAGTTTAATTCCCAAACAAGATCCTAGCTATCACTCCGCTTTAAACTAGGAGGCAGAAGACTAGACATTTTTCTCATTAAATGGAGAAACTTTCTGGGAGATGAACAGTATTTCTAATAGAGATGGACCTTGAGCGCAAGGTCACGGCACCCTCCTTGGTAGCACCTCCCAGATGGAGTAATTCAGATACCAAAGCTTGGGATAAGAGACACCCCCAACTTTAGCAGAGGATGTAGACACGAGACTGCAGAACTCTCACACTATCCACTCTAACAAGCAAGTCATTGTAGAATCATACGCAGGATATTCTTTCTACTGCTTAAATAATCCAGATTCCCAAAAATCTTCCAACTTTGTATCTCTTCGGTATGCCTTCCAAGTAAATAGTATCACCCTTGCCTTTTCAGTCTGACCACCAGAGACATAGTCCAAATCCCCTTTGAGCAGTGTAGACCACGAATGAATGCCAGGGAGCTGGAACATATCACTACTGGTAAACAAGACACCAAACCAATTTGTGCCCATCTCCAGTAATTGAGGTCCAAGTTGCAAGAACACCATTTTCCCTATTACTTTCAATGCCAACTGAGCAATCATTTTGACTTAAAAAAGAATCCCTTTTTCATATCCTGCTCCATCTCTTGCTCCATGAAATAATGGTTTTGTTGGCTTGCTATCAGGTAGGGGCCTGGTCTTTCATATATGGCTGGCACTTCTAAATCCATGTCCAACGATTCCTGCACTCTAAAGCAGTTGTGGCTGGTGGATTTTTAAAGTTGTGGGGCCCCTCGAAGCCCAAAAGAACTCTCCAGCACCCACCTCTGGCCTTGCTAACCCCCCTAGCCGAATACCTTCACATGATTTTTAAATCGCACATGCACATATATATATATATATATATATATATATATATATATATATACACTTAAACATGTGCTCAGGCATGCAAGCAAACATGCATACATACATACACACACACACACAGTTGCAAGCGTGCACACAAAGACAGTCACACTGCAAGACCTACACATGCATGCATTCCCCAGCACACAGATAAAAACCCATTCCAGGTAATAAATACATGCACGTTGCCTGCAGGGTTAGCCAGCGATTTCCGAATCTGTCTCCAGCGTACTAGAGAAAGGTCCACGAGCTTTCACCCAATTAGTAGCCAGAATAGTGTTGAAAGTGTTGAGGTGGACCTTTTTTCTCTATTCCAGCTTCTGACAGGGCAAGAGGGTGTGTGACTGGCAATCCCTGAAGTTCCATTATCCGACATGCTGCACTGCCTGATGCTAGTACATCATGTCCGGACTGTAATGGCTCCCACCTGACATATGCGCAATACAGCTAGTGCGGCCCTCTTGTGCTGGCAAAGTAATAGTACAGCTTCTACATGCTCACAAGCTATCCATGAGATCTTTTGTTTTCATGTTAAATCTAACATGCCGAGCAATAGTAGCAGACGGAGGCAGTGGGTCGACACCCTGGCAACCCCTACTGGCAGACACCACCGCTCTAGAGAATCACTAAATATTTTCAGTCCTCTCCCCACTACCACTTGCTTGAAGCAGATGGCTCAACAGTTTACTGGCACACACCTGCATTTGGTAGGGGGAATCTGTGTCTGTAGCACGAGGGCCTCATAAACCACTTCAAAATGACACCGGCCTGTCCGTAGTAACCCACAGCATCTTTGTACCTTTCTGGGTGCCTCTTACAGATGCTTGACACTCTTTACAGGCTCCACTCCCACGCATTCAGTTGCAGCATCCAACGAAAACTTTCATAAGGCAAGTATTACACAAAGTAGGGAATATGTAAAAAAAATTCAAGCACACTAAAAGACCTCAAAACTAGGCTTAGGCGGAACTCATGGAGTTACCAAAAAAAATAAAAAAATAAGACATTCCACGAATGGATGGAAATAGGCACGTTGCGCTGTGATTTAGCGCCAGGAGCGAGTTCCAAGCTGAAAAATCAGCGCTAATGGCAACATGTGGCATGCAGGAGGGTGCAACTTCTTGAGTTAATTTTGGTGCCGATCGAGTAGATTTTATACTCACGTGGCAGCTTTCTGACCACGAAAGATGGCAACTGCCCTCATTGGACAAATCTCACAGGAAGCCCTCATAGCGACCGAAAATCACACTAGGGAGCACCAAATCTTATTTACCAACTTACAGTTGGTAAGCCATGCACGAGAAAAAAAAAAAAAAGTCACACAGCGGTTGGCGGAATTTAGACAGAACTCTGCGTTAAAAGCATGACTAAAATTCCGTCAATTCCGCTGGTGGAGCAGAATATATCACCCCCTATTCAAAACTAAGCGTATGACAGAACGGTTGGCTGGTCTCTCCATTCATGGAGCAACACATTTAATTTAATTCAGTGTTGCTGCCATTGCCTATGAATTTCCTACAAGAATCAAAAGACAGATATTGGAATGTTCAACATTTTGGCAGAATGTCTAAACAAGGGCAATAATTAATCTTCTTTAAACACCGATAGATACGTCTACAAGAAGTACAAATGCTGCCACTGAAAAATCCTTCATCTTTGGGAATCTACTGTGGAACAGAATATCAAATGGTGTATCCACTAGAAAAAAACATGTGCACTTTAAAACATATCTAATGCAATAAAAGTTGAACAGTCAGTTCTTTAATTCTTGAAGAATACAATCTTCAGGCATCTTAGAAAAAAGTAACAATGGAATAAATGTGTTTGTTATTTTGGGGGTACAGGCACCTGTAAAAAAATACCACCCAATTCGCTACTTCTCCAAATTGCAGACCTGTGCATAAAGAGTTAAATTAATCTAGCCTTGAGTTGACAGTGGTGCCTATAAACATGGTTCTCTACCCGAAAGATAACTGGGGGAGGATGGCCCTCAATTTTTGGAGGTAGTTAAAGCAGTTGCCGACTTCTGCACCGGCCAACTAAATGATTACAGAGTGTTGAGCACCTTGAATTGTGATTTTCTTAGCAACAGCAAGCCTATGAACAAATATTTCTGAAAAAGATAGGGAGGCCAAGATGTAGCTCTTATTAGTTTAGTTTTCAAACTATTGGTCTGAAGTCTCTTATTGGTAATTAATGACTCAATCAGTGAGAAGAAATTGAAGGGTGGAGAAGTGTGGCTCAGGGGTTAGAGGCGGCAGACCCGGAAGCTGAGATCGGCCCTGTACCAGGGTTCAATTCCCCGCCTCGGCGGGTCTTGGGCTCAAAAATTCCACGGACTCGATAATTCTTCTCGCTCCGGTGCCTTCTCGACTCACGGATTCACACTCTGCGACTCTGGGCAATAGCTTGCTTAATCTCCACAACGGCCCCTCGCGGTGGGATGCCTGGCTTTCACCTTGTGGATACCCTGCCGGGGTTATCTCACAGGGGAATACCAGGACGGGTTCCCTAAGCAAGCGCCGGGAAACCCTTTGTGGGTAGCTGTGCGCTATATAAGCTCAAATACATTTACATTTACATACAAGGGTGTTTAGGGGTCTGTTTTTCAGAATTTAACGTACACTCGTGTGTTTATGTGGAATAGGCCTCACATGAAAAGGCTGGTTGGTGGAGACGTCAAATATTAGGGGTAGGTAAATTAGATACACCACAGGTCACAGCCGTTTAGAGGAGTACTGGCCCAAGATAAAATGATGGACCACAGTGACAAAATTAGAATAACCATTCTAAGGTGTTCTTAACAGATGCCTCCATAAAAGACAACATAACAAGATAAGATGATCTACGTTAAAAGCTGCAGAGAGGTTCAGTATAACAGAGTCCCCTTGTCCACAATATTTAATGTGTGCCGAAAGTCAGAAAGTGCAGGTTCAGTCCCTTGATTGGATGTAACCCAACAATGGATAGGTAAAACACAAGTTTTGGTACAAAAACACATTCTAACACCTTACCCAAAACACGTAGGCTGATAAAAGGATGAAAATTAGACAGACTGGAGAAGTCTAAATTACCCCTTTTTATATAAAAAATTAGACCCATTACTCATTTGAGGATTTTCAGAACACAACCCTCTCCAAGGAAGATGTTCAACAGAGTTCTGATCAGGGAAGCAAAAGCTGCTATCAAGTCTTTCAGAAGCCATGCAGTTGTAGAGTCAACTGGCATGGCATTGTATTGTAATTACATTTATATAGCTCTTACTACCCCTGACGAGGCGTCAAAGCACTTTTTCGGCGAGTAGCACGCTACTCCGGGACCCATAGAGGATTAGTGTTGAATTAGTATAGTGAAACATGCAAGTACATTTTAAGTGGTGGATAGATTAGTCGGTTATTTGGATTTGGAATGATAGCAGGATAGAGGAGGACAAAGGTTTGTATTTATATAGTGCTTGTTAACGCACACTATTCAGGAAGCCTTCAAAGGATTAGTGGTGAATTAATATGGTGAAATATGAAGTAATTTCAGTGGTGGATATTAGTCAGTTACTTGGAGTGAGAAGGATAGCGGAGGGATAACAGGGGAAGAAAGAGTTGCATTCATATAGCACTTGTTACCCCTGATGGGCGTTGAAGCGCTTTTCTGGTGAGTAGAACACAACTGCGGAACCCATAAAGGATTACCGTTGAAAATTAGTATAGTAAAAAATATGAAGTAATTGGAGTAGTGGATATGTTATTCAGTTATTTGGCTAGTATATTAGTATAGCTTAATATGGAATTTGAAAAGTGAACATGTTAGTCTTAATTTTGATTGAAGAGGATAGTGGAGGGATAAAAGAGTGAAAGGTTTTCTTTTTAGGTCTTAGCAGTAGGAGGAGGCTTTTGGATGAGTAAAAAGGAGTTTTGGAGAGGAGGACTTAGATGGAAGAGTTTAGAAAGGTTTGTTTTAGGGGATCGCTATAGTAAGAGGTGTTAGATGATGCAAAGGTGTAGAGTAGGAGAGAGTCTAGAAAGGGTTATTTTGGCAATCATAGTAGTGGTTTGGGATACATGAGAGAGTGGATGTAGAGGATATATTGGTAGATGTATAGGAGGAGAGATAGGGTAGTGCATTGGAAGGAATAGTAGAAGAAGTTTGAAATGAGTCAGAAGGTTGGGCTAGAAGATATATTGAGCGAAGTATAGGCTGAGAAATAGGGTAGTACATTGGAAATGCTAAATTAGAAGAAAGTGATACATATATAGATCCAGAATTACATTGAAAGTATATAGATACATAAAGGAGGTAAGTATATGTAGATTAAAGATATTGATGGAGGCACAGGATGAGAAATAGTGCATTGGGTATGCTTTTTCAGGAGAAAAGTAACAGACACACAGATCCAAGTACATGGAAGGTACATATATGTACAATGTAAATATGTACAGATGATTTTTATTTATTTATTATTATTTTGTCTCTCAACACCATAATTATTTTACATGTTTATACAAAGTAATACACAAAGATAGGTACATATCTATAGTGAAAACAAATGCTTGTATACAGAGGGATAGGCTGTAAATTTCTGTTTGCGTATGGTGCTTATGTGGGGAAAAGCCAAATCTTGAGTAGTTTTCTGAAGATAAGGTGGTTGTCGGTGGACCTTATGTTGGGGGGTGAAGAGTTCCATAGTTTGACTGCTTGAACAGAGAAGGATGTGCCACCCATGTTTTTTTTCTTGTATGGTGGGATTTTGAGGCGAGATGCTCCTTTAGAGCGGAGGTTCCTTTGTTGAATGTGTTTGGTGATTTTATTCCTGATGAAGAGTGGTCCCATTCCATGTATTGCTTTGTGGGTGATACAAAGCAGCTTGAACGTGGATCTTCTGGCAACCGGTAACCAATGCAGGGCTTTCAAGGAAGGGGAGATGTGGTCTCGCGGTTTGATATGCAAGAGGAGTCTGGCAGCCGAGTTCTGAATTTGTTGGAGTCTTTTCATGATCGTTAAAGGTGATCCGTGGTAGAGGCTATTGGCGTAATCGAGTTTGTACAGAACAAGGGAGATGGTAGCTTGGACCTGGTTTGTAAATCCCAAATGAGGGAAAATTCGTTGCAGCGTTTATATAGTAGCAAAGCTGGATCTTGCTAGTTTATCCACTTGGGCATTCATCGACAGTTTGGAGTCCATGGTCATTCCGAGGTTTCTTACTTCCTTTGATACTTAGTGATCCCAGTTCATCAGGCCATGCGGCAAGCGGGTTGTAATATTTCCAATCGCCACACATGAGTATTTCAGTTTTTGAAGCATTCAATTTGAGATGGCTCCAGGTCATCCACTGACCACGGCTCTGAGACAGCTGAAAATTGGGGATTTTCCAATGTCTTTGGGGCATTCCAGTTGAAGGAGTATTTGCGTGTCATCTGCATAGTTCATGTGAGCTGAAATTTATTGATCAGTACTGGTAATGATTTCATGTAGATGTTGAAAAGCATGGGTGAGATGATAGAACCTTGAGGGACCCCTGCTTTTGTGCAATATGGTTCGGACGAGAAAGGTGGGCTATGGATGACATTAATTCTGTTTCAAAGGTAGGACGCAATCCAGTCTAGAGCAGCTCCCTCTATGCCGGCTTCATGGAGTCTTTGTTTCAGAGTGTCATGGTCAACCGTGTCAAAGGCAGCTGAGAGGTCCGAGAGGAGTAGCGCAGCAACTCAGTTACGGTCACCTGTATTCTTTATGCCATCCCAGATGGCAAGGAGGGCAGATTCAGTGCCTTTTCCCAGACGGAATCCGGTTTGAAAATCTGAAAGTAAGTCATTCTCTTCAATGAATTGTGACATCTGGGCAAACGCTGCTCTTTCTATCAGTTTGCCCAGGAACGGTCCATTTGTAATGGGTCTGTAGTAGTCAGGGTTCAGCGGGTCCAAGTTTGTTTTCTTCAGTAAAGGGCGTATGTATGACTTTTTGAATTCTTCTGGAAATATTCCAGTAGTTAAGGAATCGTTGATGAATCTTCTTACTGGAGTGGCAGCAGAGGTTGTTAAAAGAATAGTCTTGAAAATTTGTGGCGGACAGGAGTCAGCAGGGCTGCTGTTAGGCCTGCTTGCTTTGACCAGGTCCATAAATTCATTGTGTGAGATGTGTTGGAAGAAACGGAGAGGCTTGATTAGAGCATTCTTGAATTGTTGTTTGGTACAAGGGTTATTGCTGGTGCTTTGTTTCTGTTTTAAGTACGATTCAAACGTGTCTGCTTTGTCCGTGTAATGATTTGCCAGTTTGTCTGTGAAATCTTGAGTATCAGGATGAGTTCCTTCTAGGCAATTTGGTTTGCGAAATTCATTGAATATTTTATAGAATCCTTTATTTGCACATTTAGCGTTTTGAATTCTGTCTGAATAGTACCTTTTCTTAGCATTTTTGATAGACGACTGGTATAATCTGTTAATTTTCTGTAGGTGAAGTTTGTGTTGTTTGGCGTTTTTTTTGAGCCAGGTAGGTTGCAGCTTTCTAATTTGTTGTTTTATGTCTTTTATTACTATGTTTCTCCAAGGCGCTTTTTTTCTTTTGTTCTGTTGTGTGGTTTTGAGTGGTATCAGGATGTCAAAAGCTTCCTGTAGCCACTCATAGATTTTGAACAAAATTTATGGTTTCCAGATTTGTACTGGATGTTAGTTGTGTTTCCAAGTGTTCCAAATGGAGTTTGTTCCACAGCCGATAGGTGGATGGATGTAAGGTAGTTTTAGGTGAATTGCTTAGCATTGTTTTATGTTGAAAGCCAAGCAGGTGGTAGTCTGACCATGTGACTGGAGTTATAGTTTGAAAGGTAACTAGTTCAGTATTAGCAAAAATGACATCTAGGATATGTCCAGCGGTGTGTGTCGGATTGTGGCCAATCTGATGCAGGTTCAATGCGTCTAGGTCTTAATGTAAAAAAAGTTGAGTTTCTGGTACACCTTTGATTAATGATTTTTTTTTATTATTATTGGAAAAGAACAAATTGAGATTGTCTCACAGTAGGGTGGTGGGATTGACCAGTCGAACATGAATAAGATTTAGAGCAGATGAAGTGGGGTTAAACGGATTCTAGCCTGATTTTAATGCCTTTTTGCATGGTGCTGCTCGAGTGTTATTTCTCAGGTTTGCTGATCTCTAGATTTTATATTCTTTTAACAGACTGAACTAGTGACCTTTATTTATCTTGTGGGCTGCTGCATTTTCACAATTTTGGTTGACCTGCCGATTTGCCCATTTAATCTTATTTAGATTTAAGTAATAACATTGTGCAGAGCAGGACTGGACCCTGGAATAAAAAAAGCAAAACAATGGAAAGCTGCTGTGGCTGTGGAGTCCTTTTTCTGTGGAGTCCTTTTTCTGGAATCGGAATTCTAGCAGTGCTATATTCTCCTTCCACAGACACTGGTTAAGACAATCTTCTCCAAATAACAAGCCTTGAGAGAGGGCACTTAACTGACAACCCCGTGAGGCAGGTAATATTTATAAGACCTACCCAAGAACACCACTACCAACAGTTGAAGTAACAAGCTTTATAAAGAGGTCTACTCTCTAATCTATTTAGTGAAAAACTTTCCCTCTGTGACCTTCGCAATCGCCTTGGAAAAATTAACAAAACAGAACCACACAATAAAATGAACAGGAGTGTTGATGTCTGTTCTCAAAGAGAATACAATCCTATGCTAGCAAACAAACATTAGTTAATACAGGCCAGTGCAAACAAATCTTCAGAGAAAGGGAGCCAACAAATGTATTATCCCTCAGGTAACCACATATTCATGCATGAGCAATAAGATAGGCTAGCGTCTAAATCGGAAGACATCTGCTAAATGAGGATAGGCTGCCTGTAAGAATGCAAGGTGAGTCCAAAGATCAAAGTGTGCTCCCTTTAGAAGAGGTACATTTGGTTCTAATATTGTGAGCACATTTGCAAGGATGTTTTTAGTTGAACAAAAAACCAAAACAGTCAACAAAACACAAATATTCAACAACAAAAAAAAGCTCAAAACAAGAAAATGGATACACATCACAAAGGATTTACAAGCATATACATATTATCCGGTCTCTCAGTTGCATACTCTAGAATATGTAGCCGATGAAGTAATTGGGAAATCATGTAATAGGAAGATCAGTGATGCCGTTTTCCTAGAGGTCTTTTAGCACTTTAAGATTGTTTAGGGCTAGTCACCACAGATAAAGCACAGACACATGATTTTGAAGAGATCGGCATGTCAGAAAAATGCTGCATTTGCTGGACATCCTTTGGTATTTTGGGGACAAGTACGAGGGCTGCTTCTGAACAGGTACAAAGAGGCAATGTTCTTTTTCTTGCAACTTTACTCAGGTTTTGCCATTCATGCAACAGTTAAGTGTACATGCACCAAATACAAGCATCTCAGTGGCTTTACCTTAAGGTCTAACCAAATATAATGGGTAATGTACGGAGCAGTAGGCAAAGAAAATTAGCTGGAAAGGTTAGCGTCAACAGAAGGCTTGGACCATACTAAAGGTGTCCAGCATATTAATGAGTATGGTTGGTTTGGGCTGCAGATTTTTAATGCCTTGCCACTTCAGATTCCTGAGATTGAAAATCTAGCAGTTGGGATAAGAAACATTAATGTTTTCTAAAATGCTATCAGTTAATTCTGTAGAATTTGCTGAAAATTGAGGGGGGGAGCAGTGGGGAAGAGTCACAAATTCCGGCTTGATTTGCTTAAAATGTTGTCAATCTGTTCTTATGGATCCCGAGTGAGCAAACCATATGAGCTGGTGACCAGACCATGCACAGGTTTCCTTTTGAAATCGAACTTGTGGGTGTCATGACAACCTGTGAACGCTTGACCTTTGCAAGGGCAACGTCTTGATCTCTGATAACACTCGGGATAAACTGTTAGGGCTATTCCCATCTGCAACTCACAACTTTCTACTTGGGAACTTTAACATGAAACATGAAGTACTTGTCAGGGTAACTTGCTTTACAGGAGTGCCAGGTACCAATACATGTGACGGAGGGGGAAGAGGATTCTTTTAGGTTCTACTTAATTTAATAACAAACGAACAGTTCGCTTTTGGGTCACTTTTTCTATATCTAAACATCTTTCATCAGTGGATTATGAGCTCACTTGGTTAACAAAGTGTCATCACAGGACAATCTGTCAGTGTGTGAGCCAGATGCCAAATCTGCAGAATGTAATGTCCTTGTGATGCGCCTACTACACCATCAGACCGGAGAGTAGCCCCAGAGTTCAACACATATAAATCCTTATTTTGTCGACTGGTACTAACCATTCCAATCTCTTGCAACCTTTACTATGCTCTCCAATATGCAGAGGTACAATGAAGGCCCCTCTGATATCCTCACCTCTTTATAGAATATCTATGTTAGGTAAGGAATTGCCTTCATCCTGGCTCTACTTACAGATCATCCTGAATGATCATAATGTGCCAGCAACTGACAAAATTGTGTTTAGCTTGAGTCATGGCATAGAGAAAAAACAAACTCCCTACTTTTGTCTACACCCTGTACTCACCCTACACTATATTTCTATGCTAGATTATTGGCCAGACACTGATAAAGAATCGCCACAGATGGACTTCCCTATACTATCACTAGTGATCTACATGCCTTTACTTCCACCCGCTGCACCAAAGCTCTGCTTATTCAAAGGAAATAGGCTATTAAACTTTGCCATCAGGTTCTATGTGTTAGTATTTTTGATGCCAAGTTTGTTGATAAAAAGGAATTTGTGTTTTACCCAAGCAGTACAACTCTCCGCTGACTCATCTAGTGAATTTTGTAAGGATATTCATTTAACTGTAAATTGTTGCTTCAGAAAAACATTTTGCATAACTCGCAGATCTCCTAACACTCCAATGGTGGTGCACTTTGTATCACTTGCATATGTAACTAGAGATGATTCACTGTATCAAAAATGTTTAAGTATTCAAATGTATGTACACTGGTGCATTATGGACTCAGTAGATTATCTTCAGCAGAACACTGCCATGTTCTTGTTATATGCGCAGCTTAACTTAATTTACTGTGTTTTCTATTCAATTATATACAATGGACATGGTTTGGACTGCTTCGGTACATACATAAACTCTGTGTTTTTTTTCCAATTGGCTTGTTTGCCTGGCTTCTATTTTCTATTTTATAATTCTGCTTCTCATAAATGTGTAAGACCATCTCATTAATATTTCTAATGTGTGTTAATGAAAGGGACCCAGAACTCCCAAAAATAAATAAAAGCATTGTTCTATGCCAAGCCAGTAGATCAACAATATATTGCAGAAAGAGCTATGAACACATTATTTAACAGGTGCAAAGAGGGACAATGGCCCATACCACACATTTCTAGTTTAACTCAGAGTTCTTCTGGATCTTGGATTAATCAACTGGACATGATCACTGCGTGTCAGAGCTTGAGAAAAAAAACCTACCAACAGAATAAAGTCTGTTATATGTTGATGTGATTTATCATACGGACAAAACATATCTGAATTTCTCATTTCAGAATGAATGTTGCCTAGGACAAAGCAATTTCCACATGAAGCACATTGTTATGCTATGCAGATTTGTAGGCCGTTCAAATCCTGAAGGGTATCCTACTACCTAAGAAGAAGAAAGCTCTGGACTTGTCTGAAGTGGGCCTATGGGAAGAGGCAGTTGTTTTTTTTTGTTTTTGTTTTCCAGTATTAGGGGACGGAGCTGTCAACTCGGATGTCATAGGGGAGCTTGTTTCAGTCTTAGGGGTGATCTAGGAGAAGGCTCAACCTCTGGCTTTGGCTCACTGTACGCAAGGGATGTGGGACAGGAGTAGGGATGGGCTGTGAAACAGGATGCAGTTGTCGATATAGGCTGGACCCTGCTTGTTTAGAGCCTTGTAGGCATTTGAGGGGTTTGAATAGTGAGGGCTTGTGTATAGGGAGCCAGTGGAGGTCATTTAGGTGTTGGGATATTTCGGTGTGATGGGGTAGGTTGTTGGAGTGTCTAGTGATTGTGTTCTGCAATACTTTTGGTCAGCTGGGCTGTCATGCTTAAATAGAGGGCAGTGCCATAGCAGTCTCTCCTGGTGGTGAGGGCTTGCGGGACGCATCTGCCAGTGTCAAAAGGGAGCCGATTGAAGACTTTCCAGAGTAGTTTGAGGGTGTGGAAACAGTTACAGGTGACTGTGTTGACCTACTTGGGCATAGAGATTTAGCAGTTGTTCATGGGGCCCAGCCTCCTGGCATCTCATATAACAGGAAACTATTCTTGCTAGACAAACTGAGTTAACTTCTCCCTTTGGCAATGTGCTGCTTCAAGAAGTAGGCCACGTATCAAGTCCCATGGGATCTAAGCCCCCCTACATCTACAGCTGAGTGTGCCTTAATTAACATCAGTGTCCACCAATCCCAAACTAAACAAGTGCAAAATGTACTACATCAAGTACGGGGTATATTACTTCGGTAAGTGTTATAACTTTGGATGAAAAAGACCAAAAGCTGACTCTCTAATCACATGATCATATTACAAGCAATGTGCATGTAATCTAATCTCCAACCCATAAGATCAAATGATATGTTTCTTGAGTAGCTTTGGCAGAGACAATAACTAGAGAAAAAAAAATAACTCTTACCAAACTTGAAGCAAAAAGTAGTGAAAAATTACTTCAGTTCACATTTGCAATTCAAATAAGGAAATCCTAAACCTCATACCAGACAAAAAAAAAGCGATGACTGATTCAATATTTATTAAATAAGGTTATCCATAACAACAACTGGAAGACATGGCTAAGGTCCAATCACAGCTAACTCCAATATCTTAAGCTTTATCAAGCATCTCTATCAAATATTTTAATTCTGGCCATTAGATACGTGGTTCACAATTTGAATTCCTAACAACTTTAATTTCTTCAAATGCAGTCAACAAAGTAATCCTCCAATATTAGAGTTACTTCATTTGCCATTTCAAGGAGATTATCCGGAATCATGGTGCAAGAAAAAAATGCCTCAGGCTTGCCAACATGCAGCTTCAAAATATCTGTGGAACTTCACTACCTGATTTCTAATAAAGGTTTGTTGAGGTTTACCAAAGGATTGTTAACATTCAGACTAGGCAGCAACGTTTACCTCATCCTTTCTTAATGCAGCAACCTTGGAAAATAACAAGGGGCAGATTTACAAGCTCCTTTTGCCACTTTTGCATCACTTTACTCATGTTAAAAATGAAGCAAACGTGACGCAAGAGGCTTGTACATCTGCCCGACGTGTTTCATCTACTTTAGCAGAGACACAAGTGACATCACTAAAAGTAATGTAGAGTGTTGACACCCCTGCTGAAAACTGTGAAATTGGAAGGGCATGCTCCATAGAAATAGGTAGAAGTCTCTGTGGTGAATTAAGAATTGACATGAACTCGACAAATGTATTGGATCATTGCCAACTTCGTTTTATCCAAAGCAAATTGCAGCACACATGGTCAAAAGCATTTTATTTGGCATCCAGTGCTTCTCCGAACTAATTCTATTTTTCTCCAATACTCATCAAATCATATATTGCATTTGCTGAAGTTACCCTTCATATATCTTACATTATCAGGATGAATTGTGTTCGGATTGGCTCATCTCGCTGAAGTCCACTTTACCCTGTAGGATACTCGCCATTTCGGCCTCGAGCCTCCTCTTATTCCTCTCCATCTCGGCAGCATGTTCGGCGTCGAGGGTTGGAGCGCTTCTCTTCGGGGCTGTCGACAACGATGTCAGGCCCTCTTTTCTCAGCACGGAGGTGTATTTTGGAGGCAACCTTCGATGAACTTTGTTTTTCGAAGACTTTCGTCGATTGGGAGTCCTTTTCCGAAGGATCCGTTCGGTTGACTATCCCTGGTAGCGGTTTGCTTTCACTGAGTGTTTCGGCGGCAGAGCTTCCTTCGAGGAATTAGCTTCACTTCTACGAGTGCATGATCGTCAAGCTCCTTAAGAAGACGTCAAAGGAGGTAAGGGAGTCATCGACCCCTAAACACTTGAGCGACACTCGAGAGGATGAAGCTAAAGCCCAGAGCGTCGCTCAAGTGTTTAGGGGTCGATGACTCCCTTACCTCCTTTGACGTCTTCTTAAGGAGCTTGACGATCATGCAGTCCTCCGGTCCTTCGGCGATGTTGTTCTCTCCACTGGAGAGACCCAAATCTCGGAGCGATGGAGGTGGCCCATGCCCCTGCATGTTGTGGTTCGCTCTTCTTTGACTCTCCCTTACTCGGAGGGCCTTGGGTGTAAACGCAGAGCAGGCGTTGCAGTCTTCGCTGCTATGGTCGAGCAGCAGGCAGAGGTTACAGACTGGATGTTGCTCCTTCTGGGCGTACTTATGGTGGCAATTGGTGAAAAACTGAACAGTGTTTTGTCCATGCCCATGCTGAGGGAGCCCCCGCGAGGGCATTCTCTGTCAAACATCGAGGTTTTGGTTGCAAAACGTCCCCCTTGTCGATCAGGTTACCTGGCCTGTAGTCCAGTGTAGCTGAAAACTTGATTTACGTCGATTTTCTGCGATTTTCCTTGATTCCTTCTTCCACAACTCTGAAACCATTCGGCAACGATCCAGACCCAATGGTGGAAAAAAATAATCTGAAGATGGCGGCCAAAGGTGGTAGCTTCATGAGGAAGCACGTTGACGTCACAAAGGACACCAAATGGTGGTATGTCGACACCCATCCGGCCACATAAAAAACATTTTTTAAAAGAGAGGAAAGAATACAATTCCGGACCCAACCACTAGATGGCGGAATAATACACAGCATAGTGAATCCAGAAAGATTCACGCTGCAAAACGTACATTATCAGGATGTATTGAGTTAGGATTAAGTGCTTCATAAAGTAAAAAATGAAAATCGTGTTTCTCAATGTAATCTGCAACAACCTTTACGCACAGTTTACCCTTACTTTTGAACAAGAAACTGGGGCAGTAATCTTTTGTATACAAGAAATTCCTATTCCAGATCTTAAGATAATTTCTACATTCAAGAAAATACTTTCCTCAATCTAATTCTCCATCATATTATGACATAATACAACTAACCCTGGAAGCAACACCTCAATTATTCTTCTGTGGGCAAATGGTAAATTATTAAAGCTCAGCTAAAATAGACAAGACCTTCTATTAGTATTGTGAAGTTGGTAAGGTTCTTATAAAGTTGTTTTTGACTACCTTAAGATCGAGAAGTTCTAAAAGTATACCAAAAATTACTAATGCATATTTAACTTGGGAAAGACTCTACAGAAGCTCAATTAGAGGTTACCCAATACTTTAAATGCCCTGTCCCTACAGTTGTGATCATGTTTAATTGCAAGAATATCCAAGTAATAAAATGCACATTATTCAGGGATGACCTATGTTTAAGTCACAAGTTTGTACAATTGTCTAATGTAGATCATGTTAAGATCACCAACTTGAGTGTGCTCTGAATACACTTGAAACGTTCAAATCTTCATTCAGTTAGCAACAGGAGTGTTCTTTTTAAGCATAGAAACCACAGTGATTGCCAAATAGCTTTAAACAATTAAAATGCACTTCTACAACTAATAACACTAATAATAATATACTCTCATCCTGAACGCGGATGTGGAACAGACAACAATCTAATGCATTACACCAAACCCTAGAAAGGTTCCATTTCTTGCATTCCCTCACTAACCTACCACTTAATCATCCAAGACTCCCTTTTTAGGTCGAGCCTGGGAGGTGCATGCGCTGCTCTGAGAGGCATGCTGTATTGTAGTATAGACTTGAAGCCCCGCCGCCTAAACGCCCATATTGGTCATTGGCTTGTGTCATTGTCCTTCATAAATGTTGGCTTCTGATTCATTAATAGAATTGTTTATCCCTCCTAAGTACTGCCTTGTCTTCATTTGTAACCTCCCAGGAGGACTGGCCCTTTTACTTCTGTTACACAGTACGTTTGCTTTAGTCTGTAAGCACTATTTACTGTAATGAGTTTCTCCTACTGCAGGCACGACATGCTTTCATGCAGCATTCAGCGCACCATACACGCTTTCACTGTCCAAGCAGCCCGGCACAATGGTGGCCGCTTCTTTGAAGTGAAATCGGTCTTGCTTTTACGAAAGTGTTAGCTATTGTCATTGCAAATGACAATGCCTTTTGTTTACGTATTATCAAAACCGATAAATAAAAGGCATTGTCATTTACATTGGCAATAGCTTAAACTCTCACAAATGCGAGACCTATTGCATTGCAAATGCTTGTTATTTTTCCATTCAATTATTGCTTGGAAGGACTGGGGGGGAAAAGTAAATGTTAGCAACCTTCCATTTTTAGGCACCCAATTCATTTCAGAATAAATTCAGAGTAATATTAAATCCAATCCCACAAATATAACGTAGATGAACACACATTTAGGTAGGTCTAGAAATAGTCTCCAAAAGTTTTGCTTATTATCTAGTCATTAGACTTTGAGGACCTGGAGGGACAGCTCCCAACACTTCCCTAGCAAGTAACATTGGGATAATTCTTGCCTGACAAGATATGAGAACTGGTTTCAAATCTAGGGATCCAGAAAACTAACTAAAACCTCTTATTCTCCACTTCAATACGGTCTCCTATGATGCTTGTGCAAAGAATTAAAGTTCCCTGTGAAGCCACATAATCCATCTAGGTATTCTATTACATAAATGTACTCTAATCATCTTCTGTATTATCAAGAAATACTTCTTATTGGTCATGGTTTTGGCTTTGAGATTGTGCAACAAGGTCATTTCTCAGTAAAATTATTGAAAGGGTCCATACATAGTTTGTATTGGTCAATTCTGTGACCTTAAAGAGTGTAAAAAATAAGACCAATCAGTCCGGTGATTCTATACATTTTGCATGGGAAGATTCATTTCCATAGCAGCTTTGAGCCCTCTAACAATATTTGGCCTCATCTGCTCAACTGGCCATCCGAGAAGCAAGGGAATCCCAGAGAAAGGCACAAAGTGACTTTCAATGAAAGAAAACAAGAACATGATCTTCAGTCAGCTGACACTGATTGGTCAGGGAAAATGGGGTAGTTGGAGTGGTGAGGAGGAGTGTATGTGGTGAAGAGGGGGAGTGAGATTGTGGGTAGGGATGGACACGAGTCAATTAGAACACCCAACAAATTAAGAGCAAAAACTCACTGGGGATTGAGCACAAGGCCTAAAATGTTACTTTCTTACAACCCTGCAAAACAACAAGTACTATATGACTTGTCCTAAACCCACCACTGTGTCAAGAAAGCCTGCAGACCAGAGGTAAGAATTACATCGAGAGATCAGAATAGACAACATACAGCAGGTGCACCGCACTGACAACCCATTACAAAAAAACAAAGGTTTCATTATTTAAGATCACAGAAACAACTAATATGCCTGTATTGTACATGTTCCTGAAAAAAAAAACATTGCCAATCAAATTACAGATTTTCTTTTTCAGCTCAAGCGGACAGGTGTGGCCAATGCTTTGTCCCAAAGAAACAATATGCCTTTCACTGGAGTGAATAGAGAGAAGCAGTGGTCTGAGTTTGCTCCTTCTGCTTCACTCAACGTAGTCTTTGAAAAGGTCACTTATAAAAACATACACATTCGTAAGTCAATCACCTGTACTATTGTACATTCATATTCACTTATACAATCAACTACTGACTGAAATGAATTGGAACATACATAAGAGAAAATGGAGTGTGTCAAACCAGATTGGTTACAATCTACAGTTAAAACAGAAAGTGACTTTATTCATTAAACTAGTCTTCCAATTGATGATTCACAGTTATGAAGGAGTGGCACAAATATGAGCTAGAAGATATGAGACAATGGTATGGAGCAAAACAGCAGCTTCCATTTTGTGTGTACGACACAACAGACATGCAGTTGCTAGCATACCTTGATATCCCGAGACAATCTGCACAACATCTTCATATACCATGAGTGTAGCAGAGCGTTCCGGGAGCAGGCCGAGACTCAGAGAAGAGAAAACTGGAATAAAAGTAAAAGGTTTCAGAACATTTTATTCGGTGGCACAATTTATTACAAAATAAGTAAACAGTGCAGATTCACGGTCCTTCTAAGATGCCATTCACTTTGCAGAATGAAACCCAACTCTTTCACACCAGTTCAGAAGGCAACAAGTACAACAAGACAATCAATGTTCATTGTGAACTCCAATGGTCCAGATAAGCAGAAGAAAGGACAAAGTTCAAGCTTCTAAAGAGCAAAAGTCAAGACATTCTGCCAAAAATATACAGTGCTGAAAGCTAAGAGAATCTTGAACGGTACACTCAATGTCGGATCAGAGAAGACAAATTCCATCATCCGCATTAAGCATGAACTCAAGGGTACCCCCTCTCCTCAGAGATAGCCTGCCCGTGGCTCTATCATCGGAGAGGCTATCTCTGAGGCAAGGGAGTAATCTTGAGGAACGTTTGACTAAACGCATCCCTTGCTCCCTTTTGAGCTCATGAAGCATATTTTTTGTTTCCTACATATCTTACAGAAACTTTACCAAATGGGTACTCTATGTATATGAAGATTTTTGTCTCGCTTAATCGAACATAAACCTTTCGTTGTCGACATTTAGCATCGGATTGAACTTAGTACCTAGGTCTTCTTTGATCTGACGGTACGATGATGCACCTGTCAGATTTTCTTCAGCACTATTTTCGCTCCATCACCAGCAAGATTCTTCAAGTAATTAACGATTTTCTTATCTACCTTTTCCAGGGAATCATTGAAATCATCGAATGTCTCGATCCATAAAGTCATTCTTGTGCCAATATTCTGCTACTTCGTGTTGAATGGTGGTGGTTTCAGGAACCCGTCGTGGTGGTACTTGGCTTTCTTTTTAGCAGCCACTGAAAAATTTCACAATTCGAAGGTCTTTGCTGTGTCTACAGGATGCTATTCCTGCTGTAAGCATAAGCCCTTTGCTAACACTTGAGACATTTCACCCGAAAAGGTCTAAGGACACGGTCTGTTTTTTGCAGGTAAGTGAATCTTTGTTTTTCACACCTGCTTGTCACTGCTTTGAGCATTTGCTTTGTACCAGCTTGTAACTGTCATTGGTGTTTCACTTTGTATGGACGATGGCCTTGTTTTATGCTGCAGCTCAGTACCCCATTTCTTCAGTCTTGCCAGCAGGTTTTTGGCGGACTTTTCAAACTTACGTCTACGCAGGGCCTTCAGCTTCATTAAGGGCCCTATAAGGGCTGGAGCGGTGAATCAACTCCACATATGCTAACTTTGAAGTGCTTTTCATCAATTTGGGAACATGTGGCACACACAAACACCTTGCTATATCGTTGCAAACTCTCAGGAAGAGCAGTCTTGATTATTCAGGGCACATATCCCCTTCTGGTCGCCAATTGTAACATCTGTCCCAGCACAATGAATAAATACACCACACATGGAGCACTAGAGTGGATGTCTTTATTCTTCAGCATTCAATCGCACACTGCCTCCACTCATTAGGTCATAATGCATAACGCACCCTCAAAAGCACATCGAAAAAGCTAGCAGAGAGCACTCTTGCACTACAGCAATGGAATAAACTCAGATGCACCTACGCTCCAACCACACAACACCCACAAAGAAACAAAGAACTTTGTTCCCCTTCACAACGTTCCTAGAGCTCTGTAAGTGCTCTCAGAACAGGAGTTTTGGAAAACAGGAGATGGCACTCATGTCAATGGAAGCCACACACAAAGAAATTGATAATTATGTTGCAAGGACAAAGGCCTAGCTCCACCATATTGAAAGCATGACGGCCAAAACAAAGCTCTGTTACCCACACAGAAGAAGCCACTGCAAAAATCAAGATTACCATGGAGTGACGCGACTTCAATTATCAGACTGCAGATATGTACAGAGATGTAGAATTTGAAATAGCACTGGTCTTTCCATCTTTCTGGATGAGGAGATGGAAAATTAAGGAGCACGAGCATGGGGAAACCATAAAAAGGCCAACCACTATCCCAAGCTAGAGAATGAGAACATGACCTCCTCCCATCTGATGAGAATGCACAAATCTTAGGAAAATAGAATTGATGGGAAAGAAAAAGAAGAAAATAGCTACTGGCTACAGAACCCCCTTCTTCCAACAGCAATTGCAACAAAAGGGTTTTAAAAATGATAGACACGATGCATCCGATGAGGGCATACTAGGACGAAACAAAGGGAGATGGCCCCTTATAGCATCCATGAAGGAAAAGCATAAAATGGTCCATTTCAAGGACACCACGGTTTTGGCTCTAAAGAATGAACCAGAGGGGCTACGGCGTAACTGCACTCGCCAAAGGATATAATAGGATTAAAAAGTCTGCCAAGGATATCGGTGTAAAGATTACAGAAAGAGAAGAGCACGAGAAATCCAAGCGCAGTGCTGCAGAGGTGAAGGTACAGCAGAAAGCAAAACAAATGCATTGATGCGGGCCTAGAAGTTCTCTAGTTTTCTCAACCCAGGGAACAGGTTGGAAAATATTGCATCTTCATTCTCTGTGCAAAAAGCCTCCAGATGGCACTACAAGGCAAAGAATGGAAGGCATGAAAAAGAGGGTTTGATCCCTATTGCCATGCGGGACTGGACACAAGGGAAGGCACATGTTTTCATACCTTCACATGACATTTCGAGAACTGAAAATTTAAGGTCGATATGAAGCAAGTAGTAATATTTTCATAGGGTACTGATGGAGTTTCAGTTATGAAGAAGGTACCCAAGAGGGACCATCTGAGCACTGGATTTCTCTACATGTCTTTGCTTTACATTTACCTTATTCAGGTATGCTCCTTTCAAAGGTGCGACTCATGCTACTGATTCAACCTGGAGGTTTAGGATGCTGAGTGAACGGTTGCTTACACCTCACAGTAGTTACCGGTCTAGTGTGCAAATGCACTATATTGATTCTAGTTTTCTGTGCCCTGACTAAATTGCAATCTGAACTATCTGGGAGAGTGTGTGTCAGATAGAGAGCGATTGTGTGAAAGCATGTGTGTGTAAAAGTAAGTGTGAGAGCAGTCCGTGTGTATGTGCTGAAAGGATATATAGCTCAGGCGGTGTACAAATCCAGCCCAGGCTGCTGAGATGACATTCGATTTATGTTCTCCCAGGTTTTCCTTCGACTGAACTTTCAAGGGAGAGTTTGAAATGGGGCGTGGCTATAGGATGGACTAATCAATGTGGTATGTATATCGCGGGGGACACCTGTTGGTGTAACCATGCGATTTACAAGTGCTAATATTTATTATTATGTATAGTTCTATTTGAACGGATCAGACAAATTACCTTTGATTTTCTGCCCCATAACAGCCAAATCAGGCCTTTTGCGAACAGTTCACTTGTGACTCATAGTATGATTAACAGCCAATAAATACGCTAACTCGGCAGCTACTACTGCCGGACTGAGGATGAGGTTGCTTTTACGTGACTAAAGCAAGAACTGGCAGAGTAGCACCAGCTTTGGAGTCAGCGCTCAAGGTGGAGTCCGATGCAGTACAGCCGAGTGGACATTTGAGATAGCCACTAGGTGTAAGGTACTGAGGGCCACCTGGCATCAGTGATGCAAGCCACGCTGTTCGCCATAGGGTCATCCGACCTCCAGATGCAAGTCCAAGGCCAGAGACAGAAGAGTTGGAAAGGGACAAAAGTTCTGAAGCATTGTAACTACTGCTGTGATCTATTGTCATTATCGCACTATCGAGCCTCACATCGCAGGGACGAAAATACTGCCCCGCATACTGTCCTACCTAAATTGAAAAAGCAGAACAACATTTACAACCCGAGACAAACATCTTGCCCAAGTCTAAATAACGAGTCTCCATCCTTCCAAGTAAGGTCTTTTGGGGAAAGACTTCACTAATTCAACTAGGCCAGCTGCACCCCGGCTCATGTGACACTGCGTCCATTCAAGGCAATAATGGAACTATTCTTTTTACCTCAAACTTCAGATTGTGTGTGTACTAAATAAAAAAGACACCAGCAAAGTTCCAGATGTCATTAGTTAGAAAAGAAGAGGGAGAGTTTTCAAACCATCGGTTATAACATCAGTCCTTTTCATGAGGGGTGGTTCAAATGCGAAACCTTCCACCTTTTGGAAATATCAGTCTCAAGTGGCACAGTGGCTGATGACCGCATCAATCATGCCCGCCCTAAAGCACATTTTATCCACGCAAACCACACAAAAGATGCTCCGCTATTTTTCAAAAATGGCCTTGTGAAAAGGGCTTCCC
Source organism: Lissotriton vulgaris (assembly GCF_964263255.1). Taxonomy (NCBI): domain Eukaryota; kingdom Metazoa; phylum Chordata; class Amphibia; order Caudata; family Salamandridae; genus Lissotriton; species Lissotriton vulgaris. Next base: position 860,215,358 of record NC_141698.1, read on the forward strand.
ATCTTACTTCTTAAATTGCCATAACTCACCGGAATGCTCTACCTAAAAATAAGGATACTGTAGTAGGACGCCAGACTGCTGGAATAGGAGACTGGAAAGGTAAGCCTTCCAGAGTAAAATCTACCCCTCTACTGCATGGGACAATAGACCGAATTGTGAGTGCCGGCAGTCAGTGTGGTCCGCAGTGCAACTTCTCTGAAAGAAAACTTACAAAGGTCCATTAACTAACTCCCGGGACAGCAAAGCCAGTCTTTCAGCCATGCTACCTCGTCCTACAATACACTCAGGGAAAAGTTTGAATAATGGCATTATCAGATCCCACTGCAGGGCTTATAGCACATAGTTGCTGGACTTGAATTCAGCCCAGGAGATGCAAGGATTGTGGGAATTCATCTATTGCAGAGAAATGTATAAACATTTCAAACTCGTACCCCAGCAGTTACTCAAAATCTGCTGAATTGTGAATTTCAATCACAGTTATGAGCTGTAAGTTCATCCTTAACAGTACAAATCAAGTCTAGTTATTTTTTTTAGTGTTCAGTTAACATGCTTCTTTTTGTGCTCATGACGCCGCCTTGGGTTGAAACACTTAGTTGAGCGTGGTCTTGACATTGTAAAAGTTTGGAAAATCGTCCAGGTTGGAGCAGAATACCTATAATGCCCAGAAACAGGGTCCTTACGTTATTAAAAGAAATTGCAACAAACGTTTTTTTTTCCTCCGGTTGTACAATTTCTTGCGCACTAGTTGCTTTATGCTCCCTTCTCTGCCTCATATTTAGCGCCATGTTTAGAACTATTCTCTTGCTGCGGTTCCTGGACTTTCACTTGCAGAAAAAAGAAAAAAAAAAAAAGATTACAGCGGATGAATGTCCGTTGCATTTTGGCAGCAGGCACTCGTCGCTAGTCTTCGACCGATGGGATACTTTTGCTTCTAAGAAATTGGTAGGAGCCACAGTAATTTAGTTATGAATTTCTTTCCTAGCGCTGCAAAACCAAAAAGGGAGAACTATCACCCACTACAGGCTTGACTCACAAATTAAAAACGATACAAATATGAATACTACTTTAAAACATGAGATTATAAAAGCTATCAATAGTCCTAAACTGAATGAATCACTGGCAATATTTCTTTATTTAGAATTCTAAAATCCGGAAGCAGCATTTGGACATGGTATCGGAGTCCCTCCAAAAGTTGGGAATTGTGCCGAGGTATCCAGCAGCAACTGCCCAAAATAAACCACATGAAGATGTAATCCTTAGTACAGGGCAGTTACTTTAAACACCTTAATAAAAAATACTTTAACTCCTTTGTTTGACTGAAGCTTTGTTGCCTTCTGAAAAGAGACTCATGCATTGTAAAAGAAAGATATCGGAAATGTTCTCATCATATAAAAACAAGCATTTACAATGCAATGGTTTTGCCTTTGTTAAAGTTAGAGCTATTGGCATTGCTCTTGACATTATTTTTATTTATGTTTTTTTTAACATAAATAAATGGCATTGTCATTCACAATGCCAATAGTTTAATCTCTTGCAAATGCCACACACAAACACCCACACAGAGCCCCCCAACACACACACAGAGCCACACACACCAACACAGAGCCCCCCACACACACACCCACACAGAGCCCCCCACACACACAGCCACACAGAGCCCCCCCACACACACAGCCACAGAGCCCCCCACACACTGCGAGCCCCCCCCACACACACTGCGAGCCCCCACACATTGCAGGCAACAGAGGCACGAAAACAAGGTCACAAGCAGGCAACAGAGGCACGAAAACAGGGTCACAAGCAGGCAACAGAGTCACAGGCAGGCAACAGAGGCACGAAAACAGGGTCACAAGCAGGCAACAGAGGCACGAAAACAGGGTCAGAAGCAGGCAACAGAGAACAAGCTGGCAACAGAGGCACGAAAACAGGGTCACAATCAGGCAACAGGAACGAAAACAGGGTCACAAGATACTGAATTATGTATGGACTGTTATGGTGTGTACCATCCCACTGGCCTATTTTTGTTTCCTACGTTTTGAACGTATCATTATTTATGGTAATCATTTCCACATTTTAGCACCAAACAGGGCTGACCAAAACAAAAATCTAAAGCATTAGGTTTTTTGAAATCTGATTTTGCTCCTGCTTTTTGCAGATCGAGCCCCAGGATTGTAATGAAAATCACCACTACAAAAATATAACAACTTGCCAATAATGAAACATAACAATCATAGCCTCTTGATTAAACGCCACGGTCATGCTTTTAGTACGAGGGCAGGTGTTTGTGAATTTCTGGCTCATGCAAGCATTGGGAAACCACCACCTCAACACCCCATCACTTCATCTTTAACAAATCCAAGACCACAAAAAATATTCTAATCATGAAAAATATATGCACTGTTCAGGCATACATTCCATGCACTTCTAACAATAGAATATAATAAAGCCATAGAGGGAATGTGGTCATATGTAACCAAACTTCTTTTTTGAGCATAAGGAATTGGACGGCTACAGAAGAACAAAAAGTTAAAACCTGGACTATGGGTAACCTGTGGGCATTATTAGGTCTCGCCTGTCGATGCGCATGCGCATCAAGCTTGCGAGACTATGGGGGCTTAAACAGTCTTTAACCAACTTGCAAGGAATCGTGGCGATTCCTTGCAGTGCCCGTGAAATTCTAGCTCAATGCGCATGCGCATTGAGCTTAAAAGCGCGTGCACATGCCCCCAGCCGCCTGCCTTGCATGTATTTTCCCTCAGGCGCACTCCTCCCACACCCCCGCTCCGCCCCCTCCCCTGCCTGCCGTGTCGCATTTCTTCAGTTCCCTCAGCCGCACTCCAGGCCCCTGCTGCTTTCACACCCTCTCCCCGCTCCGCCCCCTCCCCTGCCCGCCGTGTCGCATTTCTCCTCCCCCCTCCCCTTCTCTGCCTGTTTCAGCCTTCTTTCCTTTCCGTCCATTTCGCTTCCTCGCTCTTTATTTTCCCTCTGCTCTTTCCTTTATTCTGCATTTCTCCTCCCCCCTCCCATTCTCTGCCTGTTTCAGCCTTCTTTCCTTTCCGTCCATTTCTCTTCCTCGCTCTTAATTTTCCCTCTGCTCTTTCCTTTATTCTTTTTCTCTTTCCTTTCAGATTCCGTTTCTTTCCTTCCCCAGTTTGTTTCTTTTTTCCTGTTCCATTTTAAACCTATTTAACAATTCTTCCCTTACTCATCGTTTGTTCGATCCGTGTGACTTTGCCGACTTACACCTCCCCTCCCTACTTTCTGCCCTGGCCCCTCCCCCTCTCCTTGAGGAGAGCTCGGCATCACCCTCGCTCATAGCCTCGAATCCATCACCCTGCTTCCAGTATGCACACCCCGAGCACATCCTTCAAAACACATTTCCATTCTGTCCATTCCTATGCATTATTCATTTATCACGCAGACACCTCTCAGATCCGTTTCAAAGCCAAACTGCAACTTTCTTGCATTTCAGTTCTAAATGATTTTGTAACGCAGGGCTGTATACCTAAACTGAATGTGTAGTTCTACAGAATTATGTAGTGCACACTAATTATCTTATTTAGATGAACATTTCTTTTAATCCATTCTTTTAACTGCCAAATGTCATGGGGATTTCACAGAAGAATACAACATAGTATGTTTTGCAGCATGTCCAAGTGCAAAGCAAAGATGCACTGTCGTCATGCCCCCCTAATCCGAAATTGCATTAATAACTTACTTTAGCACATTAAAAAAAAAAAAAAAAAAAGTAGCATTAGAAAAATAAAGAAATCGGATTCGGTTTTTTTTGTTTAGCGCAGAGGAAACACCACATAGATGTTGCCCTTTCGTTTCTGAAAGGAACACTGGCATAGCGCCTGGTTGCCTCCTCCCTCTTTTACACGCAGCCGGTGAAGGACCAGGGCAGCTGATGGCTGTTTTACAGGGGCCTAGACTGGAGGGGTTTGGGGGAGGGGTTGAGTAGGAGGTGCATACTCTAACCTGCCCAAGACATCTGCAAACCGTGATTCCACACAATGGTGAGTGGCTTTAAAATCACTCGGACCCTCATATCACATTGAGGAGCGAAATATAAAAATTACGAGTACACCAAATCAAAAGGAACTGTTTGGGTCCCGGTTCAACATCATGCCAAGATTGATGTTAATCTGTAGAGCTATTCTAGCTATATTATATCGCTAAATCTTAAAAATGAACTGACATTTTTGTCAGCCCCACATTTGCCCTTCTTAACCAAATATGCCCTAAATATAAGAAATGGACTTCGGTACCGATGCAATTTTTCCACAAAGATTCGTGAAGATTTGTCAACAGGGTTATTGGTATTACAGAATGTATTTTCTTTAGACTAACTAACACTACAGTTTTTGTATTGATCAACATTTCATACTGTTAATAAATCCATCCCATTCACAGGCTTAATAGTGTTTTGTAAATCAGCAAAACCTACCTCTCCGCCCATACTCATGTATTTTTTTAAAAGCTAGACTTTGCAGTTCTCATGTTTATACAAGCATGAAATGAGAAGCACATCTCTGTGCATTCCGCTTCTACAAACAGCTATTTTTAAAATATTGTACAAGGAACACTTTGGAAAATCCTTTAAAGTCGAACAGGCATTGAAAGCAAAAAAGCAAGGAAAACATAATGTGCTGCAATTACCACCACCACCACATCCACCTTCACTGCATCCACCACTGCATCCACCACCACATCCACCATCACCGCCACATCCACCGCCACATCCACCGCCACATCCACCGCCACATCCACCGCCACATCCACATCCACCGCCACATCCACAACGATATCCACCACCACAACATCCACCACATGCACCACCACCGCATCCACCACCGCATCCACCACCACATCCACCACCACACCCAACACCACACCCAACACCACCACATCCACCACCGCATCCACCACCACATCCACCACCACACACAACACCACCACATCCACCGCATCCACCACCACCACATCCACCACCACATCCAACACATCCACCACCACTTCCACCACCACCGCATCCACCACCACCACCACATCCACCACCACCACATCCACCGCATCCACCGCATCCACCACCACCACCACATCCACCGCCACCACCACATCCACTGCATCCACCACCACATCCACCACCACATCCATCACCTCCACATCCACCATGACATCCACATCCACCATGACATCCACCATGACATCCACCGCCACATCCACCACCACCACATCCACCACATGCACCACCACCGCATCCACCACCACATCCACCACACCCACCACCACCGCATCCACCACCACATCCACCACACCCACCACCACCACATCCACCGCATCCACCACCACCACATCCACCACATCCACCACCACATACACCACCACATCCAACACATCCACCACCACTTCCACCACCACCGCATGCACCACCACCACCGCATCCACCACCACCACATCCACCACCACCACCACATCCACCACATCCACCACCGCATCCACCACCACCGCATCCACCACCACCGCATCCACCACCACCGCATCCACCACCACATCCACCACACCCACCATCACTTCCACCACCACATCCACCACATCCACCACCACATCCACCACATCCACCACCACTTTCACCACATCCACCACCACTTTCACCACAACCACCACATCCACCCCCACATCCACCCCACATCCACCCCCACATCCACCCCCACATCCTCCACCACATCCACCACATCCACCATCACCACCACCACATCCACCACCACATCCACCACCACATCCACCACCACCATATCCCCTAGATCCACCACCATATCCCCTAGATCCACCACCACCACATGTGTGTGTGTGTGTGTGTGTGTGCGTGTGTAGGTGCAAATGCAATGTTCTTCAATTTTCGTCACAATAAAATACACTGAACATAATCTTCACAAAAGTTATTTACAAACGTTTAAGCTATTGCCATTATAAATTACAATACATTTTATTTAAGTATTGATTATTTACAAAATTAAAAGCCATTGTTATTTGTAATATCAATACATCTAAGTCACGTAAATACAACACACATTGCATTACAAATGCTATAGGTGTCACATTTGCGAAAGTTAAAACTATTGACATTGTAACTGACAAAGCTATTAATTTTGCTATTTTCAAAACCAACACATAAATAAAAAAAGTGTCATTTACAATACCAATCGCACAAACTTTCCTAATGCGAGACCTATTGCATTTCCAATGCTTGTTTTTGTTCTGTGGATGCAGTAAAGCACACACGGCTTGTATTTCTTTGTAATAAAGTAACATATTCTCTCTAAATTTTTCTAATCATGCATTATCTCCTTTCTCTCACGGTGAAGAAAATGAAATGAAAACATTTAGGAACATAACAAAATACTAAACTTGTTCACCAAGTGGATGGATTTTGAAACAATTGTGCCAATTTCATGGGCAACATCTGGAGATGGCTTTCTTTATAAGGTGTGTGTTATTTGTTGTATAGAACCATCAAAGCTAATACTCCTTTGGAAATATGATATTGCATTCTGCACTATACCGCATTGTAGTGCCGGTAAAATATTCCACTTCACTACATGACTATTGTAATGATCAGCGTATAGTTTTGGCTATAAAACAACAACAGGCAGACTCTCACTCTGAGGTGATACTATGATTGACCAATAGTAGAACCAATTGTTCACGTGATAATATGATTGATCAATAGTAGAACCAATTGTTCACGCTGCAAAATGCAATTCATATTGAATTGTAATTATGTACATTACAAATGAACCGAACTGCTATTCATTACAAATATATGGTTTTAACTGGATGTCAAGCCTCACTGGTTATTCAGTGCCACAGAATCCACTGGCACAAAAATATTCGGAATCTATATGCCGGAGAAAGATTTCCCTGTTGCCCTTTTGTTTGCCAAAAAACACAGAAGGTATTGTCAACATACAAGTAGTGCAATGTTGAGATTAAAACAATAGGCAAACATCGTGTGATCTATGCCCGTGAAAACCTTTGCACAATAGAATACTTTAATAACATGAGAAGTTGCTTTTCGCGTAGGTACATGCAATCATGCAAAAGCGCCTTCCCGAATTTCGCGCACCCTTACTTAAAATGCACAACTGTTGCCCTCCCTGTGTCATTATTTACTCACTTCAGCGCCCTTCAGTTCACATCCTCTTTGTCTCAAGAGCTCGGTTTCTTTTTCATTTTACATTTCATTCTATTTTCTTCTTACTCCCAGCCTGTATGTTGTTGCGTATCTGTAAAACGCGGTAGTGAGAGGCATGTTTCAGCTGATTTATGCAGTCTCAGCTGAGGGGCACCTACAATGTAACTGTTCAATGAAATCCAGCAGCACAGGCAGTTAAGGGACTGGTGGGCTTTTAACGCGTAAAATATGCTAGGAGATAGAGAAAGCGCTTCTCCCCAGGGACCCACTAGGGTTTTTAAGAAAACACTTGGCACTCACTGGAGGACGTGGTCTATGGTCGTCATGGCTACGAGGACGCTTGAAAGAGCCTTCCGGAGCCCCGTATGTGATCTGCATTTCTGAGCATGGAGGGAATGAAATAGGAGGTGGCGGAGTTCGCTAAATGCCCCCGCACACGCGCACATATTACCATCTACCTGAAGGTAAGCGGCGCGAGGATGTTACTGGGACGAGAGACACGTTTAACCAGAGTCTACTTCATTTGCGATACATTTACCCGCGCGCATGCTCAGAAGTCTTTTTCCTCTCCGATAGCGTCGTCACAGCAGTTTATCACTGAGGTTAGGAGGAGACCGAAGAGCCCACGTCTGAACGCTTGCATTGCGTAGGGTAGCTTTATAGATACATCGTCATTAATTCATGGCAACATTTAGAGTGCCGTCAATGGCGGACCAGATTCGGGGGCGTTCTCGGCTTTTGGCTGACGTAGCGTGACGTCGCCAAAAGCCAAAAATTCTCAGGAACACCCCCGAATCTGGTCCGAGATTGATGGACAGAGCCCTCTCCCAATGGCTAGCCTCCATTTATGGAGCTAGCCAATGGGAGGAGGGGAATGGAGGGGGCGTATACCCGACCCCACACACAAAACATAAGGTTTTTTGGCGCATGCGCACTACGTGCGCATAGCCAGTCAAAACCTACAAAGTAAAGATAAGCGGGACTAACAGTGAATGAACAGAAAGGGAGGGGCAGCTCCGATGTCGCAGCAGCCTACGAACAGACCTATGCATTATATACACATCTCCGCTCTTCTAATGACAGTATCTTTGGCTTCGCCAACATACTAGCGGACCTCATGCACGTTTTATATTTTATTTGTTATACTTTAAGAATCATTTCAGTAGGAACGTACAGCAAATTGTGAAATAGCGGCACTCCAATTGTGGGATAAGACACATACTAATAAGGCAGTTTAAAGACATGTCTACTAAAGTCTATATGCCAATTGTTACATACTATGAGCCGTGTTGAGATGTTAATTAGATCATAATCTGAAAATAAAAATAGTTTAAAAGAGAGGAATATGTACATTTCTTACCAGGTAATCTTACTGGCCTCCATGGTGCAGAATTAGGCACATAAGCATGCTTAGCAGCGGTGATGATCAGCTGACTGCCCAACCTATACTGGAACTTGATCAGCGCACTGCCATCTCCTCCAGAGTTCCCGGTGGCGATTGAAACTTGGTTGGTAAAGATCTCAATGGAGGCTTCAGGTATTGGCTGATGAGTGCTGGCATCGCTCACCTGAAGCTTCAGTGTCACCTCTAGAAGAAAAAAAAAAAGCACGTAAAGGTTAATGGCTGCAGCAGCTAGCTGACAATTTCTATCACAACCCAACGAAGCAGAATTTGGCAAATATTTTGCACTTCAGTAACTTGAGCACCAAAAGTTCATACAATGCATCCAGTGATCAGTTACAGGCAAAATGCTAAACAAGCTGCAACTTTAGATCTAGGCAAGCAGCCAGTAACTAACTTACGTCTGAATCACATTTAAAACCAAAAAGAACACAAAGAAATCCAGCATACATCCCAGGCTCTTTTCCACTGGTACCGGCAAACATAAGAGACCAGCTGTGAGCTTTATGAATGCCAGTGCTGCGGTTTCTTGAAGAGTATGTTTGGTGGATTAAGCTTAAGATCATAATTCAAATACACAAAATGGCTATAGAATCACAGAATCAAAGGAAAAGCATCTCACGCCGAACAAAACATGGGGCCCGATTACCAAGGTAAATTTACACTTGTGTAAGCTTCTGTCGGTTTTGGAATCCCCAAATTCATATTTAAAAATTAAGTTTGAGTAAAGAGACTAGCAGTTGAGTGGAGAATTACGCACAAAAAAAAGATACAACATGCCTATCTTTTTCGGTGGGGACTTCTCCGCCCCGACTCCACAGGGATAAATTTACTATTAAATCGGAGTTTGCGAATTCCAAAACAAAAGTAAATTTACGTGTCCGTTTACCTTTGTGAACCAGGCCCATGGTTTACTAAATAGACTCATCATATTACGCGAGAAACACTTAGGAGTAATGTTATAAAATCGGACAGTAATGTTGAGGAACTCAAAATGAGAAACATCCAGAAGTTCACAGTTGAAAGGACATTTTCTCCAAAATAATCTTCACACTACACAGGGTCCTGCAGAGATTGCTAAATGTTTCACCCTATTGTCAAGGTACCACCAAACAACAGTAAGAACACCAACCAACATTTACACTTCAAAAATCCAAGCAAAACCTCACAACTCAAAGATGACATAACTGAAGGCAACAAACACTAATAATAAGGCTTCAGTAGCCGAAAAGAAAAATCGGACACTTGAGCTATTCAACAATCCAACGGTGTCATGGCTACATTTCCGAGCGAGGCAGGCTTCGTTTCAAGGACTGGAAGTCACTTTGACCATTTGCAAATGGACAGAAACCAGCGGTTTTGATAACAATTGTGGGAATGTATTTTAAAGCAGCAGGACTGGCAAACGAATCCAAACCAAGCAATGGCAAGTTGTCTGTAAAAAAAAGTGCAGATTGTAGTGCCAAGCATAAGGAAAACATAAAAACATAATATTCCCCTTTAGATAAAACCTCCATTTAGCCCGTTCTACAATTACAGATTTAAACTTGGGCTCTATTGCACGGCTTCTTCCAGTGCAGCTTTGTGCTCATTTAGGTACCACTGATAAATATAATAAATAAATAATCCACATTTGTAAAGCGCACAATCACCCGTAAGGGTCTCTAGGCGCTGGGAGCCGTCGGGAAGATTAAGCAAGCGTCACATGGTGCTGGGCTAATCTGCCGCCGGTGCCAGGGATCGAACCGTGATCCCCAGATTCCAGAGTCAGTCGCCCTAGCAGCGGCGCCACACCTCTTACTCTGATGGAAGCACAAGCCAGAGGCTGTGACTTAACCCCTTGTATGCTCAAGACGGAGCCGCTCCGTCATGAGCCGCGGTTGCGCTGTGCTCATGACGGAGCGGTTCCGTCATGGCCCTGCCGCCACGCCTGCGCGGCGCTGATTTCTCGCCTGCGCGGCGCGTTCTATTAAGCGGGCGGGGCCATGACGGAACCGCTCCGTCATGAGCACAGCCCAACCGCGCCTCGTGACGGAGCGGCTCCGTCACGAGCATGCGAGCGCCGCTCGCCCCCCCCCCCCCCCCCCACCTAGCGCTGCGGCGGAATTGCCCCCGCAGCGAAGGGGTTAATGTTCTTTCACTTGGGGGTTGGACGGACAACCACCTACTACAGCTCACAACTTACATACAAAACTGCCTACAATGCAATTGGTCATAAAACTCAGCCAATAACAAAACATGCTGTAAACGTTTATCAGTTACATTACAGAATTAAGAGTACGGATGTTTCTAAAAAGATACCAATGGATGTACTTTTTTTGGAACAATAGCTTCTTACAATAACCCAACTAGCGGATCTGAAGGTCAGCTGCATCAACAGCTTCCGCTGGTGTCTAAAACAGTTCAATGAACTAGGTTTGGGTTCCTTCACGCTCAATGCGGCCTCAATCAGAGCAGCACATCCAGCAATAACAACCCTCTTATCAAGTAGAGCAATACACGCTGGTCTCGCTCAACATAGTTGATTATGAAGTTTGCTAAGAATAGGGCTTGACTCAGTGTAGCATAAGAACAATTCTCTTCATTTTTAGATGCTTTTATCACTTTAATTATACATGCGTGTTTGCCCTTGAGCCAAAGTGGTGATCTAAGGAACAGAAACAAGCAGACTGAAATGCTCCTATTTTGGTTTTAACGTTTGAAACCTTGGCTTTAATGCAACATTTCAAATTGTATTTGGCCCTGAGGATGTATCACTTATCCAACAGCAGACGGACCACAGGACCAATTCCCACAGACATTTATGATGTAGTACCATTTTACGGATGACTAGATAGATGCCTTTGTAAATTGCCCCCAAAATATTTAAAATGTGAATATCCAGGGAACATACATTTACAATAAGAGCAAGTAGAAGGACTTGAGCCCTCTTTGCACTTTTATTATTAGGGTTTCAGACATTTCAGGACGCTGCACAAAGGCATGAATAAGCCACTGAAGTAACAGCTTTGTGAATCAGTTCTATAACATTAGCACCAGAATGCCACATCAGCAGAAGACAATCCTCAGCCCTGGCTGGCCCACAGGTGCCCAAACTCTTATTACTGATGGGTCTTCCAATATGCAATGGAACAGAAGGTGCTGATTTGAATAAGTACCCCAACACATTTTTGTTAAAACGTGAGTTATCCATCAAAGTTTGAGGTAAAACAATTGACAACCTCACAGGAAATCTGGAAACAAGATCTGGGAATCACTCACAATCTTGAGATATTTCCTTGGGTTCTATCTTCTCATCCTCAAGTCTTCTATTGCTACAAAGTTCTCACACCACAATTAAGTATTGATCAGGGCTGGTGAAATCGACAAGATTTGTTGCCTATGGGTCCAGCAAAGCAATATTGCAGTCGGAGTCGGAACCTGTACACTCAATCATTTGAGACTGGAAGTTCGCATGCGCCAGCCTACACATGCACTGTAGTGTAGTGTAGCATTAACGTTTAATGAAATATTGACCGGTGTAAAATTGTCTATTTAGTATTCATCTGATACATATCCTCTGTTGGCATGCTGAAACTATGGCTATATATAGGATTTTCTTACTTCAAGAAACATGATCACTTAACCAATCTCTGGTTGCAATTTGGGTCAAGAAAAGGTAAATAATTCAGGTATCGCTAGGTACATGTATTAATATAGATGCTTACATAGTACTAGGACCTAGCACTATGATCACATCATCCCCATCTAGATGGAATTCCATTGCCTCCATTTGCCAGCCCAAATCATCTTGAACACCAGTGGTGTAATTTATAAAGCAGTCCGCACCAGCACACTCACGTATCTGACAGACCAGCGCACCATGTGTCAGAACCCATTTCAGAGGGCCACAGGGCACACAGGGGCTTTTGGGCCAACAGTGATGGTTGAGACATTTTACTCCTGATGTCCCAGGGCCTGGCCTAATATGGGTCTAGTCTAGAGCAACTGGGACAAGTTCCTCATCTGCACTTGACTATGTGGTAGAGCAGTCAAGGGTTCCTTCAGGGCAGTTTGCAGATACAGGTCAGTGAACAAGACTCATAACTCCAAAATATAAACAGCATGAACAATAAATCAATGTCCAGCAAATACATGCTTTTATATGTTATGTTATGTTACTTGGCACTTGTAAAGCGTGCAGCTACTCCACAGAGTGTCCCGGTGCGAAGAAGGACCCAGAGACCGAAACAGTGAACACAGGCTGACATGGAGATCTCTACTGGCTTTGGAAAAAACAGGTTTTTAGATTTTTCCTAAAGCTGAAGAGATCCTGAACCGGTCTTAAGGAGGGTGGCAGGCTGCTGTGTAGCGAGTGCCCTTTCCTCAAGCGAGCCCAAGCCTGATCTTGTATGGCAAAGCAAGGTCCCTCGCGATTGGATGTGACAGCATCCAGCAGTCCAGGATCTTCCTTCAAACAGTGCTGCTGGTCGGTTTCCTGTGATCGGAGCTCGGTGTACACAAAAGGTAAGTTGCTCTTCCTCCAAAGCGGGGTCGCTGGTGTGATCCTCCAGCTCACGACTAGTGTCCCATAGAAGTGAGACATCCTATGCAGCTTCTCAGTGAATGTCAGGGTCTTCGTCAATGTCAGGGTCTTCGTCAGGTGCAGATCTCAGCATGCAGGTTCAGTGGACCTGCTGGTCACAGCAGTTCTCATTTGGTCCAAGGGGACAGCCAGAACTCTAGGCCAAAGTGGCACTGGCAGCCCCTCCTGGAATACAGTGTTGCTGCGATACTCTTGATCAGGGTGCAGACTATCCTTAGGAAACTACGGTGGCCCCTCCTGGCTTACCGTGTCCCCGATCTCAGCAGTCACAGGTCCTGTGCACCTTGCCCAAACTTAGTCCACCGGTAACCTCTTTTGCATACTTGGTCACAGCAGCGGTGCTGCTTGGTGCTTTCCAACTAACACTACTGATGCAGCTCAGAACCATGCAGCCCTCGCCTGACATATATGGATCACAGAGCCAATACTGCATATGGGCAATGGCCCGATTGGTGGACAGCCTCACACCTCGCTCAGGGAATCCTCATGCAGGACTGCCCATTGAACGTGGCTCCCTCCAACGCTCTCCTCTCCCTCAAAGGACACATTGGTCTTTACAAGCGTGCAGGCAATGGTGCTCCTGAGCAGGTGATCTTGGTATTCTGGGTAATATCCCCTTACTCAGAGACTATCAGACCTTTTGTCCCCAGTCCTGGTCACAGGCAGAAGTCTTGCAGAGCTTCCCCTTCTCCCACAGCCCATCTGGCTGCTTGGCAGATTATACATTTTTAGGGACTCAACCTCCTTTTCTTATAGTCCTTTTCCGAACACCATATGTGATTTAGGGTCTGTGTCATTGAAGTTTTATGTGTGGGTTCTGCTTCTTTTAAAGTGGGCAATTCTTTTTTTCTTTAGGAGTTATATATAGCATGAACTCAGCCCAAGGGTATCAGAGCACTTTACATTAGCACCAGTGGCTTTACAGGCGGACATTTATTTTCTTAGGTACAGGGAGATCAAGTGGTTTGCCCAGAATCACGGGATGTTGAGCATCCCTGTTGAGACTCTTACCTGGTTCCCATGCTTCGAGATCGACCGCTATAGCCGTTAGACCACATCCTCTCCTTTTCATATATTCATGGAAGAGGTCTGTCATGGCAGGCACGACTCCGAAGCAGATTTTCCACAACAAAATGTGTGAGAATGACGAGAGTTCACACCTGGATGTTAGCCACAGTGATATGTGCATCAAAGGGTTAATCTCAGACACCCGGTCCTACTCTTGATGATCCTCTTACAAGGCCCATTGCCCTTCATGAGATGTGTCCAGGCCCCTTCCTTGTGATCTATCACTGAATCAAAGAGCAGTCTTTTGAAATGTAAAGGGGGCCTTTCTATGCCCAGTGTCTCTCCACCCAGGTCACATGAATGCAGCAATCTGTCTGTGGGGATTCCTCTCCTCCTCATGTTTTCACCAGCTAGGCCTGGGCTTCCCAAAATGGTACTCAGGGTCCTTCAAACAACGTACCATTGCAAGCACACTCTCTCAAAGTACTTTCACAGCATACTTTGGGTCCAGCACTGTTATCTCTATGCATTGTACCCTTACATGTACACATGCACTCAGTACATACAGTCTCAAGCAAACACTGCCAGCACTACATCTCTTGTACTCTATTGCTCTCAGGCATACGTACACCCCAACACATGTACTACACATTCCTGTACCATCCTTGTACTGTACCCTTCTCAAGAACACATACAACCAACACGGAGTGACCACTCCTGCGCTATCCAGCACTTAACTCACTCTTGCCCTACATCAGGTAGATCTGAAGCACAGAGCAGCAGAACTTTCGGTGAGTTAGCCTGTAGGCTTCACTCCAGTGAAGGCTCATGGTTAAGGCAGTAGCCTTCTACCACTAGGAGAGTAGCGCTCTGTGCACCCCCCCCCCCCCCCCCGGTGCAACAAGACCACAATCTGCAAAGTCATAGCCTGGATGCATGATCCGTGTCCGCCTAGGACCAAAAATAATATGTATACACAAATAAAAATCAGCATTAGGGATCCAGACAACAGTACAGCTCGGTACTCAGGGTAGGGGTACATGTCTCCTGCCATGAAAAGGAGTTTACTATCCCAACACCAGGCCTGGTGTGACTGCAAACGAAGAAGTGAACAAAAGAAAAAACAAAGCAGAATGTGTTTTCCATCTACGTACTCAAGATTTGGAAAAAAAATCTGTTATCCATCAGGACTGTTCAAATGCTGCTCCGATTTCAGTAAGAGTTGAAGATGCACTTCGTTAAATAACAATGCATTAACAGTCCACACACCAGCTACCTCTAAGGCAAGGTCTGTGCTATAGAAATACCACATACAAAGGCATCACCTCATTCTCCAGAACACTACAGAGCATACATTTAAGGTCCTGGACTGACTAATCGCAGGGTCCACAGGGCATGACCTCATAAGATATTACTCACTTGTTGCCGATAATTCTGTAGTTTAATCAAAGGCTATTCTCAATACTGTATTTATTAGGATTTTCCTGAAGGACAGATATTCTGGCTCTGCTGCCCTTAAGTCAGGTTCAGAATATTCATCAGTTTTGAACCATGAACTCCTGAGCTCTGCCTCTGTGTTTTTAATTCCTGAAAGTTTACAAGTCACCCACTACAATTTAGCAGACCAAGATTCCTAGTTGGACTTTAGTGGGGAGGAAATAAAGACAGACAAGAAGAAGGTTTGCAGACTCCATCATGCTTTAATTCCAATGCTTAATACAATTCAGAGAACTTGGATTTTCTTTTCTACTGGGAGCCAGTGAAATAGCAAATTCAAAGTTGGTGTTAACTGGTTATCATTTCCCAGGTTTTAGCACAGTATGATTGAATGATTATGCAACCATATTCTTTGGACACTATGTTTTAGAAGACAAGTGTATACCAGGTTATAGTAGCCCAGCCTGATCATCACCAAGTACCAGTTGGGTGTAGAGGAGTAAGAGCAGGATTTTTCTGAGAAGGATAGCTGTAAATGTAGACTTTAAACCACAGTATTTACTTAATTTGAAAAGGACATACCTACATTGAATAGCCTCCCAGATTTACATTTGTAGGTGCAAGTGATTGGTTCCCAGACTTAGTGGTCATTTGTAGTGAATGCATTTCTGGTCAACTCTTACATAGCTGTATATTTGAGCTCTTCGCTGAGACACAGCCCGTTATGATATTTATATAACATTTTTCTTTCATATTAGAGTTTGGTTAGAGGCACTTAAATATTTAGGTAAGCTGGCACTTAAACCCCCAAAACTAGTCAACAGATAACAAAAATAGAGTAATTACAAAAAATGGATCTGAAAAAGGGTCCATGCGTCAAGTTGGCAGCGGGGCAAGATGTTCTGTAGTTTTGTTCTCCACCAGCATAATTTAACCACAAGCAAATATGAAAGACCGATATCAGTCCTGCCCTTAGAAGTCAATTGACCTACTCAGAGGATGTGTTTATTCCCCTATGAAATGGACCAGATCAATGCCAGAGGAGCTGTACTGATTACCTCACTCCCCGCAGAGCTGGTGGCTTGACAATATGGTGGCATGATTGGTGCAGTGCTACAGCTCTGAAAATTGAGGAGTTGATGGAACATGACTAGGAGATGAAAAGTGCAGAGAGAAAAAAGTTTACAACAGGAAGAAGACCATTGATTCAAATCAAGTGGTACACACTTCTAATCTGAGAATCTGAAATATACTGGACAAAGAAATGAATAAACTGAAAAATCAGCAAGGGACCAATTATAAGATGAGATATTAGAGGTTTGGCCTGAGCTCTCGGGTGGCCCAAACATATTTTCAACTTGGGAGAGAAGAACAGATAAAATAGTAGTGATGGGGCACCCTTAGATGGTGCTAAAACAATAGCTGCATACCTTCAAATCAGGGATGTCTAAACTCAAGTAAATGGGTGTAGGTAGATAAGGTGTTTTAATGCTTGGCGCATTCACAATATCCATTTTAGAGCTTTACAACTGAACAATCTACACTGGTGTCGTTTGCACAGTTGAAGGCTATTGCGGATTACCGGACATGCATCCCTTCCGACCTCATGCGCCAACATTGGATAGCTCCCAGTTTAAAATTCTTGGAGAAAACATGAGTGAGCCTATGCAATACAGTAACAAAAACTCTAAAACAATATGCAGAACCAACACACAGAAATAGTAGGCAAAGGAAAACCCAGAGAAGAGACTTGTACGAGCGAGGTCATGCTGAAGGCATACCACACAAACTAAAGAACTGAAGACTTTGTCAAGTGCCAAGGAGACAATGATTTGGATATGTGCTTGAAAGAGCTCTATGCACAAATCTGCAGAATGGATACTTAGGAGAAAATAAAATTGGCAAGTATTTGAAATAGGGGAACAGTATTGCCAGAGGATTTTAGCAAAAATGCATTCCTACAAAGAAACAATTTAATTAACACCATAAACTGCACTTTTCCGCACGTTTTTGAGAGCAAACCCTACACTTTACCGCAAATGTGCATGTTCTCCATTCCCACCAGAAGCAACTACAAGGCCAGGGCACATTTGAAATATCCAAAATGTGTGGGAAAAAAGAAGGCAAATGTGGCTGCGATATCTTTTGTGAAACAGCGGCCTGCCCCGATATGACATAGAAAAGAGCTCAGCTGGGACGGATGGAGGAAGAGAGGGTTAATGAAGGTTTTTTTTCCATATTAAAATACAGCCAAATCCATGAATCACGACCAGCCCACACCCAACCACCTTTAAGAAGCCAGTGAAACCTCTGACCCCGAGCCTCTCCCTCGCAGGCATTCATTATTGAACAATGGATTGACTTAAAAAGCCTTGGCAAGCCCAGTGCAAAGCACAAGAGACCGTGACGCCACCGCACAGCCCTGTGCGGAACGTCCTTGCGTGCGCGCGCTGACAGCCCGAATACAAACAGAAAACAGAACTGACCCTGGAGAATGGGGAGGTAACGGTGTATTAGGAGAGGCCATGCAGGAAGGTCAAACTTGGAGGCGAGCATTTCTTAAAATGAGTGAAATGCACCAATAACTGCCGCAGCAGGTACACAATGACAAGGGTGCGCCTGCGTTCTGCCTGCGACTGCACAACGCGCCTGTGCTTTTCAGAAAAGCTTCGTTTGTTTGTCCTTTGGGTGAAGCGTCGGTGCCAGCGGGCCCCGTTCCAACTCCACAGGTGGACCGGTTCACAACCGACTGGAAGAGCGCGCGACCAAAGACAACACCTGGCAAATGTGTTTATGCAAAGTCTGTGAGAAAATGGAGAACTCCGCGCAGGTCATGTGACGTCACAAGCTTAACCTGGGGCTTGCTTGGACTGCGAATGTTCAAATCGATTAACATTAAAATAAAAAAAAACTAAGATTTGGAGGCAAACTGACAAAACGAACACACGCCTTGAAACCCCCGTGCCAGTTAATAGCTACCAGTGAATGAGCAAATTATTCACAGTGCCCCATTGTTTTCAAATTCGAATCTAATCCCGATCTAATATCTGTCACCCATGTCAACAAAGTGTCTGTGTGCCTCTAACAGGGGCGCACAATCAGTGCACTCACAGAGTACGCACGATTACAGTGTCTGCAAGTGAGACAACTTGAAGCTGAAGACACATTATAAAGTAGGACACAGCATTCTACACAGCTTCCTCTGCTACACTTGTAGTTAGACTGTGGCTTTTCTGCACACTTAACACCACAATCCTCCACTTGTATGTTTTGTTCTGGGTATCACTCATGACCAGCGGCCATGGCCATGTGCGACACCCTGCCCTCCCTCCCTCCTGCCCTGTATAAACTCTCAACCACCTCGCCCACGCCATATACTCTCCTTCCTCAAGGCATAATCCGGCCCATTCCTTAAACGATTCTTTCCCCACACAATAACTGTGTTTGCACGAGGAGACACGGATACACTCTTCCATCTTGCGCTAGAGCAGCAATGCGGTTCGTGACGATATTCATAAGGGAACTACTTTGCATTAATTTCTATATTAACAAAATAAATCATACACTAAGCAAAACGTCAGACATCACAGCACCTGCTGACGAGGCAGACCCCTGCCTAGGGGCATCTATATTCTACAGACGTGCAAACACGTACCTGTATCCTGTCCCACAGCATAAACACTAAAACTGCCCTTATTTCAGAAGGCGGGCAGAAGGAAGAAGCAGGGCTGAAGCAATACGGACCTGAAGGAACGTTCAACCCACCCTGCGCAAATACGCATGCGGTCAATGTTTATAGTTTTATAAAGCATGAATCAAGTCCCGCGCTCCTTGGCCAGATCTCTTAAAGTGCCAGTGCATACGGATTTCATTTATTAGAGGTTTTTGTATACTTGACCCTGTCGAATCAGAGTGCCTCGCGTTACATACGGCACACTTACACATAGATAATAAAGAAATAATAGTGAGCTTTTAAGAGAAAGCATCTGAAGAACAATCTATATCAATAGGATTGTAGCAACCAATAACATGAAGTTCCTGGTGCTTCTCAGGCCCATCTACCATATGCAGTTGACCTCTTAGGTCACATTCATATGTATCATGGTGTTTTTCTGTATGATATGCCTTGCGGACAAAAAGAATTAAAGGTTTTAAAATACAGAAAAATCATTCTTGTATTTTTCCCTGCAAGAATGTTCATTTCATTCCAAATATCCCATTGCTCCACAGATTTTTAGTCCGTAGGCAGAAACATGCCCTCTGAAATCAGTGATATTATGAAATGGCAATACTTATTTGAAAGTTTTATATATCGCTAGCGAGATCCTAAGTTATTAGAGCGCTTTACAACAGTAAATGTTCACATAGATAACAAGTCTATAGAGCGCATCGAGTCAGAGCGCTTAACAGTAAATATTCGCAACAAAGATAAATATAGTACACACTTAATATAGGACTAGCTAGAAGTCATGTGACCCCTCCTAAGGGTAGCATGGCAAAGGAAAACCATTTCTGATGGCTAAGTTATTAGTTATTGAAACCATCTATATAAGTACTCCTGAAAATAACCCTAGAGAGAAACCAACCAGAGGTGACAAGCAGTAGTAAAATCACCGACAAAATAGAGTCTGCAACATTACCCAAAGAAGCTGGGCTTTAGCGACTGAAGAAGCAAACCGAAAAACGACACAAAACGTATTTAAAGCTCTGCAGTAAAGCTGTTCTAGTCCACTTTGCTTGAAACAATGCAAGTTGCCAGTGGCGTCACTAGGGGGGTGCGGGGGGTGCGGACCGCACCGGGTGACACCATGACATGGGGTGACACCGTGGTCTGTGTGGATGTTGTACAGTGCTTTGCTCCTTCCTTGGGCTAGCACTCTAGATCTCTCCTTGTGTTCTGGGTTCTGGAGTCCTCCTTCGCCTTGTTGGCAGTTGGAGCTCTGGTTGGACGGGGAGCTGACCTACTAATCTTTGTGCTGCATTAAAGCTTATATATAGCTTACCTGTTCCTGTGGTCTGCATCCTATTTACATCATTTGGCGACTTGGGCTGGCGAGACATCCGACCACCGGTTCCTTGTGAATGCTGCAGCCTGAAGTGATTTTCCAGAGAAGTAGCGTATCAACTCCCTCAAGAATCCACGTGCGATATACAGCGTGAATGCGGAGTATTGCCTCCGTCTTCTCAGTGACAGCGACATCGTGGAGAATAATTTATGGACTTTCTTGCCGATTTCTTGTTCGAGGCGCAGTGGGTGACGTCATCTCTACCAACGTCTGGAGCAACGCGTCTCCTAGCAACTGACCCTGGCAGCTACATCACCAGCCTTCGTCTTCGAACATCGCAAGCAGCAACGTCACCGGAGTCATCTTTCTTTGTCCGGTGAGTTGCCTGGCAACGCTATGTCACTGAGCGCGTTTTCCTATGCGCGCAGATTCAGGTTGTGATTGACGCGGAACGTCTGACGTGTGACGCACACGCACGACGTTGTCGGCCATTTTGGCGGCATTGTTGTTACCCTGGTTACACGCCGGGGAACATAAGAGTTTCGCGCACACGTTTGGAAGCAGAAAAGCGTCACTCCTGTGAAAGT
The DNA here is from genome assembly GCF_964263255.1 of Lissotriton vulgaris. NCBI lineage: Eukaryota > Metazoa > Chordata > Amphibia > Caudata > Salamandridae > Lissotriton > Lissotriton vulgaris. Next base: position 860,236,581 of record NC_141698.1, read on the forward strand.
ATCACCGGAATGCTTACAGCGTTTGCGTAATAACTCACACAACGCTCATGAAACTTACTTTTGTGCAGATTCTCGCTTTTGGCATTGTTGGAAACGCTTGTGATGAAGCAGTAAGCATCAGCCATTCGTCACAGTTCTTCACCTGCAATAACAGTAAGCGTTTATCATCAACTCTTTTTACTCTTCTGTTTGGTGTACTTATTTCTTATTAATCTGTTGACAACTACTAAAGGACATGGCTCAATCGATCAATGTTGCTCTTCCCCCTCAATTTTTGTCAGAGCCAGGCAATCCCCCTATAGCATGGGAAGACTGGATAGTCATGTTCCATAACTATATTGAAGCTCTGGATGGAGAAGACTATTCACCTAAACGCAAAAAAGCACTGTTAATGACCACGTTAGGTAAAGAGGGACAGCGCTTGTTCAGATACTTACCACAAGTACTACCTGCAGGATCACAAGCTGACTTTGACGAGTTTAAAGAGGCCGTAACAAGATTAGAAACTCGCTTTGGTAAAGAAGAGAATCTCATCCTTCAGAGATATAAATTTTATAAAAACAAGCAATTGGCTGAAGAGAGCATTGATGAGTTTGTAGCAAGACTACGCGAGTTATCTATTAAATGTAACTTTGGCCAGATGGCAGACGAATTAATTAGAGACCAATTAGTTGTTCAAGCCAACAATAGGAAAGTGCAAGAACGTTTGTGGGCGGCTAAGAACCCAACATTGAAAGACGCCATAGAGCTGGCCAAAGTCGTAGAAGAAAGCGAAAAGTGTATGAGAGAACTGCAAAAAAGTGGCTTAGAAACCAAAGTGGCTGAAATCTCTCATAAGAGTACCTTTAGTGAAAATAGTGACGATGAATCTGCCGCCATTGCAATCGTCAGAAAGAAAGGCTACATTCTTCAGAAAAAGAATGTACAACAGACATCTTTTAGCAAGAATAATCAAAAAATGTGCTCGAGATGTGGTAGCTTTTCTCATCCCTCGGATGGGAAATTTTGTTTCGCAAACAACAAAGAGTGTCTACGGTGTGGTAAAACGGGACACTTTGCTAAAATGTGTAGGAATAAGAATAACTCAAAAGTTACAGTTGTTGATGAATGTGATGTTTTGAGACGTGATGTTAACAAAATCTTAGTCTTGACTGACACTGTGTGCGCGTGTGATAACCAGAGGGGTAATCCTTTTAAAGATGATTTTGTTATTGATGGGAAAACTGTTACACTCATGGTTGATACCGGTTCAAAGTGGACCATAATTCCCTCTTCCTTGATGAAAAATGTATGGGGAGAAAGAGCTTTGAAGACGTGCGATATTTTCCCGTCTGGTTACCAGGGTGAGAGAATTAACATGCTGGGTTTCTTTGAAGCGGAAATTGTTTTCAAGGGCAGATCAGCCTATGGGAAAATATACATATCAGCAGATGGACCGGCAATCCTAGGCCGTCATCACCAATACGACCTACACATCGTAGTTGATCCCAGGTCTGGTAACCCTGTTTCCATTGTTGAGACCTCGTCTGTGGAGGATATTTTGGCCAGATTTAAAAATGTGTTTAGGGACCAGTTGGGTGAGCTTATCGGATACTCTCATCGCATAATCCTTAAGGAAGGCAGTTCGCTGCCCTCCTAGATAGAGTACATCGGAGGAAATGGCCCTGCAGACTAGAATGAGGCACCAGATGTCAGTGCAACCTCCTAATAAAGAATACAAAAGGAGAAGAGACCCATGAAACCGTCATCACATACCTGGTGTTGAACTCACAATCATGCAACATTTACTAACAAACTCAGTGACCTAACCACCAACAACACAACAAAACAGGGTGACAACAAACGTTGCACAAGGTTCACAACTTGGAATTTTACTCTAACACGCCCTACATAGAGTATACCATGGGTACCGACTGGCCCCACCCCCTCCCCAAAGAAGGGTACACCATTGGGTAAAAGACACCGCCATGGGAAAGAACAGCCACACACTTTCCACATTGACCCCCAAAATACAAGCTACAACAAACGTTGCACAAGGTTCACACCTTGGAATTTATACTCCAACACGCCCTACATAGAGTATACCATGGGTACCGACTGGCCCCACCCCCTCCCCAAAGAAGGGTTCACCATTGGGTAAAAGACACCGCCATGGGAAAGAACAGCCACACACTTTCCACATTGACCCCCAAAATACAAGCTACAACAAACGTTGCACAAGGTTCACACCTTGGAATTTATACCCCAACACGCCCAGATAGAGTATGCCATGGGTACCGACTGGCCCCACCCCCTCCCCAAAGAAGGGTACACCATTGGGTAAAAGACACCGCCATGGGAAAGAACAGCCACACACATTCCACATTGACCCCCAAAATACAAGCTAATGAGCTGCCTAACAACAAGACACAACAGCTCGTAGTCCTGGTTCCTCTCAGAACCTCTCTGTAACAACTCGCTGTCACAAATCCTTAGACCTGGAAGATCTTGAAACCCTTCAGTCTCAAATTTACTTCTTGGATTCGTTCCGACACAGAATCCTCACCTTGCTTTAGTGACATGCTTCAGGACTCACAGTCCCAATTCAGATTTTACTAAGTTTTGAAGTCACCATAAGTACAATTTCAGTCCCGGCCACTTGACGGTAAACTTTGTCCTCTCCCAGCTAGACACTGAAATCCATGTCTCTTTCCGGTCCCGAGACATACATCGACCTTTCCCTGTAACTAACTTGGATTCTTCATCAACGTTGTGGACCTACAGTCCAGAGGCTCACTTACAACTTGCTGACCAGAGTCTCTCATTTGGGACCTTTGTCCCCTGTTATGGACTTACCAACCAGAGACTCACTTGGGACTTACCATCCCGAGTCTCCCCAGGAACTTTTCCCCGTTGCGGACTTACTGTCCAGAGACTCACCTTGGACTTACAGTCCAGAGACACACTTTTGCCTTTTGACCACCATTGAGGACTTACTGTCCAGAGGCTCACCTGGGACCTACAATCCTGAGCCTCTCCAGAGACTTTAGCCCCCCGTTGTGGACTTACTGTCCAAAGACTCACCAGGAACTTTCTGTCCAGAGACTGACCTGGGACCATTATCCTCTGTTGAAGTCCTACCATCCAGAGACTCTCCTTTGACTTACAGACCAGAATCTCACCAGAGACTTTTGTCTCCGCTGTGGACCTACCGTCCAGAGTCCCGCCTGGGACCTTCGTCCCTCTTTTAGATTTTTCATCCATACCTTCACCAAGGTACAGAGACAATCCGCACCAACTTCCTGTCCTGTTAGAACTTACTATCCAGAGTCTCACTTGGCTGGCCTGGTGACCCCAGGGGAACGGTGCGGCTTCCCAGCAGACTGGTTCCGCCCGGAAGCACGCCAGAGACTGGGCAGAAGAGGTCGCATGTCACGCCTGACATGGCTGGCACTGCCCCGGTATCCTGTCGTGAAATCTCCTCTGTCCCCATATGAACGCCAATTGAATTATGCAGCAAGAAAAGGGACATTTGGCCTAATAGTGGCCAAGAGCGACACACACTGTACGGCCACGTAGGCGTCTCACCTCAAAATTACCAGTTTAGCACATGAACAGAGCAATTTGCAACTAAAAGGAGACCAGTGCGCCTTTGTATGCAGCCCCCACTGTGTAGCAGCATGTGTGTTACTCTCCTGTAGTGAAGTTTGATCCATGTGAACTAGAAGCACATTTCTTGATGAAATATGCATTTAATGCATCCGGCAGTGAATTATGTGGCAAGTGCGGTAAACCCACATTTACACAGAAATCAGATCATTCCAGTGGCCCTGCCATTAGTCTTTGTAACTGCAAATTCACTTCTCCCCAGGTTACTTAGGTTGTGTACGATCTGATGCAAACCTGAGAATTCCCCAAAATCTGAGCTTTTGTTTTGCATTCTTGTTCTTGCAGTCTTCTTCATTCTGTTATAAACACGTGATTACAAGTACCGTAATGCACCTGGACTGAATGACCTTCATACATTGAACTGGTAAACTTGAGCATTCAGCTCTGACGAGGCAGATGTGGGGGCCATGTAAGGGTATCTGGGGGCATCATGGATTCATGGGGTAAGTCGTGAGGGGGTGACACCATGAGTTACCCGCACTGGGTGACACCAACCCTAGTGACGCCACTGCAAGTTGCTAGTTCAAGAGAGTACATATGTGATAAAGGAATTGGAGACCAGTTCTTAGTAATAATTTCCTTGGTGAAGCCTAATTTGAAGCCAGAAGATCCACCATGCTCTTGAGACTGCAGATCTTAAAACAAAGTACGCGCCACAGAAAAATGTTCTCCTGGTTAAAAAATATATCATGCAGGAAGGATAAGCTTTGTTTGGTGAACAGTAGCCTATGGCTTATAAGCAGAGTGGGTACCCTGCACTGCCAGTCTCTCTTGGAAAGCTATGCAATGCTAAATGGTTACTATTTGGGCAAGATCATGTGTCCCCTCACAATCGCCTTTAAGGGAGGTCTTCTGCAGCTCAGGGTCTTGAACAGTCTGTGCCATGCTACAGCTCTGAGGTACAAAAGGGGGTGGTAATGGACGGAGCATCTGAACCAATCAAACACTCACACCCAGTCAAAAGATCTGGGTTTAATCCATCACCGTTCTTTAGCCCACTCTGCCCCCCCCAGTTCAGACATGGCTATATGCAAATCAGTCTGACCCTGTGCCTCATGGGAACAGTCCAGCCCGAACTGCCAAGCCATGCCTTCCCTGGACCGGAAACAAGCTTCCGAGGACCGGTGACAGCTCTGCATCACCCAAGTTCTGATGCTTCGTCATAAGTGTAGCCGAGGGTGTGTGTGGGGGGAGAAGGGTGTGTGGGGGGAGAAGGGGGGGTGGGGGGGGGGGAAGAGTCAGGTCATTTGGAAAGTATATGAATATTCCAGTAGAGAAGTATTTTATGGGAATATTTGAAAACGGGGTACAGTGAAAGTGTAATAGGACCTATATTTGCTAGTTAAATCAGTGCATACATTTCGCCTGAAAGAAAGCAGATTTGCACTAGCTTTTCATGTCCATTTAGGGTCTGCAGACAGATTTTTTTGGGGAGACAGCCCGTTAAGACTGTAATTTTTAAACTAAAAACAAATGATGAATTTTCTTGGATTGTTTATACTGTGGTCACGTTAACACCTAATGTGCCAAAACAGATTGCAGTGCTTGATAATTAAGAAGTTACACTTGGTCCAACCTTCCATTGACAAGACATTAGCCAATTCCTTCGAGTTCATAGTCAAGTCAAGTCAGTAGATTTATATAGCGTGCTACATACCCAGAGGGTCTCAAGGCGCTTGAAGAGGGGTGGGGAATTACTTCTCGAATATCCAGGTTAAGTTGCTTTTTGAATGCTAGGTGGTTTTGAGTGAGGCGAAGGTGCATGGGAAGTGAGTTCCAGGTTTTGGCCGCTATGTAGGAGAATGATCTACCTCCCATGGTGGTTTTGTTGACGCGGGGAACAGCAGCGAGGGCTTGGTTGGAAGAGCGCAGCTGGCGGAGGGGGGGGGGGGGTGTAGAAGGAAAGACGTGTATTGAGGCAATCGGGTCCAAGTTCGTAAAGAGCTTTGTGTGCGTGGGTGAGGAGGCGGAAAGTTATCCTCTTATTGACGGGGAGCCAGTGAAGGTTTTTCAGGTGACCAGAAATGTGTTCTTTACGCGAGATGTCTAATATGAGTCTGGCTGATGCGTTCTGGATGCGTTGGAGTTTTTTCTGAAGTTTTGCGGTGGTGCCGGCGTAAAGGGTGTTTCCGTAGTCCAGGCGGATTGTAACCAGTGCGTGGGTGACCGTTTTTCTAGTTTCGGTGGGGATCCAGCGAAATGTTTTTTTGAGCATGCGGAGAATGTTGAAGCAAGATGAAGAGACGGCGTTGACTTGTCTGGTCATCAAGAGTGAGGAGTCCAGGATGACGCCTAGGTTCCGTGCGTGATCCTTCGGGATGGGTGTTTTTCCAAGGGCCTCTGGCCACCAAGAGTCGCCCCAGGCGGAGGGGGAGGTACCTAAGATAAGGACTTCTGTTTTGTCTGAATTCAGTTTCAGACGGCTATTCTTCATCCATTCGGCTACCTCTTTCATTCCTTCATGTAGGTTGTTTTTGGCGCTGTTTGGGTCTTTGGTGAGTGAGAGGATCAGTTGAATGTCATCAGCGTAGGAGATGATGTTGAGGTTGTGTTGGCGAGCCTGGTCGCGAGGGGGCTCATGTATACGTTGAAGAGGGTGGGGCTGAGTGAAGATCCTTGTGGTACACCGCAGATGACTTCTGTGGCCTCTGACTTGAATGGTGGGAGGCGTACTCTCTGAGTTCTTCTGGCAAGGAATGAGGTGATCCATTCCAGTGCTTTTCCTTGGATTCTGATGTTTCTGAGTCGTTGTAACAGGGTGTTATGACAGACTGTGTCGAAGGCTGCGGAGAGGTTGAGGAGGATTAGGGCGACTGTGTCTCCATTGTCCAGTAGAGTACGGATGTCGTCTGTTGCTGCGATGAGTGCGGTCTCGGTACTGTGTTTGGCTCGGAAGCCGGACTGTGAGGAGTCGAGGGATTTGTTGGCTTCGAGGAAGGCGGCGAGCTGGTTGTTGACAGCTTTCTCGATGACTTTGGCCGGGAATGGAAGGAGCGAGATGGGGCGGTAGTTTGAGTTCGGTTGGGTCAGCTGTGGGTTTTTTCAGAAGGGCGCCGAGTTCGGCGTGTTTCCAGCTTTCTGGGAAGGTGCCGGAGTTGAGGGAGCAGTTGATGACGTCTCGGAGGTGTGGTGCTATGATGGAGTCTGCTTTGTTGAAGATGTGGTGAGGGCATGGGTCTGTTGGGGATCCTGAGTGGGTGGAGTTCATCAGGCGGATGGTGTCCTCAGTGGAGATTGGGTTCCAGTCATTAAGGATGTTCAAGGGGGGTGAGGGTATGGCAGTGGGATGGGTGGGTTGGTCTTCGGGTTGGTTGTCAAAGCTGTTGTGGATGTCTGCGATTTTGTCGTGGAAGAACGAAGCTAGGGAGTCGCAAAGGGTTTGAGAGGGGGTGATGTCGTTGGAGTTGGCAGTGGGGTTGGTAAACTCTTTGACGATGTTGAATAATTCCTTGCTGTTGTGGGCGTTTTTGCCTAGTCGATCTTGGAAAGCGTTTTTCTTGGCAGTCCGGATTAATTGGTGGTGTATTCGGGTGGCGTTTTTGAAGGCGTCCCTGGTGTTGGTGTTTGGGTCTTTTTTCCAAGCTCTCTCAAGGGAGCGACAGAGTTTCTTGGATTTCTTAAGATCCTCGTTGAACCAGGGGGCGTTTTTGCTGCCTGGTTTGATTTGAAGTTTTTTCAAAGGTGCTAGGTTGTCGGCGGTGTTGCTTAGCCATTGAGTGAGGATAATGGCTGCTTGGTTGGGGTTCGATGAGTGGGCAGGGGGGTTTTGAAGAAGCGATGTGGAGATCTGGTCGATGGTGATTTTGTTCCAGTTTCTTCGCAGGGAAGGTTGAGGATGGTTGTGGGTTGTGGTCTTTTTGTAGACAAAGTGAACACAGCTGTGGTCCGTCCATTGGAGAGCTGTGGTGTGACTGAAGGAAATATGTTTGCTGGAGGTGAAGATAGGGTCGAGAGTGTGTCCTGCGTGGTGTGTGGGGGTATTAACAAGTTGTTTGAGTCCGAGGTTGGTGAGATTGTCCAGAAGGGTGGTGGTGTTGTAGTCGTTGCTCTTTTCCAGGTGAAAATTGAGGTCTGCCAATAGAATGTAGTCCTCGGAGGGGAGGGCGTGTGGGGTGATAAAGTCAGTGATGTCGTCACTGAATTGTGCCCTGGGTCCTGGAGGCCGGTAGAGGAGGGTGCCCCTGAGAGTGGTCTTAGGGTCGGTGTGGATCTGGAAGTGGAGGTGTTCGGCGCTGGCTAGGTTGACGTCTGAGCTGGTTGAGATGCGGATGGAGTTCTTGTGGACGATAGCGATGCCTCCTCCAGTATGCTTGATGCGGTCCTTACGGATGATCTTGTATCCTTCCGGGATAGCAATGGTGATGTCTGGGGCTGAAGAGGCATTCATCCAAGTTTCTGTTAGGAAGGTGACGTCCGGTGAGATGGTGTCTAGTAGATTCCAGAGGTCGATGGCGTGTCTGTGGACCGAGCGGGTTTTGAGCAGGATGCATTTTAGGTGGTTGGAGTCCGGTCTATGGTTGGTGTTGGTGGATGAGGAGTTGGTTTTGGTGCCATCGAACTTGCAGGAGTTGCAAGAGAAGGGTCCATGGGTGTGTCCAGGAGCGGCTTGGACGCAGTTGAGGGAACGGTTGGGGTTTAGGGCTAAGAGGGTGGTGGCATCGTAAGTAATGCGAGAGGGCTGGGCATTACGGGAACCAGGGGGTCTGGTGCTGGGTGCGGTCCAGGCGCGGACGGGCGTAGACGGGCTTACCTTTGGCGCACCTTCACCGACACCTGAATGACCCCCTCTGGATCCAAACAATGGTGCCGGAGAGGCAGGACAATCATTTTGGCCTGAGTTTAACTCGGCATGAGCTGGGAAACGATGCTTGATCGGAGGGCAGCCTCGAGAGGTTGGTCATACTGCAGGTCTTATCCTAAGACCCCCAAGAACCACAAACTACACCAGTTTGCCAACAGCAGGCAACAAGAAACTTGCTGGTTTTCCATCCACATGACCCTATGAGTTTCAGGACAAAAGTGCACAGCTCAATATGGTTGCTTGAAAAACCCTGGCCATTTTGTGACTTTTAGTGAACAACAATTAAGGTGTTGAACCAATTGAAGTATGAGATGTAGTACTACTGCTAAAAGTCGATTTGCGTACACAACAACAAACCACGCTCTAAAATGAACGAGTCCAGATGTACTTGGCAGAATTTGTAAGTTTAATCTTGTTATTCCAAAAGAATGCACATGCACAGTATATGAATGCCAATTTTTTTTGCCCATCAGCACATCATTTTCCTGTTCATCATCTTAAGAAAACAAAAGCCTGATAAAAAAATATGGCACTGTAAACGGAACTGAGTGCGAATTAAAAGCTACATGAAAAACTGCACATCAATTGTCTTGAATGCAGATATCCGACCGAGTATCTGAGCCAGGAAGAGCCCTGTAATCAAGAATATTGGTCCAGAGGGGCCGCCCCAGCATCCACCAGCTGCGCTCAGTGACCCCTGCTCGTCTTTAAGGGGGCGTAGATGAAGAGAGCGATTCCTCTATTGTGTCCTGGCCAGCACTGATCTAGTTACTGTAGGCAGACAGACGGGTGATTTTATTAGAGCCACCCCGGTCACAATGGAAGGAGACACGTAAGTAATTGTATCGGATTGAGGACATCGAGGTCACGCCAATTTTGAATGAGTTCAGCAAATTAATGACATAAAAATATTCACCTTCATTAAATTAAAACATCAAAGGGAGCATAATTTTACTTAAAAAATGGGATTTGAAAGAGAACAGACACTGCAAGAGCACATGCGTGTTCAGTTATTTTTTTTGTAAAAATCAGCTTTGATGCATGATTGAATAACTATGTAAATGAAGCATGCTGTTAAGTGTTTACTCCCAATAGTTGTACTGAATATCCTATGTGAAGGTATGGGTGGATGAATCATGGACTTGTGCAGCGCACCCCCGAGAACCCCTGCAGCATTCAGATTTCGTTATTCGGATTTTTCAAGAGATCAAAATGGTTTTGTTTTCCCTTTCTGCAATGAAGACAACAACCCTTTCGGAGTTTTGACATAGTACTGATGTGCTCAGGTACATTGTATAATTCCTCCCTATTTACAAACATGCCCAGAAATCAGTTTGAAACAAGCATTTGCAATGCAATAGGTCTCGCATCAGGAAAGTTTGAGCTATTGGTATTGTAAATGACTAATATTTTATTTATGTATTGGTTTTGAAAATAGCGAAATTAATAGCTTTGTCATTCACAATGCCAATAGTTTTAACTTTCGCAAATGTGACACCTATAGCATTTGTAATGCAATATTTGTTGTATTTACGTGACTTAAATGTATTGAGACTACAAATAACAATGTCTTCATTTTTTTAATAATACTGCATTGCAAAATATAGCACTGTGTTACAGCACCGTGCACTGTATTGTAGTATCGTTAGTTCACTGGAGGATAGTCCTGCCTATTACAGGGCAAAGCAGTACACTGCAGCAAATTACTACTGACTGCAGCACAATATGTTCCAGAGCTGCCTATGTAGTGCTTCTCAATATAAAGCAGAGTAATTCAGTATAATGGGGCACTGTTGTACATAAGGCAGCACAGTGTACTGTTTTACAATACGGTCCTCTATATTGTAGACGATTCTCCATTCCACTGCCGTCCTGAGTACTGAAACACAGCAGAACACAGAACCGGTTTGTCGCAGCTCAATACTAGATACAGCACATTGCAGTGCAGCAGCACATTTTAGTCCTACGTACTGCAGAGCTGCATAATGTACTGAAGCACAGTATCATACAAAAAAACAGCATATTCATGTGTTATACTGTACTGCAGAGCTGTATGATGTTTTGCAGCAACTGCATCGCAGCATATGGATGCTTGCATGCTATGAGTGCAGTCCTGCACACTGCACAACAGCATAGCGTATTGCATCAAAACAAGTGGCAATTAATACTATACACACACTCCAGCATAGTACGGTTTGGCAATACAGCAGATTGTACTGCAAGACCGTCTTATGCACTGTGGTGCGGTGTGCAGCAGTACAACCCTGCGTCTCATAGCACAGTGCAGTGTATTGTATTGTATTGCGTTGAGATTCTGCATAGTACAGTGCATTAGGTTACGGTGCAGTCTCCCTTGCTGCTGCAGTCTAGCACATTTAAGCATTGGGCCCTACAACAGTTTATATGTATTGCATACCTTTCTATGTACAAACACTGTATTGAATTACAACATACTGGACTGTAACATAGCATATTGTGACGCATCATTTTAAATTGTGGTAAACTTTATTGCAACACAGTGTGATGTACTGTAGCACAAGCCTAGAAACTACACACAGCACAGCTATTTCTTGTGGAACACAATACAGTACCACAGTCCAGTGTGGCAGGGTACCTACCGTATGGCAGTGAAGCACACCGTATTGCAGTCCAGTGCTACTTCCGGTCACACTGCCTTGTTGTGCTGTATTCCCTTTTGCAGGCCTCCATACGTCTGGCGAGGCCGCAGCGGTGGTATGCAACTCCACAGGAATGCCTTGGATGGGAATTTTTTCTGCAAATACCGTCGGTGTGGGCGACGAGAAGGGTCTAAAGATAGCTTATTATTACTGCGTTATTCTGAGCAAGGGGAGCATTTGGTTCCAGAACACGAGGCCGGCATTTTCCTCACTGAGGGATGCAACAGGGCAGGGGTTTTGGCCCTAGGCACCAAGTCTCCTCACCCTTGGCCTTTCTGTCCGGTCTGGACACCCTGCGTATGGGGGGTGAATGGGCTACGCTACGGCATGGTGGTGGTGGGGAGGGGAAGGGTATTCCCAGTGCAGTTTTCTTTTAATCAAGCAATAAGGCCAGTTTACAGCCCGCAGAGCCCGGTCACCTGTGCCACGGTGGAGTGTGACCAGGCAGGAGAACGCTGGAAATGGGATTTCTGAAGTCAGGCTTCTTGTGGCGCAGTTAAAAAGACAACAATTTACGCCTAGAACTGGGAAATGGGCGGACGGGGAATTCCAGGGCCCTTCTCTCTTGCATTAGTCCTAAAATAAATGCTCGTAAGAACAGAGGCGGGCATGGCGGACTCCTGGGCATTTCAGCTGAGTGTCATACCGATCAGGGCACAAGTTCTAAAACAAGTGGTGCCTGTAAATACTTAGACTCATCATTATAACGTGCTTGAGCCCATTTGCCCATTATTTGTTAAACATACCTCTTCTGTCGTGTGAATATTAACTTGCCGATGTAACCGCCGACTCAAAAGAACTGACGTGCCGTATTGAGTAAGCGCGGAAGGATACCATACTAAAATTTAAAGAGTTTGCGAACGCTGCTAATGTGCTCCTGATTGAAGGCTTGTGGGTAATGTAGTGTATGTGCCGCCAATGAGAGCAAAAGGATTTACAAGAACCCAATGTGTCCTTCACTGAAACACTGTGTTTTACCCATACTATATGTTCTAGGATCATGCAAGCAGATGTACATATGTACTAACACGAGTGGACAAGAAGAAAAAGTTCTGTGCGCCATGATTAAGCACAGGCTCGGCACCACGCTCCAGGCCGGACCTCCCGCGAGCCCAGCTCAGTGCCAGGAAATTAAACCACACATACGTCCCTCGAAATGTTCCATAACCCGGTTCTTCATCAAAAGCGGGAACATGCACCGGTTTCCTGTAAGAACAAGGTTTACAATCCCGGGCGGAAGTCAGGCAGGCCGGGGGGGGACGTGAAGACGCAACGGAAGCCCGGGCGGGCTCCCGCGAGGTGAGAGCCTCGCACGCACAGAAGGATGACACCGCCGCCGCCTGCAAGGAGCCCTCGCCTGGAGACGAGTACCGGTGAGTGGGGGCCTTTGCTGAGCTGCGAGGGTGGGAGGCATGTGTGTGTGCGTGGGGCGGCGGGGGGCTCTGTATGTGTGTGAGCGTGCGTGCGTGTGTATGTATGTGTCTTGGAGTCTGTGTGTATGCGTGCGTGTGTGTATGTATGCGTGTGTGATGACTGCGGGGGGAGGGAGAGAGTGTGCGAGCGAGTGTCTGTGTGTGTGTATGCGCATGCATGTGTGTATGTGTGGGGATGTGCACGGCGCGGGAATTCTTGTGAATGTGGACGGAGCCGACGTGCGCGTGCACGAGGTCAAATCCACAAGTTAAAGCGCGTGGCACCCTCTTGTCCTCCTAATCCCCCTGAAGTCAATCACTATAGTTGTCGAGCTGGACTGGAGCATCCTACGGATGCTTACTCCAGCTCGACCTAAAAACCATAGGTCGCAGTTTCCCAGACGTACTACTGGGGAGGCCATGTGACAGCGACACATACATTAAAGGCCGGCCTGCTGGGCAACTGCACATTTTTCCTGCATGAAAAAAAAAAACACTTCTCCCCATGCAGAACCCCTCCCCCTTCCCAATCCTGTGGGTGTTCCATTCCACTCCCTATTTTGGGAGGAGCATTTTCTCCAGGTCTTCGTAGAAGTAAATGTACAACCATTTTAAAGGCATTCACAACAAGCATTTGCAATGCAATAGGTCTCGCATTAGGAAAGCTTGAGCTATTGATATTGTAAATGACCATTTTTTTATTTATGTGTTGGTTTTGAAAATAGCGAAATTGATAGCTTTGTCATTTCTAATGCCAATAATTTTAACTTTCGCAAATGTGACACCTACAGCATTTGTAACGCAATATGTGTTGTATTTACATGACTTAGATGTATTGATATTACAAACAACTATGGCTTGTAATTTTTTAAATATTTAATACTTTTAAAAAAGTTATTGTAATTTATAATGCCAATAGCTTAAACTTTTGTAAATAACTTTTGTGAAGATTATGTTCATTGTATTTTATTATGACGAAAATCCAAGAACAGAAGTGAAATATTAACATCTTTTTGTGACATTTGTAATAAAGCTTGAAACATTGAGAGAACATATTTGAACCAGTTGTTGTTGAATTGTTGCACAGAATGATGCTGTGGTGGCGCTGAGTGATGTTGTGGTGGCGACGAGTGATGCTGTGGTGTTTAGTGATGCTGTGGTAGTGCATAGTGATGTTGTGGTGCCCCTGAGTGATGTTGTGGTGCCCCTGAGTGTTGTTGTGGTACTCCTGAGTGATTCATGTCGTGGTGCTGAGTGATGCTGTGATGATGCGATATATAGATAGTGAGTTCGATAGATAGAGGGAGGGCGATAGATAGAGTGAGGGTGATACATGTATAGATAGTGTAAGGGCGATACATAGATAGATAGGGTGAGGGGGATACATGTATAGATAGTGTAAGGGCGATACATAGATAGATAGGGTGAGGGGGATACATAGAAAGAGTGAGGGCGATAGAGTGAGGCCGATAGATAGAGTGAGCCCTATAGATAGAGTGAGGCAGATAGATAGATAGATAGATAGATAGATAGATAGATAGATAGATAGAGTGAGGGCGATAAACAGATAGAGTGGTATTGTAAGGAGAGTGTGTTGCATTCAGTAGAGTATAATTATGTGTTGTGTAATTATGTGGCACTGAGTGGTATTATGAGTGTATGTTGCATTGAGTGCAGTGTAATTATGTTGCATATAACTATGTGGCGCTGAGTGGTATTTGGAGTGTATGTTGCATTGAGTGCTGTGTAATTATGTGGCGTGTAATTATGTGGCACTGAGTAGGATTTGGAGTGTATGTTGCATTGAGTGGAGTGTAATTATGTGGCGTGTAATTATGTGGCACTGTGTGGTATTTGGAGTGTATGTTGCATGGAAAGCAGTGTAATTATGTGGTGTGTAATTATGTGGCACTGAGTGGGATTTGGAGTGTATGTTGCATTGAGTGCAGTGTAATTCTGTTGCGTGTACGTATGTGGCACTGAGTGGCATTTGGAGTGTATGTTGCATTAAGTGCTGTGTAATTATGTGGCGTGTAATTATGTGGCACTGAGTGGGATTTGGAGTGTATGTTGCATTGAGTGCAGTGTAATTCTGTTGCGTGTACGTATGTGGCACTGAGTGGGATTTGGAGTGTATGTTGCATTGAGTGCAGTGTAATTATGTGGCGTGTAATTATGTGGCACTGAGTGGTACATGGAGTGTATGTTGCATTGAGTGCTGTGTAATTATGTGGTGTGTAATTATGTGGCACTGAGTGGGATTTGGAGAGTAGGGTGCATTGCATGGCGAGTGACTGGTCAAGAATGAGGTAGGTGGGTCACAATAAGGAGGGTGAGCCACTAACATAACAAGTAAAGTGCGAGGTGAAAAGAGGAGCGCTGAGTGAGGGGCGAACAGGGACCGGATGAGGGGTTAGTACAAAGAGGGTGATCCACTAACAGATGAAGTACAGTAAGGGGTAAAGAGATCGACTAATTAAGGGGTTAGGACAATGACGTTGAGTCACAAACAGAAAAAAAAAATTCAGCTGTGTGGGCAAATCTGCGACGTCTTGTCCCGTTGTCTAACGCCCTTGGGCCAAGTTCGATAGACAGAGAAAATATAAAAAGTCGGACCGTATCTGCTGTACTAGAATGAAAATGGATATTTAAGAAACACCCTCTTTATCCATGAATGCAGGCTGTAGCTGAAACCATTTAATAAAAATATCCCCCAACAGTTGAACACATTTAATAATAATATCCCCCACTCCCACTTTACGTAGAAGGCAAACGTTATTTAGCAAAACAAAAAAATTTCACACTTAGGTGGGTGGAGACTGGGCAAGAGAACAACATAGTATGTATGGGTGTGAAGGGGGAATCGGCGCATAGGGAGAGAGCAAAAAGCATGCACTCCAATGGAGGGCTAAAAGAAAACAAGGCGGAAGAGACGCGAGACGCCAGCGGCCAGTCCAGGCACATCTCCTGTTCTTGTAGTGATCGGGAGAGTGCCGCCGCGCTGCCCGCGGCGACCCGGAAGCTCTTGGCCGGCCGGCCAATCCGCTCGCGGCTGACCGGAAGTCCCACCTCCTGAGGTCCATGAGAAGGCCTGCCGGCGCATGGAGCGCCCTGCCGGTCCTAGGTAGCCCGGGTCCCCAGGAGGGGGCCGGGGAGAAGGAGTGTGGCACCTGTTGCGGGGCTCCTCTGACCTGAGGGAGCCCCGATTGAGAAGAGGAGACGCGCCGTGAGGAGCCCCGCCGGAAGAGCGCAGTCGGTGAGTGGGGCCCAGGGCTGATGTGAAGTCCGTGCGTGCCTGTGTGTATGCCTGTGGGGGAGGGGAGGGGAGGGAGTGTGTGCGCGCGTGTGTGCACGCGAGTGAATGTGTGTGCGCGCATGCGTGACTGTGTGTGATTGAGAGAGAATGCGAGGCAGGGGATAGTGTGCCGTGTGCCTGTATGTGTGCCGTGTGCCTGCATGTGCATGCGTACGCCTGTGTGTGTGTGTGCGTGCGTGCATGCAGAGGGGTGGGGGCTGCCTGTGTCTGTGTGTGAGCAAGGGCTTTGCTCCGCGCAAGCGCAGCTCAGACGCGCGCTCCCGAGGTGAAATCTGACATTGTCAAAACGCGCGTCTGATAGCTGTCCACATTCCTAAATACGGGCCACAATAGGTCTGAAGCAGACACCTTCAATGCTCACGCATTGAGGGTAGGTCTGCTCGACCTAAAAATCAAGACAAACTATGGATCCTCACTTACTTTCTCTTGCACGGGACTTACTCCTGCACAACGGTCCACAGCCGGGGAGTAAAATTACACTAAAGTAAATGAATGCATTGCTGCTCGGTCATCATCTGGGGATGCCTTGCAGACTTTAATCCGGTAATGTGCACTTGTAAACCGGATCCACGGTGCAAACGGGTGTGTGGCATGGGCCCACATTGTACATGGAGTGACAGCGGTCCCAAATTCAGAAAATTGCATCCGATTTGAAGATTCGGTCTAGTCTAAGAACAGTGACAGGAGCGCAGAGGAATCTAATCCAATCCCATGTGAGCAAATTCATTACTGCACTGGAACATCTGCCAGAAAACGAGGACTTCATTTAATAGGACATTGGGGGGAGGGGCTATAACTTCGACGGGGAGAGTATCAGTGCTCAGGCTGGTTTACATAGGGGACAGGTACAAAGGTTTGCACAACTATACAATGTCTACAGGCTGATAAATGTGTGTGTGTTTTTTTTATTTACTGATGACCAAAGGTGGAATACAGAATAACTGCCACAATGGTAAAGTTTGAGGAAGTCTGCATACCTGTGAAGTAAGACAAAGAGTCACATCAGGGAAACTAATGAGGACTAAGGTGGAGAAGCGGGTCACCGATGCCAAGGAGGAGATCTGTGGTGAGCCTGCACCCAGCTACAATCAGATGGGCTGGAGTGTGGCCATCGGTAAATACCAGAGGCGCATATTAATTCAAGGATTCCACCCAATCGCATTAGCATTTACTTCAGTGAGACTGGTGGCGGGTCCTGTGCTTATTGCGCCAATGCACTCAAGCTGCACCTGACTGACGGGGGCCAGATGGTCAGAAACTGGTCTAGGGTTGGCTGGTTTTCCACTTCAGAGGGGACTGGCACTTCTGCCAACTGGTCTACTGGTGTAGGATCAACACAGACTTGCTTATGGCTGGTACTTGTGTGATTGGGGCATTGTGGGCAATAAACAAACAGTGGACTGGAACGCAATCCATGATGAACAGTGACTGAAGCTAATTCAAGCATCACACCCTAATTGTTTGTGTCTTTATCTAGAAAGAAGCATTGACAAACCCAATAGGTCTAGCTTTCATGCCCTAAAGCATGTAAACGGAGGCATTCACAAATGCTATTTACACACATTTCATGTACAAAATGCTGTTCATTACAATAAATCCAGCCCAACTGGCCTGGCCAAGGTTGATGGAAAAACATCAGAAAGGACGGCCTTCCATGTTGAATACTTTTATGAAATAAATACGTGAATATGACTAACAGCGCATTGAGTATACTTTTCAGATGTAAAATAGAACCACATAAGAATGAAATTACAGGAAGGTGGAATGATATACCATTCAGCTAATGGCATGAGGCAATAGAATAATATGTCACCGGGTGAAGCCAATGACCACTATGCACGGTTAACAATGGGTTATAGAAAGTACCACTGTCAAGCTACACCTAAAATGTTCTTTGCTGTGATGGATATAAGCTGCACCTGTGTTGTGGCTCTGGACACCCCCTGGGTCAGATTGAAAGGGGACTGATGAACCAGGCCAAAACAGAGGAAGCAGACATGCTGTCAAAAGCAAACCTTTAAGGATCTCCAAACAAATATGTACAGTTAAATAATGACACGCACTCCCACCTTTGTGATTGCCATTTCAGACACTAAAAATCTTTAAATCGGTGACCAGACAGTTCAATTTCGTGTCTGTACACAGCGTGACTCATCAAAAAAATCGCGCACCTAATAAAATATTGACTGGATTACCCGCCCGCCGTATGAACCAGTTGGACTGTGGATTTTCTGCACACTTAACACCACAAATCATACAGTAAGACAAGAGTCACCTCCGGGCACTGTGCTTACATTATCACACATTAGGAAATCTGAGTGAAAAAGAGGTGGTGTTTGAGCTTGTAAGTGAAAAAGTGGGAGGACAGCTGGGGTTGTGGGGAGCAGGAGAGGGGGAGGCCCAGCAACAGTTCCAGAACCACCAGCTCCGGCAACATCACACACATTTTAACAGAACTATACGCTGGATGGTGGGGGTAACACCACACTGAAGTTAAACTGGAGCCAACCCATGTCAGTATTTAAAAGGGAAGCAACAGCCAACACTTTTCAGGCATCAAATGACTCACAATACAAAATCGCAGAATCTTCGTCATTTCATTGTTTCCAAGAATCATCTGCCAAAGTTTTCCATCTTTAACAGCTGTAATGTAACACTTGCCAAGCATCATCTTTCCAACTCCATGCTACTCCGACACATTTCAGGTTGAAGACAAGCAGATGGTTTGTTCCTTTGTGTGGAGCAGTCATGCCAGAAATACAGTACAATACACACACACACACACACACACACCCTCCTAGTATGGAGATCTACCTTCCCCCCTGCCCTTGATGGAAGCAGAGGTGCGTAGTGCAACCTCCCTCCATTCCCTGCGTGGAAGGAAGAGTAAGAGTGAACATATTTTAAACCCACCTCTGATAAACACATGAGCGTGGCTCGGGAGAAAAGCCCCCTCCTTTAGTTATACAAGCAGCTTACAAGAGCAAAGGGAGTGAACAATGGGTCAGACTACAAAGGCTTTCCTGAGTTTAGTGATATACATATCTTAACATTAAAATGTTGAAATCAGGGGATCATGCAGCCTGTGGCTCGTTACTGCTCCGGTCACCTGGTAACTTTGCCATATTAGGGCGCGTTTAGTCGGTGTGGCACTGGGACATCTTGTTGAGGTCCATTCTGTACTATATCCAGTTGACCCATTTATTGGTTGTGTAATTCCTCCATAAAATCTGTTGAGAAGTTTTTATGAAGGTCAAAAATAATTTTTAAAAAATGCGTCTAGATTTTCGAACAGTGACTGCGCCACAAGTACCAAGCAAGAAATCTACCCGAAATGTAAAAAGTCCCCCTTTCCCCCAACGCAAATATATACCTTTTGATACAGAGTCCCTTTTCAGCTAACAATTTACCAGAATCTTTTTGGACCTCAAATATATCCAGAAACCCTGCGGATGCAAAACTGAGGAACAGCTGTAAGAATACAGTTTCATTTCTAGGAACACATGAAATAGGTTTCCATACAAAGCAGTTAAGAGTTGATGAATACAGGGGCAGCAAAGCAAACACTATGCAATAAGGATTAAATGCCAACAATTAAACGCTGCCAAAGCTCAGCCGGGCGAGTAAAGCCAAACAAGTTTAAATGTGTCTTGTTAATATTTCATTTCAACAGATAGAAGTTAAAGATCAAAGTACATTTACCTCTGGGGGTTATCAGTAAATGTCTCAAGTGGTTACTCCCACAACATGAAAAAACAGAGCTTTGCAGCTGGAGTGACCGGTTTTAATTACCCCGCAGGAGTTAAACGAATCCAGCAGTGTAAGCAAACCAACATAACCTATACTGGTTGGACTGCAACCCCCTCCGCCTTCTAACCAAGGTGCCTGCCGTGCGTTAACTGGTGTGAGTGGAATAAAAATACAAATATTATGCAAAGGACATTCATAAACATGTACCACTGTATTGTGCACACGTAGCTGGGATACATGGATACAAACATTGAAAAAGCCAAAAAGGTCTGGGTTTAATGTGCTAATGCATGCAGTTAGCACATTAGACCAAGACACTCGAGCGATGGCTACTGATGGAGCAAGGTTTCGCACGTAAAGCGACTTGCTTGGACTCAGCCTTCTCAAAATGATAAGTAATATATTAACCAACATGTTTTGTCTTACTAATAATGCACCACACAACATTTCTAGTAAGCTGGGGAAGCTTTACAATGGGCTTCTTACTAACCGTAACTCGAGTAACCCAAAATGGACACCGCAAGGTGGGAACTTTTCGGCGCATGCGTCCGTCACACTCACGTGACATGACGTATTTATTTTATTTATTTTATGGAGTTTGTAGAGCGCGCAGCTACCCCCGAGGGGGTGTCCCGGCGCTAAAATCCAGGGGTACCCAAGTGAAAGGGGAGGTGAAAAAGAAGGAGATGAAGGGGAGACTAGAGTCCGGAGAAAAGCCAGGTTTTAAGTTTGGCTCGGAAGATGGTTTCAGAGGGACAAAACCTCAGCTCAAGCGGAAGGGAGTTCCAAAGTCTGGCAGCAATGACACCGAAACCTCTGCCACCGGTTCTGGACAGTCTGAAACGGGGTTGGATCAGGAGGCGGAGGTCATTGGATCTCAAGGATCTGGTGGAGCGGGATATCGAGACCCGATTTTGCAAGTAAGTAGGACCGAAGTTGTTGACGGCTCGATAGGTAAGAGTGAGGACCTTAAACTGGATGCGGCTAGCCACAGGGAGCCAGTGGAGTTTCCTCCGATATGCAGAGACAGATTGTCGGTACGGGATATTACCGATCAGTCTGGCTGCAGCATTCTGGACAATCTGCAGCCGACCAATCAGGTACTGGGGAGCCCCTGCATAGAGGCTATTGGCATAGTCCAAGTGGGACGTGATAAGGGCCTGGGTGACTGTGCGGCGGGAATCCATGGGGAGGTAAGGAAGGATCTTTTTTATCATGCGTAGTTTCATGAAGCAGGCGGAAGTAACTTTATTGATCTGCGTTTTACATGACAGGGAATCATCAAATTGGAAACCAAGGTTCCGTGCCGAGTGAACCGGGGATGGGGCAGGATCAAGAGCCGTAGGCCACCACCAGGAAGAGGGGATAGAGGTTTTCTGATTAAAAAACAGAACCTCTGTTTTATCTGCGTTCAATCTAAGGTGGTTCGTAGTCATCCAGCCACTGATGTTATGAAGACATTGGCGAAAGTTGAGAAATGCGGAGTCCGAGTGGTCCCGAAAGGAAAACACCAGCTGTGTGTCGTCAGCGTAAGAGACCACCCTGACTCCGTAAGATTCCACCACGTCCGCCAAGGGGGCCAGATAGACGTTGAAGAACAGGGGGCTTAGGGCGGAGCCCTGCGGCACCCCACAAGATAGAGGTTTTTTTTCTGACTTAAAAGGGCGTAGCAGTACCCTTTGACTTCTGGATGAGAGGAAGGACTCGATCCAGCCGAGGGCAGTGCCACCGATGCCTATCTGTTTAAGACGATCCAGGAGGATGGAGTGAGAGACCGTGTCGAATGCCGCGGACAGGTCGAGGAGAACCAACATGGCCTCCTCGCCCCTGTCCACGCACTCCCGGATGGTCTCAGACACCTCCAACAGGGCCGTCTCGGTACTGAATCCTGCTCTGAAACCGGATTGGGATCCATGAAGCAGAGAGTGGTCTTCTAAATAGTCCGTAAGTTGGAGCTGTACGGCTTTCTCCAGGACCTTGGCGGGTTTAGGAAGAAGGGAAATGGGACGGTAGTTGGAAAAGACCGCGGGGTCTGAGTCTGCCTTTTTCAAAATGGGGATCACCAATGCCTCCTTCCAGGTGGTTGGGAAGAAGCCATGGTGAAGGGAGGCATTCCAGACGGAGAGGAAAGGGCAAGCCAGTGAAGGCGCCAGTTCTCCCATGATTTTAGCGGGGATCGGATCGGAGGGGGCACCAGATTTACAGCCGATGAGTAGTCTGATAGCCTCGTCCTGGTTGAGTTTCTTGAATGCAAGGAGGGATGGAGACTCAGGGGGACTAATAGGGGAAGGTGGAGTGGCAGACTCTGTGGGGAAGGAGACACAGAGTTTGTTAATTTTTTCCAGAAAGAAATCTGAGAGTCCCTCACAAAGAACCTGACAGGCGGTGTTCTGGGGGGCCCTAGCCGGAGGGTTAATAAAGTCTTTCACGATGTTAAAGAGCGTTTTAGATGAATTTTTGGCTTTATTGATTTGAGCGGCAAAGTGGTCTTTCATCGCGCATTTTTTAAGTTTAAGGAATTGCTTTAGGGCCGTTCTGTAGAGATGTTTGGCTTCAGGGTCGTAGTTAAGTCTCCACTTGCGTTCTAGAGCCTTACATCTGCTTTTCTCCTCCCGAAGGGGGGTGGAGAACCAGGGAGCCGAGGGTCGTGACCTGGTGGAGGAAATGGTTATCTGGGGGGCAATAGAGTCAATTGCTTTGAGGAGAGTAGAGTTCAACCTGGAGACATTTTCATCAATGTCCGGGGAGAGGTACTCCGACTGATAGTGGAATAGTGGATCCAGGGTAGCGCAAGTGACCTTATGCCACTTTCTTCCCAGTTCCTTCCTAGGGGCCATTGGGGCAGATTTGCGTCCCAGGGTGAAGGAAAATGGGACGAAGTAGTGATCGGTCCAGGTCAGAGGGAGAGGCTGAAGGACAGTGATGAGCGGGAAGTTGGCGAATATAAGGTCCAGGGTGTGGCCTGCCACATGGGTGGGACCTACAACCAGTTGTTTAAGATTGAGGCTATCCATGGTGTCTACCAGGTTGGTAGCCTTAGCGCAAAGCGGGTTGTCGATGTGGAGGTTAAAATCGCCCAGGACAATGAAATTTTGATGTTTAATAGATAGATCAGCCAATAAGTGGACAAGGGCAGTGAGGGAGGGGGCGGTGACAGGAGGGGGACAGTAAACTAGTGTGCCAGCTAAGATTGCTGACGCGGAGTCAGAGATTGAGAAGTACATAGCTTCGATTGTACCTATTTCAGCAAGTTTAGTGAAAGTCAGCCGGAAAGAGGATTTGAATATGACGGTTAGACCACCACCGGACTTACCTCCGGCCCGATTCAGGCATTTGATGTCATAACCTGGGGGGGTAGCCAGATAAATATCCGGCGAGGAAGAGTCTGTGATCCAGGACTCAGTTAGGAAGAGAATATCCCATTCATCAGACGAGATGGACATCCAGATGTCATTGGCGTGACGGGGAAGAGATCGGCAATTGATCAGACCTGCTCGCAAGGTATACTGATTAGAGGAGGATGGCTGTGGTAGTGGGCAAGGGGAGAGACGGGGTTGGCAGGGCGGGAGTGTGAAGTTGCATTGTGGGCAGAGATAATGAGCGGTTTCCAGGTGATTGGGGATGCAGCGAGGGCAGGTCGGGCATGAGCTCGTATTAAGTAGGTGTAGTTGGGCAGTAGTCCAGCAGATGCGGGAGGGGCTAGAGGAAGGGACAGGGGGACTGGCCCTGGGCCCGGTCCAGGCCCGGACGGGCCCAGACGGGCTTGCCTTTGGCGCGCCTTCGGCGCGCTGACGGCGCGCCCGCTGCGCCCGTCCGCTGCGCTTCCTGGCAAGGCACATCTTTTATGTCCGTGTGAGAAGGAACATGGGGGTGTGGCCAGCTGAGGTGGGCGTGTCCGCCGTGGCGCCTCGCCCTCAGTGATGGCGACAGGTAGCGTTCGTTGCAGCGCTAGGAGCGCTGTTTAGGTGCACAGGTAAGTGAGGTTTAAAAGCAAAGTATCACACAGAAACGTTTTTAAAAGGATATAATTCACTCCCGGCTTCCGCCTCAGGAGACTCCCAAATTAAAGTGACGCGCTTTCCAGCCGCGCGCACTTTATAGTGTCAGGGGAGGGGGCGTGGCCAGCTGAGGTGGGCGTGTCCGCCGTGGCGCCTCGCCCTCAGTGATGGCGACAGGTAGCGTTCGTTGCAGCGCTAGGAGCGCTGTTTAGGTGCACAGGTAAGTGAGGTTTAAAAGCAAAGTATCACACAGAAACGTTTTTAAAAGGATATAATTCACTCCCGGCTTCCGCCTCAGGAGACTCCCAAATTAAAGTGACGCGCTTTCCAGCCGCGCGCACTTTATAGTGTCAGGGGAGGGGGCGTGGCCAGCTGAGGTGGGCGTGTCCGCCGTGGCGCCTCGCCCTCAGTGATGGCGACAGGTAGCGTTCGTTGCAGCGCTAGGAGCGCTGTTTAGGTGCACAGGTAAGTGAGGTTTAAAAGCAAAGTATC
The DNA here is from genome assembly GCF_964263255.1 of Lissotriton vulgaris. Lineage (NCBI taxonomy): Eukaryota > Metazoa > Chordata > Amphibia > Caudata > Salamandridae > Lissotriton > Lissotriton vulgaris. The sequence continues at coordinate 860,260,676 of NC_141698.1, forward strand.
ACACAGAAACGTTTTTAAAAGGATATAATTCACTCCCGGCTTCCGCCTCAGGAGACTCCCAAATTACGTACCTTCTGTTTTTGTGGGAAATCTTTGCTTCTGCGCACTAGAACTAAAGATGGCTGCTCTAGGTTCTCATGCGCTAACGCTTGCATTGCTGCTTTTACTAAATTGTTCGTTCTGCCTAAATCCTAATGCTGTAGTTGAAATAAAGTAATGGGAATAGAGTAGAGATAAGTGGTATACAGTACATTCATTTATTCTTTGTTCTAAAACTGTTCCTCTTTGACTTTGCTATAAGCTCGTGTTTGGACCAATCAAGTACAATGCTGCTCCATCTTGGGTCCCGCGACTGCGCATGCTCTACGTTCTCAAGAGTCCACAAGCCATGGCATGGAACACGGGCCAACTCCAGACTTACTAGAAGATGCTCATGGGAACCTTACCTTCTGACCCTTTGGAAGGAAGCTGAACAAATTGTTATATTACATTGTAATTCTTATTGAAAAATAAAATTATGGGAGGGAACGTAAATTTTAATATTTGAATGAAATGACTTCATTCTGGTATGGTGTGATGACCTCTCCTCACCTTTTGACCAATCAAATTGAGAGAATACACATTTTTGCAACATTTGAGGGTGGTACACTGCCTTGGAAAATGGTATAACTAAGGTAGGCTTAGCTAGTTATTTGTCCGACTTGTCCTAATAGCTGACCTGTCACTGACCCAACGCACTCAATAGGCGATCGAGAGCAGAGGTGCTGGCAGAGCACTCTGTCAGAAGAATCGATAACCCAATCGGGGTTCTGTGGGAGAAGATTCGCTAACCCAATCAGGGTCAGACTGTTAGCTGCAAAGAGGGGTGTGACGCTGGCGTCGCACTTTAGCTGTGGGTACCGGTCCTGACCTGCAGTGGTCCTGTCCTGATCCAATTTGGTCCGTACTTATCCTGATTCTGAGCTGCACCTGTTCTATCCTGTTGGCACCTGCATTATCGGGGGTCCTGTCCTTTATCCCAGCCCGTGGCCAGGGTTGGGCTTCACACCGTTTTAGGTAAATATAAAATATACGTGGGTATGTCATTGTACGGTTTCCTTTTTCTTACCCTTCCAAATGTTTCAATGCTTAAAGAAAGTTTCATAATATTTTTGCACCATCTTGCTTTGATTATATTTTTTCTAATTTATCAAGCTCTGACTGAATTAGTATGGACTGTGACATTTAAGAATTTACATGGTGTTAAAATCTTTTCCCAGTCTGTGGTTATTTTAGTAGTGCAAATGTTGATTTACTACCTATTTTCTTGCTAACTCCCTTGATCCCATATTACTCTAGGTACCGGTGACTAGGATTGGTAATTCAAAGGTATAGGTCCTAAAAAAGGTTACAATTCAATCACTGATTAAGCGTAGGTTTACTTGTTTAAAGTGTGTATGTTTTATGGGCCCAGGTGAGTATGGTAAAATCTCGGGCAGGTGAGCCCGTGCTGCAGACAGACAGAAATTGAAATTAGTCACTCATGAAGTTCAGTACAAGCATGAGAGAAAGATGCATACAAACACCGAAGTCTTATGTGAAAAATGTATTCTCCACTGGGCTCCGCCAGGACATTATAGACAACTTCGAGCCACAGGCTGAAAGAGGCTGTTTGAAGGAAGCCAATAGTAGAGAGTTGCGGTCCGTCCGAAAGCCAGTTCTCAGCATACACGATTAATGAACCGGGTTCACAACTATGCTGTCAAAATCCAGACCTAAAAATTAGTCTCCAAATACATGCAGTGCCAAAGTACTAACCAATGGATGCAGAGTAAGTTTCCTTTCACCACATGATTTCTCATTGAAATCAGCATAATAGACAAGCAAACCGGTGAACGTTTAATATTAGCAGGTCATTATGTAGGCAAACCATTATATGATGCATATAAACCAAGATGCCACACATCTGCACCAATGTGTCATGCATGCATAACTGAAGGGCATGCAGGCCAACCACAGAGTTATGCACATGAATCAATATATTATGATAAACCAATAGAGTATGCCTTCAGATATAATATGCATAAGCACCCCTTTTGGCACATGCACTTCAACACTTACTTTACATTACCAATGTACTATTTCACCTGATTTAGGAAGAGTATAAACCAATAGGTTATGCTTAAGTATCACACATTATACAATACCGTTTCTCACACAAACTGTGTGCTTGATGAGAGTACAAATAGTTTACCTGTTTATGTATTTATAGAGCGCATAGCTGCCCAAGGGCTTCCCAACGCTGAGAGAAATTGACTGAGGTAGCCTAGAGGATTATGGGAAGAGCCATGTTTTGAACTTTTTCTGAATGCCAATTCATCAGTTATCTTGCGCATTTCCCTCGGCAGGGAGTTCCATAGTCTCGGGTCAAATACGCAAAGGATCTTCCTCCCCATCTGGCTCTCTTTATCCTGGTCTGTTTCATAAGTAGATCTGTGGAGAATCTTAGGTGTCTACATGGGATGTAGTGTTTGACAAGTTTAATTAATGCCGGGCCTTTATCATTCATGGCTCTATGAGTGTTACAGAATGATTTGAACTCTATTCTGGCCTTCATTGGGACCGAGTGTAGTGTCTTCGGGCTGCCCTAGCTGACTGCTGTCTGGGGATGCAGAGTAGTAGCTTGGCTGCTGCGTTTTGTGCCATTTGTAATCTGTTTAGGACGTATTTGGGTGCGCCAAGATACAAGGAGTTGCCATAGTCCAGCCATGACAGTACTAGAGCCTCTACCACCATTGGGCCTGGGCAACAAATTCAGTTAGCGGAATTTTCAGAATTTCGCGTTCCGCGGAGAACGCGGAATTGTCAAAAATTCCGTGATCCGCGGCTTCGCAGTATTTTTTGCTTGTTTGCACTTTCAAAATGAGTGTTCGCAAGATATTTCTCCCGGCGCACGCAAAAAGCTTTCGCAAACAGGAAAAAAGCATCTTGAACGAGCGGAACAAGCAATTGTGTGTGTTTGCGGAACTTTTGAGTGCTCGTGGAGATTTTTTTTACCGTTTTGCGTAGCTTTGCGGAGCGTGACTAGGCAAATTCCGCCCACCCCTAATCACCGTTCTTCGTGTGGTTTCAGGAATGAGCAGTAGGATCTTCCTTAGCATTCGCAGTGCTCATAAGCATGAACTTGATATTTTTCTAGCTTGAGTCTCCATGGACAGATTTTTGTCCAGCCAAATTCTTTACCTCGGTCTTTGGGATGGGGGAGATCTCCCAGTTCTGGAGGCCAACTAATCGGGTTTCTTGGGACCTGCTTAATGCCCAGGAACACGAGCTCTGTTTTGCCTCTGTTCAGTTTTAGGCAACCATTATTGATCCATTCTGCTACTTGCACCATGCAAGGAGCCAAGTTGTGGTGCCTAGATTGGGGGCCCTCCATCACAGATAGTATCAGCTGGGTTGCATATATAGATTGAATAGTGTTGGACTTAGTGAGGAGCCCTGTGGGACTCTACAAGACAGTTTGAGGATAGCAGAGTAATGCTCACCGTCCATTAGCTGGAAGGATCTGTTTTGTAGGAATGAGGCTATCCACTTTAGTGCCTAGCCTGTGATCCCGGATTCCTTTAGCCTGCGTATTATTGTCTTATGATTCACCGTATCAAAGGCGGCACTGAGATCCAGGAGTAGAATAGCTGCTGTACCTCCCTGGTCTAGAATTCCCTTCAATTCCTTTGTCGCCACCAACAGAGTTGACTCAGAGCAATGTTGGGGGTCGAAAGCCCATTTGAGTGGCAAGCAGTATCCAATGATACTCTATGTAAAAACCTAACTGACATATTAATCGGTTAGTTTACCTAGTAATGTCAGGAGATAAATAGGTAGGTTCTTCCCTAGTTCTGATGGATCTAGCTGGGGCTTTTTTTTAACAGTGGCCGAACTATAGCGTGGTTCCAGGATTGGGGATCGGTCCGTTGTGTCAGGGAGAGTGATACAAGTGCTGCAGTTGTTGATCTAGGTTTTTTTACCTCCTTGCCTCAAGATATCTGGCGGCATCGGGTCTAGCGGGGAGCCGGATTTAATCTTGGTCAGGATGATGGTCATATCTTCCTCACTTATGTCTGTGAAGTGGTCTAATCTCATCCCTTTATCACTTTCCACGCCATCCGTGTTGCTTGGTTGAATCTCTCCCTGATTAATGTGTTGTTTCCTAGCAGGGAATTGTATAGGATTTCTACTTTGTTCTTAAAAAAGTTTGCCATCTTATTACATCTCTCCTTGGAAGAGGTGGGATTGATGGATTCCTACTCAGGGGAAGTGAGTGAACGCACTATCTTAAAAAGCTCTCTAGCAGAGTTACCTGCGGAGTTAATTTTTCCTTCGAAAATTTTGACTTTGGCATGGAGCATCTCATTGTGATGCTGTCTGACAGATATCTTGTATTGGCTTTTTATAGTGGGGTCATAATTTTTTATCCATAGTCTTTCCGGTTTTTTGCAGGCCTTTTAATCTGGATTAGGTTATTGTTGAACCAAGCCGCTTTTTTCCTAGAGGTTGCCTAGATGCATTAGCAACATATTGACACCATAAACCAATATTATTTATTTTACCAAAACTAGTATAGCGTGTGCAACTCAATATAACTTGCATGAGCTCGTGCTGTATGCACAAAGGGGCAATCAATGTGTTCCATATATCTTTGTGAGGCGAATCACTATGCTCGCCAAGTGTCAAATATGAGGTAATTCGATTTGCACCAGTTTGGCGCAGCATTAGGTATTCATTAATGTTTTTCCATTGCTCGCTTATGGTGAACACAACTTTAGCTTGGCAATAGTAAAAAAAACAAGAGGCTCAGCAGAGAAGAAAATCATTCATGGCTGGGAACTCTTTATATTTTTGCTACATATTGCAACATAAATAGATTTCCCTTGAACGTTAACTTATTTACCAGTTTATTCCTCTGATCCTTTCCAGTTGCAGGGTCATTATTAATATATTGGTTCCGGAACGACTTCCCGTCAGCACAGAGTCCAAACTCTGCAAATGCTTTTACGAAGGGCCCTAACGTTCAGATGTTTCTGACTTTCCTGTCATCGTCCGGAATCTGTTGACTGATCATCTTGAACGGATCAATAACTTGATAGAGGCTTTTTGGACTGTTTCCTTTGCATAAATACTTTAATTTCACATTGTGCATGTACTTGCCTCATTGAACGTACTGCACATTTTACCTACAACTGCACTTAACTCCCATTTTCCTTTTTGTACTTTCTCAAGCAGATCTGCAGCTAAAGAATGACCTTGTGCTTTCCGAGCGGCTCTCCTGCTGCTCAGCACTTGGACCCGTGCCACTGAAACATAATCAGTCAAGGGGGGTTTCCATGCCTCTGTGCTGAACAGGGTGTCCAGAGTGCAGAGAGGACAATTTCCATTCTGAGTAACATGATCGCTGTCGACTGATGGCTCAGGTAGAGGCCCCATTTTGGAAGAATCGTTTGCTACGGTGGGACATTTGGTCCCTCTCAATAGGGCTCATGACTCTTGTAGATCTTATAAAACCTAGAACTCGCAACTTATTCCAAGTGCTGCGAATTCACTTACAAGTTTGCCTACAGGATTGTTAGGGTAAAATGACATTTCTAGGATGGCACAGCATACAAGGACAACCAATCTTGCACCGAAGATTAAAAGGTTTTGTGCAAAGTCCATAAGGGGTCAGGGTTGATGCACCTGGGCCTGGTGGGGGGGGGGTCCAAATGGAGCCACTCTCTGTTGTTTAGGTGAAAAATATTGGGTGTGTAGGTCCCACAGTACCAAAGAGCTGTTTCGACAGTACTGCAAAACTTTAAATGTATACCTGGTCTTACAGGGGCAGCACCGAAGGACAGGTGGGATGGCCAGTGGTAGCACAAGAGACCAGGAAAGAAGAGGCCAGGGGCTCGCACACGGAGAACAAGGGAGGCAGCAATGGAGGACAGTTGTAGCCTCTTTGACCAGTGAGGGGGTGGGGAATGCCCACAGAGGGGAGCGGGGCAGAGACAACTCAAGTGGCAGCCCATGAGATCACGGAGGGCAGGCAGGAGAAGGCAGGGACAGACAGATTGAGAACAGAAGGCAAGTGGGAGGGGACGAAGTGACAGCAAGCGTATCGCGGAGGGTTGGCTGTAGTGGCTGAGCCACCTGCAGAGGAAGCGCCTTGGCCAAATCTCCTGCAGGCCTTGTGCAGTGAGACTGTTGGCTTAATTGTGCCAAGAAATCCCAGAAATCATTGAAATAAAAAGATTAAGAGAAGCTATAGTTGGGTATATTAAGTTGATCATCCCTCACCTTAAAAAAAAAATAGAAGAAATTCATTGAAAAAAACAAGGTTAAAGTGATGTTTTAGTTAGCAAGGTAGTATGACAATAAGATCCTCCCTTATGTAAAAAAAAAATGCCTTCACTAAACAAACTACGTTGAACTGACGTTATAGTTAGGTACAATAAGATTGTGGCTTACATTTAAAAAAACAACAACTAGAAATTCTCTAAAAAATCCCCAAAAAGTTAAAGTAACTACAGTTAGTGGCTAAAATCAGTTAAAACTAACGTTCTAAAAGCAAGAAAAAAAAACACGCCACTGGTATTACCCAGTTATTGCTCAGTTTACACAAATTAACACTATCTGGGCAAAGGTTTCACCTAATTCACCTAATTAGTACTAGTCTGACCCCCAACTACAGCAATAAGCAACCGAAAGATGAATAGTCAATCTTTGCGAAAGGCCTTCTACTGCACAGCACCACAAGTTGAGCTGGAAAGTTTTTGGTTTTTTTCAACTATGCAAAAAAACGCAACATATCTGATTATACGGCAAATGCAACACATCCATAAAGTAGTGGAGAACACAGCGCCCACAAAATTGCATTATGCCATTGGTCTTGAATATAAAGGTTCTGAGAAGTCTATACAACTGTTGGTATTGGTGGGGAGAGCTGAAATTGACCATAAACATTTAAAGAGGGGACTACAACAAAGGATGCTATAGATTAAAATGTACATTGAAGAATTGACACAAACATCCACGACAGGAAAAAGGGGAATTAAATAAATAATTCTAACAATACAAAGGTTATTGTATGATAAATAAAATACAATAAATTTCACTAAATTCAAGATGTATTGCTGCTAGAGGACAATTTTCCACTTGTAGCTTGAGAAACGTACTTGCCCTATAAAAAGTACGAACTGTTAGACATAAAATTAGCCGAAAACCTGGGAGCTAGTTCTAATGGACTCAGTAAATGGACATACTTTTAATATTGCATGATGCAGGAAAAAACTCATCCAATTACTCAAAAGTTCATCCAAGGTAAAGGATGAAGAAACAAGGATTTTCATAAACTATAACAGTGGATGTGGTATGTCCCATAGACTTGACTTCATCTTATCAGTGCATCAAAGATGTACATGGGTTGCATCCCAGGACAAGCATTTGCAATGCAATAGGTCTCGCAGTTACGTGAGTTTAAGCTATCTATTGGCATTGTAAATAACAATGCTTTTTATTTATGTTTTTAAAACAAAAATAAAAGGCATTGTTATTTGCAATGTCAAAAGCTCAAACCAGTGTCAATGCGAGACCTGTTGCATTGCAAATGCTTGTTTTCTGTAGCTGTGAAGATAAGCCCTTGAGTGTTTCAGAACTTGGTACTGCAGCTGACATTTTGGTTAGGCCATCGAGAGGAGATCGGCCAATATTATGTGATCACCTAACAGGAGCTTCACTAGAGGGCAATCACAGGAGTCAGAGGGACCGCAGAACAATGCAGTGTAAAAGTGAGAGGGCCCTGGAGGACACAAGATCTGATTGAACTCATGACCGCGCGCCAGCCGAAAAAAAGTAAAATTTTGAGCATCACAAGTCAGTGCAACGAGGAGATGATTACTGTCAGTTCAGGCACTTACTTCCTGCAAGACAAGCCGCACCACGTTTACAGGCTAGGACTGGAGGAGACTACCGCGGCAATCAACACAGCATGATTCTGGCACACAATCTGCCTCACAGGACTCAGAGTGGTTCAGCAGCAGAGTCCTGTCATCAGACAGCCCCAGCTGGCGTGGTTCCCAATTAGCAGCCTGGCCACTGGCGCCAATGGGGTCGGGTCTACGACATCAATACCACCGTGGTGGTGGTGGTGTGACCGACTTGCTCAGCCGTTGTGCCCACAGGGGGTCCGCTGGGCGCACAACTGTGCAGCACTGTGTGCAGTTTCCCCGCAGTGCCCGATCATCATGCTGCGCCTCTGCTCATGCTGCCGCCGCCACGAGACCATGAGCTGCCTCTGTCGCCATTATGCCAACAAGAGCTGCTTGTTTATATTTGCATCGCGCTTTCCCTTTCAGAGAAAGGGCGATACACATATAAACACGCGTGTCTGCAATAGACGCCATGCATGATCAAAAGAGACGCCATGCATGAGCTAAATCTCCAGTCAGGGTGTGCGGGCCTAATGAAGACAGGGCGGACACAAATCCCACTTCCAAAGAAGCCTGACACAAAACCAACAACAATAGATCTCGCCAAGGCGAGCATGGCATGCGCTGCAACGCAGGCGAGACCTAACAAAAAGGAACTATAAACAAAAGAGGGAATTGCATTCAAAGTGGAAACAAGCATAGACAAGACAATTATTTTTACTTACTTTTGTTCAGAGAAATTGTATTTTCCAAAATCTGCTCGCACACAAGTCAGGTGCAACATGAGAAGAAGCAGTGCATGTTTAGTGAAGACAAAACAATTATAGGACCAGTGGTAGCAGCGGCGAAATCCAAGTGCATACACCCGAGTGTCCCCTGAAATACCACCCCCACCATGCACAGAAGCAGTGCATGCTGCATTCACAGACAACCCAATAATTACAACGAGTTGTGCAAGCTTCCGTCAGTGTGTGTGACCGTTCGTGTGCATACTGTGGTATATTGTTAAAACGTCAACGTCAGATGAATAAAAAGTGGAGTAGACACGACAAGATAAAACCTTGTCACCACGAGTTCTAACATAGATCTCTGAGGTGAATTAATTAGTTCACAGAGCTATCAGATATAACAATGAAGGAGGTTAGGCCCAAAGTTTGCATATGCTGGTAACAGGGCATGAAGTACAAGCCTTTATATAATTTCTTAGTTATCCTACAACGCCTTTGATCTCTAGCTGCAAGATGTGGTTGCCCCGGAACCTGAAAGCCACAGACTTCATCCATGCCCACTGGGTGCGCTCGGACTGCCAAAAAATCACTCTTGAACATAAACTTTGCCTAACACCAGTGGACTCTGGCTGAAAATGGTTCTCTCTCAAGCACAGTCAGTGTCCTTGCCTCCAACTCTGAACGTCCACAAGGCAAGGCACCCTCAGGATGCAGCACGTGGCCGGCCATGCCAGAATTAAATCCCCTCACCCTTAATCCACTGTACACAGCCTCTTGTCCATCTCAGAGGGCAAAGGGCCTGACCTTCAGTAATGTCATGATCCAGGGGGCTTTGGGCAGAGGCTCGGCCCTTTGTTACCCCTGAACAAAGTTTCTATTGGGCACAGCCACAGATTAGAACCGTCGGTAACATACATCCAAGGACAGTATTTTCCTGGAAGTTAGCCAATGTAGAGAAAAACAGTCCTGTGCTAATTCAGTTGTCGTAGAGGTCTATGGTGATGTGGTATGATGTGGCAGCATGCCTAGTAGGGCCGAATCATACCAACCTCTCAGGGTATCCACTTATCACAGGGGTTCATCCAATAAATCACAATGGGACTCACTCGGGTAGTGGTTACATTAAAGAGGTGGTCCGCATCCAGCTCTCCTGGACCTACGCTGGACTCCCCTCTATTGGAGTAGAACATCATACAGTCAGTGTATCGTACAATACGGACTACTTTGCCTTTATCATATTGTTTATTACTGAAATACCCGAGCCAGTAGTTCCCCTTTATCGCCCTCTAAACTCTGCATCATGCACCCGATATAAAGCTGAGGCTATGTACTGAAGGAAATCAACAACACCTTATAATACAGATGAGCTACGTTTTTCAAGGAATGTCATTGCCCACTTGCGAGGCTACACGGATTTAATTATTGTTTTTTGCTGTAAAACAGGTAGACTCCAGGTAGATTCTGAGTGGATGAGTAACTGTCAAACTATACAACAGGACATAGAACAGGACCAACCTGGAAACAAAGGCGTTCGCAGATTGTTCTATTTTACGGCAGCATTGTGTATATTCGAGGCCAGCAACGCCAATTTATTTTAGCAGCACACTGTGAGGTCCCAACATTAGTAAGCGATTGATAGGACAACTTTACAGGTTAGTTGTGGGTCATTTTCCAATTAATTCTGGGCAACATTGGTGGAGAATGGTGAATTTTCAGGCACATCATCAGTAACATTGTAGTAGTCAAAAAGCCATGGTGCTTAAAAGCAGGAAGGTGCGCTCACCCAAGAGGACTCTGGGAAAGGTGTACGAATGGTGCATTTTAAAACACTGAGGCAAATCAAATTTCCAGCTACCACACTCCTCTCAGTAAGAACCAGTAACTAAACTCCAGAATCCCAATATAACCACACACGGAAAACCTCAGAACACACTTTGCTTTGTTTTTTTGATGTCTCTATCCAGATGCTTTGTTTCAACAGTTCCCCACTAGGCACACACTGCAAGAACCCAGAATGCCACAGTAAGGCCCACTTACACATGTTGCAAGGCAATAGAAAACATGCTTTCACAATGGGCCTTGGCTCATTGCTAGTGTCCACAATGCCTCATTATACAAACTGTGCAGATGACACATATGCTCCGGTGACCACGAACTCCCCACCATAGAAAGCTTGAACAGCAATGAAAGCAAGCAGGAAGGACTCCCCTGCCTGCGGTACTATTGGCAAAGCCAGAAGGCCTCAGTTTAGCGCTATCCAAACTCTTGAGGTTTACTCTTTCCAACGCTTTGCAACAGCCTCACAAGTACAGCGGTTTCTTCGAGCCCATATTGGTGAAGACCTGCCTGCTGCAAATAAGACGATTACAAAGGTTTGAGAGTGCAACCAAAGCAGAGTGCGTCCAAGTCATTATATCATGACATCCGTGGCTACATCCATGGGTCTCGCATCCTATACTCTGCCGATTCGTTTGCTGTAATTCTTACAGTACAACATTTGCACAGACTATCTTACCAGCATCTAAGAAGGCACTTAAGGTAATTTTAATTATGGTCCCTGCTGTACTTCCAAGGAGCGCGGCATCTATCCATTTGAGGCTCATTACAAAACCATTCTTTCCTGCAAAAGTTCTGGCATGATCAAGAGACTTGGAACTACTGGATTTTATGGAATCTAATAAAACATTAAACTCGATCCAGGTGAGTTTACGAGTTGCAAGAGTTATTCAAAAACATGTGGAACTTGGTTGACAGCGGTGGAGCAGGGCTGAGAGGTTGTCACACTTCACCCAGGTTTAACCCAGTTGTTTTCCTTGTTCGCAGGACACACTTATCAATGCATTATGTATTTATCAGGACGTATGCTTTACAGCTTTATATTTAATGCCAGAGGTACCTCATCCTAATCTACCTGTTGGGTCGTCTAGTGGCAGGCACTTAATGAATTTTAAGATCCTGAACCAGAATGGAACGGAGCAGGATGTTCTGCTTCTTAACCACCTTTTGATATTTGGTCACTCATTCCAACTAGTTTCAATGTGCATTTGCCCATCTCCAGTGGACGACGTACACCACTTGGGTGTTCGGCTTCAATCTTTCTTTTGTCAGTCCAATGACTGTGTTCTTCCTTACTGTCCTTTTCTCCCAATGGATAACACTTTTGTGTACTCAAGTTTGCATTACTGTGGTGGCATCTCCAAGGCAGTTCAAGTATGGAAATTTATGCAAAGCTACAGAATACTCCTGCCCATTTCTGAATTAATTTTTCTTTACATATTGCCCCAGCTACACTATTATATTAGCTCCCTGTACAGCAAAGAATTTCTAAGCAATGCGAGCAATTCACAATGTTCACTGGGTAGAGGGGATTATTTTTTTTTATCTGACAAATTTGTTCTTTGTGTTTCCAGTATCTTCTGTTAACTCGCAGGTAGCAGTGTGCGACAGGTGTGAATTTTTTTTCCCCTTGCAGCAAATTTAGGAACTAAGCCTGGTCTCTGCTTAAGATTTACAAAGCTGATTCATCACTTAGAACTTCTCTTCTCACTTTAGGCCAGTTGCTTGGTGGAATATTACCAACTCCTGGAGCAGCCCACAAACATGAGAACAGACAAAACTGTATTTGTCACAAGCCATCTACACCTACATTGAATGCCCAATATTTAACGAAATTATTATTAACATGTTTGTAGGATGATTCAAAGATTAAAATGCGTTATCTGATATTCATGTTAGTTGCCAAGAAGTCTAGTATAAATGCTGAAGCTTTGATTTCGTTTCATATGAGTGAGTAGTAATCCAACTCTCTGGCATGAATCAAGGTGCCAACAACGGCTTACTTTCCTCACAGCAGCCATTCACTCGTGGCACTTCCAGTCCACAGATGCATCCTATGTGGTTGCATCTTAGTTTATACATTGTTTAAATTCCTTATTATGGTTTAAGCGATACACAATATACCTGTAGCAGATCTTGACCACTGCATTCTGAATGACTATGGCAGTACTTGAAACACTTCTTGCGTATCGAAAATATTGCTTTAGGGTCATTCGATATGGTGAAATATGGACAGAAAATCTAGGATCACGGTTTTGGTTGCATGAAAAACTAAGTCACAAGAGGAAAGAACAATCCTGATCAGTTGATCGGGATTCTCACAACGATCTTCATAGCAAGACCGATACAAAATAGTCGTTGAACATTTAAGCCGTAAGTGGGATCTCCTTGGAGAGGAATTGTTAAGAACTACAAAGCTAAAATGGCAAGTTCTGCCTGCCGAGGGTTGTGCTTTGGTATCTAGCAAAAACATAGCATCTAAGCATAGGAGGCAAAGCTTTTTGAATGATACCAGGATATCTCGAGCAATATCCCATCAATTCTTGTTTGCAGGACTGATACACCAAGTGCTCAAGACTTAGGTGACAATCACTCAGCAGATTTTTAAAACACACTTCATGCACCTACGGAGGGGAGAGCTAAGAAAAAGGTTAAATAAATTTAGTAAATCAGGACAGGCAGTTAGTAGATTGTAAGTAGCCACCTTACTCCTCAAAGGAGCACAATTGCTTTAAAAAAAATCACTTTTTTATTAAACATATGTCAGTATTGATATACATTTTACACAAGCAATGGTTAAAAATACATATGTCTCATCATCCTTCAGCACCTTAGAAATATGGATATTTGGGAACAAACTATACTGTAAGTGGATCCTCCTTCATGTTACCCCTCCCATCTACCACCCCTCCCCTTCTAGCAGTCAGGTACCCCCCCCCCATTTACCCCTGTACTCTTCCCACCGCTGCCAAACTTTCTCCCATTTCCCAATTGCTTTTTTAACATTATGGATAATTTGCCGGATCAAACCACACCAGGGGAAACCTACCACTAAATAGGCTAATATACAACTCAAAGAGTTTGCGAATGTAAAATCTTCAAAGGACACCAACAGTTGAGGCCAAGCTGTATTGTCCACAAAACGTCTGCAGAACAAAAGTATGGAAAAATCACTGCTTCATCTATATGCAACTTTTCCTGCAGCAACGAGAAAGATTTTACTGACTTTATTTCGAATGGTCTCTGGGCTGCAGGGGATTTTTTTTATTTTCTTTAGGTTGGGTGGGGACTTGTGCTCTGGTTGATGTAATGGGATGATCTCATTACATTAACAGTATTTATATCAACTGGCTCATTACTAATGCTATCTCAAAGTAAAAATAATATAGATGGTGGTATGCGCTGAAGCTATTCTGCAGTATGCAGCACAAGGGAGTAAAAACTGTATAAAAACCCAAAATGAAACATGTGCTTTTGCATGATTAATTTACTATTATGGGATTCTTGTTTAAAGCGTTGCTGGGGGGGCGTGACCAAGATGGCGGTGTGAGCGGTCGGACGACTCCGAAGCTCCCACCGACTGTCCTTTCTAGCACCGACCCTCGGGTCGTTTTAGCACCAGTCGGCCCGTGTGTGGGTGGCGGAACTGCCCGGGCCCCTGTGGACCGCTTGCCGAGCCGGAGTGAGCGGTGGTGGTGCGGTTCGGGGTCAGCGGCCTGCGGTGGGCCAGAGCAGCGGTTCCGTCAGCGGAGAGAAGTGTGGGCGCTGAACCCAATAGCGGTACTCATGTATACCGGCGAGGTGGTCTGGGCAGCCCGGGAGATGGCGGAGAGCAGACCGGAGAGCGGACGCCTGCGGTGTGGGCCCGGAGGGCTGGTGTCCGACGACCCCCATTGCCTGGGGCCTGTGGTGGAGCCGAAGCTACAGAATGAGCTGCCATCTTGTGGGGACGGGGCCTTCTTGGTCCAGAGACTGTGCAGGAGGAGCATGCCGGAGACCCTGGGACCGGCAGGCAGCTTTGCGGCGGCGGGAGGTGGACTGCCTGGCTCGGCTGTCCTCCGCGCAAGCGAGGTGACGGAGGTGAGGGTCTGAGCCGCCAAATGGCAGAGCACGGCAGAGTGCCGTGTCTGATACGTGTGACCACCCAGCCTGCTGCTGCTGTGAGCACCTGGGGGCCGGGACAGCGGCCTTCCCCCACGTAGAGCGGGGTGAGGCAGCTGTCAGAGAAGCGGGCACGGCAAGGAAGGCACATCCGCTAAGTTGCTGCGGGAGCGGTACTGGACCGCCATTTTGGATCCCTGGACGGCCTAGATTACAGGCCCTGGTGGGGGGCAACTGCGGCGGTGTTACGAGGGCCCCGGGGGAACTGGTGAAGGTGAACAGGCTCAGCTGGCACATTGACAATAGCCCCCATGGACCAGCAGTGACGCGATTGGACAACTTGGGCCCACCATCTACGGGGCTTCAAACGAGTGAGGGGCCCCCCGACCTGGAGGTGTGGAGCCGTAGCCGGTAAGAGGGTGATTGGTCGGCCTCTCTGGACCCACGTTGGCCTGAGCGGGGCACTTGATCAAATGCTTTCTACGGACCTGGGGTGAGACTCTGGATTTTGGGGGCAGTGCTGTGCTACTTGGCCCGGTTAGGATTGGGCTGGCCCTCGAGGGTGTCTGGGTCTCAATATTGCACAAGGGGCCTCAGCTGGTTTGTGGTCCACCACGGGGAGACCCTCTGGGTGCAGCGTGTTGCAGCTTTGTGTAGTGGCTCAATTTGGCCCACGAGTGGCGATCATCGGGGACAGGGCGCCTGAGAAAAGCTGTACGCTGGTGTCGGGAAGACCTGCCATGAGAGGTTTATTCTGGCCATCTCCAAGCTCTGAGGGAGGGAGCACGTGCTTCAGCTGCGATTGAAAGAGTCAACCCCCGACAGGCGTCGGCGGCGGCCGGATAGCTTGGTCTTGGCCCACCAGTAGTCAAAAGGTTTCCCTGGACTTGTTGTGACGGAGCGAGCCGGAGGTGCCCCTGGCCAGGGAGTGGGGGTTGTACTTGGAGTAGGAGATGTCCACCTCCAGAGTGCGCAGAGACAAAACAGTGAAGGACTTATTCGCTAAGGTCCAGGCGAGCCAGAAGCCCAATGCCATGACCTCCACCTCGACACCTGGTCCCTCGGCGCAGTATAAGGGATCGGCCCCCCATCACTAAAGCCTTCCTTGAGTCGCTGTTCACGATCTTGCGAGAAGATATCCACACCCTGAAAGAAGAGTTCGCAGGAGAAATTAGGGAAGTCCGCAGAGATGTGGATGGAACTGGCAAACGGGTACCTGAACTTGAGCGCAAGAGCGACGACAAGGACACTGAAATAGCGTTCCTACAACAAGAACTTATACGGGTCCATGACCAGCAGGTGGATCTTCAGACTCACCTTGAGGATTTAGAGAACCATTCCCGACGACACAATGTCAGAGTTCGGAATGTGCAGCTGACAGATGAGACGAAGGACCTGTTCCGTTTCATAAGAGAACTTTTCAATCACATTATGGGTCGGCCGCAGGAGTCGGTGCTATGCCTTGAAAGGCTCACCGGGTGGGGCCCCCGCGGGCCCTTCCGGCGCCGCCGGCGGACATATTGGTCTGTGAGCAAGATTTTCATACTAAAGAAGAGATCCTCCAGAAAGTCAGACAGATGCACCCACTGTCCTTCCAGGGCCAATCGCCGGTCCGGTTTCAAGACCTGTCGGCTCTTACGTTGCAGAAGCGCATAACTTTTAAGCCGGTCACGACTCACCTGCAACAGGGCGGCATTTCTTACAGCTGGGGCTACCAGTTCCGCCTGGTATTTAAACTGGACAATGAGCTCTACCAACTGCGCTCAGTGTCAGAAGCGTGCCGGCTGCTGGGCATTGATCTACCTGCTGAGGAGGAGGAGGGGATGCTTCTAGGCCCCAGTGGCGGCTACAACGCAGGTGGCAATGGGTAAAGAAACCCCCTGTGGCAGAGATCGTGGAGGGTTGGTGGGCCGCGGTAGAGGCGGCCGCATCGGACAGGAATTCATCTCCAACTTGCTGACTTTCTTGTTCTTCTAGGGCAGACTGTTTGTTTGCCATTTTGTTTTGGGTCGTGAGTGGGGGTCTGCTTGGAGTTCGTTGAATTTCCCTACTCAGTTTTTCTTCCAATTATCATGGGATAATGGACATTGAGACAGTGCTCGTTTGGCTTCTTCTTGGGGGGGGGGGGGGTTTCTTTCCTTTTTTGGGGTGACGAGGGTTGGGGTGTTCCAAGTCCACGAGGTGTCTGGGGTCGTGTCTGGGCTCCGATCTGTGTCCACTAAGTCGGCGAGATGTTCAAGGCCCGCTCCATCCGCCTGCGGACGGACCTTATTTGCCTTCCTTTGTTCTTGACCGATTAAATGCCACCTGTAGAGCTTAAAGTCCTTACGTTGAATGTGCCGGACAGCTCCACCCGTGTGTGAGCGCTCCGCTGCTGCCGCTGCTGCCGCTCTGAGCTGGTGCTCGCTACTTCTCTGCCCGGCTCGCCGTGGGAGTATCGGTGTGTCTGCACCTGTACTTTCCCTGCGTGCTCTACTTTCTAAGCCTATTGTTCTGCTGTTGCGCCCCCCTCACCAGCCCCCCCCTCTTGCTTCGGTACCCTCGCTTCCTGCCGCGGACCCCCATGGGCGCGCCCCCTCACCGCCCCGCTCCCGCCTCCCAGCTGCTCCTCCCTCCCCGCCTTAAATGGCGGCCGTGTTCAGCAGGCACACCGCTGGCACGCCAAAGGCAAGCCCATCTGCGCCCGTCCGTGCCTGGACCGCGCCCTGCGCCAGAACCCCTGGACCCCGCACCCACAATTACGCCAGACTCCAATACGACGCCAACACCCTCTACGCTCTCAACACCTGTCGAGACTATCACTGATTCCAGGTCACCCCGAAACGCACCCTTCTCCTGCCAAACTTGTAACTTCACTTGCGACAGAACCACCAAATCGCCAAGGACCAGACCAAACCACCTCCACTGCATACTCCTCAACACCCGCTCAGCACGCATACACGCCGTCGAGTTCTGGGACCTGCTCGAAACCTCTGCCCCAGACGTTGCCTTCTTGACCAAAACCTGGTGGAACGACTCCTCGGCACCCGACATCGCCATAGCCATCCCGGACGGCTAAACGATCTCCCGCAGAGACCACACCAACGGAATCGGAGGAGGAATAGCCATCATCCACAAGCCCACCCCCCAGGTCCACACCGTCGCAGACGACTCCATCCACTCCGCCGAACACCTTTACTTCCGGATCCACACTGCCCCCAACACCACCCTCAGAGGAACACTCATCTACAGACTGCCCGGACCCCGGACCCTCTTTAGAGACTCCACCGCTGACCTCGCCAGCACCCACGCTCTCGCCTCGATGGACTACATCTTCCTCGAGGACCTGAACTTCCACCTCGAGAACAACAACGACGCCAACTCCGCCACCCTGATCGACAACCTCGACCTCCGACAACTCATCACCGAACCAACCCACGCCGCCGGCCACACGCTCGACCCAGTCTTCTCCACAAGCACCCACATCACCTTCAACCACACCACCGAACTCCACTGGTCTGACACAGCTGCATCCACCTCACCTTCAAGAAACCAACCACGCACCACCACACACAACAGCTGTCTCGCCGCTGCTGGAGCAAAGTCACCAAAGACCAGCTGACCTCCACCCTCACCCAGAACCCACCCTCCGACCCCACCAACACAGACACCGCCGCCCGAAAAACTTCAGACAGTGGATCGACGACTGTGCCTACACCCTCGCCCCGCTCAAGAAACCCATCAACCACTCCAGCAAGAAAGCCGCCTGGTTGACCGAAGAACTCCTAACTTCCAAATGCACATGCCGGAAACTGGAGAAGAAATGGCTCCACGACCGCACAGCCCACACGGACGCCATCCGCAGACACCAACACCTCATCAGAACAGCCAGGAGATCTTCCTTCAAAGCCTGCCTGGACAACAACGCACACAACAGCAAAGAGCTTTTCAACAGAGTAAAGGAACTCTCCAACCCCAGCTCCAGCACCAACGACATCCCGCCCTCACAAGATCTGTGCAACTCACTGGCCACCTTCTTCCATCGCAAGATCGCCGACATCCACAACAGCTTCAACACCTCAACCGCCCCGACCGCAACAGACCCCACCCCGAACACCACCTGCACCAACCAGCTGACCTCTGGTCCCACATCAACGACGACGAGACACGCAAGGTTATGAACTCCATCCACTCAGGATGTCCATCAGACCCCTGCCCACACCACGTTTTCAACAAAGCTGACGCTACCATCGCACTCCAACTACGGAAGGTCATTAACCTCTCCTTCAACACAGCGACATTCCCGGAAAGATTAAAGCGCGACGAAATCAACGCCCTCCTCAAGAAGCCCAAGGCGGACTCCAAAGACCTCAAGAACTTCCGGCCCATCTCCCTGCTCCCCTTCCCGGCAAAGGTCATCGAGAAAATCGCCAACATACAGCTGACCCGCCACCTCGAGGACAACAACATCCTAGATCCATCCCAGTCTGGATTCAGACGAAATCACAGCACCGAGACACCCCTCATCGGCGCCACAGACTACATCAGGCACCAACTAGACAGCCTTCAACACGGTTTGCCACCGCACACAAAGAACACGCCTCCAATCCAGAAGAAGGCCCTGGACTGGACCATGTCCTTCTTCTCCGGCAGAACCCAGCAAGTCCGCCTCCCACCATTCCGATCGGAAGCCACTGACATCATCTGCAGCGTACCCCAGGGCTCATCCCTCAGCCTGACCCTGTTCAACGTCTACATGGCCCCCCTTGCACAAGTGGCACGCCAGCACGACCTGAACATCTCCTACGCCGACGACACCCAGCTCATCCTCTCCCTCACCAAGGACCCACACACCACCAAAACCAACCTCCACGAGTGAATGAGGGCCCTCGCCGAATGGATAAGGAAAAGCCAACTGACACTGAACTCTGACGAGACAGAAGTCCTCATCCTCGGCCCCACCCCCTCTGCATGGGGCGAGTCCTGGTGGCCAACCGCACTGGGAACAGCTCCAACACCCACGGACCACGCACGCAACCTAGGATTCATCCTCGACTCCTCCCTCTCCATGTCAAAGTAGGTGAACGCCATCTCCTCCTCCTGCTACAAAACCCTCTGCATGCTTCGCACGATCTACAAGTGGATCCCGACTGAAACCAGACAAGCATTTGCAATGCAATAAGTCTCGCATTAGGAAAGTTTGAGCTATTGGTATTGTAAATGACAAATATTTTATTTATGTGTTGGTCTTGAAAATAGCAAAATGAATAGCTTTGTCATATACAATGCCACTAGTTTTAACTTTCGCAAATGTGACACCTATAGCATTTGTAATGCAATATGTGTTGTATTTACGGGACTTAGATGTATTGATATTATAAATAACAATGGCTTTTTAAAAAAAAAATTAATACTTAAATAAATAAAGTTATTGTAATTTATAATGGCAATAGCTTTAACTTTTGTAAATAACTTTTGTGAAGATTATGTTCAGTGTATTTTATTGTGACGAAAATCCAAGAACAGAAGTGAAACATTAAAATCTTTTTGTGACATTTGTAATAAAGCTTGAAACATTGAGAAAAGATATTTGAACCAGTTGTTGAATGGTTGCACAGATTGATGCTGTGGTGGCAACGAGTGATGCTGTGGCGTTCAGTGATGCTGTGGTAGTGCATAGTGATGTTTTGGTGCCCCCGAGCGATGATGTGGTGCCCCCGAGCAATGTTGTGGTGCCCCCGAGCAATGTTGTGGTGCCCCCGAGTGATGCTGTGAGGATGCAATAGATAGAGGGGGGGGCGATAGATAGATAGAGGGGGGGCAATAGATAGAGGGGGGGCGATAGATAGAGGGAGGGCGATAGATAGACAGAGTGAGGGCGATAGATAGACAGAGTGAGGGCGATAGATAGACAGAGTGAGGGCGATAGATAGACAGAGTGAGGGCGATAGATAGACAGAGTGAGGGCGATAGATAGACAGAGTGAGGGCGATAAATAGACAGACTGAGGGCGATAGATAGATAGATAGATAGATAGATAGATAGATAGATAGATAGATAGATAGATAGATAGATAGACAGACAGACAGAGTGAGGGCGATAGATAGATAGATAGATATAGGGAGGGCGATAGATAGCGTGAGGGCAATAGATAGATCGATAGATGGTTGTGTGTTTGGGGGGTTGTGTGTGTGGGAGGCGTGTGTGTGGGGGGTGTGTGGAGGGGTGTGGGGGGTGTGTGGAGGGGTGTGGAGGGGTGTGGAGGGATGTGGAGGGATGTGGGGGTGTGTGTGGAGGGGCGTGGGGGTGAGTGTGTGTGTCTGTGGGGTTGTGTGTGTGTCTGTGGGGTTGTGTGTGTGTGTGTGTGTCTGTGGGGTTGTGTGTGTGTGTGTGTGTCTGTGGGGTTGTGTGTGTGTGTGTGTCTGTCTGTGGGGTGTGAGTGTGTCTGTGGGGTTGTGTGTGGGGGGTTGTGTGTGGAGGGTTGTGTGTGGGGGGTTGTGTGTGGGGGGTTGTGTGTGGGGGGTTGTGTGTGGGGGGTTGTGTGTGGGGGGTTGTGTGTGGGGGGTTGTGTGTGGGGGGTTGTGTGTGGGGGGTTGTGTGTGGGGGGTTGTGTGTGGGGGGTTGTGTGTGGGGGGTTGTGTGTGGGTGGGTGTGTGTGGGGGGTGTGTGTGGGTGGGTGTGTGTGGGGGGTTGTGTGTGGGGGGTTGTGTGTGGGGGGGTTGTGTGTGGGGGGTTGTGTGTGGGGGGGTGTGTGTGGGGGTTGTGTGTGGGGGGTTGTGTGTGTGGGAGGACGATCAACAGATGAGAGATAAGGGAGGGAAAGAGAGGGAGGGAAAGAGAGGGAGGGAAAGAGAGGGAGGGAAAGAGCGGGAGGGAAAGAGCGGGAGGGAAAGAGCGGGAGGGAAAGAGCGGGAGGGAAAGAGCGGGAGGGAAAGAGCGAGAGAGAGAGACACTATGCGCCCTGGTGGGAGCTGTGGCCTCGGCAATATTTCTAAAGAATTACGTAATGTAATTTTAATTTCCTTCCCGATTTATAGTTATTTTGAGAATTTCCCTCCTTTTTTCTATACCGGTATTTTTCGCTGGCATATTTTTACTATTCGTGGAGGAAGAAAGAGCTGGCGGGGATGTTGGGTAGATGTTGGTGAGGAGGGGAAGGAAGTGGAGAGACCGGGAGGAAGGGGAGGATGAGAGTGAGAGAGCGTGAAAGGAAGAGAATCTGCGAGCGAGAAGCAGACAGACAGAGTGGAGATGGGGGTGAGGAGGGGTGAACACAAAAGGAAGAGACAGAGGATGGATGCTGGGCTGAAGAGGGAGGACGAGTGAGAGACTTATGAGGACGACACTGGAGAAAGCGGGACAAGGTGGAGAGAGAGAGACTGACAGTGAGAGGTAAGCGAAGCGAGGCTTCAAGAAGGCCATATAGTGAGAGTGGAAAGGACACATACAGCTAGGGAGAGAGAAGTGAATACCATGGGAACTGAGAGTAAGCCGCGTGCTCCTTGAAGTGCGAGCCCCCCAGGAGTACAGACATCCACTTACCTACGACCAACGAGACTGCTGCGTACAAAATGTGAAGTAAACGACGCACGCAGCCAGGGCACTGGCGCTGATTCAGTAGCGGTAAGGGTGCTGGGTGATGCAGTCCTTTTGAGTTTCAACAGACAGTGGCAATAGAGATAAAAACCATGTTTCCCACAGTGCATTGCGCATGACGTCACCACCAATGGCTGAAAACAACTTTCGGTTGCAGTTACCACTGTTCCTTCTGGCACTGTTAGTTTTATATTGAGTGTTCAGCCTTCTGATTCAACGGCGGTTGAACTTTATTTCCCAGAAGGCAGTGACACGCTATAGCCATCTGTGGGCCTTCGCCAGTCTTAAATACTAAGGTCAAGTGGCAGTGGCAGCTCGGGTTTGTAGGTTATTAGTATACGTGTTTCCCATGCGTCAACAGCAGTCAGAGCAACTACGGTTATTATCTATGCAAGCAGTAAACACGGCAAAAGGATGATGGGAAGAAATGTGGCAGCTCATTTGGTCAGATAAAAGTTTTGGATTTCAGTGATCGCGATCACAAAAAAAGACAAGTCGGATGGGGGGCAGGGGAGAAGGGGAGTGAGCGAGTGGGAGGGAAGCGCTGGTGAAGCGTCGCGCTTCAAGAGCCTGGGGGGGGGGGGGGAGCCAGCGAGTGGGAGGGAGGAAAGGAGCATATGGGGATGGGGTGTGAGTGAGGGGGAGCAGAAGCCTTTGATGGTGGTGTGCGAGGCCAAGCGCGCACCTGGGGAAGCTTCATGCTCCACTGCACAACTTGCATTGTAGGAAATCCGGCTGGTTCAAGAGACTTTGGTTTAGATGTAATAGGTTTCAAGTAATTAAAATTACTCGACCTAAAAATGGTGACCCAAGTCCTCGTCAGCAGCAGGCTGGACTACGGCAACGCCCTCTATGCAGGAAACCCGTCCAAAAACCTGCGACTACAATGCATCAAAAACGCCTCCGCCCGACTGATCCTCAACGTCCCCCGCTGCAGCCACTTTACCCCCCACCTAAGAGACCTGCACTGGCTCCCCGTCAACAAGAGGATCACCTTCAAGCTCCTCACCCACGCACACAAAGCTCTCCACAACACCGGACCAGCATACCTGAACAACAGACTCAACTTCTACACCCCCGCCCGCCAGCTCCGCTCCACCAGCCTCGCCCTTGCCGCCGTCCCACGCATCCAACGAACAACCTCTGGTGGCAGATCCTTCTCCTTCCTCGCCGCCAAGACAGGGAACACCCTCCCCAAACATCTGCGGCAGGCCCAAGACCTGCTCACCTTCAGAAGGCTCCTCAAGACCTGGCTCTTCGATCAATAGCAGCACCCCCCACCCCCCTACCACCAGCGCCTTGAGACCCTCACGGGCAAGTAGTGCGCTTTACAAATTCCTTGACTGATTGATTTAAAAAAAAAAAAAATTAAGTATCACCTGAGAAAGCCTACGCTGTTGCTTGTGTGATCCGGTTACTTGAGGGGGAAATAAATATATATATATTTTTTTAAAACGCACACACACACACACTTAAAAAGCATGTCTATTAATTCTAGTTAGTTGGTTTCATCGTCACTTTGTTATTTTGTTTATATTGGCCAGCACCAGCTGGTTTCAGTTTTGCGGTCTGGCTACAGAGCTTTCGGAGGATTTTCGTTTCACCTTCTTTAGATTCGACACACACCCGCTGGGAATCAGCCGAGAGTGCTTTACAACTCCTTCCCCTTGTCCTCTACAGTTCATTACACAGGTGAGCCCAGCTGCCACAACTTTCCTTTCCGTATGGTGAATAATGCCTTCCTAAAACAGCCTGCGATTTTATAGTAAAAAATCTTGTAAGCAAACACATGTCGCGCTTTTAATTCCTGCACTGGCGTCAGAGGCGCCACACCCTGCAGCTGGAAACTGTATTAAGATGCATTTGTTTTTGTATAACCCACGGCTATGTTTTCATTTTTAGATAGTAACAAAAGAAATCACTGCCTATAACTTTCTACCCCTTTCTCCACC
The DNA here is from genome assembly GCF_964263255.1 of Lissotriton vulgaris. NCBI lineage: Eukaryota > Metazoa > Chordata > Amphibia > Caudata > Salamandridae > Lissotriton > Lissotriton vulgaris. The sequence continues at coordinate 860,284,805 of NC_141698.1, forward strand.
CCTTCAGTTAACCCCTTGCATGCTGAAGACGGCCCCCATCCGTCATGCACTACGGCGCTCGTGTGCTGATGACGGCTGGGGGGTGGCATAAACCCGCCCACTCACGATTTTGCCGCACAGGTGCAGAATCGCGGCCGCAAGCAAGGGGTTAATGTTACTTTTCAATCGCAGTTGTTATACAGCTTTTGCCGGTATGCACATGTGCAGAGCAGAGCAGATGCGCTTTAGTCCCTTCACTTCAATATTAATTCAATGACATATGTGCACACCAAACTAAAACAATAACAGCCTACATCATATCATAATATACAATCACAGGCCACACCATAGCATACCATGTTAGTCCATTTTAAGCTATACTGTACAATGGCAGGCCATATCATACCATAGAGTGACCCGTCATACCATTCCATACAATACAATGACAGGCCTCATCATGCCATATTGTAAAAGAACAGGTCATAGCATACCATACTATACTATACAATACAATGGCAAGTTGTACCATACAATAACAGGCCATATTATAGAAAAAACCAGGCCATACCATACAACGGAAAGGCATACCAACTACACTACACAGTAACAAGCCATGCCACATTATACAATGATAGGCCATACTATGTCATGGCAAGCCATACCATACAATGGTAAGCCATACCATACAATAACAGAGCATACCATACCATACAGTAACAGGCAATATCTTACCATACTATACAACATTAACCTAAAAAATTGGCAAAGCCAATATATCGCGTGTAGGCGAGACCAACTGGGTTTGCCAATGCTCGTTTCTGAATGACAGTTTAGCAGATACAGTCATTTAAAACCTACATTCATCACAAACCACAGTGAATTAAATTATTCTTCTGGAAGGCTTGGGGTAATAAAAGGGAACCCAATTCTGCTTTATTTAATGTTAGGCTTTTGACAGAACTTTACATTTAATGAGGCCTTGCATGAAAAGCTCCTGCAGCCCGAGGGGGTGTCATTTCATTGCCTTCAATAAGTGGGTGTCTGGTCAAGGCCTGCCTTCAGGCAGAGTTGGTGGGACGCCCTCTAAGGAGTCAGCAGTATTAAAGTATTAGCAGGGAGAGGGGGGAATACCGTTTAGATTTCATCTCGTGCGCACAGTACAATGACTAAGGAAGGAACTACATTAATCCAATAACGAAAATAAAAAGAAATGCCTCAGGAGACTGAAAGTCACTCCTTTATCGGTCATTCTAATGAAAGCCGGCAATGATTTCTGTCACACGTGATACATGTAATAAAAGCAGTGTCTGCCTCCAGGCGCTTTCCAGCCAAAACACAACCAAACCCCCCACCTTCAACATACAGACAAAAATCAATAAACAATCGAAATTAAAGCATTGTCTTTCAAAGGACAGACTAACCCTGCGCCGCTTTCACTTATGTACGTCGATTACAATGGCTTCATAGCAATGTAAATTATTTCATGCTGTAATGAAATTAACAAAAGGCCCAAAAACATGCATTGTACTGGCCCAGCTAGGCTTTGACGGGAAATTATGACTCATTTAGAAGAGACCTGCTCTTGCCTTCCAGTCGTTTAAAATAATCTTTAATAAACAGGGATTTCGGTAAAAACGCTTTCTAAAACGTGAAAACCTCCAGTTATATAAAATACTAGTTTGTCTTCTACAGACCAATTCAGTGACCTCATTGGTACCAGTAACTATATGGCCCCCGTATGGTCGCTCTATAGTGGACAGTTCCAAAGGGCGTAACATGAAATTACCTAGATTCAAAATACACACTCCAATAAGGCTCATCCTTCTGCGAGTTTTCACTCACCCACTTACCCCATCTCTGCCACATTCGCTATGTTATGTCGACTTCTATGGCGCAGCTTATCACCCGTGAGGGTATCCATTAATTGAATCTTCAGAAACTGGATACATTGACAAATACTAGAGGGCGCCAAAAAAACTAAAGTATTCTGCTAATTTAATTCTCCAAACTCAAATTGCTCAACTCCTGGTGCAGCGCCCAATTTATATTGCATCCAATGTGCTAAGTACACAATTACCTGGGCGGATCTGACAGTATGTTTTGACTGCATTACTAGCATGGGCACCATCTATATAACCCGAATGTCTCCAAGATGTATTATATTTATATGGTCAGGTAAGAGCCTACTTCTTTAGTTGTCGTGCTTCACTGGGAATATTGTACTGTATGCCGCCGAGTATGAGATCCTAGGTGTGCACCAATCATGCTGTGGTGAACTTACAAGCATGAGGCAGAGAGATGTGGGCATGAAGGAGGAGTTTCAACATATACTTACCATAATTACCGTACATCCAGAGTGAATGATGGTGCAGCCATGGAGGTCATGTTGACATGCGCAGTACAACGTGGAAATACAACCAAAGGTATTCACAGATGCCACAATAGTTGGCCTGATGCACCAAAAAGCGGAAATGGCGAATCCCAATGAAATTCACACACTACTTCAGCAGGTAAAAGGAAGTATCTCAGAAGCAATCGAGGTTCAAACCAAAGAAATTAACAGACACCACAATAGTTGGTCTATAGGGTCCACCCAGAAGCAGAGATGGCACAAACCAAGAAAAAACAGACCGACATCACAGTCAATGGGTCACAAGAGTCAACCCAAAAGCAATGGAGGTGAGAATCAATGTAATCCATAGACATCACTTTAGTAAGTCAAAGGAGTCCTCCCAGAGCAATGAAGGTATGAGATAAGAAATACACAGACAACACAATAGTCAGGTGTGTGCGATCGACCCAGAAGCAGAAATGGCTAAACCCAAAGAATTCCAAACAATTCTGTTGCGGGTCTATGGGGCCCACCCAGAAGCAAAGGATGTAGGAACAAGGAAACCCACAGACAACAGCAGGGGTCAACATGACTCGCCAAGAAGAGAAGGTACCTCCCACAAGAGTGGATGTATCTGTTAACAGGTGCAGAAAGGCATGTGAGACAACCCGACAGGGGAGGAGAAGGATGGGGTGTACAAGAGTACTGTGTAATCTAAATGATTGGGAGCAGAGGTGCAATCATGCTACGCACTTCCTTTCCCACATCACATAAAGTGTGCTCCACTGTAGCACAATTTAAGTATTCGATGAAAATATAAACTCTACCCAAATGGAGTCTTTGTGGCATAGCTCATGTAGGAAGCTCCTTAGGAGAGCCAGGTATTCCATGCAGGATCTAAAAGAATGTGTTATTTTGCCTGCCGCATAACGCTCTCCACAAATGAGCCACTTGCATAGCTTTCAATATAGCATCCTTCAGCTTGGAATAGGACAAATAGAATACTAGTCTTTTCAGCTGTACAGGACAGTAAGCATTGTGTCTTTCCTGTGATAGAAGGCCAATGCTGTATCTTTAGTATGACTTGAGGGATAATGGCACTTGTGTTTCGCTTTTATTTTATTGTACCAATCTAACCAATGAACGGAAAGAAACTCATTTCCATGCCCACCTTTGTGAATTATCTGAAGATAAGTGAACAAAATAATGGCCATGATGAAAATACATATTTTTGTCAAGAGAATGATTGCTGCCAGGAGCCTCAGCAGAAAACAGCAGGGATACTGCTGACGGCGTGACTTATGAGCAGCTTTTGAATTTCGATACAGTTTCCCACTCCACCCAAAATAGAAGACTACATGAAACAGGCCTCCAAGGACCCACGCTCAATTGGATCTGTTCCTTCCCCACAGGAAGGACACCAAGTCAACCTGCCACCCTACAGGTTGGAGGCCAAGGACCTTGTATGCGGAGCTCCTTAAGGATCATTGCTTAGTCCAACGTTATTCAACCAGGGGCGGCTGGTGACATTTGAAAGTGGTGAGGCGTAAATACTGCACTGTGGCGAGAGAACGAGCCCGACCACTTATTGGGGGCTCCGGGGGTCTCCGCCGAGAAAATTTTGAAGAAAAAGAGTGGGCAAATGTTGCATTCTCAAGCAAATTTGAGAAAGAAAATAGGTGGCTTGGCGAACACATCTCTGGGAGTAGCCAGACAAGTCTCTTTGCACAGATACATCTCTCTCCCTGCATTCACATAGGCACAGTCACCCTGCACTCATAGACCCATTACTCACCCTTCCCTGACACATCACTATGCCTGCATTCACCCATCCACATCACTCACACTGGACTCACACAGGCACACTGCTCAACCTGCAGTCACACAGACATCACTCACCCTGGACTCACACAGGCACACTGCTCACCCTGCACTCACACATCACTCACCCTGGACTCACACAGGCACACTGCTCAACCTGCGCTCTCACAGACATCACTCACCCTGGACTCACACAGGCACATCGCTCACCCTGGAATCACACTGGCACACTGCTCAACCTGCACTCACACAGACATCACTCACCATTCAGTTGTAACAGTTTGTATAAAAAATAACAGTTTGTATACACCACGCCTTCTCCCGGGCAGGGGCCCCCTAAATCGGCATTGTAATGCACTTCTTTTGCCAAGAGTAAGCTGCATGGCCTGCCTGCAGGATGGCTTTGCATGCTGCAGTATAACTGGATATTGTTCGTTTAAATCAACCCATGATGCCTTAAGCCCCAAAAAGCTTGTGCCTTTGTGACTTTTATGCTGCTCTAAAAAACCTCACTGTGTATGTTATTTTTGTGTCCTAGGACCCAGAAGCCGGCGGTCGCATCTCACACTGATTCCAGTGACAACCCCTTAGGGGGGCTCTTGCAGGACAGACACATTCAGGGGGCCCTCTGTTATACCCAAGAGCAGGCACTCACCACATGCCCTGCTGTTGTACATGTCCGTCCACCCTTGGCTGGAACGGAAATCATGCAAATTTGTCAGATACACATGCTCTGCAGTTGGCGATAGACATATACATTGAAAATTTAGTCCAGCAGTGAAAAAACAGGCCAGTTAGCAGCACCCCTCCCCCCCCTTTGAATACCGCTCCAGTCAACCATTACCCCCTAGATGTCCTTCATCACCACTGGCAACTCAGCCACTAAAAACGGGCTTCAAAGCACTGTTTATGGGATCGGACTTAATACAACAATAGGAAGTTCACTTGGAGTGACATCAAGAGAGGTGCCTATAACGTAAAACACCCCCTACTTCCATCTGTAACGCAAAATGCACAGAGCTACCTCAGTGAACACGCCTCGTCCATTTTAGTTAAAGTCGAGGAATTTCTGAACAAAATGGTACAAATAGTGCATTTTAAATCACCATTTTTAATTAAACTGACTAAGAAGTTACAAGGGCAGACATCTGAAGTTGACCTCCCACATAAGTGGTGAAGAAGACGTACCGGTCAATGAAATTTCTGAAAAAATGAGGCTAAATCGTGCATTTTAAAGCACCATTTCCAAAATGTAGGCAAAAATACACCCTCACACGTTATGAGACCCGGCAACAAGTGGCACGGAGCAAAATCTACAACTGGCACAAGAGCATCGTGGAGGCACCTGGTGGCAGAGGGCACAATGCCTACAGCGGCTGCAACACACAGCGACAACATTAGATTACAAAGTAGGCAATAAGAGTGGAGCGTGGAGTCAGACGGCGGGTTACAAGTGGCACTGTGCACAATAAGAACTACAACTAGCAGGAAAGCGTTAGAACTGCAAGTGGATGGATGGCACAAAACACTAAAACTGGAGCGCCACGAAGACATCACGCACCACAGGCGCCACAAAATGTAGACATGGAATAGCAATGACGTGAAAAGGCCCGATTACAAAGAGCAGAATAAAAATTTATGTAACTAACAGAAAGAAAAAAAAAACATAATCTCAGACAGACAGAATAAAATACTAGCCCGTTGGCGCCTACAGCCCCTCTCAGCCAATCCTGGCGCTGCCAGCAGCGACAGGATTGTCTCAGGGCACGGCTATTCTTCGCCCGTAGCACGCCCATTAGGAGCCCGAGGGGCTCCTAATGGGCATGCGCCAACAAGTCAAAACAAAAGTGCGCATGAGTGGGCACAGTGCGAAAATTCGCCCACCGTCCCCACTCATGCGCAATTGTGTTGTGCTGCTGCCTGTTGCCCCCCCACTGTCTGACAATCATGTCACTCAACATGACGCCAGACCGCCCACCCCCTTCAGACTCTGAAGGGGTGGGCGGTCCGACGTCATGCTGACTGACATGATTGTCAGTTCTCCCTCGGCATCTTTGAACTTGAGTAAACTGAATCAGTTTACTTAAGTTCAAAGATGCCGAGGGAGCTGTGGGCGGGGGAGCTACCCCCCCACGCCCCAATGGACGCACCGCGCCTGTATTCAACATAACGATGACCCTCTGGCAGACCTCAACAGATCACACAACAGCAACTTGGGAAACGTCCTTGACTCCGCTGGCTGAGCCACACGTGCAGTTTCTCCGGCAAGCTAAACCATGCTTGCCATAACCACGCATATGTGTGGTTAAGGCAGGCCACTGTCGAGTTGTCTGGATAGGCAGGGAGAAAGAGGACGCGCCGGGAGAGGAAGCGTCAGAATGGGAAGTAGGCAGGAACACAGACAGGTAAGTGGGGCTGGGGCCAGGTTAGTTTTCAAGGGTTGGGTGTTGGTTTTAGGGCGGAGGGCTGATTTTAGGATCCGGGATAGGGGCTGTGGGTATTTTTTTTTTTTTTATATAGAGGGAAGGATTTTAGGCCTCCGGGTGGGAGTAGGGGTAGTTAAGGGAAGGGTTTTAGGTCTTAGGGTGAGAGTAGGGGTAGTTGTACAGGAAGCACAGGGTACGTTTGTGGGCGTTGGAAGGGGTCGGGTACATTTTAGTGCTCAGGGTGAGGGGAGGTTGGGGTGTTTTTTTTTTTGTAGAGGGAAGGGTTTTAGGCATCAGGATGAGGGAAAGGGTAGAGGTAATTGTACAGACAGCGCCGGCTAAGTTTTACGCCTCAGGGTGGGGTTGGGAAGGATCATTTTATTTTTATGGGGGGGCAGGGTTTTAGGCCTCAGGAGTGGAGGGGGGCAAGGTAGGGGGGGTAGAATTTTAAGACTTAGGGTGGAGGGGGGTCATGGTAGTGGCAAACCTAAACACACCAATCCCTTTACCAAACATGCCTTTCCAATGAAATTGTGTTTTAAAGACATGAGTGGGTAAGACGCCTTCAAGGTTCGGGCTGCGTTGTAGAGGCACACGTGGTTTAGCCATGCGTGCCTCAGTCATACAACCCATCAACATACCCTACATACTCTCCTAGTCAGATGACAAGAAACTTATATTATCCCGGGTAGATGAGCCCCAACCTACAAAAACACAACTTGCATGCCCGCAGTAACCACATAGATGAAACTGCCTCAAACTCAGCATAGACAAAACTGAAGTAGTGATCTTCGGAAGGAAAGCGTCTGTTTGGGACTCCACCTGGTGTCCAAATGACCTCTGCCTCATCCCCACTACCCACACGAGAAATCTTGGAACTATTCTGGACAGCAAGCGGAACATGACAACCCAAGCAAATGCACAATTTCACTTGCTTCCACATTTTGAGGATGCTGGTACAGATCTTCACATCGCTGCCAGAGAACACCAGAAAAACTGTCACATTGGCCCAGATTACAAGCAGACTTGACTACGGCAACACACAGGAATTACTAGGAAGCTCCTGAATAGGCTTCAAACCCTTCAAAACACCGCAGCAAGACTTATCCTTTCACCACTACATTATGGCCCTTGAGGCCCAATTACATACGTATTACAACAGTATAGCCAGTACCAGTACACCCCACGGATAGTCACAATCAAATGTCCAGTGGAATCATACCTGCTGACCTTGGAAGACAAAACCCGCATGCATGAGTGATTTATACAATAGAGGATCCTGAGGGAGGAATCTGGGGCAGAACAATACCTCTGTATATGGCCCAACGTGACCAGATCTTTTAATGCTTCTGTGGGCAACCATGCGCCTCGTACGCTGCTATTTCCATCCCCATGCATCTATCCATGGTGCGTTTCTAACCCCCCCCACGGACACCATTGGGCTGCTTACCATGAAGTAATACTGCGTTCTTATTTACGTAGCACTAGGACTTTATGCAAAAAGCCTTTGTCTTATGATGGTAGTTTCCCCCCCAACCTTTTTACCTCCACCCTGTTTTCAACATGTGGAACGAAGCACTTATTTTGATACAGGATAAAAAAAAAAGCTCTGGGTAAACTGTGCTAAACTGCGCAGTCTATCAGACTGTTAACACTATATATCTATGTTGTGAAGTAGGAAGACCGATGTTATGAGGGCTCATCTAGTTCTGGAACTCGTTCCAGCACAGAGGCGATTAGATTAAGCTGCAGTGCAGAAAAGTGAAATTGTATTAAAGTCATTTATCTGCGCTTCAATTAGAGCTGGCACAGTCAGTGAGCTAGGTTAGCGCCCCAGTTCTTTGATTCACTGTAATCTTGGCAGACAATTGTATTAATGACAAAATGCAATGTTAGGATGGCTGTCACCGTAACAATGCTTTGCTCAGCTTCTAGCTGTGAATATCTTAGACATATATGTGCCGGATTGGACCAACGGGGCCATGAGTTGGAAGCATTTGGTGGGTGGGAAATGCAAACAAAATGAATTTTATGTTTTTGATGCAACAATGTAAACAAATATTTTATAATCTACAAAAATGCTGCGTTGTGTGATAAAAGAAAAAAATGTAATCTACCTTTCATCTATAGCGCTTACAGTTTGAAGGATAGAAGACCTCTTCAAAAATGCACAAACCTCCTTCTATGAAGGTAAAATTAGTGCTGCAGCAAATGCGCCTAGAGAAATCTTTAGGATAGCTACGTCCCTCATTTCAGCTCCGGCTGAGCGTCCTTCTGTTGAAGGGGCACAAGACCGCTGTAATGAGCTAGCTGCCTTTTTTTCCAAGAAAATCTCGACCATATATTCATCTTTTAGTAATCCTACAGTCAATACCCCCTCCGTCCCTCCTAGGCCAGCTGACTCCTCGGTTCCCTGCAAACTGGACACAATTCCGCTTCTTGATGCCGCCAGCCTGGATAGATTAATCTCCAAAGTTTCTTCTGGCTCCCCCAATGACCCGGCACCCCCCCGGATCCTTGTCAAGGCACTGGACGTTATTCGTCCTGTGATCCTGGAAGCTTTAAACACCTCCATTGTGTCCAGGTCGGTCCCACTCGCTTGGAAGTGTGCCATGGTGAGGGCGCTTCTCAAGAAACCCTCCCTGGACCAGAACAACCTGTCCAACTACCGCCCCATTTCGTTGCTTCCCTGGTTGAGTAAACTGCTGGAGAGGCACACCAACAATATCTTAACAGACTATCTGGAGTCCAACTGTCTGTTGCGTGCCTCCCAGACAGGTTTTCGCCCTTAACATGGCACAGAAACTGCCATGTTGGCGGTCACAGAGGAAGCAAGAACGACTTTGGATCGGGGAGGAAAGGTGGCCATTATCCTGTTAGACCTTAGTGCCGCGTTCGACACGGTGAACCATGCCACGCTAGTATACCGACTGGCGGGCATGGGCGTGTCGGGCGCAGCTCTGGACTGGCTCACCTCCTTTTTGAGTGAGTGCTTTTTCCGGGTCTTTGAGGGTGAGACAGTCTCTCCTAAACATCCTCTCAGGTGTGGGGTCCCTCAGGGCTCCTCCCTGAGCCCGACCCTCTTTAACCACATGCGTGCTGCACTTCTTCTCCTCCTATGCTGACTTTTTAAAAAACCCATTGTTCATGACGAGCTGGGCTCGTCATCAGTGTTTGAGGAGGCTACACCATGACGAGCCCAGCTCGTCATCAGCCTCGAAGGGGTTAACGCCTACATGGAACCTCTGGACAGGATAGTCCATCCCTTTGGTGTGCGTATAGTCACCTACGCGGATGATACGCAGCTGGTGGTCTCGTTAGACCACGCAGATGGATCATCCAACACCTCAGGCCCCTGTCTAGAGGCTGTTGCCAGTTGGATGCAAGCTTCCTGTCTCAAGCTTAACGGGGAGAAGACAGACATCATTCTCCTTGGAAATCCCTCCCGGTCTGCTCTTGCACCTGTCTGGCCACCAGGTCTTGGCGCTCCTCCTGCGCCCAAGTCCCAGATAAAGAGCCTCGGGATCTGGCTTGACACTGCCCTTGATTTCTCTGTCCAGGCTACTAAGACTGCTGCCACTTGCTTCGGACTAATGAGGATGCTCCGGCGGGTGCTCCCTTTGCTCCCTTTCCAGGCGAGGAGGATCATGGTCCAGGCCCTCATTCTCTCTCGCCTGGATTACGGGAACGCTCTCTACCTGGGAGCACCGGCTTCGGTCCTTCAGAGGCTCCAGGTCACACAAAACAGTGCGGCCCGCCTATTGTTCAATCTGTCCCGTCGGCAGTCGGCGAGGAAGGCTCTGAAGGACCTTCATTGGCTCCCAATGGCTGCCAGAGTGCAGTTCAAAGCGCTGTGCATCATGCACAAATCCTCCCACCGTGTAGGCCCAGCGATTCTGCACCCTCTGGTTATGCCTTATGTTCCAACACGCCCCCTTCGGTCTGGTACCCTGCAGCTGGCCACCTCCTCTAAAATTAACAAAGCCCGTTGGGGTGGCCGCTCTTTTTCTCATTCGGCGACCAGACTCTGGAATGCCCTCCCCTTTGCCATCCGGGGTAACAGCAACCTCCTCTCGTTCAGAAAGGCCCTAAAAACGCATTTGTTTGCTAAATCTCTCTGATCTGCCCCGAGCCTGCGCTAAAACCATTTTATCTTCAAGCGCTGCGAGGCCCCAGGGCGGTTATGCGCTATACAAATGCAATTTTTCATTTCATTTCATTTCCCACTTTACCCAAACTGTTAAAGTAAGATCATCCAGGACTTCATATTCACCAGGGACCTGGACAGAGGGGTTGGGGCCCTCCGTTATCACATTTAATTCCTAGCAGTCATAGGAGCAATGTTGTCCATTTTGGATCCTGTATTCATGCATGAACAGTACGGTGTCCAATTACAAGACTGGTTTCAATGTAGAGGTAATAACATCTCCCAGAGCATCTCCAGAGGTTATCCCTTTCACTGACCTTTCAAAAGCTACCAGAGTTACTGTGAAGCAAATTCTAGAACACGGGGGTGGGGGTTAGGGGTGGTAGAGGGGGAGGAGGGAATGGGTTTGGGGGCTACTTGCTGCAAATCAATTTCGCGGTTTATGCCATTATCACATTTAAACATCCGCTTACGCAGAGGCTCTTCAAACAAGATTCTTCCACGGCAGTGGTTCTTAACTTGGGGTCCAAGGACCTACTGGGGGGCCTGCAACTGTTAAAAAATTTAATTATCAAATTAATGTGTTACAATGAATAAAGTATTAACAAATTCATAAGCAAAACTGAAAATTGTCTCCATCTGTGACTGAAACTAAATATTTTAAAAGCGGAGCATTTGTTTGGTGCAGTTTTTGTATTTTTGTCATTGTTTTGAAGTTTAAAATCATATAAATTGCTTAGGCCTGAGGTCCCTTGCTTCCAATGGGAATCCGGGGACTCCCACGGAGTCCTAACAAGGATTCATTGGGGGTCCATAGAAGTCAAACAGTTAAGAACCGCTGTTCCACAGTATCGGACACACCACAGAGGATAAACTATTGTTGGGCTGATCCAACCTAACTAATATATAATGGAGAGTAACATTTTCAAAGTGAAACCATCTAGCACAAGTTGAACTGTGAACCGAGGGAACTTTACAAAGCAAGCACTATATGGCAAAGACACCTACTTTTGTCCTGCCAGCTCTACATCCAATGGTGTTACATCCTACAGTTCAACACACCAAGAATAACTGGTCTCCTCACGTGAGAAGTTCCATTGGCTCTGCAGTTAAAGCCAATCATATCTAACCTCACATTTTTTCATTGTTGTGTCCAATACATTGAACCTTCTCATACGTAAGGTGATAAGTAGTCATGCAGTCCAGCTTTATGCATTGCAAAGAACCAGCATACAAGTCGAGATGAAGCGGCTCACAACTACTATGTGACATATAGCTTGCTCAGTAATGACAATATATGCCTACATGTATTTAGTCTACTATATAAAACAAGTAAAAAATGTAAACAGATTGACCTGCATGACAAGACCAACTATTTCATCACACAGTTCGATGCACATATAATCAAATACCAGAGGCACAGGAGGCCAGAGTCATTCTGTGTATGCCTATCCAACTGTGTTCAAAATAATACACCGCTAAGAGGTTTGTGCTCCAATTTTGACAGCAAAGTTTGAAATTTCTCTAGGAACCATTCAACCACCAATCTTCAATGTCACTAGGCAACATTAAAATGCTTAACTGAACAAAATAGTCCTACAAATCTGAAACTTCTCAAACTTTCAGTCCAATCACACCACACCCGCTGAAATCACCAAAAGGCGCAGTAGACTAAGAAACAGACACAATTAAGCCATCATTTTTTTTAAATCAACTTCTAACATCAAACCAAGCAGTCTGAACTAAAGAACAGAAAAAAAACTGCGCCAATTTTTAAAAAACACCATTCTCCATCATCTCCAAAGCCCTATAGTGAACATCAAGCAACAACAGGAGTTTATTCCTGTTCGAAATGGGGTAGCGTGGTGCGGAGCGGGTGGGCCAAACTCCAGAGGAAATGTGTAAAGCATCCGCGCAGCACACACAGACGACACACAAGGCACACTACAAAAAGAGACCACACCAGTTAAGGTGAAAAATTATTTGTGTATTAGGTGAACACAGGATAATCATAGAATTCTCTACACTGCGCCAAGTCAGAATTTACAGGGGATTATATACAGGGCAGGGCCAATCAGGCCGCTGCCAGAACCGTCACTAGATACCAAGAATAGGGTAAAGAATAAATGCAAAGTCCATCACCCTTAGTCCTAGGGGAAAAGAAACCTTATCATTAACATAGGGATTTAGGCAGGAACATCTGCAATAGACATAGCCAACATTAACAGGGCCATAACCCTAAAAAATCATGGTGATACCATTAGGCCACATCACATTAGGGGCGTCAGCCACAGGGTGCCACATCAGGTAGTACCTTGGGCCTAATCCTATTAGCATAGGGCAAATTCACCAATGCGCACATTAGGGGAAGAAACAACACATTTGCCGTAAATAACATTAGCATAAGGCCTGCATAATCTCATGCAGTTGGTATCAGGAGCATGAAGGCATTAGGCAGCAAATCATGAGCATGGGACTGAATCCTAACATAAGTCCCACCATGCATTGGGCAAAATCCTGGGAGCACAGGGGCATCAACCTTAGGAAAAAAAACGTTAGGCACATTAGTAGAAATGCATCACCATGTGGGCATGAAACATAACCAGTGGTGCACACGGGTCCCACCGGAAATATTTGCCCCAAACTTGCAGAGTAACCGGGCTTTCTACTTACACCTTTGTCCCCCAACTTTGGAGTACCCCCCTCCTGGGACTCGGTGATTGGAGAAATGTGGCCCACAACATAGCAGCTCCCCGCTCTCTAGCAGGGTAGCTGTGAAACCGACAAGGTCCCCCCCGGGGCCCTCAGTGTAGCCAGAGGGGGGCGGTCACCGACAATGTGCCCAGTCTCCACCCCCCTATCAGTAACGCCTGAGCCCCACTCACCGGGCTCTCCTCGGTTGCTGTTCCTCCTCGTGGGGGCACGGACAGGCGCAGTGTCTCTTGACGTCTTCGCGGGCAGGGAAGGCACCGACAATGTGCATCGGTAGTCCCTGCCCGCCTCTCTCCACACACGGGGCTCCCTCATCTCCTTTCCGCTGCAGGCTGGGTAGCAGGTGCGGGGCTTCCCTTTCCCACACGGGTGCCCCGCCAGCGACAACACCTTCCTGGCGGCTCGACTCCACTATTCCCTGGGTCCCGGGACTTCACGGGCTACGCCCGGGGCTCTCCCTTCCACCTGGGAGCCCCACGAGTCACTTGCGGCACCGTCTCACTGAGGAAGGCGGGGTAGGCTCCCGCTCTCCCAGGACTTCTCCGGCTGGCTCGCCTAGCCCCGCCCGCAACAAGCCTTCAGCCTCCGGGTCGCGGCATGCATTGGCGGCCCTCGATGTTCTTCGGCGGTGATTCCCTCCAGCTTCTCTATTCCGGAATGAGGGGTAGGCTCCCTTCCCAGTCACGCGCACACACGCGGGGTAGGCACCCATTAAAGGGCACTAAGACGCGGGGTAGGCACCCGCTGTATTTTTAAGTGGACCCAGGGGCACCAAAACCACAGGGTGGGCTCCCGCTGGTTTCTAGGTATGCAGGAACCCCGCAATAAGCGGGGTAGGCTCCAGCAGTATTGTCAAATGTGTAGAGGCGGCACACATGCAGGGTGGGCACCCGCGATGGCGGCTATAATGCAGGGGTAGGCTCCCACTGCGCTTTGAAATAAAACAGTTCTTCCTGGCCACACAGTGCTGCTGGAACCCAGCTTTTTCTTGGCGGAACTAGAGTAGGCGCTAGGAAGTGGCACAGGCTGGGCCCAATTACAATATAGCGCTGCAGTCACTGGCTCCTACCTCTTCTCTTAGAAGGGGGTTGCAATACAGCGATCACCACGCGCTAGTCAGCAGGCAGGGAGGGTAAAAGCAATCCAAACATAGCGCTTCTCTTCCCCTGGCACTCCACATGTAGCGCTCACGAGGCGCAAGGTCCCACCAGCAGCCTCAGGGACCAAAGGTAGCGCTCCTCACCTCCTGGGGGTACAGTCCAGCCCAATATAGCGCTTTTCTTCTTCGGGGGCCAGGTAGCAGAGCAGCAGGCACTACTGGGCAAGGCCAACAGTCAGTGGGCACTCATCAGGACAGGGCTGTAGGTCCTAGGAACCATCCTCCTCTGTAAGTGGCACTCCTCCTGATACAGCAGCCTTAACTCCGCTAGTGGTGCTCTCACTAGCCCTGTGGACAGAAGAGGGGTTACAGTTGGGCACAGGAGCCAGCACACAGGCCCATGTGGCGGTACCTCCTGGCAGAAGGTCCCCTCAGGTTCATGTCCACACTCTGACTAAGCACATGGTGGCACAGCCCCCCTATTTATACGCCACTCACACCACCTACCAGACAGTGCCAGAAGCTTCTAGAAGCATCTGGGGAAACCACTCCTGACTGGAGGAGGAGTAGGGCACCCTGGGTGCCAGTTTCCCTCCAAAAGCTGGGATGGCTGGGAAACGAACAACCAGACAGGTACCCCACCTCAGTCAGGCGGCACAACACACAACCATGGCATCTATTTCAAAAAGTGACATTTTACCAAGGTGCATTCTTATAACGTGGGAATTACAGGTACGTACACCATTGCATCACATTTAACATTTGTATTTCAAATTCATCATCATGACATTTTAATTCCCACAAAAGCAAAAAAATTAAGGGGAAAAAGGGCCAAGTCCAACAATTTTTAACATTTCAATTGACTGGCTGTTCATCGTGTGTGTCAGCCAATTAAAATTACCACCTTCTTGTAGGATTTAAACCTGAACCATCATATGGGTACAAAACAGATGTACCTGAAACCCTGCATGGGCTTTGGAAAATTCATGGAAGGGCAATTTGAAATAAAACTGAACAGGAAACATAATATATTGCTAGAAACTAATCAAAGTAGGTCCAAGAGAAGTAAAGTCATTTTACAGTACTTTGAGCTGCAAATTAAAAAAAAACGTTTGCCCAGAAGAAAAAAGAAGAACACAAAAATGCAGATTTTCATGTGACCGAGTTTAATCTGGGGTGCTATGGGCAAAAAACAGATTAACTGGGATACAGACCGAGCAATTACCAGAGGCTAAAATGAATTCAAACTTTCCATCCATCACTTTTTTGGAGCATTCATTGAGATGCCCTAGGTTGAAGGGTATGCCCAGAAATAGTTCCTGTGCAAGTTTTTTAAAATACATGTATCACTATACAATACATACACATTTTCCAGGCTCAAGCACAAAACGGTTATTGAAAATGAACAGTATTTCCTATCACACACCACTCTGGCAGGCCGTTTTTGACAAAAGTGCTTGGTGCAGACATTTATAATTTCAGAACCCAACTCCTAAACGGAGTGTTAGGAAGGACCAGCCAATAATTCGTTCTGTGCATTGTTATTTTATTAAGGTTTCTGCCGGCTGAGCTCTGTTGCTAGAGGTTTGGCAGCTGCATCACCAATAAAGGCTTCCAATGCTACAAATTCTTAAGGCCTACAATTGCTATACTGATTGCAGAATGTTATTTGGAATACATAAAAGCCTACTTTAAATAATAATGGAAGTTTGTCTCCAGTCTTAGCTGAAAGACTACATTACATGAGACACAAACACTTTGCTGTCTGAATTTCCCCTTTGCTTACTACTATAAAAGAATTAATGCACTGCATCAACACAGATCGCATGAGCCTTCCAAACAGATCATGCAAAGCCTGTTCTAAGGCATTTTGTGGGCTTACCAAGAAAATACAGTGGGCTTTGAGAGCCCCACTGCTTACCAATGTTTGGGTTTCCTGTTACTCATTTGCCTACTTCTTATTCGTATCCAAGCTTGTCAATCTTGTTTCTGTCGGCTCCATGAAGCATACCTCTTTACTATCCCTGGCTGGCTTCTACCCTTCCACTGCTTGCTTTTCAGGCACAACTTTTTTCTGGTGTGTAAGGTACAGGGTGCATGTGTTTTCCAACTGTCTCCCTCATGTACATCACTCCCCCTGTACTCTGTATTGCAGTCTGTCGCTGTGTGCTTCTTCCCCCACTCCAGGTTGCGCTCGCCCAAGTGTACTTCTCATGCTGCTTTTCCACCCATGAGCTTCTCCCGGTCCGCTCTGCATTGCTCTCTCATCCATTACTTTTATTCCCCATTCTACGCTCTATGTATTGCTTTCCCCCAATCACGCCTTCTGAACTCACCTGTTTATTCAGCTCCTCACCCCCAAGTTGCTTCCACCAATCTCGCCCTCCCTGTTGCACCCTGACCCACGTTTCAACTTCATAAAGATATACGTGAGCTCCATTTAATAAAATAAATAAAAAATAGCTTAAAACGACGTGACCATCGAGTCATAGTGCTTTTCTTAGCCATGCTGCACAGCACTGGGGATGCTGTACAGCAAGGATAAAACCACTGCCAAAAAGCCATTATGTCACAGAAGGTACAAATTATTGGCTTTGCCAATTTTGTTTTTTACTTCCATTCAGAAATTCTGGCCTTACATCAAGTTTTATTCCCCAACTGTGCTAGTAGTTTAGTTGGATATCCGATACAGCAGAAACGCAGCTTCAAGGGACAGCCAGGTCTTTAAAAAGAAAATTTTATTGCAGCAGCTGAACAATATTTTAAGACCTAACTAAAAGAATAGGAGCATGATCGATTTAGGTGTGAAAAATGAAATTTGGGGTGTAAATAAGAGCAGAGAGAATGGGCAGTTTTACCTTGGATACATTACACATGGTGACAATTCTAGAGATGAGAAACGACATTGATGCACCCAGAATCACACAATACTTAGTTGAGTGCAGAAGCTAAGATGAGAACCCAGATCTCCGTTTCAAAAGCAGAAGTTTAGCCTCTGGTCCTAGTCGTCAATAACCCTCTGCTGCCTCTCACGGTATAGATGTGGAAACAGCAACATCTTGTCTATAAAGGAGGATTCCTGAAGGTGGTCTGTAGACCTCAAGATTCCTTCCCAAACTTATTTACCACAACTTCATCACCACACAGCTCCCTCCATCAGATCACTATACCAATTACTAATGATTACGGTCAACACTAGTTACTCAAGTCTCAACCAATCAGGAAGTCAGTCTCCATCTCAGAAAGTAATCTCCGTACAGTATTCATCATTTACATGTAGTACACAACGTACCAGTCTTGGTGCCCAAGTAGAACACAACTCATACATACGTCTGTTTCAAGGAGAAGTTTCTATTGCAGTTGTTAGAACTGGCTATTTCTGGTAGGCTAAGGCTGACGCCAAAGCCAGGCAGAAACCACCATTCTAGTCAGGGCAAGGAAGTCACACGCCAATATAACCTCTGCTCACCCCCTTGGTAGCTTGGCTCAAGCAGTAAGGCTAAACTCGGAGGCAATGTGTAAAGCATTTGCGCCAGCGCACAATAGCAACAACATCCTAGGCACACCACAAAAGAGACTCCACACAAGGTTATTATAAAAATAACTTTTGTATTGTAAAAACATATCAGATAAAATCACGCATATACATTGTGCCAACTGGCACGGGCAATATTCACAGGGATTATGTACACCAGTCAGGGCCACATCGGCGCCTGTCTGAATCAGATATAGTACTTCTAGATAAAATGTAGAATATAAAATAATAATCAAAGATAACAACCAGTAACCACTGGTAACAGGAACCAGGACCTTACTAGGACCACCTGTACTAAGAAAGAAGAACCACCTAAGTATCACACAGCATTAGGGGTCTAAGAAAGAATACATTACTCATGATGCAATAAACCTACATTCAGAGGAGTAGAAAAGACAACCACCTAAGTATCACTCAGCATTTAGGGGTCTAAGAAAGAATACATTACTCATGATGCAATAAACCTACATTCAGAGGAGTAATAAGGGAAAGAAAACACACATGATGCAATAGCACATTCAGAGGTGCATAATAAATCAATAGCGCAAAAACTCACATTAGCAATAACTATTAAAAAGCATAGAAATCAAATTGCGCCAACCCTACATAAGCCACTACCTGTGGCAGTCCCTAGGCCAACTGGCCTTGTTGGGGCTCAGATGCCCTGAGTCCAAAGTCAGGGTGCGCTGCCATGCAGCGCCAGTCACAGAGTACAAAAAGCCTAAACGTGGCAGTTGCCCACAAAGTGCTGGGCAACTGTGCACATCACAGAAAGGCCTAAACGGTGCAGCTGCCCACGAATTGCTGGACAGCTGGGAAAATCATCAACAATCAACACTGCGGCTGGGGGCTCTCACTAGCCCCTAGACAAACTGCGCCAGGGTTGGAGCCACACAGGCTCTGTCACAACACATGCCCCCAGCCTTGGAGCTCTCAGGCTCTGGCCACAGAAAATGCCCCCTGAGCCTAGCAGGCTCTTGAAAATGACGGCGGGGTCGTTGGAGCCCCCCCTCTGGGGCTCGACATCACTCTCTGGGCTTTAAACTGAAAATGCTGCCTGAGCCACTCATGGGCTCGAGAACGCAATGCCCACTGAGCCTCCACCGGCTCTACACAACGCTGGGGCGGCCCACTGCCATCCGGGGCCGCCCTATCTCCCACCAACATCTTGTGGCTCTAAATACGAAATGCCCATTACGGTGGGGCGGCCCACTGCCACCCGGGGCCGCCCTGGCTCTGCAGGACACAACCGGCACCGCCAGCACCCTTACGGAGCCCCCACAGCCCTCTTAACTCACCGGGCTGTCTTGCAGGCGGGGGCTCCGGCTCTCTCTCGGCTGCAGCGGGCGGCTCTCCCTCACTCGCGGTGGGGGCAGGCACCGACAATGTGCCTCGCGCCCCCTCCGCTCCGCTCCTCCAGGCGCGCCTCCTCCTCCTTCTCCGGGGCTCCCTCAGGTCACGGGAGCCCCGTAACGGCCGCCATGCTTCTCTTCTCCCCGGGCCCGGCGGTGATCACTTCTTGGAACCCGGGCTGCGGGGGCGGGACTTCCGGCCGGCCGCGCTGGGATTGGCCGGCCGGCCAAGCACTTCCGGGTCGCTGCGGGCAGCGCAGCGGCCCTTCTCCTAGGCAGGCAGGCGGACAGGCAATCAAAATATCGGCGTGGGCAGCCGAAGGTAAAGTAAAGTTGGCAATAAGCGAGGTGGGCACTCGCAAAGTAAATAATCAAATAAGCGGGGTGGCACCCGCCAATCCTCACGCAAAATGCGTGCAACGAAACGCTCAAAATGCAGCCAGGAGCGCTCTCAAGCGCTAGGATCCCAGCACAGCGCTCCCAGGCGCCAAAGGTCCCCAGAGCAGACCCCTACAGCAAGAAGGGTCCACAGAAAGCTCAAGAAGTCCAGCAAAAGTCCTTAAAGATGTAGCCAGGCAGGGGGACAGCCAGGAAGAGTCCCCCAGCAGTCCATCAGATGTCCAGGAGCTGGGCAGGGCCCAGGGATTCCCCTGGGCCCCAGCAGCAGCATGCCCCTGGCAGATTCAAGTTGAAAACAAGAACATTTTGGAAGGGGACACATCCCCTTCTTATACACTGAAAAGCCTTTGAAGTCCTTTGAAGTCCTTTGAAGCAGGCAGTGTGAGAACCAGCTAGACTGGTTTAGAGGGAAGTCCCCTTCAGTATCAGAGACAGAGGTGTCAGTCGCCCAGCGGGCGGTGGAGCCAGCTTTGTAGTTACACAGGAACAGCCCTTCACTATGAGGTGCTAATCTCCTCCCACTTCCTTGGCAGCAGATGCTGCCTTTCATCCACGGGCTGACTCAGACAACCATCTGGGCTCTCCAGCCCCCGTCATCCTCAAACCAGACAGTCAATCCACAAGCAGGCCCAGGCACTCTGGGCCAGGCTCACCAGCCAATCACACGCTAGCACCAACTTACACAAATATGCCCAGTTCTAAAAGTAGTACTTCTAGACTAGACACAGTCATGCCGCATACACCATTTTGCAGCATTCACTCTCACGAGTTCATACATACCAAAATCGCCCCTGCACTCCCCACACATCAGGAACTACCATGGGCATACATATTCCCCATTCATTCCTATGGGAGGGCAGGTCACTCACCACACATACAGAGAGCTCAAGCACTTTACACTGTACCACAGTGAAAAAGTGCGCAGAGGCCTAAAATCACCAACACCAGGTTCCATAAACAGGCTAGGAAAAAGCAAAAAAGTCTAGGGGTGAACCTGCCCAACGGGCCGGGTCCAACAGCAGTATTTTTCCAAAGATTAAAACCTTAGTGTCGCATCCAACTACTTTTGAGCTCTGAGTTTGAATACTTAATACCCTCCAGAAAGAGAATCAAAGGATTGGACTTTTCTGTTTTCTCGTACAAGACTACCACAGTGGCCATTAAATACTGCTGTATTATTACCTCAGTTTTGATCCAAAAGAGTGTCCAAAGTTGGAGAAGGTCTTCTCCACCATATTTTAATGGCTAGCTCGGAATATGGGGTGAAATGTGTTATCAAACATCTTTTGCTCATGATAGTGGGGAGGAAAACGGGCAAGAATATTCCTTCCGGAATGAATGCTGTGATTTTAAATCGCATTACATAACGAGCGTGGGGATAAAGAAAAGGAAGGTATCCTGAAAAACACCGTACGTTTTTGCCTTATTTTCCATTTTCTCAATAAGTAAAAATAACAGCAACAACCAAACTCGTGTGTTAAGACTTTGTGTCAAACAATTTGTGACCATCTCAGCCACACATTGCTCACAGGGAAATCCTCTCCCATGGTGCAAACATGGCAAACAAGCATTGGAAATGCAATAGGTCTCGCATTAGGAAAGTTTGAGCTATTGGTCTTATAAATGACATTTTTTTTATTTATGTGTTGTTTTTTAAAATAGCTAAATTAATAGATTTGTCATTTACAATGCCAATAGTTATAACTTTTGCAAATGCGACACCTATAGCATTTGCAATGCAACATGTTTTTTATTTACGTGACAGATGTATTGATATTACACATAACAATGGCTTTTAATTTTTTTAAATAATTAATACTTAAATAATTTATTTAATTTGTAATGGCAATAGCTTAAACTTTTGTAAATTATTTACGTGACAGATGTATTGATATTACACATAACAATGGCTTTTAATTTTTTTAAATAATTAATACTTAAATAATTTATTTAATTTGTAATGGCAATAGCTTAAACTTTTGTAAATAACTTTTGTGAAGATTATGTTCAGTGTTTTTTATTGCGACGAAAATCCAAGAACAGAAGTGAAATATTAACTTTTTTTGTGATTTGTATGACCGTAATCAGATTTGACAGCTTGACATTCCAATCACTGCATTTTTCAGTGGTGACCATAAAACTCACTAAACCATCCTTCCACCTTCCTGTGTTAATAGTACCCATTGGGAATACGCCCATATTTCTGCTGAAATCTGTTGATTCACATGAAGTGAATGTAAGCTATGCTTCAGGCATTCTTCTGAAAACAGAGTCAGGTCCTAAAAACAGATTTCCAGTGCCTGTGATGTAAACCTTTCCTATTTATGTCAGAACTATCTGAACCATGTCCATATACCAGTGAAGTGCGAAGCCCATTGAGTTGTTAAAGTTATTCTTTATTTATAAGATCCAGAAGCCTTTGTTTGTGTCCATTCTCATACTACTAACAAATGCCAGTATTCATTTGTCTGCAGGCACATATAGGCCACTGTCAATAAAAAAATGCTGGGAGACACATGTATAATAAAACAAAAATGCAACTGCTGTTCATGGTAAGTGCTCTGATACTTTCGGGTCGAGTTCGCGCTATGTAACACTTCAAAACAACAAAGAAACAAATAATCTTGTATAACACTATATAAATAACACAAGATTACCAACACAATTTCTAAAGTGGCTGTATTTTTGTTGTAACATTGTATTAGATACATAAATTAACTGACATTTTTTTCACAATGTAAAAAAGTTATTTCGGAGCAGGGCTATTTTCTGCTCAGGGGGATTGGGTAGGCGTGGGGAGGAGACGAGCGGAGGGGCTCGGGATTTAAAAGTAAAACTTTGCATAGATTTCCAGTGCAAGCTGTAGGAGGATTTTCAATGGTGTAAGCTGTGCACTTTACATGTGTAATAAAGAAAGAATGCAGAGTATCTGCTGTGACGTCCGTCATAGGGGGAGGTGGAGAGGTGTAGGGGTGGGAGGGGTCCGAGTGGAGTAGAGAAGTTGTCGGGACCAACAGGAAAAGCGAAAGGAGGATGGGAGGGGAAAAGAAGCTGCCAGGACTCCCATGAGTATTGAAGTAAAGCTGGGTCAGAAGCTGCCAGCCACGAGAGTTTGTGACCTGTAAAGGGCTGATCATAACTCTGACCTCAAGCGCATTACCAGCACAGTAATTCAAGCAAGTACTGGCGCTCTGAAATGCGTGACAATATATTTTGAGGGACTGCGATAACAATACCTAATATGTATCAGTTTAAAACCCTGATGACTGAGCCTTGGCAAGGTTGCAGTCTTACTGGGTGCACTTACCGCTGTATCCTGCTCCACTCACGGACCCTCAACATGCCGGTATGCTGAACTATGAGGAAGTGAAGCTTATTGTACTCCTTAAAGTGAACTGTGAGCAACAAGCGAGATGTGCAGGATAATTCAGTGCCAACTAAGAGCAGCGTGTGCTGCGGTGGTGGAGCTGCATTTCATTTTGCAGTAGCAGGAGGAATGTACACAAAGCAGCCATGCCCCTCCCCCTCAGCACCCGTGAGGAAAGACAATAATATAAAGCTCGACGTCCCTGAAGCGGGCGCTGTGTTGTTACTATAAAATCCGCACAGTGTCCAAAAGTATATAAATAAACACATTTTGTACAATTTAAACACAAACAGGAGCGGAAACTCAGGAAGTGATATCATTGCCTGTTAATGCACCGCTAATGCTTTTTTCTGGAATCCCGCATCGGAGCCATCCACAGCCCAGCAAGCCTACGTGTAAGAGTTAGACAAAGCTCTAATTAATTAACAAACGAAAGTGCATACGATCTAGGAGCAGAAAGTCAGAAAGCAGTAAAACTGTATTATGAAGGGAAATGCATGAATGGGCGTGAACACGAGCCAGAGTCAGACCCAAACAAAAACAAGATAAAGCAAGGCAGCCCTATTTTAAGAAAATATGTCAACCGTCAGCACGCTGCCACACCTGAATGCCCGGAAGACCCTGTGATAAGGGCGGCTCGGACTCATGAATGTAAAGGACTGAGCATGCTCTATGTCAGACTGCATACATGCGCGAAGTATACCTCACCCCCTAGCACCAGAGCGTTCCGTAGTGTCCTTGAGAAATGAAGCAGGATTCATTGGTTTCAGTTCCAACTGGAGTCATTTCACTGAGTCTTGGCTGAGACTGCGGCTTTGGGATCCCCCGAGCCTCATAGCGACCGGAGAGGATCAGAAGCAGAGGTGGCGTAACTCGCTGCACAATACCCCACAGTTGTCTGAAGGTTAACAAAAAAAGTAAAATAAAGGAAGACACAACCTGGCGGCCGTGAAACTGCAGGGGGAGAGAGGGGAGGTGCTGGCGGCTGGGGAGGGGGAGGAGAAATGCGAGCCTGGCGGCCGTGAAACTGCAGGGAGAGAGAGGGGAGGTGCTGGCGGCTGGGGAGGGGGAGGAGAAATGCGAGCCTGTCTGTGTGCGGGGAGAGAGAGGGGAGGTGCTGGCGGCACCAAGCTGGGGAACAGATGGCGAAGACTGGCGATTTGATGCTGTGCACGCGCATTGACCTAAAAGCGCACGGGCACAGCATCAAATCGCCAGTCTAGGTAAGTTCTGTTTAAGCCCCTATAGTCTCGCTCCGCTCAATGCGCATGCGCATTGAGAGGCGAGACCTAAAAACAGTCAGTAGGGGGTCAAGTTAAGTCATGCCGGTATTGTCTGCTGCAGGCAACTCACCACTCTTCAGCCCAAGCGCAGTTGTGCCCCAGGAACTTACACACTTAACTGGCCATATAGGGCACCTA
Organism: Lissotriton vulgaris; assembly: GCF_964263255.1. Lineage (NCBI taxonomy): Eukaryota > Metazoa > Chordata > Amphibia > Caudata > Salamandridae > Lissotriton > Lissotriton vulgaris. Next base: position 860,309,395 of record NC_141698.1, read on the forward strand.
CCATGGCCAATTTACCAACCCTTCCATGCACAACTGCTTCTATCAACCAGAACTCCACAAAACCACCTACTGCGATAAATGGGAGCATGCGCAGTTCTGTCACTTGTGGATATTGTGAAGCTCTTAAAAACCAGCACTGAAGACAGACAGATTGAGATCAGGAGTGCAGAGCTGGCATTTGCAGGAGTGTTAATCTCTTCGTACACTCGCTCAAACTATTTTTCCGAGTACAAAAGAAGTTTGAATTAAAATACAAAGATCATTGTCTGAAAAGGAGACCGACTATACAGACTCCACAAACGTCCAAAAATAAATACTCCCAGAAAAGACAACTACCAATTTCACATAAGCACAAGCTCTTCAGAGCACCTGCTTGCAAAGCATTATTGCACACGAGGGACATCGGGTATGGCATTTTTAGGTCTCCCTTCCAAAACAGGACCTGGCAAGGATACCTCCCTACTTTTCCTTCCTTTTCAACTTTTACTCAGTTACTAATAAAACTGTGCAGCATTTCCCTGCAAACAGCAGTGGGTTCATTGATATTTTTGGGCAGAGCAGGAAGTTTTGATAAGTACTGCCTGAAAGAAACCATGTCAAGAGGAGGAGCTCTGTGAAGTCGTTCACTCTGAATGGAAAACAAAATGTCTCTAGTAAACATTGGTGTCAGGGTCGCCATACAATACCTTCAGATCACGGTAACCACAGTGATTGCACGGTGTTGGCCGCCAATCTCTGGGAATTCTAGACTAAGCAGCAATGAGGCCGTCAGTTTAATGAAAGAAACCCACTGCAAGAGAAAATGAAAGATTCATGTAAACCCCTAGGATAAAGGGAAGTACTGACAGAGTGCCCATTTATCTTAGGAGCCTTTATGAAAAATAGAAGACAAATGAGGGGCCTGGTTGGTTAAATGTATCCAAACATATCTTGATTTAGGCTCAACTAGACACATGTATGTGTCTGTAAGTTATTTTTTGCTCATGGAATAAATAGCAAACATCAGAAAATGTTTTATGAGCAAAGTGTAAAACAGATAAACTCAGCTGCATTGATGAATTTCAGAATCTTAAAATGTAGGTATTGCTATTGTACGTTAGTATAGGACACAACCAGAACATCACACCAGCAGGAAACCAGACAAGGTCCTTAAGGAGTAACAATCATGATAACGTTTTATACATAGCTACAAGCCAAGCACAGTATAACAGAAGCTACCATGACCTAATTAAATGGTGCTCAATTTACCAGCATCAGAAGGACTGAAAGTTGAGTCAGTCTTGCCAGGAACTTGTGAGCTGTAGATCACCGCATAGCTCACTGGCAAGACATTTCACTCTGTGAGCCAGCCTGCCATCAACAAAAATACAAGCTTGAATGCACAGTTGCAAACAAAAACAAAAAATCATCAATTCGCTCTCAACCGTTCAGCAAGCCGGTTAACCAGGACACATCAGCAATCTGCAGTGATTCAGGTTCCCTTTCCCATTCCCACCCACCACAGGATCAAGTTTGGCAGATCACCCAATTAAAAGATGGCTACAATACATTAGTAATGCATCTCATTAAAAATGGCGCTCTGCTTCAGTCTAGTTAATGTTAGAAGCAAATTAGATCGAGCCAGGCAACCGGAAGCAAGAATGAGGGCGATTAAGCAATGGTAGAATCTTCTTTTTTTGCTTCTTTAATAGCTTTATATGAATAATGCAAATGATGCACCTGGGTTGAAGGCACAAAGGACTCAATCAATTTAGAGCAGAGTAATAAACTCAAATTACAATGAGGCACTCGAGTGCAGGAATGAACAGACTGGACGGCTGTTCGACATCAGTAGCAGGGATGAAGATGCCCCCAAGGCTTCATTAAGGTTTCATGTAATCAGGTTCTGCAGTCATCACGAAGCCAAAAGATACTAGGGTGCACGGTGGAGCGACCTGCTCCGGTCCCCGGTTCGGAAGCCATTTTGACTTTCATACGGGTAATTATTTTAGGTCAGGAATGTCAATGTCAATGAAGGTACACAAACCACGCATGCTGACACAGCTGTATCTGTGAACAAAGTCACAGCTTTTTGTCCAAGGGAGAATACAGAAAAACGACCTTGTGTGGCAGATCAATGTCCCTATTAGGCTGGGTGACATTAATGCTGAATACATTAAGAATCTCTGAACACATTTATCTTCAATAGGGTTGTCACCTTTCTCAAATTAAAATACCAGTCATTTGAGCAGGTTTTGAGGACCTGGAAGGGCTGGCTGCTGGATTAACCACTTATTCTTCATAAATATTGTATTTTTTAAACAGCCCTTCTGCCTCGGTTTTTAAAACACTTTTAGAAATAGTCTAGAAAACACGATCACTCTTCTAATAAGTTTTCAACTCGAACTTACTGTTTCCAGATGACTGGTGCAAAATACCAGATTTGTATGCTTTGCTTGAAACTTGTACCGGTCTTGGTTGAAAATACTGGCCAGGTTAACAAAATACTAGTGATTTGTGAAAGGTCTTGTAGAGTGTGAAAATACCTAAAAGGTTCCTGGCGCTAAGACTAACGGATTTCCAAGAAACGAACCTACGGCTACATGAGGGATTAAATTAATAGTCATTTGGAAAGCAATCAGTTTCTGGGAGATGCCATCCTAGAGTGCATTGCCGTAGTCAAGTCTGCTAGTGCGGAGTGTGTGAGTGACAGTCTTTCTGGATACTGTGGGGATCCATCTGAATGTCTTTCGAAGCAGGCGGAGCGTGTGGAAGCAAGACGATGATACTGCGTTGATTTGGCGGTTCATTGTGAGCGAGGAGTCCAGTATGATGCAGCTGTTGTATGCATGGTCCGTAGTGTTGGGAGGGCAGCGGGCCACCAGGAGTCATCCCAGGCTGAGGGGGTGGGTCCCAAGATAAGTACTTTGATCTTGTCCGAGTTGAGCTTGAGGCAGGAGTCATTTATCCAGGTATTAACTGCACTCATTCCACTGTGAAAGTGGATTCTGGCGGTTGTGGCTTCATTGGTGAGAGATGAGGATCAGGTGGGTGTCATTGGCTTAAGAAACAATGTTGATTCCATGGTTTCTGACAATGGTAACGAAGGGGGCCATGTATACGTTGAAGGGGGTGGGGCTCAGGGAGCAGCCCTGGGGAACTCCACAGCTGAACTCTATAGGTTCTGAGAGAAACGTGGGTAGCCTGACTCTCTGTGTTCAGCCGGTAAGGAAGGTGTGGATCCAGTTCAGTACCTTATCGTGGACGCCAACGTCAAGGAGTCTCATGATAAGGAAGCCTTGTGAGACTGTGTCAAAGGTGGCTGAGAAGTCCAGTAGGACGACGGCTATTGTTTAACCCCGGTCAAAAAGGGCGTGGATGTCGTCTGTGGCAGCGAAGAGTGCAGTCTTGGTGCTGTGGTTGCTTCGGAAGCCGGATTGGAGGTGTCCAGGACATGGTTCTCTTCAATGAACTTGAAGAGTTGGGTATTGATGGCCTTCGATGACCTTGGCTGGGAAGGGGAGGAGGGAGATGGGTTTGAAGTTCTTGAGGTCTGTCAGGTCGGCAGACTGATTCTTCAGCAGGGGGGTGATCTCAGCGGGTTTCCAGTTGTTGGGGAATGTGGCGGTTTCGATGGAGTAGTTGATGGTGTGGCAAAGCTCGGGGATATGGTGGTGGCTGCTCTATGGAAGATGGGGTACAGCAAAGGATCCAATGGGGCTCAAGAGTTGATGCTCTTCATGGTTTTGAGTGTGTCATCTGTGGTGAGTAGAGTCCAGGTGAGCACTATCTGTTGGGATGTGGCGTGATGGAGGGAGGCGGTGGAGGGCAATGTGGAAGGGTCTTGGGTGTCAAAGAGGTCGATGAGCTGCTGCCTGATCTTGTGGTGGAAGAAGGAACAGTTTGTTGCATAGGTCTTGGGAGGGTGGGACTTCTGCGGTCTCGCTGTTGGGCCTGGCAGGCCCTGGATGATGGCGAAGAGTTCTTTGCTGTAGGGTACGTTGACGTTTATTCTGTCTAAGAAGGTGGTTTTCTTTGTGGTTTTGAGGAGATAATGGTGTGCGTTGAAGGTGGATTTGAAGGTTGTGTGGGTCTCTGTGGTTTTGTAGTTCCTCCATCTCTTCTCGAGTCATCTGCAGGTGCGTCTGAATTCGTGGAGGGCAAAGTGAACCAACTGGCTTTCTTGGAGTGCTGCTTGCCTCGTGTCTTGAGGGGTGCCAGTGTGCCGGCGCAGTTGGAGATCCATTAGTGGGAGGTTGTGTGCTGATGTGTTAGCATCTGTTGATGTTGGTGGTGTGGTAGTGCTGAGAGAGGTGGGGAGATGTTCTTCTGCGAGTGTGTTCTAGCTATGACGAGGGCAGTGGTGTACAGTGGATGTTGTGAAGGGGAAGTGCACACAGTGGTCGTCGGTCCAGAGGAATTTGGTGGAGTGGCTGTAGGTGAGGTTTCCGCTGCTGGAGAAAACAGGGGTTGAGCGTGTGTCCGGCTGTGTGGGTCGGTGCAGTGACTAGCTGCTTGAGTCCAATGTTGGTGCGGTTCTCCAGTAGGGAGGCAATGTTCTGGTCAGTGGGGTTGTCCAGGTGGATGTGGAGGTCTCCAAGTAGGATGTAATCAGTGGATGCGAGAGTCTGCGTTGAGCCGAAGTATACGATGGTATTGATGAAGTGCGGGGGTCGAAGGAGGTCTGTAGACTAGTTCGCCATGAAGGGTGGTATTGGGGTTGGTTTGGATCTGGAAGTGGAGGTGTTCCATGGTTGTTGTTGGGTCGTTTGAGTGAGTGGTCAGTCAGAGGGTGTTCTTGTGGACGATGGCAATGCCTTCTCCTGGTCGGTGCATCCTTGCGGGTGATTTTGTAGCCGTCTGGGATGGCAGTGGCGATGTCTGGTCCAGAAAAGACATTGGTCCAAGTTTCTATGAAGACGGCAATGTCGAGAGAGGCGGGTTAAGGAGGTCCTAGATTTCTGTGGCACATTTGTGGAGGGATCTTACGTTGAGGAGGATGCAGTTTAGCCAGTCAGGTGTGCTGTTGGTAGCTGAGCAGTGAGAGGATCTGGCGTGTTTGCATGGGTGAAGGTGTGGCTGTAGTTCTGGCAGGAGAAGGGTCCTTGGGTCTCCTTCGGAGATGCAAGGTAGAAGGCGGGGTGGCATCCTGAGTGGAGGGTAAAGAGGGTGCTGGCGTCGTTGTGGTCAAGGTCTGAGAACAGCTTTCCTGGCGCTGGACATGGACACGCGCAGATGAGCTTGCCTTCAGCATGCGAGGGATCGCGGTGGCAAGAAATAAAAAAAAAAAAAAAAAGAAAAGGCAAAAGCAGGGAAAAAAGCAGAAACAAAGGCAGAAAAAGCAGAATAGCAGCAGAGCAGTGAATTACAACAACTGCAATAATACTATAAAAGGCAACTTTATTACTTATCCATGCAAAGGGATAGAATCAAACTTCAGACTACAGCTAGTTGCGACACGAAAAATGTAATCTACCTGTTGAAATGCCTATGTGGCTTGGTATATACTGGGAAGACTGAAAGAAAAATCTAAATAAGATTAAATGAACATAAGAGTAACAAAAGGACCAAAAACTTAAAATCCGTTCTTATGCCTCACTTCTAGACTTCCAATCACAACATTTGTCAATTACAATTCATGGTGCTTGAATCAGTAGATGTCAGGGAAAGTAGAGACAACCAAAAGAGAATATATTGGATTGGAAAACTGGAAACCCTCATTACGAATGGACTGAACTACAGCATGGAGTTTGGTTGTTATTTGTAATCATTAACACAATGTCCTTGATGATCCTGAAGATTTTATCTTTAATTTAACCTCCGGTTTAAGTTTTAAACATGTTTGATCATTTTGTCTCTTTTTGTTATACCAATTCTTATGTAGTGGAATTTTCTCTATGGAGTTTAAGATACTGCGCTTGTTTCATATTGAGGATAACTGAACTGATCATTTACATGCTTTATGAGTTGGTTATTCATTTCACTTCAACATGGCACCTGTGATCATCACAGGAATGGCCCAGTTTCTTTGTTTATACGTGCTAAGCTGTGACTAGCAAGCCTCTGTCTGCATCCAATCTTGGCTATGGCGGATGAATACGATGCTGGTGAAATATTTTGAACCTTAGTTCGATTTGTTAGCTAGAATCGCTTAGTCAACAGTTGTTTTTCAAATAATTTTCCCACAAGCGAGACCTCCACGTCTCATACATTTCACTATAGGATCGTTCACTTATTAATAACATACATCAGAAATGTGCATGTTCAAGATGGCTCCCGTAATCATTTTAGGAACAGTACATTTTCGGTTTTCCAGCTTGGTTACTTCCGAAAAGCCCACTTCTGACCGATTTCCATCATCGCTATTGTGGATGCCTGGGACACAGCAAGATACTTTATACATTCGATTTGACAGTAAGAATTGTTGAGCTTACAGTGGTTTTACCATTTTAGCTTTATCGCTAGCTGTGTCATAACGGCACATTTTGAGTGCATGTCTCGCCCGCTTCTGTATAGGACCGTTCACTTTTCAACCACACACGTGGACTATTGTGAGCAAGGCGTGTTACCATTCTAGAGTCATTTGTTAAATACATGCTATATGCTTTTCGGTTTAACAATTGCATTAAGGAACATTTTGAGTGCATGTCTCACATGTTTCAGTATAGGACCATTTACTTTTCAACCATACTTGTTTAGATCATTCAGGGGGGAGTTTGAAACCTTTATTTACCAATACCAGGTGTGGCACGGACCCGGAAGTGAAGACTGGTTATGTTTCTTGTTAAGGTTTACAGCTTTGACTTAACGCAGGGATCACAGGGAGACTGTCATTTAATTGGTTACCGCTTAGGAAGTTCGCACTCACTTCTTTTCCTTTTAGAATTTTTATCCACCAATGAAGGGCAACCTCCGCCCGAAATGCATTAGGATTATCTATACTACTATATTGAGCCACCAATTAAATTTAATATGGAATGACGTAATTTATTTAATTATTGATCAGTCAAATCGAAGGAAGAAATTCTGGAACTAATAAAAGACAACCTGAACAATTAATTTGATTAACTTTTTGACTTGGGATCTAATCAGATTAATTTACCTCTGGGAAATCTCGCAGTGCATCCTAGGGATGTTTCCCCAGGAAGAGAAAGCTACATTTTTCATACTTAGAACATGCTTGTGGATCAGAAAGCGATACCCTGCTGCACGCCTTAAAATGTACACAGAATGAATAAGTTTACTACATAAGTGACTGAACCGGAGTGCGTGAACCATTCCAAGATAATATCAATAGATACTCTCATCTCCCTTTACTGCTGGTCCTTCCTCTCATATAGCACATCAGTATCTATTCTCCTCTTTAGATCCAAGGACAACAACTCATGGAAAATAAGACCTCGCTGCTTAACTAGCAACAAGTTCTCCCTATGAGAAGGGCTGGCTATAGATCCATAGGAATCTCTACCACCAAATTGCTACTTTGCTGTAGTCCTACATGCAGTAAAAATAAGAAACTGTAATTCAGTCAAGTAGGGAACTGCGTTGCTGAGATTCCTTGGTTAGCTGCTGGTGGCCAGTACAAACCAAGAGGACATGGAGAGCTCTATTGATAAAGAGCCCCATTGTCACTGGATCAAAACCAAGTTCTTTAAGCAGACGGCCAGTTTTAGATAACCAGGGATATTCATATGGGGTAAGCAGAAACAGAGTTTTAATAACAGGAAAGACAATGCTGGTCTTGGGTTATCACATATCAGGTCTACTAACAATATGAACAGTAAAAAACGAATTTTCAAAGATAGCTGCTGTACAGATATGGACAATGTGAAACTTATTTTTAAGCAAGTTGAATCTCAGTTCTTTCAATTAATCCACGACTGCCTAGTCCATCAAGTCTTCGAATTCGGAATTTAAAACAAGGGGGAAAAAAGTCCCAATGGACACTGCCAAGAAATGTGACCATCCTTCCTGTTAAAGTGCGACCCGAAATAAGTATCAAGTACTCAGCAGATAGAAAGCGTTTGTAAGTGCCGTAGCATGATTCCCTCTCTCCCCCCCCCCCCCCAAGTGTCAAAGCATCATCCACTAAAACCATAGGGCAGCCAATTGAAAACAGTATTAAGGTAACACATTGGCCAAAGCAAACATTTTTAGCATCAAATTACTTGTTTTTTTATATACCGTTTCATGCAGCACTTCCATTTCTAACCGCAATACAAAACAGATATTAATTGCCATTTCCAACGTAAATACACACACCAAATATGCTAAACATTAACCGAAATAAAAACAGCCTCCCTCTAAGAAACCGTAAATCCCATCATTAGACATCAGCGCATCTTCAGTCGCAAGTGAACCGAATGCTAATTCTAACCCCTTTTCCTTTTCAATGGCTTATAAGCTGTATCTGAACCAAAGAGCAGGACACTTTGGTTCAAATATAGTCAAAGGACACAAATTTGAAATGCCGAACAAAGAATGGTCTCTTGTGTAGAAACAAAATGTACAACACCATAACTTTAGGCACAGATGTACCTCCTACAGATGGTTAGCGAGCTTCTGGCTGTCAAAGCCAGGAGTGTTCATGTTTGGATTTCCATACTGGGGACTGGGGGGTGGGGGCGAGACTGGCTGAGTTTGCCTTAAGGGTTGTATTTGCCTACAGTACACATTCATTTGCATGCGCTGAACGGGTCTGGCGTGCACCTGCTAGAGGCACACCATGGTCTGAACCAGCCCAACACCTGTCTTTTCTGAAAAACTGCTTTAAGAGGGCTCGGTCTTCAAAATATTTAACTATTTGAAAACTTTACAAAAGAAAAACAATTCTCTCCTAGGTTTCCAAATGATCTCAGGAAACACACATACAGGACCACTGGAGCAGACAGAGGCCTGGCCAGCACACTAGGCACTCAGTACAAGGAAACACAACAGTTATGCCGAATTGTGCATAACCAAAGCAAAGGTCGAGATAAAACACTCCAATATATGGAAAGTATGGTACTAACTGAGATATAACTCAGATCCCAAATATTCTATTAGTTGGCTATTAAAGCAAACAACAAACCTTACTACTGCTAAGTATTCATCACACGTATACATCTGATGGGCAATGGGCAGCGGTTAACAACTAAGAACCTATGAAAGCATTTGGGATTAGCTTTTCAGTCGCATTAAAAAACAAGCATTTACAATGCAATGGTTTCGCCTTTGGAAAAGTTAGAGTTATTGGCATTGTATATGCCAAAATTTGTATTTATGTTTTTGTTTCGAAAACAGATAAGTAAATGGCATTGTCATTTACATTGCCATTACCTTTTTTTTGCAGTCACTTGGCACTCTCTAGCACTCCCTAGTACTCTTTTTGCACTCTGCATTTCATATGCACTCCCTGTGCACTCTGCACTCCCTATGCAGCACTCTGTATGCACTCTGTACTCTATATGCACCCTACACGCTCCACTTCCTATGCACTCCCTATGCACTCTGCACTTTTTATGCAGCACTCTGTATGCACTGTGCACTTTGTATGCACTCCACACTTCCTATGCACTCTGCACTCTGCACTTCCTATGCACTCTGCACTTATCATGCACTCCCTATGCACTCCCCTGTGATTTTGTGTTTTGTGAATCAACCTATTTGTATCTAGGTTTGTATGCAAAATCAAATTGTATTTGTAAAATTGGGTGAGCTAATTGTGATCACTTTTTTATGTAATCTTGGTACATCAAGCCCTAATTTATCAATGTTGTGTAGTGTCAAATAACCAGTGGTTGACACTCAAGCTGGTCATTTCTTGACCGCAGGCACCAAATCACCATAACAATGGGAGAAGGAAAAATCTGCATATGCAATGCGCATCAATGTCACTTCATCATAAGAAGCACTTTCACAGCCTTCTTCTGCCCTCTATTACAGTCACAGGTGAAAAAAAAATGTAGTAATGTGTATTTAATATGCAGGTAAATATAAAATTCTCACTGCATATGTTCCTATATAAACAACATGCTGGGGTCTAAGAAGCTTGTGATCATATTTTGTTTTCACTGGTGTCCTGAAAAGGCCTCCTGATTAACAGAGCACTATAAAAAATAAATATTATTTCAAATGGAAGTGTGAAAGAACATTCAAGTTATTTTACTAAGGTAATTCACATGAATATTTTCCATGTATTTAGGAACTGACCATATGAATTAGTCAAAAAGACATTTTAAAACAAGGGTTGCACTTGTTTGGTGTATTTAAAAGGGTGAGTTTTTCAACAAGTAAATGAATTGCCATGAATGTTATAATGCGTGAGAGCTACAGGTATAAAAAGTGAGAGATGGCTTCGAATTGCAGTCTTATATGCCTCTGACACCCCACCATGGTGCCTTCGAAATGTCGAATACTTTTTAACTTCTTGTCTTACTGTAAAAATGTACCTGGCCATACATGAGCCTTGCGCATGGTCAGCCAGTAAACAATATAAAATGTCATCCCTCAATTCTTGGCCACTTATCATAAATCATAGGTGGGGTAGAAACGTCACAAGCAATTTTAACCTTGTGCCTAAGGTTGCATGCAGTAGAAAAACTGATTATTGCTTTGTCACAGAAAAAAACATGGCAGCAGAGGTACACAGGGAGTGGTATTAGACTCGTCCAATCCCCGTAAGCAAATTTTTGTAAACATGAATGGGAAACTGTGACAATACAAAATGACGTGTACACAATGGAGGGAAATACCAGATTACTCTCGATTTAGCTAGCTATTTTGAGCATTAGCCTTGCCATTCCTCAGTGATGGCTCCCATACTAAACAAGCATTGGGAAAGCCAATTGGTGTGGTGCTGCTGCCAGCCTTTTGGTGTAGTCAGTGATTATTTTGTTTTGCCATCGTTTTTACAAACCTTTATATTGAGGAAGCTGGTGGCCCTCCTCCGTCTAACAAACAAATGGCTAATAACAAAAATACTTTCTGGGTAACAGAAATCAAACATTGCCATGGTAGCCCAGGGCACTAAAGAGAACTACTTTGTGTGTGGATAGGCTTCTTCTGAGAGGGCAGAATGGCGCAACTCTCAGTGAAGTTAGCCAAGGGGTGAAGCTTGCCTGACCCTTTGCCACAAGTTGTGCTCTATAGTGGGCAGAAGAAAAATGTGAATGACACAATATCAAACCAATGGATGATGAGGAGAAGCTGAAAGCCCCTTGAGTAACTGTACTGTACATATCATTTTAGGAAAATCAAAAGAGCAAAGCTAACTCCAGACCTAAAAACGTATCTTGTCTACTTTAAAACTATTCAGTCAAATTCAAACCAAGAATTAATCAAAGATAAACTTGAACGTCCAACCCTGATAACTAGTAAGTCCCTGCTTGCCATTCACTAGGCTCTACCACAACCTGAACCACTGCGCACCACCAGCAGGCACGCCACCCACATTCAGACAGGAAGACCCATATGAGGCCCTCCCTTGGTGTCGCTACGCTGACATGCTGCTGCTCTGTTCATTTCCAACTCACAGCTATCTGCAATGCTAAACACATCCTACTGCACTCTCAGACGTCACTCCCTTTTCCGGCCACCAAAGAACACACGACCTGCTAAATTCTCGAAAATACCAATGCCGGCCTCTGAAATTTGTGTTTGTCAACAGAAATATGGACATTCTATAATCAGCCGAATACTGCTACGCGTGGTTGAATATTCAGATATAAAAACTGCAGTATTATATGTTAATATGCAACACTGAATATTTCCTGTCGGATAAGAGACGGCATCTCAGTTTGCTGGACAAATGCCCCGTCACTCAAATCGGTCCTGATAATATTGATGTCTCTGCAACCAAAGGGGCACTTTGCAAGCGGTAAGGAAGTGTACTAATGGCGTCATTAATTTGATTTTAGCACAGGGTCCATAGCTCTTGATTCTATGATTCTGTCACAGGAAGAGCTGGATGTCACAAACCACATTCCAATGAGCCTTCATTCGCCATATTCGATTCCCAAACTGCATGATGTGTTTGCGCATAGTATAGTATTTTATGATGTATAGAAGTGCGTCACATGCTGAATGTTAGGCGGTATGTGTTTTTTAAGCAAAGCACAAATACACTGAGTGAAACATATAGGTTTATGGCTTGTCATTACGTGGCATGTCGGTCGTATTACGTGAATGCAGCGCACGGACTTCCTATCCCCCTGCGCTAGTTATGTTACTTTATAGGGCCAATGATGATTTGCGTCAGAAGTGAACTCAGCACAGAAGCAAAAAACATTATCACTGCAAGTGCAGCGAGATTGGAAATAGTAGGCACAGTGGCGCACAACTCTGACACCAACACTTTCCACGCGTTCCCTCAGAGTCCGCCCCTTCTGCCCCCACAACCCGCCCGTCGAGCTCACCTCGCGTGCCCATAATGCTGCCCAGTTTCTCATCGGCATACCTGTGCGCCACATGCAGACTCCCAGACAGCGACCGTCACGTGTTCCCAAAGACTCACCCTCGCAGGCACGGCCCCCGTCGCAGCTCCCACTGGCCTCCGCTGACGTCGAGGGTTCCCCCGGAGTCAGCCACTCACAGCGCGGCTCCCGGGGCAGATCCTGATGACGCGGCGAGGCTCCAACCAACGGCGGCGCAGCTCACGGGGACAGGCCCACTGCAGCGGCCAATCAGAGCGCGCCTCTGCCGACGAGCCTCCGAAAAGCCACCAATGCGGTCGCAGCCCCTTCGTGTCTCGGCCAAGGTGCCGAGCAGCTGCCGGTTGACCTCCGGGCGGATAAAAAAAATGGCGGCAGCACCTACGAGGACACGGGGGGGGCGGGAGAGGAACGGACGGCGGGAGGGGGCGGGAGAGGACACAGGGGGCGTGAGGGGGGCGGGAGAGAACACGAACGGCGGGAGGGAGGCGGGAAACGTGCCGGGGGAAAAACACTCACGATGCCCAGGACAGCAGCAAGCACGGCCCGGCCGGAGGAGACTCGGGGGCGTTCCCGGCGTCGCGTGACGTCGGCAAAAGCCAAAGAATCTCGGGAACGCCCCCGTGTCTGGTCCGGCATTGATGGACAGGCCCCTCGTCCAATGGCTAGGCTCCATTTATGGAGCTAGCCAATGGGACGGGGGGGCGTGTTCCATAGTGCTTACTATACTCAATAGATTTCTCTGGAGGAGGAGCCTAACGGCTCCGCCCCCCAGCGAAACCTAAAAAGGGGAAAACACGAATTTAAATTGTAATAGTTGCCTACTGACCGCACATGTCCACAAAACCTAGTCAGACTTCAGTCTGCAATGAAATGCTTAATACCAAATAATGTTCCGATGGCAAACTGTGTGCTATTCAAGGGCTGGATAACGATGCCAATAGTATTCCATTTGATCCTACTGCAGAATGTATACAGAGGCTCAGAACCCTGTTGAGTCTCCAAAGCATTTCGGTGGTTAAAGCTTTTTATAATGCATGTTTATGATCGTGTGGGTTTGCAGTACGAATGTTATAGGATTGTTCAGTGCGGGTCATGAAGCTTCGAGGTGTGCTCCACACAAGCTGCTGTAAACAAACAGCTGCGCTTGCACATGTGGTGGAGACACAAATTATGGCTACAGCTCTCGACGTCTTTTGTACCACACCAGAGTCGAAATAAGAGCTTGCTCTTCGTTCATGTCGATTAGGCTCCATCTGTTTGAGTGTATTTTCTGAGTTTTTCTTAGCCCTAATGTTACCTCCTTTAAAACATCCAGTGGCAGGGGAGAGGCACATATGGACCAGGACTTGCAGAGTAGCCTTGACATAAATATAGTTCTCCAACTGTTCCACACAGTACACAAGGAGACATCAGCAGAATACAGGAGTTCTTTTAAAGTAGCACACGGTAAACAGCAAGGCCCCAAACCTTTCAGGAAATACATACTCACACTACAGTTAAGAACAAAATTCTTCCCTTTTTAAAATAGTCCTGAGAGCAAGTGTAGGCTGTGCAAAAAGGACTTGATAAACCTTTTACAGGAGTCAACAAAGCAGGAGTAAAAGTCCCTCTTTAGTTGGCATGAATGTGCAGAAACACATGGTAAATTATGATATTAGTCGTACTCATATCAAAACAGGTACTAGGTGGTGCCATTCAAAGACTCAGGCCCTTTAACAGTACACCTTCAAAACTGGAAAGGGACTATAAAATCACTTCGGTAGTACCAACGAGACCGAGATCCCACACTTTACAGCCTTAAAGATAATCAATAACAAATCTATAGAAGCAAGAATCTTAACAGGTGCATTCTAAGGATCTCTAATTGCATCCATTTAGAAAATGTACATCAAAGAAAAGAAATCAACCCTTTATTTGGTAAACATATTGAAAATAAATGTATTCAAATCCTAATAAGGCCATTTTTAACAAAATGATATCAGTCTCAGTCATTTCACATGTAGATTTGGCCAGCAATATAGGCAGTCAATAATACTGGACAAAGGGATGGGAGGATGAATGGAAAAGGAACTTTTAACAAATAGTCAACATAATCTTCTACTGCAATGCATGTAAAATGTTGCAGCATACCAACTCAAATACATTTAATGGATCATGTTCTCATTTTAAAACCAAAAAGGTGGAAAATAAGATTTAGAAGCGGTTTGAACATTAGTGTCTTTTGGAGGAACAGAAAGGTTGAGATCTTAGAAACGTTCAGTTTAGAATGGATGGAAGAAATAGAGGATGATTTTAACCCAAGTTCTGGAGATATATTTATGGTTTACAGCTTTTATTATTTATGTATAATGCAAAAGTAACAGTAGCCACCACCTAAATCCACTGGTCGTGGGGAACAATATGAGAGTGTTTTATCTTTCGTAAATGAGAACTAAGGAGATAGAATGAAAGGAGGAAAGTCAGAGGCGAGAGGAGACCAGATGGAGATATAGTTAGACCAACTTGTGACCATGAGACACTTACAGCAAGCTACTTAAATCGGCATCTATAAATTGAGAGCCACGCAAAGTATGAAACCACTCTCCTCTAGGAAGCAGGTGACGGGGCAGGCACAAGTATGCTTGGGAGATTAATAGGAAGTAGTCAAACTTCAAGTCACTGAAAATTAAGCATAACAGATTGATCACAGGAGGAAAGAAAAGGGACAACACAATTCTGATATTTATGAACTTTGACAGCTATGTCCGAGGGCCCTAGCGGGGGAACTTAAAAGCACTCTCCTCAATACATGTCTGTCAGCGCTTGGCTCAAAGCATCCAAGAATTGGATTTGTACCCATTTTACTCACAAGGCAGGTCTCGAACTGAATTATTTACAAAAAGGGGGTGGTGATGAACAGAGTGTCTGAGTTAAACAGACCACTCTTACCCAGTCCAAAGATCAGGGCTTGATCCATCACCGTTATTTATCTCACTGCCCCATCCCAGCTCAGAACCTGGCTATATGCAAATCAGTCTGTCCCTGGCCCAGTGCATCATGGGAACAGGGCAGACTAAACTACCAAGCCAATTCTTCACCAGAAAGGAGACAAGCTACCGGGGACCGGTTTCTGGCATTTCAGCCTTCTTCGGCCCGGCTTGCTTGAATCCTGATGGAGCAGTGAGAAAGGGACTCATGTCTGAGTATACCCTGCCACACCTATAGTGGCCAAAAACGATTTACAAAAAGGGGGTGGTGATGAACAGAGTGTCGAACTGAATTAGACACAGAACTGGTGCCATCACTAGAAAATTTGGCCACTTTAGTACAATTAACTGGAATACTCGAACTTCATCTTCGTATATATCTTTTGTTGCAACAAGCTGTGTTCCTCTGATCTGGTTATGTACAGTTCACCTCTTTATTGAAATGATTTTCACTAAACCTATGTAAAGTTCTGGCTACCCTTTCGCCTGCATACAACCACATAAATATTTCAGGGTGGTCTTTGAACTAAGGAGCAAAAAATCAGCTTTTGATGGTTGGAAGATACCAGGGAAGCATCTCCTCCAGAGAGCAGCTGCAGTAATGGATATTCTTATGCACACAGACATGTACCACAGCACTACGCAACATTCTAAAAATGCCGACTTGCAGCTAGTGTGAGGACTTCTACAGCAGCTTATGAGTTCAGTGAACTGAAACTGCACCTTGCAACTAGAGTTCAGAGACCACTTCTCTTTTCCTTAAGGCTCAGGCTAAGCGTTTAAGGGTGGAGGTGTAAACGGGGGTCACTAAAATGTTTGGCCACCGACATATCTTTACACTGGGAAGCACATTTTCAATTGCTATCTTTGACTAGGCTGCTCTAGTTAAAATAGGGTTACAGACAGCAAGCACACAGCTTTGTGTTTCATAATGAGAAACATACATGAGACCATTCAAACCCACCTAGACGTCCTGCCTATAATGGCGCACCCACAAAAATTCCGAGAAAATGGACACAATAATACTAACAGGCCAAGCTCAAGAGTGTAGTAGATTTCACAAATGCAAAAAAATTAAAACCAAAACAACAACAAATCGACACTTGCTGCGAAGGAGAACGTCAATCAATCCGTTCTTGGGGTGTACAGGAAAGCGATACAATTTACAACACAATCAGGACAAATGGGGTGTGGTCTGCAAGTTTCAATGGACAGCGAGCTCTTTGCTGGTGCACCCTTTTGAGGAAACGGTTGCAACCCCGTATGAAGGTTACTTCAAGGTGAACAGACATTCCAGTAAGGACAAACTCTTTTTTAAGTCCTGAAGTACCTCGTGGCTTTGAAGCAAGGTCAAACTATTATTTTAAATAACAATTATTTTCAGGCTGCGACCTTATCAAATCCCCACTTGTCGGTTTCCAAGCTGCATAAACACAAGATAAGAGAAGGAGGAAAAGGAAGCCCATCTGTTACAGACAACACAACCCGCGCTGCACGGATTAGAAACAACTGGCCGCCGATTTGTTTGGCATAGGGCCTTAAGTCTGGCGACAAATGGTTCTTCGAGTGTGCGGGCGTGCATGCCAGGCGCGTGAGCAGCTGCGTGCCCACGTGACACGGCCTCCTTCTGTAAGCAGGTCCCAGCGGCGGGTGTGCAGTGCACAGGCCCGTACATTCACTCACTGCACATCTGCCCTCTTCAACTAATTCAACGACGCACCCTGACCCGCCTGAATCTGTCAGAATTACTGGTTTATCAAATCAGGTTCACTGCATTACTTTATATGTATAGTGCGATATTTGCAAACTGAAAGCGGGGTCTCGGGTAACATTCAATTTGATGTGAACTTTAACAGGGCCAGCCTTCGGTCCGGGTGCGCTGGGCCAAGGCCCAGGGCGTCAGTATTCCAGGGGCGCAGCAGGCAGCTGTCTGACTCAATGCTATGCAAACGGCAGCTCGTCCGTCCCACTTGGTCTCAATCGGTTCCGTTAAAGACTTTGTAAATCAGGCCCTAATGTACCTCAGCATAATTGTTAGACCCCATCACTCCCTGCCCTCCTCGCATCTTCGCACACCTCCTGCTGTACACCGCAAGTGCCCCTCCCCCACCCCACTCCCACACAACAAACAACAAACTTTTCTGTCCGCCCAGGGCGCTGTCCCGGTCAGATTTAGTGCAACTCTACTAATCTACTATTCTTTCTGTCAATAATCTTCAGTTCTGAATTGGACAGCAGAAGTGCGCCCTTACGTGAAAGGATGCCATTCCACAAGTTGACATTATCGAAGATCCTTCTATGAATGGTTACACCCTAAACAGCTGAACTCTGAAGGGACGCTCAACATGTTCCACAAGTTGCACTGCAGACGTCGGTCGCACACAGTGCTTCAGGACTGACAGTAGTTACAATGTTTTTTTTACCTTCAGTGCAGATGCAAAAATAAAGATTTGCGTATCCTACCTTCTCCAGCCCGTGTCACGGCACGGGCGTCTTTCTACCACATTTAGGCTACAGTA
Organism: Lissotriton vulgaris; assembly: GCF_964263255.1. Taxonomy (NCBI): domain Eukaryota; kingdom Metazoa; phylum Chordata; class Amphibia; order Caudata; family Salamandridae; genus Lissotriton; species Lissotriton vulgaris. Next base: position 860,327,272 of record NC_141698.1, read on the forward strand.
AATTTGGGAAGGCAACATTCTGTAGTGAATATTCATCAATCGTGGTCCTTAATCATGCAAACAAACATCCGTGCCTGCAAGCTCCTGGTCTCCAGAAATGCCAATGCCCGTTTATTGCAGGTCTTAGAGATGCAGGTACAAGATTTGAAACAGGCAAATCCACGGAGAAGCACGAAAATAGTCACTGGGAATATTCCTGTGAGATCTTTTGACCACTAAGGAAAGTGACTGGGGAGTCCATTTCATGCCATTCTAATGGAAGGCTATTTTTATTTCAGACTTACCACAATCAGGACATGTGGTCTGACCTGTTCGAGCTCCTCAAGCTCAAAGGGCTATTAGCACACATATTGGAGTGGCTTTGAGCCTCATGCAGAAAGAGTGCATTATACAGCATATGCAGGGCAGAGGTTTACATTATCAGATGGAACCTGTTACAACATTTCCCAAAGATCAATCTCTTGGGACAGAATTCATTACCAAACTCAGTAATCCAGGGAATTACTCAATAATATTTTTAAAGCTCACAGGAAGCAGGTCTTCTTGGGCTTTGCCCAGACATGATGCTAGCAACAATATTGTTTAATCGACGTAGCATTTTTAGGTAGCACAAACAAGGCCTGCGAGCATCAACCCGCTTTACAGGAGCAAAGTGAACGCAGTAACAAATAGGATTATAAAATGCAGTTTAGAAAGGTTTTAGAAAACACCACATTATTTAAGAACAATAATAGCAAACAAACAATACAAGAAAATAATAATAAACACGAAAAAGCCCAGATCAGAACTGTCAAACAAGCATCTGCAATGCAATAGTTCTCGCGTTTAAACGAGTTTGAGCTATTGGCATAGTAAATGACAATGCCTTTTATTTATGTTTTGGTTTTTAAAACATAAATAAAAGGCATTGTCATTTACAATGCCAATAGCTTAAACTCTCGCAAATGAGAGACCTATTGCATTCCAAATGCTTGAAGGCATCGCTGTTTCCCATGGCCCCTCAGGAGCTTCTGCTTTACTAAGAGTTAAATAAACAAGCTGGTGGTCATAACTGCGCACAAGACACCCTCCTGCAGCAAGATAAACTCATTAAAGAAAATAGTGCTTACAGATTAAAGAAGATGTACTGTGTAACAACTGAAGTATAAGGGCCAGTCCACATGGGACATTACAAAGAATGCATGGCGGTACTAAGGAGGGACTAGAAAGCCTAATAACGAATCAGATGCCAGCATTTACCAAGGACAATGACACAAGCAAATTACAAATATGGGCGGAGTGGGTGGGGCTTCAAGTACATACTCTATTACAGCATGGCTAGCAGAGTAGTGCATTCTCTGCCCAGGCTCGACCTAAAAAGGGTCCAATTAGCATTCTGTCAGAGAAAGAGCAAGAGGAAATAATGAGACCAACCAATGATCAACCACCACGTCAGACAAGGATACAAGAGTAAAAGAAAGCCTGACTCAGTCATGGCTATGGAAATGCCAGGGGAGATGCTAGTCCATGAGAAAGTGTGATAGACCCAATAGGGAGGAAGTGGGGGTCGATTTGAGCCAAGTAGTTAGAGAGGTCTGAATTTAGGAAATTGTATTAATTACCTTCTCATTAACAATAAGTAATTATAGGAAGTGTAGTGTTGGAGATGTGTGTTCAGAATGGCTAATCTCCACTGCTGTCTGGGCTGCTGCATGCAATAAGGCTTTCCACTGACCAAGATGAATCTTGAGAATGCCACTGAGAAATACACCGCAGTAAAAGTCTGGTAAGGACTAACATTTTAGCCACACATTTGAGAACATGGTTGTAAAGCAATTGTTTTAACCAATGCATCAATTGGATTTGATAGCTTGCTCAACTGAGCATGGGATGCATGTGATTGTTTAAACTCATACAAGATGCTTGGCATTACCAGTGATTAAAGAAGCTGTTGAGAAGGTTGATAGAATCAATCCATACTTGCACCTGAGAAAGATTAGTCAAAGTAGAGGGGACAAATGTGAACAAGCTCAGTTTTGTTGCCAAGTCTGAGATGAGAGGTTATCCAGGTTCGTATCTTGTCAAGTGCTGAAACGGTTAAGATGAGGTCATCTGGGAAGGTGACCATCAGGTAGAGATGTGTGTTATTGGCATACTAATGTTAAAGAAATTTTAACTGGAATCTCTAGGAGAAATTATGAGATAAGATCAGAGAGTTCTGGAGCTAGCACAGACCCAGTGGAACTCCTTGAGAAAGTGTCATAAACAAGAAAAAAAAAAAGTTAACAAATCAATCAAGAATGATTAACAATAATAAGCAGTATGTACACTAGAAGAGGACTTTGCCACTGAAGTCTATGCATTCCTTTGGCGTGAGAAGGAGTGTTTCATAACAGACTGTCAAAAGTTGTGGAAAGACAACATGAGATTTGGAGACAGAAGCGTCTCTGTCAAGGAGGTGATGTGCATCACTAATCGTTAGTAAGAGTGGGTATTAGCATTCCATTCAGCTGGAACCCGGATCAGAGAGAATCTAGGAACACGGTTATTAATTTGATTGTTCACATAGCTTTGAAGTATTTTAGCAAAGAAGGGGAGGGCAGAAAACAGGGTGGAAGGGGTTGAGTCCACCCCTTCCAGATTCACCCAGTATGATGCCAGACTGAAACATGTGCCTTTAGTGATGGGTGTAGGTATGGGGGAATCTGGGTGATTTGAAGGATCAAGGCTTGTAATATTTCCTTAGAGAACAGACTAAGAAATCGGCTTAGACAGACCAATGGTCTTAAGATTTTTTGAAGGGACCTGTATCATGGATTTAGGAAGGTGGTAGATGGAGAGAAGATTCTACCACTTTGACATTGGGTACGAAGAATTGGCGATTCTCTAAAATGGTGGTTTTAGCAGCAATGGATTTACGTCAAACTGCAAGGTTTTGAAAATAAGGATGGGGGACAGAGGGAAGCATACAGCGTTGTAGTGCCTACCCTGCCCAACTGCTGAATAGAGCAACTGAGGCAATAGGACATTATTATCATTTGAGAGTTTTTGTTAAACAGGGTTCAGTCAGCATCAATTTGAGGTTCAAGTCAAAGGTGTCCAGAATCTCAACACAGTGTTGCACAATTACAAAATCTCTTTCCCTATATGCCATATTTCCCCAACATGAAAAAAGGTTTCCTCCGGTCTTTGTTAGGAGTACATTTCCAACCTTTTCAGGGGTGTAAAGAGAATGGAGAGGAATTGTGAATAAACTTAAACGTATTAGTTTGTGGGTGTGCATAAACTCATAGGGCATTCCAAACCTGGAACTACTGCCTACTTCCAGACCCTGCACATAGATGTTTGGAGAGGTGGCTTGAATACTAATTCTGTTACAATATAAGCCTTACTATAATCAGAGAGACTGTTTTGAGAGACCTATGACAATGCAAAACATTATTTGTCTCATCACAGCAAGTCTTTAAAAAAAAGTAAAAAATGTAAAAGGACAATTCGAGATGTCCGAAGCATCCCATCCGTGGGACAGTTAAATCTATACTAATATAATAAAGAGAGAGTCGAAACCTTTGAGGCGGGTAATCTCAGGAACCACAACACCAATCACAACACCCAATAAAGCGTTGGAAAGGCAGTTGCAGCTGAAGCACATAGGCTATGCAGACTCCCACCATATACATTTAAAAGGTAAAAGAACCGTGCCAGGAAATTAGTCCCTTGTGGGCGTGTCTGCGTTGTGCTGAGGCGTGACAAATGCTGGGGGCATGTGGTACGCTCCGCCCTTCATGCCATGTATCATATCGTGTGCTAATCCCACCCTGCTCCCTTTAAATACCCCTGCACCCCATAATCATAACCCACCCTTACTCCTTAAAATAACCCAACACCCTTAAACACTAACCCATCTTAACCCTATAATATACCCTGTACCCCAAAACCCAAACCTATCCCTAAACCCTAAAAATATACCCCTGTACCCCCAAACCTAGCCCTGAACCCTATAAATACACCTGTACCTCAAAACCCAAACCTAGCCCTGAACCCTAAAAATACCCCTGTACCCCAAAACCTAAAACCTAGCCCTGAAGCCTAAAAATAACCCTGTACCCTAAAACCCAAACCTACCCCTGAACCCTAAAATACCCCTGTACCCCAAAACCTAGCCCTGAACCCTAAAATACCCCTGTACCCCAAAACCCAAACCTAGCCCTGAACCCTAAAAATACCCCTGTACCCCAAAACCCAAACCTAGCCCTGAACCCTAAAAATACCCCTGTACCCCAAAACCCAAACCTACCCCCGAACCCTAAAAATACTCCTGTACCCCAAAACCCAAACCTACCCCCGAACCCTAAAAATACCCCTGTACCCCAAACCTACCCCATAACCCTTAAAATACCCCTGTACCCCAAAACCCTAACCTACCCCTGAACCCTAAAAATACCCCTATACCCCAAAACCCAAACCTAGCCCTGAACCCTAAAAATACCCCTGTACCCCAAAACCCTAACCTACCCCTGAACCCTAAAAATACCCCTATACCCCAAAACCCAAACCTAGCCCTGAACCCTAAAAATACCCCTGTACCCCAAAACCCATACCTATCCCTAAAACTACCCCTGTACCCCATAACTATATCAGAACCCTTAAAATACCCAAACACCCCAAAACATATACCTCAGTACCCCAAAACATATACCCCTATACCCATACTTACCATATCCAAACATTTAAAAAAAAATATGCTTTTACCATTCATGCATTTACAACGAATTTCGTTGTAAATGTATGTGTGGTAAAAGCATATAAAATGTAATGCCATGCGTTATAATGGCATTGTGGAGTCATGGTACTTTCGTAATGAAAGTATGCGGAGTGTGGTATGCGGAAAGAAAGTTGCGGAATAATGGGGGTTTACCCTCCCCCGGTAAGTACATTGGTGGCACGGCGACCCACATCTCCTGCAAAATACTCATATGTTTTCATCACCCATTTGAAAAATGCACAGGGCTCTCTCATTGATGGCCAGCACCGACATACACTTTTAGACACACCTCCCACCACAAGTTCTAGAATTGCGAACTTTAGAGCTGGGGAGCTACGTTCGAATCTCAGCATCAGCTCAACATCCTGTGATTCCAGGCATATCGCTTTGTCTCCCCGTGCCTACCACAAATTAATGTGTTCTTCTGTAATGTTAATGTGCTCATGCCATGTTGTCGAGTTCGCGCTATATAATATTGCAAGGAAAAATAAAGTAGGGAAACTAGAGTTCACACACTACTGAACGCGCACTCTTAAATGCATCAGCAGTGCACTGTGAATCGGAGCGTTTCACAGGCCTGTCGCAGATAAGAAATGCTATCAAAACGAAATACTACAAAACAATATACTACTGGCCGGGAGCAATTCATACCCGGACAACGTCGGGACGGGCTGCTAGTATTTTATAATATTCCACACCTGCGACATTCCTTTAAATTAACCAAACTAAATTGTTTTTACCTGCAAATTGGTCTGAGAAAAATCGCTCCCCTTCGTGTACAAACTACATTAAGTTTGCATGTCAATGAGCAAAGCAAGTCTATAGGCAGCACCAAGTTTTGCCTCAGAACCCTAATTAAAGTGCAAATAGAGAAACAAAGAAAGCCCACCCGACAAAACTGATGAACAATGTGGCGGACGCGAGGCGGCTCTTCACTGTGACGGAATAAGCGAGACAAGCAAATCTGACAGGCCTCTACTGGGTCTGCTCTAACCTCAGCAATTCACTCCCACCCATGGGAATTCTGTTACGCCCTTGCTAGCCGATCAATGCTACCTTAGGCTGCGAGCATCAACAAAAAAAAAAAAAATGGAATGCCATTTGCTCTAAAATATTACAATGAATCTAACACACGTGAAGGTATTTTAATGTAAAGGGGAAAGGGAGACCTGAGAGCCTTCCGTTAATTAGGGAATGGGCACATGGTGAGCCATATGCTCCAGTTATCACCACAAGCCAAGAGCTATAAATAACTAATAACTGTGCATAACTAATGGATGTGTGCATTGCTAATGAGTATCTGTCACTCAGATGTACACATCAGTAAAGCAAAATCTGATGGAAGGAATGGGGGCAGGGATGGGTGGGAATACAAGCCAGGACACTATGCTGCTATTCAGAAATTAGAAACTTTTAACAGAGAGTAAGTCACTATACTGAAGCATCAATTAGAAGGAGCCCAGCTAACATGAAAGCGTGAATTTGAAAAAGAAAAAAAAAGAAGACATCCTTTAACCACTTATAAGTAACTGTATTGAAGACTATTGTTTGTCGGTGAATGCTCCATCACAAAGATGGAATATTACCATTTCAATAGAGACTGACACATGGGGCACATGACGGAAGCGACCAGAGCTCCACTGGGAAAAGCTGCCTCTGGAGCTTCTAGTAGTGCAACATCCTCAGTAATGCCACCAATCACAGCACATGGTGCAGTGCTGGTACTTTAGAAAAACATGAAAGGGGAAAAAAGAAAAAAATGCTAAAACAGATACAGTTAATACTGATTCCTTCTATCAGGCTACAAATATAATTTACAACAATTTTACAGTTACTATCACTGACACAACAAAAGCTATTTAATAAACAGATTATGACTTAAATATGAAGGCATAAAAATATTTATCCTATTTCATAAAAGTCACCAATATTGCCCGATAAGCAATTTTTAACGGATTCTTGTGTGGTTAGCCTGTTGAGGGCCTTTCTCCTTTAACACCAGGCACTGTAGAAGCACTTTGCTAGATCACATACAATAGCTTCACAAGTATCTGATCTCAATATCCTTAGCACCGCTACATGTTGAGTTACCTCAAGCACATTGGAATTGGCGACTTCCTCCTAGGGAAGTTATAAAACAACAGATGGACCATTATTTTGACTGGCAAATTGCAAGCCGGGCAATCACTGGGCAGACAGTACAAATTACGCCAGGTGGAACAAAAGCTAATAATCAGGCTAGAGAGAATTCTAAAATTTTACATGCAATTGCCTTGCCGCAGGAAGAATGGTAAAATCAAAATAGCGTTCATAAGAAAGAGTACATTTTATGTCCAAGAACACTACAGTTGGGGTTCCATGAAGGGAATTGGTAATTAGTTTAATTGTTCCTCAGTTAAAAGGTTAAGAGCCCGAACTATCTTTTCACTGCTTTTTCAAACCAAGCCATGCTAACATTGATCGTGCATTATGCATCCAAGGGATTTTGCATTGCCTATGGAAAAAAATAATTTTAAGACTGCATGGTATGGTATGGTGCTAGGTTCTGGGTGTCTCGGTCTTTGCCAAAATAACAATGGTCTAATGTTTCTCTTGGAGGAGACCGTCTTCATTCCAAAATCCAAGGACAGCGAGAGCATTGGGGTAGAAATTGGTTTTCAATCCTGATAAAACCACTGGACTCAAAGAAGCTCCATAATTCTGCTTCATTGAGTGACTTCTAGGACTTTGACTTCATAAATATGAAGAGCTGGTCACACTGACCTGGTAGTTGTCAATTTATAAACTCCAAGTATTCCCGAGATCTCGCAGCAATGTGAAATCTGCACTTCGTGCTACAGCATTGACAGCTTGCAGTGACCACCAACACAAAACTCCAGAAATTACCATTTGCAATGCCAGACAGGATCTTCAAGATACAATGGCGACAGTCGGCAATGCTCTATCTGCTGCTTTTGGTCCTTCCAAACTAACAGAACTCTTCATAATGGACTTGGAAGGCAACTCTTTCAGCGTGACTAACCTGGTCCCTGCATGTGGCCCGCGCGCCATCGCGGCCTGTCTGAACCTGTGACTTTCACCCTGTCTCACACAACCAAATAACTGTAAGTGGTGCTTTAAGGTATGTTGAAATCTTCAACATTTCATATTTTGGTGTCCATTTATTAGATTTTACTCTACTTTTCTAAAATTGGGTTGGGACTTCTCTTGTGATGAGATTTCATTTTATCACTGTTTGAAGTGCTGCATAAATAATTCACACATTGCCTCTAAGTTAAGCCTGACTGATTTTGTGCCAAGCTTCCAGAGGGTTCATCACAGGTTAATTTGGGGCTTGCTTGTATTTCATCCTAACATGGGGTTACTGCTCGAGTAGGGTTTCGCCGCCTCATCCCATCAATTAGTAACCCAGTTTGCCATTGGCTTGAGTCATTGCCTTGAGTCATTGCCCGTCACAAATGCTGGCTTCTGATTCGTCAATACGCTTATTTCTCCCTCCTTAGTACCGCCTCCCATGGCGACCGGCCACTTTACTTCGTTTGTTACAGGGCACGTGATGTTTTAGATTGTGAGCACTATTTTCTTTAAGGAGGCTCTTTTCCTCAGGCACTACATGCCTTTTTTAAGCCCCCCTCCACCCCTCCCCCCGTTGTCTGTGCCTTCGAACACCCCCGCCCATCCCACCTCCCATTGTCCGTGCCTTCTCCCCCCACCCTCCCTCCCGTTGTCCATGCCTTCTTACCCCTGCCCTTCCTCCCATTGTTCGTGATGCCAACCATTTACAGTGCAATAGGTCTTGAGTAAATGCGAGACCTATTGCATTTTAAATGCTTGCTTCTGGAGCAGTCTGCAGGGTTGAAAGTATTTTGCCCTCTTCTATTCATGGCAGCAGTTTATATAGAACTTTCTATTTTATATACAAGGTCTTTTTGCTTCACCAGAACTATAATGTAACATAGACAGGAGAATGGAGATATATTTCAGGTGTAGATATAATGAAAAGGAAAAACATGTGTGTGTGTTGAAGAGGAAAAACAGTATTTCAGATTCTTCAATTTGCCTCTCTTGGACTCGCACCCACTATTACTGTTTAAACGTGATATTGTGTGGACCCTGCATATAAAAGAACTGTGTACTTGTTTTCCAAATTATAAATCAAAATGAAAAACGAACATTGGCAGTGCCAATATGCCTAACTTTTACTGCAATGCCTCTTCAGTCATTGGTGCATTCAGGCACTTGCAGGCGTTATGTTGCAATAGAAAATAAAATTAAAACAGATTTATCATGAGTCTTGTGATGGTATTGTACATGGTGTATCACCGTTTATAAGTTCCAACATGCCACCATTTTTACAAGCCATCTTGCAAATGTAAAACAATGGTTTACTACGGACATATAAACTACCATTCTAAGATGATAGCCTTATTTAGAAATGGACAGTGGCTTAGAGGGATGTGCAAGTAATTCTACCAGAGACACCGATCCCCTCCTATACTTACCAATTTTTTAAGCTCCTTCTTTCTTTGTGCAATTTGTACATATAATTGTTTCACCGGTGTATATATGACACTCACTTCACTCATGTCACAGAGCACCGTCATTCTTTCACTATATTTAATGTCCCTTTTTTCTTCAATTGAATGGTTGACAGCCTTTTCATGAAATGCATAATAATGCTCCAAGTAAATAAGTTTGATGCAGTGCATAATTGTCGGTCTTTTGTGTTCCACCCTAATCACTAAAAGCATTTTTTACTATAAACTAAAATGTATGTTTTTTTTTATTAATTTCTTGAAATTCTAAGCAATTGTCAAAAACCAAACGACAGTCAACCCAAATGAAAATAAACTCTACACGTATTATACAGTCCTTGAGATATTGATTGTAATTTAAGGCCACTTATTTTTTTTATCTATATACTATGTACAAACTGCCTTTCAATGACCTGTTCAGTCCCTTAAAGCATAAGGTAAACATCCATCATTGCATGGTAGCACCCATCTACCCCTGTCAAGTACACTTGCAACTCATCTATAGTGCAGTTAAAAATGTGTGACTGGTGGCAATTGATGCAGGAAGACTGGTCCATCAAAGACCAATAGTTCAGGCTAAAGTTGTAAAGAGGCCGTTGACTAATGAGCCACTCAAACTACCTGCCAGTTTCTTTACTAATAACTGAATTCTTATGCTTCCTTTTTCTGTTATTAACTGGAAAATACAGCCTCAAAGACAGCTTGACAAGGGATATACCGGTTATTAGAACATTGGAATGTGGAACACTCCACTGAAGACAATGGAGTGCTACATACTTCAACAGGCCGGTAAAGGCCTGCATAGCAACATTCCAATGTTTTCACAAAGGCCTCTGGGAGCCCCAGGGGATTTAAACCCCCTCGGGCTCTGAGAGGCCTTTGTTAGAACATTCTGACCTCTAGTGTCAGAATGTTTGAATAGCCCTTTGTAGCTAGGCTATACCAGCTATTGAAGTCCTGCTCCCTTGTTAAAGGCCCTCGTCTTCGGCTCGAGTCTTTAACGCTGGAGCGGGCCTTTAATAGCCGTATAGCCCGCTATGTCAGGCTATAAGGCTATATTAAAGTCCCTGAACCAGAGTTAGAGGCCGGAGCCGCAAGCAAGGGTATATAATGAGGGAGAGAGCCTTTAATAACCAGTATAGCCCCAGGGAGAAGGGCTGTAAGGCGGTTAGAGCATTACACCATCTAAGGATAGAATGTTTTAAAATTAAGAAGGGAGAAAAACAAAGACAAACATTGGAATGTTGGAGCTCCGGGCTTCTACCAGGCTTTATAAGCCAGAGCCACTCAATTGTATTAAATGGAGCTTTCAACATTCCAATGTTCTAATCTAGCCTTAGAGCCCGCCATAGCAGGCTCTACCAGCCATTAAAGGCCTGAGCAGAAGGTGAGGGCCTTTAACAAGGGAGCGGGCCTTTGATGGGTGCTAGAGCCCACTTCGGAGGGCTCAAAGACTATCAGGACATTCTGCCCCTAGAGGGCAGATTGTTCCGATTAGTAAAAACAAACGCATCTGTGCCTGAGGGGGTTTAAGTCCACTCTGGCTCCAAGAGGCCTTTGTTCACCGCAGCAGCTGTGAACAAAGTCAGACATTGGAATGTTGGACCTCGAGGCTTCTACCGGCCATTAGAAGCCCAGAGCACTCCATTGCTTTAAATGGCTCACCCAAGATTACAATGGTCTAATAAACATAATGTTATTAACAAAACTTCTTGCAAGGACTGGACAGCCTTTGAGATTATGGTTCAGACTGCCACCCTGATAGGCCTGCCTTTCTATACAGCAAATGGGTATTGGGTACCTACACTAGGTGAAGTTACATACGTATATAAGAATCAAATTATGACTTTTTTAATAACATGGATATACTTGCATAAAGATCCCAAAGCAAGAGGTAGGATACCTTTTATCACAAAATGATTACCTCCAGTGAGCATTTAGGTTGTGGATAACATGCTTAAAATCAGCCACGAGTCTCATGAATGACAATTTGACATTAATTAAAAATGTTAATGTACTTGCAAATTGAGCATAATGAGTCTACTTCGAATCAGCAAAGGTTGTAATGTTGAAGTTAAAATCATAAGGCAAATTCAATATGCTAACTAGGTACACAGAAGAAAGGATGCTGCTCATCATGTACTGGTTCCCATTTCAAATTAGGAAATGGAATCTAAAAGAGAATGGTAGTGGATGAAACTCATCTAACACAGACTTAAGACATGCGTTTGAGCTGCCACAAAATTAAGTGCAAAACAACAGTTGGACAGAATGCAGAACAATGTCATACATTCACCCCAGTACAGAGATCTGGGCCTAAATTCATCGTTTTTTTGCACTCCACACCACCCCAGTTCAGACATGGCCATATGCAAATCAGCCTTGACCCTGTGCCTCATGGGAACAGTCCAGCCCGAACTGCTGATGGATTAAACCCAGATCTGTTACTGGGGGTGAAAGTTTTTGCCATTGTGCAACATTCTGTCCACCATCTTGTGTGTTTTGCTGTTCACCCTATGAGTGAAGGGTATGCCCAGACATGGGTCCCTTGCTCACTAGGCCACTGGAGTCAAGCTATTGTGGCTGAAGACGGTTGATAGCCAGAAACCGGTCCTCGGAAGCTTGTTTCCGGTCCAGGGAAGACATGGCTTGGCAGTTCAGGCTGGACTGTTCCCATGAGGCACAGGGTCAAGACTGATTTGTATATAGCCATGTCTGAACTGGGGTGGCTTGGTGAGCAAAATAACGATGGATTAAACCCAGATCTGTGACTGGGGGTGAATGTTTTGCCATTGTGCAACATTCCGTCCATCATCTTGTGTGTTTTGCAACAAAATTAAGAACTGGTAAAACAGAGAACAGAGCAAAATCCAGCATTCCTTGCACACGTCTGTTTCACACTCTAGGTGGATGAGGAGCCATTTGAAGAAACATGAAATGCTTGCCAAAATGTATATGTCTATGGGTTCTAGAAGTCGGAAGGTTTGGCATACTATATTGTATATAGTATTTAGTTCTCCCTTAGGTTTTACCGTTTGCCTAACCCACAGTCATCAGTGTATTGGTCTTGACTAATTTAGTTAAGAAGAGCCATCAAGTTAGCTTACATTAAAATACATGTTCACTATTTTGAGGGCAATACTTTGTTGATATTAATATTTTCTAAGCCAAAGTACTCTAGAATTCAAATATTCAATTTAGTTACGCTGGGGGGATGGTTATGAAGGTATGATTTATACATGTTCAATACAATTTGAAAAGCACATATCTAATGTTCACAATGCCCGGTCTGCATGAATGATTCAGGCAATTATCTTTCTCAGTTAGCATTCCTTACTTCTTTAAACTTGTAGAGAGTCAATATATAGGAGCTGCATGCATTTTTTCCAAACTATATCATACTTGGCCCCTTTCAAGCAGGTTTGAGGCCAGTCAGAGGCACCGAATCAGTCTTAGCAACTAGTTTGAAAGATCTCCACACAAGTGTAGATGTGAGGAGTGCTTGGTGCTTTCAGACTGATCTGAAACATAGCACATTCCCTTCACATCAGCAAAGGTTCAGTCCATTTTACCTAGCGCCTATAGGTAAATTCTATGTTGCCCTCAGGGATCACTACCCTCCTTTATGATGTTTAATATACACCTCTTCCATCTGCAGCCTGATATAGCCCGGGTAGATTTATGCACATAGCTAAATTAGACTACAGCTGGTTTCAGACGTGTAGAAACAACAGATAATATCAAATTCTATATTAGCCAATCACCAACAATGAACTCAAAGTACATGAAGTGCATTACATCCAAAAACAGATTCTGATAATGGGAATAAAAAACATTAATATCCCGAACGTGTGGTCACGAGAAGTAGGAACATGCTTCTTCTCAGCAAAAAGTAGTGAGTAACCTAGGGTTGCAAATCATTTGAGAGAGGTCTTTCATGCCATAAATAAAACAGTGTGGTTTGATCCAAAATATTTAATGGTCCTCCCATAGAAAGATTGCTTGCTTTCCTTGCCTCCTCCGGTCATTTTCAGGTTGCGGGACACTGGTGCAGCGACACGTCAGCTTATTAATCTTTGTCTTCCTACATATGTTTAACAAAACGTTCAACATTTTCATAATGCAGCTGCTTGTGTATTAACAGGACCCCTTTGAGAAACATTGTACGACTGGTGTTGGTGACCTTCACTGACTGCCAGTCCAAAAAGGCACAAGCATACACAACCTTAGCTTTGCTCACAGATATTTTCTAAGGAGGTGGCTCACCATTTTTAGTTCTCAGTTGTGACAGTGCAGCAGTCAAACAGACCTTCTGCTAAGATTATACATAGAATAGGTACACCCCTTTGAACCATGGTCTTTCTTCAATGACCCTCTTTTAGCCACTGGCTTGAAAGTTTGTCAATCACATGTTTGGTCAGTCCAGCGAAGAATTCATCTCTCACCTAATGCAATTGTCGGCTTGAACGTATCCTTCTGCTTCCACCCAAGTGTTTGAATTAAGCTGCTATGCAACCATAGTCTTTTCGGTCTACTCCTGGTAGCTCCCTCTTCTGTGTATTGCTCTAATGTGCCAACACTACCTGGTCAAGACATTACACCCGAACCTTTTCCGACCAATTCTTATTCAACACTAAGCTTCCCTGTACTAAGTTTTCACAGTATGCCACCTTTCTGATTCTCTCTACATGCGATCACAACACTTACGGAAACAGGATGGAAGGTAGGGTTTTAAGTGGTAACAATTGGGACCATCGAGATTCATCCCTTTAACCACCAGGACTGCCCATATGGTGCTCCAATTTTGGAAAGTCTTTAGCAAACACTACCTCACAATGCATTAACAACCACAACCAAGCTTCCTCTTCTAAGTGTTTACTTTGTTTGCCTTCAACAATGCACAGCACTCCACTGGTTAGCGCTATAGGAATACTGTATTCATACAAATATCTCCATAAAACCACAAAACAATCTTGATTTCCAAAGTAAGGGAAAACTTCTCTGTTCTGCATAAACTGTTTGTACTCCAACAAGCTCAGTGCTAAGGGGGCAGGCAAGGATATACAGTGTGCTTTAAAAGACCCTTTAACAAGACAGACCAGAGTGACTGAGTATGAGGGACACTGATGGGTGGTACACTCCTTTAAAGGCTAGGCCTGCAAAATACCGAGGAAGAGGCAAGACTGGAATTTACTAAATACAAGACCTTTAGTTTCCGAAATATCAGATTAAAATTCCCAATCTGAAAATCAATGTGAAGTTTCTCATTTCATGAATATTGCACCAGTAGTGGACCCGCCTGCTATTTACAGAACTACAAATCAGTGCACAAATGCTCTGGTAAATTAGGTTAAAATGTAAGAAAAAAAAATAGAAAAAAAACACTTTATATCAATCAGTTCATTTTTTCCAAAGCTATTTATCTACAAAAGAGGAAACCTCTCCCTAAAATGTCAATCAAGTATTGTATCATGAAAAAACAAGTACGTCGAACATTACAAACAAACAGTGTTAAAACAAGCCTGTGTGGCTAACATACCAGGACCAAAATGCACACAAAGCAAGATGTTACACATTTTCTATCACAATGCACCTTCCAAAAACTAATAGGAGTGTGTGTGTGAAATACTGTGGAATCTACCACAAAGCTAACCACACGTTGTTCCAACCTCAATGGTGAAATGAGAAGAGAGACAGAAGACCCTGGCAACGGTTTTTGAACGAAAGGGGAATGATTACACATGCTTGCACTTCCTCATAGCACAATCGTCTTGGGTTATGGAATTAAACTTAATCCCCTGACCACCCCCACTCATACCAAGCAGGTCCACTCAGGATAACAACATGCTATACACAACACCTTGCTCCATCTATGCTTTTATAGTAAAGTTCTCCCGGCCTTCAAGCACCCACCCTATCCCTACCTTCGGTCCTTGTTCAAATTAATTGCTGCACTTCCCAGTTGGGATAGCTCATCTCGCAGATGGATTCCCACATCATCTGGCAATAAAGAAGAATGCATCATTTGATGAGGTCACACACCAGCTGAGAGATCCAGGCTGAAGCTGAGTAATCTTTTACATGCTCCAGAAATTGAGGTGTCGACCATTGGGGAAGAAATGAGTTGTGGGAATGAAACATGAAAAAAATAATATATACCATATGGTGGTTAAACAACAAAGAAAGCAATGTACTGGACAAATAAAAATATTCTAGTGGGACCTTTTGCAGTCAATATAGAAAGTAACGCTGCGTAAAAAATACGCTATAGAATGCAAAGTGTATTAAATCACCCCAATTGTAGATAGCGCTCCCAGGAGCCTCCACTTCCGAGCGGCACATCATCTTAGGCAGTGTGTGGCAGAGAATAGCCCAGAGTGCACAACTAACACAAAACAAGGCTCCTCGCTCCAAAGCAAATAGGATTAGCACACACGTAACTATGAACACGACCTAATTGGGGTGTTACTCTCGTGACTCATATTTGCCTATGATTTGAATGACATGGATTATTTATATTTGCGATACATCAATTAAAATATTGATTACGTTTAACATCATGAATTTATTTTGAAACCACACTGCAATGCTTCTACCAGGCAGAACTTCATAAGAGTTTGACCTTGCCCTGCAGAAGTCCATCTTTTAACTAAACGTTTAAGCTGTCTACACTGAAAATATGTGACATTCTTTAAAAAAAAAATTTTTTTAAAATGCACACCATACCGAGGTGTAGAAGACAAGTGTGGCTTTATCAGCACCTATTGCAGTGCTCATCAGAGCTTATTGGCCTTATGTCCCAGTAACTATTAACATGACCCCATTGGGGTGTTACTCTCGCAGCTCATATTTACCTCTGAGCATAATGACGTGGATTAATTATGTTTACGATATATCAGTCAGAATATTACGTTTAGCACTGTGATTTAATTTTGAAACTGCACTGAGAAGCTCCTACCAGGCTGAACTTCGTGTGTGTTTGACCTTGCCCTCAAAAAGTCCATCTTATGGTTGAAACGTGTTGACTGTCTTCAATAAAAATATGTGACATTCTTTCAAAAACAAAAAAAAGAAAATAAAGACAAGAATCACATCTTTGTTCTTGGATTATTGTTGAGGTGCATCTCTACGCATTATTTTGTACCTTGCTACCTACCCTTGGTTTTAGCCACTTTGGTAGCAGGTGGTTGTACTGTGTGCACACACTGGTATATATTTATGCTTTAAGACCTTTTGGAACAACAGGTTAGGTCCAGTCTTTGTGGTCTGTTGCTTTAGCTCTATTGACATTAGAAGATAAATCCATCCCACACCAAAAGTTGCCAGTGTCTACTGAGTAACGAATGAATAATGCAAATATCAACGTCCAATATGTATCTTTGTATTAAGTCAATAAAGCAGTTGTGCAAATGCTTCACAAAATGGCTTTAATGGCAAGCACAAAAGAAAGAACTGCCAAAAAGCTGCAGCTGTCTCCAATAAATAATATGATAGCTATGCATTCAGGGGGCAATTCAATTTTGAGCTAGCTTATGTAAAAAGCAGTTATAATAATAATAATAATAATCTTTATTTGGATATAAAAAAAAATATCCTTAAAAGCACGTCTCAATGACTCACACAACTATACACATTATTGAATGACAATTACAATAGAATACAGTCGGATTAAAAGAACGAACTTGTCAATAACAACAATTATGATAAAATACGATCGGTTAGGACAGTTTTAAAAAAAGTTTAGAAATAAAGTGCGTTTAGGTTTGTACAGTTAGATATGGGAGGGGGGCGTTAGCTGGTCCTTCCAGCTTATGCATAAAGTTATGGTATGCATGCCGTATGTAAGTTGTGAGGCCTATATTTAACCCCTACTGTGTTCATGACGGAGCCGCTCCGTCATGAGCCTTGGTTGAGCTGTGCTCATGACGGAGCGGTTCCGTCATGGCCCGCTCGGCGCGCCTGCGCGGCGCGTTCTATTGAGCGGGCATGTTCGTGACTGAACCGCTCCGTCACGAGCACAGCTCAACCGCGGCTCGTGACGGACCGCGGCTCGTGACGGAACGGCTCCGTCACGAGCATGCGAGCGCTGCTCGACCCCCCGCCCCCTTAGCGCTGCGGCGGAATTCCCGCCGCAGCGAAGGGGTTAAATCTGTATTTTCAGGGCTCAAAGCTGCAATAATTGCCTGTTGTTGGAATAAACTGAATTTGTATTTTATTATTTGTATAGCACCCATGACTTCTAGCATCGAAGCCTCTGCTAATTCCAAATTAGAAAAGAATCTGCATACACTGCCCAAGATCCTGATGGTGTTACGTAGGATAGGCCAGACAAAAACAAAAGCCTTTTTTGGCCTTTGGCAAAATTGGATAAGGTTTGCCAGGACTAGATGCCAAGGTGGGCTAGGTTCCAAAATTAGCATATAATTACCAATAACATTCTGAACTCTTAGCCAGAGCCACAAAGTCTGTACATGTAACTTACTCTTGTGGCACTTTGAATTTATGCCTGCCCACATTTGGGAACAGGAACAAGGAAGGTTTAAAAAAATTGGGGAAAGAAGTTCTCCATCAAGTTGCATTAAAATGATGTAAACGTTAAGTGTGAGTAAGCTGAAATAATGAGTTATTTACTTTAAAGAGTGAAAATCTCCAACCTGCATCTAAGTAAGCCCAAGTGGACTGCACTAGTAAGTCACGTGTATTTTTTGCGACAAGCACCCTCAGGATTTACAAAAAATCTATATTAGCAGTGGCTTCAGACATGGCCAAAGCAAGGTTGAATATGAAGGGCGTGTAATAACAAAAAGAGGAAAACCAGCCAGGGCGAGCTGCAGAAGCTACTGTAATGCACTTAGAAAGGTATACATTTACCACCAGAGCACTCCAAAGCCTTTTAGAAGGTCTGCAAAATGAAAGCAGGTCAGTTTGTTGTACACGACTCAAGCGTCCAACTTCGTGTGCACATTGGAAGACAGCCACGAGGGACCTTGAAAAGCCTAGAATTTGTCTCCCAAAGGTAAGGGTTGTGTTCCGAGGCGAGTACAGCACTTAGAAAGGTACACCCCAGGCATTACCTGACGAAACAAAAGCAGTGTAAGACCTGCATGAAATTACCGCAAGAAATGGAAATACTCCAAGAGCAAGTTGCACGTAGGGCAGTGCACTTCGACTGGCGCCCCAAAAATGAGCAAACCTGCGTGAACATCTAAAGAGGATGAACGCAAACCTACTTCTTTCCCCGACCTCTAACGGCTGGAAAGGAATACGTGTTCATGGGTTGTAACCCCCTGAAAACCTGATTTATGTAAACACATGTCTTTGTGTACACTAACAATTAAAACAGCTGTTGATGGAGGACGTACACAGCAGATGTAATCGCTTGCCTAACGGGTCAACTAAGTTCTAACTCACCCCCATGGAGCGTTCTCTCGACTTCCGGAATGCAAATTAGTGATCTGCGGTGCGGCCGGCTGAGCTGGCCCACCGGCTTAGATTTACCAATATTTGTTTACTAATAAGAATGTGTAGCTGGGCAGAACGGGTTCCAAGTGTTTAGGGGCCGCAAGGGCGGTACATCCCTTGCCCAACGCCATGAGCACGCCATAAAGAAAAGGAGCCGGCGAGGAGCGCTCAAGGGCGTCTCTGCGAGGACGCCCCTTTGTTTTGTTTCTGATCGGGCATTTCTCCCAGGCCTACTGCCAGGAAAGGGCGTTTTCTTGCGCGATAAACTTTAGCTCAGGGAGAGCTGCTGCAGGGATGCGGGGCGGAGGACGCAGCCTCGGCAGCGGGGGCCGAGGCCGCCGGGGGTGGGGGCCCCAAGGAGGGGGTGCATGAGCTCACAGGCGCGGAGTGATTAATGCTCCGTTTGGCACCACGTCCAGAGGCGCCGGGATTTATAACGGGTCTCGCTTCCAAGGAGGAACAAGAGGGGTCGAGGTAATGAACCCTCCGTCCGAAGCAAGGAGGGGGAGGGAGCCGAGGGGCGGGGGCCAGGGACGGGCCAAGCACAACACAATGGGGGAAAGGGAGGAGATGGAAGAAACCTTTCTTCCAAATACAAGAGAGGTGGAGACCCCTGGAAATCACTTTCCGCCCATGAGATAGACTGCGAGAAGTAAACACATCACGATGACCTTCTCTTGCTTGGCACAGTTACAAAAATAAAACCAAGTGTGTGGTGGTTATTTAAAACTAGGGAATAGAACGGACAAGAACTGCCGGTATTTATTTATTTTTTGAGAAGGGAAAATGAAGGTCGGGATAATTACATTTTCAACGATAAATGTTTTCCTTCTTTCTAAGAGATTACAAGAAACTCGGCGTTGTATTCAACCACGGGACAAAGCACACCCACGCAAACTGCGTGCACCTACGACAGGGGAGCGGAAGCCATACCACAATACAAAGTGCGTGCTTAATAATATTCAGTCAGACTGACACGTGCTTTCACCTCACGCACAGGGATCGGATGCTTAGGTTCACCCCAGCGAACCCCAGGCTTTCGGGTTATTTTCAGTTGCCCAATAAGAGGCTGCCTGAAGGAAAGGACGGGCAGAGCTGGACCGCCAACCCTCCTCCCCCTCACAGCTGTCCAGCAAGGGCCGGAAAGACAGGGAAAGAAACGAATGACCCTCCTCCTGCAAGGAGATTCAGACGGCGCCCAGCGGCGGAGAAACTACTATACACACACACAGACCCCGTAGCGACGATCAGGACATTGTTATCACCAGACTACCGCTGAAGTGCAGGGACCTGACGCAGCCCAGGCATCCCCGCGGGCTGCCCGCGAGGCATCTACGGGGGTTCCTCGGTCCAGTCGCCTGCTGTAAACACTATCACATGGGGGTCTTCTAGCCAAGCTCCTGCTACAACAGGGGGTTCTTCTATCCGGGCTCCGGCAGTATACACTATCTTAGGAGGTTCTTGTACCCAGGCCCCGGATGCACACCCTATCACAGGGGGTTCTCGTCTCCAGCCTCCCGATGCAGACATTATCACAGGGGGTTCACCTCCCCACCCCAGGCACTCAACAAATTCCTCTCACATGGATCGTGCAGCTTACACCATAGCTAGGAGGTTTCTCTAGGCAAGGTCCAGCTGCAGGGACCGTATCAATGGTGTTCTTCTCACCAGGCTCCTAAGGGCAGACACGGAAGCATGGGGGGGGGGGGGGGGGGGTTGTACTTTTACAAGGCTAAGGCTCCTGTTGCATTACTGTTCCTCAATGGGTTCATCTGACCAGAATCCTGCTGCAGACACTCGAAGGGAATCCCGCTCTCCAGGCTCCTGCTGCAGACTCTCACAGGGAATCCCCCTCTCCAGGCTCCTGATGCAGACACTCACAATGAATCCCCCTCTCCAGGCTCCTGCTGCAGACACTCACAGGGAATCCCCCTATCCAGGCTCCTGCTGCAGACACTCACAGGGAATCCCCCTCTCCAGGCTCCTGCTGCAGACACTCACAGGGAACCCCGCTCTCCAGGCTCCTGCTGCAGACACTCACAGGGAATCCCCCTCTCCAGGCTCCTGCTGCAGACACTCACAGGGAATCCCCCTCTCCAGGCTCCTGCTGCAGACACTCACAATGAATCCCCCTCTCCAGGCTCCTGCTGCAGACACTCACAGGGAATCCCCCTCTCCAGGATCCTGCTGCAGACACTCAAAGGGAACCCCGCTCTCCAGGCTCCTGCTGCAGACACTCAAAGGGAACCCCGCTCTCCAGGCTCCTGCTGCAGACACTCACAGGGAATCCCCCTCTCCAGGCTCCTGCTGCAGACACTCACAGGGAATCCCCCTCTCCAGGCTCCTGCTGCAGACACTCAAAGGGAACGCCGCTCTCCAGGCTCCTGCTGCAGACACTCACAGGGAATCCCCCTCTCAAGGCTCCTGCTGCAGACACTCACAGGGAATCCCCCTCTCCAGGCTCCTGCTGCAGACACTCACAGGGAATCCCCCTCTCCGGGCTCCTGCTGCAGACACTCACCTGGAATTCCTCTCTCCAGGCCCCTGTTGCAGACATTCATAGGGAATTCCTCTCTTCAGTCCCCTGTTGCAGACACTCAGGGAATTCCTCTCTCCAGGCCCCTGTTGCAGACATTCATAGGGAATTCCTCTCTCCAGGCTCCTACTGTAGACACTCACATGGGATTCCCCTCTCCAGGCTCCGGCTGCAGACACTCACAAGGAATCCCCCTCTCTAGGCTCCTGCTGCAGACACTGTCATGGAATCCCCCTCTCCAGGCTCCTGCTGCAGACATTCACAGGGAATCCCCCTCTCCAGGCACCTGCTGCAGACACTCACAGGGAATCCCCCTCTCCAGGCGCCTGCTGCAGACACTCACAGGGAATCCCCCTCTCCAGGCGCCTGCTGCAGACACTCACAGGGAATTCTTCTCTCCAGGCCCCTGTTGCAGATACTCAGGGAATTCCTCTCTCCAGGCCCCTGTTTCAGACACTCATAGGGAATTCCTCTCTCCAGGCTCCTACTTAAGACACTCACATGGAATTCCTCTCTCCAGGCACTCGCATAGAATTCTTCTCTCCACGCTGCAGCTGCAGACACTCACATGGTATTCCACTCTCCAGGCTGCAACTGCAGACACTCATACGAAATCCCCCACTTCAGGCTTCTGCTGCAGACACTAACATGGAATTCCAATCTCCACATGGGGTTCCGCTCTCCAGGCTCCTGCCGCAGACACTCACAGGCAATTCCCCCTCCAGGCTCCTGTTGCAGACACTCACATGGAATTCCTCTCTCCGGGCTCCAGCTGCAGGCACTCCTAGGAAATACCCCCCTCCAGGCTCCTGTTGCAGACACTCATAGGAAATACCCATCTCTAGGCTCATGCCGCAGACACTCACAGGCAATTCCCCCCTCCAGGCTCCTGTTGCAGACACTCACATTGAATTCCCCTCTCCTGGCTCCTGCTGCAGACATTATCACAGGGAATTCCTCTCCAGGATTCCTGCTGCAGACTCCCCTCCAGGGTCCTGCTGCAGACACCGTCACTGGAGATTCCCCTCTCCAGGCTCCAGCTGCAGACACTATCACCAGAGATTACTTTCACCAGGCCCATGCTTCTGACCCTGTGTCCCAGGAGTTCCTCTGCCAAGCCCAGGCTGCAGACACTGTATCACAGGGTATCTCGCACCGGGGCTCCGGTTATAGACACTGAAGGTCGTTGAAGAGGAGGACTGTCTTTCCACAGTCTCCTGCTTCAGACCCCTCACATGGGGATCCGGCTCATGGTGCACACACTAGCTCAGTGGGTTGCTTTTCGCAGCCTTCTGCTGCGAACACTCACATTGGGTTCCCTTGCACCATGCTCCTACCTCAGACGCTTGAGCACAGCGGGCTCCCGGGTATCTTCCGAACTGGGCTTAAAACTCAATCTCCGTTATTCCCACCAGACTGGCTGCAGCCACTGCCAAATTCTCCCTTCAGTGGTTTCTTCAAAGACACTATGTATCACAAGGCAGGGCATGATTTCCACCAAACATCTTTTTGGAGACAACGTAGCACCAACGGATATCCTTTAAGCCTGCTCCAGCAGCAGACACGTCTCATTGCATTGTGTACACAACATACCAAACCTGGCACTAACTTCAACCACATGGTAAGTCACCCTGGTGAAGGGCAGCGTAGGACGCTGCGTCCTTCGCCCACTCCCTCCCACGAGTCAGAGGCTGCGCCGGGATTTATTTACATCTGGGCCCACCACGTTCATGTAGGCAGAGATCAACAACGAGCAGCCAAACGACGGGTACTGTGCACATTCACATTTAGCATCCTAAGGTGCATTACTGCACCAGGAAGTTGGATGCTGGGAGCTGCCCTGCCCCCTCACCAACGCACTGGACAATGGGAAGTGTAAAGCACGAGGGGCTGCCACAGGAGTGCCCAGGACGCAGACAGAGATCCGGACGCCCTTGCACGCACCACCCTCGAGGCACCATGCACACCCCTCCGTGCTGCTCACCCACCTTGCGTCGCTGCTGTGGCGGGCTGCCGCTCCCCCCTCTGCAGGCTCTTGGTCACCGCCTTCCACACGTTGCACCCCAGCAGGCAGAGGAGTAGCGTCGCCGCGGTCCTGCTCATGTCCTCGGCCCGGGTGCGGCGCTGCTACGGCGGATCGGAGCAGGCGCGGAGGGCAGCGCCGCAGCCGCACAGCATCAGCGGCTGGCGTCCGGCCCCGCCGCAGCGCTGCGTGCTCCCGCCGGCCGCAGCACCATGCCGCCGGGGCTCCAGGGGTGGTCGTGCTGCCGGCAGCCCCCGCTCTCCCGGGCTCTAGCACGCTGCCTGGACTCCCCGCAGTCGGACCCGCATCCCTCGCGCCGCTGCTCCCACTGCCCTTTCTTTCCCTCCCGGACAGCGGTGGAGCAGCGCCTCTGCCGCTTTAACTCCTGCGAGCCCGGGGCGCAGAGCCGCGGGAGCGGGGCGCCACCTGGCGGTGCGTGGGAGCAGCGCACGCTCCCCCTCGGCTGCTCTGCTATTGTGTTGTTGCTGCGGTAGGGTGACTGCAGGGTCACGCACGCGGCGCACCCCCGCCCAGCCTTTCAAACTTGAATAGGGGGCACACTTGGGACAGGGAATGTAGCGGGGGCACGCCCCACTGACAAGCACTCAACGGAGTGCATTCTGGGGGTACAGAATAAATGGAAACACGCAGTTTAGGTAGCAGTGTCTTGACAGCCTATTTGATACATTGTGTGTTTGCCCAGTGTTAAAAAAAGAAAACACAACGGGGTCGGGAAGTACTCAATTCTAACATGTTTAATGCCAACATAGCAAGCAGAACTGCAAATAACCGGAATACAATTGTCGTTTCAAATAAGCAGAGCTCTTGCTCGAAAGGGCATAATACTAAACTACATCTCTCAATACAAGTCTGTGGAACCTAATCACATGACAGAAACATTCATATTTCAGCGAAAAACGTATCTAATGAGCAATTAGAAGGATTTTCTCCTGGAGTAAGCATAATACATCATTGAGGAGAAGAGATAATTCCTGAATACAAGAAAGAGTTCATTATTCTCTTAAATTCCTGCTTCTAGCTGACAACACTGAAAACGAGGTTACGCTTTGCAGAAATATGCAATTGTACCACAAGATGGCTTCTGGGCCTACGAGACCAAGAAACGTAACAAGCATTTACAATGCAATGGTTTTGCCTTTGACAATGTTAGAGCTATTGGCATTGTACATGTTAAAATTTTCATCTATGTTTTTTTTGAGTAAACGGATAAATATATGGTGTTGTTTAGTAGTAAATAGCTTTATTTTTCGCAAATGTGAGACTTATTGCATCAGCACTTATACACACACACACAGGTATATGTACACAGAGCTATACATACACAAGAGAGAGAGAGCTAGAGTGAGGAAGACAGAGAGAGAGGGAGGGAGCTAGAGGGAGTAGACAGAGAAAGAAGGAGCTAGAGAGAGTAAGACAGAGAGAGAAGGAGACAGAGGGAGCTAGAGGGAGTAAAACAGAGAGAGAGGGAGCTAGACAGAGAGAGGGAGCTAGAGGGAGTAAGACAGAGAGAGAAGGAGCTAGGGGGAGCTAGATCGAGTAAGACAGAGAGAGGAGCTAGAGGGATTAAGATGGAGAGAGAAGGAGCTAGAGGGAGTAAGACACAGAGAGAGGGAGCTAGACGGAGCAAGACACAGAGAGAGGGACCAAGGGAGAGAGAGGGAGCTAGAGGGAGCAAGACAGAGAGAGGAGCTAGAGGGATTAAGACGGAGAGAGAAGGAGCTAGAGGGAGTAAGACACAGAGAGAGGGAGCTAGACAGAGCAAGACACAGAGAGAGGGAGCTAGACGGAGCAAGACACAGAGAGAGGGAGCTAGAAAGAGAAAGACAGAGAGGGAGCAAGAGGGAGTAAGAGAGAGGGAGCTCGAGGGAGTAAGACATATAGAGAGGGAGCTATAGAGAGTAAGACAGAGAAAGGGAGCTAGAGAGAGCAAGACAGAGAGAGAGGGAGCAAGAGGGAGTAACAAAGCTAGAGAGAGAGAGAGCTAGAGTGAGAAAGACAGAGAGAGAGGGAGCTAGAGGAAATTCGTTAAAACAGAATTGCGGCTATTGATAAGTGGGAAAATTCCCGTTCCAGTTATGTACAAGCATACAACCAGCAGTATGTACATGCAACATAAACTGTTCAAAAAGTTAATAAAACGCAAAATTTTGGCACGGCCTAAGGAAAAGAACATTGAATCCAATGGCTATTCCACTTGTGTCAGCATACAGAAGTACTGCTAAAGAACACCCAGACAGATTATGTAAGTATCATCAATTGAACATTGAATCAAATGCCTACTCCACTTATGTCAGCATACAGCAGTACTGCTAAAGAACACCCTGAATGATTATGTACATATCATCAATTATGTAACTCCAGCTGCAACACTACACAACGATCTTGGTGTGCCCTTTCAGCAGCAAGGCATTATTACACACAAAGACTGGTCAGCGCTCGATTTTCTACACAAAACCCCTATGGTCTCCCATCCGCTCAGTGCCCTGGATGACCCTGCTTCGCTTCAGTTAAAAAACTCGCCCGTACACTGATGCAGTCTACGCTTCGTGCGGCCGATTATCGAACCGCTGCAGGGCCACCGCCTGCCCCGCACAATACCTTGTGTCCCGCTAGTGGCCCTGTTTAGCACCGATGCAGCCCACGCTTCCTGCGGCCGATTTCGAACCGCTGCAGAGCCCCCCACCTGCCCCGCACAATACCTCGTGTCCCGCTGGCGTCCCTGTGTAGCTCTGCGCCTGGAAGCCTCCGTTTAAAAGCCTCCTGATAGGATCCAAACTGCTCCGCAACGAAAGCCGAACACCGCCCTTGCTCGCGCCCAAACTGCTCCGTGCCTCTCCTCCACAGCGTCGCGATGTCGTCCTCGAAAATACTCCGCAACGTGAACACCGAACTTGGTCGCGCCCAAACTGCTTCGTGCGAACTTTGCGCCCATTACAAAATCTTCTGCATATACTCTCCGACCGCCTCCAAGACGAACGGAACCACGCCCAGGGAAAAAAGCGCGGGAACGCCCCCGAATCTGGTCCGGCCTTGACGGACATATCCGGCTCCCAATGGCTAGCCTCCATTTATGGAGCTAGCCAATGGGAGCCGGGGGCGGGTCATCGATCTCACATAAGACTCATAAGGTTTTTTAGCGCATGCGCACTACGTGCGCACTTGCAGGCAAAACCTAAAAAGTTAATGAAATCTTCAGATCAATAGGAAGCAACATCCATTTTTGATTAGAAAATATGTGGGTAAACTCAGTAATACCACCCTGTTTACCTTTGAATTTTTCCGCGTCATTTGAGAGCTAGCTATTCTGTTTGATGCCTGATGGAGCTACCTGGTTTAACTATAGGGGAGAAAGGTCAGGGATTCCCTCCTTGGACGACACCTACCCAGTCGGTCTTTAGCCAGACTTCCTTTCGTCTCTTCCAGCTTCTTCCCTCTATTTATTATCTCTACTTCTCACCTCTCTCAATGTATTGAGACTGAACTTTTCTGTCTGATGCCTGCTGGAGCTACCTGGTTTAGCTATAGGGGAGATGAGCCGTGGACTCCCTCCTTGGTCGTCACCTACCCAGTCGGCCTTCAGACAGTTTTCATTTAGTCTCTCCTTGTTGTCGCTTCCCCTACCCTCAATTTCTCACCTTCCCTGTCCCCACATTTCTACGCTCTATTTATTTTTCCATCCATGTTCCTTTAAATTGTCTCTTATTGAGACCTAGCTATTAGGCCAAAGCCCAATGGAGCTACATGATAGCTATAGAGGAGATGGGTTTTGGGACTACCCCTCAACCGTCGTCTACCCAACCGGTCTTTGGGCAGACTTTCCTTCGTCTTTCTGCCGTATCTCCCTCCCATCCTGTTTTTCTGCGAACCTCTTCCCTCGACACCTGTGAAGAAACTACTTTGTCTGATGCATGATGGAGCTACCTGGTTTAGCTATAGGGGAGACGGACCGTGGATTCCCTCCTTGGTCGTCACCTACCCAGTCGGTCTTTAGACAGACTTCCTCTCGTCTCTACAGTTGTCTCTTCCCTTATCCTCACTTTCTCACCTCACCTACCCCCCACTTCTTTTCTCTCTCCTTTCTCTCCTCTCCTAACGTATTGCTGACTGTTCGTTGTAAGGTATAATTGTTGATCTTTTTCTGTTATACTGTTAAACCACATTGTTGCACTTCCTTTCGTCCCTCCTGCTGTCTCCTCCCGCATCCTCCCTCTTTTTATGTCTCTCCTTCTCCCTTCTCTCAATGTATTGAGACTGAACCTTTTTTTGTCTGATGCTTGATGGAGCTACCTGGTTTAGCCATATGTGCGATGGGCCGTGGATTCTCTCCTTGGTCTTCACCTTACCCTGTCGGTCCTTAGCCAGATCTCTTTTC
This sequence comes from Lissotriton vulgaris, assembly GCF_964263255.1. Lineage (NCBI taxonomy): Eukaryota > Metazoa > Chordata > Amphibia > Caudata > Salamandridae > Lissotriton > Lissotriton vulgaris. The sequence continues at coordinate 860,354,965 of NC_141698.1, forward strand.
GTCTCTCCATATTGTCTCTTCCCCTATCCTCCCTTTCTCACCTCCCCTGCCCCCTCCACTACCTCTCTCTCTCCTTTCTCCCCTCTCTAATTGTATTGCCTATTCTTTTTTTTTTGGGGGGGGGGGATTTATTGTGTAATTGTTGAACTTTTTCTGTTACATTGTTGATTCTCATGTAAAGCGCTCTGATACCTCCGGGTCTAGCCAGCGCTATATAAAACTCTTTAAATAAAAATAAATAAAATACATATAAATAAATAAATAAAATAAATAAATAAGTACCTAAGAATGTATGATGCTATTTTCATACCGGTTTTAATGGATTTGAGGAAAAAATCTCTTCTTTCACATGTTAAGGAAACAGGATGCAGAAACATACTAGCTTGAATTAACAAGTGCTTCAGTAAAGGTTTAATGATGCAATAGTATGCGTCATGAAATGTATGTAGTTTGTAACAACGATGGTGAGATAGGCACCTCATTTTAAGGTTTTAACATCCAATGATGGTTGTGATTAATGGCATAGTTCAGAGTTTGTTATAAAAGGACCACCCATTATTAAATGGATCATAGATTTATATATTTTTTTGCACCCATTTCTAGTGGAACCCTTTTTACTGATCAAAATATCCACTCCCTTGTTGTTGCCGTTTTCCTTTATTTTTATGGTCTATTAATTAATATACTGCTCCGTACGCTTAATGTGAATAAGGGTCTCCAATGCATGAGATCATAAGACCATGGCAAAAACAGGACACGTGATGAGTGGTTTGGGGGGCAGCCGAGCCGCGAGGTCTGCCCTCCCCTCCGGTCAGTTTTGGGAGGGGGAGGGAGCGAGGCATGGGCCATTTTGCCGTTTGGGCTGCTTTGGGTATAGCCCAAAAGCAGCACAATCCCATGTTTTCCAGCCCAAAGATAAAAGGGGCTTCCCGCGTGACCCAGCCACCATTTTAGGTATTGAAACCTGGTGGCTGGGAGCGGAGCTAGGTGTTTTTTGTTGTCGAGGTTTCTAGTTGCGTGGTGGTCTAGCGTAGGTCGGCGTTTCGGAGCATAATCGCTGAACAGTGGTATCAGGAGGTTAAAATGGTGGAGAACGGAGATTATAGAGTCCTGGAGGCCATCCGCCTGCTGGGCGAGGCAGGGCGGATGGACCTCCTGGTGGGCACGGTACCGTCGACGCGCCCGCCGAGGCGTGCCGCGGCGGGAGTGGCGGTGGCGATTCTTGCTTGCTCGCCGCCGCGCAAATCGCTGAAGTTGCAGGTGGGTGCTGGGGGCCGAGTCGATGTCAGGAGCGCGCATGGTTTCAGGGGGGGGCGGGGCAGCCACCGGGGGGGAAGCATGCTGCTAAAGGCGCCCCGCTGCGGGAGCACCGTGATCTGAAGGGAGGAGCGGGCCGAGTGGCCAGGCCGCAAGGGAAGAAGGCCCCGGTTAGACTGCCGGGACAGCACGCGGATCTCCCCAGCATGTCAGCTGACGGCGGGGAGATCCTCCAGAGAGACAGGGATCCAGGAGCAAGGCGGCAACAAGAGAGGAAGGCAGTGGGGGGGCGGGGCAAAGGGGCGGGGGCATTTTGACAGTTACGGCAGGCACAGGGCGGGGAGACAAGAAGGCCCAGAAGAGAACAGGCCCCCCCGAAAGAGGGCAGGTAGGGGATACATATCGGGGGGGGGAGGGGGAGCCCTTCACCAGCCAGGCACGGGGGCAGCTAAGAGGGAGGGAGGGGCATAAAAGAGGCAAGGCCAGAGACCAGAAGGGGGCACCAGGGGGGGTGAGGCAGGGGATGGGGGGGGCAGGGAGTCAGCGGGTAGGAGAGCTAGGGGGGCGGGGGGTGGAGGGAAGAGCTGAGTGGGAGCGGTTGGTGTGAGAAGTTGGCCTGCAGTGCTCACTCTGTATCAGTCCAAACAACCCTTATTGATGATTGGTTGTAAGTCAACCGTGGACCAGCTATCCTAGTAGCATGGACAAGAGCAGTCTTTAGGCTAGACTCTAGAGGGCGTGTTAAGCCAGCTGTTATACCATCACATATACCCCTTGAACACCAAGTGAAAGGACACCACACAAGTTGTTATGAAATTAAAAGGATATTTATTTAGAACACAACAGCCCTGGACTCTTTATGAGGACAGGGCGCTAAGCACAATACAAAGCTCTTACGAAAATACACAAAGTCGCACAATTTACGCAAATGCCCGAGGGGCACGAAAAACCATATACTCTAAAAGTGGAATGCGAAATTACTAGCGGGTAAGTACTACTCTAATAGGCTTTGGGATCGCTAGGACTTGACTACTGAACCTTCAGATTACTAGCAGGAGGCCTAGGGAGATCGGGTGCAGAGTGTGCACTCTCACGCGGGATGCGGGACGAAGTCTATGGATGCTAGATCTCGTAAAGTTAGTGATATCGGACGAATCCGACTAGGTAGAGCTGAAACGAAAAAGGATCTGGACCTTTGGATAGCAAAGCTATGCTGGAGCACCGAAATGCTGAGTTTACCTAGCCCAGGGGCTGCGGATGCATAGGTCTGGAAAGACGTCGGGAATCCTCGTTACAGTCTATGGAGCCTGGAAGAAGAAGTTGCTGGCAGGCGACCAGTGAAGAGATTCGGAGGGATCCAAGCCTGGATCGTAGATGGAAGACACCTGTAAGCAGAGGGGACCAAGTTCTGAATCACTAGCCAGTGATTAGATGGGCACCAGGATGGCACCGGATGGAGTCACCTCGACCAGGTGAGTGGGCGACGCTGGGTTCTGCAGTCTCACGGACCAGGAGGCGTTGTCGGCGACCAGGACGGAGGTGCGAGCTGTCCCACGATGGTATCTGCTGTCGACGTCGCTGGACCCAGGATTGGGGCAACAAGTCTTGGCAAATGCAAGCCCACGCGGTGGACTTAAAATGGCGTCTGGAGTGGACCAGGAGGGTCCGGGGTGCTCCTCTGTTGGAGGGGAGCAAGGGCCAGTCTGGAGCAACCAGACCAGCGGTGTTGTCGTCGTGGAGCGTCGTCAAGAGGGCCACAAACCAGCAGGCAAGTAGCCGGACAACGCGGTGAGCAGCAAAGAGCAGAAGGGCCCCACGCAGATCTGGTGGATGCTGGGGGGCTGGACTTCGGTGCTGGAGCTGCTCAGGGTCAGAGCTTCTCGAACCCCAAAGCACTCACTCGAGGATCCCTCGGCGTTCGTGCTGGATAAGAGTCGTGCAGTTCTGAAGATGGCCGGTCCCTCGAGGTCTCGTCACACCCACGGATCTCAGCTGAGCTGACGATGTAGGTAGAGGTGCCAGGGAAGCCGGTCTCGTCGTGCTGGTCGGTCGGATTCCGGAGGAAGGACGTGCAGCAAACCGCAGTGTTCTTAGATGGTGCCTGCGGGTGCAGGGTGACTACTCCTTAGTCACAAGGGAGAAATCTTGAGAAGAAGTCGAGAGTTCCTTTTGTAGAAAGTAGTTTCAGGATTCAAAGATGATCTAATTTGGAAGGGGGCCCGCTCCTATCTTTATACTAGGACAAGGGGCTGGCACGCGACTAGGTCCTGCCCATGGGTGGGACCAGGAAGGGGGGTGGTTACACCCCTCTCCCATGCCGGACTTTCCCCAGCGCAGGGGCTGGTGTGCCCCTGGAACTGGTTCTAGCCGGCAGATGCATAGTGAGCACCGGGGTGCCACTTGCAGTCACCTTCCTCTAAAGCCCTGCCTACCCAGGATACACAAAACCCTGTCTGGGATGGTGCTAGCACCGCCCCTGACAGGAAACCCTTTGTCCAAGCCTCCCTCGCTGGAAGGACTCCCAGCAGCAGGATGTCAGACTTGTGTCTGTGGTGGCAGCATCCATTTTGTGATGCTGAGGCTCGAGTTAACTTTAACCGGGGTTCACAGTAACATACATGTCGTGTCCCTCTAGAAGGGTGGAATGCTAACCCCGTCGCCAGAATTGGCGAGGGGTTAGTATTCCAATTCGTATGACACCTTACTCGACATGTTTTGATAAAGCGATACCAGAGTTGGCATATAACCGCGAGGATTATAATGCACTTAAGAGTATATGGTATGCGTTATCATGGAACAGCTATTAGGACTTGGTTCCGCAAGCTGCAAACAGGCTCAGCTCATGCCAGAGCACCATCTCACACGATTCCAAGCACTCTGCCTTCAGGATTGTCAAGGCCTGCCATAGGAGTGACTGATAGGAATCTGTGTCCAATTTAGGGTTAGATATAGGTATACTATATCTAAAGCAAGGGGTGATTACACCACCTTGCCCCAGCTGTCGTGCAGCCAGTTGTGTCAGATTTAGATGGCCAGCCAGGGGTGGCATAATACATGCTGCAGCTCCTGGTAGGCCCTGGGTACACCTATGCCCTGAGTTACAGGGTCTGATAAGGTGGCCCAGTACCAATTAGATATGTACCTAAGGTACATGGAATCCATTTTACAGAGAGAGCAGTAGGCCTGGGGCCCTGAATAGCAGGGTCCCAGGTCAACTAAGTTGAAAAACCAGCAAAACACCAGGCAAAAGGTTGGGGGTAACCATAGTCAGGTATCCACCTTCCTACAGTTGGGTCTCCCCATTACTGATAGAAGCGGGGGAGGGAGAGCAGGACTGGGAGGGCCTGGATGTGTTCGATTTCTGGGAGGAGGGGTTGAGAGAGGCTCAGGGGGCGGCGGGGGGCAGGACAGTGAGGGAGGGGGGGGCGGCGCCACGGGTTGGGCAGGCGGAGGGTCGGGGTGCAAGAGAAGTGGCGGAGGTGTCTCTGGGGGCAGGGGGGTCCGGGGTTGGGGAACTGGCATGGAGCGATGAGGAGGTGGAGGGAGAGGCCGGGGGGTCGCGGGACAGGCGGCAGGAAGGCGGGGGAGCCATGCAGTGGCAGGGACCCAGCACATCAGCAGTACCGTTTTTATTGCAGGGGGATGGTCAGCGCGGGGCTGCAGACTTGGCCAGGCTTGGTGCGGCAGATCGGCGCCAAGGTGAATGGAGGGCCGTGTTTCTTGCAACAGGCCCGGAGACAGCGAGGGAACACGACATGGCTGGCACACGAAGGCCCCTGGCGGGCTCGCTGGCCCATCACCCCACAGGGCCCCCACGGCTTGGGGTCCAGCGGCGGACGGAGAGCAGCATGGAGGAGGACTGTTTTGTATGGTCTGGTGGTAGAGAAAGGGAGCGTGTTGCTCATAGGGTGCAGTCGGCACCTCCGCTGGCTCGCCAAGTGTATAGATGGGGTGCGGTAGAGTTACGTGAGGGTGATGAGGAGAGTTTGGAGGAAGGAGAGTTACAGGAGGACGAGGGCGGACTGGGGTCCGTTAATGGTTTGAGCTCTTTTTTGCAGGTGTCACGGGGCCTGGGTGCGACAACGGCCCGGACACAAACCAGGGACTGGTCAGCGATGGAGCAGAGAGGTGTGGAGCGCCACGGGGAGGCGTTGGTGCCAGGTAAAGGCAATGCGGCGCGCACGGTGTCCGTGGGGGTGGGGGACGGGGGAGCGGGGGGGGATCGGTTGTGCAAAGGCAAGTATGTGACTGATAAAGGGGTGGGTTCCGAGGAGTTGTTGGCTCCGGCGGGGAACGTTACACCGGGTGCGGCAGGCAAGTATGTGACTGATAAAGGGGTGGGTTTGGAGGAGTTGTTGTTGGTTCCGGCGGGGAACGTTACACCGGGTGCGGCAGGGCCGGCGGCCGGGGAAAACGCCCGGAACATCGGGAAGTGCGGCCGGGGAACCAGCATCGGTTGGCAGCGGAGAAAAGGTAGAGAGTAGGGAGCTGAAGATAAAGCGGCTTCCTTATATGGGGGTCACGAAGCCGCTGGGGGCGCATTTAATGGCGTCCACTAAGGAAAAGATATGGAAAGGGGAGTATGTTGAGCTGTTGAAATTGCTACACCGCGAGGTCAGGTCGAAGGAAGGGTCAAAGGAGGAGGAATATGAGCTGCAGAAGCAGCCAAGGGTGCCCCTGACGATTGAGAATTGGACGGCGGCGTTCCTGATTTTCGCGAGTGTCTATTGTGAGAAATTCCCTGAGCGGTCGGTGTCCATGTTTAAGTACATGGACGTTATACGGAAGGCGCAGATCACGGGGGAGGGGGGGGTTACGCATGGGCCCAGTACGACAAGGAGTTTCGCGCACGGATGGCGTGGGATCTGGAGGCAAAGTGGGGCGAGCTGGACTGCGACCTCTGGCAGCACACAATGGGGCTGGCGGGGTCGGGGAAGTCTATCTTCACCTCCAGCGGTTTGCCGATAGTATACCAGCCCTTTCAGGGGTGCGCCACCCGTGGGGGGGTGGGGGCAGGGGCCAAGAGCCAACCCGGAGCGGCGGGCACCTGCTGGGATTTTAACCGTGGGGGCGTCTGCCAGGGAGCATTGCCGTTTTAAGCACAAATGCTCGGGTTGCGGTAGGCACGGACACCCCGTGATGCATTGCAGGGGCCCCACACGACAGCAAACGGGATCCCAGGCGCCGGGAGCCGCCCACAGGCGGGCAGCGGGCGTGGGGGTATGGGCTCTGGGACCCAGGGCTCGTACTCCGGTTAGGTTGGAACAACTGACAGTGGCCCTGCGTACCTACCCGGAAGTTGGGGCCACCGAGTGCTTGCGAGACGGTTTCCGGGTGGGGTTTTGCTTAGGTTATGCAGGGCCGCGACAGAGGTGTTGGGCGTACAATCTGCGGTCAGCGAGGGAACACCCGGAGGTGGTGCAGGGCAAGTTGGACAGGGAGGTGCAGGAGGGCGGCATGGCAGGTCCGTTTTCGGATTGGCCGTTGGAACACTTGATAGTGTCCCCCATTGGAGTGGTGCCCAAGAAGGAGGCAGGGCAGTTTCGCCTCATACAACATTTGTCCTGGCCGGAAGGGGGGTCGGTGAATGACTTCATTGATGAAAAGGAGGCCACGGTGTCGTACTCCTCGGTGGAGGCGGCCATGGTTTTGGTGGTGGAGGCAGGCCCCGGTGCGCAAATGGCTAAGTGCGATATCAAATCGGCTTTCCGGCTGTTGCTGGTTCACCCAGACGACTGGTGCCTACTGGGGATCCAGTTTCGCGGCCGCTGGTATGTGGATAAGGCGCTGCCGATGGACTGCTCAATGTCTTGTGCCCTTTTTGAGTGTTTTAGCACGTTCCTCCAATGGTTTTTTACGGAACGCACGGGTCACTAGGGAGTTACTCACTACCTGCATGACTTTTTCTTGGTCGGGGCCCCAGACTCCACTGACTGCCAGGTGACGCTGGACAGGTTTCAGGAGCTCATGGAGGACCTAGGGGTGCCCCTGGCACCGGAAAAGACAGCGGGAACAGGCACGGCGCTGTCGGTTTTGGGCATTGAGCTTGACTGAGTGCGGATGGAGGCACGGTTGCTGGAGGACAATAAGAGGCAGATGTTGGGATTGCTGGAAGTGATGGTGGCAAAGCACAAGGTGGCGGTACTGGACATTCAGGTGCTGCTGGGACACTTGAATTTTGCATGCAGAGTGGTGTGCGTTGGGAGGACATTCTGTAGACGTTTGGGTAGGGCGCTGGCGGGCAATAGGCTGCCACACCACCACGTGCTTTTGTCGGCGGGCGTGCGTGAGGATTTGCGGATGTGGCGGTTTTTCTTGAACCAGTTCAACGGTGTGCCCTTACAGTGGGACGTGGATATGGTTTGGGAGGTGCAGATTTTCTCGGATGCGGCGGGCAGCGACGGTTTCGGTTTGTACTGGAACGGGAAATGGTGTGCGGAGAGTTGGCCCCTAGAGTGGCGAGGAGGGGGCCGGAGCATTGCTTTTCTAGTGCTTTTCCCTCTGGTGGTGGTAATTTGGCTGTGGGTAGAGGTGCTCGCACACCGACGGGTGGCTTTCCATGTGGACAATATGGCTGTGGTACAGGTGGTCAACCGGCAGTCAGCCAGGGACGAACAAGTGTTGAAGCTGTTACGTGTGTTTGTGCTTGGCTGCTTGCGACATGACATTGCTTTTCGCGCGGTGCACATCTCGGGAGTCGACAATTACATTGAGGATGCCTTGTCTCGTTCGCAGTGGGGGAGATTCCGTGGGTTGGCCGAGGACGCGGAGCAGGACCTGACGCCCATGCCGGCGCAGCTGTGGCGAGTGGGCAACACCGGATGCTACAGCTGGTTCTAGGATCGCAGGCGGACTCGACCAGGGCAATGTATGTGGCGGCATGGGGGGAGTTTCTGGCGTCCAGGGCACGTTGGAGGCAGCCGGGAGCTGCAAGGCGTGAAGATGCGGTTCGATTTATGCTCTCGTTGATAGATAAGGGCCTCCGGAAGGTGACCATAGCATGCAAGTTGGCAGGGATATCATTCATGGGGAAGCTGTGTTGGGGCTACGCACCCTCCGCGGGGGAGCTCGGGTCAAGGATGTTGGAGGGATGGGCCCGGGAGTGCGGGCGGGCAGGGGTGTTGCGGCGGCCGTTGTCGGAGGACCTGTTAAGGAGAGTGTTGGAGGTGTTACATTTGGTGTGTTTGGGCGAGCGGGAAAGTTACTTGTTTGCGACCCTGATGGTGTGGATGTTTGCGGGGGCGTTTCGGGTGTCTGAAATGGTAGGAGGGAGAACGGGCCAGGGTCTGGGTTGGGCGGAGGTGCGTCTGGGGCACCGAGAAGTGCGCATTTGGCTGAGGCAGTCGAAAACGGACCAGCATGGGGTGGGTGACTGGGTGGCGTTGCAGGAGGGGGGGGATTGGCGTGCCCGGTGCGCTTGGGGTGGACTTGGAACGCCATTCGGCGGAGGGACTGTTTGGTTTTTCAGCATGCGGATGGGACTCGGGCGACGGGGCCGCAGTTGCTGGGGGTGTTGAGGAAGGCTCTGGACAGGTTGGGGGTGGATGGCAAACAGTATGGCACTCACTCTTTCAGAATTGGGGTGGCGTCGGAAGCGCATCGGCAAGGTTGTGGGAGGGGGCCATCATGCGTTTGGGGAGGTGGTCCTCGGCTTGCTACAGGTGGTTTGTGCGTAGCTCTGAGTTGGCTTGAGTGCGCGCTGAAGGTTGGGGGGGACAATTTTACTTACATTTGGTTTTCGTTTCAGGTTCAGTGGCGGGTCCTGCGGCACAGGGAATGTTGATTTGGATTGTGGGCCATTCATTTGTGAAGAGAGCAAAGTTGCAGGCCCAGGATAGCTATTTCGGGGAGAACTTAGGCTTTAATCCTGCACTGTTTCAGGTGGTGTGGCTGGGGAGGGGGGGCATGCGGTGGAAAGAACTTGTGTCCACATTGAACGGTATGGTGCAAGGGGGGCGGTGCCCAAATGTTTTGGTTCTCCACATGGTGCAGGAGACTGGCCTGGTTTTAATGAGGGCGATGCGGCAGGATTTGGCAGAATTGCGGAGAAGTTGGGCCGGGTGTTCGGTGGTGTGGACGGAGCTGGTTCCGCGGAGGGTTTGGCGCGGGGCGAGCCGGCCGCAGGCGGTGGACAAGGCACGGAAAAAGATCAACGTGGAAATGGTGCGTTTCTGTCGGCATTTGGGGTTTGCGAGGATTTGGCACAGAGATATTCACTATGATGCACCGGAAATGTTCAGGGGTGATGGGGTACACCTCTCAAGGATGGGGATGGACTTGTACCTGTTGGAGCTACGGGAGGTGTTGGCCCGTTTGTTAGGAGTGCGCCGGGATTAGGAGCCTGGTTGTTTCTGTTTGGCCTGCTGCGTGGCGCCGGACGGAGTGGGGTTTGGGGGGGGGCAGGGAAAAGGGGAGGCGGTGTATTCACCTGCAATCCACCTTTCCCTGGGTGGCGGAGTTTGGTTGGGATGTTGGCCAAGTTTTGCTGGAGTTCGGTATTTTGGCGTTAAGTTTGGGGACTTGGGGAACGGGAGCGGGGAAAGGGGTAAATAGTTTGGGGGTTACATTAGAGGGTAGTTTGGTTACAGTTGCAATAGGACAGACAGGAATGTAGCTATTGTGAGGTCTTGGAGTTAAGAGGTAGGGGAGAAATTTGGATATTCATAGGATGTAATGCTGTTATATATTGTTATGTTGCGGGGTGGAGGGCTATTATCATGTGGGATCGTAGGGGTGGAGGGAGAAAAACAAAAAGGGGGGTCAGGTAACTCGATGTTTAGAGAGGTTCTAGTTTTGTACGGTGGTTTGCCAGTTTTGGAAATAATGTGATGTGCACCTCTTTCAATAAAGCGGCCTTTTACACACACAAAATGGTAGTCGGTAGTGCTTGCCTCCCTCTCTCCCTCCCAAGAGGGGTTTGGGGGCAGCCGAGCCGCGAGGTCTGCCCCGGGGCAGTTTTGGGAGGGGGAGGGAGCGAGGCATGGGCGCGGCCATTTTGCCATTTGGGCTGCTTTGGGTATAGCCCAAAAGCAGCCCAATCCCATGTTTTCCAGCCCAAAGATAAAAGGGGCTTCCCGCGTGACCCAGCCACCATTTTAGGTATTGAAACCTGGTGACTGGGAGCGGAGCGAGGTGTTTTTTGTCCCACCCTCCCTCCCTGCGGTTTGGCGTTAGGGGTGGTTTTTTCTCCTTGGGGCTTTGTTTTCGGGGGCAATAGAATAATTTTTATGAAGGCTGCAGAATTGGGACAGGTACACAGGGCGGGGTTAATTTTGTATGTTGTTGCTGGAAGCAGGTGCAGGCGGAGTTTGGTTGGGATGTTGGCCAAGTTTGGCTGGAGTTCGGTATTTTGACGTTAAGTTTGGGGACTTCGGGAACGGGAGCGGGGAAAGGGGTAAATAGTTTGGGGGTTACATTAGAGGGTAGTTTGGTTACAGTTGCAATAGGACAGACAGGATTGTAGCTATTGTGAGGTCTTGGAGTTAAGAGGTAGGGGAGAAATTTGGATATTCATAGGATGTAATGCTGGTATATATTGTTATGTTGCGGGGTGGAGGGATATTATCATGTGGGATCGTAGGGGTGGAGGGAGGAAAACAAAAAGGGTGGTTAGGTAACTCGATGTTTAGAGAGGTTCTAGTTTTGTAAGGCGGTTTGCCAGTTTTGGAAATAATGTGATGTGCACCTCTTTCAATAAAGCGGCCTTTTACACACACAAAATGGTAGTCGGTAGTGCTTGCCTCCCTCTCTCCCTCCCAATAATTCTTTTTTGATTTTGAGTATTAATGTATAACACAGAGAGAACATGAATCCCTCATACACCTCTCTGTTCTCCCTTTTTCATATCAAGGTTAATTAGAAAATATTTGATACTAGTCTACATATTTCACCAAAATCAAACATATTGTCATACCGCTAGTAGTTTGACCTATCCATTGTATAAATATGAAAATACTCAAACCATCAACATCACTAAAATGTAAAAAAAATTCAGTGATGTAAGTATACATGTTGTGCTCTCTTAGTGACAAGCAAAATCTCATTATCTTAATATTCATATCTAGTAGGTAGCCAATGCATTTCGAGTCATGATCCCAACTATCCCTCAGAGGGAAAATTGAGTGTGTAGTAGGATTCTAATTTAGTTAAGAAACACTTTGTTAACTTTATAAAATAAATAAATAAATAAAGTTGGAAATAAAACCTGAGTCTCTAAATTTCTTTCATCTCTCTGGGGCAGGTATGACACAGAGTGCCACACTACTATGTGGCCTTAACATTTGAAATATTGTAATTTTTCTGCTCAAAATCTTGCCCTAAGGAGTATTGTATTAACAGTAATCTTAGTTAATAGACTTATTTTGTGGCATTATGCCATTATGAAACTCATTAGAACCACACAGGTCTTTCTTTAAGCCTGTCTGTTCAAATCTTGCTTTGTCTAAAGTAAATTCAGGAAGTAACGTCTAATGGAGAGTAAAATGAATATCACCCATTAGTGAACAGTATTCCAAGTAAAATACTCACCACTGTTTCCAGCAAGGACGGAACGGCGCTGGATGCTGCCCGAACACGGAGCTCCCATACCAAAATACATATACCTTTACTACGGATCAGCCCAACAGAGGCAGATAGCTGTGCCCTCCAAAATATTGGACTGCCTCTACCTCATTCCTGAGAGGTCCATTCCTCTTTGATCAACTGTCTAGACATGGACGTGATTATTAGCTGGACGAGAAACGTACCCCCAAGCGTTCTCACTACTTTTTGCTTTGCCCTGAAGAAGCCAATGACTGGGCGAAACGTGTTGGCTGTCTTCTTTTGAAAACCTAGTGCATCTTGAATAAACACAAACTCAAGAACACAAGAAACAACGTGGATATCCTCATTTTTTACTATTTATACATACTTTATACTTCTCACCTTGTATATATATTGCCTCTCATACCCCTGTGAATTAATGTTGAACTTTGTGGCCATGTGGTACCTGGCCATCTGAGGTGGGCAATATCTCATTACCCTTGTGACTAGTCTTGGCAGTGCAATCCTCTGCAACTCAGCTGCTAGTTTCGAATATTAGTAAGACTTTAGTTACATATAGCATGCTCAAAATATATCAGACTTGCTTTAGTGCCTATTCTGTTCTAGAATGAGTTCCTGTAAGCAAACATACATTGATATCCAAATAGCTACTTAAAGCATGTAAAGTATTCATTAATAATAATACAAAACATTTATACAAATTAAAATTAGTCTAACAAAACAGAAAATAAAAATAGATTAATTACATTTCTTAATTATTCTCAACAGGCTCAATGTATTTAAAGGATTTACCCACATTGCTTCTCTGCACCATGATACATTTTCAGGACTGATATTATGCCTGTTGACAATGGTATGCTACTGGAGATCATTTAGCTTATCGACTTATACATGTTTGTCTAAGCTAATTCTTTTTTCACAACGCCTGTATTCTACCCTACTTTAGTCCACAGGGACATTTTATTGACACATTGGATAGCAACTATCATATGCCGCATAAAATTGCAGACTGATTTCTTACTTAGAATGTTGGTGTTTAGCTGCATATGCCTCAATCAAATTATTAAATGAAATTATTGTAGCATGCACACTGTTAGCACATATATGTGCTCTTCCACTATGTTTGTAAAAAGCTATGCCCACATAAAATATCCAGTGCTGTTTCACTATCATTTGGATGTCACAACTTGACAAATTGTGGGTACATTTTATTCTTGAACACACTGATGGCTCTTTCTTTGCAGCAACACTTTTTATATTTTTTTCTTTCTTATGCGCAGCAAACAAACCCCCCAAATACAGACATTATTAAAATCAGTCTGGGATTTTCAAAGCAAGCCCTGCTTTCATAGACCACTCTTTCTGCCCCCATGCATTGGTCCATACCTCAACACCATTTGTCTCAGGTTGGAAGTGGCATACCCCAGTCCCTTGTTACATCAATTGTGTCAGCTTCCTTTTATTAATGTCAGCTTCACTTGGGATACCAAATACTATGTTTAGTGATGTAAGTGTAACTTTCACATCCAGCACTATTGCTAATGTATCTCAAACCTCTACCCAGAATCCCTGTAAAAAGCTACAGCTCCAATAGGGGTATAGGAAAGGGCCTTTTTCTCTCCCACATTACAGGCAGTGGTTAGCAGAAACTATACCTAGCTTGTGCAACATGCTCCTTTTATAATGCACCCTATGGACTATCCTAACCTGGAAGAGCCACAAGCTAGTCTTAATGGCCAATTCTCTGGGATTACGTATAACTGCCTCTCAGTCTGTATCCTCTAGTAGACCTACACCCCTCTCCCACTAATACCTGAGGCCAACCAGACAGTCAGGCCTATTGTTCACCAATGTTTTATGCAAATGGAAGATATAGCTCCCTGTGTTTGTAGGAGGTAGCCTGAATTAGGTTTATCCAATCAATTGAATACATGGCCAATGAAGAGTTCCTACTCCTCCCTCAGGTATGCAACAATTTTGATTTTCCCTGTTCCCACTGTGTCTCCTAGTTTGGCGTTGCAATATGGTCGCATTGTCAGAATCCCTTCAGTTTTGCTGTTTTTCGCAACAAATTTCCTTTTCATAGAGAGGGTCCTTTGTTTCTCTTTTCTTCCACACCAGTGCCACTGTGGACATCCTCGAAGGCCTGACCACTGCCTTTGTAGCAGTTGTCAGCGTCATTTCTACTTTAGCCATTCAACCTCTGTAGTGTAAAGGATGATACGTTTGCATACTGCATAGTATTTCCATAGTGCAGAGAACTTGAACATCTCGTCCTCTACAAAGGAGCAGAAAATCATTCTTTGCTCACAAGTGAAGGATTTTCATTTTTCTACGGAGGTGACAGAAGAGCTTCTCTTGTATCCTGAAATAAAAACATTTTTTCACTGTGTTTATACGGATATGCGTCCTGATGTCCCACATTGAAAGCGAAAGCAGTTGGTGCCCTAGGTATCATTGTTGCTCTGGGGGAATATCTGAGATCCCTCAAGTACCAATCATGTGAAGAGAGGTACTGTTTCAAGGAAGACAATGTTCCCTCTTAAAACTGTGCCTCTCCCTAATGGATCCCTGTTTGGCGATCTGCGGAGAAGGAAGGGTCTAGTGGTGCTCCTGGCATGGGTAAGTACCCCCCCAATAATATTCCAGCCTTTCTACTCCCCTGTGGAGGGAGATTGTGTAGTTGACACCCAAAGGGAACACCTCCCCCAGTAGGGGAGGAGGAAAGGCACTAAAAGTGGCTAATATTTATTTAATACAAAAATGGGGCGGGGATGTCTACCCTGGCATCAGACTCTGCCCCCACACCATAAAGATTCCAACAGTGTTTTGCCTCTCAAAGGCATATTTGGGCAAAAAAGCCAACAAGACACCAGGCATTATAAAAACAAACATTGGCATAGCCAATAGGTCTTGCATTTGGTCCTGATACGTATTTAGCCACACATCAGTTGGTGTTGTTGCACCAAGGATATTCTGCTGCATAACTAAATACTTATAGGGGCCAAAAAGTGAGACCTATTGGCTATGCAAATGCTTGGTTGTTTTTTGTTGCTCTTTTGTTTAAGTTGCCAGATCTACAATAGCTGGACATGGTTTTTGTTAACAGTTCTTTGCATCAAATGAACTTGTTGTTATTGCTCTGAATGTTGTTTCCATTCTGGTTGTAGGAAGCAGTCATTCCCGGGGGTGTGGGGGCTTCCTAGCTGTGCGCATGCACCAAACTTTGCAAATGAGAAAGAGCCTAGTGCAGGCGCAATTTACAAGTGTGGAGCTAGTGAGCCCCAGGCAGCATGACTCACTCACACAGGAGTTCATGCACTGCACCTGCTTATTCAGCATGGTTTAAGGAAACTCGACCCACTCCCTCCCAGGCATCGAACACATATTTACTAAGAAACTCTGAGAAGATCCTGCCTGCTGCACTGATGGCTGGTGGTGTGTGTGCCTGGTGAAAGCGTGCACTGACGGCTGGTGGTGTGTGTGCCCGGTGAAAGCGTGCACTGACGGCTGGTGGTGTGTGTGCCTGGTGGAAGCATGCACCGATGATGACTGGTGGTGTGTGTGCCTGGTGAAAGCATGCATTGACGGCTGGTGGTGTGTGTGCCCGGTGAAAGCGCGCACCGATGACTGGTGGTGTGTGGGATTTGGCACCGCCCGACGGAACTCCGGCTCCGGGTTCCACAAAGCCAAGCGATCTTTCTTCTTGGTTTTGGCGTGCAGCGCAGGTGGTGTAAGCCGCTGGGGGAGCACGCCAGCTGGAGGGAGATGCCGCCTCATAGGGCGGCCCCTAAAGACGGGACATTAAGCATGAAGGTGAGCAATACAAAAAAGACATTGATGGTGAAATATGCGGAAGCGGCCCCCACCTCCGAGCAGGGGGGGAGAGTGCAGGGGAAATAAGGGAGAGGGGTGGAACTCCGGATACAGAGCAAGTCTCGCTTGATGGGGGGGGGTAAGGACAAAAACACCAAAGAAAAAAACAGCAACAATTCCAGGGATGAGGAGGAGCCTAACCAGCGACCATGATGGCCGCCTGATCTCTCGGCTCCGCCGACCCTCTTGCTTTTCTCCCGTTTTCCGCCTCATCCTGCGACCTATCCTGCTACTACGCGACACCGGCGGAAACGGGAAGAGACCCCGGATCTATTGGTGCGCTGTCTGTCTGGATCCCGGCGGCGCACCTCCTGAAACAACTTCTCCCCTGCCTCGCGCTGCGCGGCTACGGCTGGGTCTTTGTTCTCTGCCTGGGGTCGGCTTCGCTCATTACAACAGCCGCTGTGGCCGGTGGACCATCTACGGCGGTTTCAGCCTCGTCCTGCTCCCTGCGGTGTGCTTTCTTGCTTCTCCGGGACGCGAACATCGCTGATACTGAAAACACTTTGTATCGTGTTTTTCACCCGGATGCAACATTGGCGGATACTTTGTCTCCCTACGCGCCGGGCTGGGCGCCATCTTACAAGCTAATCTCCCTTTTTGTAGCAGCGGACCCTGGGCTGCTACCGAAGATACAGCTGTCCCGCCGTACCACATTATTACTCTGCTTCCATGTCGTGTGCCTTTCCTGTGCCTCAAGACTGTTTGTGCTGTTGCCCGGATATCGGCGGTGCTCTGCTGGCCATGGATGGCAATGGTGGATGGCTAGACGGACAGTGCTGCCTTTGTTCGCCCTGCTTGCTGAGGACTGCTCAACCCTCTCATTCCGGCGCATCAGTGTCGCTCAGTGATGTGATGTGCGCCCTGGATACTGTGAGAGCAGCTCTTCATTCTGCCGCTCGTGTGTTGGGAGACCGGCTGGCTTTGATTTCCTCTGTCGCACCGCTGCTTGAACATGGACGCTCCCGGGAACAGGACACGGTGTCTCCTACTGATGCTGCCCTCTGTTATTCCTCCTCTCCGGCCATCACGGGCACACAACAGGTGCGGGACCCAAGCGCAGTCAAGATGTCGGCTGAACTATTCTGGGGACAGGCTGCAGTTACGGGACATGTAGTGTGGCAAGAGCACTGCAGCTGGAAGTCATGTCTAGTTTCCCCTCCTAAGGACCCTGGCGTGTCTCGATTCCTCATCCTGAATCCACTCCTATTGACTGGTTCTTCCAATCTCGGAGAAACTTGGTTGTGCGCTATCCTGGATTCTGCTGCGGACTCCTGCACGGCGGTCTATCGGATGGACTACATTGATCGTCCCCCCGCCCGGATCATGATGCTTGGATCGCTTTCCTCCTGCAAGATGTCTACCGTGAGGCCGGACTACATCGTTGCCCCATATCGCAGGGGCCAGGGTTGAGTATGCCCCCCCGTCATGTCGGGACTGATTTACTTGTACTGCTGGGTCACTGAAGGACTGCCGGGGATATCAACTATGGGTATTGTATTGGTCGCGGGGTCTGGAATCGGGCGGCCGGAATGAAACTGAATAGTGCTTTGAGTATATTCGATGGCCCTCCTCCGTTCTTCTGTGAATTACGTTTTTCTTTTACCTCTCTTTTCTTTCTCTACTCTAAATTTCGGGTTCGGTTTGTGGGCGACAGGCACGCAGCTTGGGGGGGGGGGTAGGCCGTAGCCTCCGCTTACGTGCAGGGTGGGGGGTGGGGGGTAGGGGTTTTGTTTTAGTTTCGGTTTCTATGGGCCTTTTTCTTGTGATTTCTCTTCTTTAACTCTTCCTTTTCTTTCTCTTTCTTTCTCCCTTTGGGTTGTCAGGTGCTTGGGGGTAGTGTTACCTATTCTCTCCGCTGTCGCTGCTGTCGTCTTTGTGGATTTGGGTGTTCTGAGTCCGTGGGGCGGGCGATGGCCAGCATGTACTGTTTTCTTGTGCTAGTATCCTGAGGGTCACTATCCTTTGGTGCTGTTAATTTTACTTCTCGTCTTGCTCATGACTCGCTGGCTCGTTGCCTGCCATTTCTTCTAGTGGATTGAATGCACCTGATCCTAATTTCTCTTCAAAACTTTAAAAATTAACCTTATGCATCCTGTGCCTGGTGGTCCCACTTTAGTTTGGCCACGTCTCAGACAATTATCGTTTGTACATTCATTGGGACTGCTGAGTTGCAATATCCGTACTTTTTGTGCTATTGATTGCTTTCGAGGCTGGCCTGTATGGTTGTAGGCCCGTAATTGTACGCTTGCTATGCACAATAAAGGTTTT
This sequence comes from Lissotriton vulgaris, assembly GCF_964263255.1. Classification (NCBI taxonomy): domain Eukaryota; kingdom Metazoa; phylum Chordata; class Amphibia; order Caudata; family Salamandridae; genus Lissotriton; species Lissotriton vulgaris. The sequence continues at coordinate 860,372,911 of NC_141698.1, forward strand.
CAAAAATAAAAAAAAAAAAAAAACAATTCCAGGGATGTTTGCTGGCAAGCCGGTAAATGGGAAATTGAGCACCCAGCCCGACCCACATTTTGAGAGAACCCCAACACAGCTGAGAAGTACGGGCTTTGTCTCTACCACAACCGTATCTACTGCACCATCTGCTAAGGATAACACCACTGCTGACCCTAGCAACGACTTTACAGCCGCTAGGCAAACCAGTAATATTATACTTGGGACTGACAATGTATTTACAATCCCGGAGGCTGAAGACTTTCGTACAGCCAGGCTATCTGCGCCAGTGGCCAGTGTGGAGGCGGAGGGGGGCCCGGGAGATGTCTTTAATCTGCAAAATCCACTTTGCGAGCAACAAGATGTAGGAGAAGTACCGGGCACCCCTTATGGTGAGAATTATTTTTCGATGGCTGAAGAGTCAGATTCTGTGATTGGCAGTGATATGGATAATACAGACATAGATGCTTCAGCTGATGATAGTGACACGGATAGTGCTCCTACAAGTGCTGATATGTTTAAAAAAGCTTCAAGGGGGAAAAAGCACACTGACTCTAGACATGATAGTGTCCACTCGGACTCCAATGCCCATCTCCAGTGGGACTACTCTACTACTAATACAGGGAGTGAAGGGGGGGAGATGAGTACAGGACATGGATTTCAGGAGGTAAATCTATGTACTTCCAACCAAGTTTGTCATACGGTCTTGTCCCCTGGTGTGGCAAAGATTCGCATTTCCAGAACGAATTGCAGTAAAAAATCTATAAAGCAGTTTTTGATTTGCCAAAATGTGCCTCGCACGCCCAGGTAAGACTGGAATTTGGGTTTCAGGATCTTAAATACAGGGCAATGAGCAACTTTATAAAATTCTGCCATACCCTCCGGTTATCCGAAGTGGACACTCTAAACAGACTCAGCAAGAAACCCCAAACTCTTGGGGGAGTTATTTGAGTACATCTTTGGCCACTTTGGAACTCCAACCAGGATGGGACAACAAGATGGATTGAGCGTCCTTTAACAAAACTGTGAATGTCGCAAGCAAAAAGAAATCTTTATTGGAAGACAAATTTGCGCTCACAAAGAGACGGCATGGATGGACAGTCATGAATTCATACAGGTCTTCAAAGCCACAAGCCTACTTATCTGCCCACTTTAGTTCCTATTTAAAGATGTGCTTTCTAAAGTTCAGGATGGGGGTGCATGTCTCCAAGGATTTATCCCCTTCTTGGTTGACAGATTTTAACTCAGAACATTGTCGCTTATGCGGATTCCAAAAGGAAACCTTGGCCCATTTGCTGTGCGCATGTCCAGCCATGTTAACCCAAAGGAGACAATACCTAAAGGCGATTTTTATCAACCTGAACATTCGCTCTAGCAGACAAGCAATAATAAGCTGGCTGGAGGGCTCGTCATGCATCTTGTCTTGCCGAGGAGTCAAGTTTATGAGACTAGTCAACAGCTGCTTATTGCAAGCGGATGATCTTTAATCATAATTGCATGTAACATATCCCCATACTCTTAATTTGGTTGGTACATAATTTTAATTCTTTGCTGTAACTTGATCTAAACATAATTTTAGAATGATTTTATTATAACAGAATTTTACACATTTGAAATGTATGGGAGACAGAGAACAGATGTACATTTGCATATATGACATCTCTAGCTGTTTGAGTAGATGAAACTCACTTATTTTATGTAGGGGGGGTATTGTGATGATTTTAATTAATCAAGCAATAAACATTAAACTGAAACTGAAACTATGTACTTCAGGAACCAAGAATGAAAAAATTCCCCCAATGTCCCTAATTACGCAACCCTCAAGGCAATGTAAGCTGAGGCTCGCCAGGAACATAAAAGAGCTCAACTGGCTTCGAAGAAGATACAGGGGGCAAGACTACGAAACCATGTACAGAAGTTATGGCACGGACAACAGCTCTGGAATAGCGGGTAGTTGGTTTAGAGCAGGGATACTCAAAGCACGGCCCTCTTCACCTTCAAGTGTGGCCCCCTTGGTGAACAGCAACATCAGCTGCTGTTTATTTGCTAGTACTAATGTTTTTAAAAAAAAATATGTTAATTAAATGGGCAAGATTTTAACCAGCAAATAAATGCTTGCCCGTTTATTCAACATGTTTTTGAACCTCCTTTCACAATCCATGACCCACCCAGACCCCCTCTCGCCACCCTGCTGGCATCAGTGTGGCCCTCGGGCACACCACAAACTGTACTTTGTGGCCCCTTGGAAAATGTTTGCGAGTACCCATGGCTTAGAGTCTGGGTTGGAAATCTCTGAGCAAAAAACTTTTGCCAACGGCGCCAGAATAGTGAATATTATGCGGAAATTGGAGGAGTCTGAAAACAGACAACGAAGAAATAATCTCCGTCTCTTGGGTATCGAGGAGAAAGCAGAAGGGGGGATATACGGGGTTTGTGCTTAAGCTTTTTAAATCTGCCTACCCATAGCTTTCTCACTGGAACTGGGAGAGGAGATCCAGCGTGTCCACAGATTTCCACTAATGGTCAAGAACAATCCTGGCCCGGATACAAAACCACGAGCAATTTTGATTTTTTTTGGGCATTTTTTTATTGTGGCAGGCAATATTCGAAAAGGCCCGGCCGGACTCTAAAAAGGTAGAAGAAGGACATACATTTTTCGTACGACTAGACTTTTGCCATACAACTGTTGAGAGAAGATGGCGTCTTAGGCAGCTTATCACTCCTTTTAAGAAACTCAACTCTGAAGTCTATTTGATAAGTCCTGCTCGGCTGAAAGTGAGTCAGGGGCGAGTCAGGGTTTTTACCTCCGAGATTCAGGCAGGGGATTACTTAAAGGAGATAGCTTGGGGTTAGGTGATTTATAACTGTATATGAAATAATTCTGGACTGATGGGCTCTGCCCGCTTGTGAATTTTCTTTCCTTTATGTGTTGAATCTCATAATTGTCTTAAATTGGAGGGACAGGGTTGGGGGTATAGGGTAGAGGGCAGAGGGTAGAGGGTAGGCTATTCAATGGGGAAAACGGGTTAAACAGGAGATTATGGGGTTAAGTGGACTAGATTAGTAAATAAGCTCCGATTGTCAATATGGATGACAATAGGGCGGATGGATGGCAGGGCCCGGCTCCCCCCTCTCTCTTTTCTTTCTTTTTAGGTCAGGGAGCAACAAGGGGGTGCATCAGGGCAGGAGGCATCACAAGGGTCTGAGGACCTTTTTTGCCTTAGGTATGGGTGTGGGGTGGGATGTATGGGAAGGAAGGGGGAGGGGGATCCATATTGAGGGAAGGATTGAAGGAATTTTTTTGAGGGGAGCTTAGAAAGGTGGGTTGTTGTTTGTCTCATGGGTATTGGTTATTGGTATATTTCTTATAAACTATGCGATGTGTTAGGATAGCCATTATTAACATTTGTGGATTAAATGATTCCGGGAAACGCCAAAGGATAAATGAAGATGTCCAAATCCTAAAGGCGGATATTATCTGCCTTCAGTAGACCCACATCGAGGCTAGTAAAAGTAAGATTATGGAATTGGATGGGTATCAGTTGATTTTATGGTCCAAACAGGAGGTTAAAACAAAGGGAGTGGCAATCTTTGCCTGCCAGGGCTTGGAAAAGTTTTCACGTTCCTCTTCTGATAAATGCGGCCGATGGGCTATCACGCAGTGCTCAATCGAAAATAATTTATTTACATTGTGCTCTGTTTATGGTCCAGTACTAGATGATCCTGAGCTGTTTAATTGACTGGGGGTAGAATTGGTGGGCTGGCCCGCGCCGGTTATACTCTGTGGGGATTTTAAGATCAATATTGACTGTGTAAATTCGAATTATCCTGAAATAAAATATCTAGGCCGGAAGCCGAAAGTTTTTAGGTCCTTAACTCAGCTAAAGGAGTTGCACAGGTTGGTGGACGTTTGGGCATCAACTCAGGTCAAGATCCTGGTTTTACCTATTATTAGGCACCGCACCAATCTCACTCAAGGCTAGATAATTTTTTTATCTCTCAAAGTCTGGTACAGAGCAGTACAATTGTGAGGTTTCCTAGGGTTATGTCTGATCATAACCCTTTGGTACTGGAGCTGAATATTAAAAATCAAAAATGTGTGTCTGGCTGGACCTTTAATTGGGCATTGTTGAGTGATAATCTGTATATAGAGAATATGATCATGTGGATTACTAGATTTTAGAATGAGAATTTGGGCAGCACTAACATTCAGAATGTATGGGATACCTTGAAGGCTGGTATTAAGGTGGAGACCATGCAGTTTGGGTGGGAGGTACAGAAGAAGAAGAGAAACAAGTTAAGAGAGCTTTACAAGGCACTGACTAAAGCTAAGTTACATTTGGTTAGTATAATATCAAAAGGAGGGGATATAGAAAAGTACGAAAGTAGCGAAAGGGTAGGGCACATATTAGCGGTGCGAGTGAGGGAAAAAGAAGCACAAACTCAGATTATGGGAATTAATGATCCCGATAGTCTCTTAGTGACTGATCCTAGTGCAATCCTGGCCGCTTTTCAGAAATTTTATAAAAAAATATACACCGAAGACGTTAGAGTCAAAGTCAAAGTCAAAGTCAATTTTATTGTATAAAATTATTAAAAATCATTACAAAAATGCATGTAGACCATCATAAGACATAAAACACTTTTTAACATTTTTGGCAATTAAAACTGCTTGTCAAGTGGCAAAGTAAGTGTCAAACATTTCAGTTTGGAGGTATAATTCCAAGGTCAGCTTGCTGTAAGAGAGATTCGGCTTTCATCATAAATTTGACCCCCCTGCACGCCAACATAGGACATGATCCATCTAGCCATCGAATTACGGCTTGCCTGCAAGTCCGAATGTTCAATTTGTTAAAAATGTTCTTTAAAAGTCGTCTCCTCAGGTCCTTAAGTGCCGGACACACACATAGTAAGTGCGTTAGAGTTTCATTTCGGTATCCACATAGACGACAATGGGGGTCAGTATGACAATTTTTCCAGGCTGGTAGCAAGTCCTTTGAGAACTGTAGACCTAGGCGGTGTTTTATATATCTTTGTTTTAACAAACTGTTAAAGTGGCTTTCTAAGTAGGTCTGTGGTTTTATCCAGGAATATGAATTAATCACAGTCCACCCGTGTCGTCTTTTTGCGATATTTATCTTGTCTTCGAGGTAGGATTCCCATTTTACCGCATTGTTTACAATTTTATCAAAAGTGGATCTATCTGGCTTCGTGTCCCAAGTTTCTTCAATTCCTATGCAATTTAGGGATTGAGACAGGTAGCCTCCCCAACTGTTTGAAACTTGCTGTTTCTGCTGGGTTTCGATTTCTTTCCAGCACAGATTGTCCAATGAATTGGCTTCCGACAAGCGTATTTTATGGCAGAGTTTCACAAAGGTTCCCATACTGCGAAACTTCTGATTTAGAAGGCCAAATTCTAGACGGACCTGCGCCGGAGCCGACGAATTTGGTAGGTTTAAGACTGCCTTGTATACTTTTGTTTGTAGGCTGTTTAGCAGCCCTGCTTCTTTGCCACACCAGGTGGCCAATGCGTATGACAAGGTTGGTAAGGTTTGAGCTTTTATTACTTTCAGCAGGTGTGTATAATTTGGACAACTTAGTTTCTTTTGTAATTGCCGGTATGCATAGATCAAAGACTGTGTTTTTGCTTTTAGCTCGGTTTTATGTTCTTTTTTCGTCGGACCTCGCCCCAATTTCAAACCTAAGTATTTGTATGATGTTTCCTCCTTTATTGGAGAACTATTTGCATACCATTTGAATATTTGCTTTTTTGGATCCACAATGCGAACAACTTTAGTTTTATCTTTATTCAGTTCCAGGCTTTCGTGCTCCAAATAAGTTGTCAAATTGTTGATCGATCTTTGCAACCCTATCGGTGTTTGGCTCAGAACGACAATATCATCTGCATACTGCAGGAAAGGGATAGGGATTTTTGACATGTGGGGTGGATGGCATTCCCCGATCTCCATGTGGTTGACTATATCTGCCATGTACAGGTTGAATAAACTTGGGGCCAGTACGCAGCCTTGTTTTAGGCCCTGTTGTGTTCTTATTTCGGCCGTTACGCTGCTACCGTCTCCCAGTTTTACTCGAGCCCAGGTGTTGCTGTGCAGGACTATAATAGCCTCCAATAACTTCTTCGGGATACCCCATGATCTTAGTTTTTCCCATAGCCGGGATCTGTTCACTTTATCAAAGGCTGCTCGCAGGTCTATAAAGCAAGCATACAGTCTTGTTCCCCTTTTTGCAGCTTTTTCTTTCAAGAGCGCCAGGGTTGTCAAGTTTGTCAGAGTACCCGTCCTTGGCCGGAAACCAGTTTGGAACATTGGTATTATGTTCGTATCTTCCATCCAGTCCCGAGGAGTGATAATAGGCATGATCCATATAGTTTTGCCTCGACATCCATTAGCGATATCAGCCTGTAATTCCCTGGCTCGTTGTGGTCACCTTGTTTAAAAATGGGGTGAATTATGCTCCCGGTCCAGGATCTTGGTGGTTTGTTCTGATTGTAGATTGCATTAAAGAGTGGAGTTAAGTATTCTGCCCAAAATTCAGGTGAATATTTAAAGATAGCATTTGGAAGCCCGTTTGGACCCGCCGCACCCTCTTTTTTCAGGCGAATTATCTTGTCTTTGAGCTGGGCTGTTGTTACTAGGGTGTCGGTCACGGCATTCGGTAGTTTTTCTGATTTGCTGAGCTGTGAGTGTTCAGGATTGTTCTCGTTTCCACTACCCATCGATTGCTTCAGCTTGTCTCCTAGTGCATTAACCGAAGACGTTAGAGATGAATCCAGGTTACAGGGCGAAATTGCTAGATATCTTGAAGCGGTTAAGTCTGAATATCATTCATCTGAATAATGTGGAATGCTGGATGCACCGATTAATTTAGGAGAAATTGTTGATGCTATAAATATGGTACCATATGGTACCATCTGGGAAAGCTGATGAGCCGGATTATCTACCTGGCGAATTCTATAAAAGGTTTTGAACCCAGTTGGCACCAATCATGCTGGAAATGTTTCGCCTGATACAAAGTGGGGAATCCCCCTGTATCGTGGAGGTATGCAAAGATTGCTATATTCTTAAAGAAAGGGAAGCTGGCTACGGATCTTGGGGCCTATCGGCCCATTACATTGGTATATAACGATGTTAAGATTTACTCTAATATCTTAGCAAATAGATTATCGACTGCAATCAAGAAAATGGTCTCCCCGCAACAACATAGTTTCGTTCCTGGTCGGGAAACTATAGACCATATACGTAGGACAATTACAGTATTTGACTACACCAAGGTTACAGCAGACCCTATGGCCTTAATTTTATTAGATGCTGAAAAGGCATTTGAGAGGGTCTCCTGGCCTTTTTTATGGGCAGTCATGAAACACTATGGGATCGGGGAGGGTTTTTTAAAAGCAGTCCAGAGTATGTATAAGGATCCAATAGCTAAAATAGCACTTATGGGAACACAGTCGGAAGAAATTATAATAAGGCGAGGCACAAGGCAAGGGTGCCCTTGCTCCCCCCTTCTGTTTGCGGTTTACATTGACCCTTTAATAAGATTGATTTAGGAGAATCAGAGAATTCAGCCGATTTCTGCTCAAGGGGTAGTTTCCGGCTTTCATTTGAATACCAGTAAGACGCAAATAGTAACTAATGATAAGGTTATGCTTGCAGATCAGCGAGTTGTGCATAATGCTAGGTATCTAGGTGTTGAGATAAGCTCCAATCTGGAAACTATTGTACAGTTGAGCCTTCAACCATTACTACGTAGTATTAAACCTGACTTTCGTAAAATGAACAGTCTTAATTTGACATTAAATGGAAGTTGTAATGTCATTAAAATGATTTTTCTCCCGAAGATTTTATACATTTTTAGAGCCATTCCCCTGGAATTCAGTAAGATGTGGTTCCAGAAACTTGAGCAGGCAGTGTCATGTTTCTTATGGATGGGGCAGCGCCCAAGACGGGCATTAAGATATATGATGTTGCCAAGAGATCGGGGAGGCTGGTCCGTCCCTAACTTTCAAATATACTACTGGGCAATCACGCTGAAGTATATGGGGTAGTTCGTGAATGGAAGTAATCCAGGTGGTTCCGAAACATCAATATACCAACTAATTTGTGGGGAAGAAGCAAGGGGTCTTTTAATGCAGAAGATCGATTTTGCATATTATAAAAGGGTTACATTTAAGGTTCTGCTGGGCGCCTATAAAGTTTGGATCGCAGTCAGGAAAAGATGTGAGATAGGGCGGCTCCATTTGTATTCTCCCTTAGTTAATAGCCCCTTGCTTCCTGGGATTTTTTGTGATAGCTATTTTAGAAGATGGTCAGAGAGGGGGATTAATTACATAGGGTACCTTATATCTGGTACCAAATTGCTTTCTTTCGATGCCATTAAAGAAAGATTTGCAACAGTTGATGGACATATTGCAGAACAATGTCATACATTCACCCAGTACAGAGATCTGGGCCTAAATCCATCCTTTTTTTGCACTCCACACCACCCAAGTTCAGACATGGCCATATGCAAATCAGCCTTGACCCTGTGCCTCATGGGAACAGTCCAGCCCGAACTGCCAAGCCATGTCTTTCCTGGACCGGAATAAAGCATCCTAGGACCGGTTGACTCCAGTGGTGTGGAGAGCATGGGACTCACGTCTGAGCATACCCATCCCACTCGGGGTGACAAATGCAAAAACAACAGTTGATGGACAGAAAGCTGAACAATGTCATACATTCACCCCAGTACAGAGATCTGGGTCTAAATCCATTGTTTTTTTGCACTCCACACCACCCCGGTTCAGACATGGCCATATGCAAATCAGCCTTGACCCTGTGCCTCATGGGAACAGTCCAGCCCGAACTCCAAAGCCATGTCTTTCCTGGATCGGAATCAAGCATCCTATGACCGGTTTCTAGCTATCAGCCATCAGATACCCAAAAGACACAGACATAGGACTGGGTTGATTTTGTACTAAGGCTCTGGAGGGCTGGTTACTGGGCAGTAAAGTGTGTGACTATACAGGATTGTATAATCTGATCATGAGAGAACACATTCTTAATAACTGTCAGAAACAGCTGTTGCATCAGCACCTGGTTAACTCTGATCTGACCTATCCCCAAGAATTGGGAAAGAAGGCAAACAAATGGGTCAGAACCAGGGTGAGGCAGAAGGTACAGAACCAAGATGGTGACCAAAAGAAGCAAGACCAAAAGGGTGGGGAGAAAGGTAAAGACCAGAAGTCTTCACAAGGTGCCCAAAAAGCTTCTACTGGTGGGGGCCCAATCTATAGAGAAAGAAAATCCAAGAAAACCATGGTGCAATTTTGTAAGAATAATACTCACTGGACTAGTGAGTGCACCATAAAGGAGACAGCTCCAGCCACCATTGCCCCTAAGGCAACTGTTCCCCTAGTACAGCTACAAGTGGTGGTTCCCAACAGAAGGGTGTAGTAGGGTTAACCCTGGGATCTGGGATGGACTCTGGCCTAGTCAGAGTACCAACCCAAGCTGTTTTGATCTGTGATGGAGGCATGGATATGACTTCCTCTGTGAGCCCCAGGGCAAGTACAGACAAACACCTTTAATCAATGAGAAAAAGGCTGAGGCCTATCGGGACACATGTGCCAGTGTCACAATGGTGATACCTGAATTTGTGGACCCTGGACAAGTCATACTTGGAGAGACTTACCAAGTGACCAATGCTAGCAACGTCAGTACCACCCATAGTATGACAGTTGTTAATTTATCATGGGAAGGGTAACTGGCCTTAAGAAGGTTGTGATAAGTAAATAACTCCCTGTTGAATGCGTGCTTGGCAATGACCTAGAGATTTCAGCCTGGTCTGAAGTAGAGTATAGGACCCATGCAGAAATGTTAGGAATCTCAGCACATGTCCTTGCAGTGACTATGTCACAGGTCAAAAAGTCTAATACTGAACAGACACATGATTCTGGAATAATGGACCAGTTGCCCCTCCGGAAAAGGAGCAGTAGGGTTAAGGCAGTGCATCCCCCCCTGACTCAGAGAGAGGACCAGCCTTCAAAGAAAGCTAATTGTGAGCCTGAAGAAGGAACTGTCCCAGAGGAGATTGAACCTGATCACGTTGAGTTCTTAGGGACAGGGGGGCCTTCCAGGGCAGATCTGAGTCAGGCAAAGTTGGACTGCCCTTCTCTTGAACCCCTCAGACAGCAAGCTGTTGCTGAGGCTCCTGGGAATGCTAGTGGCACCCATAGAATCTATTGGGATGAAGGGCTCTTGTATTCAGAGGGTAGAGAGCCCAAGCCTGATGCATCAAGGAGGTTGGTCATACCTTTGGCATTCATAGGCTTCCTTTTGACACTAGCACATGACATTCCCTTAGCAGCACACCTGGGTCAGAACAAGACTTGGGACAGAATTGTCCCTCATTTTCACTGGCCCCACATGCCTGAAGATACCAAGGAGATTTGTCGCTCCTGTGTCACCTGCCAAGCCAGTGGTAAAGCAGGTGGCACTACAGAGGCCCCCCTTATACCACTACCTGTGGTGGAGGTTCCCTTATGAACGTGTAGGGATTGACATTTTTGGACCAATGGATCCCCAAACAGCATCTGGGCACAAGTTTATCCTGGTGATAGTGGATCATGCCACCAGGTACCCAGAGGCAATTCCCCTTAGGACCACTACATGACCTGTTGTGACAAGAGCCCTCTTGTGAGTTTTCTCAAGAGTGGGTTTCCCTAAGGAGGTAGTATCTGACCGAGGTGCAAACGTTATGTCTAGCTTCTTGACTGCAATGTTGAAGGAGTGTGGAGTGAGCCACAAGTTCACCACACCCTATCATTCACAATGCAATGGTCTAGTTAAAAGATTTAACAAGACCTTAAAGGGTATGATTAAGGGTCTCCCAAAAAAGCTCAGGCGGAGATGGGATATCCTGCTACCCTACCTTTTGTTTGCATACAGGGAGGTTCCACAGAAGGGGGTAGGCTACAGTCCATTTGAACTTCGGTTTGGGCACCCTGTTAGAGGACCACTTTGTCTGGTGAAGGAAGGATGGGAGTTACCACTCAAACCCACTAAACAGGATATTGTGGGCTATGTACTTGGTCTCTGCTCCAGGATGGCTGAGTACATGAAAAAGGCATCCAAAAACCTTGAGGCTAGCCAGGAATTACAGAAAGCCTGGCATGACCAAAAGGCTGTACTGACTGTTTACCAGCCAGGACAGAAAGTGTGGGTGTTGGAGACTGTTGCCCCAGCAGCTCTCCAAGACCAATGGAGTGGACCCCACACTATTGTTGAACAGAAGGGAGAGGTTACCTATCTGGTAGATCTTGGAATTCCTAGGAGCCCCCTTAGGGTGCTTCATGTCAACAGATTGAAACCATATGTTGATAGGGCAGACATGGGCTTGCTCATGGCTACTGATAAAGGACAGGAGGAAGAGAGTGACCCTCTCCCAGACCTGCTCTCTCAGAACCCTGATGATGGATTAGTTGATGGAGTAGCCTTGGCAGGCACCCTCACTGATCAGCAGCAAACTGATTGCAGACAAGTTCTACAACAGTTCAGACATATGTTTTCACTGACTGCAAGTCAGACTACCTGGTGCACTCATGAAGTGGACACTGGGGACAGTGTGCCTGTTAAAAATAAGATTTACAGGCAACCTAATCATGTCAGGGACTGTATCAGAACAGAAGTCCAGAAAATGTTGGACCTGGGAGTAATTGAACCTTCACGTAGCCCTTGGGCTAGTCCATTAGTCCTAGTACCCAAACCTCACACCCAGGGTGGTAAGAGAGAGATGAGGTTTTGTGTAGACTACAAAGGTCTCAATGCAGTCACTAAGACTGATGCCCATCCAATACCCAGAGCAGATGAGCTCATAGATAATTTGGCCTCTGCCAAGTTTCTGAGTACATTTGATCTAACAGCTAGCTACTGGCAGATCAGACTAGCTGATGAGGCAAAGCAAAAAACAGCATTTTTAACCCCTAGTGGACATTATCAATTTGTGGTAATGCCCTATGGTCTGAAAAATGCACCTGCCAAATTTCAAAGGTTGGTGAATACAGTCCTCACAGGCTTGGAAAACTACGGTGCAGCATATCTTGATGATATTGCTGTCTTTAGTTCCACCTGGGAAGATCACCTGAGCCACCTGAAAAATGTTTTGGAGGCCCTGCAAAAAGCAGGCCTAACTATCAAGGCTACTAAGTGCCATATAGGGCAGAGTCAGGTTGTGTGCCTTGGCCACCTTATAGGTGGAGGCCAGGTTCAACCATTGCAGAGCAAAATACAGACTATAATGGACTGAGTTGCTCAAACCACCCAGACTCAGGTCAGAGCTTTCTTTGGCCTGACTGGGTACTATAGTAGATTTGTCAAGCAGTATGGTTCCATAGTGACACCCCTGAATGACCTAACTTCTAAAAGAATGCCTAAGAAAGTTCAGTGGACAGTCAGCTATCAAAAGGCCTTTGATGACCTGAAGCAGACCATGTGCACTGCACCAATCCTGCAAAGCCCTAACTACACCAAAGAATTCATTGTCCAAACAGATGCATCTGAGTTGAGGGTAAGGGCTGTGCTGTCACAATTGAATGATGAAGGTCAGGACCAGCCACAAGCTTTTATTAGCAGAAGGCTGACCCCTGGAGAGAAACGTTGGTCAGCTATTGAGAGGGAGGCCGTTCCTGTGGTTTGGGCTCTGAGGAAGCTGAGACCATATTTGTTTGGTACTCACTTCCTAGTTCAGAAAGACCATAAGCCCATCTTATGGCCAAAACAGATGAAAACCCCAAACTGCTCAGGTGTTCCATTTCCCTACAGTGGATGGACTATACAGTGGAACATAGACCTGGGAGTAACCATGCCAATGCAGATGGACTCTCCAGATATTTCCCCTTAGAACATGAAGACTCAACTGGTCAAGGTTAGTTTAATGTCCCTGCGTTGGGGGAGGGGGGGGTTGTGTAGGAGAGTAGGGTCTGCTTCGTAAGGTTACCCCCAGTTTTTGCTGTGTTTCACTGGTTTTTCGACTTTAGTATGGCTGTGGCCCTGCTAATCAGGACCACAGCCTAGCTGTTCTCTCTCTAAATTGATACCATGTACTTTAGGTGTATACCAAATTGGTTACTGATTTACCTTGTGAGCCCCTAGTATATGGTATCTTAGGTACCAAGGGCATAGGTACCCTAGACGCCTACCAGGGGCTGAAGCATGTATTATGCCACCCCTGGGTAGCCTTCCAAAATGGTACCACATGTCTGCACTTGCAGCCTGGGTAAGGAGGTATAAGCACCCCTTACTGAGATATAGTATACCTATATCTACCTAGACATATAGACACATATTAACCTATAAGTCACTCCTATGGCAGGCCTTGACAATTCTGAAGGCAGAGTGCTTGGTTTTATGTGAGAGGGTGCCCTCGCATGAGCTGAACTCCTCTAAAGCTTTCGAAAATCCTCCCTTAAAGCTGTTCTATGATATAGCCATACCATATGCTCTTAAGTGCATTATAATGCTCGCTGTTAATGCTAACTTTGGTTTGGCTTCATCAAAACATGTTGTGTTTGGTGTAAAAAACTTTGGAATACTACCCACCACCAGTTCTGGTGGTGGGGCTAGCATTTCACCCTTCTAGAGGGAGAATACATGTGCACACTGGTATTTTTCGGTTAAAGTTAAACAGAGCCTCAGCATCACAAAATGGATGCTGCTATCACAGACACGAGTCTGACCTTCTGCTGCTGGATGTGGAAATAAAACTTGAGTGTCTAAATTTATTTCATCTCTCTGGGGCAGGTATGACACAGAGTGCCACACTACTATGTGGCCTTAACATTTGAAATATTGTAATTTTTCTGCTCAAAATCTTGCCCTAAGGAGTATTGTATTAACAGTAATCTTAGTTAATAGACTTATTTTGTGGCATTATGCCATTATGAAACTCATTAGAACCACACAGGTCTTTCTTTAAGCCTGTCTGTTCAAATCTTGCTTTGTCTAAAGTAAATTCAGGAAGTAACGTCTAATGGAGAGTAAAATGAATATCACCCATTAGTGAACAGTATTCCAAGTAAAATACTCACCACTGTTTCCAGCAAGGACGGAACGGCGCTGGATGCTGCCCGAACACGGAGCTCCCATACCGAAATACATATACCTTTACTACGGATCAGCCCAACAGAGGCAGATAGCTGTGCCCTCCAAAATATTGGACTACCTCTACCTCATTCCTGAGAGGTCCATTCCTCTTTGATCAACTGTCTAGACATGTACGTGATTATTAGCTGGACGAGAAACGTACCCCCAAGCGTTCTCACTACTTTTTGCTTTGCCCTGAAGAAGCCCATGACTGTGCGAAACGTGTTGGCTGTCTTCTTTTGAAAACCTAGTGCATCTTGAATAAACACAAACTCAAGAACACAAGAAACAACGTGGATATCCTCATTTTTTACTATTTATACATACTTTATACTTCTTACCTTGTATATATATTGCCTCTCATACCCCTGTGAATTAGTGTTGAACTTTGTGGCCATGTGGCACCTGGCCATCTGAGGTGGGCAATATCTCATTACCCTTGTGACTAGTCTTGGCAGTGCAATCCTCTGCAACTCAGCTGCTAGTTTTGAATATTAGTAAGACTTTAGTTACATATAGCATGCTCAAAATATATCAGACTTGCCTTAGTGCCTATTCTGTTCTAGAATGAGTTCCTGTAAGCAAACATACATTGATATCCAAAAAGCTACTTAAAGCATGTAAAGTATTCATTAATAATAATACAAAACATTTATACAAATTAAAATTAGTCTAACAAAACAGAAAATAAAAATAGATTAATTACATTTCTTAATTATTCTCAACAGGCTCAATGTGTTTAAAGGATTTACCCACTTTGCTTCTCTGCACCATGATACATTTTCAGGACTGATATTATGCCTGTTGACAATGGTATGCTACTGGAGATCATTTAGCTTATCGACTTATACATGTTTGTATTAGCTAATTCTTTTTTCACAACGCCTGTATTCTACCCTACTTTAGTCCACAGGGACATTTTATTGACACATTGGATAGCAACTATCATATGCCGCATAAAATTGCAGACTGATTTCTTACTTAGAATGTTGGTGTTTAGCTGCATATGCCTCAATCAAATTATTAAATGAAATTATTGTAGCATGCACACTGTTAGCACATATATGTGCTCTTCCACTATGTTTGTAAAAAGCTATGCCCACATAACATATCCAGTGCTGTTTCACTATCATTTGGATGTCACAACTTGACAAATTGTGGGTACATTTTATTCTTGAACACACTGATGGCTCTTTCTTTGCAGCAACACTTTTTATATTTTTTTCTTTCTTATGCACAGCAAACAAACCCCCCAAATACAGACATTATTAAAATCAGTCTGGGATTTTCAAAGCAAGCCCTGCTTTCATAGACCACTCTTTCTGCCCCCATGCATTAGTCCATACCTCAACACCATTTGTCTCAGGTTGGAAGTGGCATACCCCAGTCCCTTGTTACATCAATTGTGTCAGCTTCCTTTTATTAATGTCAGCTTCACTTGGGATACCAAATACTATGTTTAGTGATGTAAGTGTAACCTTCACATCCAGCACTATTGCTAATGTATCTCAAACCTCTACCCAGAATCCCTGTAAAAAGCTACAGCTCCAATAGGGGTATAGGAAAGGGCCTTTTTCTCTCCCACATTACAGGCAGTGGTTAGCAGAAACTATACCTAGCTTGCGCAACATGCTCCTTTTATAATGCACCCTATGGACTATCCTAACCTGGAAGAGCCACAAGCTAGTCTTAATGGCCAATTCTCTGGGATTACGTATAACTGCCTCTCAGTCTGTATCCTCTAGTAGACCTACACCCCTCTCCCACTAATACCTGAGGCCAACCAGACAGTCAGGCCTATTGTTCACCAATGTTTTATGCAAATGGAAGATATAGCTCCCTGTGTTTGTAGGAGGTAGCCTGAATTAGGTTTATCCAATCAATTGAATACATGGACAAGGCAGAGTTCCTACTCCTCCCTCAGGTATGCAACAATTTTGATTTTCTCTGTTCCCACTGTGTCTCCTAGTTTGGCATTGCAATATGGTCGCATTGTCAGAATCCCTTCAGTTTTGCTGTTTTTCGCAACAAATTTCCTTTTCATAGAGAGGGTCCTTTGTTTCTCTTTTCTTCCACACCAGTGCCACTGTGGACATCCTCGAAGGCCTGACCACTGCCTTTGTAGCAGTTGTCAGCGTCATTTCTACTTTAGCCATTCAACCTCTGTAGTGTAAAGGATGATACGTTTGCATGCTGCATAGTATTTCCATAGTGCAGAGAACTTGAACATCTCGTCCTCTACAAAGGAGCAGAAAATCATTCTTTGCTCACAAGTGAAGGATTTTCATTTTTCTAGGGAGGTGACAGAAGAGCTTCTCTTGTATCCTGAAATAAAAACATTTTTTCACTGTGTTTATACGGATATGCGTCTTGATGTCCCACATTGAAAGCGAAAGCAGTTGGTGCCCTAGGTATCATTGGTGCTCTGGGGGAATATCTGATATCCCTCAAGTACCAATCATGTGAAGAGAGGTACTGTTTCAAGGAAGACAATGTTCCCTCTTAAAACTGTGCCTCTCCCTAATGGATCCCTGTTTGGCGATCTGCGGAGAAGGAAGGGTTTAGTGGTGCTCCTGGCATGGGTAAGTACCCCCCCAATAATATTCCAGCCTTTCTACTCCCCTGTGGAGGGAGATTGTGTAGTTGACACCCAAAGGGACCACCTCCCCCAGTAGGGGAGGAGGAAAGGCACTAAGGGCCCGATGTAGGTAAAAGGGATTTTCCGATTTCAAAATACCGAGGCGGGCCGAATCGGTATTCTGAAATCGGAAAATGAGATGTAGCAAACAAACCGCGAAATTATAGCGAATCGGTCGGCATCGGTAATGTGAATCGCTACGTACCGAATCGGCTACCACCGAATTGGAAATTACCGATTCGGCTACCACCGAATCGGAAATAGCCGATTCGGCTACCACCGAATCGGAAATAGCCGAGTCGGTAAAATCCGATTCGGCAATTACCGAATCGGAGGTATGGAAACACACCCATGGCCAAAAAGCCCATAGGAATGCATTGAACAAACCGAATCGGTAAAATCCGATTCGGATTTTACCGAATCGGATTTTACCGATTCGGTAATATCCGATTCGGTTAAAGCCGATTCGGTAAAAGCCGATTCAGCCAATGAGGTGGCTCCCCCTCCCCCACCCAAACAGGAGTGGCAACCCTGGCAGGTGCAGCTAATTAAGAACTTTCTGGAGAGCCAGCCTGAGCCGAACACTCACAGCTAGCAGCAGTGGGAGTAGGAGGTAGTGAACTGTGCAGATCAAGATGGCAAACCCTAGTGAGAGCCAGAAGTCCAGCCAGAAGAGGAAGCCAAAGTTCAGCAGCACCGAGCTGCAGGTGTTGGTTGAGGAGGTGGTGAGGGAGCACCGTCAGCTATTTGGGAAGCTGTCCCTCAATGTGCCAGACAGCACCAAGAGGAGGCTCTGGAGCGAAATCGCCCAAAAGGTCAATGCTGTGGGTGTCACCCCCAGGTCCCTGGATGAGCTGAAGAAGCGCTTCTATGACATCCGCAGCCTGACCAAACATAAGATGGCTGAGATCCAGAGGCAAGCAGGAGCAACAGGTGGAGGCAGGAACCCGGCGCCACCCCTCACCGAGCTGGAGGAACTGGTCTCCAGCACCATTGAGAGGGAGAGCGTGATCGGAATTTGGACCCTGGACAGCTCAGCCAGAGCCACAGCTACAGGTAAGAAGCATGCGCATCATGACACACCCTACCAGACACCTCCCCATTAGACACAATGCACAGCCAAAGCCCAGAACAGTACTGTAACCAACATACAAGAGACAAGCATCATGGTACATGTAGTCAGCAGAAGTTAGCAAAATATGGCAGTGCAGAATCACAGGACAGGAAACAGTGGAACACATTCCAAGGAGATGCAAGGACATGTGGTATGCTTTAATTGTACTGACTGTAATACATCGGCACACAATTTACAAATGCTTCTTTGTACCTAGGGGCACCATCAGGCGGACAACCACTGACAACAGAGGCAGCAGCACCATCTACCACTGCACTCGCAGGGCTGAGCACCAGTCAGGCTGCCGAGGAGGATGAGGAGGAAAACACCATAGGGCTGGGTATTGAGGGAGACCTGGCAATTGACTTTGATTCACTTCACTCCCCACAAATGCAGAGCACATCCCCCTTGCAGTTCTCCCCAGAGAACTCCCAGACAAGGGACCTCCTTCCACCTACACCAGCTCCTGCCACGATCATGGCTGTGGCTCCAGTACACCCTGTCCTGGGAGCAGGGGCTCAGGCCCCGGCCAGCACCACACCCCCACCAGTGGCACCCGAGCCCACTCAGCAGGCCGGCAGCAGCAGTACCCGTCGCCGTGCCATTCCCAGCACCGCAGCACCAGCACCGGAGGGCAGTGTCTTCCTGGGCCTTGAGGGGAAGATGTTGAAGATCCAAAGGCAGCAGGCGAAGTCCATCATGGCCTGCCAACGCCAGCTCAGGCAGCACAACCTGCAGATGGGGGAGATGGCGACAGGATTCAAGGCCTTTGTGGATAGCAACAAGGAGGTAGCAGCAGGTCTAGGCAGGCTAACCACTGCCATAACCCAGTTATGCGGGAGGCTAGAGGAGCATGAGCTCTCGCGCAGGCGGGATGCCCGCGTGCTAAACCGCTCCATGAGCCGCCTTGCAGCTGCAACTGCGCAACTCTGTCAGCGCAGTGCCAACATGGAGTCTAGCCTCACCCAAAATACCGCGGAGTTAACAAGGGGAATGGCCCGCATCACCACGGCAATGGAGGCCATGATTATATCTAACACTGCCGCAAATCCTGCCCTGGACCTGGGGGATGCTGGGGACAGCAGCAGCCGCAGCAGCCCGGTCAGCGCTGCGTCAGAGCCACGCAGGAGCACCAGGCGCTCCGCTGAAGCCGCTGGCCATCCTGAAGGGGGTGAGGGACACCCCAGTGGGGCTGCCAAGCGCTCAAAGAAGTAGCTTGCAAGGGCGGGTGAGGCAACCTGGACCTTAGACTTTTGTTTTCCAAGCTGTTACACTATTTTGTTTTGTTGCACATCAGTGCAGTAACTGTGTTGCAACAGTATTAAAATTTGGTTTTCACCACAACCATTGACCTGTCTGTGCATCTGTACTCACTCAGAAATAGTTTTCTGTAATCTCCTCACGTCTGTATCTGCCATCACTTGGCGTAGACACCCCAGCTGGCTGTGTTAGTGGCACAGCTTCGTCGTCGTCATGGTCCTCGTAGTCAGACAACTCCACCTCAGTGCCCTTCTTCACCGCAAGGTTGTGTAACATTGCACATACAGCTATGATCTTGCAGCAGGTGATGGGGGTATACTGCCTTGCACCTCCACTCTTGTGCAGGCATCTGAATCGACTTTTCCAGATGCCAAAGGTCCGTTCGACGACATTCCTTGTGCTTTTGTGGGCCCGGTTATACCTCCTTTGGCTGGGTGTGGAGGGGTTGAGGTAGGGGGTGAGTATGAATGAGCGGAGGGCATATGCACTGTCGCCTGGAAGGGAAAGGAGTAACATTACACACATGCATACATGTATTACACCTAGCTACTTTGTGTTATGGGGGTCTGATGATGTGTCTCACCTAGGAGGTATCCTTCACCAAATTCGCCAGCCATCAGCCGTGCATAGATGCCGCTCTGTTGGAAAATATAGGAGTCGTGGGTACTCCCTGGAAATTTTGCTACCAGGTCTGTGATGGTGCACTTCGCATTGCAGATCACCTGCACGTTGATGGTGTGTGTAGATTTCCGATTGCGGTATATGTATTCTGTGTCCGCTGGTGGGCATATCGGAATGTGCGTGCCATCTATGCAGCCAATGATTTGGGGAAATTGTGCCATCTGGTAGAAGTCAGCTTTAGTTTGTAGCAGTTCTGCGTGGGTTGCAGGGAACGAGATGTATTGGTCCATCCTGTGTATCATGGCGTCAAGGAATGTGTGGAAGAACCTTGACAGGCTGCTCTGGGTCACTCCTCCTGCCGCTGCAACTCCACTTTGATAGCTGCCAGACGCCAGCAGGTGTAGGCTGCATAGCACCTGGACGTGTGCTGGGATGGCGTGTGCCCTTGGGGTGGGGTGGTCCAACAATGGTTTGAGGTCCCTGATGAGCTCAAGTATGGTGTCAGAGTCCAGCCTGTATCTCTGTAGGATCTCAGCCTCTGTGAGCATGAACAGGGTTATCCTCTGTCTGTAGACCTGTTCATTTCTTAGCCATTCCCTCTGTCCTTCCTGCTGTAGCCGTAGCCGCCTCGCAATGACATAAAAAGCTGCCATCCTGCAAGTTGCAATGCATTTTGGGGCTGTTTTTATGGGTTGGAGTTGGTTACCACCTGATTGTAATCCATGGTAAATACCGAGTGAATTCTACCGATTTTGCTCCGAAATCGGTGTTTCTGTGCCTCCCTACATCTCCCCATCTGTCCGAATCGGGGAATTTCCCGATCGGTGATTCTACCGAATCGGTAGGTTCTCCGAATCGGCTTCTGTCCGATTCGGTTCATCTACCGATTCGGTACATGGGCCGAATCGGATAATTTCCGATTCGGTGTCACTACCGATTCGGTACATGGACCGAATCGGATAATTTCCGATTCGGTGTCACTACCGATTCGGTACATGGACCGAATCTGATAATTTCCGATTCGGTGTCACTACCGATTCGGTACATGGACCGAATCGGTATTTGCATCCGAATCGGTGTATTACCAATTCGTTACATATCCGATTTTCGGTATGTACGTATCGGATTCTTTCCCAATCGGTACTCATTCCGATTCGGTTTTCGCTCCGATTTTGAGTTTTTTTCTTTGCCCTATATCTCGATGGCTGTTTACCGATCGGTAAGGGCCCAAAATCGGGATTTTCGGCCGTTACCGATCGGTAACGGCCTACCTACATCTGGCCCTAAAAGTGGCTAATATTTATTTAATACAAAAATGGGGCGGGGATGTCTACCCTGGCATCAGACTCTGCCCCCACACCATAAAGATTCCAACAGTGTTTTGCCTCTCAAAGGCATATTTGGGCAAAAAAGCCAACAAGACACCAGGCATTATAAAAACAAGCATTGGCATAGCCAATAGGTCTTGCATTTGGAACCTTATACGTGTTTAGCCACACATCAGTTGGTGTTGTTGCACCAAGGATATTCTGCTGCATAACTAAATACTTATAGGGGCCAAAAAGTGAGACCTATTGGCTATGCAAATGCTTGGTTGTTTTTTGTTGCTCTTTTGTTTAAGTTGCCAGATCTACAATAGCTGGACATGGTTTTTGTTAAAAGTTCTTTGCATCAAATGAACTTGTTGTCATTGCTCTGAATGTTGTTCCCATTCTGGTTGTAGGAAGCAGTCATTCCCGGGGGTGTGGGGGCTTCCTAGCTGTGCGCATGCACCAAACTTTGCAAATGAGAAAGAGCCTAGTGCAGGCGCAATTTACAAGTGTGGAGCTAGTGAGCCCCAGGCAGCATGACTCACTCACACAGGAGTTCATGCACTGCACCTGCTTATTCAGCATGGTTTAAGGAAACTCGACCCACTCCCTTCCAGGCATCGAACACATATTTACTAAGAAACTCTGAGAAGATCCTGCCTGCTGCACTGACGGCTGGTGGTGTGTGTGCCTGGTGAAAGCGTGCACTGACGGCTGGTGGTGTGTGTGCCCGGTGAAAGCGTGCACTGACGGCTGGTGGTGTGTGTGCCTGGTGGAAGCATGCACCGATGATTACTGGTGGTGTGTGTGCCTGGTGAAAGCATGCATTGACGGCTGGTGGTGTGTGTGCCGGGTGAAAGCGCGCACCGATGACTGGTGGTGTGTGGGATTTGGCACCGCCCGACGGAACTCCGGCTCCGGGTTCCACAAAGCCAAGCGATCTTTCTTCTTGGTTTCGGCGTGCAGCGCAG
Source organism: Lissotriton vulgaris (assembly GCF_964263255.1). NCBI lineage: Eukaryota > Metazoa > Chordata > Amphibia > Caudata > Salamandridae > Lissotriton > Lissotriton vulgaris. The sequence goes on from NC_141698.1 coordinate 860,394,972, forward strand.
GTGGTGTAAGCCGCTGGGGGAGCACGCCAGCTGGAGGGAGATGCCGCCTCATAGGGCGGCCCCTAAAGACGGGACATTAAGCATGAAGGTGAGCAATACAAAAAAGACATTGATGGTGAAAGATGCGGAAGCGGCCCCCACCTCCGAGCAGGGGGGGGAGTGCAGGGGAAATAAGGGAGAGGGGTGGAACTCCGGATACAGAGCAAGTCTCGCTTGATGGGGGGGGTAAGGACAAAAACACCAAAGAAAAAAACAGCAACAATTCCAGGGATGTTTGCTGGCAAGCCGGTAAATGGGAAATTGAGCACCCAGCCCGACCCACATTTTGAGAGAACCCCAACACAGCTGAGAAGTACGGGCTTTGTCTCTACCACAACCGTATCTGCTGCACCATCTGCTAAGGATAACACCACTGCTGACCCTAGCAACGACTTTACAGCCGCTAGGCAAACCAGTAATATTATACTTGGGACTGACAATGTATTTACAATCCCGGAGGCTGTAGACTTTCGTACAGCCAGGCTATCTGCGCCAGTGGCCAGTGTGGAGGCGGAGGGGGGCCCGGGAGATGTCTTTAATCTGCAAAATCCACTTTGCGAGCAACAAGATGTAGGAGATAAAGTACCGGGCACCCCTTATGGTGAGAATTATTTTTCGATGGCTGAAGAGTCAGATTCTGTGATTGGCAGTGATATGGATAATACAGACATAGATGCTTCAGCTGATGATAGTGACACGGATAGTGCTCCTATAAGTGCTGATACGTTTAAAAAAGCTTCAAGGGGGAAAAAGCACACTGACTCTAGACATGATAGTGTCCACTCGGACTCCAATGCCCATCTAGTGGGACTACTCTACTACTAATACAGGGAGTGAAGGGGGGGAGATGAGTACAGGACATGGATTTCAGGAGGTAAATCTATGTACTTCCACCCAAGTTTGTCATACGGTCTTGTCCCCTGGTGTGGCAAAGATTCACATTTCCAGAACGAATTGCAGTAAAAAATCTATAAAGCAGTTTTTGATTTGCCAAAATGTGCCTCGCACGCCCAGGTAAGACTGGAATTTGGGTTTCAGGATCTTAAATACAGGGCAATGAGCAACTTTATAAAATTCTGCCATACCCTCCGGTTATCCGAAGTGGACACTCTAAACAGACTCTGCTGGGACGAAGTAAGGTCACAGAACAAGCAAGAAACCCCAAACTCTTGGGGGAGTTATTTGAGTACATCTTTGGCCACTTTGGAACTCCAACCAGGATGGGACAACAAGATGGATCGAGCGTCCTTTAACAAAACTGTGAATGTCGCAAGCAAAAAGAAATCTTTATTGGAAGACAAATTTGCGCTCACAAAGAGACGGCATGGATGGACAGTCATGAATTCATACAGGTCTTCAAAGCCACAAGCCTACTTATCTGCCCACTTTAGTTCCTATTTAAAGATGTGCTTTCTAAAGTTCAGGATGGGGGTGCATGTCTCCAAGGATTTATCCCCTTCTTGGTTCACAGATTGTAACTCAGAACATTGTCGCATATGCGGATTCCAAACGGAAATCTTGGCCCATTTGCTGTGCGCATGTCCAGCCATGTTAACCCAAAGGAGACAATACCTAAAGGCGATTTTTATCAACCTGAACATTCGCTCTAGCAGACAAGCAATAATAAGCTGGCTGGAGGGCTCGTCATGCATCTTGTCTTGCCGAGGAGTCAAGTTTATGAGACTAGTCAACAGCTGCTTATTGCAAGCGGATGATCTTTAATCATAATTGCATGTAACATATCCCCATACTCTTAATTTGGTTGGTACATAATTTTAATTCTTTGCTGTAACTTGATCTAAACATAATTTTAGAATGATTTTATTATAACAGAATTTTACACATTTGAAATGTATGGGAGACAGAGAACAGATGTACATTTGCATATATGACATCTCTAGCTGTTTGAGTAGATGAAACTCACTTATTTTATGTAGGGGGGGTATTGTGATGATTTTAATTAATCAAGCAATAAACATTAAACTGAAACTGAAACTATGTACTTCAGGAACCAAGAATGAAAAAATTCCCCCAATGTCCCTAATTTATGCAACCCTCAAGGCAATGTAAGCTGAGGCTCGCCAGGAACATAAAAGAGCTCAACTGGCTTCGAAGAAGATACAGGGGGCTATCCGCAAGACTACGAAACCATGTACAGAAGTTATGGCACGGACAACAGCTCTGGAATAGCGGGTAGTTGGTTTAGAGCAGGGATACTCAAAGCACAGCCCTCTTCACCTTCAAGTGTGACCCCCTTGGTGAACAGCAACATCAGCTGCTGTTTATTTGCTAGTACTAATGTTTTTTTAAAAAAATATGTTAATTAAATGGGCAAGCTTTTAACCAGCAAATAAATGCTTGCCCGTTGATTTAACATTTTTTTGAACCTCCTTTCACAATCCATGACCCACCCAGACCCCCTCTCGCCACCCTGCTGGCATCAGTGTGGCCCTCGGGCACACCACAAACTGTACTTTGTGGCCCCTTGGAAAATGTTTGCGAGTACCTATGGCTTAGAGTCTGGGTTGGAAATCTCTGAGCAAAAAACTTTTGCCAACGGCGCCAGAATAGTGAATATTATGTGGAAATTGGAGGAGTCTGAAAACAGACAACGAAGAAATAATCTCCGTCTCTTGGGTATCGCCGAGAAAGCAGAAGGGGGGATATACGGGGGTTTGTGCTTAAGCTTTTTAAATCTGCCTTCCCATAGCTTTCACACTGGAACTGGGAGAGGAGATCCAGCGTGTCCACAGATTTCCACTAATGGTCAAGAACAATCCTGGCCCGGATAGAAAACCACGAGCAATTTTGATTTTTTTTGGGCATTTTTTTATTGTGGCGGGCAATATTCGAAAAGGCCCGGCCGGACTCTAAAAAGGTAGAAGTAGGACATACATTTTTCGTACGACTAGACTTTTGCCATACAACTGTTGAGAGAAGATGGCGTCTTAGGCAGCTTATCACTCCTTTTAAGAAACTCAACTCTGAAGTCTATTTGATAAGTCCTGCTCGGCTGAAAGTGAGTCAGGGGCGAGTCAGGGTTTTTACCTCCGAGATTCAGGCAGGGGATTACTTAAAGGAGATAGCTTGGGGTTAGGTGATTTATAACTGTATATGAAATAATTCTCGACTGATGGGCTCTGCCCGCTTGTGAATTTTCTTTCCTTTATGTGTTGAATCTCATAATTGTCTTAAATTGGAGGGACAGGGTTGGGGGTATAGGGTAGAGGGCAGAGGGTAGAGGGTAGGCTATTCAATGGGGAAAACGGGTTAAACAGGAGATTATGGGGTTAAGTGGACTAGATTAGTAAATAAGCTCCGATTGTCAATATGGATGACAAGAGGGCGGATGGATGGCAGGGCCCGGCTCCCCCCTCTCTCTTTTCTTTCTTTTTAGGTCAGGGAGCAACAAGGGGGTGCATCAGGGCAGGAGGCATCACAAGGTTCTGAGGACCTTTTTTGCCTTAGGTATGGGTGTGGGGTGGGATGTATGGGAAGGAAGGGGGAGGGGGATCCATATTGAGGTAAGGATTGAAGGAATTTTTTTGAGGGGAGCTTAGAAAGGTGGGTTGTTATTTGTCTCATGGGTATTGGTTATTGGTATATTTCTTATAAACTATGCGATGTGTTAGGATAGCCATTATTAACATTTGTGGATTAAATGATTCGGGAAACGCCAAAGGATAAATGAAGATGTCCAAATCCTGAAGGCGGATATTATCTGCCTTCAGGAGACCCACATCGAGGCTAGTAAAAGTAAGATTATAGAATTGGATGGGTATCAGTTGATTTTATGGTCCAAACAGGAGGTTAAAACAAAGGGAGTGGCAATCTTTGCCTGCCAGGGCTTGGAAAAGTTTTCACGTTCCTCTTCTGATAAATACGGCCGATGGGCTATCACGCAGTGCTCAATCGAAAATAATTTATTTACATTGTGCTCTGTTTATGGTCCAGTACTAGATGATCCTGAGCTGTTTAATTGACTGAGAGTAGAATTGGTGGGCTGGCCCGCGCCGGTTATACTCTGTGGGGATTTTCAGATCAATATTGACTGTGTAAATTCGAATTATCCTGAAATAAAATATCTAGGCCGGAAGCCGAAAGTTTTTAGGTCCTTAACTCAGCTAAAGGAGTTGCACAGGTTGGTGGACGTTTGGGCATCAACTCAGGTCAAGATCCTGGTTTTACCTATTATTAGGCACCGCACCAATCTCACTCAAGGCTAGATAATTTTTTTATCTCTCAAAGTCTGGTACAGAGCAGTACAATTGTCAGGTTTCCTAGGTTTATGTCTGATCATAACCCTTTGGTACTGGAGCTGAATATTAAAAATCAAAAATGTGTGTCTGGCTGGACCTTTAATTGGGCATTGTTGAGTGATAATCTGTATATAGAGAATATGATCATGTGGATTACTAGATTTTAGAATGAGAATTTGGGCAGCACTAACATTCAGAATGTATGGGATACCTTGAAGGCTGGTATTAAGGTGGAGACCATGCAGTTTGGGTGGGAGGTACAGAAGAAGGAGAGAAACAAGTTAAGAGAGCTTTACAAGGCACTGACTAAAGCTAAGTTAAATTTGGTTAGTATAATATCAGAAGGAGGGAATATAAAAAAGTACGAAAGTAGCGAAAGGTTAGGGCACATATTAGCGGTGCGAGTGAGGGAAAAAGAAGCACAAACTCAGATTATGGGAATTAATGATCCCGATAGTGTCTTAGTGACTGATCCTAGTGCAATCCTGGCCGCTTTTCAGAAATTTTATAAAAAAATATACACCGAAGACGTTAGAGATGAATCCAGGTTACAGGGCGAAATTGCTAGATATCTTGAAGCGGTTAAGTCTGAATATCATTCATCTGAATAATGTGGAATGCTGGATGCACCGATTAATTTAGGAGAAATTTTTGATGCTATAAATATGGTACCATCTGGGAAAGCTGATGAGCCGGATTATCTACCTGGCGAATTCTATAAAAGGTTTTGAACCCAGTTGGCACCAATCATGCTGGAAATGTTTCGCCTGATACAAAGTGGGGAATCCCCCTGTATCGTGGAGGTATGCAAAGATTGCTATATTCTTAAAGAAAGGGAAGCTGGCTACGGATCTTGGGGCCTATCGGCCCATTACATTGGTATATAACGATGTTAAGATTTACTCTAAGATCTTAGCAAATATATTATCGACTGCAATCAAGAAAATGGTCTCCCCCCAACAACATAGTTTCGTTCCTGGTCGGGAAACTATAGACCATATACGTAGGACAATTACAGTATTTGACTACACCAAGGTTACAGCAGACCCTATGGCCTTAATTTTATTAGATGCTGAAAAGGCATTTGAGAGGGTCTCCTGGCCTTTTTTATGGGCAGTCATGAAACACTATGGGATCGGGGAGGGTTTTTTAAAAGCAGTCCAGAGTATGTATAAGGATCCAATAGCTAAAATAGCACTTATGGGAACACAGTCGGAAGAAATTATAATAAGGCGAGGCACAAGGCAAGGGTGCCCTTGCTCCCCCCTTCTGTTTGCGGTTTACATTGACCCTTTAATAAGATTGATTTAGGAGAATCAGAGAATTCAGCCGATTTCTGCTCAAGGGGTAGTTTCCGGCTATCATTTGAATACCAGTAAGACGCAAATAGTAACTAATGATAAGGTTATGCTTGCAGATCAGCGAGTTGTGCATAATGCTAGGTATCTAGGTGTTGAGATAAGCTCCAATTTGGAAACTATTGTACAGTTGAGCCTTCAACCATTACTACGTAGTATTAAACCTGACTTTCGTAAAATGAACAGTCTTAATTTGACATTAAATGGAAGTTGTAATGTCATTAAAATGATTTTTCTCCCGAAGATTTTATACATTTTTAGAGCCATTCCCCTGGAATTCAGTAAGATGTGGTTCCAGAAACTTGAGCAGGCAGTGTCGTGGTTCTTATGGATGGGGCAGCGCCCAAGACGGGCATTAAGATATATGATGTTGCCAAGAGATCGGGGAGGCTGGTCCGTCCCTAACTTTCAAATATACTACTGGGCAATCACGCTGAAGTATATGGGGTAGTTCGTGAATGGAAGTAATCCAGGTGGTTCCGAAACATCAATATACCAACTAATTTGTGGGGAAGAAGCAAGGGGTCTTTTAATGCGGCAGATCGATTTTGCATATTATAAAAGGGTTACATTTAAGGTTTTGCTGGGCGCCTATAAAGTTTGGATCGCAGTCAGGAAAAGATGTGAGATAGGGCGGCTCCATTTGTATTCTCCCTTAGTTAATAGCCCCTTGCTTCCTGGCATTTTTTGTGATAGCTATTTTAGAAGATGGTCAGAGAGGGGGATTAATTACATAGGGTACCTTATATCTGGTACCGAATTGCTTTCTTTCGATGCCATTAAAGAAAGATTTGCAAAAACAACAGTTGATGGACATATTGCAGAACAATGTCATACATTCACCCAGTACAGAGATCTGGGCCTAAATCCATCCTTTTTTTGCACTCCACACCACCCAAGTTCAGACATGGCCATATGCAAATCAGCCTTGACCCTGTGCCTCATGGGAACAGTCCAGCCCGAACTGCCAAGCCATGTCTTTCCTGGACCGGAATCAAGCATCCTAGGACCGGTTTCTGGCTATCAGCCGTCATCAGCCAGGATAGCTTGACTCCAGTGGTCATGTCTGAGCATACCCATCCCACTCGGGGTGACAAATTCAAAAACAACAGTTGATGGACACAATGCAGAACAATGTCATACATTCACCCAAGTACAGAGATCTGGGCCTCAATCCATCGTTTTTTTGCACTCCACACTACCCCAGTTCAGACATGGCCATGTGCAAATCAGCCTGGACCCTGTGCCTCATGGGAACAGTCCAGCCCGAACTGCCAAGCCATGTCTTTCCTGGACCGGAATAAAGCATCCTAGGACCGGTTTCAGGCTATCAGCCGTCATCAGCCAGGATAGATTGACTCCAGTGGTGTGGAGAGCATGGGACTCACGTCTGAGCATACCCATCCCACTCGGGTGACAAATGCAAAAACAACAGTTGATGGACAGAAAGCTGAACAATGTCATACATTCACCCCAGTACAGAGATCTGGGTCTAAATCCATTGTTTTTTTGCACTCCACACCACCCCGGTTCAGACATGGCCATATGCAAATCAGCCTTGACCCTGTGCCTCATGGGAACAGTCCAGCCCGAACTCCAAAGCCATGTCTTTCCTGGATCGGAATCAAGCATCCTTTGACCGGTTTCTAGCTATCAGCCATCAGATACCCAAAAGACACAGACATAGGGCTGGGTTGATTTTGTAGATTGTGCTACTAAGGCTCTGGAGGGCTGGTTACTGGGCGGTAAAGTGTGTGACTATACAGGATTGTATAATCTGATCATGAGAGAACACATTCTTAATAACTGTCAGAACCAGCTGTTGCATCAGCACCTGGTTGACTCTGATCTGACCTATCCCCAAGAATTGGGAAAGAAGGCAAACAAATGGGTCAGAACCAGGGTGAGGCAGAAGGTACAGAACCAAGATGGTGACCAAAAGAAGCAAGACCAAAAGGGTGGGGAGAAAGGTAAAGACTAGAAGTCTTCACAAGGTGCCCAAAAAGCTTCTACTGGTGGGGGCCCAATCTATAGAGAAAGAAGATCCAAGAAAACCATGGTGCAAAGTTTGTAAGAATAATACTCACTGGACTAGTGAGTGCACCATAAAGGAGACAGCTCCAGCCACCATTTCCCCTAAGGCAACTGTTCCCCTAGTACAGCTACAAGTGGTGGTTCCCAACAGAAGGGTGTAGTAGGGTTAACCCTGGGATCTGGGATGGACTCTGGCCTAGTCAGAGTACCAACCCAAGCTGTTTTGATCTGTGATGGAGGCATGGATATGACTTCCTCTGTGAGCCCCAGGGCAAGTACAGACAAACACCTTTAATCAATGAGAAAAAGGCTGAGGCCTATAGGGACACATGTGCCAGTGTCACAATGGTGATACTTGACTTTGTGGACCCTGGACAAGTCATACTTGGAGAGACTTATCAAGTGACCAATGCTAGCAACGTCAGTACCACCCATAGTATGACAGTTGTTAATTTATCATGGGAAGGGTAACTGGCCTCAAGAAGGTTGTGATAAGTACATAACTCCCTGTTGAATGCGTGCTTGGCAATGACCTAGAGACTTCAGCCTGGTCTGAAGCGGAGTATAGGACCCATGCAGAAATGTTAGGAATCTCAGCACATGTCCTTGCAGTGACTATGTCACAGGTCAAAAAGTCTAATACTGAACAGACACATGATTCTGGAATAATGGACCAGTTGCCCCTCCGGAAATGGAGCAGTAGGGTTAAGGCAGTGCATCCCCCCCTGACTCAGAGAGAGGACCAGCCTTCTGAGAAAGCTAATTGTGAGCCTGAAGAAGGAACTGTCCCAGAGGAGATTGAACCTGATCACGTTGAGTTCTTAGGGACAGGGGGCCCTTCCAGGGCAGATCTGAGTCAGGCAAAGTTGGACTGCCCTTCTCTTGAACCCCTCAGACAGCAAGCTGTTGCTGAGGCTCCTGGGAATGCTAGTGGCACCCATAGAATCTATTGGGATGAAGGGCTCTTGTATTCAGAGGGTAGAGAGCCCAAGCCTGATGCATCAAGGAGGTTGGTCATACCTTTTGCATTCATAGGCTTCCTTTTGACACTAGCACATGACATTCCCTTAGCAGGACACCTGGGTCAGAACAAGACTTGGGACAGAATTGTCCCTCATTTTCACTGGCCCCACATGCCTGAAGATACCAAGGAGATTTGTCGCTCCTGTGTCACCTGCCAAGCCAGTGGTAAAGCAGGTGGCACTACAGAGGCCCCCCTTATACCACTACCTGTGGTGGAGGTTCCCTTATGAACGTGTAGTGATTGACATTTTTGGACCAATGGATCCCCAAACAGCATCTGGGCACAAGTTTATCCTGGTGATAGTGGATCATGCCACCAGTTTTTGCAACCAGGTACCCAGAGGCAATTCCCCTTAGGACCACTACATGACCTGTTGTGACAAGAGCCCTCTTGTGAGTTTTCTCAAGAGTGGGTTTCCCTAAGGAGGTAGTATCTGACCGAGGTGCAAACGTTATGTCTAGCTTCTTGACTGCAATGTTGAAGGAGTGTGGAGTGAGCCACAAGTTCACCACACCCTATCATTCACAATGCAATGGTCTAGTTAAAAGATTTAACAAGACCTTAAAGGGTATGATTAAGGGTCTCCCAAAAAAGCTCAGGCGGAGATGGGATATCCTGCTACACTACCTTTTGTTTGCATACAGGGAGGTTCCACAGAAGGGGGTAGGCTACAGTCCATTTGAACTTCGGTTTGGGCACCCTGTTAGAGGACCACTTTGTCTGGTGAAGGAAGGATGGGAGTTACCACTCAAACCCGCTAAACAGGATATTGTGGGTTATGTACTTGGTCTCTGCTCCAGGATGGCTGAGTACATGAAAAAGGCATCCAAAAACCTTGAGGCTAGCCAGGAATTACAGAAAGCCTGGCATGACCAAAAGGCTGTACTGACTGTTTACCAGCCAGGACAGAAAGTGTGGGTGTTCGAGACTGTTGCCCCAGCAGCTCTCCAAGACCAATGGAGTGGACCCCACACTATTGTTGAACAGAAGGGAGAGGTTACCTATCTGGTAGATCTTGGAATTCCTAGGAGCCCCCTTAGGGTGCTTCATGTCAACAGATTGAAACCATATGTTGATAGGGCAGACATGGGCTTGCTCATGGCTACTGATAAAAGGACAGGAGGAAGAGAGTGACCCTCTCCCAGACCTGCTCTCTCAGAACCCTGATGATGGATTAGTTGATGGAGTAGCCTTGGCAGGCACCCTCACTGATCAGCAGCAAACTGATTGCAGACAAGTTCTACAACAGTTCAGACATATGTTTTCACTGACTGCAAGTCAGACTACCTGGTGCACTTATGAAGTGGACACTGGGGACAGTGTGCCTGTTAAAAATAAGATTTACAGGCAACCTAATCATGTCAGGGACTGTATCAGAACAGCAGTCCAGAAAATGTTGGACCTGGGAGTAATTGAACCTTCACGTAGCCCTTGGGCTAGTCCATTAGTCCTAGTACCCAAACCTCACATCCAGGGTGGTAAGAGAGAGATGAGGTTTTGTGTAGACTACAGAGGTCTCAATGCAGTCACTAAGACTGATGCCCATCCAATACCCAGAGCAGATGAGATCATAGATAATTTGGCCTCTGCCAAGTTTCTGAGTACATTTGATCTAACAGCTAGCTACTGGCAGATCAGACTAGCTGATGAGGCAAAGCAAAAAACAGCATTTTTAACCCCTAGTGGACATTATCAATTTGTGGTAATGCCCTATGGTCTGAAAAATGCACCTGCCAAATTTCAAAGGTTGGTGAATACAGTCCTCACAGGCTTGGAAAACTACGGTGCAGCATATCTTGATGATATTGCTGTCTTTAGTTCCACCTGGGAAGATCACCTGAGCCACCTGAAAAATGTTTTGGAGGCCCTGCAAAAAGCAGGCCTAACTATCAAGGCTACTAAGTGCCATATAGGGCAGAGTCAGGTTGTGTGCCTTGGCCACCTTATAGGTGGAGGCCAGGTTCAACCATTGCAGAGCAAAATACAGACTATAATGGACTGAGTTGCTCAAACCACCCAGACTCAGGTCAGAGCTTTCTTGGGCCTGACTGGGTACTATAGTAGATTTGTCAAGCGGTATGGTTCCATAGTGACACCCCTGAATGACTTAACTTCTAAAAGAATGCCTAAGAAAGTTCAGTGGACAGTCAGCTATCAAAAGGCCTTTGATGACCTGAAGCAGACCATGTGCACTGCACCAATTCTGCAAAGCCCTAACTACTCCAAAGAATTCATTGTCCAAACATATGCATCTGAGTTGGGGGTAAGGGCTGTGCTGTCACAATTGAATGATGAAGGTCAGGACCAGCCAGAAGCTTTTATTAGCAGAAGGCTGACCCCTGGAGAGAAACGTTGGTCAGCTATTGAGAGGGAGGCCTTTCCTGTGGTTTGGGCTCTGAGGAAGCTAAGACCATATTTGTTTAGTACTCACTTCCTAGTTCAGAAAGATCATAAGCCCCTCTTATGGCCAAAACAGATGAAGGGTGAAAACCCCAACTTGCTCAGGTGTTTCATTTCCCTACAGTGGATGGACTATACAGTGGAACATAGACCTGGGAGTAACCATGCCAATGCAGATGGACTCTCCAGATATTTCCCCTTAGAACATGAAGACTCAACTGGTCAAGGTTAGTTTAATGTCCCTGCGTTGGGGGAGGGGGAGGTTGTGTAGGAGAGTAGGGTCTGCTTCCTAAGGTTACCCCCACTTTTTTCTGTGTTTCACTGGTTTTTCGACTTTAGTATGGCTGTGGCCCTGCTAATCAGGACCACAGCCTAGCTGTTCTCTCTCTAAATTGATACCATGTACTTTAGGTGTATACCAAATTGGTTACTGATTTACCTTGTGAGCCCCTAGTATATGGCATCTTAGGTACCAAGGGCATAGGTACCCTAGACGCCTACCAGGAGCTGAAGCATGTATTATGCCACCCCTGGGAAGCCTTCCAAAATGGTACCACATGTCTGCACTTGCAGCCTGGGTAAGGAGGTATAAGCACCCCTTACTTAGATATAGTATACCTATATCTACCTAGACATATAGACACATATTAACCTATAAGTCACTCCTATGGCAGGCCTTGACAATTCTGAAGGCAGAGTGCTTGGTTTTATGTGAGAGGGTGCCCTCGCATGAGCTGAACTCCTCTGCAGCTTTCGAAAATCCTCCCTTACAGCTGTTCTATGATATAGCCATACCATATGCTCTTAAGTGCATTATAATGCTCGCTGTTAATGCTAACTTTGGTAGGCTTCATCAAAACATGTCGTGTTTGGTGTCAAAAACTTTGGAATACTACCCCCCACCAGTTCTGGTGATGGGGCTAGCATTTCACCCTTCTAGAGGGAGAAGACATGTGCACACTGGTATTTTTCGGTTAAAGTTAAACAGAGCCTCAGCATCACAAAATGGATGGTGCTATCACAGACACGAGTCTGACCTTCTGCTGCTGGATGTGGAAATAAAACTTGAGTCTCTAAATTTCTTTCATCTCTCTGGGGGAGGTATGACACAGAGTGCCACACTACTGTGTGGCCTTAACATTTGAAATATTGTAATTTTTCTGCTCAAAATCTTGCCCTAAGGAGTATTGTATTAACAGTAATCTTAGTTATTAGACTTATTTTGTGGCATTATGCCATTATGAAACTCATTAGAACCACACAGGTCTTTCTTTAAGCCTCGCTTCATACAAAGAGGATCTGAGGGAATTTTAACGACCAGAATGCTACAGCCCTCAACCATAACAGTTACCAACAATAGAGTAGCATTCGGTCACAATCTCAAAGGAGATAAGAATCAATGCCTAAAAGTGTGAAAGATTTACTAGCAGGAGTCGTTCACTGGGCACTCTCAGACCTACTGATAGTGTTCCCATCAGGCAACCGACCTGTTCCGCCCTTCATCATTTGGGACAAACATCTTGAGGCTCGCTGGAAGTTGCTCAGTGAGCGAGCGCGCACAATTGTGCTCTATTCGTATTTCATGCCCCAATGGTTAACATTGGTGAGGGGTAGGTAACAAGGGTTGCTTACAAGCAGTGCAAAAAAGTGAAATTAACCAAATTAATTAAATGCAAACGGTGGTGGTGCCATTAAAATAGGGTAAAGGAAGGAAAAAAGTTTAATAAGGACCTTCCCTTCCCAATATTAAAAACAGTGAAAGAGAGGTAGCATTAACAAATAACTACCATGACAGTTCTTTTGGTCGACATGTTTCTGCAGTTTTATACCTTGGGCCCAGAGGTCACCTACTGCTTCTTCAGGACCTATTCATTCTACTGCTTGTAGTGAAATCAATATGGAAAAGAAAAATAAAGTGTAAACTATATCACCTTCTTTTCTCCTGGACTTTCGTAATTCCGATTTACAGAAATCAAATACACACCAATATGCAAAGGAAGAAGAGAAAGAAAACATTAAGCTATTTAATTCTCTTCCTACTGTCTACATACCACAGACTTATCACATAGCTGAGGCTAACACCCTCCTAGTGGTGTGCATGCCACATATCACACGTCCGCATTTGCGATTCATGTAAGAGCTGCATGACTTTTAGTCAGTTACACTCACCTTTTATTAAGGAGAGTAACGCCTCACCTCACCCGGCATCAGCGCAGGTAGCAGGGAGCCCCGCTCTGTGGGAGATAGTACATTGATAAAAACATAGGCATAACGTAAGGAGGAAGCACCTGCACACGAGGGTCGACCCCCCAGAATTCTTTTTTTGACTGAATATGTCTTGCCGAGGATAACCTCGTCTCCATTGTAAAAGCTTGAGGGATGTTAATCATTGTTGGTGCTCAAGCCTTTGGATTCTTTCTTAACTGAATATGTATTTACGAGGAAAACCTCGACTCCATTATAATAGCTTAAGGAATGCTACTCATTGTTAGTGCATAACCCTTAATAGAGCCCCGCCCGCATTCTAGCCGGTTAGCGTTATTACACCAGGTTTACAATCTAAATAGCAGGCGTGCTCGGGTGTTCGGTTGACTGTACACACCACGCCTCCCCAAAGACACTGCACTCTTTTTGCCATCACCCTCTTGCCCAGTCACTCACCTGCCCGTCGGTACTCCAGACGTCCTTCTGGGCTGTCTGTGGGAGGTACAGGACGGGCAGGAAGTACCGCTATTTACCTCTGTCGGCTTCCCCCATTCCTCCGGTGGCGGCATGACGTCATCACGCTGCGTCAAGGAGTCATGGGGGCTGTAGTTTCAAGCGCGGCTAGTGGTTCTAATGTCTAGTAATGTCGCGCTAAACTCCAACTCACTAGTCTTTGCAATAATGCCTACTGTGAAAAGACATAGAAAGCAACTAGACTTACATGGAAGTTTAAACCTAGAGTAAAATTCACAAATGTAAAAAAACGAGTTAGAGTTACTCTATGAGTGGGATTCTCTTATAGCAGGACTCAACTCTACCAAAAGGATCGTAAGGTAATCTCAGACCCTCTACAAGTGCATGCCTCATAGCTCTCTTTAGGATACTTGTATTCTCGATCCTGAAGTATTATGAGACTCATCTCAAGTCGTCACGACGGACCATATATTCAGAACGAGGGACCTATTGCTAGGTTTTATAAGGACATCCATGGAATGTCTTCGTTCAGTCCTTCTTTATCTGTCATAAGCTTATGCACCCATTTTTGTTCACGTCTGAACAAGAACCTTTTGGTGTCGGTGATGTGTGTCGGAATCAGGGGTTGTTCTAGCACTGTCCAGTGCAGGTCATTTGGTGTGTGGTTTTTTTGCAAGAAATGATTTGTGAGTTTCGTGGACTGCCTTGAACATCGAATTGAGCTCTTGTGCTCGGTGATGCGTACCCTTACTTTCCGGGTCGTCATGCCTACATACCTTTTCCGGCACGGGCATGTGACTAGGTAAATTAGATTGGAGCTGTTACACGTGGTGAATCTCCGTTGCTCCCACGGGCGATCTGTCCCAATATCAATGGTTAATGATCTAGTAGTGTTGGGACATACTGAGCAATTGCCGCAGGGATGATGCCCGGTGGCGGCCGGCATGTTCCACAAGGTACCTACTGCTCTCGGTAGCTCATCCTTTGGCCTGGTATGCACCAGCCTATCCTTTAAATTCTGACCCCTCTTAAAAGCAAATAAGGGGATCTGAATGCCATCTGTACCTGTGTTCAGAATACTCCAATGTCTCTTTACTATTCGTTGGATACTATTGGATTGTGTAGTAAAGGTACTTACAAACGTCATGCGTTCTTGTTCAGTTTTAGGTGGTAAGATCTCCAGTAACCCTTCACGGTTGTTGTTTAAGGCTCGTTTTTTGCATCTCCGAACCAAATGCTTGGGGTATTCTTTGTGTAAGAGATCTTGTTCTAAACTCCCTGCATGATGTTCAAAACGCTCACGTGAGGAACAATTCTTCTGGATCCGCAAAAATTGCCCAAAAGGCAAATTGTCCCTTAAAGATTTAGGGTGGCAACTGTTATAATTCAATAAGGAGTTGCGTGCCATTGGTTTGCGATAAAGTTCGGACGCCAGACCTGTGGACGTTGGGGTAATGAGCAGATCCAGAAAAGGCAAATGTGTCTTACTATACTCAATGGTGAATTTTAGGAACTGATTTCTACCATTCAACCATTCATGAAACGCCTTAAGTTCCGCCTCACTTCCTCTCCAAAGAACCAGCACATCATCTATATACCGTTTCCACAGACGTAACTTGTCTGTGAACGGATTCGTTATAGAGAAGATGTGGTCAGATTCAAATTTATGGACGTACAGATTCGCCAGGGACGGGGCAAAAATACTGCCCATGCTGGTCCCACTAATTTGTAAATAGAGGGAGTCCTCGTAGCGGAAAAAGTTTTCGGTCATCGCCAACTTAGCCAGTGTCATTATTAGCCTTACTGGAGTGATAGAGTCTAAATCCCTCTCTGTGAGGAGTGCTTCCACTACTTCTAGCGTCTCTAGTTGGGGAATTGAAGTATAGAGACTCTCTACATCAAAAGACACCAAGATGTCTGTATCTTCACTAAATTCGATGTCAGGAAGGAGTCTCAGTACATCATTGGTGTCCTTGAGGTAAGTTGGCATTTCGCTCACCATAGGTTTCAAAAAAACGTCCACAAATGTGGATAATGGTTCTAATAGAGAACCTATCCCTGAAATAATCGGGCGACCCGGAGGCGGGCGTTGTGACTTGTGTATCTTGGGTAAATGGTAAAAATAATTATAAATATTTTTACCATTTACCCAAGATACACAAGTCACAACGCCCGCCTCCGGGTCGCCCGATTATTTCAGGGATAGGTTCTCTATTAGAACCATTATCCACATTTGTGGACGTTTTTTTGAAACCTATGGTGAGCGAAATGCCAACTTACCTCAAGGACACCAATGATGTACTGAGACTCCTTCCTGACATCGAATTTAGTGAAGATACAGACATCTTGGTGTCTTTTGATGTAGAGAGTCTCTATACTTCAATTCCCCAACTAGAGACGCTAGAAGTAGTGGAAGCACTCCTCACAGAGAGGGATTTAGACTCTATCACTCCAGTAAGGCTAATAATGACACTGGCTAAGTTGGCGATGACCGAAAACTTTTTCCGCTACGAGGACTCCCTCTATTTACAAATTAGTGGGACCAGCATGGGCAGTATTTTTGCCCCGTCCCTGGCGAATCTGTACGTCCATAAATTTGAATCTGACCACATCTTCTCTATAACGAATCCGTTCACAGACAAGTTACGTCTGTGGAAACGGTATATAGATGATGTGCTGGTTCTTTGGAGAGGAAGTGAGGCGGAACTTAAGGCGTTTCATGAATGGTTGAATGGTAGAAATCAGTTCCTAAAATTCACCATTGAGTATAGTAAGACACATTTGCCTTTTCTGGATCTGCTCATTACCCCAACGTCCACAGGTCTGGCGTCCGAACTTTATCGCAAACCAATGGCACGCAACTCCTTATTGAATTATAACAGTTGCCACCCTAAATCTTTAAGGGACAATTTGCCTTTTGGGCAATTTTTGCGGATCCAGAAGAATTGTTCCTCACGTGAGCGTTTTGAACATCATGCAGGGAGTTTAGAACAAGATCTCTTACACAAAGAATACCCCAAGCATTTGGTTCGGAGATGCAAAAAACGAGCCTTAAACAACAACCGTGAAGGGTTACTGGAGATCTTACCACCTAAAACTGAACAAGAACGCATGACGTTTGTAAGTACCTTTACTACACAATCCAATAGTATCCAACGAATAGTAAAGAGACATTGGAGTATTCTGAACACAGGTACAGATGGCATTCAGATCCCCTTATTTGCTTTTAAGAGGGGTCAGAATTTAAAGGATAGGCTGGTGCATACCAGGCCAAAGGATGAGCTACCGAGAGCAGTAGGTACCTTGTGGAACATGCCGGCCGCCACCGGGCATCATCCCTGCGGCAATTGCTCAGTATGTCCCAACACTACTAGATCATTAACCATTGATATTGGGACAGATCGCCCGTGGGAGCAACGGAGATTCACCACGTGTAACAGCTCCAATCTAATTTACCTAGTCACATGCCCGTGCCGGAAAAGGTATGTAGGCATGACGACCCGGAAAGTAAGGGTACGCATCACCGAGCACAAGAGCTCAATTCGATGTTCAAGGCAGTCCACGAAACTCACAAATCATTTCTTGCAAAAAAAACACACACCAAATGACCTGCACTGGACAGTGCTAGAACAACCCCTGATTCCGACACACATCACCGACACCAAAAGGTTCTTGTTCAGACGTGAACAAAAATGGGTGCATAAGCTTATGACAGATAAAGAAGGACTGAACGAAGACATTCCATGGATGTCCTTATAAAACCTAGCAATAGGTCCCTCGTTCTGAATATATGGTCCGTCGTGACGACTTGAGATGAGTCTCATAATACTTCAGGATCGAGAATACAAGTATCCTAAAGAGAGCTATGAGGCATGCACTTGTAGAGGGTCTGAGATTACCTTACGATCCTTTTGGTAGAGTTGAGTCCTGCTATAAGAGAATCCCACTCATAGAGTAACTCTAACTCGTTTTTTTACATTTGTGAATTTTACTCTAGGTTTAAACTTCCATGTAAGTCTAGTTGCTTTCTATGTCTTTTCACAGTAGGCATTATTGCAAAGACTAGTGAGTTGGAGTTTAGCGCGACATTACTAGACATTAGAACCACTAGCCGCGCTTGAAACTACAGCCCCCATGACTCCTTGACGCAGCGTGATGACGTCATGCCGCCACCGGAGGAATGGGGGAAGCCGACAGAGGTAAATAGCGGTACTTCCTGCCCGTCCTGTACCTCCCACAGACAGCCCAGAAGGACGTCTGGAGTACCGACGGGCAGGTGAGTGACTGGGCAAGAGGGTGATGGCAAAAAGAGTGCAGTGTCTTTGGGGAGGCGTGGTGTGTACAGTCAACCGAACACCCGAGCACGCCTGCTATTTAGATTGTAAACCTGGTGTAATAACGCTAACCGGCTAGAATGCGGGCGGGGCTCTATTAAGGGTTATGCACTAACAATGAGTAGCATTCCTTAAGCTATTATAATGGAGTCGAGGTTTTCCTCGTAAATACATATTCAGTTAAGAAAGAATCCAAAGGCTTGAGCACCAACAATGATTAACATCCCTCAAGCTTTTACAATGGAGACGAGGTTATCCTCGGCAAGACATATTCAGTCAAAAAAAGAATTCTGGGGGGTCGACCCTCGTGTGCAGGTGCTTCCTCCTTACGTTATGCCTATGTTTTTATCAATGTACTATCTCCCACAGAGCGGGGCTCCCTGCTACCTGCGCTGATGCCGGGTGAGGTGAGGCGTTACTCTCCTTAATAAAAGGTGAGTGTAACTGACTAAAAGTCATGCAGCTCTTACATGAATCGCAAATGCGGACGTGTGATATGTGGCATGCACACCACTAGGAGGGTGTTAGCCTCAGCTATGTGATAAGTCTGTGGTATGTAGACAGTAGGAAGAGAATTAAATAGCTTAATGTTTTCTTTCTCTTCTTCCTTTGCATATTGGTGTGTATTTGATTTCTGTAAATCGGAATTACGAAAGTCCAGGAGAAAAGAAGGTGATATAGTTTACACTTTATTTTTCTTTTCCATATTGATTTCACTACAAGCAGTAGAATGAATAGGTCCTGAAGAAGCAGTAGGTGACCTCTGGGCCCAAGGTATAAAACTGCAGAAACATGTCGACCAAAAGAACTGTCATGGTAGTTATGTGTTAATGCTACCTCTCTTTCACTGTTTTTAATATTGGGAAGGGAAGGTCCTTATTAAACTTTTTTCCTTCCTTTACCCTATTTTAATGGCACCACCACCGTTTGCATTTAATTAATTTGGTTAATTTCACTTTTTTGCACTGCTTGTAAGCAACCCTTGTTACCTACCCCTCACCAATGTTAACCATTGGGGCATGAAATACGAATAGAGCACAATTGTGCGCGCTCGCTCACTGAGCAACTTCCAGCGAGCCTCAAGATGTTTGTCCCAAATGATGAAGGGCGGAACAGGTCGGTTGCCTGATGGGAACACTATCAGTAGGTCTGAGAGTGCCCAGTGAACGACTCCTGCTAGTAAATCTTTCACACTTTTAGGCATTGATTCTTATCTCCTTTGAGATTGTGACCGAATGCTACTCTATTGTTGGTAACTTTCTTTAAGCCTGTCTGTTCAAATCTTGCTTTGTCTAAAGTAAATTCAGGAAGTAACGTCTAATGGAGAGTAAAATGAATATCACCCATTAGTGAACAGTATTCCAAGTAAAATACTCACCACTGTTTCCAGCAAGGACGGAACGGCGCTGGATGCTGCCCGAACACGGAGCTCCCATACCGAAATACATATACCTTTACTACGGATCAGCCCAACAGAGGCAGATAGCTGTGCCCTCCAAAATATTGGACTACCTCTACCTCATTCCTGAGAGGTCCATTCCTCTTTGATCAACTGTCTAGACATGGACGTGATTATTAGCTGGACGAGAAACGTACCCCCAAGCGTTCTCACTACTTTTTGCTTTGCCCTGAAGAAGCCCATGACTGGGCGAAACGTGTTGGCTGTCTTCTTTTGAAAACCTAGTGCATCTTGAATAAACACAAACTCAAGAACACAAGAAACAACGTGGATATCCTCATTATTTACTATTTATACATACTTTATACTTCTTACCTTGTATATATATTGCCTCTCATACCCCTGTGAATTAGTGTTGAACTTTGTGGCCATGTGGCACCTGGCCATCTGAGGTGGGCAATATCTCATTACCCTTGTGACTAGTCTTGGCAGTGCAATCCTCTGCAACTCAGCTGCTAGTTTCGAATATTAGTAAGACTTTAGTTACATATAGCATGCTCAAAATATATCAGACTTGCCTTAGTACCTATTCTGTTCTAGAATGAGTACCTGTAAGCAAACATACATTGATATCCAAATAGCTACTTAAAGCATGTAAAGTATTCATTAATAATAATACAAAACATTTATACAAATTAAAATTAGTCTAACAAAACAGAAAATAAAAATAGATTAATTATATTTCTTAATTATTCTCAACAGGCTCAATGTGTTTAAAGGATTTACCCACTTTGCTTCTCTGCACCATGATACATTTTCAGGACTGATATTATGCCTGTTGACAATGGTATGCTACTGGAGATCATTTAGTTTATTGACTTATACATGTTTGTATTAGCTAATTCTTTTTTCACAACGCCTGTATTCTACCCTACTTTAGTCCACAGGGACATTTTATTGACACATTGGATAGCAACTATCATATGCCGCATTAAATTGCAGACTGATTTCTTACTTAGAATGTTGGTGTTTAGCTGCATATGCCTCAATCAAATTATTAAATGAAATTATTGTAGCATGCACACTGTTAGCACATATATGTGCTCTTCCACTATGTTTGTAAAAAGCTATGCCCACATAAAATATCCAGTGCTGTTTCACTATCATTTGGATGTCACAACTTGACAAATTGTGGGTACATTTTATTCTTGAACACACTGATGGCTCTTTCTTCGCAGCAACACTTTTTATATTTTTTCTTTCTTATGCACAGTAAACAAACCCCCCAAATACAGACATTATTCAAATCAGTCTGGGATTTTCAAAGCAAGCCCTGCTTTCATAGACCACTCTTTCTGCCCCCATGCATTGGTCCATACCTCAACACCATTTGTCTCAGGTTGGAAGTGGCATACCCCAGTCCCTTGCTAGATCAATTGTGTCAGCTTCCTTTTATTAATGTCAGCTTCACTTGGGATACCAAATACTATGTTTAGTGATGTAAGTGTAACCTTCACATCCAGCACTATTGCTAATGTATCTCAAACCTCTACCCAGAATCCCTGTAAAAAGCTACAGCTCCAATAGGGGTATAGGAAAGGGCCTTTTTCTCTCCCACATTACAGGCAGTGGTTAGCAGAAACTATACCTAGCTTGTGCAACATGCTCCTTTTATAATGCACCCTATGGACTATCCTAACCTGGAAGAGCCACAAGCTAGTCTTAATGGCCAATTCTCTGGGATTACGTATTACTGCCTCTCAGTCTGTATCGTCTAGTAGTCCTACACCCCTCTCCCACTAATACCTGAGGCCAACCAGACAGTCAGGCCTATTGTTCACCAATGTTTTATGCAAATGGAAGATATAGCTCCCTGTGTTTGTAGGAGGTAGCCTGAATTAGGTTTATCCAATCAATTGAATACATGGCCAAGGCAGAGTTCCTACTCCTCCCTTAGGTATGCAACAATTTTGATTTTCCCTGTTCCCACTGTGTCTCCTAGTTTGGCATTGCAATATGGTCGCATTGTCAGAATCCCTTCAGTTTTGCTGTTTTTCGCAACAAATTTCCTTTTCATAGAGAGGGTCCTTTGTTTCTCTTTTCTTCCACACCAGTGCCACTGTGGACATCCTCGAAGGCCTGACCACTGCCTTTGTAGCAGTTGTCAGCGTCATTTCTACTTTAGCCATTCAACCTCTGTAGTGTAAAGGATGATACGTTTGCATACTGCATAGTATTTCCATAGTGCAGAGAACTTGAACATCTCGTCCTCTACAAAGGAGCAGAAAATCATTCTTTGCTCACAAGTGAAGGATTTTCATTTTTCTAGGGAGGTGACAGAAGAGCTTCTCTTGTATCCTGAAATAAAAACATTTTTTCACTGTGTTTATACGGATATGCGTCCTGATGTCCCACATTGAAAGCGAAAGCAGTTGGTGCCCTAGGTATCATTGGTGCTCTGGGGGAATATCTGATATCCCTCAAGTACCAATCATGTGAAGAGAGGTACTGTTTCAAGGAAGACAATGTTCCCTCTTAAAACTGTGCCTCTCCCTAATGGATCCCTGTTTGGCGATCTGTGGAGAAGGAAGGATCTAGTGGTGCTCCTGGCATGGGTAAGTACCCCCCCCCCAATAATATTCCAGCCTTTCTACTCCCCTGTGGAGGGAGATTGTGTAGTTGACACCCAAAGGGACCACCTCCCCCAGTAGGGGAGGAGGAAAGGCACTAAAAGTGGCTAATATTTATTTAATACAAAAATGGGGCGGGGATGTCTACCCTGGCATCAGACTCTGCCCCCACACCATAAAGATTCCAACAGTGTTTTGCCTCTCAAAGGCATATTTGGGCAAAAAAGCCAACAAGACACCAGGCATTATAAAAACAAGCATTGGCATAGCCAATAGGTCTTGCATTTGGGACCTTATACGTGTTTAGCCACACATCAGTTGGTGTTGTTGCACCGAGGATATTCTGCTGCATAACTAAATACTTATAGGGGCCAAAAAGTGAGACCTATTGGCTATGCAAATGCTTGGTTGTTTTTTGTTGCTCTTTTGTTTAAGTTGCCAGATCTACAATAGCTGGACATGGTTTTTGTTAACAGTTCTTTGCATCAAATGAACTTGTTGTCATTGCTCTGAATGTTGTTTCCATTCTGGTTATAGGAAGCAGTCATTCCCGGGGTATGGGGGCTTCCTAGCTGTGCGCATGCACAAAACTTTGCAAATGAGAAAGAGCCTAGTGCAGGCGCAATTTCCAAGTGTGGAGCTAGTGAGCCCAAGGCAGCATGACTCACTCACACAGGAGTTCATGCACTGCACCTGCTTATTCAGCATGGTTTAAGGAAACTCGACCCACTCCCTCCCAGGCATCGAACACATATTTACTAAGAAACTCTGAGAAGATCCTGCCTGCTGCACTGACGGCTGGTGGTGTGTGTGCCTGGTGAAAGCGTGCACTGACGGCTGGTGGTGTGTGTGCCCGGTGAAAGCGTGCACTGACGGCTGGTGGTGTGTGTGCCTGGTGGAAGCATGCACCGATGATGACTGGTGGTGTGTGTGCCTGGTGAAAGCATGCATTGACGGCTGGTGGTGTGTTTGCCCGGTGAAAGCGCGCACCGATGACTGGTGGTGTGTGGGATTTGGCACCGCCCGACGGAACTCCGGCTCCGGGTTCCACAAAGCTAAGCAATCTTTCTTCTTGGTTTCGGCGTGCAGCGCAGGTGGTGTAAGCCGCTGGGGGAGCACGCCAGCTGGAGGGAGATGCCGCCTCATAGGGCGGCCCCTAAAGACGGGACATTAAGCATGAAGGTGAGCAATACAAAAAAGACATTGATGGTGAAAGATGCGGAAGCGGCCCCCACCTCCGAGCAGGGGGGGGGAGTGCAGGGGAAATAAGGGAGAGGGGTGGAACTCCGGATACAGAGCAAGTCTCGCTTGATGGGGGGGGGGGTAAGGACAAAAACACCAAAGAAAAAAACAGCAACAATTCCAGGGATGTTTGCAGGCAACCCGGTAAATGGGAAATTGAGCACCCAGCCCGACCCACATTTTGAGAGAACCCCAACACAGCTGAGAAGTACGGGCTTTGTCTCTACCACAACCGTATCTGCTGCACCATCTGCTAAGGATAACACCACTGCTGACCCTAGCAACGACTTTACAGCCGCTAGGCAAACCAGTAATATTATACTTGGGACTGACAATGTATTTACAATCCCGGAGGCTGTAGACTTTCGTACAGCCAGGCTATCTGCGCCAGTGGCCAGTGTGGAGGCAGAGGGGGGCCCGGGAGATGTCTTTAATCTGCAAAATCCACTTTTCGAGCAACAAGATGTAGGAGATAAAGTACCGGGCACCCCTTATGGTGAGAATTATTTTTCGATGGCTGAAGAGTCAGATTCTGTGATTGGCAGTGATATGGATAATACAGACATAGATGCTTCAGCTGATGATAGTGACACGGATAGTGCTCCTACAAGTGCTGATACGTTTAAAAAAGCTTCAAGGGGGAAAAAGCACACTGACTCTAGACATGATAGTGTCCACTCGGACTCCAATGCCCATCTCCAGTGGGACTACTCTACTACTAATCCAGGGAGTGAAGGGGGGGAGATGAGTACAGGACATGGATTTCAGGAGTTAAATCTATGTAGTCAGTCAGTCATAAGCTTTTATTCGATATGCAAGATATCTTATAAGCGCACATACAATACAGCCATTTACAAATCTACAAAAAGCATCATTTTAAGAAGGCAATATTAAGTCGCATTAAAAAGGATTAAAGGACATAAAATGCCCAGAATAATTTAGCTAAAAAAAGAATTAAACCGCTACTGACAATCTCTTGCAACGAATAGACCAAAACTGTTTTAAAAATTTGGCTATGCCACATACAATAGGAGGGGAAGTGCCCGTCATTAGGATGCGCAAAGCTACTAGGTAGCTACGTGTACCCATGTTTCGGCAGAGAGGTTTAAGCCAAAAGCTCCTGGGCTTTGCATAGTCCGGGCATTCGAATAGGATATGCGTGATGGACTCTATCCTACTGGGACAACATGCACAATTTGGGGACGTATGGGCAGCTGATTTCCAGTTTGATACCAAGGCCCCAAGCGGGAGCGAACCTACTCTAAATTTAAAATACAGTGCTCGGTCAAAAGGGAGGGTGATAAGGTCCAGGTAAGGCTCGAAAACTACAACATCTTTTACTAATAAAAAGGCAGCGGTGGACTTGCAATGATCCGGGTTTGTAACTAGTTGTTCCGCAGCCCATTTCCAGTAAAGTCTCTTCACGGCCTCTTTTGGTGGAGCTGAACGTGATGGCCAACAGTCCCCCAGTCCGATTTTCTCCAGAAGCTTTTTAGTGTCTCTCAGCCATCTTATTTTTGCCCAGCCGCCCAAGCTCATTATTTCCGCCAACCCATCAGCATACGATTTTAGCTCTTCACCCCTCCAAATTCGAGTCCATAAAAGGAGAGGGCGAAGCTGGGCTTGGTCTTTAATGTTTTTGCAGCCTGTATCCAACAGCACAGGTACAGTTGGGGTGCTCAGAGGGATGGCGATAATGGATTTTAGGAGCTTACTCTCCGCTGTAGCCAGGGCGTCCAGACGGCAATGTCCCCACAGTTCTGCCCCATACAAGGCTGATGTTACTACCTTAGCCTTGTAGATATCAATTACTGGGGTAAGCGATCTCCTAGGTGAAGCCCGGAATTCCCTCAGGAGGGCTCCTCCTACTCTCTTATGGTTGAGGACCATCTTATCAATGTGGGGTGCCCAGGTCATTCTATCCGTAATCCGAATTCCAAGATAGTCAAATTCGGATACTTTCTCCAAGGCAACAGAGTTAAGAATAGGTGGGCGGCCCAGTTTCTTTGGAGGATTTAGGACTAGGTACTTAGTTTTGTCCACGTTAATTACTAGTCCCTTTGCAGCACAGAAATCCTGGAAACGGGTTAGCAGTTTCTGGAGGCCTTGCGGAGTCTTGGAGATCAAGAGCGTGTCATCCGCAAAAAGCAGGGTGGGGATCCGCACTCCTCCGAGACAAGGGGCGTCGGCTGGTTCTTGTTGGAGATGTTCTACCACCCCATTCACATATAGTGAGAAAAGGGTGGGCGCCAGAACGCAACCCTGCCTCACGCCCCTAGACACTGGTATTTTCTCTGTAAGCTCTCCGTTTTTACCCCAGCGGACCTGAGCAAAGGTATGGGCGTGGAGGCTAGTGAGGAGGGACAAGATGTAAGGGGGCAATCCCAGCTCATGAAGCACCCTCCATAACTCCTCCCGGGGAACTAGGTCAAAGGCAGTCCTTAGGTCTATAAAGGCCAAGTATAGACTGCCCTTGCCTAGCTCCACCACCTTCCACCCCAGAAGTGCCAACCTGAACACCTGCTCTATTGTCCCCATTCCTGCCCGAAAACCTGCCTGGAAGTCCGATAGTATTTTATTCTCCTCCACCCAGTGAGAATCCTTCCAAGTATAGCTTTGCCTGCTATCTTTTGGGTGGAGTCTATCAGGCTTATTGGGCGGTAGTTCCCCGGGATTTCTCTACACCCTTTTTTATAAATCGGGACCACTACCGCCCCCTTCCACGATTCTGGCACTGGCCCTCCCATCATGATGTCATTAAGGAGAGCTGCAATAACACTTCCCCACTCCACTGGGTATGCCCGCATAAGATCCCCCGGGAGGCCATCTGGACCAGCTGCCTTGCGGGGGGCTACCCACCCTATTACTTTTTCGATCTCTAAAGGGGTGAAGAGATCATAGGCGTGAGGTTCGAATACTAATGGGGAGTTCACCCTAACATTTAGTTCCCCATCTGCCGGAAGATATAAAGCCCCAAAGTGTTTTACCCAACTTTGTGGGGGGATATTACAGGGTCTCATAGCTGCATCGGGCCTATTCCGGGAGCCTACAAGGTTCCAAAAAGCCTTTGAACCCCTACTTTTGCTAGCTTGGAGTAGGTCTTCCCAGAATTTATCTTCCCACTCCATCCTAGCAATTTTTAGGGATCTGTTGTAGGCCTTCCTTGCTTCCTGTATGTCGCTGTGGGATTTGTGCTTTACTGCCTCAACAAGCCTTGACTTGTGTACCCTGCATGTTTGAGTGTACCAGCCATCATCTAGCTTTTTACTTCGCTTGTTTCCCAACTTACTAGAATGGATGGTAAACACATTTGTCAAGGCCTCTACTAAGGAGACAAAAAGTCCACTCACCCTGCCCACCCCTTCTAAGGGGGACCCCAGGGTTGTCACTGCATGGTTTAAGAGGGTTGCAATTTCTCCGACCCTTGCCTCGGAGAGGACCAGTTTAGCCCATTTTATTCGTCTTCCACAGAGCGAGACTACATACTCGTCGGAGGGAGCTAATACGGGGTTATTAAGACCCTTTTTTACAGGGCACCACCACTGGTCCATGCTTAAGGAAAGTGGGTTGTGGTCACTTTCAGTCGTAGGCACCACCATCATGTCCCTCACATGGTTCCATAGATATACATCTACTAGGATGTAATCTATCCTAGAGGTGTGTCCTGGTCTATTATACGTATGGGCACCCCCCCTGTCCGAGATTGTCCTCCCATTGACTGCCCTTAGATTTAGTTCAAGGCTCAGAGAGTATAGCTGTAGCGCCACTTCTGACCACCTCCTGATGGATGGGATTTCCAGTACAGGGATCCCTATCCTAATGTCCTCCTCATCTTGGTCAAGGGCAACGTCCGAGCCCAGGGGCTCGAACGTACAATTCATGTCACCCGCGACCAGTGTGCGCGACTTGTATGGAGTTTTATCCAAGAGGGTCTCAAGGAGAGATATTACAGGTGACTTTCTCCCGCCCTTAGTCCCTCTGGCATAAACATTATAGACATTTAAAACTAGTCTTCCCCTTTGGTCTCTTAAGATGATACTTTGGATGTCCGGGCAACCTGTGTGTAGCTCCTCTATTCTGCAGTCTAAGGAGGCTGCTACCCAAATAAGTAGACCGCCCCAAGGTCGCCCCCTCCCTGTTTCCGAGGTTAGTGCAGGCACAAAGTAGGAAGAGAATCCCACCCTGTGTACCGGCACTAAGCTCCAGGTCTCTTGGAAAATACATAAGGAGTGCTCATCGACCCATGCAATCCAATCAGGGAGAGCCAGCTTTCTTGCGATCCCTGCGACATTCCAGCTGAAAACCTTGAAAACTAGGTCCGTCACAACTGGAGTGTCACTGGTCGCGAGAATACTATTGTCTATGGCCCTCACAGAGGGTGCTTGGAGGGAACAATAATCTTGCGGAATGTCCTTTAAGGCTACCATCCCACTAGTATCTACAATTGAGGGAGAGTCAATTCGGGAGGGTGATACTGCCATTGGATCTACTCTATTCACAGTTTCTTTGACTGGAACTATGTCCGTGCATACCCTGGGGTCATCCTCCTCCAGTCAGTAGCACCCTGGCGCCCACGGAGGGTTCATCCCAGTACCCCCAAGTGCCCCAACCCAACGTGTCTCCCAATTTTGGCAAAAATAAGGGGAGCTTAGGCTTTCCCCAGTTAAGCTAACAATTTGTTTGGTATAAAAGTAGGATAGGTCTACTACTTTAACCCCTGGAGCCCCCATGTTTTTTATGGGAGTACAGATGGAGTTCACTACTCTGGGGTCTTGAAAGTTTATTATTATGCAGTCCCCCTCCTGAGTTTTTTTACCCTGCCCTACCCACCCTACTCTGCGGACACTTAGAATAATCCCATCCACACCCAGCGGAATTGGCTTATTTGACTTTAGCCAGTGGATGCACTTATTCTTGAGAGATTGGTGATTCTCCAGCTGGCCTTCCTTTAGTGGGGGAACGTTTACCAGAACAGCGACAAAAGGTTGACAGTCTGGCGGGAGGTTTACTGGAGGGATCCGGCGTATTGGATTTCTAGGGGCCACTGTGGTAGTAGTTGAAGCTGTATTCAGTATTCATAAACTTTTATTCGATTATAAAATTGCATAATCATAAAAAGTACAGTTTTATAAAATTCAAGAGTTAATACGTTGAAACACATGTTATAGTTAAAAAACAATTTCACGACGAGTTTTTGTTGCTAGTTTTAGAAAGGTCACTATCATTTTAGCTTCATGCGGGTTTTTCGGTGACTGGAGATAAGCGAGAGCTGGGTATGTACATCTGAGTCCACTTGGACAAAGAAGGGGAAGGATCCATTTTTTCCTAGCTGCTCTGTAGTACTTACAGAACAAAATAACATGGACCGTTGATTGGTTGGAAACCCCGTCACAAGGACAGTATGACAGGCTCCGGGACCAGTTGTTCGGTTCTGGAAATGAGACCATTCGGAAGAAAAGGTCGAACCGTAGTCTTGTCAATAGGAACTTTTCATAGTTCGAGAGAAAGAACGACAAGTAGGGCTGTAGTAACTTCTCTGACTGTGGTAAGCAGATTTTTTCGTTTTGTATTTTAACAATCTCGGCCTGGTGGCGGAGTTCTCTTAAGTGGCCCATGCATAGTTCCTTCAGCTGTTTCTTTGAAATGTCCTCTATTGATGGTGGTTCGAGAAAGTATTGCTCCCGATCAAGGTCTTGAAGAAATTTGTGGATGTAATTAAGCCAAGGTATTTTCCTCCAGTGGGCTAGGCCAAGGCATTCGGTGATGAGGGAACGCGTTATGTGACTTTCAGGATTACACCATATGCGGTGCCAGAGTATAAGAGGCTGGCATCGTATGGTGTCTGTCACATATTCCATCCCTAGCTCCCGATGCGATGCAAGGATCGGGGAGCTTTGGGGAAGGGCTAGAACGTATTTGATAAAAGCGTTCTCCGTTACCTGGAGTTGGTCAATGTTTCCGTAGCCCCAGATGCCTGCTCCATAAGTGGCCACGCTGTGGCATTTTGCGTAGTATATTGTTAGCAATTCCGATGGAGCTGGTTTGCCAAGTTTTCTGGAGAAAGCACTTAATGCTGATACTGCTCGGCGGAAATTGAGATTTCTAGTTTCGATTGCCTTGCGCCAGGTCATTGTGTCATCCACGAGTATACCCAAATAGGGGTATACCGATGTTTTTTCCAGCCTGTTATTGTTGATATACATGGATTTTGAGGATCCATGTTTTGGTACGATGGTCATTGTGAATGTTTTTTTAATGTTTACTTTCAGACCCAGGGAATCCATAAATGCCATGTATTTGTTCAGCTGCCGCTGGAGTTGATTAGCTGTCCGGGCCAGGATGACCGAGTCGTCGGCGTACAGGAGGATGGGTATTGGGCGGCGTGCTATCTGCGGAAGGTCCTGGCTCCCTTCCAGCATTGCTTGTTCAATCCCGTTAGTGTATAGGTTGAACAGGAAGGGAGCCAGTACGCACCCTTGTCTTACTCCTCGTGTTATTTTAAAGGGGCGTGATAGTTCGCCTGCGATGCCATAACGAACTCGGCCTTCCGCGTTGGTGTAGAGTTCCCTAAGGAAGGCTAGTATGGATGGATCCACTCCGAGGTTTATCATGGTCTCCCACAGCTTGGCATGCTGAACGCAGTCGAAAGCCGCGCTCAGGTCTACGTAGACCAGATAGATTTTGCCTCCTTTCGCGCGGGCGTATTTTCCGGCCAGGAGGGTCAGGTTTAGAGCCT
The DNA here is from genome assembly GCF_964263255.1 of Lissotriton vulgaris. Lineage (NCBI taxonomy): Eukaryota > Metazoa > Chordata > Amphibia > Caudata > Salamandridae > Lissotriton > Lissotriton vulgaris. The sequence goes on from NC_141698.1 coordinate 860,425,106, forward strand.
GATCCACCGTCCCGAGCCCCTTCTGGAAGCCATATTGCAGGTCTGTGATGATACTGTTCTCCTGGGCCCAAGATTGTAATCGGTCCAGGAGTAGTCGGCCTGCAATCTTGCCCGTGGAATCCAGAAGGGAGATCGGCCGGTAGCACGCGGGATCATTACGATCCCCTTTCTTGAATATTGGCAGGAGGGTGGAAGTAGACCATGATGGAAGAAGTCCAATTTCGGTGACTGCTGTCATTACCCGGGTAATTATTAGTGACCAGTACTCGCTGTTATATAAGAACAAGTCCATAGGTACCCCGTCTGGGCCGGGAGCCTTGCCAGTTTTTGACGCTTTGATGGCCTTTCTAACCTCATTAACAGTAAAGCGTAGATTAATGGGATGGAAATTATTCTCTACTTGTGCTTGGTCTTCTGTTTGTGGGAGGTCAGTTAGCGAACCAAAAATTTTTGTGAAATGATGGACCCAGTCTTTCTCAGTTATTGCCACATCTAGGTGGTGTGGGTCTGTGATATTATCTAGAAGGGGTGATCTGATGGTCTGCCAGAATGTGGTGCTGTCTTTTTTTAGTGCACTCTCATGAAGTTGACACCATAGGTCTTGCTTTATCTGGCGCCTTCGGGTTTTCCGGGCATTGTTGTACTTTTTCCTCCGGAGTGAAATTTTTTGGGCGTCTCTGGGTTTCTGTCGGAGGGCTTCTTTGAGGGACGTGAGGGCCTTTCTGCAGTCCGAGTCAAACCATCTCTTCGTTGGGGGTTTTGGTTTGTTTGCAGTGTGTTTAAATAGCTCGTCCCTTATTGCTCCTTGGATTATGAAAGGAGTTGATAATTAGTTCAGGAGAAGCCTCTGCAGACAGACAGTCCCTTATCCATGGTTGCGTTTTTGCAAGTATCCTTTGTGAGGAAACTTCGGGGTCAATCTTTGACCATTTAATGGCATACCCATTCTTCTTCTTTAATGCTAGTGATTGTTGATCAAGAGAGCTGACTTTTGTTGTGGAGGGACCCGCTTTTCCCAGGAGGAGATCCACACTCAGGGGGTAGTGGTCGCTAATCGGGCTGGACCCTACTTTGTAATTTTTTAGTAATCCTTTACAGGTATTTGAGGCTAGGATAAAGTCAATGGTTGACATACAGCCGCGCCCATGGAAAGTAGGTAGAAATTTCTGGACCGGGTCAACTAATTCGTTGGCAAAGTCTAGGTCCAAGGTGAAGAGAATTTCGTTGAGCTTGTTTCCACTCGGAGTATGTGCGAAGTGTGGGATGGGATTTCCGGATTCGGTCTGTAGACCGCAGATTCCACTTTCATGATTTGGACATGTTGTTTGGTTGAAATCGCCTCCCCAGATGTAGTTTATTGTCGTATTTAAGTTCACGTTTTGTAATGAAGATATGTGTGCTACCATTTCATCTAGATAAGAGCAGCATTCCAGAGTGCCTGTGTTATTATAATAGTTTATGATTATGAATAGATTTCTTGATGCTGCCGTCTGATGAGTAAATTGGATGATTTGGTAAGTGGGTGTTTCCTTTGTTAGTTTTACTGTAAGTGGTAAGGTGTTGGAAAAATAGATCATGAGCCCGCCTTTTGGTCTTCCCATTGTGCTTGGCGTTGCTTTGGTGAAAAATGTCTTGTAGCCCGCTAGGTGGAGAGGGGATGTACGCCAGGTCTCTTGTAGGCACAAGATTTGGTGGCTCCTTGCTGTATTCAGCCATAGAGGGCATGATATTTTTTCCGTTAGGCCTGCAACGTTCCAGTAGGCTATACCTATGCTCATGACCTCTTTATTTTCCGTGATAGCAGATACTGTCATCGCGTTGGTGTGGGTTTCAATAATTGTATCAGGCTCGATGTTTAATCTTTGGCTGGTATCTGCTTCTACTAGGTGGGAGCGGATCGAGAGATTGTTTAAATGAGTCAATGATGACTCTGGTGTGTAGGGCGACTCTGGTAATGGTGTCGGATACTTGTCGAAGACAGGATGGTGTACGGAGTCTACTTTGTGGTGGTTAGGTTTGTCCATGGATGGTCAGTCGACCATTTCAAGGCACTCAAATCGGTTTTGGGTCGGAAAGCCCTGCCATCCTTCATATGCTTGGTAAGGTCTGTCCTGCCAATAGGGTATTTGGCGTTCAACATATCTACCTCTTGGTCCTCCCCTGTCTAAGTAGTCGCATGGGTACTCCCTCTGATTCCATGGTGTTTGACACCAAGGGTCCTGATTTCGTAGATCTTTAGAATGATCTTTAGGATAGTGGTGCCATTCCCATGGTGGAAAATTGCGATGTTGTTTCGCTGGGGGGTAGAAGAAGGAGAGGTGGCGGGCGTCTATTCCCCCTTTTTTGTCGAGTTGGGGCCAAGCACAAATGTGGTCTACGGTTGCGGGATCTCTACATGTTACGATGATACAATCACCGCGTATTGTTTTCTTTGTTTTGCCTATCCAGGCTACCCTACGGGCTGTAGTGATCCCTCCCGAGAGATGGGATTCGAGGGGTCTGTTTATGCTAAGCCACTGCATGGCCTTGTTTTTAAGTGACCATGCAGTTTCTGGGGTGTCATCTGTTAACTCGGGTACTCCTGTTAAAACTATTGTATAGGGAGTAGCTTCCGGGGGCATGTGAGCGGGGCGTTTAGCTGTAGGAGGTTTTTTCGGCGTGGTTTTGGGTGTGTTCTTGGGTGTGTTCTTGGGTGTTTTTTGAGGAAGCGATGGGTTCGATGACTGGGAGTCAGGCTTTTCTGTGGTGGTTCTACTAGAATCTGGTTTGGCTGATGGACCTGGAGTGCCTGCCGTGGCCTTGCCTGCGGTTACTGTTTGCTGTACTTTTAATTGAGGTGGTTTCTCCTGCTGGGGAAGGGGCGTGTTTACGGTGGATTTGGGTATGGTGGACGGTTGTTTTAAATTCTTTTGTACTGAAGATGTTGTGTTTGAATGATTAACTGTTTTCTGTGCGTGTGATTGGTTTTGCTTTTTTGGTGGGTGCGAGGTGTTACGTTGACCCCTTACGTCAATCCGCGTATTCGTATCTAACAGGGTAGCCGAGATTATTGTTAGTTGAGCTTCAAGATTTCTTATACTTAATTGGATAGGCTTTAGATACTGATATAGTAAGTCCTTGGTTGTGGTGAGAACTTGTGAAGTGATTCTGCAAGTCTTACATTGCTCCGGCGTGTTATCATTAGGAATTGCCTTGTGGGGAAGAGTTGAGTCAGAGATATGTAATATGCTGTTAGAGGTTGAGGAGTTTGGATGGGTCGTTTTAAGTTCCTGGCAGGGAGAACTGTGTGTTCCTTCTTTAGTTGGTGATCGGGTTTTCGGTATTGCCCCTTCTCTCTCGCCTTGCTGGGATGAGTTATCGATGGATTGGATGTCACCTTCGGTTTGGCAACCAGCTAGGTCGGGAGTTGCTTCCAGGTCGTCCATTGTTATTGAGGGATCCGACTCGGAGTGCGTGACCGACAGGTCAACTACTGATGGGACGGTGTTTAGGTCTGAGGCAGAAAGAGTCACAGGAAGAGAGCTGTTTTGGGTGTTTAAATTGATTGGGGATGCGGCATTTGCTATAGCGCCTAGTGATGAGCGCTTCGCGTTTGCGCTCATGAGATCCATTGAAACTCTCTTCTCCATTAAAGCTATACTTTGGTTTATCGTCTCATTGACCCGTGATATAAATAAGTCAATAGGGCCTGTTACCTGTGCTACCTCCTGAGCGTGTTTAGATTTGGGTTTGGAGGCACTTCTTGTTTTGGGCGGCATGATTGTTTGTTGCTGGGTCGTTTTTGAAAGAGAAATGGCCCGGTCCGGTCTCTATCGGGCACTAACGGGCAACAACGGGCCCGCCCTTGGCCCGGGCTTCGCCCCGGGCTGCGTCCCGCGCGCGTCCCGCGACGCGCGTTCCCTGGATGCTTTATAGGATGTGGGGAATTGTGGGGGTGTGGCACTGGGAGGGGGCGCGGCTCTCACGGGAAGAGGACCAGCTAGAGATGGTGCATGCTGGTCCTCGCAGTCCCGGGGCCGGCGCCTCTCCCTCCTCTGCGGCCACGCGGTGTTTTCCGGCGTCCCAGCCGCTCCAGCAACAGCAGGTGAAGATCAGTTGGCTACTCCTGTAGCTTTAGGCGGTGATTAGGGCTCCAACGAGGGACAACAGCAGCAAAGTTAGTAGCGAGTGGCACCCGCGAAGCGGGTGCCGCGAGATGTTAAGGGCTTGGCTGGGGGTGTGGCACTGGGAGGGGGCGCGGCTCTCACGGGAAGAGGACCAGCTAGAGATGGTGCATGCTGGTCCTCGCAGTCCCGGGGCCGGCGCCTCTCCCTCCTCTGCGGCCACGCGGTGTTTTCCGGCGTCCCAGCCGCTCCAGCAACAGCAGGTGAAGATCAGTTGGCTACTCCTGTAGCTTTAGGCGGTGATTAGGGCTCCAACGAGGGACAACAGCAGCAAAGTTAGTAGCGAGTGGCACCCGCGAAGCGGGTGCCGCGAGATGTTAAGGGCTTGGCTGGGGGTGTGGCACTGGGAGGGGGCGCGGCTCTCACGGGAAGAGGACCAGCTAGAGATGGTGCATGCTGGTCCTCGCAGTCCCGGGGCCGGCGCCTCTCCCTCCTCTGCGGCCACGCGGTGTTTTCCGGCGTCCCAGCCGCTCCAGCAACAGCAGGTGAAGATCAGTTGGCTACTCCTGTAGCTTTAGGCGGTGATTAGGGCTCCAACGAGGGACAACAGCAGCAAAGTTAGTAGCGAGTGGCACCCGCGAAGCGGGTGCCGCGAGATGTTAAGGGCTTGGCTGGGGGTGTGGCACTGGGAGGGGGCGCGGCTCTCACGGGAAGAGGACCAGCTAGAGATGGTGCATGCTGGTCCTCGCAGTCCCGGGGCCGGCGCCTCTCCCTCCTCTGCGGCCACGCGGTGTTTTCCGGCGTCCCAGCCGCTCCAGCAACAGCAGGTGAAGATCAGTTGGCTACTCCTGTAGCTTTAGGCGGTGATTAGGGCTCCAACGAGGGACAACAGCAGCAAAGTTAGTAGCGAGTTGAAGCTGTAGGTTGGGGGGCAGCTTTGGTGACCTTCCCTGTTACTAGTCCCTGAGCATTATCTCGTGAGCCTGGTATTTGAATATCTTTCACTTTACCACTGGCTGTCTGGGGCTGTTTTTGTGGAAGTGGCTTAGGCTTAGTTTTAGCAGCCTCTATGTGTGTTGGCGGTCCCTTGGGTTTCGGCCCTGCTTTAGGTAGGGGAGAAATTCTGGGAGCTGTGGTTTGGACTCTGTTAGTATCAACCTTATTTAGGCTTTTTGGGGGCTTGGGATCTATCTGTGGTGGTAAGGAAACTGCTGGGTACTCGCTCCTGTTAAATCTATGTACTTCCAACCAAGTTTGTCATACGGTCTTGTCCCCTGGTGTGGCAAAGATTCGCATTTCCAGAACGAATTGCAGTAAAAAATCTATAAAGCAGTTTTTGATTTGCCAAAATGTGCCTCGCACGCCCAGGTAAGACTGGAATTGGGCTTCAGGATCTTAAATACAGGGCAATGAGCAACTTTATAAAATTCTGCCATACCCTCCGGTTATCCGAAGTGGACACTCTAAACAGACTCTGCTGGGACGAAGTAAGGTCACAGAACGAGCAAGAAACCCCAAACTCTTGGGGGAGTTATTTGAGTACATCTTTGGCCACTTTGGTACTCCAACCAGGATGGGACAACAAGATGGATCGAGCGTCCTTTAACAAAACTGTGAATGTCGCAAGCAAAAAGAAATCTTTATTGGAAGACAAATTTGCGCTCACAAAGAGATGGCATGGATGGACAGTCATGAATTCATACAGGTCTTCAAAGCCACAAGCCTACTTATCTGCCCACTTTAGTTCCTATTTAAAGATGTGCTTTCTAAAGTTCAGGATGGGGGTGCATGTCTCCAAGGATTTATCCCCTTCTTGGTTGACAGATTTTAACTCAGAACGTTGTCGCTTATGCGGATTCCAAAAGGAAACCTTGGCCCATTTGCTGTGCGCATGTCCAGCCATGTTAACCCAAAGGAGACAATACCTAAAGGCGATTTTTATCAACCTGAACATTCGCTCTAGCAGACAAGCAATAATAAGCTGGCTGGAGGGCTCGTCATGCATCTTGTCTTGCCGAGGAGTCAAGTTTATGAGACTAGTCAACAGCTGCTTATTGCAAGCGGATGATCTTTAATCATAATTGCATGTAACATATCCCCATACTCTTAATTTGGTTGGTACATCATTTTAATTCTTTGCTGTAACTTGATCTAAACATAATTTTAGAATGATTTTATAATAACAGAATTTTACACATTTGAAATGTATGGGAGACAGAGAACAGATGTACATTTGCATATATGACATCTCTAGCTGTTTGAGTAGATGAAACTCACTTATTTTATGTAGGGGGGGTATTGTGATGATTTTAATTAATCAAGCAATAAACATTAAACTGAAACTGAAACTATGTACTTCAGGATCCAAGAATGAAAAAATTCCCCCAATGTCCCTAATTTATGCAACCCTCAAGGCAATGTAAGCTGAGGCTCGCCAGGAACATAAAAGAGCTCAACTGGCTTCGACTAGACTACGAAACCATGTACAGAAGTTATGGCACGGACAACAGCTCTGGAATAGCGGGTAGTTGCTTTAGAGCAGGGATACTCAAAGCACGGCCCTCTTCACCTTCAAGTGTGGCCCCCTTGGTGAACAGCAACATCAGCTGCTGTTTATTTGCTAGTACTAATGTTTTTTTTTAAAAATATGTTAATTAAATGGGCAAGCTTTTAACCTGCAAATAAATGCATGCCCGTTTATTTAACATGTTTTTGAACCTCCTTTCACAATCCATGACCCACCCAGACCCCCTCTCGCCACCCTGCTGGCATCAGTGTGGCCCTCGGGCACACCACAAACTGTACTTTGTGGCCCCTTGGAAAATGTTTGCGAGTACCCATGGCTTAGAGTCTGGGTTGGAAATCTCTGAGCAAAAAACTTCTGCCAACGGCGCCAGAATAGTGAATATTATGTGGAAATTGGAGGAGTCTGAAAACAGACAACGAAGAAATAATCTCTGTCTCTTGGGTATCGAGGAGAAAGCAGAAGGGGGGATATACGGGGGTTTGTGCTTAAGCTTTTTAAATCTGCCTTCCCATAGCTTTCACACTGGAACTGGGAGAGGAGATCCAGCGCGTCCACAGATTTCCACTAATGGTCAAGAACAATCCTGGCCCGGATACAAAACCACGAGCAATTTTGATTTTTTTTTGGGCATTTTTTTATTGTGGCAGGCAATATTCGAAAAGGCCCGGCCGGACTCTAAAAAGGTAGAAGAAGGACATACATTTTTCGTACGACTAGACTTTTGCCATACAACTTTTGAGAGAAGATGGCGTCTTAGGCAGCTTATCACTCCTTTTAAGAAACTCAACTCTGAAGTCTATTTGATAAGTCCTGCTCGGCTGGAACTGAGTCAGGGGCGAGTCAGGATTTTTACCTCTGAGATTCAGGCAGGGGATTACTTAAAGGAGATAGCTTGGGGTTAGGTGATTTATAACTGTATATGAAATAATTCTGGACTGATGGGCTCTGCCCGCTTGTGAATTTTCTTTCCTTTATGTGTTGAATCTCATAATTGTCTTAAATTGGAGGGACAGGGTTGGGGGTATAGGGTAGAGGGCAGAGGGTGGAGGGTAGGCTATTCAATGGGGAAAACGGGTTAAACAGGAGATTATGGGGTTAAGTGGACTAGATTAGTAAATAAGCTCCGATTGTCAATATGGATGACAAGAGGGCGGATGGATGGCAGGGCCCGCCTCCCCCCTTTCTCTTTTCTTTCTTTTTAGGTCAGGGAGCAACAAGGGGGTGCATCAGGGCAGGAGGCATCACAAGGGTCTGAGGACCTTTTTTGCCTTAGGTATGGGTGTGGGGTGGGATGTATGGGAAGGAAGGGGGAGGGGGATCCATATTGAGGGAAGGATTGAAGGAATTTTTTTGAGGGGAGCTTAGAAAGGTGGGTTGTTGTTTGTCTCATGGGTATTGGTTATTGGTATATTTCTTATAAACTATGCGATGTGTTAGGATAGCCATTATTAACATTTGTGGATTAAATGATTCCGGGAAACGCCAAAGGATAAATGAAGATGTCCAAATCCTGAAGGCGGATATTATCTGCCTTCAGGAGACCAACATCGAGGCTAGTAAAAGTAAGATTATGGAATTGGATGGGTATCAGTTGATTTTATGGTCCAAACAGGAGGTTAAAACAAAGGGAGTGGCAATCTTTGCCTGCCAGGGCTTGGAAAAGTTTTCACGTTCCTCTGCTGATAAATACGGCCGATGGGCTATCACGCAGTGCTCAATCGAAAATAATTTATTTACATTGTGCTCTGTTTATGGTCCAGTACTAGATGATCCTGAGCTGTTTAATTGACTGAGAGTAGAATGCGTGGGCTGGCCCGCGCTTGTTATACTCTGTGGGGATTTTAAGATCAATATTGACTGTGTAAATTCGAATTATCCTGAAATAAAATATCTAGGCCGGAAGCCGAAAGTATTTAGGTCCTTAACTCTGCTAAAGGAGTTGCACAGGTTGGTGGATGTTTGGGCATCAACTCAGGTCAAGATCCTGGTTTTGCCTATTATTAGGCACCGCACCAATCTCACTCAAGGCTAGATAATTTGTTTATCTCTCAAAGTCTGGTACAGAGCAGTACAATTGTCAGGTTTCCCAGGGTTATGTCTGATCATAACCCTTTGGTACTGGAGCTGAATATTAAAAATCAAAAATGTGTGTCTGGTTGGACCTTTAATTGGGCATTGTTGAGTGATAATCTGTATATAGAGAATATGATCATGTGGATTACTAGATTTTAGAATGAGAATTTGGGCAGCACTAACATTCAGAATGTATGGGATACCTTGAAGGCTGGTATTAAGGTGGAGACCATGCAGTTTGGGTGGGAGGTACAGAAGAAGGAGAGAAACAATTTAAGAGAGCTTTACAAGGCACTGACTAAAGCTAAGTTAAATTTGGTTAGTATAATATCAGAAGGAGGGGATATAGAAAAGTACGAAAGTAGCGAAAGGGTAGGGCACATATTAGCGGTGCGAGTGAGGGAAAAAGAAGCACAAACTCAGATTATGGGAATTAATGATCCCGATAGTGTCTTAGTGACTGATCCTAGTGCAATCCTGGCCGCTTTTCAGAATTTTTATAAAAAATTATACACCGAAGACGTTAGAGATGAATCCAGGTAACAGGGCGAAATTGCTAGATATCTTGAAGCGGTTAAGTCTGAATATCATTCATCTGAATAATGTGGAATGCTGGATGCACCGATTAATTTAGGAGAAATTGTTGATGCTATAAATATGGTACCATCTGGGAAAGCTGATGAGCCGGATTATCTACCTGGCGAATTCTATAAAAGGTTTTGAACCCAGTTGGCACCAATCATGCTGGAAATGTTTCGCCTGATACAAAGTGGGGAATCCCCCTGTATCGTGGAGGTATGCAAAGATTGCTATATTCTTAAAGAAAGGGAAGCTGGCTACGGATCTTGGGGCCTATCGGCCCATTACATTGGTATATAACGATGTTAAGATTTACTCTAAGATCTTAGCAAATAGATTAATCGACTGCAATCAAGAAAATGGTCTCCCCGCAACAACATAGTTTCGTTCCTGGTCGGGAAACTATAGACCATATACGTAGGACAATTACAGTATTTGACTACACCAAGGTTACAGCAGACCCTATGGCCTTAATTTTATTAGATGCTGAAAAGGCATTTGAGAGGGTCTCCTGGCCTTTTTTATGGGCAGTCATGAAACACTTTGGGATCGGGGAGGGTTTTTAAAAAGCAGTCCAGATTATGTATAAGGATCCAATAGCTAAAATAGCACTTATGGGAACACAGTCGGAAGAAATTATAATAAGGCGAGGCACAAGGCAAGGGTGACCTTGCTCCCCCCTTCTGTTTGCGGTTTACATTGACCCTTTAATAAGATTGATTTAGGAGAATCAGAGAATTCAGCCGATTCTGCTCAAGGGGTAGTTTCCGGCTATCATTTGAATACCAGTAAGACGCAAATAGTAACTAATGATAAGGTTATGCTTGCAGATCAGCGAGTTGTGCATAATGCTAGGTATCTAGGTGTTGAGATAAGCTCCAATCTGGAAAATATTGTACAGTTGAGCCTTCAACCATTACTACGTAGTATTAAACCTGACTTTCGTAAAATGAACAGTCTTAATTTGACATTAAATGGAAGTTGTAATGTCATTAAAATGATTTTTCTCCCGAAGATTTTATACATTTTTAGAGTCATTCCCCTGGAATTCAGAAAGATGTGGTTCCAGAAACTTGAGCAGGCAGTGTCATGGTTCTTATGGATGGGGCAGCGCCCAAGACGGGCATTAAGATAAATGATGTTGCCAAGAGATCGGGGAGGCTGGTCCGTCCCTAACTTTCAAATATACTACTGGGCAATCACGCTGAAGTATATGGGGTAGTTCGTGAATGGAAGTAATCCAGGTGGTTCCGAAACATCAATATACCAACTAATTTGTGGGGAAGAAGCAAGGGGTCTTTTAATGCGGCAGATCGATTTTGCATATTATAAAAGGGTTACATTTAAGGTTCTGCTGGGCGCCTATAAAGTTTGGATCGCAGTCAGGAAAAGATGTGAGATAGGGCGGCTCCATTTGTATTCTCCCTTAGTTAATAACCCCTTGCTTCCTGGGATTTTTTGTGATAGCTATTTTAGAAGATGGTCAGAGAGGGGGATTAATTACATAGGGTACCTTATATCTGGTACCGAATTGCTTTCTTTCGATGCCATTAAAGAAAGATTTGCAAAAACAACAGTTGATGGACATATTGCAGAACAATGTCATACATTCACCCAGTACAGAGATCTGGGCCTAAATCCATCCTTTTTTTGCACTCCACACCACCCAAGTTCAGACATGGCCATATGCAAATCAGCCTTGACCCTGTGCCTCATGGGAACAGTCCAGCCCGAACTGCCAAGCCATGTCTTTCCTGGACCGGAATCAAGCATCCTAGGACCGGTTTCTGGCTATCAGCCGTCATCAGCCAGGATAGCTTGACTCCAGTGGTCACGTCTGAGCATACCCATCCCACTCGGGGTGACAAATTCAAAAACAACAGTTGATGGACACAATGCAGAACAATGTCATACATTCACCCAAGTACAGAGATCTGGGCCTCAATCCATCATTTTTTTGCACTCCACACTACCCCAGTTCAGACATGGCCATATGCAAATCAGCCTTGACCCTGTGCCTCATGGGAACAGTCCAGCCCGAACTGCCAAGCCATGTCTTTCCTGGACCGGAATCAAGCATCCTAGGACCGGTTTCTAGCTATCAGCCATCAGATACCCAAAAGACACAGACATAGGACTGGGTTGATTTTGTAGATTGTGCTACTAAGGCTCTGGAGGGCTGGTTACTGGGCAGTAAAGTGTGTGACTATACAGGATTGTATAATCTGATCATGAGAGAACAAATTCTTAATAACTGTCAGAACCAGCTGTTGCATCAGCACCTGGTTGACTCTGATCTGACCTATCCCCAAGAATTGGGAAAGAAGGCAAACAAATGGGTCAGTACCAGGGTGAGGCAGAAGGTACAGAACCAAGATGGTGACCAAAAGAAGCAAGACCAAAAGGGTGGGGAGAAAGGTAAAGACCAGAAGTCTTCACAAGGTGCCCAAAAAGCTTCTACTGGTGGGGGCCCAATCTATAGAGAAAGAAGATCCAAGAAAACCATGGTGCAAAGTTTGTAAGAATAATACTCACTGGACTAGTGAGTGCACCATAAAGGAGACAGCTCCAGCCACCATTGCCCCTAAGGCAACTGTTCCCCTAGTACAGCTACAAGTGGTGGTTCCCAACAGAAGGGTGTAGTAGGGTTAACCCTGGGATCTGGGATGGACTCTGGCCTAGTCAGAGTACCAACCCAAGCTGTTTTGATCTGTGATGGAGGCATGGATATGACTTCCTCTGTGAGCCCCAGGGCAAGTACAGACAAACACCTTTAATCAATGAGAAAAAGGCTGAGGCCTATAGGGACACATGTGCCAGTGTCACAATGGTGATACCTGACTTTTTGGACCCTGGACAAGTCATAACTGGAGAGACTTACCAAGTGACCAATGCTAGCAACGTCAGTACCACCCATAGGTTGACAGTTGTTAATTTATCATGGGAAGGGTAACTGGCCTTAAGAAGGTTGTGATAAGTACATAACTCCCTGTTGAATGCGTGCTTGGCAATGACCTAGAGACTTCAGCCTGGTCTGAAGTGGAGTATAGGACCCATGCAGAAATGTTAGGAATCTCAGCACATGTCCTTGCAGTGACTATGTCACAGGTCAAAAAGTCTAATACTGAACAGACACATGATTCTGGAATAATGGACCAGTTGCCCCTCAGGAAAAGGAGCAGTAGGGTTAAGGCAGTGCATCCCCCCTGACTCAGAGAGAGGACCAGCCTTCTGAGAAAGCTGATTGTGAGCCTGAAGAAGTAACTGTCCCAGAGGAGATTGAACCTGATCACGTTGAGTTCTTAGGGACAGGGGGCCCTTCCAGGGCAGATCAGAGTCAGGCAAAGTTGGACTGCCCTTCTCTTGAACCCCTCAGACAGCAAGCTGTTGCTGAGGCTCCTGGGAATGCTAGTGGCACCCATAGAATCTATTGGGATGAAGGGCTCTTGTATTCAGAGGGTAGAGAGCCCAAGCCTGATGCATCAAGGAGGTTGGTCATACCTTTGGCATTCTTGGCTTCCTTTTGACACTAGCACATGACATTCCCTTAGCAGGACACCTGGGTCAGAACAAGACTTGGGACAGAATTGTCCCTCATTTTCACTGGCCCCACATGCCTGAAGATACCAATGAGATTTGTCGCTCCTGTGTCACCTGCCAAGCCAGTGGTAAAGCAGGTGGCACTACAGATGCCCCCCTTATACCACTACCTGTGGTGGAGGTTCCCTTATGAATGTGTAGGGATTGACATTCTTGGACCAATGGATCCCCAAACAGCATCTGGGCACAAGTTTATCCTGGTGATAGTGGATCATGCCACCAGGTACCCAGAGGCAATTCCCCTTAGGACCACTACATGACCTGTTGTGATAAGAGCCCTCTTGTGAGTTTTCTCAAGAGTGGGTTTCCCTAAGGAGGTAGTATCTGACCGAGGTGCAAACGTTATGTCTAGCTTCTTGACTGCAATGTTGAAGGAGTGTGGAGTGAGCCACAAGTTCACCACACCCTATCATTCACAATGCAATGGTCTAGATAAAAGATTTAACAAGACCTTAAAGGGTATGATTAAGGGTCTCCCAAAAAAGCTCAGGCGGAGATGGGATATCCTGCTACCCTACCTTTTGTTTGCATACAGGGAGGTTCCACAGAAGGGGGGAGGCTACAGTCCATTTGAACTTCGGTTTGGGCACCCTGTTAGAGGACCACTTTGTCTGGTGAAGGAAGGATGGGAGTTACCACTCAAACCCACTAAACAGGATATTGTGGGCTATGTACTTGGTCTCTGCTCTAGGATGGCTGAGTACATGAAAAAGGCATCCAAAAACCTTGAGGCTAGCCAGGAATTACAGAAATCCTGGCATGACCAAAAGGCTGTACTGACTGTTTACCAGCCAGGACAGAAAGTGTGGGTGTTGGAGACTGTTGCCCCAGCAGCTCTCCATGACCAATGGAGTGGACCCCACACTATTGTTGAACAGAAGGGAGAGGTTACCTATCTGGTAGATCTTGGAATTCCTAGGAGCCCCCTTAGGGTGCTTCATGTCAACAGATTGAAACCATATGTTGATAGGGCAGACATGGGCTTGCTCATGGCTACTGATAAAGGACAGGAGGAAGAGAGTGACCCTCTCCCAGACCTGCTCTCTCAGAACCCTGATGATGGATTAGTTGATGGAGTAGCCTTGGCAGGCACCCTCACTGATCAGCAGCAAACTGATTGCAGACAAGTTCTACAACAGTTCAGACATATGTTTTCACTGACTGCAAGTCAGACTACCTGGTGCACTCATGAAGTGGACACTGGGGACAGTGTGCCTGTTAAAAATAAGATTTACAGGCAACCTAATCATGTCAGGGACTGTATCAGAACAGAAGTCCAGAAAATGTTGGACCTGGGAGTAATTGAACCTTCACGTAGCCCTTGGGCTAGTCCATTAGTCCTAGTACCCAAACTTCACACCCAGGGTGGTAAGAGAGAGATTAGGTTTTGTGTAGACTACAGAGGTCTCAATGCAGTCACTAAGACTGATGCCCATCCAATACCCAGAGCAGATGAGCTCATAGATAATTTGGCCTCTGCCAAGTTTCTGAGTACATTTGATCTAACAGCTAGCTACTGGCAGATCAGACTAGCTGATGAGGCAAAGCAAAAAACAGCATTTTTAACCCCTAGTGGACATTATCAATTTGTGGTAATGCCCTATGGTCTGAAAAATGCACCTGCCAAATTTCAAAGGTTGGTGAATACAGTCCTCACAGGCTTGGAAAACTACGGTGCAGCATATCTTGATGATATTGCTGTCTTTAGTTCCACCTGGGAAGATCACCTGAGCCACCTGAAAAATGTTTTGGAGGCCCTGCAAAAAGCAGGCCTAACTATCAAGGCTACTAAGTGCCATATAGGGCAGAGTCAGGTTGTGTGCCTTGGCCACCTTATAGGTGGAGGCCAGGTTCAACCATTGCAGAGCAAAATACAGACTATAATGGACTGAGTTGCTCAAACCACCCAGACTCAGGTCAGAGCTTTCTTGGGCCTGACTGGGTACTATAGTAGATTTGTCAAGCGGTATGGTTCCATAGTGACACCCCTGAATGACTTAACTTCTAAAAGAATGCCTAAGAAAGTTCAGTGGACAGTCAGCTATCAAAAGGCCTTTGATGACCTGAAGCAGACCATGTGCACTGCACCAATTCTGCAAAGCCCTAACTACTCCAAAGAATTCATTGTCCAAACAGATGCATCTGAGTTGGGGGTAAGGGCTGTGCTGTCACAATTGAATGATGAAGGTCAGGACCAGCCACAAGCTTTTATTAGCAGAAGGCTGACCCCTGGAGAGAAACGTTGGTCAGCTATTGAGAGGGAGGCCTTTCCTGTGGTTTGGGCTCTGAGGAAGCTGAGACCATATTTGTTTGGTACTCACTTCCTAGTTCAGAAAGACCATAAGCCCCTCTTATGGCCAAAACAGATGAAGGGTGAAAACCCCAAACTGCTCAGGTGTTCCATTTCCCTACAGTGGATGGACTATACAGTGGAACATAGACCTGGGAGTAACCATGCCAATGCAGATGGACTCTCCAGATATTTCCCCTTAGAACATGAAGACTCAACTGGTCAAGGTTAGTTTAATGTCCCTGCGTTGGGGGAGGGGGGGGGTTGTGTAAGAGAGTAGGGTCTGCTTCCTAAGGTTACCCCCACTTTTTGCTGTATTTCACTGGTTTTTCGACTTTAGTATGGCTGTGTCCCTGCTAATCAGGACCACAGTCTAGCTGTTCTCTCTCTAAATTGATACCATGTACTTTAGGTGTATATCAAATTGGTTACTGATTTACCTTGTGAGCCCCTAGTATATGGTATCTTAGGTACCAAGGGCATAGGTACCCTAGACGCCTACCAGGGGCTGAAGCCTGTATTATGCCACCCCTGGGAAGCCTTCCAAAATGGTACCACATGTCTGCACTTGCAGCCTGGGTAAGGAGGTGTAAGCACCCCTTACTTAGATATAGTATACCTATATCTACCTAGACATATAGACACATATTAACCTATAAGTCACTCCTATGGCAGGCTTTGACAATTCTGAAGGCAGAGTGCTTGGTTTTATGTGAGAGGGTGCCCTCGCATGAGCTGAACTCCTCTGCAGCTTTCGAAAATCCTCCCTTACAGCTGTTCTATGATATAGCCATAACATATACTCTTAAGTGCATTATAATGCTCGCTGTTATTGCTAACTTTGGTTTGGCTTCATCAAAACATGTCGTGTTTGGTGTCAAAAACTTTGGAATTCTAACCCCCACCAGTTTTGGTGGTGGGGCTAGCATTTCACCCTTCTAGAGGGAGAAGACATGTGCACACTGGTATTTTTCGGTTAAAGTTAAACAGAGCCTCAGCATCACAAAATGGATGCTGCTATCACAGACACGAGTCTGACCTTCTGCTGCTGGATGAAACTCCGGCAGGGGAGGCCTCGACAATAGGTTTCCTGTCCATGGAGGTGCCAGGATCTCCCCAGACAGGCTTTAGTGTATTGGAGCAGGGTGGGTTGCATTCAGTGAATGCTTTTCAGACACTGCCTGGGCACTGCTCCATGCATTTCTCAGTTCAAACCGATTGCTGGGGCACCTTGCCCCAGCTATGGTGTGAAAGTGGACAAAGGGGAAGGGGTATAACCACCCCCTCCCCAGGTCCTCCCATAGGTGGGACCTTAGAGTTAGTCCATCCCCTAAACTTAGTATAAGTATAGGAACCCAGTCCTTAGGACTTTAGATTACCCTGGATGAAACTCTGCAACATATATCTTGGACCTTCGACATTCCATATCGACTGGAAGATGGAAGAAATCTTCCTTGGGGTCAAGGAGTGACTTCCCTGTTCAAACAGGCACCTAAGAGCATCTTGCCGGTCTGCATTTTCGAGACTCCCGCCAGATCCCGAAGAATCTGCAACACAGGACATGGATCTCTGAGGCTGACACATGATCCCAGCAAAGCTGAGATCCGCAGCCGACACGAGAGACATGGGACCGGAACTCCTGGACATCCTGCAATTTTGCACCTGCACCTACTTCTTGAAGTTTACCAAAGTTGTGCATTGGGGTATTTGAAACCCCTGCCCGAGCACCTTTTGCACCAAAGTACAGAGGCCAGCACTCCATGAGTGACCCGTGAGTCCCATTTCTTCACCGCTGCTTGAGGCTCCTTCGTGGTTCCTAGTCTGTTGGCTAGTGAGCCCCCACGAAGGACAATCTTTTGTTTCTCGAGCTTTCCTGGTTGCTCCAGATGTGCTCTGACCTCCCTCCAAAGGAGGAGTCCCTCAGACCTTGCTGGTCTGCACCGAAGCCAATCTTGTCATCTTGTGTGGGTTGCTGTTGCCAAGGCTTGTTGGGTCCAATCCAGATTCCGACGCTGCAGCACTCAACATCCTTTGTGCTACAGCTCAAATCCAGCAGCTGGTCATCATCGACACCTCCTGATCCTCTTGGCTGAAGAGTCAAGCTTCACCTACTTCACCTGAAAACATCCGACATTGCCTGGCATCTTCCTGTCGCCATCCTGGTCACTGGCTAGTGGCCCAGACTCTGTCCCCTCTGCTTTCAGGTTCTTCAGATCTCCGATCCACCCGGACACTTTTCCTCTGGTCGCCTGCAGCACTTCTTCGCAGCTCTCCATTGGAATCGACAACGAAACCCGACACCAAAAGACACCTATGCACCCGGCTCCCGTGGAGGAGGTAACACGAGTACTCTGGTGCTCCTATGGGTCTTGATTCTCAAAGGGTCTAAGGCTAAAAGGGTTCCATCGTAGTTCGTCCCTAAGTGTCCTTAATCTTTAAAATTGTAACCAGTTCTTTTTCCATAGAAGTCAATAGGAAACCCGCGGCTGTGTTTGGACACTGCACACATTCCCCGTGGGCCTCCTGTGTCCCTACCTTGGGTGGTTCCTGGTTGCCCCAGTGGTTCTACAGGCCCTAAGCCTAACATCTAACTCTCATGTGGTTCTTATACCACTATATTAGTATATGGTTTGTGAGACCCCTAGGGCATAACGTATACTGTGCTATTTACTGTGTGCTATTTAAAGTCCTTGTGTTGTACTTTTGCTTCTAGCCTCATAAAGAGACTAGGGGGGTTGTGTTTAGAATAAATATATATATATATATATATATGATATATACCTTGTGTGGTGTACTTTCATTTGGTCATTCAAGAGATTATAGACTGGTAAAACAAGCTGCTTTACATTCCTTCAAGACTTAGCCTGCAGGCTGCTCTCCACAGCTACCACTAGGATAGCTTTCTATAAAGGTTGTCTAAACTACCATCAATAAGGGTAATTTGGACTGGTGCAAGGTGCCCACTAGAATAGTGGACATCATATGCCAGGCCAACTTCTCACACGTGGTTCCTGTTTCAGGCAAAATCAATTAAAACATGCTCTGGTGTATACTCAAATGATTTTTTTTTTGTAAAATTTTTATTTTGAGTTGCAGAAAGTAATGAACAAAGGGCTGCGGAGGAGCCGCACAGTATGCAAGAGTGATTCAAAAGCAGTAATCACATAATAGCACAGCTCCAATACATAGCATAGGCACATCCAGACCAGAGGCGGAACAATACAGCTAGTAGAACCACTTCACATAGCGGTCGACATGCCTGTCAGTAGACCAGGGCAGCTAAGAGAGCCAGTACCGCATTATGCCAGACCCCAGTCCTGTATTTTCCATGTAAGCGGGTCAAACATCCAGGTAGCAGAACCTCCACAGCCCAAAAGACCAAAAACAGAAAACTCCCCCCATCCCTCCCCCTCCCTCCCCCATGGTGGTGACGCCAGTCATACATACACACAGTCCACAACCACATTACACCTGGAAGAGGTGCAGCGACCTCAATGAGGCTGGGCACACTGCTGACGGTAACCCTTTAGAAAGGAAGTCAACCAGGGGGCCCCACTGAAATCTGAAATTCTTGAATTGGCCAAGGAAGATGTCCGCCACTCTCTCCAAACTGAGCAGCCTCCAGAGTCGTGCATGCCACAGCGAGATCGCCGGTGCCTCCTTCTTTTTCCAGGCCGCAGCCAACGTGAGCTTCGCCGCTCCGAGGCATAGCCACAAGATCTTTTTATCTGCCCTGGTCTGGTAGGCAAGGCCAGGATCCCGCAGACCTAGCAGGACACAGGCCATGGAGTCGTCAATAGGGTAAGTCAATATGTCCTTGATATGGGAGAGGATTTCCTCCCAATACGGTCGGATCACCGGGCAGTCCCACCAGATGTGGCGAAAGTCACCCAGTAGTCCGCATCCCCTCCAGCACTTATCGGAGGTCGCCGGAAAAATGCGGTGGAGCCTAGTCGGGCATATGTACCATTGCATGACCGTCTTGAGGTGGGCCTCCCTCAAATGCAAGGAATGGTTAAAGTGTGTCAGGTCACGCCAGAGCGCCGACCATTCCACATCCGTGATGTCTCTCCCCAGCATGTCCTCCCATTGCCCCATATAACGAGGTCGAGGAGTTATCGTCGATTGAAGTAATAATTGATACAGGAAGGAAATGGTTCCCTTCATGACGGACGTCCGTAATATAAAGGCTTCAAAAGGCGTCGGCGGTCTCGTAGCCGCCCCCAACACTCCGGGAGACGTAGCCCAGTGAAGCAATTGAGCATGCCGGTATTGTTCAGTCCGAGGGACCCCATAATCTCTCATACAGTTAGCGAAAGTGAGGGTGTCCAAACCATGGAACAGATGGGTCAATGCTCGACACCCCCCCTCCCTCCACACCTCAAACGGCCCCTCTAGAAGCGCCGGTGGGAAGGCCGGGTTGAAGTGCAAGGGTGTAAACGGTGAAGGGAACGTAGTCCAACGGTCGTCCCCAGCTAGTGAGTCCCACACCTTCAACACCGTGCTCGTAGGAGTGCTTATGTATGCGTTGAGGGGGCGGTCCTTCTTTGGTTTCCAAGCTAAGTCCCATATCGATCTGCCAGCCACGCATCGGTCCATATGGAGCCAATGTTTCTCGGAGGTTTGTTGCGACCACTCCACCAACACTCTTAGCTGAGCTGCTTTGTAATATAACTGCAGATCAGGGAGCCCAACTCCACCCTCGGATCTCGGTCGGCGTAGAACCCCATAGGAAAGACGTGCCTGGCCCCCCTGCCATACGAAGCGCAGTATATGAGTTTTAAGCTGCCTAAAAAAGTCACCATCAATGGGGATAGGCAATGCCTGGAATAAATACAAGAATTTAGTGAGGAGAACCATCTTCACGGCATGGATTCTGCCCAGCCATGACAAAAACTTTGGTTTCCACCTGTCCAGTTCCGCTCTGGATTTTGCCAACAAGGATGGAAAGTTGGCCTGGAACAGCCCGCCCACGGTCGGGGTCAGGTGGACTCCCAGGTAGACGATCGAATCTGTGGCCCAGGCCAACGGGGTCAGCGGTCGTACCCTATCCATTTCGACCTGCGAGAGGGTAAGATTCAGGATGTACGACTTGCCGTAGTTGACCTTGAAGCCAGCCACCTCCTCAAAGTCCAACAAGACCTCCCTAATGCAACGCAGCGAGCGTTCCGGGTCCGTAACGGAGAACAGGATATCGTCCGCAAAGAGCGAAATCTTATGCTGTTCCCCCGCGAACGGCAAGCCTCGGATCCCCTCATGCTCCCGTACCACCACTGCAAGCGGCTCGATGCTCAGCGCAAATAATAGGGGGGACAGAGGACAACCCTGTCTAGTGCCTCGAGTGTGATCAAAGAACGCTGACACATGACCATTCACCGCGACCCGAGACCGGGGACAGCAGTAATTAGCCTTAACCATAGTGATGAAGGATTCCGAAAATCCGAAGGCAGTCATGGTGTTGAACAAGAAGCCCCAATCCACCCGGTCGAAGGCCTTCTCGGCGTCCAGACCCACTAGTACCGCCGGTATACGGAATCTGTCCGCCTTTTCTATTAGATGCACCACCCGACGCGTGTTATCATGTGTCTGGCGCCCCTTGATGAAGCCAGATTGGTCCGGGTGGATTAGCGCCGGCATAAGGTCTTGTAGCCTACGCGCCAGGATCGCCGAGTATAGCTTGGCGTCTATATTAAGAAGCGCAATCGGACGAAAGGAGGCGCATTGTGCGGGGTCCTTCCCCGGCTTCGGCAATACTGTAATCATCGCCTCCGCCATGGAGCCAGTAGAAGAACCGGAGGTGGCCATGTCATTAAATAGGGTGACCAAGAATTCGCACAGTTCGGAGGCGTAAGATTTATAGAATACGGCGGTGTAGCCGTCCGGGCCAGGAGCCTTGTGAAGCTTCAAGTTCGTGATGGCATCCAGCACCTCTTCCCTGGCTATCGGAGCCCCTAAGAGCTCATTCCATTCCTTGGACACCCGTGGAAGGGGCAGGCGCCCCAGATACTCCTTCTGAGCGGCCGAATCCAGCCCATCCCCCTTGTATAGGTCCGAGTAAAAGCGGCCGAAGATGTCCGCCTTCGTTTCGTCCCTATGTTGCAACAGTCCCGCACCGTCGCGGATCCCCCCAATGTACTCGCGTTCCCGCCTATCACGAAGCTGACGGGCCAGATGCCGTCCCACCTTGTTTCCGCATGAGTAGGACTGTCGGCCCAACCTCAATAAGGTGAATTCCGCCCTGTTATTATAATGCGCTCTCAGTTTCCCTCGTACCGCCGTCAGGGGCCGGAGGGTCACCCTCGTGGGGTTGAGTTTATGCGCCTGCTCGAGGGGGGCCAGCTCAGCCTCCAGTTCCTCCCGCTCCTTGCGTCGCAACCTATTGATTTGTGCATTGAGGCCCAAGCAGGTGCCCCTGATGGACGCCTTAAAGGCATCCCATGTGTTGGAGACTGAGGTATCGGACGTCGGATTGAGGGCAAAGAACTCCCTAATGGACAATCGTAACGCCTTATCAGAGGTATCGTCCCGTAGTACCGATGCCGGGAAGTACCACTTCCGCTGCCCGGCGCTGGTCAACGACCAGCGCAAGGTGAGCACCATCAGGCTGTGATCCGAAACTGAGAGTGGCAAAATGGTAGAGTCAAGGACATCTCCCCTAAGGGCCTGGCTAAGAAATATATGATCCAATCGTGAGTACGAGTGGTGCACATGAGAAAAAAATGTGTAATCTCTTGACGTTGGATGTACAAAACGCCACCCGTCAACCAACCCCAGCTCCGCAACCTTTTGCTGAGACAATGCAGAGAATACACCAGTCTCTGTTCTGCGAGCGCCAGAGCAGTCCAACGCCCCGTCCCACACCAGATTAAAGTCCCCCATGAGGAACAAGTGCCCTTCAACAAAATCACCCACCTTGTGCAGTAAGTTATGCAAGAACTTATTCTGACCCGTATTGGGAAGATACGTCACAACAAAAGTACACAACCTCCCCTGAACCAGCCCCTTCACCATCAACCAGCGGCCCTCCCTGTCCGCGCGCACCGCAACAGGCTGAAAATGCAGCGCAGCACGAAAAAGGAGAGCCACCCCCCTATGCTTTGTGGATGCGGAGGATCTGTATATCAGGGGATACGACTTATGCTTAAGGCGTAGCTCATCTTTGCGCGCCAGATGGGTCTCTTGAAGCCCCACTACATCCAATTGGTGGTCAGTTATATATTTCCATACCTTTTGCCTTTTCTGCGGAGAGTTCAGCCCCTTGATATTCCACGTCCCTAAGCTAACAGGCATCGTATGATAAAAAACAAGAACCCTCGATAGATCCCACGGCAGGCCCTCCTCCCTTGCCTGAAGGTCCCCTGATCACAGACCACCCAGAAATCATGCTCCCGCCAGCCCTCCTCCCCGCAGTCCCCTCCCTGAGCCCATTGCCAAATTGCCAAATTGCCCCGCATTTCCCGCACCAACAGCGCATCTCATCCTCCCATTCACCGTCACGTGGCACATTCCACAGCACATCCGCGTCACCACCAACACCCCCCCACCCCCCCAACCCCAACTCCCCAAACTGTCCCCCCAAGGCCCTCCCCCCCCCGGAAACCCCCTCACAAACCATCGAAAGTCCAAAAGAGTCCTCCACGGGATGGCGAGGAGACATCAGCCGATGTCCCCCACAGATCTCGTACCTGGGCGTCTTCCCACAAAGTACATACGAACCCACGGTACCTGCACGGGTGCGCCCCTCCGACGCCAGTCAGATCATTCTTCAGAAATCACGCCGCCCCGGAACCAAGCTGAGAGGCAGACAGCGTGACGGTGGCAACCGAGGCCACCGCGTCGTCCCGTTCTTGCATGCTGGTGGTCCTGTCAGGCACCCTCCTCCCCCCCTCCCCGCCCACCCTGTGCCAGGAGGGGGATCGTTGCCGGCCCCTTGCAGAAGGACTCCTATCGCCAGGTGAAGTATCCGGACCGTCGATTCCCAGTAGATCCATTGCCACTTGAAGGGACCTGATCTGTTCAAGCCTATTGTTCCATCGAAATATGAAGCGAAACGGGTGGCCCCAGGAATAAGCAATGTTGCGGTCCCGCAAAAAGGTAGTCACAGGTCTGAACTCACGCCGTTTCCGCAGAGTGGAAGCTGCCAAATCCTGGTACAACTGCGGGTGGTGTCCACGAAACAGGATAGACGTAGCCTCCCGAGCCTTCTTCAGAATGCGCTCTTTCAACTGAAAATCGTGGACGCAGACTAGGATGTCCGGCGGAGGGCCCCCCCCGCGCCTAGGAAGACCAACCCTATGGGCCCTGTCCATCTTGACATCAGTGATTTCGTCGTCGCCCAAGATCTGCTGGAACAGCGCCAGGACATAGCCTCTCAGATCGCCAGACTCCCCGTCCCATGGTACCGACTTGATACGGATGTTGTTCCGCCTGGAGCGGTTCTCCAGGTCCTCCGCATGGGACTGCAGGTCCAGATTCTGTTCCCTGAGACGCAGCACATCCTGTTGCAGCTGATGGACATCATTAGCCAGATTAAGATCATGGTCCTCTAGGGTGGCTACCCTCTCGCCTACCCCATCCAGGTCTCTCCTCACCTCCCTAAGGTCCGACGCGAGCTGGGACCGCAGCTCGGAGATGTCATCTTTAATGGATGTAAACAGCTCAGTCATGAATGCTTTGGTGACCGGCGCCTCATCTTCCTTTGATGCGGAGGAGGAACTCGCCCCAGGAGACGGCGGGAGCTGGGAGCCCCTGGTTAGGCCATCCTTGCCATTCTTCCCCCTCCTCTGGTTGTTCGCCATCGCAAGGTCGATCGTGAGCGTCTCCCCAAGCTGACCACAATCCACCGTTGATCACCACCCACTGCGCCAGTCGCCGTTTGCGAGGCGAAGCGATCGAGACGGGCTCCTCTCCCCCGCTCCACACCGCGGGCCTCCCCGTGCCCTTCCTCGAGGCGCTAGAGCCGCTGTAGCAGGTCCGCTCCACTTCACGGCCAGCCCTTCTGATCCAGCGATAGCCCCCACTAGGTCACAGTTCGGCGGGGCGGGTGCTCCCAGAGACCAGAGGGCGCCTCACGCGTCCGGGCCACTGCCCCCCGATAGTATGGTGCTAAGGTCGCAGTTCGGCGCAGGTCTTCCGAGTAGGACCTCACTCAGGACGTAGGCCGCAGCTGCGACTCCAGATGCCTCGCTTCTCCCACTACAACAGGCCGCCGCCGTTCGAGGTGTACTGCATGCGTAGGCTACGTGTGGCCGCAAACCTCCATTGGCCCATTCAGAGGGGGGGTGCTCAACCTTCACCAGGCCGTCCTCGCCACTCGGCCAGAGCGCAATGCCGCCCCCTCGCAGTTCCTGCCTAGCTGCCCAGCTTCGGCGGCGCCCTCCGCGCTCCAGATTGTAATCCTGAGCCCTCTCCGGCTGCCCCCAGGCGCTCACCTTCTTCCGCTCGGCGGGCCCACTGCTCCTCCGGGTCGCGCACCCTGTGGCCGATCCGCGCTCAGCCCCCGGCTCCTCCGCCGCCACTCCTCACAGCGCAACACACGAGAGGGGGGCAGCGGGGAAAATGCTGACCACCGGCAATCCCGCCGGCTACTGAGGTCCCGCTCCAGGCTTCGGGCCGACCGCCATCCCCTTGCGGCGTCCGCCCTGCCTGCCCTTCCGGTCGGCGGTCACTTCTACGCCAGTCCGGCGTCGGCCAGGCCTTCCACCACCTCTGCTCCAAGAGCGCGCCGCTCCGCACGGGACGCTCCGAGGGTCGAGTGCCGCCACCAGAATGCAGCCACTAGGCTCCGGTGCCCCCCAGCATCAGAACCACCGGTCAAAGCACGGCTCCGGGGGTGCTATTCGGTGCTTTGTCGAAGTCGGCGCCGGAGGGAATGCAAAGAGCGCCTCACTCCGTCGCCATCTTGGCCACGCCCCCCAAATGATTTTTTTATTAGTGAGTAACTCTGGTATAATTAAAAACATAAAGAATCGTCATATGGTGAAATACAATGAATCACCTGGCGTACATCTCCCTCAAAGTCCCACATTCGTCAGAAGTCGGATGTTGCCACTGAACCTAGCGGGGCCCCCTCCACTGCCATAATGTTAGACTCCCCTCACACTCAGCTATGATGCCTGGAGTTTAATATAGCTAGGTTTTAAACCTGTCCAAATGAGGGACCGGAAGGGTTTTCTTTATTATCTTTTTCTGCATGGCTTGATTGAGTACCACAACTATTGAGTCCTTATTCCCTGAAGAAGACCTGAGGCTGTTGTATAGGTTGAAACATGTTGGTAACCTATGGATTCTTGATGGCCAGTTGATTCATTGTATTTCACCATATGACCATTTTTTATGTTTTTAGTGATACCAGAGGTACTCATTAATAAAGGAAACCTTTGAGTATACCCCAGATATGTTTTTATTGCTTTTGCCTGAAATAGGACCCAAGTAACTCCCCTGAAAACAGATTTATAAGAACTCCCAGGGCATTTGTCCCTCAGATGAGTCTGCTGGGGTGGCATTGTTCCTGGCTCAGTGTGAGAGGTTATCAAATGATAAAGCATGTCTTGATAAGTGAAGGGTGAGACGACCTCTCAAATATCTTTTGAGGACCTTCTCTTCCAAAAAGTGTCAAAGAATTACGTGAAATAACTGCTGGACATAGCTTGTGTCGTGTAGGAATGTTGTCATTGTTGAAGTGAATATTTGGGAGATGGAGAATGAGGATAACTGAAACTATACTTGTTGTTTTTATCATGTTGACTTTTCTCTTCATATTCAGTCATATTTGTATGTGCTCTATTTACTGTCTCAACAACAATAACTATTCTTTGTTAACTTTCACACTTGAAAGAACTGTTAGCAATTATGACTATGACATTGAAAAGTCCCATGAGGAGGATGAAAGACAAGATTAATAGAGTGATGGCGATAACATTTTTCTAGGTTTTACACCTAGAGTTAAAAAAGCAAGGGTTTGTACAGCCATATGAGACTATTTTAAAAACAGCATAATAGCTGAAGCCATGTTGCGCTTGAACCAGTACTATTGCACATAGCTGCTCAGGCTGCCTTGCCTCTGATGTATTTAGACTCATTTTAATGCTTGGCACAGTAAAAAAGAGTCTACCTCAGCATGTAGAAGTCACTGTTCTTGTGTCTTTAGTTCAAGGTCTTTGGAACTCTTCACATGAGAATATTGTGCAAATGCAGCACATTCAAAGTTTTGGGTTCCATCACATGTGGTATCTTTTGATGATTTAGTGAAATTTCTAAAACCTCATGTAAAGAAAGGGTGAGCAGAATTGAAAGCTCACTCTCATTGTATTGGAAACGTTGACTGTTTGAATTGCAATATCACATTTCGCTTGGTTTGCTTAATAAATGTTTAAGACTTCAAGTAGGCTTTAGACCTATTTTTCTTTGACATTCATTTTTATTGTCTATTGCTCCATGAATGGGTTACCATGAAGGATCCTGGGTTTCATTTGGTGGGAGCAGCAAAGGGATTTCTGGGTTGGGTGAAAGGGAGGGTGCATTGTTCAGGATTAATCACGGAGAGAAAGGGGTTGGGCACTCTAAAGACAGCGCAATAGAAGAATACAGAGCTGGTTACCAGTAACAGTGGTTGGGATGTGGGAATAGGGTGTGGGGTGAAATGAAGGTTTGTCAACTTTGGGAGGAAGAGGTGAAAGGTTTTGTGGCTAGAAAGTTGGAGCTGAGGTTGAAGAAGAGAGGAATCATAAGGCGTAGAACGTTGGAAAGGAAGGCGTGAGAGAGGAGGAGGGAAAATGAGTCAAATATGTTACATGTCACTTGAAGCCAGGAGAGGTGTGGAGCAGCAGCCCGAGTGGCTGACTCTGGAGCGAGAGGCTCATGGTTCGATTTACTGGCGACGGCGGCAGCTCAGCTAAGCATCATGTGAAAATAGTTTCAAGCTCTTTACAGTCATATAAGACAGCTCCTGTTTGATGTTGAAAAACAAGAGAAATGGTGCCAGTAATCAACCTTGTCACACTCCACTGTTGACTTTAATTGACTGATTGCATTCTGCACTGGGGCCAAATCACACCTTTGCTGTTATCTCCGAGAGCAACTTCATTTGCATTCAATCAGTTACTCTACCAGCACCCCATCATGGGCCAGAGCCTAGTACGATTGACATGGCACAGCTCAGGTCCATGAAGGGAAATATAATGATCCATTCTTGCCCATTATGTAGTTGCAAGCAAGTGTAAGTTCAGACTCTGCGCCACTGTCCCAAAGATGGGTCGACACCCATATTGGACATATCTAAAAACAGAGTTCTACTCAGCCCAGGTTTCTAGTCTTTTCATCAAAATTCGACCCCCAGTCGAGGAGAGATATTGGTCAATAGAATCTTGGGTCGGACCCGTCCCCTTTTTTGAAAATCAGTACAATAGTAGACCTGGCCCATGCTCGAGGTGGGGTGCTCATGGTGGCAGTGATTATGACATGAGTTAACAGTGGGGCCCATAGTGCAGCGCTATTGGTAAAAAAGTCAGTAGGGACACCGTCCAGGCCTGGTGCTTTACCTCTGATGAGGAGTAGACAGGTGAAATATTGGATCAATGGTGTTGGGGTACATGCTTAATAATTCTGAAATGTTTTAAGGATTGTGTTGTAGTCTTCTGGTGAGGGGCTGCGGGTTGTGTTGTAATCTATGGTGTAATGCTACATGGATGGCATATTTAGAGATACTTTTAAATGGTGCAATGTGTGGAGCGGGTTTAAATAAGATAGTGTTGTGTTGGATGACGGGAGATGTAGATTGAAGTTTCTGGTATGTGTATGTTAGAAATTGGTTGATGAAACCCTGCTCAAGCAGCAGCCACACTTTCTGTCAGGATGAAGTCACAAGCAACCCCAAATGAACCTGTGTTTAACTCTCTGGTAGCCTGTCTTAAAAGCAAACAGGGTTAACTTTGACAATGTTTAAAGTATTTAGGCAGTACTTCAAACAGTAATAAAAACAACACACAACACAAGAAAAGTCCCACACCAATTTAGAAAAAAAGTGTAACATTTAATATATTATTTGAGATCATAACTACTAAAATCCAATCCGTAGAACCAGAGATATGCAATTTTAAAGATTTAAGTGAAAATAGTGTGCAGTAGCACAAAGCAGCAACTGTAGTTATTTGGTTGAGCCAGACCAGAACAAAGTCACATGTTCAGGCCGACTGTGATGGAGGGCCAGATACAGGGACCTAGATAGGCCCTCTGAGCAGAGAACCTTAAATTCTAGTTTGCGGAGCATTGTGAGTTCCGGCGATAAATTTCAGCTAACTATAGTAAGAAGGATTAATGAACTGAAAATGATTTTTTTCCAAAAATACTATACCTATTCCGTTCTATTCCCTTGGAACTGCCGGTTATAGCTAGTCAGAAAATGGAGCAATGTTCTCCAATTTTATATCGCGGTTTCAAAAAATTAGACGATCCTTAAAGTTTCTAACACTTCCACAAGACAGGTGGTTGGGCGGCTCTAAATCTGCTATTTTATTACTGGGCAGCGATCTTGCAACAGATGGGACCTCTCCTAATGGATAGGTCTAGGAGAGAAAACGGTTTACCTTCAATCTATCATCTAGCTATAGGCAATGAAGCCTCTGGTCTGTTTTTGAGGAAAATAGAACCTAGCTATTATTAAAAAAAACGATTCAAATGCATAAAACCTGCCTGGAGGGTATGGATGAATGTAATTCATATATTGAAAATCCCAAGGTATAATAGATATACCCCACTATGGGGGTCATTACTGTTTCCAGTAGGAATGGATGATGGTATGGCAAGAGGGTGGGAAATGGCAGAGGTTGATAAAACTGGTCATTAATATAATGGAAAATCAGAGATCATAACATTTTCGGATTTGGTTAAACAAAAGGGGATAGATGAACGATCCCAATTCAAATATATTCAAATTTGTAGTAGTTTGAAGACACTGCCACAAGGGACTTTTAATCATGATACTATACAAGTATTAGAAATGTCTTATCGGGGGAAGGCACGGATTGGGGATTACTATAAAATTTTGTTGGGAAATCTTCTTGATGATATAGAAAAAACCGAGACTAACTGGGTAGAAAAACTTGGAGATGAAGAAATAGATTTGGATAGATCATTGGAACTGGCAAAAAAATGTTTTCTTTCAGCAAATCTCAAATCCCAACATTATAAAACTATATTCAATTTGTACTATACACCTGCGAAGCTATTTAATTGGGGGAAGTGTGAAAATGATAAATGCCCTAGCTGTCAGGTTAGTCCAGCAGATATAATACATATGTTTTCCACATGTAGCAAACTGACACCCCTAAAAACTGGTATAGAAGAATTTTGGTTACAAACAATCAACAAAAAATAAATTTAACCTCACCATTAATGCTATTTAGACATGATAATCGACTTGGACTATCTTCATCGCGAATAGATTTTCTATTTATAACAGTGGCAGTAGCTGGATTACTGATTGCAACAGCTTGGAAGGATATAGAAGCACCTAGGTATCTAGCATGGTTCTATCGACTTCGGAATATATACAGTCAGGAGATGGCATAATATGAGATTAAGGGGCGTCGAGTCAAGGAGAAAGGTTATAAGATCTGGGCTCCTATGATTAAATGGCTTGAAGATAGGAGGTAAAGAGGTGCTATAGAGGGCTCTGATAAATAACACTGTAGAATAATATAAATATTGTAAATATTGTAAATAGAATTTGGAAAGTGAATATGAAATAATGGACTTGCTATATGTTTCGGGACCAATAAGTTATGTGTATGTTATGTATGAAATCAGCATGAAATGCCAAAGAATTGGTATGTGAGATGTATTTTTTTGTTTAACTTGCTTAATAAAAATAATAATAAAAACAAAAATTGAGTTCCCTCGTTCAGGATGCGCCATGCAACTGTGGTTTTGTGTCATATTTTATGAAGGCAATGATAAAAGGTGTGCAATGCGAAGTTTTCAGTTGAGTATTCGCGCACTGGCAGCTCCAGAGAAGCTGCATGGCGGCTATGCGGAGTCCTGAGTCGTCATTGAGGATGCTATTAACAAGGGGCTTGGGATGAGAAGGCCTTTGTAGAGGATGCATCACACAGTGGCGGTTGGAAAGAGATGGCGTTGTACAATGTGAGGTCTGGCGTTGGGGATGCGTCACACTGTTGCCTACAGGAATACCTTCAGGGCCACTTCCAAGGGTTCAGGACTGGGTTGGCACCACTTGGGGTAGGAATTACAGCAGAATGTGTCCAGGTGCTTGGTTTAACGTAGTTGGAGCCTCTTCTGTCTCTGAGATCTGATCAGGAGGACAGCCAACTAGCTCTTGGAGTCACGCTGGTGGTCCTGGCATTAAGATACAAGTCCAGTCCTTTGACAAGGCAGCATGGCGGCTAGGCAACAGGGTTGCAGTCCTTCTCGCAGAACAGCACAGCAATCCTGAGTCTTCCACAAGTCCAACGGTGCAGTGGCAGGCCTGAGCCATGTTTAAAAGTGGGTGGCACAATAAGTGCTGCAGGTCCACTAGTAGCATTTATTACACAGATCCTGAGTACATGAAGTACTGCTTTACGAGGGACTTATAAGTAAATTAAATGGGCCATTTGGTTATAAGCCATGTTTAAAGGAGAGCGGTACAAAAGAGGGTGGTGATGGACGGAGCATCTGAATCAATCAAACACTCACACCCAGTCAAAAGATCTGGGTTTAATCCATCACCGTTCTTTAGCCCACTCTGCCACCCCAGTTCAGACATGGCTATATGCAAATCAGTCTGACCCTGTGCCTCATGGGAACAGTGCAAACCGAACTGCCAAGCCACGTCTTCCCTGGACCGGAAACAAGCTTCCGAGGACCGGTTTCTGGCATTCCAGCCGTCTTCAGCCCGGCTTGCTTGAATCCAGTGGCAAAGTGAGCAAGGGACTCTGAGCATACCCTGCCACACTTATGGCGGCCAAAAGCGGTACAAAAGCGGGTGGTGATGGACGGAGCATCTGAATCAATCAAACACTTACACCCAGTCAAAAGATCTGGGTTTAATCCATCACCATTCTTCAGCCCACTCTGCCACCCCAGTTGAGACATGGCTATATGCAAATCAGTCTGACCCTGTGCCTCATGGGAACAGTCCAGCCCGAACTGCCAAGCCATGTCTTCCCTGGACCGGAAACAAGCTTCCGAGGACCAGTTTCTGGCATTCCAGCCATCTTCAGCCCGGCTTGCTTGAATCCAGTGGCAAAGTGAGCAAGGGACTCACGTCTGAGCATACCCTGCCACACTTATGGCGGCCAAAAGCGGTACAAAAGGGGGTGGTGATGGACGGAGCATCTGAATCAATCAAACACTCACACCCAGTCAAAAGATCTGGGTTTAATCCATCACCGTTCTTTAGCCCACTCTGCCACCCCAGTTCAGACATGGCTATATGCAAATCAGTCTGACCCTGTGCCTCATGGGAACAGTCCAGCCCGAACTGCCAAGCCATGTCTTCCCTGGACCGGAAACAAGCTTCCGAGGACCAGTTTCTGGCATTCCAGCCGTCTTCAGCCCCGCTTGCTTGAATCCAGTGGCTAAGTGAGCAAGGGACTCACGTCTGAGCATACCCTGCCACACTTATGGCGGCCAAAAGCGGTACAAAAGGGGGTGGTGATGGACGAAGCATCTGAATCAATCAAACACTCACACCCAGCCAAAAGATCTGGGTTTTATTTTTATTTATTTATTTTTATTTTTAAGCTCTTTTATAGCACAGGAATTCGACCTCCGAAGAGGTATCTCCGTGCTTTTGTTCTTTCCGTGTACTGAGCCAAACAAAGACATCTGTATAACATTGGTGGGAGGCTACTAGATGGAGAACAGGTGCTTCTTTAGGCATTTCCTGAATGCAAGCAGATTAGAGTTTAGTCTAAGGGTGAGAGACAGAGAGTTCCAGAGGGTGGGGCCTTTGTATGATAGGGCTCGGCCACCCTGTCTCTCTCTTTTAATCCTAGGGATCTGGAGCAAAGCTTTATTTTTGGAGCGTAGGGTTCGACCTGGCTCATAAGGTTTGAAGATTTCCGTTAGGTACCTGGGGCCAGATCCGAACAAACATTTATGAATGATGCAGCAGATCTTAAATTTCACTCTCTGACGAATGAGTAGCCAGTGTAGCTTATTTAACAGAGGACGGAAGGGGGATCTGGCTGGGGCATTTAAAATCAGCCTAGCAGCCGTATTCTGGGCTACTTGTAACCTGCCTAGCTATTCCTCATTAGCAGATATGAGCAGCCCATTGCAGTAATCTAACCTGCTGATTACTAGGGTCTGCACTAATGTTTTCCTGTAATGGTTTGCTAGGTAGGGGAAGACTCTCCTCAATAAGCCAATCACCCTCAGGCATGTTCCTGTAACCTGTGTGGCATGATCTTTAAGTACCAAGGATTGATCTAGCTTAACATCTAGATATTTTACAGTTTCTTTTGGGCATGGGGGCCATACCTAATTCAGAAGGCCACCACTCAGGTGACCAGAGGAGTGGGGCATCTCCAAAGAGCATGACCTCTGTTTTGCCTACATTACACTGCAGGCAATTGGAGGTCATCCATCCGGCTATTGCTCTCATTCCTGCAGCAAAGGAGCTTTTTACTGTTGGTGTCATATTCTGGAAAGGGAATAGTAGCTGGGTGTCGTCAGCATAAGATATAGGTGTGAACCCATGTTCTCTCACGATTTTCGCCAGGGAGGCCACATACACATTGAACAATGTGGGACTTAGGCATGAGCCCTTTGGAACCCCCTTTGTGAGCTCCCTAAAGATGGAAGAATGGGAGCCCAAGCGAACACTTTGTGAGCGACCTGATATGAAGCTTTTTAGCCATGATAGGGCCATCCCGTCAACCCCTACCCCCTCCAGACGACTGATGAGGGTGTCATGAGACACCGTGTCGAAGGCAGCGGACAAATCTAACAGCACCAGAATCATAGAGCCTCCTCTATCCAGTGCCATCCGGATGGTATTGGTCACGGAGAGGAGAGCTGATTCTGTGCTGTGATTTGGTCTGAACCCAGATTGAGAAGGGTCCAGACCGTCCGCTGCCTCGATGTATTTAGACAGGTGAATGTTGACATGCCTCTCAGTCATCTTACTCAGGTGGGGTAGGAGGGATATTGGACGGAGGTTGTTGAGGTCAGACCATGGTAAAGCGGTATTTTTGCGAACGGGGTTCACGACTGCCTTTTTCCAGACACTGGGAATCTTTCCTTCCTTAAGGGATAGATTAATCAGTGATTTAAAGCTCGGGGCTAACAGGCTGCCTAATGGAGCTATCATCTTAGTAGGTAATAAGTCTGTGGGTGAGCCTGATTTGATTAGGTTATATAGAGTAATGACTACTGTCAGGCTGATTTCTGGAATCATAGTAAGCCTGCTGCTTTCATTTTTGACTGGGAGAGTCAACAGTATCCCTAATATTTGATACTTTGGTAATTTTTTCGTAAATTAGTTCAATCTTATCCTCGAAAAATGCGGAGACATCATCGCATAAAGTTTGGCTAAAATCATCCGGACTTTCGCAGGCTATAGGCCTGACAAAAGATTGCAGGATTTTATAAAGTTCTCTAGAAGAGTTCCCTGCCTCTGTTATCTGTAACTCAAGTCTACTTCTCCTGGCTTGTTTTATGTGTTTATAATAGATAGATTGTGCCTCCAAATAGTGTTTTTTACTAATGGGTGTATGTTTTTTCCTCCACATGTTCTCCAATCTCCTACATTGTTGTTTCTCTGCCCTTAGATCTTCCGTGTACCATATTTCCTGCTTAGTTTTAGAGCATTGCCTATGTAGTTCCAGCGGTGCAAGTAGGCCAATTGCTTCCAGGAGTGCTTTTTTTGAACTTAGATAGACCTAGTTCAATGTCATTGTCTTCGGAGAAAGTGGGTTCTTTCCATACTTTCTGTAGTCCTTCTACAGTTATTTTGTGCC
The DNA here is from genome assembly GCF_964263255.1 of Lissotriton vulgaris. NCBI lineage: Eukaryota > Metazoa > Chordata > Amphibia > Caudata > Salamandridae > Lissotriton > Lissotriton vulgaris. The sequence goes on from NC_141698.1 coordinate 860,459,243, forward strand.
TTTTCCGTTTCCATATAGCAGGGAGAGATTTTTGACGTGGTGGTTGAGGACCTAATAAGGTCAAATGTAACATATAGTGGTCTGACCAACTAATATTAGTGGGAGAGCAATATGTTATTTTAGGGCAATTAGTTAAACTTAGGTCAAGTGTATGCCCACCTAAATGTGTGTTGGGCCCTTGTTCTAGATTTTCAACTCCAAACTAGAGAGGTCAGCGAGCAGGGACATGCTATCAGGATGATTTGGTAGGTGTATGTGAACGATAAAATCTCCAAGGAGAATGAAATCTTCCTAGGCTCTGAAAAAGGGGCTAATAGTTCCAAAAGGGTGAGTGAGAAATCAGAGCATGGACCAGGAGGGCGATATACTAGTGCTCCTTTCCACTGTGTTTTAGAGGAGAGGGAGATTCTGAAAATCCTAATTTCCATCTGAGCATCACATCTTTGATCAAGAACTGTGACTTTTAGACTCTCTTTATAAACAACAGCCACACCCCCTCCTATTTTTATCGAGAGATCTAAATGAAGAATCTTATATCAGACAGGGATTCCTAGCATAATTGCGGGGACTGTATGGGGTTTTAGCCAGGTCTCTGTGAGAAAATCCATCACCGTTCTTTAGCCCACTCTGTCACCCCAGTTCAGACATGGCTATATGCAAATCAGCCTGACCCTGTGCCTCATGGGAACAGTCCAGCCCGAACTGCTAAGCCATGTCTTCCCTAGACCGAAAACAAGCTTCCAAGGACCGGTTTCTGGCATTCCAGCCGTCTTCAGCCCGGCTTGCTTGAATCCAGTGGCAAAGTGAGCAAAGGACTCACGTCTGAGCATACCCTGCCACACTTATGGCGGCCAAAAGCGGTACAAAAGGGGGTGGTGATGGACAGAGCATCTGAATCAATCAAACACTCACACCCAGTCAAAAGATCTGGGTTTAATCCATCACCGTTCTTTAGCCCACTCTGCCACCCCAGTTCAGACATGGCTATATGCAAATCAGTCTGACCCTGTGCCTCATGGGAACAGTCCAGCCCGAACTGCCAAGCCATGTCTTCCCTGGACCGGAAACAAGCTTCCGAGGACCGGTTTCTGGCATTCCAGCCGTCTTCAGCCCGGCTTGCTTGAATCCAGTGGCAAAGTGAGCAAGGGACTCACGTCTGAGCATACCCTGCCACACTTATGGCGGCCAAAAGCGGTACAAAAGGGGGTGGTGATGGACGGAGCATCTAAATCAATCAAATACTCACACCCAGTCAAAAGATCTGGGTTTAATCCATCACCCTTCTTTAGCCCACTCTGCCACCCCAGTTCAGACATGGCTATATGCAAATCAGTCTGACCCTGTGCCTCATGGGAACAGTCCAGCCCGAACTGCCAAGCCATGTCTTCCCTGGACTGGAAACAAGCTTCCGAGGACCGATTTCTGGCATTCCAGCCGTCTTCAGCCCGGCTTGCTTGAATCCAGTAGCAAAGTGAGCAAGGGACTCACGTCTGAGCATACCCTGCCACACTTATGGCGGCCAAAAGCGGTACAAAAGGGGGTGGTGATGGATGGAGCATCTGAATCAATCAAACACTCACACCCAGTCAAAAGATCTGGGTTTAATCCATCACCGTTCTTTAGCCCACTCTGCCACCCTAGTTCAGACATGGCTATATGCAAATCAGTCTGACCCTGTGCCTCATGGGAACAGTCCAGCCCGAACTGCCAAGCCATGTCTTCCCTGGACCGGAAACAAGCTTCCGAGGACCGGTTTCTGGCATTCCAGCCGTCTTCAGCCCGGCTTGCTTGAATCCAGTTGCAAAGTGAGCAAGGGACTTACGTCTGAGCATACCCTGCCACACTTATGGCGGCCAAAAGTGGTACAAAAGGGGGTGGTGATGGACGGAGCATCTGAATCAATCAAACACTCACACCCAGTCAAAAGATCTGGGTTTAATCCATCACCGTTCTTTAGCCCACTCTGCCACCCCAGTTCAGACATGGCTATATGCAAATCAGTCTGACCCTGTGCCTCATGGGAACAGTCCTGCCCGAACTGCCAAGCCATGTCTTCCCTGGACTGGAAACAAGCTTCCGAGGACCGGTTTCTGGCATTCCAGCCGTCTTCAGCCCAGCGTGCTTGAGTCCAGTGGCAAAGTGAGCAACGGACTCACGTCTGAGCATACCCTACCACACTTATGGTGGCCAAAAGCGGTACAAAAGGGGGTGGTGATGGACGGAGCATCTGATTCAATCAAACACTCACACCCAGTCAAAAGATCTGGGTTTAATCCATCACTGTTCTTTAGCCCACTCTGCCACCCCAGTTCAGACATGGCTATATGCAAATCAGTCTGACCCTGTGCCTCATGGGAACAGTCCTGCCCGAACTGCCAAGCCATGTCTTCCCTGGACCGGAAACAAGCTTCCGAGGACTGGTTTCTGGCATTCCAGCCGTCTTCAGCCCGGCTTGCTTGAATCCAGTGGCAAAGTGAGCAAGGGACTGGGGTGGCAGACTGGGCTAAAGAACGGTGATGGATTAAACCCAGATCTTTTGACTGGGTGTGAGTGTTTGATTGATTCAGATGCTCCGTCCTTCACCACCCCCTTTTGTACCACTTTTGGCCGCCATAAGTGTGGCAGGGTATGCTCAGACGTGATTCCTTTGCTCATTTTGCCACTGGATTCAAGCAAGACGGCTGGAATGCCAGAAACCGGTCCTCGGAAGCTTGTTTACGGTCCAGGGAAGACATGGCTTGGCAGTTCGGCACCCCCTTTTGTACCATGTTTAAAGGAGAGAGCAGATGTACTTTAGTACTGGTTAGCAGTGGTAAGTGTACTGAGTCCTGAGACCAACAAAAACGAGATCAGGATAAAATATGGAGGAGTAAGTCAAAACGTTTGAAGAAGACCACCCAACATGGTGATTTGGGATTGTTATGTGATGTGGCATATTAAGAGGGATATGGTATTGAAACTGCGAACCAAAGACAGATTTACTGAGTTGTGATGAAATACAGTACAGCTGAGTTGTATTAAAGGGTGAGAAAAACACAGTGCCAAATCTACTGAGATCCGGTGCTGTTTTTCTCTCCCTCTGCTGGTGCACTTTAGGCCGCCATGCGCTAACACATACCCTTGCACCATAAGTAAATATGCAATAGTGCTGGGCACCAAACAGTGATTGAATTCCAAGGTTTGCATTTAGTGCTATATATGTCTATCCCTATTCTGTGTAATGTTACCACTCTCCTTATAGCGCAGTTTGTTGGTTCATGATATGGTTTAAGGACATTTATTTAGCTATGTATGGTTGGGAAATGCCTGAATGCCAGAGGATGTAGGATACCCACTTTTTCTTCACAATATCCACTAACCCATGCCCCAATGTCACAAGCTCATGAAAACCTGGCACTGCAACCTCCTCCTTAGTGACGCTAAACAATGGTGGGTCTCTTGCAGGATAGACTGCGAACATACCAGGCAAATAGCATGCTAACTGACACCCAGAGGAGAGCACTGCAGAGAACGTGGTGCTGAGACAACAGCACTCCTGGCACAGAGTTTATACTGTGGTGCAGTCGCGTGCATAAACGGGGTAATTTCATGGGGAGCACCCCAGACGCATGATCTGATTTGAACGCATTAGGGTGGCATAGTGTCAGCCGCGCCCTGCTTGCAGTGTACACCATGCGCCATTTCAGTGGTGCGTGTGTGGCTACTAATGGAAGGCTTGCCATAAAGTAATTATATGGGAAAAAGTGACGCATCAGCAGCACAAGGGGCTTGTAAATACGCTCCTTGGTCTTTGCCTTTTAATGAGAGTTTGGTCATGGCTTTATCTGTACAGGGATAGCATAACATTGACTGGCACCACAAACAAGTCAGGTTTCCCTGAGATATTCTTCACATGAAGCAGTGTTCATTAATTAGTATGCAGAGTATGCAGATGAGTGGGATTATAATGGATGTGAAGGCCTTGTACAGCTTTTAAAGAGTGGAAGTGTCATTACTTAGTTCTTTTGAATTTAAAGAGAATAAAAATGCAAGGTTTCATTTTTTCAAGCTGACAAAAACACCCACGCATCATCCCACTCGCTCACTAATTTGTCTAGAAAAAAATCTGCGTAGACCTCCTGGGGAAGAGAGAAACTGAGAAGAAAACTAAATGACAATGCATGCTTTTAGGTGCGGAACAATAACTATGGAACAGAGATTAAACTTTTTTTTTTTTTAAATGACCATCATTTCTTTTTGCGCTGCACACATTTTGTCCAAAATTACTCTCTACAGAGATCTTATTCTGAAAATCAAATGTAATCAGTACACATGTGTTGTGTTTGTCCTCTGTATTCTGGGTGTAAAGCACTAGAATGAAGTGATGTTCAATGGTGAACAATCACATTCTAAAAAACCTTTGAGTTCAAGGAGGTTTAGAACTCGCTTTTATACTCTTAGAAAATGATTTATAAACTGGTTGATGGATTGACAGATGTAACAAAGTGACTTTCCATTAACTTCTTCCTTAAATTCGACAAACAGGGGAGGCAGGCAGGATTGACACAGAAACAGTATGAATATCCAATTGAAAGATAAACATCTAAGGCCCTAATCACAAGCGGCTCAATAAATGCCTGAAATGTGTGGTAAATCCTTTTTACTGCTCTCAGTAAATGCCTTACCCTACTGTGGCGGTATTCGCTGGGTGCGGTAAATACCACATCCCCATCAAGGGTGCTCGTAATGGAGGCAAAAGTCTAAAATAGATATATCAAGTTAAGCTTTTTCACTTGGTGATTAAACAGAGAGCGCACCTTTTCCTACCTCGCTCCTAAAGCCTGGAACAACCTGCCTCATCACATCAGAAACACCTTCTCACTTCTTCAATTCGGCAAGAAACTGAAGGCCTGGCTCTTCACCTAATTCCAGCCCTAGCTCGGCCCATACAGCTCCTGCTTCGGTGTCAGGATACCTTCCCGAATGAGTTGTGTGCTGTACAAATGTACATGACATAACATAACATAACATGGCATAGCATGACTTAGCATATCACAAAATAACATAACATAACCAAGGTCAATGGAGTTAAACAGTAGGGAAGGGCCAAATTATGCGGCAATGTGAATTCAATTATGCGGGAAGAAAAGCCAAATTATGCAGCGTAATGTCGCACAGTTTGCGATAGTAGTGCCTCATTATGTTGTGAATTTTACACTTGTTAACAATGTATGGGCATAGATTGCACCTCATTAGTGCAAGGTTAACACCCAAATATAGCAATAACCAACAGTAAGGTGACCAGTCATCCACTCCAGAGGGCCCTCACTACGCAGCCACATTTGTCACTCAATTGTTAGTAACTTTTGAACCTTTTGAGCTAGAAATAATTTATTTTTTGTTCAACTCTGCAGAGTATGCTGCAGCTAGTGGATCCGTAATTATGTGAAAAACGTTGCAGCTGTGCAATCGCATAATTCCAGTAGCCCTGAACCCAATTTAACTTAACATAAACATAACATAACCTAGCAAAGCATAACAAAACATAACATAACAGAACATAATATAACATAACATATCATACCAGAGATGCTGTATCTCTTCCACATAATATATTAAGACTGAACATTTGACCATAAATGGGGACCACATATCAATACTGTAGGTTGTTGTGCTGATATTTGATATTTACACCTCTTGATGTTAGGCCATGTTTTATAAGTTTTAGAGTGATGGCTCTCCTTAAATTTGGAGGAATGATTATAGCATTCTCATCAGTTTCAGTAAAACCTGTTAAGTTAAAAGCTGGGACGGCGTGTTGTTGTTGCCGTTTTCGGTCATTGTTTAATGAAAGTTGCAGAGCAAGTTTTAAGGGAACAAAGATAAGCTGCAGAATATTTTGGAACCCTGTATCCTTCAACGTTGAACAAACCAAAATGCTAATACATAAGATTTTTCGTCCTACTCAGCTATGGCGGATATTAACCCTACCCACTCCAGACGTCTTATGGAGTTTTACGAGTAGAGGGTCTCTGAAAAAAGCACGACTGAGTTATTTCAGTATCTAGCTTTAAATTAGTGCCTTACCAAACCGTTGGGTGCCATGTAGTGTAGTTCCTATATCCCTGATAGGCTCTGCGCATTGGAATAACATACAGTATAGTTTTGACATAGAACTGAGGTCAGTATGTCTCTATCGAGTACATTAAACTTAATTACTTGTGTGTGCCAGATAACTCAGAGGTCACTAGAAACTTTCTCGAATGAACAAGAAGATGTAACTGCATAAACATGACAACTTTGTTTCCCTTAGAGTTGGAACAATCTTAGAGTCGTGGAAACAAGAGATAACCGTTTCACTCAGTCAATCGTGCATGCTTCGTTTCTACAGAGTTTTGCACAGAAATATGGAGACGAGCGCTTCAATGAAAAGGATTTATTTAACAGTCTTATTTCTCATGCAAGAGATATGCACTGCTACAATCGTAAGACCGAATGTGAAGTATAATATGTACAGCGTTTGCAGTAAGATAAAATAATACTGTAATAGCATGGTTTGTAGCTATGACATATATTCATAAAAATACATACATAACACAAGCTAAAATACGTATCTGGTGCTTCTAAAATAATCCTACCCCAGTGTACCTAACCTAAGTGTAGTACAAGGGAAGACGCAGGTGCTGTTTTAGTTATAGTCTAGTTTATTTATAGTCACCAACAGTCCCTCTGGGTTCTAGTCTGCTTCATACCTTAGAATGAGAGAGGTTGGAATCTCTTTCCCGGGTCTTGATCTCTAACACCCCGCAAAGGGAGTCAGAAACACTGGAACTGGATTTTCTGCGAGGAGGAAGGCAGCGTCTGGTCAGTGCATCAGCTGGGGGCTTGACTTCCTTCGGGACTTGCTGTGGCTAGCTGCGTCGTGTAAGTAGGTAGCCGAACCACTCCGTGCCTTGTTATAGCAAGTGAAGGTATATTTATACCTTGAAGGTGTTTAGGAATGCCCGTATTGACGTACAAGGCGGGCATAAGAACATCATTAATGAACCCCTAAGGAATAGATATTCATGCATATTAAATGAGTTCTTGGAGAAATCAATATTCAAGCAAGGGGAAGTCCTAAAGGCTTAAGAGTCTGATTTTCCAAGAACTCCTTGTGACGAAGATGAACGTATGTAAGTAGCCATGCCTGTATTTGGTTAGCATGAGCAATGCCTAAATAAGGGCTGCATTTCTATGCCTAAATAAGGGCAATGTGAATTGTACCTATATAAGGACATAAATTGCGAAATTCATACAGAATCTAAATCGACACACAACAAACCGACACTGGCAAAAGAATGGCACAGGTGGGATACTAGTTTTCAAGACCAAACATGGTACTTTTCCAGATGTGGACAGGTGCATTCGAGGAGATTCATTTCATCAACCAAAGACTGAGAAATGGGGTAATTTTCCTTGGTTAGATTTCAAAACTAAGATGTTAGATGTTGCAGTGTTGCGACTAATTATCAGGTTTTTCCCTTGTGATAATCCTAACATTATGAGGGACACATTGTCAGAGCACCACTTCCTCGAAGTCTGTACGTTGCTCTATGGGCCCACCTCTCGGTACCTCCAATTCAGGATGCTATTACAGCTCTGAAAGTTAGAGTGACCAAGTGGGGGTGAAGGGTTTGAGGAAGGGAACAGCTGGGAGGGAGACCTGTAAAAACAAACAGATAAACATACAAACAATAAAAATCAATATAAATAATTCTCAGATACCAGACTCTGCTACGCAGAGTCTTATTGCTAATGAGTCTCTACTTTATCACAAGCCCGTGATACAAGTTATATAGAAAATACACTTCCAAGGAATGTGTTACAATCACACCTTCCTAACAGTAAAGTTCAATAATATACAGAGCATAATTATGACACAGTACACAAATGAGCCCCTGTGCAAGCTTGCCCAAGCGCTTCAAAAATCAACATACCAAAAGTACAAAAGGGCTAATCCGAAAGTTCTACATACACTATGCCAAATGGACCCAGAGCACTAGTCTCTATGTTCACCAACTCAATATGCAAAAATGAGCCAGTGCTCTAAATTGTAATGCTGGACCTAATGCTTCAAAATACAATGTTTTAATGAATTCTAAAACGCGCAATCAACGTGTGAGTGTAATCATACAATAGTTAAAATAAACTCCAAAGTGCACTATTGTATGCTTGCCAAAATGTAATTTCCAAATTGAGCCCCAAAGCGCACGATAGTGTGCTACTAAAACACTGAATGCAGCAAATGAGCTCTAAAGTGCACCAAATCCCAACAAGGAAATGAAGTTACTCTGTTGCCTTCAAACAACAGAGGCTTACTTGCAGGCTCAAAGTAAATTGGAATGAACTCACGAGTCAGCAGAAGAGAGAGAGAATGCTTCCACACAGGATCCAGAATAGTGAGCCGCGCCCAATGGGTGTGGCTCCTTTTATAGGCAGACCACACCAAGAGGCAACTAAACCCAAAGTGACTGCTGTATGGGGATTCTGGGATATGACCACACCCATAGGCAACCACACCCAAAGTGACTGTTGTGTGGGGATTCTGGGATATGTAGTCCCCCATAATTACATCCAGCAGGGAAAAAGGAGAACATATAAAGGAAAATGAACAATTAATTGCAGTGCTTAATGTACATTTACAGGACACCACAGAAAACCATTTAGCAACAGGAAAATGTAGTTTCCCACATCGTACCACAGTGGGGGCAGGCCCTAAAACGCACGCCACAGATGCAACGCAAACACACATGCCTATACACGTGGAACCGAACAAGCCCTTTACATTTACCAATGATTTTAAGCTCTCACTATGCCTTGAGCATGTAAAAACCAGACACGTACCCCTACTGCTGTTTGTGATAGTGACAATAGGTCTCCCAGTGATGAAAGGCAAACACTGCTCACATGAGGGAGCCAGAAAGTCAATGATTGAAGAAGAAGAAGAAGAAGAATAGACCTCTGTTATAAAGATTACCAGTGGGTAATCAGAATATTACCACCTAGCTCCCCCTCCTCATCAGGATCCTCACATTTTAGGATATACTAAGCCATGTTGAATAGCAACTGGAAACTCTTTACAGATGCCCACAAGTCATGCACTAATGATGATCCTGTGAGAAAAGCAGTTCCAATGCTCCGCTGAGGAAAGGAGGTGGCTGCTAGAATAATAAGTAATGCAACTCAGTAGAATTATCCTCACATGCTCATGTTGTGGGCTACAGCAACACACACCCGCAAGCGAACACAAGGGAACAGTGTTGTCACATATCTGAAAAGATCGAAGAAAAAAGAAAGATCAACTAGCCACTTTAGAGTTATGAAGTACACCAGTTGACAAAAAGCCATCTGACCATCAGAAGCGATGATGTTTTAAATGCAAAAACAACAAAGTAAATGCAACCACACGTTACCAAATCAAGGCCACCCTCCTCTGACTTACATGTCATTAGGGCTGGGTGGACAGCACAGCCATCTGCAAGACATACTGTTACCAGTTCTTTAACATACACAAATAGTGGGCTTTGGCTCCACCTAGAGAAGTATTTCTCTCTTACCTTAAATTATTAGCTGTTTGGTTGATTGTTCTACCTACAATAGAGTGATTGCATTATAATGCATGGAAGATCATTTTATATGTTAAAGGCACTCTCATAGATGAATTGTATACATAAAGTGATTGTTTATTCTTTTGCATGTTTTCACTGCAGTCGGATTCTTATAGTTTTAGATAGGACTTTTTGAAAATAAAGTACAGAAAAATCCCTGAAATGGTTCCTCCCTCTAAAAGTATGAAGATCCAACCTCAGCACGATCAGAAACCTCATGGTCCCCAGCTCTCCTGTGGGACTAACTATCCTAAATAAGTACCATATGGAGGAAAGGAGGCTCCATCAAGAAATCACGACTGACACAGTGGAACACCAAGAAGCCTTCTCACCTACAGAAGCCACGACTCACTCCACCCCCCAACAAGGGGAGATGAAAATAAAGGATTATGAAACCACTCAGGATAAAGGGGATATCTAGCTGTACCTGGCTGTGCAATTTTTACACAGAAATCAGTCCAGATTAAGGCATGACATTCTTAATCACAGCAATATTTTACGGCTTCTGCGAGCAGTTCCATCTCTTGAAAAGGTCATTTCTGAAGACATTGATTTCATCAAGGTTCTGCCCCCAATGAAAGATAATGCACAAGAGCCCACCCTAGTGACCTTGGTTTCTACTAGATTAGCCAGGAAAGTTCTCCAGGAAAAATAATGTTTCCTTAACTGGGGAATTAAAACTAGTATACTCAACTCAGTAATCTACCCAGCTCCACTTGTGCCCCAGAATGAGCCCTCCCTGACCTAAAGCCTTAAAAAAATAGGCAAGTACACTGAATTCTTAAAAATCTACTAGTCAAAACAGCTCCATTATCCATTGCAGTGCACCCTCAGTTAGGAACACACAGTGCAATGCAACTTAATTTAGGCTGGTTAACAGCAGTTTTACCTGGAGGTGGCAGTGCCTGGCAAACAAATATACAGCCTTTACAGTCATCCAAAGGGTCATTTGAAACTATGCTCAAGGAACATAAATGGTGTGCAGACCAAAAGCTGCAATAACTATCCGAAAACCCTTACTAGGGATTTTAATACCACTTTACTTAAGAAAACATGGGCAACATAGCCATTTGCATTTGAAAGGTTTGTGGGCTACTTCAGCCGAGCTGTTAACATCAAGAACTATGGGCGCCCATGGTGGGGCTTGGCAATTTTCATAGCCACAGGTCTTAAAATGGACAGTGAGCAGGTGGCGTTCGAGGACAACAATAGCATCTTAGCTGTAAAATTGCGGAATTGGCATGAAAGCTCTAGAAGTTCTCTCGTATTTTCTTTTTTTCGTTTCTAATTATAAACAATCTTTATTCAGCAATTAACACAGCCATAAAAGATACAATACATTAAAAACAGTATCAAATTCATTAAAGAACATATTTCATTATATTACACAGCTCTAAAATGACATCAGACAATATACTCTCATCTTAAAATACCTCTGACTCGAACACAACTGTAAGTGCTAACTAATTCCCAAAGTCCTATGTCAGCATGGAACCATTCACGAATACTTCTCTCTGTTGCAATCATATCTGGATTTCCTAGATCTTATCATTGCTCTGAGAAAGTGCGTAACCACAAATAAAGTGCGTGCATTCTGCAGGAGTTGCATGTGCAAAAGTGCAGTTGGAGCCTGTCTAAATCCCATTTCTTTTAAATAGGGTTTAAGAAACAGTCGCCTGGGGTACGTAAAATGTTTATATAAACATACAAACTCTCGGCTTATTCAGTTCCTTTCCTTCTTGCTCGGCACTAGCTTTCTTAGTGAACAGTTCATTCAATCATTTGTTATCTTCTTTCTGCACTGTTTTATAATTTCTGAAAATGTTTGACCTTCCTAGGGCAGAGTGTTTCTTTAATATATCGTAACCAGGGGATTTTGAAGGCATGAGCCAATGAAAGGTAATCCAAAATTACAGCTTGGTTAAAGGAGGCCTCCTTATTGGACCAAACATTCACCCAGCAAAGCAGAGGGGTTTGACTGCAACTAAATCAGGGATATACCTTGCCCCGATTTCTTTCTGAACCGAGTATGCAGGAGTACTCTGAGGGACTTTTATCAGCCATCTCAAAAATGTATTTTGCGTAGTCTGTAGTTCAACCACTGTCTTGTAACCCCAGATCTCACTCCCGTACAAGGCCTTAGAGATACAGATTGATTGATATAATTTTAAAATCCCCCTTGGCGACCATGTACCTAATCTAGGTGCATAGTTTGCAATGGCTCCCATAGCTTTCTTCGTATCCAGTACCTTCTCTTCCTTCAGATTATTACAATTTAATCTGGCGTCAAATAAAACAGTGAGGTATTTAAGGGCTTGAACTTTGGCTATGCTAAAAGTGCCTGCCTTGTAGGATTTTGTACTATTCCCTCGACAACCAACTTCCATCACATACGACTTTGTGTAGTTTGGGGACAGATCCAGCCAATTCATGTAGGAGACAAACCCATTGTTTAAAACTTCAGCGCTCTTGGAGTGCGTTCTATATACACAGCATTGTCTGCTTGCAACAGGACTGGGTCTGGTCTACTGCCTATTCTTGGGCTGTTGGCCTGCAGGGATATCAAGGCAGATTCTAGCCCATTAATATACAGCGTAAATAAAAATGGGGCAATAATACAGCCTTGGGGCTCACCTCTTGTGCACTTAAAATTGTCAGTAAGTCCCCCCTCTTGTGTGAATTGGACTGTAGCTGAGGTATGGGCATATAAATTCATCAGAGCATTTATTATTGCTTACTCCACACCTATTTCGTCTAACAGCGACCACAGTTTACTGCGGTTCACCCTATCAAATGCTGCAGTGAGATCCATAAAACCTAGATATGTGTATCCTGCTTTGGCGATTGTATATTTTGATATCAGTATATACAGGTTCATGGATTGGCCCGCTGTAGATTTGCCTGTTCGGAAGCCATATTGGACCTCAGAGATAATTTATTTTTTATCCACCCACTCCACTATCCTATTTAACAAGACCCACCCCATAACCTTGACAGTAGAATCTATCAGGGATATGGGTCAGTAGCAATGGGGGTTATCCCTATCCCTTTCTTATAAACAGGGACGATGATAGCAAACACAAATGGCCCTGCACTCAAACAAACAGGTAGGTTCTTAGTAAAGGCAATTTATTGTCCATATCAAAAAACTAGAGAAATACATTGAAGTCTTCCCATATGAAAAGACTAAGGGTCGATATTGATTATAGAAAATAGTTTCTTTTATTATTTTATTCCGTAGAAAACGTCTTAAAACTCAAGACTGCCAACGCGTTTCGTCCTCAAAGGGACTTTTCAGGGCTTGATATAGCATTGATATGTATCAATGGTTCTTTTGTGGTATGGCTCTTGCATGTGCAATCAGATCAATAATACAAAAAATATATATACATAGATAGTTTCTACTAACTAAACCGGACACAATCACAGCAACTCGGGAGATACATATCCTGTATTGTCACTTCTAGAGAGACGAACATAGCACATCTTGGGTGCTCGGATCTTCCTAAATTTTGAAATCTGACTCCGTTTTACATAATCGAGAGAATCACTATCTATGTATATATATTTTTTGTATTATTGATCCGATTGCACATGCAAGAGCCATACCTCAAAAGAACCTTTGATACATATCAAGGCTATATCAAGCCCCAAAGAAGTACCTTTGAGGACGAAACGCGTTGGCACCCTTGAGTTTTAAAAAGGGGCTCATTCGATACATAGGTAGAATGATAGACCAAAGTTTTGAGCTATTAACAAGGTGAAAAGCTGAGGTCAAATCCATAAAGGCCAGATAGATTGGAGAAGCCAGCGCAATGGTGTATTTGCCCATAATTAAAGTAAGATTAAGGCATTGTTCGCTGGTGCCCACCTTACTACAGAAGCCCAGTTGACAAGGATCTAAAATTCCATTTTCCTCACACCACTGTAAAATCTTATTATATAGGACTCTACCTAATTAGGGAGATGTGCCTATAACAGTTGTGCTGAGAACGATCTCCTTTCTTAAAAATCGGGACGAAAATGCTTGTGGACCAGGAGCTGGGTAACAAAACATGCATTAGATTGTTAAAAACATTTAAAAGTAGGGGCGCCCAAAAATCTGGCTTGTATTTAATAAAATCAATGGGTAGACCATCTGGTCTAGGGGCTTTATTACTCATGCTCTGATGGATCGCTTCTTCCACCTCAGATAGGGTCATCTGTATTCTGGTTGGAGGCCCCTGCTCAAAATGATCTGCCTCTAGTTCGGGTGCAGCATACATTTCTGTAAAAAGCTTTTCCCAGGACTCACTTGCAATAATAATAATCCACATTTGTAAAGCGCACAATCACCCGGAAGGGTCTCTAGGCACCAGGGCCATGGGGAAGATTAAGCAAGCTATTGCCCAGAGTCACATGGTGCTGGGCTAATCTGCCACCGGTGCCGGGGATCGAACCATGATCCTCAGATTCTGGAGTCAGTCGCCCTAGCCGCGGTGCCACACCTCTTCCAGGCAATGCAACAGCGCAGCTAATAGGGGTAAGAGCTGCCCTATAGAGCGCAAATCCCTCACAGCTGCCAAAAATTTATTACCTTTTTTAGTGTTTGCAGCTGTCACTATTGCCTCCCAGTTGTTTTTTAAAATGTCCCCATTCCGATTGGAAATCGCAGTTTTGTATCTCTGCCTGGCCAATTTAACTGCAGAAATACATCTTGGAGCAGATGATAAAGCTCTGTGCAGTTATTTGTTGGCCTCAGAGCACTCCTGATCGAACCATCTGGGGTCATGCTTCACACAGGAAGTGGGTTTTGACAAAATCATTTTTATAGCTGAGCAAAGTTTATTAAAATCATGAACAGCTTCAGGGAGTGGGTCTAGGACTGATAAACATGAGCTTATAAGATGCATGTTTTCCTTTACCACTGTCTGAAACAGAACATTATTATCCGCGCACCTCTATATTAATCTCAAGCTATCAGTGGAGGGTATTAGATTCCTGGCCCAGCATTCGGAAGTGAACATGGGCCGTGGGGCTAGAATCAGCCCTATTCTAAACGGATTGTGGTCCCCTTGGCTCATAGCAATGACATAGCAATGACGTCCGCTTCCATTAAGTGGTCGGCGAGGGTCGGGGATATCAAAAAGAAATCTATAATAGAGGAACACGCCTTCCTCTAAATGTTGGCACAGAGTGGTAATTTACATGATTTGCTCCAACGATGTCCATAACATTGGTGAAACTATGCGTGCTCAAAAACTTGCCCAACTCAGTGCCCCTGCAGCAGATAGAGCTAGAATTATGTGAACCTGAGCTAATTGGTCTGTCCATTAGTTTCGCATTAAAATCACCCCCCAAAAGAATAACAGTAATTTTTGCTGATTCTTGCTGTGAATGGAGGTGGCAGATGAAATCAAAGATATCAAAGATATAAACACTTGCTATATTTCTACGCATTTACTTACAGGGGGACAGACTGGTAAAGATATAAGCAACTGTTAGATTACTACACGATTACTTGTAGGGAATGAGACATTTAAAGATATAAACGTTTGTTACGGGGGGATATCTTAAAGGACCGACCAGATATTAATTTGGAAGCTGAGATCCAGCGAGTACATAGGGACCCATTCAGGTTGCACCCGGATCGTAAAGCTCCCAGGAAGATTCTGGTATATTTCCAGACTTACAGTGTCAAAGAACTGATCCTCAGTAGATGTTTGTCACGTACTTCTTTACATTTTCGAGCCAAATATCAGATATTGGTGGGAAAACCGCTCAAAGACAGTGGGAACTTGGCTCTAGGATGCCTGAATTGCGCTCAATGGGGGCACAGGTACAAATGAAATTCCCAGCCCTCCTCAAAATAATGTGGAACAATAAAATGTTTACCTGTCACTTCCCAGAAGAAGTGGACGATGTATTAGCTAAAATGAAAGGCTAGATAACCACTTCTTTTTCTAGAATTAAATCTTTAAAGAAGGGTTAAATAACAAGAGGAGTAACAAGGGGGGGAACAATAAATAAATAAATAAAGAGGGTGAGAGGGAGAAAAAAAAATGGGGTGAGCAGTTCGAACAAAAAAAAAATGGGGGAATAGAGGCTTGAGAGAACTATAACAAGCATTGGAAATGCAATAGGTCTCGCACCATTAGAGTTAGTGCTTTTAGAATTGTTTATGGTTTTTTTTTGTAAATGTTTAGCATTTTTGTTTGCTGTAGCCAATGCTAAAGAATTACAAATAAAAAAAGCCATAAACATTTCTTAAAGCTCTAACTGAAATGGTCTGAGACCTATTGCACTGTGTGAGGGTGAGGGGGTGAGGGTGAGTGAGGGTGAGGGTGAGGGTGGGTGAGGGTGAGTGAGGGTGAGGGGTTGAGGGTGAGTGAGAGTGAGGGTGAGTGAGGGTGAGGGTGAGTGAGGGTGAGGGTGAGTGAGGGTGAGGGGTTGAGGTTGAGGGTGAGGAGTTGAGGTTGAGGGTGAGGTGTTGAGGGTGAGTGAGGGTGAGTGAGGTGTTGAGGGTGAGTGAGGGTGAGGGTGAGTTAGGGTGAGGGGTTGAGGGTGAGTGAGAGTAGTTGAGGCTGAGTGAGGGTGAGTGAGAGTGAGGGTGAGTGAGGGGTTGAGGGTGAAGGTTTGAGGGTGAGGGTGAAGGGTTGAGGGTGAGTAAGGGTGAGGGGTTGAGGGAGGGTGAGTATGGGTGAGGGTGAGTGAGGGTGAGGGTGAGGATGAGTGAGGGTGAGTGAGGGTGAGTGAGGGTGAGGAGTTGGAAATGCAATAGGTCTCGCACCATTAGAGTTAGTGCTTTTAGAATTGTTTATGGGTTTATTTTGTAAATGTTTAGCATTTTTGTTTCCTGGGGTGAGGGTGGGTGAGGGTGAGTGAGGGTGAGGGGTTGAGGGTGAGTGAGGGTGAGTGAGGGTGAGTGAGGGTGAGGGTGAGTGAGGGTGAGGGTGAGTGAGGGTGAGGGGTTGAGGTTGAGGGTGAGGTGTTGAGGGTGAGTGAGGGTGAGGGTGAGTGAGGTGTTGAGGGTGAGTGAGGGTGAGGGTGAGTTAGGGTGAGGGGTTGAGGGTGAGTGAGAGTAGTTGAGGCTGAGTGAGGGTGAGTGAGAGTGAGGGTGAGTGAGGGGTTGAGGGTGAAGGTTTGAGGGTGAGGGTGAGGGGTTGAGGGTGAGTGAGGGTGAGGGGTTGAGGGAGGGTGAGTGTGGGTGAGGGTGAGTGAGGGTGAGGGTGAGGGTGAGTGAGGGTGAGTGAGGGTGAGGAGTTGAGGGTGAGCCGTGTTTTCGTAGCGATTGTGCTCCGTCAGTGCGCAACAATTTTTAATCTCTATTGAAGCACAATATTAGCCGCGATTTGCTGGGCAAGAGACATCTCCAGAGTTCATCTGTGCGCGCTCTATCGCCCGTTCCAAAAGGGTGCCCCGCAAACAGGCACGATCAGCGACTTGAACAGTAAACTCTAACTCACATTTTGGTTTTCATCATGTTTTTAAAATCTTCAGCATGAAGCTGCGCTCGGTATCAGGTAATTCTACGGCCAAGACGCAACCAGTTAAAGAACAGGAGAAAACACAAGCAGTGGGTGAATATGTTAAGAAAAAGAGGCATCACATGGGTAATGCGACAAGTCGGAGCACTGCAGGAAACTTAACAAGCAAAGCAACCCATGAACACAAGGGGCTGTGCAATCACCGCGGAGAAGAGGAAGGCGTCGCGTGCTGGGGGAGGGGGGAGGAGAAATGCGACGCGACATGGCAGGCAGGGGAGGGGGCGGAGCGGGGGTGTGGGAGGAGTGCGGGAACAGACGGCGAGGGGAGGAGAGTAGGAGGAGGAGAGTAGGGGAGGCACTTATCGCCCGTTCCAAAAGGGTGCCCTGCAAACAGGCACGATCAGCGACTTGAACAGTAAACTCTAACTCACATTTTGGTTTTCATCATGTTTTTAAAATCTTCAGCATGAAGCTGCGCTCGGTATCAGGTGATTCTACGGCCAAGACGCAACCAGTTAAAGAACAGGAGAAAACACAAGCAGTGGGTGAATATGTTAAGAAAAAGAGGCATCACATGGGTAATGCGACAAGTCGGAGCACTGCAGGAAACTTAACAAGCAAAGCAACCCATGAACACAAGGGGCTGTGCAATCACCGCGGAGAAGAGGAAGGCGTCGCGTGCTGGGGGAGGGGGGAGGAGAAATGCGACGCGAGATGGCAGGCAGGGGAGGGGGCGGAGCGGGGGTGTGAGAGGAGTGCGGGAACAGACGGCGAGGGGAGGAGAGTAGGAGGAGGAGAGTAGGGGAGGCACGGCCTAGCGGCCGTGCAATCAAGAAGTGAGGGGGCGGGAGAGTAGGCAAGGCAGGCGGCTGGGGGCATGTGCACGCGCTTTTAAGCTCAATGCGCATGCGCATTGAGCTTAAAAGTCACGGGCACTGCAAGGAATCGCCACGATTCCTTGCAAGTTGGACAAAGAGTGGATAAGCCCCCATAGTCTCGCTTGCTCGATGCGCATGCGCATCGACAGGCGAGACCTAACAAAAAAAAACAGTAATCCCTTTAGAATAAAAAAAAAAAAAAGACCAATGATTAGTTGCACATAAGTGGGGGTGTCAAGGGTAAAGGGTCTCCTAAGGCGTATCTACGCCAAACAGGATGGTTGGGTTCCTTGGGGGGTGGGTTGGGGGGGTATTTAGGGGTGAGGGGAAAAAACTTATAAAAATGTCCTCAAATGCCATAAATTTTTATTCTTTTCTATTCGAATGTAATTACAAGTCACAACTAGTGGTAGGTGATGGGGTAGTTCTATTATATGATGACTTCGTCTAGTTGTAGCAATATCCTTTCCTGGAATTTGAATGGATTGGGAAGTCGTAAGAAACAACAAAATATTTGTAGTTTTTTGAAAAATACTGGAGCAAGTATATTTCTTTTACAGGAAACACACTTAGAAGCAGAGGAATGTAAGAAAATATTTGTAAGGTATAAATGGGTTCAGGAAATATTGTGCTCAAAACAAACCGGTGTCACTAGAGGGGTAGCTCTGTTAATAAGTGCCAATAAAGGGATTAAAGTCCATGATTGCAGTACTGACCAGTCAGGTAGGTGGCTGGTTGCAGTGCTCTCAATTGGTAATGTTAAAATCTTATGTGGGGTATATTATGGTCCTAATGAAGACAATGCTTGTTTTTTACAAAAGTTAGAAAAGTATATGCTACAGCATACAATTCCAGTCATTTTGGGGGGTGACTTTAATCTACTGCTAGATCCTCAAATAGATCGCACTTCAAAAACTAAATATAATCCTCCCAAAAAATCCCTTCTTGCCTTAAAAAATATAATGACTATGTATTATGTGATGCCTGGAGAGTTAAGCACGGTACCCAAAGAGAATATTCCTTTTATAGTAAAAAGTATCATCAGTTCTCAAGAATAGACTTCTTTTTATTAGACCAGTCTTTTTTAGCAGTTATTTCTTCTATTTCTTACATACCAGTTGGTCTATCAGATCACTCTGTAGTTGAGTTAAAAATAAATTTTAAAAACAATACCCTAGACTATAGGTGGACACTTGATAGGACCATCTTATTAAATGAAGAGTTTAGGGATAAAATTAGGAAAAATTCTATGGAATTCTTTAGGTTTAATGATAATACCGCTTCTGAACATATTGTATGGGACACATTTAAGTCTTATATTAGAGGAGAATATAGTTCCCAAATGACTCTAAACAGAAAGCTTAAAAAAGAAAGGGATATTCAGGAGCTCAACTTAATTAAAATAAAAGAACAGCAACTCCACTCTGCTGCCTTAGATGATAGAGCCAGTATTCCAAAACTTGAGAAGGAAATATTGGAACTGCAAATAAATTTTAGAATAAGAACCGAAAAAAGACTTAAAGATAAATGGGAAGTAAGTAAGTTACACAATTTTGAGTATGGAGAGAAATGTGGGGCGTTGTTAGCTTGGAAGGCCAGGTCGGAGAGGACCAGGAATAATATTAAATTGTTGACACAGCGTGGGACAGGAGTAACCTTAACAGAAGACATTGAGATTAAAAGGGAAGCCAGAACTTTTTATGAAGAACTGTATCAAGAGAGGACTAATCGGTCGGTGGAAGATCTGGAGAACTGGTGGTCCTCAAGAGAATTGCCTCAGTTGAGTGACGTAGATAGGGCCTCTCTGGTCAAGGAGATAACAGAGGGAGAGATTAGATCACAATTGAAAAAGATGGCTAGAAATAAGGCTTCTGGCCCTGATGGACTTCCGATAGAGGTTTATAAAGACATTGTTGAAGAAATTTTACCCCCATTACAGAGACTCTTTAATAAAATATTCATCCATGGAGAACAAATTCCATCTTCTTGGCTAGATGCTACAATCTCCTTGATAGCCAAACCAAACAAAGATCCAGAAAAAATAGAGTCATACTTTCCTATTTCACTTTTAAATTCAGATCTAAAAATTTACTCGGGTATCTTGGCGTCCAGGCTGGCCAAAGTTGTTAAAACAATCATCCACCCAGACCAGAGGGGATTTATACCAGGACGTCAACTAAATAAACTTACCTTTCAAGTAACCGGAGCCATCGATACTGCTATTGAGAAGAAGATACCGCTCACTATTGTGGCAATAGACGCTGCTAAAGCATTTGATCAAGTGAACTGGCTCTTTTTATGGAAATCAATGATAACATTTGGCTTCCCGGAGATTTTTGTTAAGGGAATTGAAACTCTATATAGGGGCCGAGAGCTAAGATCTTGGTAAATGGTAGCCTATCTGACTGGTTAAACATTTTTAGAGGGACAAGGCAGGGCTGTCCCCTATCTCCTCTTTTGTTTGATATTTATATTGAAACTTTTGTTTGTACCTTAAGACAGGATCCAGTAATTAAACCATTTAAAATTGGTGATTTAATACTTAAGACAGCCCTATATGCAGATGACCTTCTCCTCTATACATCGAACCCAGTGGAAGCAATACCAAGATTATTTGATCTGGCAGAGGATTTTGGTACTGTATCAGGATATGGCATTAACAGAGATAAAACTGATATAATGTGCTGGAATAATCCTGTCCCTATCCCAGAAGCAAAATTAAAATCAGATATCTAGGGATTCAACTCACTCAAAACCTAGAAGATATCCCCAAGACCAGCTGGGCAACTGTAATAAAAGAGGTGAAAAAACTCTTGACTAGGTGGGCCACCCTGCCCTTAAACATCTACGGCAGGGTGAATTTAATTAAAATGATAATCCTGCCAAAAGTAACGTTTCTCTTCAACACCATTCCCTTAATCTTTAACAAAAAATATATTCTCAACCTGCAAGGAAGGATAGGCTCTTTTATTTGGGCTACAAAATCTCCCAGAATAGCCTGGAAGAAGTTGAGGAGAGGATTAAAACTTGGTGGTTTGGCACTTCCAGACTTACTTTTCTACTGATATGCCTTCCAATTCAAAAATTTTAGACTTCTAGCCAATAAACAGGACTATACCTCACATGGTAGACTTTTTCAGGCCATGTTATTAGACCTTCCACATAGTGCAGATTTCTTTTTGTTTAAGTTTGGCGACCAAATTTTTTTTTTTTAATTCGTCTGAAACTATTAAGGGCTGCCCTAGATAATTGGCAACAGATCTGTAAAATACTAGGTATTTCTTATTACCACTCTCAAGCTCCAATTTGGGACTCCCCCGGCACTCCGGAGTGCTTAACAGATCAATTAGCCCTTCCATTGAGGAGAGCTTGTCTCGAGAAATGGGGGGACCTTTGTAATGCTTCGACACTATTAAGTTGGGAATCCCTAGCAAGTTTAACCGGGGGTACCCACACGAGGTTCAAGTTCTACCAACTGTCTGCCTGGTGGGGGAGCCAAAAGTGGAATACAGAAGAGGAGATCCCCTTGTTGGAACTAATATGCAGTAACACGGGGAGGAAGGGTGAGACCACGGTATGGTATAAAATTTTAGTGGGAAGTAAGGATAACCTTGAAACAGAAAGTATTAAAATATGGGAGTCTACCATAGTTCAGAACCCAGATAGCTTAGTGAAAGCTTGGATAGATTCCTTTACAATGTCTCAAAATATTATAAAACCTTCAAACCTGAGAAGAAATCATCTATTTACAATGTATAGGGTCTATTGGACTCCGGCTAAACTTTCTAAAATGTCAACAGTACAATATACTTGTCCTAGATGTAAGCTTCCTGAAGCTAATGATACTCACATGTTTCTTGATTGTCCTGAAATAGTTAACTACTGGAGACAAGTCTGTTGTTTTTTGGAAGAGGTACTGTTATTTCCATTCACATGTACCCCTAGATTAATTTTCTTTGGTCTTAAACTGATTATGACATTAACAGTTATATATCACAGTTTATTTTTTATGTGGTTGTCATCGCCAGAAGAGAGATCTGTAAGGAGTGGAAGTCGGAACTTCCCCCAAAATTTTCAGAATGTCTTAAAAACATCATGGCGGTGAGTACATTTGATATACTCTGTGGAGGGGAGAATTCTGTTAAATTGTGGGCTGCGTTAAAAATCTGGTGTGATAAATAATAACTAATAGTCCAATGATTATGCCAGAGGTTAAGTGGTCCGGTCCTCCCAATGTAGCAAGAAACATTGCAAATGGGAGTTGGATGGGAAATAACCTTACCTCTGGGCAATCTTCGCTGGCTATCCACAAACATCAGGGCTGGAAAGGAAGGTGTGTGTCAGTGGCTTGAAGATTGCCTATTTAGAGCTAATATCTACTGGTGGCATATATGAGGACACAAAAAAAAAAAAAAGAAACGTTTGTTAGATTATTACTTAATTACTTGCAGGGAACCCGACATTTAAAGAAAATAAGCACTTCTTAGATTACTACCTATTGACTTACAGGGGACCAGACTTGTAAAGATATATGCATAATTAGATTACTACTCAATTACTTGTGTAGGAAACGGGCCATTTAAAGATATAAACGCTTGTTAGATTCCTGCTAAATTACTTGCACGGAACCAGACATATACAAATATAAGCACTTGTTAGATTACTGCTTAATTACTTGCAGGAAACAAGATATACAGCTATAAACACATGCTATATTTCTTCTTAATTACTTTCAGGGGCCAGACTGGTAAAAATATAAGCAACTGTTAGATTACTACTCAATTACTTGTAGGAAATGAGACATATAAACATATAAACGTTTTTTAGATTACTACTTAATTACTTGTAGAGAACCAGACATTAAAGTATAAGCACTTGTTAGATTATTGCTTAATTACTTGCAGGAAAGGAGACATGTAGCAGGGAAACCTTTGAAATGCCTACTTCTCAACTGCCGATCCGCAACAAAACATGCATCAGATATAGCTGACCTCATCATGAACAAGGAAATTGATGTAACAATCCTGACAGAAACGTGGCTATTGGAATCCTCATCACCTTGTATGGACCTACTTGTACCCCCGCAGTATAATATAGTGAGACTTGATAGACCAAAAAAGATAGGGGGTGGGATTGCCTGCATTTATAGATCAGAGATTGAGGTCATCCAAGAACTAACGGAACCACTCGAATACTGTGAACACCTAAATCTCAAGATTAGATCAGCACAGAATCAAAGATGCAACCTGCATGCGATCTACCACCCTCCAGGCAATGATACATCTTTCATAGATCAATTAATGGAAATCATCAGTACCAACTCCAATGCTGAAACTAACAACATTGTTCTAGGAGACTTTAATTTACACTGGAATGATAAAGATGACAAACAGGTCAATGCTCTTAAAGACCTTCTAGAGGAGCTAAACCTTAATGAAGCATGCACACAACCAACACACATGAAGGGAGCCACGTTAGACTGGATAATTTCTAAGACGAACTTTACCTCAATTACAGCAATTGAGCCATGTGACTGGTCAGACCACCATGCCATAACCTTCCTGATAAACACAATGAAAAATACCAATACCAGACAACCTGCCAGACACAAGAAATGGATGCGAGATACCAAAGACCCGAATATGAAATTACTAATAGAAAGTTGTGAGAAGAACCTAAACCCACCAAACAATATGACGAAAGTGGAGGATCTTACGAATCATTACACTACAACAGTGTCGAACATAGTCAATATCACAATGCCACTAAAACTGAAAAGAACAACAGAGAAGATCAAAAATCCATGGTTCAGTGGAACATTGAATGAAGCAAGGCGGAAACTGAGACAGGCGAAAAGAAAATGGAGACAACACCCAACAACGCCCGAACTGAATACCCTCAGAAGAATCCGGAGCGAATACAATAAAAAGATCCTAAATTCTAAAAGGAATTTATTAGATCCGAACTAGATAATGCCACTATTTGAGATTTTAAAACAGCAATCTAATAAAGTAGCTAAAACTGCCCAAGAAACTACAAAAACTCAACTAAGCTGTGAAGAGTTCTCATCCTTCTTCACAAATAAGGCTAATACTCTGGAAAGAGAGCTCAGAAAAGAAGCGGACAACAGTGATAATACAGACAACCGTACATCGCAAACAGCTAATATTACGTCAGATAACTCCCATACCACAAAAAACATGGCGCAATGGGATAACTTCAAGATACTTGACCAAAATACCGTTGCCAAAACACTATCAGACATCAAACCCAACAACCACTATAACGATCCACTCCCTTCAAAGTGCATCAAAGAAATAAATCTCATTGTGATCCCCATATGGACGAAAATAATAAACGCCTCCCTATCCCAAGGGACCCTCCCAGATTGCCTAAAAACTGGTCAAGTCGTTCCCATCATCAAAAAACCCTCAGTGGACCCAGCAGATCCAAATAACTTTCGCCCAGTGACCAACATCCCGATTCTTGCCAAACTAATTGAGAAATGTGTTCAAAACCAATTAAGCCAACACATCACTAACTTCTCACTACTAGACGATTGTCAGTCAGGATTCAGAACAGGACATAGCACAGAGACAGCGATCCTTCATATTGTCGATGATGCGCTACAGGCATTAGACCTTAATCAGACATGTCTTCTTATCCTCCTAGACCTATCATCAGCATTTGATACGGTAAATCATGAGAAATTATTGAACAGGCTCCATGACAGGATGGGTTTGTCAGGACATGTGCTAAAATGGTTTGAATAATTCCTTCAGAATAGAACGCAAAGATTTTTGGTCAATCAATCACTCTCAACATCAAGCCCTAACGCAATTGGAGTCCCTCAAGGCTCTACGTTATCTCCATCACTATTTAACCTTTACATTGAACCTCTCACAGAAATCCTTCAAAATTCAAAAATATCCTATCACATGTACGCGGAAGATACGCAGATTTACATCAAGATAACATCCATGGAGGACGTCAAGAGAATGAATAAAGCATTAAAAATATCATTACAATGGCTAGCTGACAATCATTTGAAACTAAATGCAAAAAAAACTGAGGGGCATATTACCAAGCAATAGCGATAATTATCGCTATTGCTTGGTTAGAGACAAAAATTTACCGCTGAGCTACGGTGATTTTTACCGCAAATAAACCTTGGTATTAGCAAGGTTTCTCGCAAATGCGATAAAAATCGCCGCAATGCTTGAATATCGCTGAAAAGTCAGCGATATTCATGCATTACCGAGCTAATGCTCTTAGCCATGTAATCCACCTCCCATTGGATAACATGGCTAAGAACTGCTCAGGGCAGGTGTTAGCTTTTGGAGATATTCGCGCTTAGCGCGAATATCTCCAAAAGTTGGTAATAGGAGATAGCGATGTTAGCGACTGTTTTCAGTCGCTAACATCTTGGCACGCCCACTTTGCATGTCATTAGTGATAAATATCACTGACATGCAAAGTGGGGCCCAAGATGGTCGCTATCTCCTACTAGCTGTCGCTAACTGGTGTTAGCGACACCTAGGTAATAGGGAGATAATTTTATCTCCACTTTCGTGGCTTTTAAAGCCAAAAAAGCGGAGATAAACCCCCTTGATAATATGCCCCTGAATTCCTACTAATAACACCACCAAAGAAACACACAGAAGGGATAGAATGGTGCAACTTCATAACAGCGTTAAACTGCACCCCTACACTAGTTGGCTCAGCGAAATCATTAGGAATCACACTTGATGAGAACCTAAACATGAAAGCCCACATCAAAGCTATGGCAAAAAGCGCACGCTATCACCTGAACTACATTAGAAAAATGAAACCATTCATATCCAAGCCGGATCTCAAACTGGCAGTACAATCACTAGTCATATCAAGGATTGAATATGGATGTACAACGCTAGCAAGGCTCCCAAAAATATCAACAGCACCTCTAAAGGCATGTCTCAACGCAGCTGCAAGACTGATAACCGGATCGAGAACATTTGACCACATATCACCGCACCTGAAAGCATTACACTGGCTACCCTACGAAGCCAGAATCCAGCTAAAAATGGCATGCATAACCCACAAAGCGATACACCACAACACACCTAAGTACTTGGCTCAGAAAATTAAAATATCTGGAGGAAACAGACCGGCCAGGAGTGCAAAGGAGCTGGTGCTGAGACCAGCCATCTTCAAGAAGAAGAAAACGTACGATAGAGCCTTCTCAGGAGCAGCACCAAGGATCTGGAATTCACTTCCGCCGAGCATAAGAAAAATTCCAGACACTACATCCTTTAAGAGGGAAGCAAAGAACTTCCTAATAAATAAGTTCCTTCCATAGACTGGGCCCTGGTCAATAGGATACTTGAAAAAGGCTTGAAAACAAAAAGCTACACAAATAATAGACACTTGGGATATTTTAGCCAGACTCAAATACATATCACATCGTGTATATATTTTCTATATAACTGTTAATATAAAATTTCAGACTGTGTCATACCCTGTATATATTTTTATTGTATAACGTTTTATGTATAATGTCTATCTATTGCTACTTTATATACCTACCTCATAATATTGAAAAATCTACAAATTCGAATAAATAGTTCCTTCCACAGGATTGGCCCCGGTCACTAGGACACTTGAAAAAGGATTGAAACCAAAAAGCTACACAAATATTAGACACATGGGATATTTTAGCCAAACGCAAATATATATCACTTTTGGTATATATTTTCGGTACAAGTATTAAGGTAAAATTTCAGACTGTGTCACACCCTGTATATATTTTTGTTACGGTACAACGTTTTAATGTACAATGTCTATCTCATGCTACTGTATGTACCTACCTCTTAATATTGAAAAAATATACAAAATCTTGTCTATAACTACCTCATATAATGTAAAGCGCTCTGATACCTAAGGGTCTTGTTCGCGCTATAGAAAACTCTTAAAATAAATAAATAAATAAATAAATAAATGTACAGATATATGCATTTGTTAGATCACTACTCAGTTACTTGCAGGGAACGATGCTTGTATAGAGATAAGCACTTGTTAGATTACTTAATTACTTGCTGGGAACCAGACATGTAAAACAAGTACTTGCTACATTACGGCTTAAGTATTTGCAGTGAACCAGACATGTGAAGACATAAGCTCTTGTTAGATGGCTAAATAATTTGTTACAAGGAACCAGACATGGGTGTTTAAGACTAATAGTGAAAGAAAGTAGACATATTTTAAAAGTCTTTGTTCAGCCATGTTTGTATTTGGGGGTTTCAAGTGTTTTTGAATAAGTATGTTTCTTGAGTTTTATTTTAAATAACATTTCTGTTTTGGGTGAGTAGCAAGTTTCATATCTGTAGTAACAGCCTAATGTACTGCAGTCTGACACAGCTAGGAGTTGTGCTTGACTTGAGGGACCTCTAGCTCCACCTTTTATATTGTGGCATGCTAAAGCAAGGACTTGTGTCAAACTCCAGAGAAACCTATGGTAATACTTGCTGTAGAGCTCTTTCCTTGCATTAGCACATTAAAGGCAGTCCTATTGACTTTGACATTCCTTGTTTGTACTAGATTTGAGAGGCCATGCAGTGAGTTGCTATTTTTCCAGAAGTGTGGTATCTCATAGATGTGCCTCTGCAAGGTTCAGAAATGTACTGTGTAGATTGGTGCTTTCCAAATATTGTCGTCTAAGCTATTGTCTACCTAAATAAGGTATACCTATTTGCTGAATATCAATTTGACTAGACTCGAAAACATATTCACTCATTTTTTACTGCGCTGAGATTGTAAATATTTTGCATATTTGTTATCATGTTTGTGCTGATTTCCAATTGAATAACAATACATATCTGTTCTGAATTCAGAGGTGACCGCAACAATGAAGGGGTGGTGTGTGGGTGTAGGTGGTGAGTGGGAGCGCAGGAGGGGGAGCGCATTTGGGGTAGGGGGGTTAATAATAAACACAAACATCTACCTGGAGCTGCAGCCCACCTCCCACGTCGCGCCTTGTCCTTCCTGGTCCCAGCAACCCTGGGGCAGTGTCACAGACTCCCTGTATAATCCTTGTGCTGTTCTCATACTGTGAGAGCAGCATGGGAATTGGCCTGAGTGAGCTGGAAAGATGCTCCGCTCTGACCAGGGAGTCTGTTGGGGTTTCTCCAGCCTGGTTGTTCAATGCAGCTGGTCTGAAGAAACCTAAGTGCGCATTTATGTTTTGGCCGGCCTGAGCCGGCCGGTCAAACGCATATATGCACATTTAGGGAGTGCACATAGCACTCCTCCTCCCCATGCCCTGCCCCGTCCCTCCCAGGACAAGCTGGCTCATAACCAGCAAATGAAAAATAAAATGATGCTAGAACATTGTTGTATGGGACAAGCACCAATAGTTGTGTGAATTTGTCTTTTTTATTTCCCATCTCTGCCGCCCTGGTTGTAAAGTGTAAATGATGCTGCAGTTGTGGCAGTGTTAGGTGGTAGGCAACAACCATAGGTTCTTATGACTACATCATTGGTTTGTCTCCTTGTGTTTCTTACCATGGAAAGATGAGTCCTTACATGATTTTGCACCTTTTTAAAGAAATTCTTCCAACTAGCATTTACTGTG
The DNA here is from genome assembly GCF_964263255.1 of Lissotriton vulgaris. Classification (NCBI taxonomy): domain Eukaryota; kingdom Metazoa; phylum Chordata; class Amphibia; order Caudata; family Salamandridae; genus Lissotriton; species Lissotriton vulgaris. Next base: position 860,487,825 of record NC_141698.1, read on the forward strand.
ACTCACTTCAAAGTTCTTTTTAGACATGCCCAATGGTTTAAGTGGGGGGGATTGGAGAGGCATGACTTACCCATACTTTTTTAATTTTAGAAAAAACTTTCCCCTTCTTTTTATGTAATGAAAACCATCCCAGGACGGTTAATTCAGAGAGTGGAAAAGCTTCAGCAGAAGTGCGAGGCATGGAGTGTGATGTGCTGTGAAACTGAGGGGGGACAGACAGCTAAATAAGCCTTCTTTCTAGGATGCCTGCTTCTCTGAAAGAAATGTAAATGTGTGCGGCTGGTCAATCTGCAAATGTAAACGGTGCTTGGAAGCCAGTATTGGATTTAATTGATGGAATCAGTTGAAGCTTCCTGATAACACACATTTATTCTTTTTGAGAGGCATTGTAAGGGAGATACTGGCTAAGTTGTTAAGTGTGTGCTTTTTAAATACAGTTACAAAAAACCCTTGGTTCCTGATGACACACATTTGCAGGTACATGCATCAAAGGATTTTGCGATCACAAACGGTGCAAATTGGAATGCATGAAGGGTGAAGGCCCTCGCAATTTGAGAATTCGCAAATATTTGCGAATTCTCAAATCGTGATTGCATTTAAGGAATCGCATTTTGCGATTCCTTAAATGCAATGCTTGAAACTTTAAAAAATTGTGATTTCGCAATTAGGGGGAGCAAATTACCATGAGGTTGAACCTCATGGTAATTTGTGAAAACTTTGAAAAATGAACTTTTGTGCAAAGTTTCAGGATTCAAGCAAGCCGGGCCGAAGACGGCTGAAATGCCAGAAACCGGTCCCCGGTAGCTTGTTTCCTTCCCAGTATAAGAATTGGCTTGGTAGTTTGGTCTGCCCTGTTCCCATGTTGCACTGGGCCAGGGTCAGACTAATTTGCATATAGCCAAGTTCTGAGCTGGGATGGTGCAGTGAGCTAAAAAACGGTGAAGGATCAAGCCCAGATCTTTGGACTGGGTAATAGTGGTCTGCTTAATTCAGACACTCTTTTCATCACCACCCCCTTTTCTGAATCATTGTTATGAGTTTAGCAGACCATAGGTATTGCCAAACCTATGGTTGCTGTCTGACCATCGCCACACTGCAGCCCCCTAAGAAGTATTACGACTAGGGCAGTCAGACCGCCACAGGACCACTGTGACCGCTTGGGATCCAGAATCCTGCGGCGGACGCGGAGCGATTAGAGGCTGAAATATAGTGGTGCTGCCACAGCAGCACTGCCAAGCATATTTTGAGTTACCTCTCCACCTCCCTTTCCAAGGTGGGGAGCCCACCTTGAAAAGGGTGGCGGAGAGCCAGCAAAAGAGCCCTTCGAGGGACCCCCTGCCACCTCTGGGCCTGGGGATGCATGCAGGGGAGCACATGTATCGTCTCCCTGGATTTGCACCTCTCGTTCCTGCATTTTGTGGCATGTATGCCAGACCAAGCAGGAAGGTGCAGTCGGCTCTCCGAGAGCAGCGGTCTGCATGTTAGGCTATTCTATGAGGCTAACAGACCACCGCTCTCAGACTGGTGCACGACTGCCCACCAGACTAGTATCAAAGTCCTAATCTGGCATGTAAATGTAAATGTAATGTAAATGTAAATGTAAATGTATAGGCATTTATATAGCGCACTACTTACCCGTAGGGTCCCAAGGCGCTTCGACCGCTGCGAAACCCTTCCTGGCTTCCCTGAGAGATGGTCCCTTAATGGGTATCTCCAGGGTGAGACCAGGCATCCCCGGCGGTCTGGTGGGGCCGTTAGTGAAGATGAGGCAAGCTAATGCCCAGAGTTGCCGAGTGTGATCGCTGATCAGAGTGGGCACCGAGGCGAGAGAATTATCGAGTCCGCTGACCCTGGTCCAGAAACCTGTCGCGTCGGGAATCGAACCCTGGTCCCGGGCCGTCCTCTGCTCTCGGGTCTGCTGCCTCTAACCAGTGAGCCACACTGGGTGCAGCAGCACCCCAGCTTTGGTGGTACTACAGCAGACAACGCATTGCACCATCCGCTGTAGGACCGCCAAAGTTGTAATAAGGCCCTTATTCTTATTGAAGGATATTGTAAGGGAGCTACCAGCGAAGCTGCGAAGGGTCGGCTTCCAAAAGACAGTTAGAAAAAAAAGAAATTTGCACTGGGTCCAGTCTGCAAAAAATCTACATTTTGAAAACACTTTATCTTAAACCGTTTTGTGCATTTTGTAGCAGACTATCTTATACTGTGTGTAATGCAAGTTTAAAATAATGACTTACATGTTCACAGTGCTTTCAGTCACAGACTGGTACCTCATAGTACAAAACATACACAAGTCACTATTCAGCACTGCACCAACCAGGATTCAGTTCTGTGATTCTCTGGGTAAGTACATTAACCAATATAGGTTTCATAATGGATGCCAGTGAATTCCCACTGCTTAACATAGCTAGTAATTTATTTCCATTTAACCTGTGCAATTTTTTATGTACAGTTACCTGAAGCAGACAGACCGAAAAAAGCTACTGATTTCTTTTGTTAGCCAAGCCTTTGACCACACCCACTCACCCGCCCCCTCCACAGTTCCCATACTTGTTTAATGCACTTCGACCATTGGACGAGCCCCTTTCATCTGCATCATCTCTGCTGATCTTCAAAGATACCCTTGTTTGTGCCTGTCTCCACTGGAGGCTGGTAGCTGCCCTTATCTGAAGCCTGTAGGAGAGTGTTTTTTTTGTACAACATGTGTGAGCTGTGGATTAGTTTCTGCAGATCCATGTGTATTTTGCTTTGTCAAAGTATACTAGAGGGATTCCAGATCTGCTCTGTTGCTACCTGCTCACAGAGAGGATCCCCTTGAAGACCCTAAGGGATGACCCTGCTCAGCATGCTTTTTCCCCACGGCTGCTTGTGATTTTCCTTGTTACACTGAAACACTGTGGGAATTCAGGATTGCTGTTAAGAGTCAACTTATCTCCAGCAAGGTAGGATGGCATATGCTCGTGCAAAGAGCGCCTTCTGCCAGACACAGACAGAGAAAATTCTCAGGGCTCGATTCACAAAGTGCCTCTGCATTCGTGCTGGAGGTCCAGAAGTCGTGGCAGGGGGCACTCACTCGTGGTGGGATCTCCGTCATGAGAAACTGCAGTTCGGAGGTCCCACCAGGAGTGTGGGCTGCCACCACGAGTGTGGGCTGCCACCACAACTGTGGGGCCTCCACCCCGAGTGCTGAGGATCTTTGTGAATCGGGCCCTATGTTTCCACAACTGCTGCCATTTGTAGTTACCTTGGGAAGCCATTTGAATGCAGGATGCCCATCACTCTAGGTTGTCTTTAAAGAGGCTCAGCCACACCACTTGGCCACACAGATGCCACAGTTTTAGTTTTAACATAGATTTGGGTGGCAAATGTGAAGCTATAATGCATAAATTCTTTCGATCAATTTCAATAAAATAACTTTCTTTCGATTGTAATAGACACATAAAAAGTAAAGACGAATTGAAAATGAAACTTTTGCAATCAGTTAAATTAGTATACGTTTTTTACTGCATGCTGGAAATTTTTAAAATGCAAATCTATCAGAAAGCATCTGTAGGAAACACAATGAAACACAAAAAGTTATACTTGCTCAATAGGTAATAAAGGCGTATTTTAAATGGTTTATAATAATTGCAAAAAAAGGGTAAAGTGCAGCAAAGTCTCATTAGAAGTGCTGTCATATGGATGCGTGCAAATAACTGCAAGAGTGTATTGCCCTAATGGAGATGACAATAGGCTCCGTACAGTGGCAGACCTAAAGCTCATGTCCAGTTCCCTGATACTAACGTGAAGCAGGGCTCAATGCCATGGGCAACAAAGATAATGCGAAGTGTAGGGCTCACAGAGACAAGGCACCTACAAAAGCAGGTCTGTTTATATTGTAGAGAAGAGGAGTTGGCATGACCTCAAACCCCAGACCCATATGTTTCAATGGGTATTAATTGAAGTACCCTCCTAACTTAGAGGAACAGCAATTTCTGGTGCCACACAATAATATGTGCTCTCAGGAAGTGGATACATCAAAACCAAACCCCAAATAAGGAAAGCTGGGAACCTTTACTAATGTATTGCTTTCTATGGTGAATGTACAGAAGTTAGAAGTACGCAGGGCACAGGACATAATCTGAGATTTAGAGAAATTGGTACTTAGATCTAAACTTAGCCTAAAGTAATTAGAAGAGACTACCAACTTCCTCAGTACCCTTGGGGTGCGCAACAACAGCAGAGCATCATCAGATCACGACAACACTGGGACGGGAAAAGTGGGGCCAATATACAAAACTGATTAACTCCTTTTTTAAAGCTGTGTGATTAAAGTTAGTTCCCCATATGAACCAAACCTCACCTTTGCTGTCAAACTGTTGAGCAAATTAGCTAGAGAAGTGACCAATGCAGTATCTAGGCCTAGTTCTAATGAAAGGAACCACAACTTTGATTGACTTACCTTGTCAAAGGCAGAAGAAACTCCAACAAAGCCTGGAGATATCTACTTTCCAATTATTAAATTAAGATTAGGCTTTGCTCCACAGTACCTAGGTGTTCCCTGAAACCATACTGACAGCCAGGTACTCTTAGGGCCTTATTATGACTTTAGCAGTGTGGGAGGGGACTGCCATGCCTGAACCCCACTCCCGCACTGCCAAAACCATAATTAGAGTGCCGCAACACCACAAGGGATCTCTGATCCCTGGCAGTGACAGTGGTGCCAATGCTGTCCGACCGCCCACGCTGCAACCGTGTCTTCCGATGGACCACTGTAGTCATAATAAAGCCTAAATATTCTTAGAATTGGCTCACTCCCAAATTCTATTAAAAATCTCTCTAACTAAAATCCTAACTAACCAGTAGATGACAGAAATTGGCCAGGAACAACTAGGTTCAAGGTCCTTTCTTTTTATTAAATGGTGATAATAATATATGAAGATCAGAATGAGGTAAACTAGTGGCACAACATTTAAAGAGGAGCCGATATGTCCAAGGTACATTTAAAGACATCCATTGGAATACCATCTGACCCAGAGACTTTGCCAGACGAACAGTGTTGGATAGCTATTGAAACCTCATCAATGTTAAAATAAACTTTGCAATCTGCTGAAGAACTATGTACAACCTCTGCAGTGTAGGTAACATCATCATTTATATTATAAATCAACTGATAATGTGATCGCCATTGTGTGTCTCTAATACGGGTACTAAATGTAGATACAGTGCTGCGACTTTTTAAATAGAATCGACCTTCCAAAAAGGTATTGGATCCCGCTTTACTGCTGTGGCGCTGCCTCAGTAAGTTGTTTCCAATGCAAGCCTTGGAGTTCCCTTTTCCTCTTGCTCAGAGCAGACTTATAATGCATACAGCGTCCCTTATTCCTGGTTTCCTTGCCAAGGCCTGATGTAAACCCCTGTTAGCAGAAGAGCAAGAAGCATCCAACCAACATGGGGATGGTGCCGATATAGGTTCTCAAGGTGTTAAAAGAGTGTTACTAATTCAACCACATCGATGAATAAAGGACTCCGTCACTTAAGCAGGACTAGCAGTGTCAGAAGGGCATTTTATGAAAGTGCTGAATTTTAAATGCATTATACTTTCTAAATACAAGGATGAGTAGTTAGAAAGATACCAGGCTAATCTCAAACCATTATATTGGGGTGTTGGGTAATGAGTATAAACTGCATGTCTGCTTGCAGAAAGTTGTGGGAACAAGAGTGATATAATAAGCAGATTATGGTCTCCGAAATTAAAACCCAGAAATCGGCACAACCAGGGCCAAAAAACGTAGGCTGTGAAGTAGTTGTAGTAAGTGTAGGAAGCTGGCTCTGTGTATACTATACCAAAGTGAGATATAGAGTGCATGGAGTTCAGTGGATCCTCAAAGGCTTACAGAGGTAAAAGTAGATAATACCTTACTCGCTATTTGTGGTAGTGTGGGCAAGCTGTAAGGCTTTTTCAGAGGGTAGGATAGAGCATATATTGTACACACCGAGGCAAGAAATTAATTCACACACTCAAAGACTGAACTCTGACCAATTTTTATTTTGTAAAAATATTATTTAGTTGTATTTTAGTTCTAGAACCAAGCAAGTACTGGCACTGGTAAGTGTCATAGCACTTTGCAAGAATAATGCATGTAAATACAGTTGAATGCAGATGGATGCAATTGGTTTGGTTACAGGTAAGTAAAATGTTCATAAACAGATTAAATTATTTATACAGTTACTTTATAGATTCAAAGATTTATTGAATTTGATTTAGACCACGCCTGAAGTCAACAAATACATGGTTAAAAAGTGATAAAACAGGGGGTGGCGTGGCTTACGCGCCATTGTGTCATGGCGGATCCTTCTTGAGCTCCTCTGCGACGTGGGACTTTATTGCCGATAGCGAACCTTTATTGCCTGCTCTCCCATTTACAGACCGGTGATATGGCTTCATAAAGGTGCGGCTAGCAGTTTTATCACCTTTTCGCTGCTCCCGCTGCCTACTCAGAGCCCTGTTGCCATTTCTTCAAGTAAATCGCGGGCGCCCGCCATTTTGTTTACCGCACTGGCGCTCGAATTTCCTTCATAGTGGAGGCATATTTATCATCAGCGATCTTCAAGGAAAACATGCTTTTGGGCTGCCTATCTCTCCAATAATCGCCACAACTACAGGTACTTCCGCAATATTCAGCTTGCTTGACTGGCCCCTTTTTCACTATGCCACACCTATTTATATGCAAGCATCTACTTGTTATGCAAACCCTGCAATTCCTTACTATATTTTACAGCACGAGTATGGCTGCACCACTATTTCTCTGTGACTGATTAATGTGATAGTCCACAACAAATGGAGCTTAATTGAAGAGTCACCAGTTCAGACATCAGTACTTATTCAGTGCGCTTACCAGTTTTATTTCGAGATGCTTGCATGTTTTCTTTTTCAGCCTACTTTTACATGTGGAGCCAGTCTTCAACCGTGGCACCTTTCTCCTCATAAGTAATACGAACAGCCGTCATTTTAGGTTGTGGGGATCGCAACTTCTTTCTATACATTAACTCTTTGCTGCAAGCTTCTTTGAGCACGAAATAACTTTTATTATGCCATTTTAAATGCATATTACCTACTATTTTGTTGAGGGATTTTGAATCTTCTTACCTTTCTCTGCTCCATTTTGAAGAAATCACTACTACGACCTCTCTATCTTCATTTGGAACAATTTGCTTTTCACAACAACTTTGTTTTTTGAGACAATTATTAAGTTTCCTTCACCTTCATTCAGCTCATAAGGTGATTTCCTTTTACACATTGAAATGGCTAACAACTTATGGCTAGATCTTCCTCAACTGGTACCAAACCGAAAAGACACAAAAATGATCCACCTTCTCCTATACTCTCCTTGCAGAATCCAGTTTTGGACTCTATATTGGATGAAGTGCGCGGTATGCAGCCTTTTATGGCCACTACAAATGAAAGATTAAAACAGATTGAGTAGAGATGGATAACTATGTCAGCAAAAGTATTGGATCTTGAAGAACGTGTTAACGACATACAGGGTGCCTCTTTAAAAAATCCATCACTAGAATAAGAGATTCACAAGTTAAAAATCCATACTGAGGATCTTGAAAATCGTAATCGCAGAAATAATCTATGCCTTTATGGCCCTCCAGAGAATATTGAAGGGTCCGACATAGTATAATTTTTGCAAAAATTCCTCCCAGAACTTCTGGATCTTCGGTCATCGACAACTCCTCTTAACCCCTTCGCTGCTGGCCCGTTTCCGCCCCTGTGCTGGAAACAACACGAACAGGGGCGGGCCATGACGAACCCCAGCCGTCATCAGCACACGAGCACCGTAGGGCATGACGGCTGGGGTTCGTCACCAGCATACAAGGGGTTAATATATACAAAGAGCACATCGTCTGGGCTGTCTTCATCCTACTGCTACTAAACCACGTGGAATCATAATGCTATTTCTGGAATTCACCAAATTGATGCACGTCTTGAAATCTGTAAGACCTAAACGCCATCTTACTTGGTTGGGTCACACTATCTTCATATCTCAAGATATTTCCAATGCAACAAACGCCCGACGGAAAGAATTCCTTGCACTACGTCCTCGATGTGACATCTTAACATCCAGTATGGAATTCTCCATCCATGTCTCTGCAAAATTACACATAATGGACGGTCACGTTCCTTTGATGACCCGGAAAAGCTTAAACTTTTTCTTCAAAACCTGACATCTCATGGCATGGATACTAATGCTTGACTTTTCCTTCATGTCAGGAATATCAAATTGATCCCACATAAGTTTGCTTACTTTGTGTTTTCTGAGTTTCCATATTTTACTTATACGTATGAGGTTCTCTGTTTCTCATTTTTCCTCTACTTGATATTATGGTCCATGTCCTCCGGCGTCACTATGCCCCTCTCATTTCAATTCCTCTTCTCTTTACAGATCTGGATGTTATTCTTTGATCCGTTTGCCTGTTTCTTACTTCTATTTCTTCCCTTTGTTTTCTTTTTTCTTCCTTCCTGCTCTTATCGTTTTCTCTCACGTTCACTTTTCGTGTATTGTTTATATTTTATGTTTAAAATTTTATTTTTCTCATCACATAAAAAACAATGTTTTCTCTTCTTTTTCCTCGTTGATTATGCAGTTACGTGTTCCTGTTTCCTTCTGTATCCCTTAATCCAACATCAAGGTTAATGTGGTCTCGTGGAATGTTCTTGGTCTAGGTCATCCTGTCAAACATCAAAAGGTATTGTCTCATTTAGCTAAACTTAATGCCCAAGTTGCTTTTTACAGGAAACCCATTGCAATGATGTAGAGTCTATTAAACTCAAATGCCAATGGGTCAGTCAAATTGTTTTTTCACCTTCTATTGATCGTCATGGTGGTGTTGCTATATTGTTTCATAAATCTAATAATGCTCAAATATTGTCATCAGAATGTGATCCATATGGTCATTGGGTGTTGGTTGATGCTACCATCAACAAAGTATAAATTTCATTTTTTAATATTTATGGTCCTGTGATACCTGATCCGGAATTTTGGCAAACTATAAAAATGAAACTTTTATCCATATCTAATTCTAACATTGTGGTTGTTGGTGATTTTAATAATTGATTGGACCCCTTTGTAGACAGGAAATCCAAGTGAAAATGTAATCCTGACAAACCCACAAGTCTTTCCAATCAGCCATCTCATCTTGTCCTTAATTTGATTCATGGAAAATTCGTAATCCTGATGCCTCAAAATTTACTTTTTTCTCTCCTGTACATCATACAAGGTCTCGTATTGATTATTACCCTGTCTCCACTCATCAGAAATTGGTTCTATTTTTATTTCTGATCATGCTCCTGTCTCCACCTCTATTGATTTATCCATCACCACATGTAAACAAGGTCACGGGCGTTTTAACAATCATCTTCTATCAGACCGCACTTTTATCTCAGAAGCGACCGAGTTCCTTAATTAATTTTTTGTTATTAACAAATCTTTAGATACTTCAATCCACAACAATTGGGATGCTTTTAAGGCAGCCTTTGGAGCATTCACTATAGCTTATTCATCAAAGAAAAATAAACTATTACATTCTAAATATAAAGACACCCTAACATTAACTAAAACCCTGGAACCCAAATATTTCTCATCCAAATCCCCCTCATTATTACAGTTTATTAAGGCTAAATCCGCCTTGAATAAAATTGCTACTATAGATGCCTGTAACATACTCCTCAAGGTTAAATCTAAATTTCATGGAGGCCAAAATAAAGCAGGCAAAATGTTAGTGAATTATTTAAAAATCAAATCAGAATGTAAAACCATTGGCCCTATTCATGCAGAAACGAACAATACACGCCTCTCCTCTGATTCTGACATTATTAGTTCATTTTAATCATATTCTAATCTCTTATACACAGAAACTACTAATCCCTCTAAAGATGATTTTTATAACTTTTTTTCAAGATATTCCTAAACCTAAATCTCTCCCAGATATTTTTTTACCACTTGAGGAGGATATTTCTCTTCAAATATCTGATGCCCTCAAATCCTTGAAAAAATCGAAAGCTCCCGGTCCTGATGGCTTTTTAGTGGAATTATGTTTAGCCTTTTCCTCGATTTTTGCACATAAATTATTAGATCTTTTTAATTCATTTATATCCAATTCTAAAGCCTGTGGCTCTTTTTTAGAAGCCCTTATCATTGTTATTCCTAAACCTGATAAAGACTCCTTCTACTGCAAAAATGTTCGTCTTATATCACTAATCAATTATTCCTCTCCTCATTAACCCAGATCAAGCTGGATTTGTTAAAGGATGTTTGGCCTCTGATAATGCCAGAATGTTTGCCAACATTCTCATCCTTAGTAAAAAATATCCCTTTACCATAGCTGCATTATCTCTAGATGCTTTTGATCGAGTCAATTGGGATTTTATGTTACATACTTAACACTGGTTTGGATTTGGCCTAAAGTTTATGTCATATATACAACTACTATACACAAATCCAAAAGCATGTGCTTTTGTTACGCTCTTTTTCCCCCATATTTTCCATTGCAAAGAGGTACGCGTCAAGGATGTCCACTTTCTCCTTTACTTTTCTTATTATGCTTGGAACCCTTCCTTGAACGAATTAGAAATAAAGCTCTTATTACTGGCTTTACTTTGAAATCGCACAAAATTAAACTTTCTGCATATGCAGATGATTTTCTAGTCTATATGTCCAATCCAGTTACTTCTTTACCTCCCTTTTTACAGGAAATCACATGATTTTCTAATGTCTCAGGCTATAAACTAAATTTATCCAAGACTGAAATTCTACCTTTGAACTCTTCATGTTGTAGTCACATGTTTGACTTCACTAACTTTACATGGTGTCCTCAAAAAATTAAATATTTAGGCGCATGCTTCTCCTCTAATATTCATGATACCATATCTCACAATTTCTCCTCTCTAAAACTTAAAATTACCGATTTGCTGACTTCTTGGTCTCCTTTATTTTTATCTTGGTGGGACAGACTTGAAACAATTAAAATGATGATTGTTCCTCAGATATTATTCACGCTATCAATGTTACCCTTCAAAATCCCTAACTATTATTTTACCCAGATTAACTCTATGTGTACTAAGTTTCTTTGGAATAATAGGCATGCACGCATTGCCCTATCCAAACTAATTCATCCCAAAACTGAAGGGGGAGGGTCAGATTTCCTGATTTCAAATTATACCATAATGCTTTTTTGATTCGTCAATTTTATGCTATGTCTAAGGATTATCAAGATTCTCCTAAACCCTCTTGGGTTACCGTTGAATGTTCTTTGTTAAATGACTTCTCATTACACAATATTGTTTTTATGACTAATTGTACTTTTATTTCCAAATATCCATTTTTAAAATACTCTCAATACCTTTTGCATACACTTTTCTTTAAGAATTTTGACAAATATAATTTTTTTCTTGCCTCATCACTATGGTATAACAAATACATTAAAGTCCGTCACAATTCATTTTACTACAAACATTGGAAAGAAAAGGGTATTTTTTATGTCAATCAATTGATTGTCGATAATAAGATTTGCCTTTCAATAAATTACAAGGAACCTTTAACTTACCTGATTCATATATTCTGCAATATAACATTTTAGCACCTATACTTCAGGTTTTTTTTTTACAAAATTGCATTTCTTTGTCATTCCCAACTTCATTCACACCTGATACACCTTTATATCAAGTCTTCTCAGATACTATTCCTAGTGCCTCTTTTGTTTATTAAACCTTATCTTCATATAATGGCACGCAGAATAAAATAGCTGTTGAGCTAGATTGGGAACAGGAATTATCCATAACACTATCTATTCCCCAATGGAATAAGCTTTGGCAAAAACTCTTCAAAACATCCAATCCTTATATTTTATTTGTAATAGAGTTGTTATTACTCTCCTTCTTTTACACACATTTAAACAGTGAGCCTCATCATCTTGTTGGTCATGTTCTACTGCTGAAAGTTCTTTAATACATTTACTTTATTATTGTCCCAAAGCTTATGATTTTTGGAAAGCTGTCTGGCCAAAGTGCTTATTGATTTTCTCTTATAAGATTTAATTTAATATGCACAATGTATTTTTAGGTACAATGTCTCCTGATTTTGATCAAATTACCTCCAAATCCATTTTATTTGATCTATTTATTGCCATAGCTTTTTAGGTTCTTTTAACATGTTGGAAAGGTAACTCTAAATTATCTTTTTTGCTTTGGTTGAATCTAATATGTGATGAGCATAGAACTGCATCAGTGCCTAATAATTCAATAGATTGACAAATCAAATCTGATCTATTATGGCTATTATGGCTACCGTTTACTACTTACCTGTCTTCGAACTCTCCTTCTACATTACTTCTTTTATTTTTTCCAATATTGTCTATATCTTTTCCTCTTCTTCTCTTTCTTTCTCTATATCTTTTTCTTTCTCTCTTTGGTCTTCTTCTTTTCAACCTCTCTTTTTTCTTTCCTTCTCTCTTTTTCATAAAAATGTTTTCTTCTGTAGTATAATATGCCCTCTCATATTTTTCACAGGTTATTAATATGCCAGTACGCAGTTCAGTCCTTTTTCTATCATGTGTTATTTATTAGTTACTTTTTTAGGAATATTAATACAAATGTTCTGTAGTATACTGATTCTAATTTTTCTATCGCAACTATTTACTGATGTTATTAATGTGTAACTGTATACTTACATCTTCCTCTAAACTGAATATTATATTTGTATTTCTGTGTCATTTATCTTTAATAAAAATGATTTAACAAAAAAAGTGATAAAACAGTTATATTGTTCAAACATTAAACCAATTTAAAAAACCTTTTTTTTTAAATGTAACAGATTATAGCAAGCACCTTCATCTAGTGGTGATTTACAAAACTCAATTAGACTTTTTGCAGAGCAAAGATTGTGTCTAAAATGTATTGGCTTTATATGCCGGCACCCGGCCTCTACCAAAGTCAGGTTTGGAGTCTTGTACTTCTCCATTGCATAAGTCGCACATATCTGTGGAGCGTTCCAATTTATCCCATTTAAAAGTCTGGGTCTTTAAAGGAAGAAACCCCAGCCTCATTAAAATTATGGTATGCCGGACCCTATACTCTAAAGAAAAACGTACATATCGTTGCATAATTTTATAATGTATACTGTCTAAAAAATGAGCAAAATGTTTTAGCTGTGAACAATGATCTACATCCGAATCGTAGCTTATTCTAGGGGTTAGGTTCTTTATATAAAGCTTCAAGTGTGAAGGAGTCATAGATTTCAAAAGTGCTGTCGTGGAACCAGACTGAGTTAGTGCAATACTTACATTTTTATTAAAAGTATAATGAGATGACTCGTCTCTAAAAGTCTCCAGTTTTAAAATGTACCTGATAGACCCTAGGTCTGCATGGAGCAGATTATAGGCCCAGTGGAGTATATTTATGATGGCTTTTGCGTACGCACTGACTATGGATAGCTCCAATCGGATTGCTTGGAAAGGGACTGATTGATTGACTCTTAGCAGTTTACGTAATAACATCCCTTCTTTTACATTTAGTGGATGCCACGCCTTGCTCAGGATATATTATAAGGCGTATATTAAAATTGGTGGTATTTACGAACGATAGACCTTGAACATGGGTGCACAGTGTTTATTCCCTGAAGAAGAATAAAGTCTCAATAATATGCAGACGTGAGCATCAGCCTTTAGGACGATTTGTCCAAGATGGGAAGAATTTTGTAAGGTCTGTGTAAAAATTCTCCCCAAGTAAACATATTCCTTAACAATCGCTAGGGGCTTAACATCTAATGTCCAGGAGTAGTGAAGGCAATGCTTTCTTCCTCTAAAGGGAAGGACTTTAGTTTTAGAGATGTTTGGTAAGAGACAATTTTCCTTAGCAAAATGATTTAGGGCATTTAGGTTTATTTGTAGGCATATCGGAGTAAGGTCCATGATTGCTACATCGTCAGCGTACATTAAAATATGTATGTCGCTTAAAGCTATTTTTGATGGAGAATTATTAATTGTTTGAAAACACTCTGGGAGGTCACTTATATAAAGGGAGAACAAGATTGGGGCTAGGACACAGCATTGCTTTAGGCCATTCCTTGTGGGGATAAGCCGCGTCAAACCCTTTTCTCTCCCAATTGGACTTTACACCATGTTGCAGAGTGTAATGATATAATTATTGTGAGCAGGTAGTTGGGTATTCCAAGCTTCACTAACTTAGTCCAAAGGGTTAGCCTGTCTACGAGATCAAAGGCAGTGGTAAAATCAACAAAGACACAGTAAACAACCTGCTGATTCGTTACTACATATTTGTTTATTAGTTTGCAAGACTGCAATGTTATCTATTACAGAATTCTATGGGTGAAAACTAGCTGAGTCGTTGGTGTCACTCGTATGGGGAATGCCCAATCTTTCAGGTGTTCCAGTACGCATGTTGCAAAAATCTTCCCGGTAGCGTCCGTAGGGCTATCTGTCGATAGTTGTTGGGCAACAGTCGGGATCCTTTTTTCAAGATGGGAACCACTATACTCCCCTGCCATGTTTTTGGGATTCTCCCCAGGGCCGGACTGGCTACCAGGCGTTTTGGCATGCTGCCGAGCTGGGGGCTGATTTCACTGTGGTGGGGGATGATTTCGACGATGGAAACCTGTGTGTGCTTCGAAATAAACAAAGCAAAACACATTTTATTCAGCACATGCAGGTCCCCATAATCAAAATCAGCCCCCAGCTCGGCAGCATGCCAAAACGCCCGGTAGCCAGTCCGGCCCTGATTCTCCAGTTGGAAGCTTTATAATTACTTTGTGAGTAGTTGTTGGATTACTTTTCAGATTACTTTTCTTACTCAGTGTAGTTTACCTAGGTACCACACTGGGACATTTCCTGGATAAAGCTAAGTAATGCAATGCGTTAAAAAACACACTTGTATGACTTTTCCACACTAAGAACTTTTTTCACAGAAAAGCGGTCAATGCAATTCTATGGGAGGAAATGAAGTTATCGGTTTACAGGTAAGTACTTGGTTTTGAGAGTTGGGTTTCTGGAGTTAGAACAATGGTTCCACAAGGGTCAAGGATTTACTCCAAGAGCACCCTCAGCTGCATTAGGGTGGCCGGGTGCAGAGTGCTGAAGCCCAATGTTAAGCATTTACGCATTGCCCTATCCAAACTAATTCATCCCAAAACTGAAGGGGGAGGGTCAGATTTCCTGATTTCAAATTATACCATAATGCTTTTTTGATTCGTCAATTTTATGTTATGTCTAAGGATTATCAAGATTCTCCTAAACCCTCTTGGGTTACCGTTGAATGTTTTTTGTTAAATGACTTCTCATTACATAATATTGTTTTTATTACTGATTGTACTTTTATTTCCAAATATCCAATTTTAAAATACTCTCAATACCTTTGCATACACTTTTCTGTAAGAATTTCGACAAATATAAATTTTTTCTTGCCTCATTACTATGGTATAACAAACACATCAAATTCTGTCACAAATCATTTTACTACAAACATTGTAAAGAAAAGGGAATTTTTTGTCAATCAATTGAGACAGGAAGGGGGTTGCTCCTGCTAGTAGCAGAGGCTGGTGGTCATGTTACAAAGGCAGCAAAGCCTTTGAAGCTCATCTGCCACAGATGGCTCTTCCTGACTTGGGGAGGTGTGAACACCTCCACACAGGAAAGACTTTGCTTCTGGGCCCAGGGAGCAAAGGCTCCCACCCCAAGGGTCCAGAAACATGTTTCATTGTGGCAGGTTGTTGCTTACCAGTCAGTGAACCCACCAGAGGCTGGTCGTTTTTCAGGGGGCAGCTCTAAGATGCCCTCTGAGTGCATTGTATAATAAATCCCACACTGGCATCAGTGTGGGTGTATGTGCTGAGAAGTTTGCTACTAAACTTCCCAGAATTCAGTAAAGCCATTATGGTGCTATGGAGTTCGTAGTGACAAACTCCCAGACCATACCCTCTTTTATGGCTTTAGTGCACTTACAATGACTAAGAATGGACTTAGACATCGAAGGGGTACAGTGCTCATGCAACTGTACCCTCACCGGTGGTATAGTGCACTCAGCTAGAGGGGAGTCTTACCTATGCCATAGGCAGTGTGTTACAGGCATGGCACACAAGTATGTGTGCCTGTGGGCACTTGATTTATCTCTGCACCAAAACACGCAGCCTGCCAAGGCAGTATGTGTGGGTGTTAAGGTACAGGACCTCTAACAGTAGCACAATATGTGCTGCAGCACTTAGAGCCTTCCCTGGTCACAGTGCCCTTGGTACCCATGGTACCTTTTATAAGGGATTTCCATGTGGCCAGAGAGGTGCCAATTGTGAGTACCAATGTACAGTTTTGGGAAAGAACACAGGGCAAATCAAGTCAAAGTGCATCAGAAATCTGGCAGAAAGTGGGGGGGTTACTTCAACAGAAACCCAGCTTCCTACAGTAAGGTCTTTTTCATATGCATTGATTAATGCATGAGTCAGTATGAACTTACTCAATGTTTCGCCCATTCTCTCTGTACATACCCTAGACAATGGAGCAATGAATGATTGGCAACCACAGGCAGGTTTCATGTGTTACCAGATACATTGACATTGAAATCAACCGATCAATCAATCAGTAATTTTATAAGGTGTGACTACTCACACGTGAGGGTCTTCAGTCGCTGAGTGTGTGTGTGGGGGGTGCAGTTCAATCAAAGAGCCAGGTCTTACAGTCCACATATCCACAAATCGCCACAAATTACCAAACTAGGAGAATCACTTACCTATAAAAAACAATGACCCATCTTTATTTTTTGAGGTAGGAAATAATGGCTAGTCTCAGTTGGACTACAACATCAAATAATACTTTTAGCAAGACTTTCAGTGCATGATTATTAGGACTGCGGTAGTATTTCATGTTCTCTGCAGAGGCTTTGGTGGCTCAAAGCAAGACGATGTTGAGCCATATAAAGCACCAAAGGGCAAATATATCCAAAGTAAGGAATTATGAAGAATATGTTAAAGAGGTGCAGGACTTTGAGGAAATGTAAGCATTTCCAGAAGCAGTTTACTTCTTTGGTCAGCGTTTACCATCAAACGTTCTCTTACTGTGAGTGCATTGGAAAATCAGGATATTTGAAACAAGTAACAGAAGGATATTGAGACCTAGGTTCCTGTATTTTATTGCTAGACGATGCCCTCTGTAAGGGTATACATTAGACTTCCCTAATCTGGCAAACATGGCTGGTCTGTTTTTTATGCCATCAGAAAAATCTTTAACAACGGAAATGATTACCAGAAATGGTCAAATCTGATTTTAGAGGCCTTGATCCAGGCATATTCTGTGGCTATTCAGAATAAGGAAAACCTTCCAGGCTTATTCAGAACAATGGGGCAAATGAGGAGCCTTCTTTCAGACCCAATATCCAGTACACTGCTAGCTTAATGGCTGTGATTGAAGGTTGGTGACATATCTGGGGCCTGGCGCTTCACACAAAAATATAAGTAAGTGGCTTCTATGTTTTGGTCTGAGATTATTTGGTCAGAACTGAATGCATTAGTAAAGAAGTTAGCAAAGGACACAAAAGCCTGCTTCCCTTTCATGGCTATGTATTAATGAGCTTACACAGATTCTAATATGTAAAATGAAATCCGCCCAAGCACTAAAAAGCTTTGACCGTTCTCAACAGGTAGGTTGCAATCAGTGCAAGGCCAATCAATGTTTATGTTTTTTCAGGCTACAGAAGTTGGTATTTCCTCAACTTTAGGCTTATGGTTTCTTTCATAACGTTTTCTAAGGTTTCCAGTAAAAATAGCAAAATGTGTGGCGTTTTCTTTAGATACTAGTATCAGGGTTGCAGTCTGTTCAGTTCACCAGGGAGAATGAGCAAGGAGATAGATTATTTTCCCGTTCTGCTGCACACCATGCAGCAAGTACCTTCTGGTCTTGTATTGTATTGTATTGTAATTGCATTTGTTTTGCGCTTACTACCCCTGACGAGGCGTCAAAGCGCTTTCTCGGCGAGTAGCACGCTACTCCAGGACCCATAGAGGATTAGTGTTGAATTAGTATAGTGAAACATGCAAGTACATTTTAAGTGGTGGATATGTTAGTCAGTTATTTGGATTCAGAAAGATAGCAGGAGGTTAGAAGAGGATAGAGGGCTTGTATTTATATAGCGCTTTTAACACCTGATGGGGTGTTGCAGCGCTTTTGTTGGTGAGTAGCACGCTTTTCCGGAAACCCATAAAGGATTAGTGGTGAATTAGTATGGTGAAATATGAAAGTAATTTGAGTGGTGGATATTAGTCAGGTATTTGGAGTGAGAAGGAAAGCGGAGGGATAGAAGGTTTGCATTCATATAGCGCCTGTTACCCCAGATGGAGTGTTGAATCGCTTTTCTGGCGAGTAGCAGGCTACTCCGGGACCCATAAAGGATTAGTGTAGAAAATTAGTATAGTGAAACATGAAGTAATTTGAGTGGTGGATGTGTAAGCCAGTTATTTGGTTCGAGAAGGGTTGGGGAGGGGTAAAAAAGGAAAAAAAGGTTTGCATTTATATAGCGCTTCTAACCCTGATGATGTGTTGGAACGCTTTGTTGGCGAGTAGCACGCTACTCTGGAACCCATAAAGGATTAGTGGTGAATTAGCATAGTGGAATATGGAATTAGAGAAGTGAAAATGCTAGTCTGTTATTTTGATTGAAAATGATAATAGAGGGATAGAAGAATTGAGGATTTCTTTTTTTAGGTCATAGCAGTAGGAAGAGGCTTGTGAATGAGTAAAAAGGGTTTTTGGAGGAGAAGAGTCAGAGGGAAGAGTTTAGAAAGGTTTGTTTTGGGGTATCGGTATAGTAAAAGAGGTGTTGGATGATGCAAGGAGGGGTATAGTAGGAGAGAGTCAAGAAAGGGTCATTTTGGGGAACATAGTAGTGGTATGGGGTTTGGGATACATCAGAGAGTGGGTATAGAGGATATAATGATAGATGTATAGGGTGAGAGATAGGGTAGTGAATTGGAAAAAATAGTAGAAAGAAGTTTGAGATGAGTCAGAAAGTTGGGCTAGAAGATATATTGAGAGAAGTATAGGCTGAGAAATAGGATAGTGCATTGGAAATGCTAAATTAGAAGAAAGAGATAATTATATTGGTCCATAAGTATATTGAAAGTATATCGATGGATAAAGGAGGTAAGTATATGCAGATTAAAGACATTGATAGAGGTAGCGGATGAGAAATAGGGGAGTACATTGGATATGCTTTCAGGAGAAAAGTAACAGACACACAGATCCAAGTACATGGAGGTACATGGATGCACAATGGAAGCAAGTACATGTAGACAAAAGATAATTTTTTTTCTTTTGTTTTTGTTTTTATAACAACATAATTATTGTACATGTTTATACAAAGCAATACACAAAGATAGGCACATATATATATATATACTGAAAATAAATGCTTATATACAGAGGGAAAAATACATAGGGTGGGTATTAATGAATGGGAAAATGGGCAGCATTCCTGGCCCTGGTCCCGACCAGTCTTGAACAGGCTCAAACAGGCACTCACCCTTGTCCTCTCCACCCATAGCCTCGACACCCGGGCTGAGACGCCCTAAGCCTTGGACGTTTATAGCCCTAGTAGTCAGGTGACCCCTTCAGCCAATGGGAACACTAGCCCTAACACTATCCAATTACAGCACTAACCCTAAAATCTAGAACCAATAGGAAACAGGACCTTACAGCCAATCTTAGCCCTAGTCCAAGCACCCAATCAGTTTCAAAAACCCTGATCTCTACGTCCAATAGAGGCCCCAGCCCTAAGAATAGTCTCAACCCTCGTCCAAGCAACCAATGGCACAGGAAGCCCTAGTCCCTACTTCCATTAGAAAGCCTAACCCTACTCTTAGTCCCACACCTAGTCCAGCAACCAATCACACCATAAGCCCTAGTACCACTCCCCCAGCTGTTTCACAGCCTGGGAATCGCTGGATCTACAGTACACATGTCGGGCTGGCCGCAGGTAGCTAGCTGGCCAACCAGACATGCGCACTGCAGGGGCAGCAGTAATCCTGCAATAGCAGGATTCAGCCCCACCCCCTGCCTTATGCTTGAGTGGTACACAGCATAAGCAGGTGGAAAAATAAAATGGCATTATTAGCCATTTTATTTATATGTGTTTACCTGCTGCGGTCGCCTGGCAGGTAGGGCGACGCTCCTCCACTCTTGTGGATGAGCCGCTGCGGGGTATAGGTTGACGTACATGTAGAGATATTTCTCAACTGGCCCGAATTTATGGTATGATGGGGAATAAAAAAGGCCATGCTCAATGCCAGAACCATTTACTGGGGTGGAAGGTTAAGATGTGTTCACGAAGGATGAAAATTACTCAGAGGAGGGCAATTGAAAGATATGCCCACTCCTGCCGCATGAGCCCTAAAAGGGTATAATCACTTTTACATCCATCTTAAAACCATGCATTAAGAATGCAAAACACAAATATAAAACTGCTCAATACTCCAGTGGAATGATTCAAATGTGTTAAACACATGCAGTGATTGAAGCGACTGACCTAAAACCCTTCTTCTTTGTTACCACAAAAATGTGAGACAAGAGTCGGGGCCTAGCCCAATGAACCTAAGCAATGGAAACAAAGAAAGGGTTACATGAAAAAAGAAGGTTGAGTGTCTTTTCAAACTCGTCTCTATTTTCCTCACCACTCAAACAGCACTCAAATTCTTGTGGGATCTACGGAGCCTAATAAGCTCCATCTCCACGGTATCTAACATACCACACACAAAATGTTTTTTTAAGAAACTCCTCGCTTTTACTGTTGAGATTATTCAGAAAGATTCCACTAAGAAGACAGCTTTTCTTTCCTTTAACCTGCCTTGTCAGAGGAATTTATACATTGTATATCTACTTAACATTCATGCACCCGCATTCCAGTGCCAACATGGTGACTGCTGGTATATTGTGCATTGTAATATTGTAAGCATAGAAAAATATAGATTTAACAAAAAAGTTAATTTTGTGTAGTTACTGTCACTCAGGTTTTTGGACGCTAACACACAGCAGGTCACTGTGGCTGTGATTCTAGGCCCTCAGAAGGCATTTTCATCAAAGCGTTGGCCCACTGGCTCAGAGATAGCAGCTGAAAAATAACATTTTCTTATCATTTTGGTTTTGAGTCGCTGGCTTAGCCATGCGTATGTAGGAAGGGGAGGTGCCAGGCCATTGGAGGAGGAGTGGAGTGCACTTATATGTGTGCATGTCAGTTTGGCAGGCTGTCTTTGGCCAGCCAAACAGACATGCACATTTAGGTTTCTCCACCCAGCAGTATTCTACAGCTGGGTGAAGAAATTGCACAGACTCCCGGTGCCTGAGCGAGCGTCAGACCAGCCGGCTCAGGCCAATCCCGGTGCTGCTCTCATAGTATAAGAGCAGCGCCTGGATTGGATGGGCACTCTGTCCCAGGGAATGCCGGGAGCAGCAGGAGAATGAAGGAGCGAGGCAGCCAGCAGTTTCATGTAAAGTTTTTTTTTTTTTTATTCAAACCTCCCTCACCCCCGCCGCCACCACCCTGCCACCCCCAACTGCATATTGGCAGCAGCTGCGATTGCATTCACCCACCGCTCATTCAAGATGATATTCAAGACAAAAAACATATTAATTCACACTCCTGCTAGCACTTCTTCACAAGCCGAAACTCTCAGTTGCTGTAGAAACCTCTTAACTATCTGAACAAGCATTTGCAATGCAATAGGTCTCGCATTACTAAAAGTTTGAGCTATTGGCGTTGCTAATAGTAATGCAACACAAATAGTCCAAACTTACAGTAATGCAACACATAAAGGCACCTCAGCATGCTGTGGTGGGAGGCGGGAGGGGTCTGAAGGCGCCCCTAACCGCAATCTTATAATTTCAGCGGACTGGACCACCGCCGAGAGAGAAGGCGGGAGCAGAGTGGACCCTCTGCCTGAGAAGGTGGGGGGCAGAGTGGACCCCCTGCCCGAGAGGTGGGGGGGCAGAGTGGACCCCCGCTCGACAGGTGGGTGGGCAGAGTGGATCACTGCCCGACAGGGTGGAGGGCAGAGTGGACCACTGCACGACAGGGTGGGGGGGCAGAGTGGACAACCACCCGACAGGGTGGGGGGTTGAGTGGACCACCGCCCAACAGGGTGGGAGGGCAGAGTGGACCACCGCCTGACAAGGGAGGGGCAGAGTGGGCCATTTTCTGAATGGCAGAGTGGACCACATCCCTAGAGGGGCAGAGTTAACCACCGGAGAGCTGCGGTGATCTCTACAGGAAAAGACATGTGGTAGGAGAGGGACACGCTGCTGTGGCAGGGGTGCGAATGGCTTCTCTTGTGAGTGAATTAACATAGTGTCACAACCACCTCCGGGGGCAGGTTTCTATGTGATTTCCTGTAATCTGCGACCCTCCATCCAAGAAACGAGAGAAAGATCTGGGAAGCACCTGCCTAGCGATGATGGGCAGAAGCAAAGCAACCTATGACATTACCAAGAGAGTAGGTGAAACTTAAGCACAGGAGGAGGCCCAGGACTGAGCCTTGAGGGGCATCTGTGGGTGGTGAGGGGGTGAGGTGAGGCAGCACATAGAACAGGAGGGGTGATGACACCTGATGAGAATTCACTGAGAGATGTAGTTGGTGAGGTACAGACCACTACAGCCCAAGGCGAGAGTCTGGAAGTACAGTACAGACTAAAGTGAGGATGGTATACATTAAGACGGGTCCGGCTGGAGGGTACAGAAAGCTATAGGTTAAGAGGGGGCTGGAAGGGGGCAGAATTGTCCAGGTGTTAACCTCTCTGGAGAAACACTGAAGTGAACATGAATAGTCTTCGCTGAAAGGGGCACACAAGGCAGTGCCACCCAGGGATACATACACATTTTTTCCAAGAGCTGCTGATGTGAATGCTCCATCCACACGTGAGCCCACGGAAAGAGGGGTGGGGGCTGTTCCGAATCAAAGACCCTGGACAAGAGCCCTGCCAGCTGGATAGTGGGTGGTAAGAGCGTAGTTCGCGGATCAGATCGCTGCATGCTCCATCACATGCTGTGTAATCCTTGTCAAGTCAGCGTCATCTCAGTGACCGGGAAGTGGCTGAGACGGCAGGAAGGTGTGTCTTTGGTGAGTAAGGGCACGCCGCCCTCCTCTCTCTCTTGCCGCAGCAGGGATAGGGGCAGGCCAGGCCCGCAGGAGACAGGGTGAGGGATAGAAGGGACAGGATCTGGCGGGTGCGGCAGATCGGATCAGCAAGGCCTGCCATTCCTGAGCCATGAGGTGCAAGGAGGGGGCAGGTACAACAAGCGGGGTGGGGGGTGGTCAGGAGCATGGAGAGGGGGACAATGGAGAGGGAGCAAAGGTGGAGCAGGCATAGGAGAGAGAGAGAGACCAAGTTCGGGAGGAGGGGGCGAAGAGGAACAAGTATTGCATGCAAAATTTAACAGGCAACGTTAAGGTATATGAATGACAACTTTTTTTGTAAAGGAACTACAAATTAAGATCATCATCACAGACATACAACAAGCACGGAATCGAAACTTGTGGTGCGCGTGCACCACAGAGGAGTCGAACACAGGAATCGAAACCAGTGGTGCACACGCACCACAGAGGAGCAGCGGTAGTGAGGGAGCCTGTGGTCTGTGCCACGCATTGATGCACGTCCTACACACAGACAGAAATGGGCGGAGCAAAGGCGGGACATGCGCCTGCCTTTGCCCAATTGCGTGCTGCATTTATTGTTTTTAAAAGCACGCAAAAGCCAATGGCAGACGGGGAAAGCAAAACCACACGCACGAACGTGTGGTCAGCTTTCAGAACCCCGTACAAGAGGTCTTGCGCTGCACGAGCAGTGCTGCGCACTGCAATGCTAGGCGCGAGATCTAAAAATGATCCCACTCTACAGAATGTACTACAATCACATCTCAATGTTAACTAAAGTCAGTCCCTTTGCCGTTTTTCCCTGTTCACACTGGAAAAGTGTATCTGCATTATCTGAGTATTGTAAACAAAAATACATACTGACCTATAGTGAATGACGCAATGATGCTGGGGTACAGGGATGAGATTTGAGTGAGGTGACACACTTTGGTGGTGAGATATAATTTTCAATATGAAACAACTTTTTCACCCTGACATTGGCGATTGCATGTAAAAAGCTTTCAAGATAAAAAAAGCCAGAGTCTAAGGGTGGAATAAAAATTGCTAGAGTTCCTAGACCAGAAAAGTCATCTGCATGGAGGAACATGACAGGGCTCTCTGCAGGCATACTTAGAAGCCAGCTTTTTGCAGATTGTGTACTTGCATGAATGATAGGAGCATTAGGCTAGGGCAAGGTGATGGCCAGGTAGAGGTTGGCAGGTTTGGTGGTGATCTAGATGCTAGTGCCAGCAAGCATCTTTGTAAGACAAGATTCATGGAGTCCAGTTGCTCTATTTATGCAAAGCCCAATATGGTGAGGTTAACAGTCTCAGGTATGCCATTATCCAGTGAAATAGCCAAAACCTAGCTAAGTTCAGCAGTGGCTGGAGACCCAGATGCCAGATGGTTGCTTCCTGCAACAGGAAAGATGACAGCATTACTGATGTCTGTACTCTTCCCATTTTTTTGTGTGTGGGCAAGGGTGTCCCACCCAAAGTACTACCAAAGCTTCACTAATATATGAGATTGCTTTCAAATTCACCAGATCTCGGTCCACGGTTACAAATTAGTCTCTCATCATGCACAGTCTTAATAGTGAACATGTGTCTTCAAGTTAGGATCATCATGTTCAAAATGAAGGACTATCAGCAAATAAGGCGCACAAAACATAAATTTGCGCCTTTTTCAAGTACTTTATGCTGTTGCGGAGAACATGTTTTTTCTGCAGGTAGTTGTAAAGGCGCACAGCGATCAAATAACAGTGGCTACTCGATCACATCTTCCAAGGGCTACATTTACACATGTAAACTAACAGAAGTATTTATTCCCATTCTTCCAAAGGATTGAGATGATCAATTTCACAGTTTTTCAGATATTGAAACCAGCATCCCACATAATCTTTCACACTTTCAGGTGAGCAGAGGTTATTTTATAATAACTATGTTTATAGATAATAAGTAAGCAGCGGGCGAGTCAAGGGAGTGACAACCAAGGGAGGTGCTTGGTAATAGAAATTTCAAATACCCAAATTACTATAGCAAAAATCGAAGAAAGCACAATCGAAGAAGACATGAGCTAGTAAAGCCTTAGTGGGACCTATGAGAAATGGGAAAATGAGCAAGTTCCACGACTGAAAGAACAAGAGAAGGACACACAACAGTATAGCACCGGACAAAGTGAAATCCAAATTTAGATGCCCCTTGACCACTAACTGTTCACAATGACATGTGCTTTCCATCATAGGTATCCATTTCTGTTGAATGTCACATTCTTTTTTCGAGTATTGAAATTGTGTGTCTGGATACGTAAGGTCTTCCGAGTCTCGACTCTCTTGATATACCCAAGACAATACAGACTACAATTAAAAAAAAACACTCTTGATCCAGGATTTCGGTTACACCACTGTCTTGAGTTTGGAGTTTTCTGTATTTCCTCAAGGTAACTTAAAATCATTTCAGAGGCTCCCCCAACTTGGGGGAGCCATACATTTGGCGGTTAGCCATGACCCCAATCCAGAGGCATGGTGCAAGCCGTCACCACCACGGTAGAGGCACACAGGGATTAGTTGGTAGGAACGCGAGCCCGGAGGCATTCGAGTGGTGTGCTTAGCGGTGGCCGAAGGAGTGGGTAAAGTCTGGTTTGGTGACAAATATTGCCTTTCTTGAACTCTTTCCCATTCTCGTGGCCCTTACGGTCTGGTAGGACCAATTCTACAACCAGTATGTTGTATTGTGGTCCGACAACATGACTGTAGAGGAATGCATCAATCAACAGGCAGGCAGGTGCAAAATGATCCTTAGACTACTGAAAGAGATTGTGTTTCTGTGCTTAAAATATTATCTAATTTTTAAATCCATACATGAGCCTGGTGTGCTAAACAATGCAGCAGATGCTTTATCTTGTTTTAAGATGAAGGCCTTCAGGTACCACCCCCCAAGAGAAGTGGAGTTCCCTACACCATTGTGGTGGCATGGTGCCCAAGTTTACCAGACCTCATGGCAGCCAGTTTAACGCCCAGGATGAGGCATGCCTATTAGTGGCATTCAGCGCATACTCCACGTTTCTAGGAAGCATGAGGGAGAAGAGAAGGATTGGTTTGCTCCCTAGTCAGTGATAGCATTTCCTGGGCCCATGAGACAGGAGGGGTGAGCTGTCTCATATGCTAGGCACCAGATTTCTGTGATATCCTTCCTTGAGAAGAAGCTGGATCGCTTCTATGTGACAAAGGCCTTCCTGGTTCAGAGAGTGTTGAAAGGTCGGTGGCGTTTAGCAAGGGTTAAGCCGGACTCTAGGCCGTCCCATCGACACAGTTCGGCTGGCTGCCAACATGCATTTGTAGGTCACAGGATGAGGTTTGTCTCTTCAGGGTGTCCAAAAACAAGAGGGACGTGTTGGGGGGTTTGCAGTCTTCTGATATTCAGTGGCCAAATGGCTCCCTAGCAATAACTATCTCCCTTTCAAAGACCAACTAAATGGTTTGAGGCGAACCTATTCTGCTGCATAGGCACCCAGGTAATGAATGCTGCCCTCTGGGGAATTTAGAGGCATTCTCGGCCCACCATGCTCAGGTGTCCATGGATCCCCTGTTGGTGCATATAGATGGCACACCCATGAGGAGACACACTTTTCACTACTGTAGGGTGTTGGGCAGTGCCTGAGGGTGTCAGGTTTGGAGAACTATGGTCATGGCCTGCTTTCCTTTAGAATTAGGGCCACCAGTGCTGCAGCAGGGATGGGGCTAGCGGGCCGGCAGTGCAAAGGATTGACAGATGGAGAACGGACTGCTACAAGCACTATGTAAGATTGAACTTCTTGAAGCCACCTATAGCTAATAGCTTTTCTCTCATGCCGTTTCTAGTCTCCTCTTGATGCAGTTGGAGGGCGTGAGGATTTGAGTCAGCCACTGGATACCTCGCCGCCTCCTGTGCACATGTGATCGGATGGAGTTATAAAAGTGCTGGTGTTGTGCCACTCATACATGAGGCATACAAAGGCTTTTTATACTGCAGATGGCTAAATGACCAGAGCCAGGGCAGCAGGATATTGGTTGACTTTCTGTGGTCAAGGGGGAATGCGCTTGGCTGATCTGAGAACTGCATCAGGCAAACTCTTAGATTTTCTGTGCCTCAGGGATTAATATTGTGCAACTTGGCGTCAATGGCTCAGAGATTGGACGAAAAGTCTTGTTTGAGCTGGTTATTTCAGAGATGGGCTGGCTTGTGAAGATGTTCCCGGACACTGTGCTAGCATGGTCAAACATTGTTCCCAGGTCAAATTGGAGAGGTGGTAAGTCGGTCAATGACTTGCTCTTTGAAGATAGTTTGGATGTAGCCAGAACTGTGCGCAGTGGGCCATAGTTAAGGAAAAGTTGGTTGGATTTAGTCAGAGTGGAAGGGTCACTCCGGAACACCCGTAAGGAGTTTGATTTAACTGTTGGCAAGAAAGAATGGTGTATTCTTTTTACCACTCATCTGAAATGGAAAACTGCATACGGTTCTGCTGCTGAAAGAGTCTAAAGATCTGTTTTTCTATGGACAGATGTACTGACCACTAAAAAGGTTTTTTTTGCAGCTCAGACTGAAATATTTTACATTCATGACTTCGAAGAAGATTTCTGTGATCAGGGTCCATTTTTGTCCCAGATCTCATAGGGGATGTGGTCAAAATAGGAAGGAGAATCAAATAGGTCCGTCTTTCTTAACTGTCCTCCTACTGGCTTTGGCCAAGAAACCTTCTCCGGGTTCATTAGATCTGTGGCTCATCATCATTAAATCTGTTCCGGACACCCACTTCGTTATCAGTCCTATATCTTCAACTGGAAAATGTCACTGTGCCTTTCAGCTTCTTTTCCTCAAATTGTGTTCCTTTTAATTTTTCCACCTAGATGATGCTATCCATTACACTTTTCTAGAAATTAATTACTTTTAAAGTCCTTTGCTTAACGTGGCCGGGTCACGTCACCTTTCCCCACTTGGAAGGATGTTGAAACAGGTCACACTTTCTCTTCCTGGGTCAGCACTGTAGGCCATAAATCCTCTTTCTGGAAATGTATAAAGACAGACTATCTGACCCTTTTAATGAATAGCAATAACTACACTCGAATTCAAAAGATCTCTTCCAAACACTCAGTAAAGTCACCTCATCAGTAGAGGCTTACAAAGTTTGACTTTACCAATTGTATTACTTTAAAAATACATTTTGTCGATTTCATAAATCTGATAAGGTTGTAAGAAAATAAGTTTAAAAACAAATCTAACTACCATTAGGTTTATTGGGGGGGGAATGTATGTCGCAAACCTATTTAGAAGCTGTTGGCTTCAATTACATTAACCAAAAATAAGCTTGAGAAAAGGGAAGAAAAACAACCATGACTTTAATCCCTTGAATGCTCATGACGAGCTGAGCTCGTCATAAGCCACGGCACTCCGGGGCTCATGACGAGCTCAGCTCGTCATGAGCCGTGGAACGCTCGCATGCGGGGATAATTCCCCTGCTGTGCTGAGCGTTCCACGGGAACGGGTGTGGCCGTGACGAGCTGAGCTCGTCATGAGCACAGGAGCGCCGTGCCTCATGACGAGCTCAGCTCGTCATGAGCATGTGAGCGCTGTGCGCGCCCCCCTCTCCTCAGCACAGCGGGGGAATATCCCCTGCAGCAAAGGGGTTAAATTTATACATCTAAGGGCCGATTATGATATGGCCTGTAAAGGCTCTGACGAATGCCTGTCAGATTCGCCTTCTGACCGCCTCATTTGATGGAAGCGGTTGGAAAAGAATCCAACTGGTCATTCCAACTGGCTTCTGACGGGCTCAGAGAGCCCGTTCGCCAGTCGAAATGCGGCCTGTAACCTCAAGGGCCGCTCTTTCTGCCCTTGAGGTAACAGGCATCCTAATGGGGCTGTCTGGACCAACGACCGGGCGTCGATCGGTCCCATGACTGAATCTGTGTCAGTCGGAAAGGATTTCCCTGGTCATCGTAATGAGCCCTCTAGTGTGACAGTTTTCCCCCTTATATATTTTAAGCTCTGAAGTGACTATGCATGCTGGTAATTCACCACCCTCTCAGCATCATATTCTGGTTTGAGCAAACTTGGATTTCAGGTTCAGCTTCTTAATCTAGCATGCTGAGAACCTATTTTTTTTAGGGTTGGTATTACTAAATACTTTCTGATTTTATTAAAATGATGTGTACAATATACTCGTTTATAGGGGCTTAACGTTACCTTTCCGTCACCTTTCTTCATCTGTGTATCTGGGCACTGAATATGTATGTACCTTGGTGGCCCTTTGAGAAGATGACAGTCAGACTCATTAGTCCATTGGTGTATTTAGGAACATTTCTAGTAAGGTTAGACCTGAAGGCCACCTGCACATATATTCCAACTCATCACTGCCATTTGTGTTTCTTGTGTGTTTCCGATGATTCTTGTAACAATCAGTTGATGGTCATGCCCTTCTCATTATCAACATCTTAGTGTTTCTGTGGACATTCTACCAGCGGTGGGCATAATGGTATTTTATTACATTAAAAACATACTAACATCTACTCCTTCTCTCTTAAAATGTTTCTTTATCAGCTTAGAAATGTCAAACTTAAAGCTATCCTAGGAGTGGTATTTTTCATAGGTCAGTTCTGATAAGATATGGGGTGGGTGCATCTGCGCTGCAGTCTCATCTAATGACTTTCCTGTGGAAGTCCTGGTCCACAGTGCAGCAGTGGTTATGATGCCAGAGAACCATTCTGTTCATCAGAACATCAGTTCTGTGTGCTCAAATGCATTTGAAGACTATGGTTCAGCACCTTATTTCATGTGGTGTTCCAGCACCTCAAGTCTTTGATGTCCTTATCCTGATAACCTAGGCAGTCAGGCTGCCAATGTGCTGATGGAATGACCCAAGTTAACTACAGGTCTGGTTTTTCTGCCACGCTGGCCTTAGTAATCATTGAAAGAATGGCTTCAACAAAGTGTGTTGGGCATTATTTGATGGCCAGTTCATCTAGTTGAAGTGGCACAGACAGCAGTGTTGAAATCCTCAACTGGTGGGCGCTTCTGGCTAACGTGTTTGCTCTTTGTACCTTTGCTTTTCTTCTACAAGGTTAGATGGTGATGGTTCAGCAGAAGGCGCTCTGTTTTTTATCAAAAACTCTGTCTAAGGAGGAGTGAAGTGTTAATGCCCTTTCAATCTGATGGCAAGCAGGGCAGAATCCTCCAATTTACCTGATCCCACTGCTTCTAAGGAAAGTTAATCTGGAAAAGTTTCAAAGTAATCTTACTGCAGTTTACTAGTCCTGTTGTCGATGGTTGTTAAAATATGTTGCAGTCTAGGTCCCACGGGCCATATCCTCACCCCCCACCTCCTCTCCAGCTCACAAGGTTTCTTCAAGCTTTGAATTGCCATTGCTTCCCAGTGCATAACAGGCATAACATTCTCAGTGCAGGTACATCCAACCCCTCCATTCACAGCTTCTTGTGCTTCAAGCCTATTTTGGACTTGAACTTTCCCTAGAGGTAAATGAAATTCCAGTACAGTGGTAAATCTCATTAAAGCAAGGATTAACACCCTGCTCTTAAAGGACTAGCACTCTAATCTTGAAGGGTTAAGACTCTACTCTTAAATGTGTGTGAGCAAACTGCTTGGGAGAAATGGGGCTTTGCTAGTGAGATAATGGCTTTTATAAGCAAACAGCTTTGCCAGTGGTATTGTATATTGATGGAGAAAGGTATAAAGAGTTGCTGGAGATTAGAGAAAGAAAGATAGCACTTGAACGTTTGTTGCCTTTAAGTACAATTAAAATTAGTGAGGACTTGTTTAACTTCTGGAACCATTTGTTGAGGTGCAAGACTTTTTAAATACATTTCTATTGAACCAATACTCTTTACCTCATCAAGTAACCTAGAGTCTGATGGACCAAACTTGTTAAATGATGAGTAATCGACAGTGTAGAATGCAAATGAT
The DNA here is from genome assembly GCF_964263255.1 of Lissotriton vulgaris. Classification (NCBI taxonomy): domain Eukaryota; kingdom Metazoa; phylum Chordata; class Amphibia; order Caudata; family Salamandridae; genus Lissotriton; species Lissotriton vulgaris. The sequence continues at coordinate 860,518,946 of NC_141698.1, forward strand.
TTTTTTCTGTTTATGTCTTGAGTCTATTCCGTTTTAGGATAGTTCATAAAGCTGAACCTTCTTTGTTGACAAATGTAGTGATCTATAGTCACCCATTTGAACCCCTGCAAAGCAGATTCAGCCTCCCATCCTTATGAGGCTGAAATGGAAAAAACACTATTAGTACAGATTATTATTATTCATAAATCAGGGTACTAAGAAATTAACTGCTATGCTTAGCAGTTCAAATGCAATGTATTTTATTTCATGTATTTTATTTTTTTATGATCGTTTTTACAGAGGAATTGATTTAATTCCAATTAAAACTTCCAGTTTTCCGTTACTACTAATTTTTACAGATAAATACATCCAGAAAACAATGTGTTTCCTGTCTGTATTTCTTTTTAAAAGCAGGAAAATACAGAACATTGTGCTTCTTGTTAGTGCTGTCCTTCAAGAATTCCAGACCAGCAGCTGGGCAGATACACATCATGGACAATTTAGAAATAGGATGAGATTTCCTTACATACAGGCATATGATAACATACATTTGCATATAATACTAATATTTACCTGTGGGTGCAGTGTTTTGCTATATTTGGCTGCTTGATTTTCTTAAACACTACAGGCATCAAAGTATCAGTGCATGTTTAACAGTTAAATACATCTGGAAATATATCATTTTACAACTCTATTTACTCTCAAAACGAAAAAAAACAAATATTGAAAAATACCAATAAGATGGCCCAAAAATAAGTATGACTAAATACTGACTGGAATGTTAAAAAAATATTTAGCATAAACTGAGAGTCCTAATTATAAATCCTGTTATTATTTTTAAAAACCAATTTTTATTAAGATGATTGTGTCATTTTGCAAGGTATTGTATTGCCTGTTAAATGTGTTTTACTGTGATATCTATAAATATGAATGTAGCTGTGTTTAAAATAAACTGATTGATTCAAAATACAACACAGATTTTACCCTGATTTTGACTAGAATCTTGTAGTTGTGTTTGACAATCAACTTAATTTCGCAGGCCACATAAACACCCTCAACTCAGCATAATTTTTTCATAATGAAACTTCTTAGGAAAATCTTTCCCTTTATTCTGGGGGATTTACACAGAATTGTGACTGTATCCCTTATTCTCTCTTGAGTGGATTATTGCCATGCCCTCTTCATTAACATTAGGGAGAAATGTCTTAAATGTCTTAAATTGCAAGTTTTGCAAATGTGGCCGCACCGGCTACGTCTGCGCATTCCCAAAAGTGAATTCATTTCCTCCGCTCTTACCTCCCTGCATTGTCTTTAGGGCACTCCATAGTAAGGGGCCAGCATATTTTAGGGAAAGTTTCAATTGGTACATTCCTTCCAGATAACTTCGCTCAGCCATAGCTCACAACCTTGTCATCCCCAAATTTAAAAAAGTTCAGTGGGGAGGAAGGAGTTTTGTGGGCTGTACCTCACGACTTTGGAATTCCCTACCCCTTGCCTGAAAAAAGAAACAGACCTGCTAGCATTCAAGAAAGCTCTTAAAACTTGGCTTTTCAAACAATAATGATCTCGCATACATCCAATCTTAGTTCAGATAGCTATTTTTGCATGAGTCTAGTGCCTAGTCATCCTCTGGTAGTAGTGCGCTCTATCAATAATATTTAATTAATTCATTCAATCATACAAAGTAAGCCCATTTCCAATAACAATGAGTGATATGATAGGACTGTAACATCACTTAGTTTGGTATCACTTCTTATGTTGCCCTTCAATTGGGCAACAAAATGTGTAACATTCCCAAAGGTAACAATTTCAAGTGCTATTTCAAACAATTGACATGTAAATTTAAAAAAAAGGATAGAAACAGCATAGAGAATGGAAATAGGATTAAATTACCATTTATCAATTTGGTCATCAGTGTGGTTTGTTAAGAGTACGTCAAACCAGTGTGCTTAGTAATAAATATATACAAGCATTTGCAATGCAGCAGGTCTCGCATTTGTTAGAAATAAAGCTATTGGCATTGTACTTACAATATCTTCCTAATATGTTTTTGTTTGTAGTGTAGTGAGTGAATGTAAAGAGAAATAGCTGTAGCACTTTGTAGTGGACTAAGTATGTGGATTTACAACTGGTATGTAAGAATTACTGGTGGTTGAGAGAGTAGTAGATAGCAGTAGTGTGCACTGTCTAGAGTATTTCAAATGAATAGTTGACGTGATGAGGGAAGCATCTGCAGCAATTCCAAGAGTAGCAATAATGTGGATTTAAAGTCGTACCAGAGATGCAGCTGTAGGACTGTCTAGAGGTGTAAGAAGTAGAATTTTCTTTGGAGCACACTAGTGTAAAGTGTAGTATATGTCTTCTGAGTGTGTTTGAGTCATGAGTTGTGTGTATAGTTTAACAGATGTTCTTCATAAGCTCTATTGTGTTAGGATTTCCTACGTATGCGTGCTGCTCCCTCCCCCTTCAGGCTTTAGCAACATGTCACCTGCACTTTATTTCCAGGCTCTGGCGAGATGGACGCATATATATACTATAGATATGAAACGCACAAAACACATACTTTCCTATATTGTATCAATTAATGGACAAGCTGTATGTTGTACTTTATTTTAATTATGGGTAAAACTGAGAATTGATAAAAAGCGACTGAGAAAAATAAGGATGTTGTGACTTTTGGATGTTTCCCCCTGCCTAGTATGCCATCTATTGTATATGTATATATATATATATATATATATATATATATATATATATATATATATATATATATATATATATATATATATATATATATATATATATATATATATATATATATATATATATATATGCTAAAACGCTAATATCAATGTGGGGTTTGAGAGCACTGTATATAGATAGCTGAGAGAAAAAAACACCAGCTAAAACTAGACCATGAGTCGATGTGAAACAATGCCTGGTGTTGTTAAAACAAAAGCATCATTAAGACCTAAGAAGCCACACAACAAAAATGGAGTGCCTCGGTTTGGTGAAGTGAAAGTGCCAAGATCTAAAAAGGCAGTTATAAAAGAATAAACTGCCGGGATGTGCTGAAGTGAAAGCGCCATGGAGATGGAAGATGGAAGAAGGTACATACCAGACAGTGAACGATAAAGCAACCAGGAACTAACTGGTAGATGTGGCCTTTGGCTGTTCCCACCTGGTTGGTATGGGGCGCATGCACATATTGGCATAGCACATCACGCACAAACAGGCACACACCTCTTGATATTGCTGCCTGTAAAACATTGCAGAAGCGACCGGTAACGATTGAGTAGATGTTGCCTCTGTCTGTTTCCCCGTGCGTCCTATGGGAGATATTGCATTTATATATGCTATAGTGCTAATATCACTGCAGGTTTAGAGAGTGCTGTATATAGGCAGGTGAGGGAAAACAGCAGCCAGAACTGTACCATGAGTCGACTTGAAACCATGCCTAATGCTGTTAAAGTGAACGCGCTATGAAGATTTAAGAAGCTACACAAGCAAAATAAAGCGCCATGATTAGGTAAAGTGAAGGTCCAAGAAGGTCTAAAAAGGCACGTGTGAAAGTATAAACTGCAGCGATGTGCTAAAGTGGAAGCACCATGGAGATGGAAGAAGGCACATACCAAACAGTGAACGCAAAAGCGACCAGGAACTAATTGGCAGATGCGGCCTCTGGCTGTTTCCCCCTGGTTAGTATAAAGCGCATGCACACATGTGGCACAGCACATCAAGCGCACACAAGTATACCCCTTTGTACATTGTTGCCCGTAAAACATTGCAGAAGATATTGGTATCGACTAGGTAGATGGCGCCTCTGTCTGTTGCCCTATTCGTAGTATGGAAGAAATTGTATTATTATATGCTATAGTGCTAATATCACTGCAGGTTTAGAGAGCGCTGTATATAGGCAGGTGAGGGAAAACCCCAGCAAGAACTGTACCATGAGTCGACTTAAAACCATGCATAATGTTGTAAAAGCAAAAGCGCAATGAAGATTTAAGAAGCTACACACCCAAAATGAAGCGCTGCGATTTGGTCAAGTAAAAGCGCCAAGTAGATCTAACAAGCAACTAAACATGAAAAGTCAACCGCTGACACTGACGTGATGATCCTTACCAACCAGACACCCCCAGCGACAAGCAGCCACCAGTCATAAATCGAAGTGACGCCACCTAGCCAATCAGAGTGTTCTACTGCAGTGATTCACCTCTTGCTGGACCAGTTTTTTTCCACTGTAGAATAAACTGTTAAGAAACTGAGCGCGCCACCGCGAGACATCTGTTTTGCCTTATCGGGCACAATAATGCAAAACAGATGTCAGCCGTGCGGGTAACAGACACAAATAGGCCATGGGCGGGGCAAATGCGGGACATGCGCCCGCATTTGCCCAAGTGCATGCTGTGTATGTTAGAAAGACACACGCAATGCCCAATAGCCTGCAACGATAACAAAACAAAACGCACGAGCGTGCGGTCAGCTTTCAGAAGCCCCTACATGAAGTCTTGCTGCGCGAGCAGTGCTGCGCACTGCAACACCAAGCACGCGACCTAATAAAACAGAACAGAAAAGAGAATGAAGGTGATTGTTGAACTATCATGTATAAATAAAACAATGCAATCATATACAAATTCAACCATTAAAATCTATTTCCGTAAATGGTATATACCCTCATCAGGACAATAAACCTGAAAGAAAACCATAGACCAATTACATATAAATGTGCTTTTAAAGTAGCTTTTTATGAAACAATCATGTGTCAAATTAATAGAAAAGCGAATAAGATGATTTTCACCAGGGTAGAAGTGGGGGTTCCTAAACCAGTGCTATATGAAACGTTGGTCAAGAAGGACTTTGTGTAATAAATCCATAGGTAAGAAGGGAATGCTGTCATGGAAATAAATGCTGTCATGATTACATCTAAATGTAATGAAGTTGGGGGAATTCTTATATTGAAAGACATGCAAAATATAGCTTAGGTTAGATATACATTTCTCAATCATGACAGGAGAACCTTTCTCAAAAATTAAAAAGAAAGGACAAAAAGCGGGTAGAGCCCAGCCTTGATAATCTTCCATATACCATGGCTTGTCAAGGCCGGGCTCTACCCACTTTTTGTCCTTAATAAGAGACCCAATCAAACTAGAAGACTCTATTTTATGACTCACATGGCTCTACTTCACCCATACCAAGCCTGATCCGGCTACTAGGGGTACTCAGATCACAATTAAGACCGTAAACTGTAGACACAGGACCACGATTTGCAAGTTGTAGACCCAGTCTAAAGGGATCACTGCTGCACCCCAAATCTCAAATTATACCATGGATGACATCACTGATAGCATCATCCAATGAATGTAATTTGCTAACACGGTGTAATTTGCTAACACGGTGTAATATGCTAACATGGTGTAAAATGTAATTTGACAAAAGGAAACCTATGTCCATCCTAGAACTCGGTAAAAGCGACCTGAAGCTCAAATATCTGAATGGCATGGAAAATGAAAGGAAAAGGGTTGCCATTTAAAAACCCAGTGTTGCTTCTTATTGCAAAGGATCACCTACGATGACACTACAGCCCTATTTATTACTGGTTAGAAATACACAACACAGATTTTACCTAACCAGATTAAGGCTGGGGACATTACATCACCTGTTCGCATTCCCAAAAATGGAAAAGTGGGGCCTTAGACTACCGAATTGCCCATGCAACTGAAAAACAATGCAATCCACGCTGCATTTTATTTTGTTCTGTAGATTTTATGGGGATATCCGAAAAAATATTTTAAAGCCCCTTTTTTATCTAACAGACTTTTTAAATATAAAGAAGCTTTCAATTTTACTTGTAGTCTGGGAAATTTGAAAATGATAAACTCTGATTAGATATGTGAAACTTGCTGTTAGGAAAAGAAAGAATTATGCACATTTAGATGCACTATCGTATGAAATAATGAACGAAAATTATTAGACACTCCCACCCTAGTATTTAAATAGAATCGAAAATGTATTTTTACTTTATGTAACTTTGTGTCTGCATTTTTCCCTATATTGTCTGGCTGATGTTCTCAGGATAAGACAAGACACTTTGCACTTTATATATGCATTCCATCAACATATGCATTAATATTATAAATTAATATGAACCCTTTGTTTACATTGCTTTGTATGAGCTGGCTATATCTTAAAGGTTGTTTTACAATAGCTTGATGCCTCCTTTTGCATGAATATTAGTATTAAATGTTACAAAATGTTGTCTCTTCTTAATCTGTATAAATATAATCTGATATTTTAATGATTTTATCCGAAGAACAAAAATCAGTCCCAGAAACCCTCGTAACACCCAAACAGCTAGAAGGCATAATAAAACGCCTAAAAACAGAGGGCGCAGCAGGCCCCAACGGGCTCCCGAATGCTCTCTTCAAACATTCCCCTGAGTTCTGGGCAGAATATTTAACACCCCTCTTTAATTTGATTTATAGCCAGAACAAAATGCCCAAATCCTGGAATGGGAACATAATACACCCTATCTTCAAACAGGGTGATCACAATGACCCAGGGAACTACAGGATGATATTGCTAATCGATGTGGAGGCGAAACTATACGGATCATGCTTGTTACAGCGCCTCCAAGATTGGATGGAAGATACAAATATAATACCCATGTTCCAAACGGGTTTTAGGCCAAGGACGGGCACATTAACACATTTGACAACCTTAGCCCTCCTAAAGGAAAAAGCGGAAACAAAGAAGACCAGATTGTTCGATTGTTTTATTGACCTACGAGCCGCATTCAACAGGGTGAATCGAATCCAACTATGGGAAAAATTAAGATCATCGGGTCTACCAAAGAACCTATTGGAGTCAATGATAAGCCTGTACAGTAACACCTGGGCAAGAGTTAAACTGGGAGACGGCAGCAGTACATCTGCCGAAATCAGTACACAACAGGGCCTAAAACAAGGCTGCGTCTGGCCCCAAGTTTATTCAATCTCTACATGGCGGATATCATCAACCATATGCAGGTGGGAGAAGGTCATCCACCGAATTTGGCAAAACCCCCTATTCCATTCCTACAATATGCGAACGATATAGTCGTGCTGAGTCAAACCCCAATAGGGCTGCAAAGAATGATTAATAACCTTGTAACCTATTTGGAGCACGACGGCTTGGAACTAAACAAAGGAAAGACCAAAGTGGTCCGCTTAGTAGACCCCAAAAAATCATCGTTCAAATGGTACGCAAACAGCACCCAAATAAAGGAGGAGTCATCCTATAAATCAGTGGTTCCCAAACTTTTTTGACCCATGGCTCCCTTGACCTAATTGGCAATTGGCCGTGGCTCCCCCCCATTTTTTTACTGGGGGTCCGGGTGGGGGAGGATGTAAGCCCGACCTCAGGAGTACTTCCTGTTGTCTTCCTTAAATTAATTGGGATGCAATGTAGGTATTATAGTCATATTTGTAAAAAAATAAGAGAACAGTTGTTTAATAAAAACTAAATCTGAGATCCACATCTGCTTCTCTCTTTTAGTCTTATTTTTCACCTCTGTCTCTTGCGATTTGCCTTTCTTTCACCTCTTTTCAGTTTTGCCTTTCTGTGCTTTTGGCTTTCTTCTCGCCACTTTCACCCTTTTGTCACCTTAAAGGCTGTGGTTACCAAACTGTGATCAGCATTTCACCAGCATTATTTTTACTGTAAAAAGGGAGCACATTAGAAATCAGACATAAAATATAAGCCAAGCCAAGACCTTCTCTCAGAGAGAAGAAGGCCTTGGCTTGGCTTATATTTTATGTCTGATTTCTATCGTGCTCCGTTTTTACAGTAAAAATAATGCTGCTGATGCAGGTGTAAAGCGAAGGTTAGGCAGGAGATCGGCATGGCTGCTAGTAAGACGAACCTCTGCTTTTAGTACCCACAAATGTAGAACGTTTTTTTCAATATCGCTCTCATTTGAGTGTGTGGCTTGAAATTTTTATATAGCACCCAGCTTGATTCTAATTGAATCTTGGAGCTGGCTGTACTGCCCTCCATATGAATACAGGGAATTAACCACCCTTGTGCTCTCAATAGCCATGCATTCAGCCTGTGCCTGCCTATGATGTGTAATGTCTTGCTTCTGGGTCTGGCACATGAGGCTAAAAAGGTATGATCAGCTCGCTCAGTGATGTTAGTTTACATTTTTGCAGGTCACTCTTGCACTTTCTGGCCTCAGAATTTGTCTTTGTTTCAGTTTCATCAGATGATCTCCATTGAAGCCCTGGGAATGAACTGCTAGAAATGTGTGGCCTGTCTCTGCTTTCACAGCCTATGCAAAGTTGTGGTGCTGGGAATCCCCGTGTCTTTCCTCTCTGATTTATAGATATATGTATTTTTCCTAATAAACACTCTGCTTATGGCATTTTGGGAAAACAGTATCCAAATAATCTTAAACAGAAAACATACAATCAACAAGACAATCATATGGGAAGGTGTGAAAATATTCTAGAGTCTCTTGTCAGACATTCATTTCCAGGTGAGGCAAAATATGCTGCTTCCTTAATCGATATCCAATGCCCAGAGTTTTAAAGAATGTCATGGAAGCATTTGCAACACATAACAGTGGCTTCAACCAGACATATTAATTCTGCAAAAAAGGTAGATCTATCTATTTATCTCTCTATCTACCTACTTACCTACCTATTTATCTATCTACCTATCTGTCCATCATTCTGTTTGGAAGCTCGAAAGAGATGAGTCAATAAATAATCTGGGCTTGAAATTCTGTAAAGTACTGCAAAGAATGAACAGCCCCAAAGCATCAGCAACCTGGAGGCCATGCATAGCAAGCTTATGCCAACTTTGATGAAGGAAGTGCAGAGGTTTAGAGATCGCCTGGAGACTTGGCTGGACCAGGCCCAAAAGTAACAAAAGCTTCTGTTCAGTTTTTGCCCTTCCAAACTGCCGCCCTGTTTGTGGTTAGTATTTAAATTATCCAGGCACAGCCCGATGCTAAAAGCGTGCTATTGGCATACAGCTCGAAAATGAAGAGCGAAACATAAGAAAATAAATACCGGAGAACTTCATTTTAAAAATCTTGAGGGGTCAAGATCTCCGGGTAAACGCACTGCTAGCTAAAACACCATGAATCATCACGAAACAGGTAAAATAAAAAAAGAGACCTCGTCACATTCTCCGCAGCAAAGAGACGCACAGACAAATGGCAACACTGAACCCAGAAAACATAAGCAACGTGTTGTAAAAACGTTACAAATCAACACCAACTGCCCTTTTAATTTACCTTACGTGGGAAGAGGGTCCTACGGCAGAAGACGGCACAAGTAACTTCCCCTCGGCTAGAGCTGCAGTTGGCAATTTTATGGACCGTAATGGAGACTACCTCCGACGGCTGCAAAACACACGTAAGACACGTATATGTACTCACGTATGGCAGGCAATGGCAGCAGTGCGTTCTTGGGACAAACCATGTCCCTGGTTTTTGCAGGTGGGAGGTATTTTGGCAGAGGCTGCTTCACTTTTACCAATTGTGGTCGCGGCGCCCCTGGCTCCTCGTTACGGCGCACCGGGGTGCCGCGGCGCACAGCTTGGGAACCATGGCAATAAACACTTGGGTCTAAAAATGGGGCGAGGCCTAACGAACAAAGAACACAAAATAGACCAAAAGGCAAAAACCCAATCCATGATCTACGCACACGGGTTATTGCAAAAAAGAATTGAGTTGCCCAAACTATTCACATCTGCTAAATGTGATGAAAGCACAGACTTTACCCACCTTGTCATAAACAACTGGTTACCTGGTGTGGTAAAGATACAGGGTTGTTAAATAATCTGCAAACAAAAGTATACAAAGCGGTTTTTAACCTATCAAAATCAGCCTCCCCAGCACAGGTGCGCCTAGAGTTTGGCCTACTGAATCAAAAGTTTTGCAGTATGGGTATCTTCGTGAAGCTTTGCCACAAAATACGTCTGTCAGAGGAAGGCTCACTGGACAGCCTGTGCTGGAAAGAAATTGAAAACCAGCAGAAACAGGTCACACTAGGCAGCTGGGGAGATTTCTTGACTCAATCCTTGAGGGGCTTAGGAATCCAATCGATATGGGATTCTATCCCAGATAGAACCAGCTTTGACAAAACAACAAATAAGGCTGTCAATCGGGAATCCTTTCTAGAAGACAAAACAATACTCTTGAAACAAAGACACGGGTGGACTGTGATGAATTCATACTCTGGGATAAAGCCGCAGCCTTACTTAAAAAGTAATTTCAACGAGAAACTAAAGCAGAAATATATAGAACATCGGCTGGGCTTACAGCATTCGAAGGACTTGCTACCATCCTGGAAAGGTAGTCACAAGGACCCTCGCTGTCGCTTTTGCGGCTACCATAATGAAACACTACCTCACCTACTATGTGTTTGCCCAGCTCTCACGGACTTAAGGAAACGTCTTTTAAAAAACATTTTTAACAAATTGAACATTCGTACATGCAGACAACCTGTAATTAGATGGTTGGAGGGATCATCTTCCGTGTTGGCTTGCAGGGGGTTAAATATATGAGAAAAGAACAATCCCTCATACGACAAGCGGAGCTCCGGGAGATAAGAGACATTGAGAATGGCATATCCAACAATTGATAGACAGAGCTTGGCATGCTCCTAACAACCATTCAAATTTGCATGAAAATGGACAGATTTGAGTTGATCAGCTAAGTAAGAAGAACAATCACAAAGCAAACAAACAAATAATTAAACAAGTTCCGGTACCAGCTAAATCAATAACGCACTAAACAAGCATATATATATATATTTTTTAAAAGTGATCTTTGTAATGTAAATATAATATTGTAATAATTTTTAATAATTGGAAACAATAAACTTTTGATTTAATGATCTTAATTGTGATGTAATATGCTTTTATGGTGATGTTCATTTGCACCGAATAAAGCTTATTTTGATTTGATTTGATTTGATTTTAATGTGGCAGTTTGCTCTATCATTTTTCTACTGGAAGCTGTTCATCAAGGTACATCTTGACAACATTTTTCATAACTAGTGCTAAAGGCTGTAACCTTTTGCAACATGGAGAACATGAAGCATATCTGTGAAATCACCCATATTTAATAGATATTATGCTCTTTTTTGTTTTTAGGTGCAGACAAAATGCAATGCCTCTGTCGACATTAATGCGACCAGCAATTTATGTAAGAGTAAACATGTACATTACTCACAAGTGTAAGTTACCTTTGTGAATTGCCCCAGTAAGGCCTTTGTTTACATTAATGCAATCATAAATGTATTAAACCTTAAGTACTGTTGTAAAGAATGTTTGATGATTCATTAACATAATGTACCTTGTTAAATAGCTAATCTGACAGAATTGTAAGTCAACTGCTTCACATCTTTTTGCATGATCCACTGGTGAGGCATGCAGAACTAGCTCCTACACACATCCTTCTGTAGTTTGTACAAATACCTTACACATATTCCTGAAATTAGTAGAATGGCGTACACCATTAGGACAGTGCTGACAGTCACTGTGACTGTCTGCGGTTTGAACTGTTTGAAAGGGAGTCCCTGTTGAAATGGAGTAGGGACGCACCGGAGGCAAGATTAGCAGTAATAGTTTAATCAGATTAAGTGCAAGATAAAGAGGCAACTGTTCAGGAGGAAAGAGAGAAACTCCAACAGTCCTCTCTTTGACCCATCCCTCCACTTCCAAAGAGCACAAAGACTCAACAGTCCACAACCCAGCCAAGGACACACGCCACGCCAGAGAAGAGGCACAGGTAATAAACTATACATTCTTCAGCATTGTATAATATAATAGAATTTTCACAGAAGTTCTAGAAATACATATCTGCACTGTATAACTCTCCAGTTTATATAGAAGTTTTCAGTAGCACAACATGACAACGCTTTAGCATGCAACTAACAATGGTTGTGCTCCATCTCTACCTTGTTTAAATTAACTAGTGTTTGCACTTAAAAGTGTACTAGTAGTTAAACTGTGCACCATATAACCTTCATCGTAGTGAGTCAGACATGTGCACACTACTAAACTATTCCTATTTTGGACATGCGCACATCTACATATTGTCAATCCATGCTGTATTTTTTTGTAGGCACTATACTGCCTACGCTGTTTTCTAAAAGGATCTAGGGGTCCATGGAGTAATTTGAGGAGCAGTAGATTGGTTGAAGTCATCAGTGATGTCATCAATGATGTAATTTGAGACGTCATCTGTGATGTTATAAATGCCATAATACACGTCATGAGTGATGTAATATGTGAGGTGATACGCAGTAGATGACAAGGGGCGTAAGTTATTAGTTAGATCATGAACTATAACTGGTGGATTTCATTGCTTTTTTGATTTATAAATCTTAGATTTTAACCTACTTCAATACCAATATATAACGTCGCTTTTACCTTTGTTTTTTTCAGTGAATATTGATATATATCTTCACAGTACTAATTGTAAATCTATACTTACGAATATATATTTGTCTCTATCATATCTATGTTACAATATTCTTTTAGCACAATATTTCTGTGCTCACCATTGTGACACACAATGCAACAGAGGCCCTGAATGTATGTGGAATTCAAACACCCACCAGAGTTACCAATAGCAGGGAATAGGAGAAATCAGTATCATTTTCGGGTTTACCTTCAGTGTCCTTTGAGAAATGAGGAATTACTGGGAGATTCTTTCTTTGCTTCCTCTCACATCAGGTGAACTGTGGTGCTCAGCACTGGCAATATCTGAGTATTGTAAATTGCCAAACACCACTGGGGCCATAAACACATCACGAAACGCAGGGAGGTTGCAGAAGGGAGGACTCACGCCATGGTGTCTCTCAATTTCCCCTCCCACTTTGCTGGAGTTGGAACAGTCTTGACTACTCATTTTGCACAACAGTGGCTTTTAGCCCAGAGCTATGCCTCTGGAAGGGAGGGGTCGGGTCACCTGGCCTCTTTCTACCTCTCCTTCCACCCCCATCGACTCTCATCCACTTTCTGCTCCTGCACTCTTTCTACTGACATTCACCCTCCACTTTCTTATCACTTACCCTTCATTCACACTCCCCTCTCCCTCCACTCTTCCCTCGCTCACATTCCACTCTCCACCCACAGTCCTCCTCTCGACCCTCCCACTCTCCACCCTCACACTGTCCACTCTTATTTTTTTTCACACTCTCTCTTCGTTCAATCTCTACTCACCCGCATTCACCACACCTACCCAGTCTCTATCACACTAGACTTCCCACTCAGCCACTCATGACTCCTGTCTTCTCTCCACTCACCCTTCTTCCCTGCTCCCCCTCTGATCATTCTCCAACTATCCTCATACACAAGTCCCCTCAGTCTCCACTGCCAAACACTCTCTATTCCTACTCACTATCCACTCACCCTGCAGTCTCTGACCCTCAACTCATTCTCCACCCACTCTCAACGCACACTCAGCATTCAATGATTCATCTCTTTATTCCACCCATGAATTAAGGAGCTTATTTACAACCTTGTGTCATCACCTTTATGACACTCCGGAGGTGCACAGTGCAGGCCTATATCTATGAGGCAACGAAAAGCCACAAGGTGTTCTCCAGAAGGCTGTGTTGCACAGCCTGGGTGGATAACATGCCCACACTCCCAGTCCCCATCTGAGCGCCGAACCACGGTGCTCAGACCAATCACGAAGCGGTCATCAGATGCGTTATGATTGGCTTGGGGAGTCTGGATGATTCCTGTTCCTGTGTCGACGGAAGAAGACGGGGGAGATTCTGCAGCTGGCAGGTACGCTTTTTCCTTTTATTTTTTTCTTTATTTTTTAACCACCCCTACCTCGCCGGACCACTAATGCCCGGCAGCAGCCACTACCGGGAGGAAGGTCTTCCTTTTAAAAAAAAAACTGTATTGTAACGTAGGCACTCTAGCGCCATGGTGCTAGGGTATCTGTATTGGCACCAGGGGTGCCAAAACGGTGCCGGTACAAAGGAAAGGACAGAGATGTATCATATTCCCATAATTATGACAGATCCCTGCATTTTCCTAATGGCGCAGCACAGCATTTCAAGCTGGCTTATGGTGCCACGTTACATCATTTTGTTGTAAATGACCCTTTAAATCGCTAACTCATTCATCCATACATGCACTCACTCTTCTATCCATTCAGTCTGAATCATCTTTGCTTCAGCCAGTCACCCATCTATACAATTAAGAGAGAGCCAAGTTCATTTATAACGCCACACCAATTCGGTTTACAAATTTTCTTTTGGTACAAGTTCGTTGTAACATAATTAATATTGGAGTGCCATCTGCTGGTCACTTTAAGTATATCATCTATACAATTCCAACAGATTTGTTTTTAGAAAAGACCGAGAAAATCGAAATAGGAAATCACAATTATGGAATCCTAATTACGGAAGGGTACTCCCGCAAATTTCAGCTAGTACATCATAGGGACTACATTTAACATGCATTTAGAAGTACACCAACTACATTTTGTTATCTATATGAACTACATCACGGCGCGCAACATCACATATGGCATCACAGGAATTGACATAATAGAAAGTGGCATCACAAGCACGACTTTACAGGAGTGGCATTACAAGAAGTGAGATCAGAGCTAAATCCCTCACATATATGTTTAGCACGTCTATCATGTGTACGTTTGAGCGCATTGCGAGGATAATAACACGGTTGTATGACGTTTCAACGCATGCTTTTACAACGCATGCCATTACGATGCAACTTTTACAACGCAAGTCGTAACGACTTGCGTTGGGGGCGCTGGATAGTGAATAGTTTAATTTACTATTTCAACTCCAATCCCCGTGGATAGTAGGGAAGGTGTTGGATAGTAATTAAACTATTCCCTATCCTAGAGCGCCCTCCAGCGCAATTCGTTGTAATGACTTACGTTGTAAAAGTTGCGTCATAATGGTAGTGCGTTGTAAAAGTTGCGTTGTAAAGGATGTTTCCCTAATAGCACAGTAAGCTATGGAAGATGATATGTGACTTCTACACCTTGCAATCCTCCCGTTTTATGTAACACATCCTGTACATTCGTATACAAACGTATATCATTTATTGTACATGTAATAAGCTCGTGTTTATGTAAAGTGCTTTGACACTCTGATTTGGAATGAGTAGGGCTATACAAGCAAATACAAGTATTTAAATGCCAAGCTCTATATGAATGCAATTTGCTTTGTGAAAATACTGGGAAAGACCAACACATCTAATATACTTGCAGTGCATTCATATCTCCTAAACAGGGACTGAACAAAGTGAAAAGCTGCCTCTCTTAAGTATGTGTGAAGTGCTAACAAGGTGTGAGCCTTTGTTTCCCCTCTGCTGCATTTGCATCAGGTGTGAGGCTCCTGACTGCTACCAGCCAAGAGATTCGAACAAAAGGAGACCTAATGACCCCTCAAAATCGGCCTTTGTTATGGGCCCAGTAGGAGTCTTAAATAAGGAAGGCCCATCCCAGCCTGCACCTTGTTGCAGATGGAAAGCAGACAGCGTGCAAGTGCTGCTGAAAGTGTCCAGGTGTTTGGAAATTACACTGGGATGAGCTCAGCACATTATTCAGTGGGGCCCAAATTCTTGGCAGGGTGGACGGTGTTCACCCTGTGAAAAAATGTGGGTGGACGCCGCTCCACCCTCGTGTACCCCCAGACTTGTGCCCTGATGAACTATAGTCTATTAGGACTCTCTACTCACACTCCCTCCAGTACATTGCTGCACAAATAAACATAGTACCCTGACGGAGTTTCCACCCATTTCGCATCAAGAGTTTGTCTCTCTCCTCCACAAAGTCAGCTCTGGCGCCCCCAGTGACTGCTGTCCTCCGCAAGTCTTGAAAGAGGCTTTTCTAGCGTGCCCAGGTCCCCCATTAGCATTGCTAAACAACTCTCTTGCCTCTGGGGAGGTTCCATCCTCCTTCAAGCAAGCTGCAGTCCTACCGATCCTAAAAAAACCAAATGCTGACCCTACCCTACTTAGTAATTACAGACCCATCTCCCTCCTTCCATATTTAGGAAAGATCCTGGAGACTTATGTCACCCGCTGCTTGAGCTCGTTTGTAGAGAAATCCTCTTTCTTGGATCCTCAACAAGCAGGCTTCAGACCCCTCCACTCCACCGAGGCGGTCATAGTAGCAGTCATGGACACTCTCAGGAAGGGTGCTGATAACAACATCTCTCAAGCCCTTGTCCTACTGGATCTCTCAGCAGCATTCGACACGGTCGATCATACTATTTTGATCGACCGTGTCCATAACGCTGGCATTCAGGGAGTGGCCCTTGACTGGCTCAGATCTTTCCTTCATCAGCGTTCTCAATCTGTTCATCTTTCCACTTTTTCCGCTCCTTACACTTCCCTTCCTTGTGGTGTACCCCAGGGTTCAGCACTTTCCCCTCTCCTGTTTAATTTGTATCTCCAGCCACTTTTAGCCTCCCTTCGAAACGCCCCAGTCACAATCCTTAATTATGCTGATGACCTTCAGTTAATTTTTCCCATCACTTCTCATTCGTCTTCCCGCATCGATTTTCAGTCCACTATGCTGTCCATTGCGGAGTGGATGTATCATAGTCATTTAAAGTTAAATCCTACAAAAACAAAGCTTGTCCTGGTAGGAGGACCCTCGCATCCTTGGAATGCCACCTTCTGGCCCACCACTTTGGGGTCAGCACCCACCCCGGTGAGCTCTGTCAAAAGCCTGGGGGTGATCATCTCCAATGATCTCTCCATGAAGCCGCACATTAACGCGGTGACATCTGCCTGTTTTTTTCACCTCAGGCGAATTCGCAAGATCAGTCGTTTCCTTACTAAAGAAGCACTAATTCAAGTTGTCATCGCGCTCATAACTTCCAGGCTTGACTATGCTAATAGTCTGTATGCTGGAATCCCCGCCTGTCACCTCCACCGACTTCAGCTGGTGCAGAATCAGGCTGCCCGGCTGATCTTTCGTCTGCCCAAATATGAACATGTCACCCCCCTTCTCCGTTCTCTTCACTGGCTCCCCATTTCGAAGCGTTCCACTTTCAAACTGGCATGCACTACCTTTAAGGCACTTTCGAACGCAGCCCCTCTGTTTATATCCTCAACTCTGTCTCGTCACATCCCTCCTCGAGCTCTCCGCTCTGCGTCACTCAACCTTCTGGATGTCCCCCGATTTAAAAGGAAAAAACACGGTGGTCTGAGTTTTTCGGTCCTGGCCCCATCGACCTGGAATTCCTTGCCGCCTTTTCTCCGCTTTTGCCCTAAATATGAGCTGTTTCGAAAATCTTTAAAAACTTTGCTCTTTCAAGCTGCTTTCGACTAACTCCCCTCCCTAGGTCACTGGTTACTGTTTTAAGCGCCAAGAAACCTATGGTGATAGCGCGCGGTACAAATAATTTTAATAGAATAATTTTAATAGAATATGCACCTTTACCTTGGCGATCTTTCGGTTATGCAGCCTGTCAGTAGATCTCTTTGCCTCCTAGAAGTCACTTTCTTCGTGTCAAAGAAGTAAAGAAAAACCCCTTCATACAGCTGATCAATTTTAAAACACATAAAACACAATATTTCCCACATAGGGTCATAACATATGCAATACTTTACCAACCACTCACTACTCCACAGTGTGGCATACTGTCCATTCCAAAAGGGGCGTTGACACCCCAGAACAGGGTATAAAGTGCTATATGTATGTTACAATTCAATACAGTACAAAGTGAGGCTAAGGAAGACTAGAAAATATTTTAGTATATAAAGTTCAACATCTGGTAAAGCAGTACAATGTCATACAGTGATAGGGCAATTGGAAGTGAGTTTGCGATGCAGTCAGCCATGAACTGCAAGCATTTTGAATCTGACCATCTATCATTATTTGACGGAACGATCACTTGATTCTATTCTTCTGTTGTAGATTTTTTTGAACAGCTTGTCTTATACAGCTTTTCTTAGGAGTATTTAGCTGGGTGTGGGTATTAATTGAGGGTTGAGAGTGTTCTTGAGTTTGGGGCTCTCTGCTCTACTTGGCCCGCCCGTAGTTTGACATTTGAACTTTCCATTGTAGATATTGATCATTTTTGCTCATCAGAGATGTCTCCTTGAGCTTTTAGTGGGGTCTGCTGCTGAAAGTAGCTCTTCCTGCTGTGCCTAAAGCTCTTCACATGGTGCCCAGCACACAGAATATAGACATGACACCCCATTTGCTTCTGCACAGCAGGGGTTTGGTGCAATGGAGTCCTAGGGTGCTGGTTCTTAGCCTGATTGCTGCAAAATGCAAACCATTGAGCAAATGATTTAGTCTCAATGCCATCTTGTTGGTCCTCTTCAAATTGGTAGAAACATGAATCCCAGTTAGAAAGGGAGAGGATCCAAGAAGCAGGTAGAGAGGTAGATGACTCTGAACTAACATCTAAATATGATAACACATAAGACAGACAGCAAAGATTGTGATATTCCAAAAACGCTGAACACACTTGGTAAATTTCTCCTGGCCCTCAGACTGCAAAGGTAATCCTACCAGCTGTGCGGTGATACATGGACAAAGCCACATTAATCCTCATTCATACCTTAATAGAAGATGGGAACCTACTGGGATGGGCAACCCGTCTTGCCAGATTCCTGACAGGTCAGAAGTGAGTTCCCTTCAGCCTGCTCCCCAGATCCGCACTCATAGAAGCCTCCATATGTATATTATAGGCTTAAAGCAGACGCCAACCTAGTACAAAATACATGCAGCAAAATAGTAAAGAAAATAAATCATAAATATATTGGGAATAGTGAATATAAAGAAAGTATACATGCTGATGAAATTGAGCAGTTTATTAGTCTGCCAGTATTTACTATATACCAGAACCCTAATTGCTAGCAGCTACTCATCTGCTATGAGGAGAGATTCAATCATTCAATCAATCGATCAATCAATTAATCAGTTATCTTGTAACGCACGACTACTCACCCGTGAGGGTCTCAAAGCGCTGAGTGGGTGGTAGGAGCGTCTGCAGTTCAGTCGAAGAGCCAGGTCTTGAGGTCGTTCTTGAATTGCCGCAGCAATGGTGATTATCGATGGTGATTGTCAGTGATGCAGATTAGACGGGAAATTGTGTACTTGAATGAAGGCTCAATACAGCACAGGTTGGCAGCCCACGGTTGCAGAAGATGTCTGGGGAAGATGCCAAATGTTCCTGGAAGGATCAGTCCTCTCTTACTCTTACAAAGCATCACACCCTGTTCATTCTAGTTCTCACATTGGTGTGTGACAATATATTCTTGTGATCATGGTTTATGATGCGAGTAATAATATGAGAAATTTCACCAAGAAAAGGTCTGAGGGCCTATTATGTTTGTCACTTGTCCCTTATAGCAAGACACCAAATATATATGCATCAGTGACACATTCATATGAGGCATAAAAAAGGAGCATAGGTACCGTATTGTAAAACATATACGCTGATAAGGAAACATAATCATAATATTGTGATAACAAATGCAGCATTATGCAAAAGACAACGGATATATGTCAGAGATTGGGCACCATAGGCAATAGGTCAGCAGTCACACAGGCTTACACAAAAAGAATAAGGACCTACAGAAACGATTGAGATGAAGGTAAATGTATGTATATTGACATCCTTCAGGTTCTTGCAATGTTTATATCAACTCAGGAATAACTCAGTTAATCGATAATTGATTCAGCGTTGCACTCAGTAGTTTAACTTCCAGAATACTTACTAATGATTTTCCTGGTAGACAAAATGTGTGTAGTGCCCAGAAGCTAATCCAGGAGGCTTAAAGAGGAGGGTTTATATGTGAATTCTCCTGCTATACACATTCGGAAAGAGGGTAGGGAATTTAATGACATACCATTAAAACAAGCAAACACATGTTTGTGGTATATGGTATCAAGGAAATTGCAAGTGTGATCTGACATGTTAAAGGTAAATACCTACCTAGACAATATTATGGTAGTTGTTGTTTTGCCATAATTTGTTTATAGCATAATATTTTCCATGACATTGGGATACAACTTTAACTATATGAGGTTGACATCCAAGGACTGGCCCATGACCATCCAAGTTTAGAATAATGTGACTTATAATTTACATTTCTGGTTATAATACATTGAGACATTATGTTATTTTCAGTAAGGAATGTTTGTATTCTTTAGACTAGGAAAGGAAGAAAAGAAGAAAATAAAACATAATGTATTAGTCCACGAGGGTGTGCCCGTAGTACAAAAGTTGTAGATCAGATTTAGTAGTGCCAAGCGTGACTATTTGTCACTGAATAAGGTTACCAAGTTGGCCGTCAATGCTTGGAGTTTATGACATATGTGGGTGTAGCGTCCTCCCCACCCCAGGAGCATGCAAAATGAACATGCCATACATGAAGCTCATACATGATATCTTTATTCATCAGCGTAGAGCATTTAAATGAACTTCTCATTATTTCAGTGGACTCTGAGGGCACAGGAGTTGATGTTTGATCTGGACTGTCAGGTGGGGCAGCCCCATCTGGGATTACAGGGGCTGATTAATGTCGAGATAGGTGTCTCAAATGTGATGTGTCCCTTGTGATGGATTTTTCGGGCCATTGTGCCATTGTCATTTTTCCTTTGCGCATCACAATTCTCAGAGGCACAGTAGAAAAGACGAGTTCCCGAGTTCTCGGACATTGATCATCATATGTCTTCATTTTATGTCTTTGAGCAATGTCAGTGGCATGAACCTCATCAGTACTCTGAGTTCTTTTAGTGTTCCACTGTGGTATTTTGGTTCTTATAGCTCTACCAAACAGTAAGGTGACAGGACTATCACCAGTGGTGGAGTGAGGAGTTGAACAATAGGCATGGAGGGCTTGACATGAGTTCTGACTCAGCGTGATACACTCCATCAATCATTCTCTTTAGGGTGCCCATAAATGTTTCTATGACACCGTTAGCTTTGGGCTACAAGTGTGTACTTTTTTGGTGCTGATATTGAGTCTAGTTAGAAACTCCTTGAACTCTTTACTATTGAATGGTGGACCATTGACAGATTTAAGGATGCCGAGGATGCCCCATGCTGCAAAGATGTCACCGCTCAATAACATTGTCATGTCTTGTTGATGAGATTTCCTCAACCATTTCAAAACGGGAATACTCATCAATGACTGCGATGAGATGATATCCATTCAGTAGGGACCCAAAGAAAACAACGGCCACTCTTTGCCATGCATGTGCAGGAAGATCAGACATGGTTTGTGGATTCTGGGTTACTTTAGGTGGAAAGGCAATTACATAAGTGCCACACCTTTAGTTCCTTTTAACTTGCTCGTCCAAGTGCGGGAACCACACTCGATCTCTGAGGACTTCTTTTTTTGCAACAATGCCACTATGTCCTTCGTGAGTAAGTTCAATGACTTGCTGTGAGAGGCTCTCGAGTATGATGATATGTGAACACAGGTGGCCATGGGGCGGTCGGATGTACAGCAATCCTCTGAAAACTCCACCGTGGGAGAGCGGAGCTTGGCTAAACACATAGAATCTCGGGAAATGGTCACACGTACCGCGATTCCCTGGAATAGGGAATGAATCCTCCATCATTTATGAATCCTCCGCATATATTTTGTATGACTCCGTCATACAAACAAATGTCCATACTGTATGGAATTAATAGGTTCTTGTATCAAAATGTTACCTGTCGAGCTATTTCAATGGTCATAAACTCTTGGGATTGTTTGTAGTATGGTATTGTGAGGATTTTGAAGCTTTAATTTCCTTGCAAATAATTTGGAGATCTGGACTTATTTACTGTTTATGCTTTCATTTTTTAAATTTAAGTACAGTTGTTTTCTTTCTTTCAGGGCAGCACAAATAGTGCTCATTGTATTTTATTGTGTTAAACACATGGCCGAATAGGATTATTAATTTTAGTACCCCACCGCCATCCAGCACCTTTCCTGAGGCAAACACCTGTTAGAGTAGGAATAGTAAATTTGCCCTCATCCCCATCTAGCACCTTCTCTGAGGCAAACACCTGTTGGAGTAGGAATAGTAAATTTGTCCCCACCACCATCCAGCACCCTCCCTGAGGCAAACACCTGTCAGAGTATGAATATTAAATTTGCCCCCACCACCATCCGGCACCTTCCCTGAGGCAAACACCTGTCGGAGTAGGAATAGTAAATTTGCCCCCACCACCATCCAACACCTCCCCTGAGGCAAACACCTGATGGAGTAGGTATAGTTAATTTGCCCCACCACCATACAGCACCTTCTCTGATGCTTTTGGAGTTGAATTAGTGATTTTGTCCCACTTCACTTACATGAATATGCCCTGAGGTAAATTCTGAGAACTTAGGGCCCAAATACTATCGTTCTCCCTCAGATCCTGTGTCTGCAGACCAGAGGGTAAAGGGGGCCCCCAATATCCCTTTCTGCCAGACTTTTCAAAGAAGGTTCACCAACGTCAAAGGGCTGGTGGAAAGGAACATTATAATCCCTACGGCAGTCCCTGGTAGGCACCGCCATCATTGTGGGGACTACGAGCCCGGCTGATCCGGCAGGATCAAGGACCTGTCGGATGCATGGCGGTCTGTCTTTCCATCCGCCAACATACTGCCGTCCATCGTAATGTGGCTGGCAGTGATATAGTCACCAATGGCGGTGGGACCGCTACCGACGGGCTGTCGGTGGTAGTCTCACCTCCATCGTAATCATGCCCTAATTTTCTAATTGACAGCCCAAGGCATACTACTATTATTAATTCTAAATACCATCTCAGTAATTTAGCTTATTTATTTATTTTTAAATAAAAAATTATTGAAAATGGTTTGTGTAATACCAGATTATTTATTTCACATACTCTTGGAGCGAGTTAAGCAGAAGTGTATGGATTAATAAATTATTTGCTCCATGCACCGATGAGTGTGGACACCTGGTAAGTCAGTGATCAACTGAGCACAAAATGGTGGATGGCTCAAATTTATAAGGTTTTGTGTGCTGAAGGGTAATTCAAAACAAAATGTTTTTTTCGATTACATTTAAAATTTTGAAAGTAAATCTAACAGAAACTATATTTAATATGTAATGTTCACAAATATTTTTTTTCTTGCTTGTTTAGAACGGCAGCCATTTTGGTATGTCAATGAATCCAGATTTATTAGTAATAAAAGACAAAGGACACTTGAAACATTGCTTTTGCAATGCATATGCTTCGTTTTGTACCAGCGTTATATTGAATTGTT